>NC_138823.1:37716093-38951175 GCF_965183815.1 Platalea leucorodia
GCATTCCTGCCACTGCAAAAATTCTTCATCCCAGGATCTACCCTAACTGTTCTCATCTCAGATGCTAACATGGGTTCCAAGGATGGGAATCTCAGGTTTTGTTACTGTAGGCTTTGTTTTGCCCTTCTCATCTGCCTGTGCTGAAACATTTGTACTAAAGATACTTCTGTTTAAGGCTGAAAATCTGATGTTTCAGTTAAATTATAAAGAAGGTAACCAGCTTCAGTACAACTTTGTTTCAATGACATTAAGAAATTGTACCTCAGGATTTAGTCTTCTGTCTCCACCGATGGTAAAGCCTTGCTTCAAGAAATCACCATTTCAGTCTTCTACTGAAGCTCCTTAGGACAGAAAAATAATTGTAGTTATCGAACACCAGCTCTGTAGAAAGAATTATTTCATTGCAGATGTTATCCTCCATCATCAAGTTGCATTCACCTCTGCACTGAGATTGAAGTTGCACTGATTTTCAAAATTCTTCAATCCCCCTTCCACCCACCATTCTTGACAAGAATTTTTCAGTCATCTCAGTCACTGCCCACATGCACTGTTGGTGTCCTCTCTTACCTGATCCATAGTCTGCAATGATGAAAAGTTTATATTCTGTGTCGTTTATTGGAATACTAGTATTTGGAATATTTATCCAAGTCATTTATTTGCTAGCATCCCAACAAAATTTTTACTTCTTTTTAGTTTAAAAATGCATACCCATTTGAGTCATTATGCATGACAGCAGTGAAGCTATGTACAAATATATTTCCTTTATAGAGTTATGACTGGCTGGTCCAAATTGATGAGCTGTTTTCTACTGCATTGCATTTTAACAGAAATTCAAGTAGGATATACACCGGTACAAGTTAACGAGTTATAAGTCTTTTCATGACAAAATTAACTCTCACAGAAACAAAATTTTCTTCTTAGTTCAAAAGTAGGTTAGCTGTAAGAAATATTAACCTTTTAGTTTGTTAGTGTTTCTCATAATCTGAATAAACTGATGTTTCAAATATGAATTCCTATTCCACTATAACCAGCGCCTTAAACCAGTACGTTCCAGTCAAAAGCTGGCTAGCGTATGGGCATCCTCTTCAAATTTTCATTCAATAAATTAAAAAAATACATAATATTACAAACTTACCTTGTTCAGGTTTCTGAAAGAGGTTGAAATCACTCCTGCCTCCCATGAGGATATTATCTAAGGAGAGCAGGAGACAAAGTGTCACCTGAGAATTATTTTTAAAACATTGTAAATGTATCTTAAAGTGTTTTTAAAGTAGTTTTAAATGTTCATAGAAAGCACTGCATGGACAAAGGAAGGAAATGGAAATACAAGAAGACATTTTCCTTACAAGTACAGAACCGAGTGTAATTCAGTTTCAGTTCACATTCAAGAAGCTTGAAAAGCAACATATCAGAAATGCAAATGTATACAATATGTTTAAAGACAAATATAATGCAATTGGTCTGGCTAGTAGCTAAATCAGGAAATTGACTGTAATTGTAGTTTATTTTATAAGAATATAATAAAATTACAAGGCTGTTGAAAGAGAAGCTTATATACCTCAAAATTACTCAACTAAGACATTATGTTCTTTATATGAAATTCTGCCCTTAGACTCTGAGGCAAAGGATAAAGTGGCAGATAAAGAGAGTGTGGCAATGGAGTTAAGAGCCCCACAGAGCACTAGAGAAAGCTGTACTGCCAGCAAAGTTCAGAGGGGGTGCAAGGAAGGAACCGGTATCATTTCAAAATGAAGCGACACAAGAACATGGGATGAAGGAACTGCTCGGGCCCCAAAACACACCCTTTCTTTTTACAGGCTTCAGATCAGCCCACCCATATGCCCACACAGAGTGCAAGTGTATGAGGACACACATAGCCTTCAGTGTCCAGCCTGGACTGGAGAATAAAGTTACCATAGGCAAGTGATGATCTTCCAACTGATCTGGAGCTTGGAGATGCAAAAGTAAGGTTGTTTGTTAGTGCTCAACTAGAATAAGATTTCCACCGTATATTAACAGAAAACTAATACTGATCCCTGAGAGCAAGAAAAAGCAATGCTTGTAGATTTGCTTGGACATTAAAGTGACCTGTAAAAGGATTAGTTCATAAGTCCTACAGAGTTTCCATTAGATTTGTAGAGTAAGTGAAATAAAAATTCTAGCATGACTAAGAAAATTTATGTGGAATACAATGGTGGTGATGAGCTGTGGGATAAGATCAGATGTGTTTTCTCATATGGCCTACTGAACAATAAGTTCAGAGACCGTTTTGGATATAGTCCAAGGAGCATGCCAAGCAGAGCAAAAAAGATATGAGCTGAAGGAATATTAGGAAATGAGTGATTACAATAATATCAGATATAAGATGTGTGGAAAATGCATGCTGCAAGAAGAGGTAGTGTGCTTTTAAGAAGTGGACTGGAACTGGGGTTTGGGAAGATGTGAATTGCAGTGGTTGATCTATCCCAATGACAAAAGTAATGTCCCTTTGGATAAAATAAGAATGAGAAATGGGGCCATATAGATACAAAATACTCTAGTGGCAGACTAGGAATCAAATAGATTTCATATACATTCTGTTCGGTTAAGTTTTCCTAAAGCAACTGGTCTGTGATTATAATTTGCAATCTGATATTAATATACTACCCAAAAGATTCTTAAAATACTACCCAACACTTTGGCAAGGTGACAGCCACAGCAGAACCACATTTAAAACATTTGCAAAACCTTTCAAAACTGCAATCCAGGTGAAAAAACAATTGTTACTTGTTACAAAGACGTTTCTGTGGCGTTGTATTTTCTATCAGCACTCTTCTTATGTTTACCTGAACTTTATTCTACTCCTGAATAACATGGGGGAGCTTTTCAGTTGTAAGAAATTTCAAATTTCTTAGGTCAGGATTCTAGAAAGAACAATTTTCCTGTTCTGTATTAGACTAGGCCCCAAGACGGCCAGGCATCAAGTCTTTATCAGGTGAAAGAAGATCTTTTCCATATAAATGTGTTACTTTCTACCAGCAGTTGAAAAAGGCGTTCCCTTTTCCAGTTCAGAATTTCTACCAAGTGGGCTTACTAGAAATCTTCCAATAAGCTATAATGCGCTGGGGGAGGAAAGGGGTAGTAAAGATCTCTGGTATACACATTTCTCCTTATACAAAAAATGTAGAACGGTACAGCTTAATACATTACAAAGAAAGAGGTTTGTGATCCTTCCACACACCCCAAAGTTTTAGCTCTTCTTATAAGATATAAAGTTAATATAGAATGAACGTGGATACAACTATGTAGGCTTGGCAAAGATACGGATGTTCAGTTTGCCTGGATTAGCCTTACCCAGTTCTGCAGTGGAGAGATACATTATTACTTGCAACAGAAATATGCAAAAAAAACTTAGAGTTTCAATTAGGGAAAGCCTAAAAATCCAAGAGTTTGCAGGCAATAGCTTTAATGATAACCCTTTTTGTCTGTGCATGAGAACATTTATATGCTCATGCCACAGAGTGTGGCAGAAACTAGCCAGGAGGTAGGAAAGTGTTTGGCTTTCACAGGTGTAATTATCACTGGATAAAAAATACCCTCTGCCATACATCTCCCTCTTCTCTCTCCTCCAGCTGGCAATCAGCATGAACTTTCAGTGTCACAGTAAACAGCTATACCAACAATTTGTCGTAGTTTTCTATTCCAAATGAGTACTTTATTTTGCAGCCTTTAACTATTTAGATGCTATTGTGCATATGTTAGTATTTAATTATTTTATGTAATTAGCAAGTCCTTATCGCTCTCCTTTGTATAATATGGTCATTGTGTTCTCTCTTTTTTTTTTTTTTAAGTGATGGCAGAAATGAACAGTAGTTCTCATTGTTTTGTGATCTCATCGGCTCACACAAACTAATTTAGGTCAGGCTGCACCAGGTTTGGGTGCTCTTCCAAAATACATAAAGGAACTTAAGTAGATTGAATTAGTGATTTGCAACTTGACAATTCATCTGGTGTGATTTAATGCCAAATGAGCTGGAAGACACAGGATTGCTGCAGAAATTATTTGTGAGGTAAAGAGTGGATTCCAGCTCCTGACCAAATTAGCCTTCCTTCTTCAGAAGGGTTTTATCCAAGTAATATCATTACCATTAACATATATAATAAAACTTTCCACTTACACATATATCAAGAATACTTGTGGGCAAAGATGTTATCTGAGATGAATAAAGGTAGCAGAATTTGTTCCAAAGATTTATTGGGATCTCCATTTTAATCATGTAAATGAATAGTGGCTATCAGGTACACAGAACTCTCCAGAGGACTTCAATTCACCCTCTATTGCAGACTCAAGTGCTGAACAAGAACCCCTCACGTCTGCTCTCTGTATGTGAAAATCAATTCCCAAAATTAAAAAACAAGGGGGGAGAAAGAAGTAGGAGTCCCACCTTTCCCCCAAATCCTCAATTCCCCTATCTGTTCCTATAATGACCCGAATTCTCCAGTCCACTTCAGAAAGTTTTCTAAATTAATCTCTGGACCTTTTACATTTGCTGTTTTCCTGCCTTTGTGTCACCTTGCAATTTTTTTACCAACTGTTCAAAACCGGTCTTAAAAAGCAGAGGGTTTTTTTGTGGGCGAGAGTTGGGTTTTTGTTTGTTTTCTAAAGAAAAGATTATCATTTCTTTAGGAAGCTGGTCCACAAATGTAAAATCTGCTACCCAACTGCAGGAGTACTGCAAAATTGTAGTTGATATATTGAATGAACGTAACAACAAGGAACCAGTACATTTATAATGGAATTGCAGTCCATCTATAAGACACGCAGCTCTACAGATTAGGTAAACACTGTTGAGGAATGGTTAAAAAAAATGTGATTGATATTATGGTAGGAATTTGAGGAGTATGGCAGAGAATACAGTATAAACTTATCAGCAAAACAAGGACTAGCATATGAAATTTAGCAGAAGATTATTCATAAATTACCAAAACTGTGAGGGTGAATCCTAAGATAAATTAAAAAAAAAAAAAAAAAAAAAATTTTTTTCAATCAAGTGGGGTCAAAACTACTAGCACAATATCTGCTAAATAGTTTCAGTGTCTCATTTGTGAAATTGTTTCAACAAGTAATATGGACAAAAATTGTAACTACTTGTATTCTTTAACTTCACTGGGCATTTATGCATTTCTTTTAATGTGCATATAGGTGAATTTAAAAACCTTTAAAATCTTTTGAGGTAAGTTCTCTTTATGCAAGGAAAATATTATATTATTAAAAGAAATATGAATGTACATATATGACACATTTCAACAGAACTAATGCTTTTAGTGGCAATTAGATTTTTGGGTTGGTAAGTTTGTTATATATCAAAGCCAAACAAAGGCTGCATCCAGAGAGCAAGTAATACTTAGAAAAAACCCCCACATCATAGACCATAGTAAAATCCTAAACATGTATGCAAATGAGAGGAAAAACTTGGTAATTAAAACTTGTGATGACTAACAGAACAAATTTGCTTAGAAAAAGATTCACTGCAGAATTCAGCATGTTTAGAAACTACTAGACAAAGAGGGGCAAGTCAAAACAGTAAGGCACACAGATAGAAATTGCTTACCGCAATTCAGTGAAAAGCCACAAAGATTGGAAAATGTACTGTCTAAGTATTCCCAATATCTAATAAGGGAGCCAGGGCCAGTAGGAGCACCTAGGCAATTAGGTTAGCCTTGTTGTAATAGAAGTCATAGAAACTAGAAGATCAAATGGAAGCAATATCCAGATATTCAAATTTAGGCATCTAGAGACAGCTGAGGCCTTGTTCCTGAAAGTATTTATACATATGCTTAACTTTACAGATCTTAACAGCTTCATGAGCACAGAGTCAGCAGGAGCTGAGTGGTCTGTGTCTCAGGAAACAGGAGACCAGTCCACAGAGGCAGACAGGACAAATGGAAAAGAAAAAAAGCCAGGGCAAATGCAAAAGAACAGAACAGATTTAAATATGTGCATACATACATACATACACATGTTCATACATACACACACACACAGATGTATGTGTGTATATATGTACATATGTATGTATATATATGCATGTATATATAATACCCAAGCAATGAAGAAGAAGAAATAAAGTAGTACAGGATTACATGTCTGGTTATAAGTGCCTTGAAAAAATAACACCAAAGCACAGTTCATTTGAAAAGTCTCCATATTCCACAGGCTAAGACAACTATTACCAATGTTTGCTATAGAGTGCAGAATACCCTTTCCAGTTCCTTTTGGTCCCAATTCCAGTTTTTGCACAGGTAGACCTCCCATACTTTTGTTCTAATCTACATTTTGTTGGATTTAGGTCTTACGTACTACCCAATTTATTCAAAATCATGGTAGGTAAGATAGCAAGAATCTTCCCAAAAGCAGTGTCAGACAATAATTTTTACTTCTGTAATGCACACACAGTTGTGTAGCAAAATGCTTATGATCAGATAACTTTTTGGAGCAGGCAGAAATGGTTTAATTTATTTCAATAATGTCATTCTTATTTATAGCAGCTGAAAGTGGGTATCTTCATGCTTAACTTCTATTTTGCATAACTTTACATTAACACAAGATAAAACAAAGTAACTTTGCTCAAGTCTAAAATAGAAATTTTATGGTAATGGTTGCTTTTGAAGTAGTTTTATGTTTGTTCTAAATGACCAGATACTATCAGTTCCAAAATATGACTTCGAACATTCAAAGTAAAGAAAGAGCTTTTTTCTATTGATGCCAGCAGATGTGCAAAACCACAAATGATACAAAATGAACATTGACTGTGTTTCATTATCAGCCTGTGGGTCAGGGCAAGCTCAGGTTCATACTAGAATGTCATAAAAACATGGAAAATTAGGGCTAGAAAGGTTTTGATAAGTCCTTTATGCCATTCTCTGGTCCAAAGGCAAAATCAGCTACATCTGTATCACATGTGACGTATGTTTGTCAAATATATTCCTTAAGACCTGCAGTGTGAGAGAGTGCACATGTTTCCTATTCCAGCTCTTCATGTTATAATAGAAAGCATTTCCTAATTTTCACTTGTTTTTCCTCTGCTATTTAAGATCTCTCACACAAAAGACATGGAAGGAAAAAAATCCCCATCCTCTTTGCAGCAGCATTCAATATACGTGAAACTCAGTTGTAGTTTTAAAAAAATAGTTTGTTTTCTGGTCAATAAAAAAGAAAAGCTGTTAAAAAAGGTTTAACAGAAAAAGTGTACTTAGAGTAAACCAACAGGTTTTTTTAAAGTACAGTTTTCTATAGAATATTCAGACAGCTAAGAAAACAATGCTGTTTTGTTCTCGGAAAGCATGTTTATTCTTTGCTTTCTCTCTCTCTAATGATTCTTGGCTCTCTACATCTCATTGAATCATTGTGCTGTCACCAGTCACTGTAGGGATGAAAGCATGTATTCTTTATCATCACTATCTCTGTATTCTGTTACTAATTTTTCAATAGGTAACCAAGACCATTCCAAAAAGGGAGGAAGCAGAGTCGTCCAGTCCTCATGGGGAGCCTATATTTTAGCCAGATTTTCATCTCTGCATTCCCCTGAGGAATCTCATTCACTATTTGTATAGGTGGCAAAGAAAACTAAGTATTCAAATATCTCTTCTTTTAATATTTACATGCATACCTTATCTTGTTTTAAAGCTCTATTTTAGGATTCTGTTCTCCGTCTCACATCCAGCCCCTAAAACTTAGATGAGTTACAACCCTTTTCTTGATATGTTCTTGGATCGAAACTTTTTATTATAGTAAAGAAGTTCTGACTTCTTAGTCAAAAAGTCATGTTATATTCATGGTTCAAGTAACTACTGTAGGCAACTATTTGATGGCACTTGACTGTAGTTAGCAGGCTGGGACTTCCTGTTCCTCCTACTTTTGCTCTTTGTTATGGTTTTTCTAAGTCACTTTACTACAGAAAATGAAATCTCTTAACTCCCATGCAGGTGTCCAGGGCTATTTGAGAAGGACTGAAAATGTGTTATTAGTTTCAAAATGGCATTCACCTTTCTACTGTATTTTGCCGTCGAATAGTTTTATCCAGAAGTGAGGACGCATTCGATCTTTGTCTTTCTTTACCTTTCATTTGACAGTCTAATGAAATTGCTGACACATCCCACCACAGATTTGAAGTCAATAGTAATAATGGGGTAAGTGGTATGTAATCATGTTCTTGGCATATAAAGAACCGTAAATATGTGTCTCCATTATCTCTGAGATCCATAAAAAGGCGAAGAGGCCAACTACATATGGTAAGGTCAAGTTGAAGACTAGTGCTTTCTTGAGCACCAAGTAGCTGCAGTGCCGCTTGACATACCACTTACCTTGCATCTCTTCACACCTGCACAGAGGCCTCTTGTGTGACACCTGGTGAAACATTATGCAGTAGACACATCCAGAAGTATCCACAGCTACCAACTTCAGTTCAGCAGTAACTGCTGTCTGCTGTTGCCCCTCTTGCTCAAGAGTCGATGCCGTCTGAAGCGTATCTGGCTTTCCCTAGCCTCCAGCATTGCATAAGATGAGCTATTGCTGTGTAGCTAGTCAACTATCGGCAAGAACTGGTGTTTGAAAACTGGCAGTGCATAGAGGAGGCATTTCCATCAGCAGCTCAGGTCTCTGACCACTGGACTGTTTGACGCCATTCTAGCCAGGCTCTCCATCACAAAGAGGAAGTTTGAGCCCAGAAGATCAGTGCCACTTGTTGAAGAAACGTTGGACACTCCTGGCATGACCAGGAAGCCTGTCCAGAATTTTCAGAGGCAGACATATTTGAGAATGTGGCTCACCACATCTAGCACCTTCAGGAAGCCTGTGGATCCTACAGGCCTTAGCTTCTGCTTCTCAGCTAGCAACCAGTCTGGGGTCAGCATGTCTGGCAGGAACATGCTGGTGGCTGAGGCCTTCATCTAGTGGCAATTGATTCAGCAACCAGAGTAATTTAGGTCAGAGGGGGCGTGAAAGCCGTGCTAACTTCAAAGTTAGATCAGATTGCTTAGGGCGTTTTCCAGCTGAGTGTTGAAAATCTCCAAGGATGAGGATCGATTTCACAGCCTGTCTGGGGAAAACTGTGCCAGTGCTTAAGGCGACAAATGTTCTTTGCCTTAACACTGGCCATGCTGCATTTCCCATGTTTTATCTTGTGACCGTCACATCTTCTGCTTCAGCTCTGCACTCCTCAGAAGACTTGGGCTTTGTTTCTGCAACCCCCTTCTCTCCTGGCTAAGCAAGCTCAGATCCTTCAACCTCACCTTGCCTGCCATGTGCTCCAGCCCTGTCTTCCCTCTGCTGTGCCCTCTACAGTTTGTAGACATCTCTTGTACTGGGATGGTGGGAGGGTTTGAAACTGGACAGAGTACTCCAGTCATGGTCTCCTGAGTGCCAAGTAGGTGGGATTACGCACTTGATCTGCTGTTTACGCTCTAAGAGAGCCCAGTATGTGATTAACTTTCATTGCAACTGCTGACTCATGACCAGCTTCATCACTACAGTCCCCAGGCCCTTGGCTCCAGAGCTGTCACCTAGACAATCAGTTACCCCAGCCTGCACTGCTGCTCCACATAAAGAACTTTGCATTTGCCATCATTGAACTCTATGAGGTCGCCATGGGACCATTCCTCCAGCTCGTCAAGGCCTCTCACAATGGCACCCCATCCTCCAGTGCATCTACCACGCCCCACATTTTGGTGCCAGCCACAGCTGCGCTGTGAACGTACACGCCATCCCATTGGTCATCAATGATTGTGTCAGACAGCATTAGCCCCAGTGTCAACCAGGCCCATACCTTCAGTGATTCTGACTCTGGATTTGCTCCAGGATGATCTCCGGTACCCACTGCTTGGACAACCTGAATTTCACAATCCTGGGCCTGATGATTGGTGTGTCTGGAGCTGAAGTCTTCTCCCTTTCTCCACTTGTTCCTGGAAAAGTAAAGATATGAAGAAGGCACATTCTCTCTTATTTCTGGGAATGCACGGTATTCTATACTGCTGCATGTACCAGCTGCTTAAGAAACCAGTATTCTAGTTTTGCAGCTGTTATGAGCATGGCTGGGGTGGGCTCATTCCTTGGAAGATACAACTTGCATCAAAGCCTTAAGGTATGGAACTTAAAGTATAGGTTTTCAAAGCCTTCTCTGAAGACTCCTATCACTTAGCTATCATATGAAGTCAGACAAAGTTTGAAAATGCGGAGGTATTAAAAACAAAAAACAAAATCCAAAACAAAGCAAAGCACTTTACAGAAGTGTTTTCATTGTTTTTGACAGAGGCAACTTTCATCCTAGTTTGATTCTGTCCCATTGTTGACCTCAAACATATAAGACAGCAGTTTTCTTCATGAAAGGTTTGTAGAAGGCTTGGAACTAAGTTTGGCAATATATTAAAAAAAGTTAGGGCGGATTTTTTACACCATACACTGTTCTCTATAGAGCTGTCCTTTATAGAAATCAATGCAATAACAGCTTATTGAGGCTTGTTCTAGAAAAATCTTATTTTGGAGGAGAGGATGAGTTTCTATGATTGCTTGATAGCAGGCTCCATCATTTGGATTTATGCTTCTATTGAACTTCTTTATTTTTTAAATGGTTTCATTACATTACTTTTAAAAAATTTCTTCCTGTACCAATTGAATTTTGAAGTCTCTCAATGAGCCAGTAAGCTTTATTTTTTCATGTTCAGTGTTTCACCAAGATGGAATTTTCTGCTTCAGTGAACACACAGGGATCTTGGTGAAATTGGTAGAAATTCTGATTTTCAGTACTACTGAAAATCTGGTCATAATGAGCATGTGCAGCTGTCATGTAAGACCTCTGGAGTCCATGGAGTTGCTCCAGAAAAGAGTATCACCCATAATAAAACTGCATAGGCATTATTTTTTCCTACTACTATGTGTATTTTTTGGAAAAGAAAACTTCCAAATGACAGCAGATTTTGCTTAATTACAAAATATAAATCTTCTCTGTCCTTTCAGTGTCACAAATCTAACAAAATATTAGAGTATCAAAGAAAATTCTACCTCCTGTCTGGCAAAAAAGCCTTTATAGTAAGAGTGTTCAAAATCTTTGTACATAGCAGAACACAGATGCAAGATGTGATGTTGACAGTGCCTTATTTTACCAGAAAAATCTTGTAGAAATAGTTGTAGTTTGGTTTTATATTCGTAGCCATCATGCTACATAAGGCCTTTCCTCAGGAGCTTTTTTGCTACAGGCCTAAACATGAAGGCTTATAGTAAAATACTCTGGACTCGTTAAAACACAGCCCTGCAGAGACTCACCAATTCAGCTGATACGTCCTGTTTTCAAAAATAACTTAAGCATTCAGGGGCCTAAATATTATTCTTCACTCAAGGCTTAAGCAGCATTTGATCCAGTGCGCGATTTAGACATGCAAAACCATGCATAGTACTTCTGCATCCAGTAAGAGGCCATGGACCTGCTGAAATCCAGATTCAGTTCTGTATCATAACTTCCGTCCAAAAGAAACACCTTGACATTCTGGATAAGTACTATCAATCACTGGTATTTCAAAAATGTGGAATAAAATTGGAGTTACTTGAGACATTAGTGAGTCAGTCAGAGCCAAACACACCTAGCCTTAAACTAACTACCCCTTTCTCCACTGTTTCAATACAGCCAAGTAGAAATATCTTGGGTAACACTTATACTGCAAACAGCACAAGAGGCAGATCCGTATAAGGATGGTGTTTATGCCTCTGGAAGCACTGGACCAGCAAATTTCTAGTCTATTGAGGCTCCAAATACACTCTTTTCTTTTTCCTCTCCAAAGGCAATAACACCAAACTAATTCAGATGTCTCTACTGCAAAGAGCAAAGCTCTAGTTTTCATTAACCAATGTTCAGCTCTAGAAGACACTCCCAAATGGAGTCTGAAAAACTGGAACAATTGAGGCAGTTTCCATCTTACAGCTTTATGTAATTGCTTAGCAGGTCTTCTCAACTGACAAGTCACAATGATTTTTCAACCTTTTCACAGCTTATAAAATGCCAGCCCTGAGTTGTTTCTGAGATAGGCAGCAAGAAATTTAAGCTAGTGCCACTTACTTGAGCATCGTTCCCTCCAAACTCCTCTAAGGACAAGGAGATGTGACAGCTCAGCTGCTTCCATTGGAATGACTTCCTTTTGCAATCACTGAAATGAAAAATGGTAAGAAGTAGATTTTTATCCCTGTGTTTGCTTTAATTTAAGCTTGAGCTTTGAGCCCTGAAACATCCTTCAGAGAGTAGAATCTGTAGGAGCAGACATGTCTGAGAATTTTGAAAATACTGTGCAACAATGAAAAAGCATCTTCAACTTTTTTTCTTATTTTTTATAAGCTTCATTAAAAATACAGGAATTCACTCCAAATGATCAATACCAGTCCTACATACAATTTTAGTGATTTCAGTCCCAGGTACTTAGTAATTCAAATTTTTAAGTAGTCAATAGTCCTTCTCTCCTAAGGAGATACTTAATATCTTCTTTATCACAGGAAAAAAAATTAGGGTTGTTTGGTTTTTTTTGTTTTGTTTTGTTTTGTTTTTTTCCCACAGCAGATAAAGCTATGCATAATTTCTAGTGGGGAAAAAAGAAAAGAAAATGTATCAGCAAAGGAGACACCTCCCGCCCTCCCTTCCTGGAATTAAAGCTTCATGCAGTACACAGGAGCTCCCTGTTCTTCACATTTCTGTGGTGCTTCATTTGCTTTTGCTTACTGTGATCCAACCATACAGAATTTTCTACCTAAGTGTTGGGGGAGAGGCCTTGGGGTGTTTTTGTTTATGTTTTACAAATATATTTTTTCCTCAGGCACATGTCCTTCTACCTCACTCTTCTCATTGCAAATTCTGAAGAACTGTTGAAAATTAATTTTCAAATTGTTCTCTCTTTGGATACCAAACAGCCGTGTCAAGGAAATTTCAGGAAGAATGAAGTTAAACAGTCCTAAGAACATCACATTTACAGACTCTGGATTTTTTTTTAATTTGTTTTGGAAATTAAGAGGTAACTAATGCATTAGTTTCCCAGTAAGTTTTCTGCAGTGACATAAAAGTAAATGCATATTGGCAATATAGTCTTTTTACTGATTCCTATCCTGAATAATCTTTCCTTGGGATGCAATATGAAACTTTTTTTTCCTGTTTCACAACCTTTACACACACATGCATTGTGTACATCTAAAGAACCCTAAATAACTAAAAAGTAGAAAGACTGTTTTTTTCCAGGTACACATCCTAGAGACATTTTTTCCAAACAAATTAAAGCAATCATGCACTTTAAGGCTCAGTCAAATCTAAATTTAAACCACTGTCAGCTTGGCCACCTGAGCCTGGAAGATGCTTCTGCACATTAAGCATCCTCAAGGGCTCTTCAAAATACTTGTCACCAACAAAAAAATGACAGAAAATCTGAAACATATTTTCTTCTCTTATGATCGTAGGTGTGATCCTGTTCCCAGAAACCCCTTCAGCGTTAACAACACTATGGCAATCAACTGTGTATGTTTAACATAGTTTCTGAGCAATATCACTGGCTAAAGCTTCCACATCCTTCTTTGCAGAATTAGAAAATTACATTCTATATAACTTACTCAGCCCAAGTCATAATAAGTTATGTCAATATCTCATCAAATTTTATGAAGAAAAAAAATCCCCTTGCATGCAATCCAAAACCTATTCACATCTATGGATATATGAAAGACGAATCTGTTGCTCTAATTCTGTTGCTCTAATTCTTCCATAGTTGTTTTTCCTCATGTAACCGTAAGGTACATCGTAGATTAGAGTCTGTATTTTTTCCTGACTATACAATGTTCTGTGTACTTGCCCAGCTTCCAACCCCCAAGTAATGTGAGAACTCAACTTTGAAATGTTTTATACTGC
Source organism: Platalea leucorodia (assembly GCF_965183815.1). NCBI lineage: Eukaryota > Metazoa > Chordata > Aves > Pelecaniformes > Threskiornithidae > Platalea > Platalea leucorodia. The sequence continues at coordinate 37,729,995 of NC_138823.1, forward strand.
CATTCTGATCACTCTTTTAGTTTCATCTGTAGAAGTGAGAGCACTTTCCTCTCATCTTCTCATTCAAATGAAGAATCCTTCAAAGTCACCTGAGGCCAAAAGAGGTTTTGCCATTAATGTTACTGGGTTTTGAGTACAGCCTCTATCTAAAGAGCTTACTCATCTTATCAGCTTGCTAATCTACCTCCTCTCCTCCTCAGCTGCTCTCTTCTTCCTCACTGAGTTAGGTAATTTGGAGGCACGTGAGAAAAAAAGATTCTGTATTTAGAATGAGAACATGCTAAGTAAGTAATACACTGCAGTAAAACTTTACTTGTCTTTCTCAGTATGTAGACAGAATACAGAAATATTGCTGAACATATTTTGTTGCAAACAACCCATTTGTTAGAACATTAAGGGCAAAGCAGAGCTAATTATCACCAGCAGAATTATACACTCAGCAAATTGCATAGCTTCTCTTTTGATAGCTTCAGGATAAATACCATCCTAATAGTTAGCCTGAAGAGTATTGACAAGGGCCTAACTTGGCATGTCTGGCCCACGTAAGCCCTTATTATAGGAATAATCTGTAGTTATGTGGTGAAATAATTAGGGTTGAGCTGTTCCTGGAAGCCTCTGCCAGAAGAACTGAATGAACTCCTCTCTCAGTTGCTGCTTCTGAAAAGTTATCAGTTCTCCAGAAAGTCCAGAGGACACAGATCTTCCTCTCTCACTTTCATTTAACTCTATATAGTGCTTTACTGCTAGTAAAATCAATAACCACAGGTGTGCTGGACTCCCTGCCTGCTGGAGGATGACCTGGCTATACCACCTCACTCTCCAGGTTGTGTGTGAACACTGATCCGACACTTGTGTTCTAAGAAAACTCCTGCTAGCGAAATACGCAGGAGCATATCTACTTTGTGTTTCCAAAGAGGTTAAATCATTTACTAGATAACGATAGAGACTTGCATAGTTTTGGAGATGCTCTAAAGCAGGAAAGCAGGTAGGCAGTCAGGCAGGCAGTTGACTATGGAGTTTTACTCATGCAAGTATCATGACTTTAAAGGTTGGTTGGCATTAAGAGCATCAAAAAGTTGGATACAGATGCTGGTAAGCAGCGTTTGCATGCTTTTATATAGAGAAAGAGAGAACAGAAACAGAAAGACCTTAAAGGTTGAAGGAATAGTAGTATTCATGTTTTACAGATGTTGAAGCAGAAAAGATTCCATGCATTAAGTATTTACCTTAAGTAAATACTTAAGTGCATGTTAGTGATTGGAAACTGATCCCAGACTTCACAATTCCTTGCCATGGTCATGAACTATCCTCCTTTCCTAATTTAGTTACAATCTTGCAATAGGACAGGGAGACTATATATAACATTTCCACATGGATCTAAGAATGATGTGGTATCTAGAGGGCTCAACAACAGCATGAATATGATGACTGTATAACAATCCTTCGAGATTATTATGGTGCCTTTCATTATCCTTAGGGAATACTTGTTGGGGATTAGTTCTGTCCCTGCTGTTTCAACAGAAACACTGACTTACTTGAGTTCTAATCTTCCAAATTATGCACAATTTTTAAAAATCTTTGGATAGTTGAGATATCTGGGAAGCTGTGGTGGTACAAATACAACATGAGTAATAAGGTTCGTAGTGGGTGGGAGCCAGCCAGAGAGCCTGTCGTTAGCTGGTTAGCTGAGACATTTATATATGCAAGGACATTTGGAAAGGAGGTTAGAGAAGAGAAAGCTCTGAATATAAGCCAGAATCTCTGAATAACTGATCATTTTGCCAGTAAGAACTTAAATATAACTTGCCATACACTGGGACTGGCAGTTACGGGCAAAGGTCTCTACAGCAATGACTCAAGCCAAATTAGATAAATACGTAGTGAATTGAGCTACAAGTGAAAGGCTGTTGCTTTGACAATATTAAATACTGGAACTTCATGTGAATATGAAAAAATGTGCACTGCTCTTATGACTAGAAAAATCATAAATGAAAGATCAAGTTTGTTTACAAGAATTGGTATTTCACTTCTATTCTGAAGGAAGTTTATGACACCATGAATATTACCTCCTTCATCTTACATTTTATATGCATCTAGATGAGACTCTTAAAGCTACCTCTTTACAAATGGTGCAGATAGCCCGGTGGGATTTTCAAAAGTGTTTTGATGCCTAACTGCCATAGAAATACTTTGGACTAGGCTTTAGAAATCTTTACAAGTGGTTGTCTTCATGATTAGGTATCCAAATACAAATGTCTTATAAAAGGGACTTAGGACTTTTCTTGCCATAAGTCAGAAGAACTTAGGTGTTCACTGTAAAATTATCACAGCTGGCTAATGGAATAGGAGCATTAGTTCCATTCTCAGAAGTGATTGATACACCTGGACCCTTTGCATTTGTTGACACCGGTGACTAAATGAATAGAAGCCAGGTTGCACGTCAGAATCCAAGTCCAAAGCTGGTTGACAAAAAGTCTTATTTCCCATAGCAGCATATTTGAACAGTCCTGTATGTGATCCAAACAGCAAATTCCACAAGAAGGGGAATCGCATTTCTTCCATTTCACCCACCTTATTGAACGCAGATCTACTTCCATGTATCACAACTTTGAAATAATCTGGCAGAGCTTGTGTTTCTGCACTGCACCAACAGCCTGGCTCAGTGACATACATCAGACCGACGCTGAATGAAAGAGAAAATGGCTGTGGCTCAGCACATTTGAAAAGCCTTCGGCACCTGTGATTTGCTTTCCTTTGAACATGAGCAGAGTCCATTTTCCATGCTGGTTTATTCTTTCTCCTCCCCACTGAGACTGCTCTAAGGAAGGTTCACAGGGTTTACTAGTGTTTGGAAACAGGGAAATAGGACTTGGAGAGTGGAATAACAGCAGAATGAGTTCCTCAGTTTATATCAAATTTTCTACTTCTTCAGAGAAAATTTTGACTGCTTTGCATTTTACCGAAATCCTGATTATAATGAGGGATACATCCTCATTCTTTTGATCTAATGTGGCCTAAAGCAAATTTAAATATTAAGGATACCCAGGGACAAAGTAGGCGTTTCCACTGTTTTTTCTGCCCTTCTCATTCAAACATTATTACTATTCTAACACATGATAAAAGCAGTTGTCCCACTTTTATTCTAACTGGTACGGAATACCCATTTCCTGTTTTTCTAGGATTGCATATATATGAAAGACCATCCGTAAGGCTCGTATTCTACTTTCACTATACTGAACTGTATTTTTTGTTATAATAAGCTCTTTCAGATCATAGCTAAATTCCAATGGAAACTGGGTGCATTGTTACCACATTCTCAACAGAAAGCACTTCGGTCACTCCTCCGTCTTCAGAGTCCTCTCTGCCTGACTGCTCACCACCGGGACAAGTGCTCCTGCGGGAAGCTCCAGACTGTGGCCTTCAAGAGAGGTGTTGAAGGCACAACAGGCCCATAACATCAATGGGACTGGAATCTTAACTTCTACTGTTCCTCTGAAAGGCATCTCACCTGGCATGAATAAATGAGTTTATTAAATGAGAAAAACAAAAGAGGAAAAAGTCTTAAAATCCCGTTTAATGCATTGCTTTGTTACTGAGAACAGTACAGAGACACTGATTATTTCTCACGTTAGAAATAAAAATAGGAGCTATTATTAGGTAGGGAATTTGTGTTTCTTTAAAGATAAGGATTGAGACTAAAAGAGATTCTCTTTCTCCTCATAACTGTTGTGTGATGAGTATCCAGATAATGTAGTTTAGTCCCACACTACAGTTTCAAATATTAATGCTTTCTCTCAAATTCATGGGAACTAGTCCAGAAATGAAAGCCTACTGTCTGTTCTGTCTGTATCAGGCCCACAAATGTCCTTTAAAATTGGCACATAATTATAATTATTTCCCTATGTTTCCCAAGCTACCAATTTTCCAGGGTGTGCTGTCAAAATTCCAAACACCTACCCGACTTCTTAACATATAAAAGCTTTATGTATTTTCCTATTTTGTAACAGCATCTAATATATTGCTAAACATTCAATTAAGCTTCACTTTGTCTGGAATTTGAATTCAGCTGTCGCTCAACGTATTTTGAAATGTATTACAATATGAGTAAGTAGCACTGCTCAGGATCAGACATTATTTCTGTCTTCATCTGGCTGATACTTTGTCATTAACTTTTGTGATGATGCACTGACTTTAGTTAACGCAGTACTGATGTTCATTTGCTTGCAATCATGCCCTGTATTGGTTTGATTAGACCCGCTGTATGGCTGGTTGATGACAAAACCCCATTGATTACATGTGGTCTGCTTCTCATTTCCAGTCAAGGTTTTGTCTTAAGACATGAATAGTTTCATTAATTGGGTGAACTAAACACGTTGACAAGCATTCAAGCTAATCTGGTTCTGGCATAATAGTCCCAGTATTATGGATTCATTCACTAGTCAATGAAAATTTGGTTATTCATTTAAATGAAAGCAAAATCAAAATGTATTGGTGTTCCTTTTATTTGATTATGCTCCCAGAATATATCCAGTACAATTTCCTCCTACTTTTAGAGGCTGTTATGCTTCACGAGGAAAGACACCGATTATTTATTCCGGATGTTAAAATCTCTCCTGCCCTGATAAAGAAATCTAACTAATCAGAAAACATGACTAGCTAAAACCTAGAGCTTTAAAAAAAAGCTCTAGATGTAAGTCAAAATAGTAAGAATTTACACTTAGTCTTCTATAAAGGATGCAGTTGTTTGTTTAATAACATATCAACTGTGATAAATACTCAGAAAAACTGAAGTCAAATCTTCAGGAGATTTCATTGCTATGTTGACGCTGCTCAGCACTTGTCTTATCGTGCTCTCCTTCTCAGTAACCAACACCTTTCCCCCTCCCCCAACCCGCCCCGTCATGTTCTGGAGATGCATTTTCAAATCTTTCAGCCAAATTAGGGCTATAGAGCATTTTTGGATGCTACCTTTAGTCCCAAGATTAAAATCAATGGAAGAGGCCTCCCATCCATCTTGTGACTGGAAATGGGCATTTTTCCCCCCAACAGCACTCTAATCCATTAATCTACTTTAATGCAACACAAGCCAATAGTATGTTGGACGTGGCAGAACCTGTACCAGCACTGGGTGTTCCTCTCAGGGAGCAGCAAGAGCAGGTCCACTCCCTGAAGGAGAACAAGCCGGGACCTGGGGGTGAACACAGCCCAGTGGCCTCCCTCCGGCAGGACCAGGACACCGGCAGGCTCTGCTGACGGTCCAGGGATGATCAGACAAGGCAAAATAGTGAATCAGGTGCAGGGTCCATCCAGAAAGTCCAGTCAGAAACAGCAGAAGATGGGACTAGGGACAAAGCTACCCATAACACAGGTTTCAGGGTCCACCCAGGAGACGAGGCTGGAGACAGGAGCTGCCCAGGCCTGAGCTGAAATGCTGCCCCAGATCCATGGTGCAGGGGTGAGGCTGGCTGGGGCAATGAGGGCCTTTTAGTGCCCTCAGGACTCTGGCAGCTCCACACAGGAAAACGTACACAGAAATGAGTGGGGGGAAAAAAAAATCCAGTACTATCTGGGAAAGCAGTTTCAGAGAATTAAGATTCCTACAAGCAAGAATGAAGTAATTGTTAGCGATTCCACTTCATTAGTATAAGCAAAGTATGAGCCTCATTTATCCTGTCTCTGCATGACATAATGAGCCATAAAAAAAAATAAAAAAGGCAATCAAGTACATAGTAAAAGTAAGTTTATGAGTAACATTTAAAAGGAAGTGTCTTAACTTTAAAAGATAAGCTGATACATCCTTTGATGTGAGGCAAAGATACATTATCTTTTTTGAACCACGGACTCGCACTGTGCCTCATACGACCTCTGACATGTACGTGTAGCAAGTCCCTTTGCAGACATTTTGACTTTCAAATCGTGGTGACAGCAATACTTTCTCATGAAAGATGAGAAATTACTGGACACCCAACACCCAAGTGCTACCACGGTGTAATTGATATCTGTCTCAGAAGTTGTCTCAAGGGACTGTTTATTCCTATTGTGTACACTGATCAAACAAAGTAATTCTTTGGCCTTTATTTCTGATTTATTCATGGTGGCAAGTCAAGACCACAGAAATGAGGAGCACTGAAAAAAGAAACCTCACTTATGATGGTAGAAAAGCAGGCCATATTTGAAATCATCTGGTGACTTCTGCTTCTCGATACTTCTCCGAAATTCCATGCTGCCTTCCTTCACAAAATTATGGACAGAGGAATACTTAGGACAGAAGGAAAAAAAAAAAAAAAAAGTAATCTATCTTCTGAAGTCTAGTTATCCAGAAATACTTTCATCCTCACCCTCCTCCCTGCTAGCAGAAGATGGAAAACAAAAGGGATTTTACAAAACCATTGTAGCTGCTTTTGGTCCTGCCTCCACTGCTCCTCTTGGTCTCGATCACACCAACCATGTAGAAATCAGAACTTCCTTCATAGAGAGACGACTGCTCAGCGAGGTCTAATATTTCATCAGCTTTCAGTCCTATGAGAGAAACATTCAGCACAACCCCTCACACCCCTGGCATCCCACCAGTAGCTAGGAGCTAGCTCCCAATCCCTCTAAAGGACCAGTCATCTACAGGTGGTTTTTAGCACAGGGAGTGCAACGCTGCACGTTATGCTCGTCACGTTATCCTTGTGCACGGCAGTAAACAGATGGGGGCCGCTTCGCACTTCAGACAAGGGAATGCCAGAAACGGTGGATGTTTTAGACCTTTGTGGGGCAGTGACGGCACCAGGGGGCCAGAGAGGGATTTTCATGCCTGTGTTTCTTCCAGCCTTCACAAAATACAGCTGCCCAAAGCCAGGGACTACTGCTCACGCAGGCTTCGGTTTTCCACGGGTTATAAAGACATACTTTAATTGTCAGGAATGCACCTAGATTGGGCCTGGGTTCTCAGGAGAGATTCTTACTATAAACATTTATTTCTAGAAGTTTAATTTCTGTTCTGCTGCAGCAGAATTCCTAGGGCAGCCATACTGAAAGTGTTAAAGACTCCCAGCCTCCCCCCCCCCCCCCCCAACTTACTTCTTGCTTACAAATAAAGAGATTTGCAGTGGCCGTATTATGAATGGTTTTATTGCTGTCTGACATTTTGTAATACATTGTTACCATTCCAGTCTTTAATATGTAGACTAAAAAAATAAACCATAGTTCTAAAAGTACACAGTATTAGTTTAACCCATAATCAATATAGCAACTGATTCAAAGTATGCTACACAGGCACTTTACAAAAAAGGAAAAAGTAATTTAAATCCATGTTTCAAGGATATTTAACATTACATTCCAAAGGTTACTTCTAACAAACTCGACTGCCCACAGAGCTGCTAGTTTGACTGTTTTCAAACAAAAGCTCAGGGAGAGATTCTGTGTGTGGCTGTACTTATACATAATATTTCAAAGCAGTAATGCTCTCTTGTGCTTAATGAGACGTTACAAACAATATATTCTTCATTTGAAAAACGTGTGCAATACTCAATGCAGAAATTAAGTTCATTTTTAAAGTGTAACACAAGTAGAACCAAATACGTACACTATATACAGGGTGTTACCAAGTTAGTAAGGCTGCTTAGTCTTTTAAATCTGGTGCATGGTACAGGTAGGACACACACGCCCACAAAAGATGATGTGGATATTCCCATGGAAGTCCAAATCTAAGTACTTGCAGAAATGTCCCAGCTACTTTGGACCCTGTAGTGGACTTTCAAATTGAAGCAGAAGTTATTTCTAAAGTAGTTCCACTCTAGCCATACAGGATTTCTAGCACGGAGATGTTATTTCTGGAGAAGAACATAAGAAATGACTACTTGATTGGCCTCTGGACAATCTGAAATTTCTCGCCGGTGTTAACATCTGCATGACGTGCATGCTGTATATGCATTTATACATACGTAACAAGAAAACATAAACCCACATCTTCTAGCAGGAAAAGGGAAACATTCCTAATAATACATTTTCTTTAGGAAAACTTGATTGATATATACAGTATATAAAAGAAACCTACACAACTGTCAGCATACAAAAATACGAGTTCAGTATCTTTTTATACTTCAAAACCTAATGATGAAAAATCCAGGTATCCTGAGACAGGTATGTACTGTGCATCTAATTTACCAATGGCAGAGTACTGCTGGTGTACAATTAGAAAAGCACTACCTGCATTTATCAACAAGTACAGAGATAAAATACAGAAGGCAATACATTAGCTTGAGAAACTCTCCTCTTTTCATAAGGTTAAACAAAAATGGTGCAAAATATGCGTAAAATGCTCGCAGACATATCCATGAAGTAGCTGTAAAGTGAAGAGTACAGAACAATATGTATATATACTACAGTTACTGATTTCACAATTTAAATGAAAATAAATGAAAGATACTTTTCTTTTTTGAGCATCATGCTTAACCATGTTGTGTATACTCACATTCAGGCAATTGTCTTAAATATATATATACCTCTACTACATCTGACAATGAATTAATAAAACAAAAAATCACTGTTGTTTGCTGGTGAATTTCTCTGGGTAAAAACAGATCAATAAAACTGGTTCATTTTTTTCCATTAGGGGACTCTAACAAATAAAACGAAGTATGATTACTATAAATCCTCGTCAACTTAAGTTTAATTGTTTTGGCTCTAAAACAGTAGCAGAGCAGTTCTGACCACTATCGACTGCATTAAAACAAACAAATAAAAAACAACCCAAAAACCTGATGCACTTGCTAAAATCCAGTGAAAACTGTCTAAAAAGCCACTAAAGATTGCTGCTCTCTCAGTGGACGTAAAATTGGTTGGTTGCTTCAGCTGATAGCAGGAATATTTACTTTAAAATGGATCCCTAAACACAAAAATGTTTGACATTGAGATACTGGAATATATACATTTTTGTATTCATTTACAATCTACAAGGAAAATAAGTGTTAGGAAATACTTAATTTGGGGAACTAGACTGAATCAATGCTCATTTTATAGCTTAAAGACTGTTTTAGCATCCTGTTATTCATAATTGATGGTTACAAAGATAGGCCAAACATCATCAGCTCTACCTTAAAATCAAAATCTGAATTTTCTCCAAGCATGAACCCTACGGCAACTTAGCTGCTCCTTGGCCCTTAACCCTCCCGTCCCAGCTGTTAAATCTCCTCTACATCCCCCATAGGCTACCACTGAATCACGGTAGTCAGCGTTTGGTAATGTATGTCTCTAGATCCTTGAATTTATTCCCAGAAGAATTACACTTGTCTTGGATGAAAAAGTAAAAATTACGTACAGAATTGCTTTCCCTAAACCAGTACAACACATTGTCGTAAAAATAGGCTGCATAATCTGTTGCTGTTAGAAGCAAAGATTTAACAAGCTATGGGTGTTACAGTTCCTGAAAACCATCACTCTTGGTCATCTCTTCTTGTCATCTCTAAGTCGAAAAATTTATGAAAGGATAAACATACCGCGATGAGAATGGATTTTTTTTTTTTTTTAACTCTGCAAATGCACCTTGCATAAGGAACAAATGCATCCTCTACATATACCAAACAAGATAAATGCCTTTCATAATGAACATGTGTGAATTTATAATTTAAGAAGAGGCTTCTAAAAGGTCCATCTAATGTTATTAGAAGCCAGATGCGTTAGAATGTGCAGTGCACGCTGAAAACAGAGGGACGAGAAAAGCAGTTTGAAAAGCTGCACAATGTTTCAAGTGAACACTGGCTTTTGAAGGAAATTCTGAGAAATTAGGCACTTGCTTTCCATAGACAGTCAGTGGGACATTTATGCCCAGTTTCCTCTGGAAATCCTCTCTGTATGTGCTACTGGTAACCCCAGAAAACCAGGGCTTACGTTTCTTAGCCCCTTCGATACCAGGCTAAATAGATACTTTATTTTGCAGTATGGGTCACCAAGGAAGCTCATAGTGCTGAATAAGTTTCTGAAAACTGCCTCTAGAGGGGGGGGAAAGAATAAAGAACCAAAAATTAGATACAAAAACAAGAGGTCAAGATTCCTGATGCACACTCATGAAACAATAGCTAAAGAATTCGGTCCAGTGACTGGCTCGTAACTATTTGTCCCTCGGTGCTTACAAATGTCTGTTACCCCACGCTTTCAACAACAAAACGAATCAGACAATTACCATATTATACAGGAGACTATTTTGGCATATTTGCACTCCTACCATTTTCAATGCAATAAAAAAAAGCTATGACTGGTTACAATAATGCGTGTGCATGCAACAGATTTTGTCCTCTAGGTTATTTTATATTATACAGGATTAGCAGCTCCATGCAGCTGACAGCTGACTTGCCTCGTAGTAAAAAAACCAAAACTCCTGTGGGCAAATCTCACATTTGGAGATGGGAGCTCGTAGGATGGGAGCTCGTAGCCAGGGCCAACACCGGCGCCATCCTTGGCACGAGGAGGTTACGGCTCCTCCGTACTCCTGATGTCCGAACAAGCAAAAACAGAAACATTATTTGGTGCTTTTGCCTAGAGTGGGAATTACCCTAGCCAATACTGCCTCTCTGAATAAAACACATCCAAAAGTATGAGATCCTGTCTAGAATCGAAACTATAGAAATCATGACTCTTTCTTATGTACAAGCATTAGGTCATCCTAGACAAAAAGAGTACGTTTCTAAAGAGTAAAACTTTGTTTTCTGGGTTTGGGGTTGGTTTTGGTTTGGTTTTGTTTTTTTTTTTAATAAAAAAGATTATAGTCCCACAGCTTCCAGTAACTATGAAAGAGCGTGAAGTTTGAAGCACAAAGGAGAAATTGTTACTGAAGTTTTCATTATTGCGTGTCTTTGTCACAGTTTAAGGCAAACATTCTGTATTTAAGCCTGGACCAGTAATTGATATGACTACATAAATATATACATATTGAAACTCACATATATGCGCAGACATATATACCTGTGGATATATAAAAATATTTATTTTCTTAGCAAAGTTAAAGTCTGTGTAAAAACATTAAGAATACTGAAAAAGGTAGGAGCTCTAATTCCTCCTTTGGAGAAAAGTAACAAGTCCCCTTGATACCCTATATAAAAAAAACACTCTCTGCAAGAGTACAGCTCATTTTGAATTCTCACTTATTTCATGGCGGATTAATATATGTTGAAGATTTCATAAATAATTAGATAACATGCAACAATTACGTTGTGAGGTTTGGTTGCTACAGCATGACTACAGGCCACTGTTGTACAAAAAATAAATTTTATTCAGAAAGTATATGTCCTGCTCTAATAGAACGTGTAGCTACTGCTACAAGTAGAACTATTTCAGAATATAGTTTTTGTTTTAATGTGTTCACGTATAAAACCTCATTTGGGGGCATTTTCTCTGAGAATTCTTTGGCCAAAAGAACAGCCAAATAGAGATACGTTTTCCCTGGGCCCTCTAAACACTCAGTACAATTTCAGAAGAAATCTATAACAATTACCGCTCCAAAGAACGGCAACGCTATACAAAACAATTCTGACAAAATCCAGGAAATGGTAGCATAAAACATCAAACCCCCAAACTATGCTTCAACTTAAACCACAGACATTTCCAGTTAAACATAACAATACCGCCTCGTCCTCGCCTTACGCAGATTTGCTAGCATAGTACTATACAAGAGTATACACAACTCTGGAAAACTCTGAAACGCAGAGGCGCAATAATGTAAATCATCCATTAGACAGAGCCTGAAACTCAGTCTAACTATGGATGAAGATCAGCCTTACCCTTCTCCTCCATGATAACGGCAACTGAAAAAGGGCAACACTTCACCTCATATGCCGTACAGGCATTCCTTCTAAAGGAGTATGACAACGGACTGCTTAAGACATGGCTGAGTTTACTGATTACGAGCACACATTCATAGCAGCAGTCTGCCTGCAGCCATTAAACACAATTCTGAGATGAGTTTTCCATCTTTAAACCTCACTTACATTATATCCTTGAAACAGTAATGTCATCGTTCTGAGAAATTACGCTGGCGACAGGAAAAAAGGGATTATCAGTGCAAAGGGCCCCATATGAAGTGCATGCTCATTATCAAGCCTAGTTTATCTAGGCTTCTATTCCTTCCACAAGAACACGTTCTGTATAGCGTACAAGTGAAGTCATTCTCTCTGAACAAGACTTTTTTTTTTTTTTTTCAAGCAGCTGGCTATGCCTATCGTGTGGCTGAACAAGACACATCAAATGAACCTGATTCCAGTGTAAAATTCCCGAGGAAGATTCCTGTTCTACTAGTATAAGGCCGGAGCGCACAGATTCCAGAAATGCTTTTTGGAAGTCATTTTTCAATGCCAATAGAGAATATTTAGGGTATTTCTTTCTTTATCCTGAGTAAAGGGGTTTTTTATTTATCAAAGCCCCAGGCACATACTGCTATAGCGCAGTTAGATTTTGTCATGTAGTCCCAGTATCCTAAAGGCCATTATTGGATTATTTTCTGGAGCAGTTCTCCTCATTCTTCTCCAACAGGTGGTGGTGGCTGGCATAGCTTGTATAATCTGACAACGACAAAAAACAAAGCGATTGTTATTCTGGGAGCTTGGTCATTACTGAAACGGGTAAATTGAAGGAACGCAAACTAAATCTAAGTCTTCCTGCACTGCAAAACAAGAGGTACTGAATTCAGCTTAATAACATTGACATAAAACCAGTAAAAGCTTATTCATGAGCATGAGCGTTTACATTGAAAGTGGTATCATTAAAACACACATCTATCAGCAATCTTATAAAGACATTCCAGTTTAGTCAAGTTTTCATATTTCTGCACTGAAGACCCCGTTCTGGAGGTAGCGAAGTCTCCACTAATCCCATTACCAGTTGTTGCTCTGAATTTCTAAATTGGGAAAGCTGCTTGGTGAATGCAATTGCCTCCATTTTCATTGTGTTTTGCAACAGCTGGACCTCACTCTAACACAGTTCCCTACAAAACTGATGCTGTTTGAAGAACCTAAGACAGATGTCAGACATGTGACACGCCAGCATGAAGATTTTAAACTCTCTCCCCTCCGTTTCTACATGTATGAAGTCAAGGCCAGTAAGATTTGGTTCAAATGACTACTTCAGTACAGACTGAAATAGCCACTCTTTCATTTATAAAGGCTTTTGAATTTCTATTAAACCCTTTTGCACGGACTTGGTTATTAGCAAGTGTTTGAAAATTTACCCTAATGTTAGGAATACTGAAAATAAACGGCAATCATTCTGACCTCGGGCTCTCTGTTCTGTATGTCCGGTATACGGTATCTCCCCTGCAACCACAGCAATTAGAACCAGCAATAGACATGATCTCATTTGCAGATTACATATTTTCCTCAGGGAAAGTGTATCATTGAAGGAATAGCAAAGAGAAGAGACCGAGTATGGCATGGCAAGGAGAAAAAGCATCAGAAGCCAAAATTGAAGAGACAATGACACAGCATGTGCATTAATACTTAACATGAAGACTCTCTGATATTGAAATACCAAAGCAACAGAAATAGCAGGTTTGGTAGGTCTGGCTACAGGCAGGGTGGTGAATCGTCCAGTGGCTTGGGGGCTAGGGATATTTAAGACGCTCGGCGTATCTGAGTTTTCCAAGTATATTTTGTAAATTTGCCCGCTAAGCATCACATTAATTTATATGACTCCATTTTAACTTATCATAAATTTCAAAATTATACTACAAATCAACACAGAAAACAAAGATCTGTACATGTGGCCGGGTTCCCCAAACAATTCAAGATCAATGGGCTGGTGCCTTCTTGGCATGGTACTCTGCTACTGAAATTATGCGAGGCACGGTCGGGATGCCTGCCCCTATGAGTACCAAAAGCCTCTTCAACATCTAGGCACGTTCTGTCAGAAAAAGCATCCTGTGGCTACGCAAGAGCAGGGCAGGATAGCTGCTGTTCTCTTATTTCAGTTCCCTTAGGAGTTAAAACCCATGGAACACTGACAACACACAATGACTAAACAACTCTTCTCTGGATCTCACTGGAAGGGATTATCAAGCAGTATTGTTTCTGGATGGTAAGAACAGGGAGCATCAGTTCTTTGAGCCAAACAGCAATTGCAAACCTGCTTTCAAACCTCCACCATAATGTGTTCTGAAGATCGTTGGGCTCTTCCACGTTGTCATCCAGCAGACTCAGAAACACGATCATTTAAGGTCACATTGTGCAGGCACCAATGTATTTGTTAGGAGCCATATATAAGCCAATAGACACACATCTCATATTTGTATACCAATGAGAGAATAAGATGGCCTCATCTTTATACAGACAAGTATGCAGAGGAAAATAAACAGGGGTTATTTGAGTTATTTGATTCTGCTAGTGTAATAAAGCAGTAATATTCAAAGCTGGCAAAAGACAGATAAAATTACTGTCAGAATCTCATCTAAGTAATTGCAGTGGGGTTAGTTCTTGATGGATGTTTAAGCAAAATCTCATTTCTATGGAACAAGGTGCAGAAAAGCTCAGTCCCAAGTACCAAGGTCTGCGTATTCTTAAATGGTAATCATTAAGATTAAGGTTAAAATAGTAATCATTAAGGTTAAAATGGTAATCATTAAGATTAAGTGTCTTCAGAGCAAGTGATATAGGGGAATTCTGAAGCAAACTAACAACAAGCCTGCATAAATCCCTAAGGAGCTATAGTTGCTGAAGACAGTATAGAGCAGAAACAGCCTGTTCTGGGTCAATATATATGGAACAACCATTTGAGATGGTACAAACAGATCAGCTGAGAAAAGACAGAAAACAGTGGCAACTGCAGAGAACTGAGAACACTGTCAAGTGATGTTAAATGGACTCAAATGGAATGGTAAAATTCTTTTCAAGGCAAAGAATTGAGAACTCACAGTATCATTTACCTATACATCAAAAACATAACTCCTGCTTGCTGATGACTGTTCTGACTTACGTGACTTGTCTCTCTAATGGTACACCAAATGCTCCGAACACTGAGGTTGATGAGATATTCCTGTGACATTGCTGTTGCTGCTAACTGGCAAGTGTGCTGGATGCATCTGTCCACTCTATGTTCTAGGAGGCATCTCATAATTTTCTTTCAGCTTTTCATTGCTATGTTGTGGGAGTGTCAACCGGAAAGAGGCGACCTTTTTGCAACCGATGCAAAGCCAAAAAATGGCTCATGGTTGAGTTTTTCTTTTTAAGAACATAGATCTTTCCTTTATCACAAAAGCTCTGAATCTAGATACATGCTCTGTCATTTAGAAGTGGGAAAAGTTTTGTTTGCAACAACTCTTTAGCTGTCTCCAGAATTATGCCATGAAGGAAGAGTCCATTTAAGGCCAAAACCATACTGTTCAAAATATAAAAAGGCTTCAAACAGCTTTTACTGCAATAAAATGTTATTTTACTGCCTTAGGTTCCTACAGTGCAAGGCCGCCAGGCAGTTTTGGTCCTGGATTGCCTCTAAGCTAATAATTACTGTGAGAAGGGATGCCCTCATCTGCTGGTAAGGGCAATTACTTTATTGCTGATGGGTTTACTCTAGAACCAGTACTTTTCTTGGATCTTATTTAATCTCCTTTATGCATATACGCAAGAAGCATATATGCTCCAACAAATGCTGCTACTCAGCAACTGAACAGCAGCTGCTACTCAGATTTACTCATACCTTGTACACTTAAGGTACACTCCTTTTCTAGAATCAGATCCAGCACAGGCAAGGAACAATGTGCAGTGATTTGTTACACACAAATTATGAGCAGTAGCCTGATTCCCTACTGGGAGAAACTGGGACACCTGAGAAAAGGGGAGCAAATTGCATGAGAAAAAGTTCCTGCATCAGAACAAGTTCCTGAGTATTACTGATCAGAACCCAGAAGACAGTCTTTCTGTGAGGCTATGGATACTGTGTGTGTTCATTCACATGGTTACCTCTATCAGGGATTACCAATTCATTGTTTCTTCACTGAAATGTAAACACCACAGTGGGTCCGTTATGTATTCCACATATCTGTTTAGCTCATTCAATGTGTTCTCATTAGTCAACAAGAAACATTACGTTTTAAATTGGTTTTAAAAAGTTTAAATTAGAGCTGGATTAATAAAACCACTTTAAGATAAAATTAAGAACGTTGTTGTTTGGTTATAGGTATTGTGCTTGTTAAGAACATTTCAGGCACCTGCAATCCATCACAGCATTAAAAAGCTGGATAAATATAGAACAGTCACATCTTTCATTCTAATCGATGTTTCAGAAAGAGACAAAGAAAGACGACATCATCTCTAAAAGCAACTAGAACATGATTTTGCTGAGATATTGCAGTACAGTATTTCATTAAAATGGGGTTATGGATTTAGTTATGAATATTTCCCCAAAACGACTAAACATCACGAGTGATGAAGAACTTACTCCAGTGCTTTCATAATTAACATGAACTAGGTTTCATTTTTCAAAAATGGGCACGTTTTGAAGTGCCACATAGCCCGAACTTCTGCAACTAATTACTTTAATTAAAATTGTATGGCTGAGAACATAATTGATTCTATGTACATTAAAAGCCAAATCTTACCATTTAGTGCACAACACAGTCAATGTTTATTGTTAGCTTTTGAGCAGTGAGGCACAAAATTTGGCACAAATAGACAAAATCATGGTCTAGGATGCAATCAGTTACCTTGGGACGGACTGTGGCGTTCGATCCCTCACTCCTAAATTCTTGGCTGTGTTTTGTACTCTTGCACCCTGTGAAAGAAAACCAATTTTGCTTCATTTATTTCAACATAAGTTAGAAAGTTTTCTGAGATTTCTAGATGAACGTAACTATTGATTATAATTAACGCATATGATCCATGTACCAAAACAACTCTCCTCTTCTAAGGTGGAAAACAAGTTAAAGCAGTACATTAATTCTCAACTTAGAGAAATATGCAGAACAGAGACAAAATCATTAAATAAGTGCATACATATATATCATACTAACATAAAAGACTTCATAAAAAATTAACATTTAAGGTTTAAAACAATCCAAACACATCTTTTTTCAATTTGTTTAATTTTTGTCACCATTCTTTGTAGAAGGCATGAATAACAAAGTTCTTTTCTGAAATGTCACTTATTTCCTATGAACTTCTGAATGAGCAAATATTACAGATTATTTCCTATGAATAGCTTTCTAGTTAAAACTAGAAAAATGGCCTAAATTGAGGCACTAGATTAGGATTAGAAAAATGCAGGTCCTGATCTTCCTTTATAATCAGAGAATCACAAAAACAATCAGGTTGGAAGGGACCTCCTGAGATTGTTTAGTCCAACACCCCTCCTTAAAGCAGGCTCAAGTGGAAAAGCTGGTCTCTCTCTCTAACTCAACTGATCCTTTGAAAAACAATAATGAAAGTACTTTTGTCTCACTGACTCATCCAGCAAGGAGGAAGCCAATAAAACATGCACAACGTTCATATACCATGATAGTGAAAAATGCAGACTCTTCTGCAAACTAGCTTAGACATATGAAAGAACTTAGTAAAATTTGGTTTTAAATGATGAGAACTAGCTTTTGAAATGCAGTTTTATTAATGTAAAGTAGTCATCATAAAGAAACATATCTGTTAGTTTTACAGTCTCTTTATGTTTTCTAACGTTTTAAAGGAGATGGAAACTACTTGTTCTGTCTATAATACATACAGTGACTCCCCCTTTATTTCTCCTTCTGTCCTACCTAAATTCAGGGCAAAATAACAGAGAACAAAAATATGTGATCTCAGAATTCTTACAGTGAGATCTTAGATTGGTGTGAAACATCAAAGATAGTTTACATACCAAACAGAGCTGCAATGGCAGCTGCACATCGTGTAAAAATGAGCTATAATCACTGATTCAATAGGTAGAATAAGACTAGACCTTGCATTTGACTGCAATCTGGTACCCAGGTAATTGAGAAGGTATTAGTTCACTGTTATGGGCTTAAACAAAAGATGAAAACAGCTGGCTGGTTACACACAGGCTAAGTTCTCAGAGTTTATGTAAACCAACACGTGCCACAAAAAATACCATGTCCTTACACTTCTTTCAGGAAAAAAAAATAGTAGCAAAGATAGAGAAAAATAACTAGAGTACCTACAAAACTGAAGGCAGAATATGAAAGTGATTTTACTAGCTTTACCTCTAGCTCAGTAAGCTTGTCTCCAACAGTTGCAAAAGACACATGACTACAGACCACGACAAACTTTCCCCAGGAACTCCTCCAGAATTCAATCATCAGTCACTCAATACTTCCTCTGTTCAGCAGTGAGTATGTTTTTAATCAATTTCAGTGATTCTCTTCTCTTCTTTCCCATCTCATCTTCAACCCATGCATAACTTCACGTCACTAACCTCCTTGTGGAAGGAGGTCCACATCTTGGGTACAATCTTAGCTTGTGTCAAGAACCACTATTTTCATTTGGTTTGAATCTCCCAGTTTCATTTGATGCCTTTAGTTTGCACTGGTGAGGACAACGGTCAGTCCCTATCCATGCCACATGTTCTTTAGATCTCTGTCATATCCTCCTTCACTCATGAAGCTGAACAAGCCTAGATTATTTTGTCTGTCTGTCCTGCCTATAAACCACTCCCAACTGTTGACTATTTTTTCTGACCTTCTCTGAACCTTTTCCACTATGCTATGTCCTTACAGAAGGGATCAGAACATCAGATAGTTCAAAATGAAGGATCATGACAACATAATTTCTACTTTGTCATCCATCCTTGCCTAAACCATTATAACTTCTGATTTGCTTTATTGATAGCTACTGAGAATTGATGTTTCCTAATAAATCCTGAAGTCTTGAACATAAGATGCAATGGCAAGCTCGCAACCAATTATTTTGAATGTGAACTTAGGGTTTGTTTTTTTCCCCCGTGTGCATCACTTAAGTTATCTACACTGATTTTCATCTGCCATTTTATTGCTCAGTCATGAAGTCCTGGAAGATCCTTTTGTAATTCTTCATAGTTACTTCTCATCTTTAATAAAAACTTGAAAAGAGTTCAGACGAGAATAGGGAGAATGATTAGGTAAGAAAACACAACTGAAATAAGAAAGATCAGATGAATTCATGTTCTTCTATCTACAAAAGTGATGGATTATCAGGGAAATGATAATCAAACTGTGGACAGACTTTTTAGTAGAGCCTGTAGTAATAGGACAAGGGGTAAAGGTTTTAAACTAAAAGAAGGTAGATTCAGACTAGATATAAGGAAGAAATTTTTTACGATGAGGATGGTGAAACACTGGAATGGGTTGCACAGAGAGGCTGTAGATGCCCCATCTCTGGAAACATTCAAAATACTACAAGTCTACTGCTAAAAAGGGAGTAAAACCTGGTCTCTAAGTCTACAGTATACTGGACAGAAAACAGAAGACTTAAATTGAAGGGAAAAAAAAGGCAAAAAAAAAAAGACTCAAATGACGCACTAAGTAAAACATCCTAATGAAAAGGTTAAGAAAACTGTGGAACAGACCACTTAGGAGGCACTGTGCAGGAGTCTCCACTACTGGAGGTTTAAGAACAGATGCGACAACTGTCTGTCATGAATTACATAAGGATAGCTGATCCGGGGTTGGTTACAAAGTTAGACATGTTGAGTCCAGACCTTCATCACTTTCAGCATCCTTTCCTCAGTGCCGTTTTCTAAAATTTTATCATAATAAAGAAACCTCACCATGACAGACTGCTGCGATTGGTATATGATTAACACAACTGAGAGCTAGAATAGAGATATACATGGGAAAACTAGCTAAATGAATCACATGTAGATCCTGAACGTCAGTGATGTGACTTCCTCTGAGAACACAACCAGCCTATTTTTACTTGCATCACTCACTAGACAAATTAATTTTAGTATCTTGCTCACATAATAAATCAAATGCGTTGATTTAAAAAGGAGTCTAGCTTTATACAACCATGTAATTTATTGTTTAGCCGGAGAACAAGTTAGACCTTACTTACAACCACCAGATTCTTATTTCTTTTGAGGAAAAGCTCCCAAGAATTAATAGCAACTTGCTACGTGACATCTCTTTGTCTCCACTGAGCACCATTATACCATTTCTATTTCAATATACTGTTAATTTATACTTCTCCAATATTATTCTTAAAGCTACAGCGATGTAAATATTGACACTGTTCATCTGACGTAGGCATAAGGGATAGTTCTGCTACATGGCTCCAGAATCCTTCCCTCTAGGTACCAGTATTGCCAGAGCACTGGTGAAAGATGCCAGCAGCTCTGAGGAGACACCACCATCAATCTGGGCTCTCATATATGAACTAGTATTCTCATTGCCATGAGAAAAAATGATAGGTTTATTTTCAAACTACACACTAATTTAAGGATAGCAAGAACCGGTCACATAAAGAAAATAGATTCTCTTTATGCCCTGCTCAATGAGCTCTAAATCAGTACAATTCTTATGAGAATTATTCAAAATGCAGTGCTGTTATTATACTCATGAAAAGGCATGGAAAAATGATTACTCACTTAAAAGATAACACAAATTCTCTCCTAGCCTTTTCTGTTTATCAGCTTTTTAGTTACCTTTCCTCCTCAGAGCCCTGTGCCCTCCTGCAGCTCCTTTCCTAGGCCTCTGTCCTCTCCACACTTTGCTGCATCCTGAAGACACACTCCTGTCAGGATGCTTTACATAGTATTTTGCGGGTACAGATTTTTACGTGAACAAACATACATGAGTAAATAAAGTTACTAAAAGATACTTGGGACGTTTTGTCAAAATTTTTATTTTAAAAATCAATCTAGACTGGATTAGCAGATGAAAACCAGAAACCACTTAATTAAAACCATCCCACAGACCCAAGTTCATACCAACTCTCACAAGTTGGTCTCTCTTCTTTAATTCTTGCAGAACAGGTGCTTGCAAATACCTAATTATAACTGACAGGGCAATTACTTTGAAAATTGTTCCAACAATACAGTCGGGGCTATTACGAGTCTTGTTAAACATGATCACGACTTCATTCAATTTAAAAGAAAAAAAAAAACACTTCCTCAGGTCATCCATTCAGGCAGGTGTCTCCAGTTATTCAGTACTGGTGCCCCAAGCTCGAAGAGGTATCAGCTTTGAGTAGAGACAATTCCCCTGTGTGGAAAGCTAATGCTGCTAGCAGCTAACATTGCTGGCTTCTCCGGAATAACAGATGGAATAAATGTCCTTTCATTTGCACCTCCCTGCGGCTAATCTCTCTATTCCACAAAAGATTCGGGGTATAAATGGGCTAACAAAGTTTTTGTTTGGGTTTCTTTGGTTTTTTATATTAAGCCAGGAAAAAGACACATGTACTGCCCTTAAATGTTCTAAATGTTCTGCATCAAAACCCAAGAGGTTGGGTTTTTTTTTCCCCCTCCAAGTTTTATGGCCTGCAGTATGCTCCTGACAGTTAAATCCTACAGATAATTTAAACACTAAATCCGGAACAGGTTTCTAGAAAATACCATACTGCACTGTCAAAATTACTCCAAAACATTTAGAATATAATGGAGGGTTGTATTTCTACTACAGAACTCCAAGACTGATTTAAAATTAGAACAAAAGATTATTACTCAATTAAATGCCATAGTGGTTTCCTGTAAGAGGAAGTATGTGTGAAAAAAGTCTGGCTTGATATACTAGCAGACTTTTTTGGAGTGTCTGTGGGTGGTATTGAGATATTGGTATCTTTAACAGCTATTGATCACCTGCTGTTTTACTTCAGAGAATGTAGCCCCACTGCGGGATACTTTCTACATCTCTATTTCAGCAAGTACAGTTACAGCTGCTCAAAACCCTGCAAGTTACTTTCATATTCTCTTTCATTTTCATTTAATAAATTGCAGAAGATCCACAAATGAATCAGAATTTTTGAGAACAGTCTAGAACTGTACATTGAAAATGTGCCCTTTGACAGAATACATCCTGCAAGCAGACATATGCAAAACTCTACGTCCAGGTTTTTTTGATTGCAAAATACCCAGATCTGCCTTTTACCTAGAAGTTCGTGAGCAGACATATCAACCTATACATGCAATTTATTCTTATACAGCAGTAGCTTTCTTTTCGAGTCAACTTAAAGCTGTAATTCCTGAGCAGACCTACATGATCTGATTCAAGAACCTTGAGGGTATTTATTCACTACAGAAACTTATTTATGCGCTGAATAAAGTGAAAGTCCAATATGAAAAGGAATGAGACTAATTACTCTGATGTATCCATGTCAGACAGCAGCACTTACATATAATTGATCAGAACCTATGGCTTGAGAATATCTGCTCAATTGCTTTAATGGACTAAAGGTTTGATCTAGCTTGTGTGTATTTTTATCTACAGCAAGTTAGAAGTAAAGTAGAGCTGTTTAATCATTTTCATAACTAAACTGCAATTGCTGCACAGAATATGCAGCAGAATTAATGAAAATAATAAAATTAGATGCAAATTAAAACCCAGAAATTATGAATCTTGTCTTATCTGTGATTAATTGTTCCAATATTTAACTACCTTTTTTTTCACTTCAAGATTGAGTGCATCCTGTATCTTGTTTATGATTTTGTCACAAGGTTGAAAGCTCTCACAGGCTGGGATATATGTTCCATATGCACACGGAGTGATTAAGCCCGCACTCAACCTCTCTTTGATCAACTGAATAGGTTGAGCTCTTTAATCTTCACTTCATAAGCCTTGTCTAACAACCTCTGGATCATCTGTGCTCCTCCTTTGAACTCCTTCCAAGATTCCACACATCCTTTTGAAAGCATTTATCTGATAACAAGACATTCTAGGAAAAATTGTGCCAATACAGTAGAGTATATCCCCCATTTTCAGTTGATATTGCCTTTTAATCCAGCATTTTTTGTCATACTTTAGGACTAAGAGTTCATGTTGAGGTGGTTATTTATCCGCAACAGCCTCTAAATCCTAATATTCTATTATGACCAGAGAGTGAAAAACACTATTTCAAAATAAGCATATTGTCCTCGGGAATCTTGCCTGGAAATTTAAGAACCACAGTATTTATTTCTCCCCTTCCTTCCTACACTTCCCCTTCATTCAGTACATGACTCACTTTTTATTAACAATAGTTAATAATCTTAAGTTATTTTTATGGATAATAGATATTAAAACAAAGACTGTCTTACTCAACAGACTGTTCTGATGTAAGGCAATGCCACAGCACTTACTATACAAAAATCATTAAGTAAAATCATAACCCTGTAAAAATTATGATCCATTTACACATGCAAAGAAAGCAAGCATCTCGTTAAAAACAGCCTGTTCCATTATTAAAAAGAAAAAAACCCACACCTTTCAGTCAACAATAAAGGAAGAGAATTAAAAAACCCCAACAAAATACCCAAACTAAGAAAACTCACACAGACATTACACAACATTAAGATGGAGGTTAAAAATGCTTGGTCAAGTCCTTCCTGTTTGATGATAACACATCTTGTTAGGAAACCTCAAGACCTTACCCATAGAGAGCATCTTACCTGTTTGCGCATGACGTCTGTAGCTTGCATGATATAGCGAGGAGGCAGCCCATGGCTGCGAGCCAGAATGATCGCCTGCTCCAGGGTAACGCTCAGAGTGCAGCTGCAATGGAAGACAGAAGTCAGCTATCTAGCAGTGATTTCCTTAAAACAAGTGCTTTTAGACCAATTATCCTTTTAAAAAAAGTTCTAAATAAAAAGATTACACAATAGATCTGCCCCCTATCCCTCCCCGCCCCTCCCCCATGCAGGCATTAGCCTGGACACTAAAATGTTTCTTCAATAGAAAGATTTTGAGTGTTTCAAGTGTTCCTGCTGACTTACAACCAAATGCATTTGCCTTTTTTGCTCTTGTTTAAAAAAACAAAAAAAACCAAACCAAACCAAAAAAAAAAACAGACCAGAAAACACAACCCAACTATGGCTCGGCAAGTGTATGAGAGAGTGACAACCCGAGGAGGAGAATTTTTTGTAATTGTATAAATCCCTTTCCCGGTGGTTTCTGCACATGTTATCTCTCACCCTCCACTGTTAATGCAGACCCCAGCTTTGGTACCAGGATCCTGAGCTCTTGGCATTAATTTAGCTTGGTTATTCTCATGGCACATTAGTGCAGTTCAGTCCAAATAAAGAGACCTTTCCCCCTTTCAAAAAATAAATTAAATAAATAGGGCATTCCTTCAAATAAACGGTCCTCTCTTACTTTGCCAATCTTTTTTCAAGTAAATACTTGAGGACAAAACCTGATCATGTACCCATCCTAATGAAAAGGCCGTAATTGCTTTGTCAGAGCAACCAGGAAAGTTTCAGAGCTAAAGATCTTTCTGCAGGACAACCTGTCATCACACCAGACAAGAAGTTGTAGGGAAAGTCATTTTGGATACGCCACCCGATTTCAGTTGTTATGGTAAGGACCGGGATGGATAGATTGTTTCTCATACAATCAAGACCAAAGCTGGAGAAGACTCACGAATAAAGGCAACAAAACTGAAACAGGTATTTTTTGAAAAGCCCAGCATGTCTGAGGGCTGCTATCATCCAAGAGGTGAGAGTGGCTGCATTCTGCACCAACAAGCTGCTTGGTGATTTTTCTGTTCACAACCAAAGTACCGCAATAATCAAACCTCTTCAACCAGAAAGATGAGGTACAGAAAATGATCCTACCTCAGCAGAACCTGACAAAAGCTGCATATTTCAAGTTCAAATAGTAAAACTAAGACACATGGTTAAAACATACTTTTGAGTCACCTTTTGGCAAAATCCTGACCAAGAGATTCTGCATAGCTTATATTATGCACACAGAACAGACAATATGTTTCAATCACTCATCTTGCTGAGCAGAAGATCTGTAGGTGGAAAAATGTGTCTGCGCTTATTTTCTTACTGAAAAAAAAAAAAAAACCTGACACGTTTTAAATACTGCTTAAGTAAATTTATGGACTGTAAAAAGTTTCACAGCAATGAGCGTAGAAGACATTAAATTTGATCTGTAGCTTTATTAATGGCCTTTCATAAAAAATTTATAAGCTAAGTGATTTTCCTTGGTAATGAAATAATTTTTATTCCCCAGTTTCTTGTATACACTGACCTCAGAGTTAACCTGAAGCAAAAATCTATTGATGTTTTGTGTTATATGTTTGATTAAGGTGCATAATAGTTGAATATTAGACTAGGAATTCTAAACACTGTGCTTTCATCTTGTCTTTGAATAGTGAAATATTGCACAAATAAAGTACATGCTCATAAGATTTGCCAGCACTACAATCTAAACATCTAACCTTCAAGAACAGACTGCAAAGGAACCTTTGTCCCATTGACAATGAGAAAAAGCAAAAGTATCTGAAATTTAATTTGACAGGTGTAATCTAAGCCAGAGAAAAAGGGCAAAAAGTCTCTCTGTAGGTGTAATAGACGTTAATGGGCTCAAAGTGCAGCTTTCAACCAACCAGTTACCAAGCCAACTTTCCCATAAATCCCATCCTCCTGGACCCCAAAAGACTGAAAGAACAGAAAAATCATATTCTGCATGCGTGAATCAAAAATAACAAAAGGACCTCCTAAATGAAGGTCAGCTTGAAGAATTAGGTGCAAACACTCATCTTGTGATTGGAAAAGACTGCCAAACTGCTCCCTATCCAAAACCTGATGAAATGGCTGGTGATCATTATGAGCCATCTACATTTTGACAATGCCAACCGTGATTCAGAAATAAGGTTGCCAAACGTGCAGATAAAAACATAACCAGAGTGGGAAACGCAGAGACAAAGAGGAAAATACCATAATGAACATTTCTTTAATAGGCTACTATGGAAGTAGGCAACAACTACAGTACAGTCCTCCAACATATAAACAGACTAAAATTGAAGATCACACCTCAAGGCAAAAAAAAAAAAAAAAAGTAATTCTAAAGATAATATAATTTTAACATGTCCTAGGAAATCAGTAGTGAAGACATTCAAGATGACAGCAGTGATGAAGTTAACTATTATCACATCTCTTTATTAAAACATTTTACATTTGTGGTTAAGTCCCACAGTAACGATGGCTAGATACATCTACTGTTTCTTTTAAAAAACATTCTTACTCGTTAAAGTATGTTAAAAACGTTAAAACAGGATAAGTGGCATAATTTCATTTCAATATAACGTCATTAGAGATGCAATTTAATATAGCTAAATTTTTTTTAAACTTGACATTAGGAAGCATTCATTTACTGAGAGGGTAGTCAACCACTGTAACAGGCTTCCTAGAGAGGTGGTTGATGCCCCAAGCCTGTCAGTGTTTAAGAGGCATTTGGATGATGTTCTTAACAACATGCTTTAACGTTTGGTCAGTCCTGAAGTGGTCAGGCAGGTGGACTAGGTGATCATTGTAGGTCCCTTCGAACTGAAATAGTCTAGTCTATTCTATTTTTTTGTGTTTCTCTTGAGGCATGTAAGAGGTCTGATGAATGGCAGAATTAAATATAAATGATTGTTTATGGCTTTTGTCATGTAATTACGAAGTAAGGTTACTACTTGCTAAATATAAAAAACAACAACACTCAAATAGCTTCATTTTGAATACCGAATCAATGAGATGGCATCCTTTAATAAAACCGATCATCTAAACCTTCCACAGTGCTATGCTGAACTGATGCTCTAGTAAACCTGTATTTACATGCTGGTGCTTTCTTCCAGCTCTTCAAATATAGTTTTTTAATTACTACATATTCGTTATCACAAATCAAACTACCCTGGAAATCAGCTGTGAAAGAAACAAATGCACACACAAAACATCAGATGGAAAAGTCGTAACTGCAAGTACCCCAGCAACAGGACTGCCAAGCACAGAGAGATCAACCAAATGCAAATTTAAACCAATTCAACTTGTACAACTTTATGAAACAATATGAAAGCTGGGAATTCCTCACATAGTAAGGCTGTTCTGGTGGTCTGAGCAAGGTTCAATATCAAGGATTGTCAGCAAATACGTGCAATATGTAATAATCCACCCTTCTCCCCCATTTTGAGAGCTGATAAGCAGATGGTATTGAAGTTTACAAAGCAATTTGGAAGCAGTTCTGACCACTGGAAGTATCTGGTCATTTGGATGCAATCAGCCCAGACAAACCAAACAAGGAAAATATTAGGGGAAAAAGTCCTTCAATGCTGTCATAACATTCTGTTGTGGGAAGCATAATTCCCAAATCCATATATTTTACAGTGTAAACAAATCAAAATCTGTCCTCACTCCCTCTCTTTTCCTCTCATCCCTTCTTTTATGCCAGAAAAACAAAAGACCCAAATTCATCATCTCAGAATTTATGTCAGTTAGAACCACAAATTCCTTGCCTTGACAGATTACAGCAGCAAGGCAGCACAGACATTTGGCTTTCCCAGCACAACTGGGCTGAGAATTCCTCATTTCACCCATTTGGTTTCCAAGAAACAGAAGGGGCTGCAGCTGCTCCCAGCCCCTGCCTGCTATCCCCAGTCTCCCATCAGTCATGACAGTATTGATGTGAAGATTCAATACAAACTTTCAAACATCTTCTGGATCGATCAGACCATCCTGAACAAAAGAGGTTAAATCGTTTTCTATCACCAATAGTCCATTTGTTTCTGACTGGATGTGATTTTTATTAAAGGGCAGCACATCGGCTGGATAGACAAACATCTACACTGAAAAATGGAGTTGTAAAAGAGGAAAACATTCAAATTTTCTAAGAAATGGATTATTTTGTGACAGCTTGTTTAATGTCACCTGAAAGGAAAAATAATTTGAGTTCACGTACATTACCTACAGAGCTGCCACTCAGCGAACTGTATATCTATGTTATGAGAGTAAAAAGAATCTAAATCATTCAATTCATTCTCAGGCTTCAATTAGGATTCCAGCCATCCTACGTCCAAAGACGCATCACAACATCCCTCAGAAAAATGCCCTGAATAGAAAAGATGAGGTGAAACAAATTGGTTTAGTAGTTACCACAGTCAGAGATGTCAAAATGAATTATGTCCTGGCTATACGAATAGGAAAAAAATATGAAAAGGATGCCTGTATGCTTAGTCTAATTAAAATCTAAAGCTTCTACTCAACATGTAATTTATTGCCATTGTTATTATTTTAATTCCTTTTCTTTCCATAGAGCATAAGCTAATCACACCTACATTTGACCACCTTTTAAACCAATTACACTATTAAGTACTCCTTTGTTTCTGCTGTCATTTAAATTAATGCTTATAGAGCAGCTATTAGTTATGTCAGTGTGTGCAGCAATTAAAAACTTAGTACTAAAGTAAGTCACTTTGGGGTAAACATTTTTGGGGGTATTTCTTTATAATTACTAGTGATGGCTGGCTAATATGTATTGATTCTGATGAGTAACCCAAAGAAGAAAATAGGCCATGATAAACCTAAAAAGGAGGGAAGATGTTGTTCAGGAATATAAGAAATAAGCATAAAAAGTATAGAGAGGCCTAACTCGAGACTCTCCCACAATTTCTAAGCTGTTCTCATTGTGGGAATATCTCTGCGCTAGTAAAATTGAAGTTTGCATTCTCTGTGCCCATATATATTCTCTGTGCCCGAATTTCATCTCACAGGGAGAGGGAAGTTGGGCCAGGCAATAGGAATTACAGAGAAAATGAGCAAGAAGTTCATACATTAAACTACAATATTGTATTTTACAATTACAATAAACTCTACTGGAGTTCAGGACTTAGGTTCAGTCCCTTTATGAACCTTTGCGAAGCTGAGATGTTCCCAGTGTGGAAAGACCACTACTTTAAAATCAGCCTTGGATTGAACCCATCCACTGAAGGTTAGTTAGTCCAAAACTTCTGTTATTTTTGCCAACATATAGCCAGCCATTACTCTGCATGTGAAATGTATTTATTCCATTATGATGGTTCAGTAATCATAAAAAACCCTCCAAAAAGTGACTATCTGTGGGAGATATTACAACATCACACAGAAATGGATAGTCCATGGTTAAGGGAACTTCTGCCTTTTATCCATTAAGCATCAGCATGCACAGGTTTCCTTCACAAGAGGCACCACTGTGATTACATATTTGTGCGAACCTCAAAATAAATATATCCCAACTCCCATATCAGGCATACATCCATCGTCCCATAACAGGATAATCAAACCCAGCTCTACCAGGTATTTTCAAACACAAGCTACCAACAGATTTCTGACTTGTTGAAGTAGATGGCATGAACTTATCAAGCTAGAGAATCAGTCTTGGGAGGTAAATATACCTTAGCCGTATTTCAGACCTAACCTTGGTTAATGACTTCTTTGGTAGTTTACAAATATAGTTTTTATCAGGTTTATTAGATTCAATATTAGTCATTTTTAGTCCTGAAGCATGAAACATGCAGTAGGTAATGATGACTTCTTTTCTGTAGTTTATTTGGAAGATTACTATCATCCAATCTATTTCCAGAAATAAAATGTGACTATTCTATCTTTTTTTAAAACAGAGAGCTTTTAAAAGAATAATGAAAAAAGTAAAAAAAAAAAAAACGCTTCTTTGCACTGTACATCTTCTGTCACTGTTAAAAAACTGCCCAGAGCATCTTTTCACAAACATTCTTCCTATAAGATCTTGCCACCTTTAATCAGCTGGAAATGTTGCAAGGAGGCACTTCTACCATTAAATATTCTTTGTTTGATGAAAGAACAGCATTTCCAAAAGATCTGAAGTATCACATGCCTTTTGTTTGCTCATTCTCGGTCATACTTGCAAAAACAAACAAAAAAATCTAAAGTCAACTGAAAACCCAGCTTCAGCCATTATGTCTTGTTCTCTGCAGAAAGTCTGTCACATTAAAAGCTTCTTCCCATGTAAGCAGGCAAGTAAATCTGCTGGAAAAATGCAAATTTACAATTACAATTTACTGTCTTGTAGTAGTTCAGGTTATTCGGTTAACTCTCTTCCACCTCAAAAATTAAAGAAGATTTGGATAAGCTTTTAATTTTAGGTTGTTCAAGAGGATCTATTCTATTTTTGTTGTAATGTAGCAGTTTTTGTAAGGAAGAATCAGATTCTCCCAAAGACCTGGACTGCAGATAGGGCAATACTGCAGGAACTGAAGCGTGAGAAGATGATTCTACAGAGCAAGGTGATGGAATTGTGTGTCAACCCTGCTACTAAATGTCCATAATGTTAAAAGGAATCCAAACAGAAAAAAAACGAACACCTTGAAAGCCAGACTAGTAACAACTCCGATCCATCTTATCTGTCTCAGTGCATTTTATGCACTTCTCTGCATTTTCAGATTGCATTGCAAATGACATAGTGTCTCAGAATTTAAAACATGCAAGAGAACACTAAGACTATAGTCCTTCACATACGTATTAGAGATAACAAAGCAAAAATGTACCAGATTGCCTATGAAAGGCAAATATAGATCAAAATAAAATGATCATTACTGTAGAAACAACCTATCGGTGCTAAATGTTTACAGTGTCTTAAGACAAATTCTCGCATATTTAACAATTAGATAACTGTTTTCAAATAGTAACCAACACAGAATGAAACACTCTACTATCCTAAATTATTTTACAAAAACAAAAGCTTGTTTATGCCTCAGTAGGTAAAGTATCACAAAAATACTCTAATTATAGACAGATGTAACAAAACTGCCTTTTAAAAAAAGAAGAGAATCTTGACTAAATGGGAAGGTAGCAGGACTAAAAGCACAGTTTAGACCAGAAGGCTGGAGAGGAGCAAGGATTAGTTTTTCAGCCTGTGCTGACTTGCCTCCTGAAAGTAGTCCCATCGATCTCAGAAAGCTTTCTTACTGAGGAGCTAATAGTCAGCCTAAGTACAGCTGCAAAACTTCAAGGAGACTTTTTGGGTTTTTTGTAGCACACCGTCATTGAGCTCAGAACTAAATTCCTACAGAAAAATGTCTAAAATAATCTAAAAGGAGGAATTCTTACGATAGAATTTCTAAAATATAAATTCAGAGTACCTATTTTTCACCCTGTTTCATTTGATTCACAGAAAGGCAGCTGGCCATGATGGACAGCTTATGGTGTTACTCTGCTTTGCTGGGTGGAAGATGGAGCAGGTTTAGCTGGATTGCAGGAGCTGTGCCAGCTACAGGAGACAGCATAATCAACCCTTGGCAAAACCTGCCTCATCATTCAGCCGAGTGCCTGCCGGCCAGAACCCCACTGCTTGAAGGATGGTAACACTAAGGAGAGACTTTCTGGAGGGGAAATTAAAATTCAGAAAAGAAAATAAGACAGTGATTTTTCTGGGGTTCATCAAGATTATAAAAGACTTCTTTTCTCTCGATCCTCCAGGAAATGCAAAATTTTAAATAAACTTGGGATTTGTTTCATTTGGATGCTTTACATTATTCCTTTGAGCCTGTAAGGCCTATGGTCCCTGAACAGACTTCTGCAGCTGCTGCACCTAATTTCATTTTGGCATGGAAAGAGGCTCGGGCATGTCTGTGCAGTGTAGTCTCGCTCTTCTCCCTCAAGCAGGAGCTAGCATCGTGATTCAATAAAATTTAAAAGTGCCTTTCATCACCTACATTTGTACAGAGTGATTACAACTTCAAACAGAATGAATACAAGTAAAGAAAGCAGAGCATTGTTTACAGGGTGACAGCTGATTGGCAGGCAGAAATATAATTATGGATGATAAAAAAGGGAAAATAGAATGCAAACTATTGATTTCTTGGACTAATTTAGAGCTCTGTTCCTGGTGTTGATCAACAAGGCATGTGCGCTTATGATAATCCAAGGGGCGTT
Source organism: Platalea leucorodia (assembly GCF_965183815.1). Classification (NCBI taxonomy): domain Eukaryota; kingdom Metazoa; phylum Chordata; class Aves; order Pelecaniformes; family Threskiornithidae; genus Platalea; species Platalea leucorodia. Next base: position 37,761,765 of record NC_138823.1, read on the forward strand.
TGTAGTATTCACATGTCACTTAGGACAGTGAAGGTTAAAGGGACTTATTTTTCCCCCATCTCTGTTTTTCTTGTGATCGAAATGTATTTGAAAAGAACTGCTGTCTGAAATAGATACAGGATTTCAGGCTCTATGTAAATTGGTAAACATACTGTCATAATAAAAATCAAAGCAAAGCAATCACCAGCAATTCAAAATCCCCAGCATTATCTTGGATATAGGGATGAAAATACAAACTCTGTCAAGCTGTTTTAGCCTAGTGCAGTGTAAAAAGCAATTTAATATGGATCACAGAGAAGTCAGAAACCAAGACACTGCTGATCCAGAGATCAGCAATCACTGTCAAAGCACACAAAGCTGCTGTTTCACAGTTCTTGGCCTCTTCTGCACTGGACTGCCACCCAGCACCTCCCTCCCAAGCTATCTGGAATTTGCTTCTGGTTAGAAGGAGGGGTGGCAGAACCCCCCCCACGCCCCCTGTCAATCCACGACACCTAAGCTGAGAAAACACAGAAAGGGCTCTCCAGTCAAGTTCAGTAAGAGACAGATAAATTGAGTGAGGGAAGGTCCATGTATATTTTGTTTCAAGTCTATTAAACATATCTAAATTCTGACAGATTAATGGTTTGTTCAGTTCCCACTCCCCATGACCAAAAGAAAGATGCTGACCAGCAGAGCACTCTGCACTCTTCCACAGACTCTCATTCTCTCCCATTAGAGACCAATCATAGAAATTAGGCTAAAATGAGGGGTTTTTAAAAGACAGCATACAGAAACCTTGCTCTGAGTTGATTATTCTTCATTTTTAAGCTGGCAAGACTGATAAGTGAAGAATATACTTTCAGTGTTTAACCTGCAAGGGCAATTCACATCTTTCCCACATCTGCTCACCTAGTAGCATCTGTAGATAATACCAGCTTTCAACTCATTTAATATCCATAGCATAGTGTTAAAAAACAGTTGTGAGTCCTTGGTCTGGACCTACAAAATGTGGATTTCTGCAACTGATCGCAATCAAGCGCTTCACAGCATTTAGTTTCTAAGAACAGAGAAGGCCAGATACACTGCTGAATACAACCAGAGATAAATATCCTCTCTTGCTGAAAATCAGTAGCTTAAACTCTAAAGAACTAACTTACAACTTAGCATTATTTTGCAAGATTATCTGCCCTGATTAAATAATATTCCAACAAACAGAAGAATTAAGCCTTCAAAAACGTAGGCAACAAGCAAAGTCATCTATGTCTGCAGGACTCGATCACATCCAGCATCTTACTCTTCCCTCTTCAGTCCTCCTCACAGGATTTCATGGTGCTGCAAGACAGCTTCACTCTGCAGAGCAGCAAGGGGAGCAGGTTCATAAAAACATAGCAGAATTTAGCAGTAGAAATGTCGGGACCAAAATTCACCCAGCCAGCCTACTAGTTGGAGACAAAACAAGCTTTCTATCTGGGCAAAGGCAATTTCAGAATGCCAAAAAGCAGAGCCTACTTAGTGCTGGACTGTAGAGATGTGGCCTAGGGAGGCCAAAAAGAGAAAACAGTACATAAAGTGACTTTATATGACTTCAAATTCTAAGGAAAAACTTCTTCATCCATCCAGTTTGTATGCACAACAATAACTTCAGGAAACTATTGTTAAAAAAAACTTCCTCAACTTTTACCAATTCAAAAAAAAATAGTACAAGAACCCCCTCTAGGTCTCTAAATGGGTTTTCTTCTGAAGTTTTTGAAATTAAGGGCAAAAACTCTTTGAGTTCCTATAAAATCTCAAGCGATGCATTCCTTTTTCCTGGAGGGCCTATCTTAAAATGTCTCTGATAATACCACGAGTTGATGTTTCTTTCTCTGAACAGATGGTAGCCACAAAGGCAGTATTAATGCACAAGTGAAGTAACAGTATCTTGTACAAAAGCTCAAATGGGCTTGCTGTGAAGCAGAACTAGTCGTGCTTTAGAGAAAAAGTGTTTTGCACCTCTACTTTCTGTAAATTGGTGATCTTGAATCCTTTACCATCTAGATGGAAACCCACACATAACACATTTAAACCCCATTCCTGTTGCTCATAATATAGTCTTGAAATCCAATAATGTTTAAGTAGACATTTAATAGCTTATACCTTTGAATTAGCCCTAGTTTTGAGCAGGAATTTGATGAATGATTTATTTTTATCTAAGAACAGCTGACATTCGGAATCAAGCATACTACCTCTTATTCAGTCACCAAATTATTCTGAAAAATTTGTGACCCACACACTGTAGGGTAATAGTTTATTGGGGCTATTAACGTTGCTCTGACTTTATTCTTCAACTATAAGAATTTTTGCCACAAATATACTGGCAAATTCAGAACTTCATACATGAAATCATAATGAAACCCAGAAGTAGTCTTTTTTAGCTTTATAAAAAAATTTGGGCAGAATTAAGCCCAAAGTCTTTTCTGATCACATAAGACATGAAACTGAAACCAAGATAAAAAGCCAGAGAAAAGCTGTATAGCTTCATGGTCTTCTGAAATGACAACTTCATGTCAGTCCACGCTATATAGTATTTCCATGTTCATCTGATATAATGACTGATGTTAAATAATACAGCCTTTTTACGTTATTGCCTAAAATCAAGTATAGTGTACAGCATGCTATATACACTTGTATCAGTGATAGAGAGTAAGACAAACAGTCTGTTGCAAACTCTGTTGAAAGAAATGGCAAGCACTGTTTTTATACAACTCAATTGTGTTGGCTATATATGGAGCTTTTCCTGTTTTTCATGCCTGATAATCTGCATTGCAGCTATGTTGCTTTTTTTTTTCCTCCTCAAAGCTCTTTGAAAGAAAGGACATTACTTAAAATGAGGAGACACTAATGCTTATTCTAAAGCAATATACTGGTAACCAAGTCTGCTAAAATAAGGATGTGCATAGATCAGAAACAAAGGAACATAATTTTAACATATTGCTACCTGTAATCTACAGTTTGGAATTCTTATACAAAGAGCAGAAATTTAGCATCAGATTCTTGGTTATGTTTGGTTTTTTGCTTGCTGGGTTTTTCCCCCCCCCTCTCCAATTGTAGTCTTTGCTTTTTTGGTATAATGTTCAAAAAAAAATTGTAATCTGCCCAGCTAGAACATAAACATATTGCTGTCTTTGATGAATAGCATTAAGTACTAGAGAGCTCTATAATGATGCTATTGTCATATATGTATATATATATGTCTGTTAAAATATCTTAGCATTGATGACAAAGATCAGTTGATTACAGCTCAGTTCATTTTTTGATATTGTATTAATCACACAAACTATTGTACAGACTGAACTCCTACTTATCATAAGGTACACCTGCAAAAATGCATCTCTCTTCTGTTTCATTTTTTCCCTTGAAACAAGCTCTACAATTCCCCCTAGCATACAAAGTAAATACAAATTTCAGCATTTCTTGCCTGTATTAAGAGTTTAATATAGTATGTGTTGTTCACCTAGGAAACCTTCCTTTTTCTGCTTTAGCAATTAAGATTTCTGCCTTTTACTGACTTGAATGAGGAACAATCCATTACAACTGCACAAAACAAAACCACACTGCTCATTTCTGTCAATCACTGCAAATACAGTTCTAGAATTTCACCACAAATCTTGCAAGTATGTTAGATATTTAGTCTAAGATATTAGATATTTAGTGTAAGACTCTCTATAAATAAAAAGCAGCAGTCTCCAACCTGCAATGACTGAATGACCGACTGAAACAAAGGGAGGAAAAGGAATTGTCATACCGGTGAACTCCACTGTTGCACATAATGATGTGACAAGCTCCAAGCCTGCTACAGAGTTCGGAAGACACTGAAAGCAATCCCACTCCAGAAGCACTGCACGCAGTGTACGCACAGGCAGCGGTGCGCTTGGATCGGATAAAGGATCCTATCAGTCGGTAAAGTTCATCCAAGCAATTGAGAGGCCTCATCAGCTGCAAGAGAGGAAGAGATTTTAATATTTGCTACTGAGCATACATGAAATGCTCTTTTAGAGTAGTTCATCACAGATGCAGTTGGAACAGCAGGGCTGGCTGAGAAAGCCAAAGCCAAATTCCCAAATTCCATAACATAAATACAGAGCACACACTCTTCTCTTACATGACCTATGACAACTTTTCCAAAATTTTAAATTCTTACCATCACTGACTGTTTCATTCCCAGTCCTGCCTACAGAAGTGTTTTTCACTTCAATAAACTGAATAGACCCATCAGTGCCATTTCCGTTACTGGTATTGCCAAAGAAGGAAAGCCACATAGAAGCAACCTACAACTGTATGCACATACAGGAGGGATGCCAAGACTGGTTAATTGACTCGCTGAGAAAATCAGCTTATAATTAAGACAACACTGTCCTTTATTTATACAAACGTCTAGTTCCTAATCCTGACATGGAAAAATAAAAATGAACAGAAGTGACAAAAACATACTACAAAACAAGAACAGTTAACTTTGTAGCAGGGCTTAAAATAACCTCAGCATGACCGTACAGAAAATAAATGATCCGCCTGGTAAAGAGGGCAGCCTCAAGTGGAAGGCTGCTCTCAGAAGAGGAACCTTCAAGAGAGGTCTAGCAATGAAAACCACCATCTCATGGAGCTTTGTGTAAAGGAGACGTTCACAAGACAGTTTTGCAGACCTCATGATTCCAAATTCCGCATTCTCTGTATTCCAGAAACACTTAAAGATTCTAACAAACCCCCCTGTTACTCAAAGAATGAATCTTTTGAAAGACAGATTCATTCCCTAAAAACAGATTTAACTAATTAGGGAAATGGCAGCCTCACTTGCTCCTATATGAAAGTTACTTCATTGGAAAGCATAGAGGTCAAGTGTATCAATTATAACCATCATCATATTTAAACCTTGGCACAAATAGATTTAACTCGGTTTAGGTCCTATTGCTTTAACTTGCCTCCATTTAAATTAATTTTAAATGGTGCCATTTACTCATGCAGAGCTATGGAAAATAGAGAAAAGTCACAGCCATGAACTGAGATCATGCACTCGCTCTTAGCTTGCTCCAATTGCAAAATAAATGCATTAGCTTAACCTAGTACCCCTGGGTCAGATCTGGATTATGAGATGCTTTTATCTTGCCCTTGAACTTTTCACTGAAATAGACAGGGAACAGGTTTAGGGGTAACAAGCACTCCACATCTAGCTAAATGTCTCCTGCTGCACTGATGACTGCTTAGAGAGTTAAGCTGCTGACTCACGAGGGAAGGAGAGGCACAGGCACATGTCCTCCTCCCCTCCCATGCGGTCCAGCACAGATCCAAGAAACAGGAACTATCAGTCTCTTAACACCCATGGTGGATGATATCGACATAAAATTTTAGTCTGTCATAGGGCTCAGCTGATGATCACTGTATTTCTCAAGCCACAGTAGCTCAATCACTTTTGAAGTCAGTGTAGGCAAGACCCTAGGAACTTTTTCCCCTTACTGGGCTGCAATATGGGCATTAACTGTCCAACAATAGGAGAGAGCTTTAAATGAATTTTCATAGCCCCTGGGATCTCTCAGTCACAGAGGTTTAAAGACAGATGAAGGCATTTGAAGAAAGCCTAAATGAGAAGGTTCAGAAGAAAGCCTTCTGAGCAGGATGCTGAAGGAGTATTTAATGTGGAATAGCCCTTCCAATTTTCAGAACACAGAATTTCTGCCTGCACCTGCTCTCCCCGCCCATGCTCCTGGAGCAATTGCACTGCTCTGAAAGCACAGTGAAAAAGGAAAGCCATGGTTCTTCTTCTCGGTTACACTGATGCCCTCCAGCCACACCTTTTGATACAGAACCACATGGCACCACATACCCCAAAACCACAGGTGGGACAAAATGCTGCAAGAGAGCTCTCCTCCTTTCCCTGCCCCCCACACCCCAGCTTTAAATAATTCAATTTTTCGATGGAATTAAGAAAGCCTCAGGAAAGGATTACAATAACACAGTGTGTAACATGCAAAGTTTAATTAGGCACTTAGCATTTTTATTTACCTTATCTATATAAGCTGCTTTAGATGTTGAATTTGGAGGCAAGTTCGACTTGTCCAGGTAGAATGCCCTGAGAGAACAAACAGAATAAGGCAAAACCTGTTAATTGTTTAAACTCCTGAACAAAATGTATGTAGGCGACTATTAGACAGCGTCCTAAGGTTGGAATTTTTTTTTAAATTTCATTATAAGAGAGGATCAAGGAATAATACATAGCTAAATAGGCACTAACACTATTTCTTTTAAAGTAACAAGGAACATTTTTCTTGTCCTGGAGACAAACTGTCCCTCTGCCCAACGAAAATACAGTGCAAAATTTTAATCTCTAGTCAGTAGAAAAACTGGATCTGAAAATGATTTTCACCAAAGCTTTGTGGCAACTGTCTAGATTTTAATAGTGACTCTGAGAAACTTGGCATGTATACAGTGCCTGAGCCTCATGCGCTACAAGCTTTTTTTTGTATTAGCTGTATATAACTGCCATAATATCAGAACAGAATCCCAAATATGATACACAGTACTGACAGAGGAAAACATACACAAGCTCACAATATAAACAGAAACAAAAACCCCAAAACCCTGCAAGGGGCAAATATACATCATACAAGCAAAATGACATCTGCAATGTGTGCGCTCATGCATGCATGGGTAAATAAAACCAAACTGCCTCTCTTTGCAATTTCTGCCCACTTCTTTGAAAATGAATTAGTGCATGAAAGGAAAAGCCCAAGACAACTGTCATTTACCTGCAGAATACAAATGTGATAGAAAAAGCATACTTACTGTATCAGGGTTCTCTCTTGTGTACTAAAGCTCACCAACCCACGTTCTCCCAGTTCCTTTCTCTAACCTTTCACTATTCATTATCAATGAATAGTACCATAAAAAGTTTATATAAAACAGAAAAACGCAACATGTGCTGTTTTAAAAGATAAAGGTTTGCTAACTTCTGTCCAGCACAGAGAAGGCTGATATTTCGTACAGAGGACTTCCATGCTATCCTTCTCTCCTAAAACAGGAAAACTCTTCTTCAACACCAGAAAGGAAGAGCTCTAGCAAAGAGCACATGGGCCGCACAGAGCTCTTCTCCCATCTCCTTCAGCTCAGGAACCCTAGAGGAATTTTTTTTTTTCTTTCTACCTTATAAGCAAGTTAATTGCTCGCCACAGATAAGCTATCATTAAACATCTCATAGGCAGAGGAAATACCTTGCATATATCTGTGATAAGATCAGTTTCTCTGCCTCTGCAGTATCACTTAAGGAAAAAAAACCAAGCAAACATTGTCCCTGCCCATGGCAGGGTGGTTGGATTAGATGATCTTTAAAGGTCCCTTCCAACCCAAACCATCCTGTGATTCTGTGATCACAAAACTAATTCTGCTGGTTGAAAAGCTCCTAAAACCTGCTGGGGCAGCTGGAAATAAAAACACCAGTAGGCTTCCCGGGCTGGATGAAGCATCCAGTGAGAACCAAGCAACAGCTACCACTGGAGCAATTCTGGCCAAGTTTAAAATAAAACAAAATAAGAAAAACGCCACTGAACTATGGAACATATAGGACAAAACTAGATTCTCCAGTGGCAACCTCAAGGTATTACTACGATCCAGCTCCAATGTCTGTGCACAAGGAGAAGACCTGACTAAAGGTCGCAGCTGAGCCACGACTCAGCCTGGAACTATGGAGTGTGGTAACCAAATTTCAATTGCAATAAAATATGAAAGTAAACACTGAAAAGAATACATCCTTGCATCCCAGCTCTCAAATGACAGGATCACCTGGATCCTCCAGTCATGAAAACATTGATTCAAATAACATACATGGATAAAAATCCCTCTCCCCGCTTTTTATGGTGTTATCCATGAGTGAAGTTATTCACACAGTTACATACTGGCAGGGCAGGGGTGCAGACTGCAGATTTGAATAGCCTTTTATTCTTCAATAAGCTGGAATAACTGAGCTGATAAAAAAATCCAGCCACCTTTAATTCTAGTAGATTTTGCTTCCCACAGCTTTGCAGTTTTGAAAAGCATCTTCTCCCAAATTTAAGGTTTGAATTAATCTCCTCAGAAAGCACAGCAAAGCTAATCTAGTTCTGTTACTCCATTAAGCCTGTTGCACGATCCAGAATGTACTGTGTCAAAGGAAGCTGGAGACTATTGAAAGGAAAAGAGGTTTGCAGAGAAAATTACTCATAAATCACTTTGAGCAGCCACAGCACATAAAAGCTACCTCAGCAGCAACAGACCAACCTTTTTCTTTGTTAGCAAGGCTAAAAACCAAAGCATCACCTTGCCATCCACTGAACATTATCAGACTGAAAGCCTATACTCTTTTTTTCCTGCCATGCCACAGGAAAATCTGCTTCACTCAGAGTCTGTTCAGCACTCCCATTCTCTTTGGACTGTTATTTCAGCAAATTCAGCTGCATTAAATGAAACCAGAAACCAAATATAGAACAGTACACACATTAATGGAGTACGCGGAAAATGATCAACTCAGGGTACAAAATGAAGCAACACAGACACTAGAATGGGATATACAATTATAGGAATTACTCCATTAATTGAGTCAATTATTCATTAACCTAAAGAACAAACAAAAATCAACTATACACAACGTTAATTCTAAATATCAAAATATCCTGTTACAAATGAAACTATTCCCCCCCAATCAGATAACACTCCCAGATGTTTCTCAAGTGCTTTATTTTTATTGCTTTTCATAAAAACTGTCTTCAGTATTTTACAGAACATGACAGACTGTGGACAGCATATAAATTTCCAAAGCACTTCACTTAATTACTAAATGCTTGTTAAGGTCCTTAATCATATTTTATGGGAAAAGTTAATGGCAATCTTGGCATGGTGCCCAATTTGGACAATATTTTCTAATCCATTTGAAATGAACAAGAATGAAATCATAGTTCTTTGTCTGCAAATGGGATGCTGGTTTTGCTTCTAAAAGCCTTACAATTTCTCTAAGCTGTAGCAGAAAAGCCTTTCTTTAAAAAAAGGCAGAAAATCCAATAGGCATTAAAACTACAGGGGATTATTGCTGTGTTCCACCTTTGTAAGATGCCCCCTATGTAACGATGTCAAATAATGGGACAAGTATCTCCATGAAAACTTACACTGGAATGAGGTAAAAAAACATCTTAAGGTTCAAAAAGAAAAATCTATCACAAGATGAATGCTTTCCCAAGATGTTTTCCCAGAACTTGACTACGAAGGATATGCAGAAGTATTGATGTTTTCTTAGTGAAGCACTTTACAGGGTACCCTCCAAAACTGACCCGGAAACGTAAAATCCTGAAAATTTGAAATATTGAAAATTGAACTCTAAGGAGGCTCCAAACCTGTAGAGATATGCATTCCTGAGTATCTTTGTACAAGAAAATAATTCAAGCAATGCCAAGTTTCTAGTCTTACTCTCAGTTTGTTGTTCCAGGAAGCCCATAGTGTTATCCTAGATGTTGATCACCTTCGAAATACAAGGATAGTAAAGAAGTGATTGGAGTTGGGGGGAGGGCAGGTAATTGGGGTATGGCATTAAATAAAGGCAAGTTGGGCGTTCTACTCTAGAAAGGTTTTGCTTTGATGTTATAGCAGAGAAGAATTTAGTCTTTTACATTTTCATCACTGTGGCATACGTTATAAATAAATTCATACTGTCTTCAACAGAAGGATTGAAACATCTTTTAATTCTACTTGATTTTCAATCCCTTGGTCACAAGATATTCAAGATCATGTAGATAAGCATGGCCAACAACATCGCAAAGGATACATCAGTACAGAGGTGCAGAGTCAGGAAGTGTTAGAATTAGTGTCCCTAATTCTTTTCTTCAGCTCAAACTACAAAGCATGTATTTATGACATAGATAAATAATATCTCTGTGTATTTGCATATATACGCACACATACTTCTGTATTTCTTTAATAACAATTCTGTGTTCTGCCATCTGGTTGTTAACTATATACGTGAGCATATGTATAGCACGCATATTTTATATATATGTATACACACACATTTGGAAATACATTTTTTAATACATATAATATATATATAAATTCAATTCTTTCTGTAGTACAAAGTATCTGTTGCAGAAAACTATTCACTGTCACAGCAAACAAATCTAAGTGTTTTACACATTCTTTCCACTAAATGTCTCAATAAATGATAAATTACCAAGTATAATTACCCTCTCAGCCCATACTAAGCCCTAGTGATTTTAAATGATGTGTCCTAACATCTATGTTAGTGATACAATCCTATGTACAGTGTCATTAGTAGTTTGAGAAAGGTTTAATTATAACAAGAGAAAACCTTCACAACAGTATCACGATCTTAAATTCTCAAAGAGCATACATAGTAATATTCTGAATTTTCACAACTATTGTGCAAACTGAAGTGCAGAACAGAAAATTTTAACACCATGTGGCTCTGAACTGACCATGGGTAATTCATACTTCATGTGTAAGCAACCCAGTAAGCCCTTCCTTTGTACTCGGCATTGGTGAGGCCGCACCTCGAGTACTGTGTTCAGTTTTGGGCCCCTCACTACAAGAAGGACACCGAGGTGCTGGAGCGTGTCCAAAGAAGGGCAACGAAGTTGGTGAAGGGTCTAGAGCACAAGTCTTCTGAGGAGCGGCTGAGGGAGCTGGCGTTGTTTAGTCTGGAGAAAAGGAGGCCGAGGGGAGACCTTATCGCTCTCTACAACTACCTGAAAGGAGGTTGTAGTGAAGTGGGGGTTGGTCTCTATTCCCAAGTAGCAAGCAACAGGACGAGAGGAAATGGCGTCAAGTTGAACCAAGGCAGGTTTAGATTGAGTATTAGGAAAAATTTCTTCACCAAAAGGGTGGTCAGGCACTGGACCAGGCTGCCCAGGGAAGTGGTTGAGTCCCCATCCCTGGAGGTATTTAAAAGATGGGTAGATGTGGCGCTTAGGGACATGGTTTAGTGGTGGACTTGGCAGTGTTAGGTTAGCAGTTGGACTCTATGATCTTATGGGTCTTTTCCAACCTAAACGATTCTACGATTCTATGATTCCTGGCTTACTCTGTGCAGAAAGTGACAAACCAGCTTTTGTCAGTCTCTACTGTAAGTGTAAGCAAACAGAACTGTGGGAACCAATGCAGTCTATGGGGAGGAGAATGTGACTGTAAGGTGAGACAAGCAAAATACACAGAGAAAAGAAGATTTAGTTATGCACAGAAATACCTACAAGTGGATGCTTGCAAAGTAACAGCCCTACTATCCCAGCAGGCACATCACAGCCGTATTCTCAAACCTTTATAAGCACAAAAGCAGGCGATCATAGAAATGTGAGCGTAGAAATGTGAAGACAGAAAGTCATGAATGACAAAAAATGGAAAAAAAAATACCATTTCCTCTACATAACACTGCCCACTTTTCACATGCTACATTTTAACCCCTATTTTTCCAGGAATCTAGTCTCCAGCATGTCTACCTACTTCCAAGATCACTCGAAACCATCCTATCTGCAATGTGAAAGGGAAGTTCTTAGGCCACAGACCAGTTACAGCTGCCTTCCTGCTTCTCCCATCATTATCCAAACAGTCAAATCCACGCTAAATCCATTAGTACTAACTAATTGCTTCCACATTTGCCTTTCAGACAGTAAATGTCTCCTTTTTGGCTCCTGATATTCCAGACATTGTTAAAAAAGACAACATGCCAAATAGTCATTGGGTGGTCAGGGTTTCTACTACAGCTACAAGCTGTACAAGCTGCAGTCTTGGGCTGGATTCCTATCAGTGACCAGGAGTAAAAGAAAAGGCTCCACCTCTGATCACGGCAGATACATGTTCTCTGCGTTTGCAGAGGATAAAGAAAGCAGAATGAACCAGATGTCCACTTCAGTGAGCAAAGACTCAGTATATATAATCTATCAAGACACATAATTTTCAATTTCAGAACACTACCTATAATAAATACTGATCATACTTTGTCAAAAGTCTAAAGAAACAATGAATTTACAGTCACAGAAAGAGCACAGCACTTGAAGAGAAAAAAAAACAAAGCTAAATTCAAGCCAGCTGGCAATATCTTTTCGACCAGCTAGACAAATTTAATTTACTTTGTCCAGGATCTCTCTATTCCCTCTCTCGTCTTGCTTCACTTAGATGCAATGAATCTTAATTTCTGTTCTACCTAAAATGATTCTCATTAAGTTCATCAGGAGACAAATTTAGCTATTATTTCCTTGTTATGTCCTTCAGAGTGAGTGCTTAATTTTCAATCTCTCCTTCATAAAGATTTTGCATTTAGAGAGAGTTCAGCCACAAATATCTAGTTCATTTGGAACCACATCTTAAAAATCTAAAAGACATTAGATTTCCCATTTTTACAGTCAGATATACTACGTGATAAATTTGTGTATGGAGCACTGCAGTCCAGTTTTACTCCTGCTTTTTTAAACACAAAGCAATGTATCAAATACTTAGTATTGAAAATAGGAAAACAGTTTTTCACCTGCTTTATAGCCATCCCACTGCACCGAAAAGAAAATATTTTCACAGAATCACTCTCTGAAACCTGTAACTCTCCTCAGGTTACTCTTTTCTGAATTTGATGGCAATGACAAAAACTGTTAATGTTGCTCATTAAAATGTCACTCACTGAAGTGGACTGACATGAGGGAAAGGACAGTAAGACTAAAATCACAGGACAACAGTGGCACAAGGACAAACAGCATAAGCTTCTTATCCACATGAGCAATTTGGTTTGGAAAAGCTTTCCACTGGAAACAGTGGGGGAAGGAATCTGCCAGTTTTAAGGTGGATTTTAACACATTTATTACAGGAATTGATATATGATCTGGTCTTTTTGATAACGCAGGTATTGTCTTGAGGACCCATCAGTTTGTTCCAGAGACAGACAAGCTCTTTTTTTCATAGTAATTAACTGTCTCTAAGTGGATACGTCCTTTATGTCATTGTATCTCATTTATACCAAGCAACTATTAGAGAATTTTAGTTCAGCCTGAAGCCATGAGTGCCATCACATCTATTTTCTGCCTTGACTGAATTATACAGGGTACAGAAAACATCAGCCTGCCAAGAAGCCTGCAGCTTGAGAGGCTGCTGTGCGTGTATACGCGCGTGTATAAATAAAAAAGATGTTATATTCCTCAGATTTTTTTTCCATGCTTGCAGAAATTCTAGGGGCAGAAATAGTTTTCTTGTCTTTTTAAAAATAAAAAGAAACAAGAAAACCCAACAACATGAAAACCTCATGGATTATAACATCCCTGAATAAAGAATTAAATTAAATTTGCCATCATTCTGTGGAGGGCTACTTATGGCATAAAATAAATACAGGAGGATTCAGACAGAGAAAGTGTTTGAAGTTACATTGTAAATGAAACACTTTAAAATGACAAATATTACATTCAGCGTAATCAGATGTTCAATGTAATGAGGGTAGTTAGCTAAATCATTTGTCATTAGATTCACTGATTATAATTGCTTCCTTAGCATAACAGACTTGCATTTACCTCCTAAAACGATACCCAAGAAAGCAGCAACATAGGGAAAAAGCCCACAAAAAATGGCCTTTTCCCTTTACTGCTTGCTTCAATTTTTCTTCTATTACAGCTGTACAACAGGCTACAAAAGTAGCTGCCAATAACCCTGGACACAGCTGACTTCAAAGAATAGTTCCAAATCAGACAGAATGGTAGGCAGGAAGGAAGGAACATTTTTTCCAGGCCTTCTTTGTCTATTGATGCACAGGCAAGTTAATTACTACACAGTGGTAATTAGCACCCACACCAGTGGTGAGGATGGACAGCAACCCTCAGCTGTCTTTCCCACAGCATGATCCTATCTTTGGAGTGAAGAACTGGGTCATCATATAGTCAGGGGTGTCAGAAGAAATTGCCATGCTGGGGATAAAAGAAAAGTTACAGGAAAGTAGAACTCTCCTAACCTCACCTTTATCTATTATTTTGCTTATTTTCCTCTGAATAGTCCCAGTCCAAGCCACCATAACATCAAGGACCAAATTTTAAAGGTGCTTAGACGTCTAAATGCAAGCATAGGTGCTGAAGAGGCATTAAGAATGCTTATGAATCTAAAAGCCAGTGATTTCACTAATTTCTCATCAGCTAAAAATTACCTGCACAGACAGTTTTGGAATCCAAACAGGTATATTGATGTGCAGTTTTAGGTACCTATATTCCACCACAGTTTGCTCTTGCAGTCAACAACGTGCAGCGAAGCATACTGCAGAGACCCAGAAGCTGGACACATCCTTGGTACAGCCACAGCCCTGCACCGCACTGAACGACCTGTGCCCTGAACATCCTCTCTGCCTTTGAGATACATCCTCCGCGTGCACAGACATGTCAAGGAAAAAACTCTTACAGAGCAGATGTGCCTAGACTTTTCTGATTAAGAAGCTAACCAGAAGCACCTGTAGAAAATTGCATTTTAATAGAATGTCATAGGAGGGACCCAATTTTTTTCACAGAAAGAGTATTCACAGACAAAAAGAATAGAAATAAAAAGACTAATCTGATAAAATGTCAAATACTCACAGAGAAAGGAAGGCTGGAAAAGCAAGCTTCCTTACTGCTGTAGACTGAAAGTCCCATCCTGGGCCATCAAGTCCAAACCTCTGATAACTTGGACAAACATTACAGAAGTTGTCATTCCTATACTTACCAAGGTCCACTTAAAAAAAAAATTGCTTACTTTTTGTAGGAAGCTAATCCAAAACCTGATTTCTCTGAGGATAAAAACCGTTCTCATATCCAACTAAATGTTTTATTTTAAAGTCACTATTCAGTCCAAAGATTGGCTGAGTTATGGCCATTCAGCTAACCTGTCTGTCAGGGTCTGTCCCAGCTTCCAACTGGCCTGCATTGCAACCAATCTTTTGGTTCCAGTAATGACCAAAAGATTTATTTCTGTGCAACGTAATAACAACTACCATACTGAATCTCACTCTGCAGGAAAGAGACCTTTGCCAAATATAAAAATCATATTCAAAGGACAGAATGTATTTTAACTAAATAATTCTTAAAGCAGTAATGCTTCAAAAATTACAATTAAAGTTTACCCTCATGCTTTTACAATTACATGACTCAAGATTTACAAGAGAATACTTCAAACAGCCAAGCAATCCAAGTAAATATAGCGCATTTGTGAGTTTTTGTTATTCCTATAAGCATTTGTAGTAGTTATGGATTCAAACACCATTATGCCCTGCACTGTTGAAGCAAAACAGTCTCTAGTATCTGTAAAAGCAAAAGGAGTGATTCAGGATGGAAAAAGCCTATTCGAATGGCAAGGAGTGCCAAAGGAAGAAGATGGGGAAAAGTGGGAGGAGGCAGGAGAATACAGAATGGGCTCACTTAACATCAGCCTCTGTACAGGTCAGATACACATGTTCTTTCTGGTCCTCTTCTAAATTCGAAGACAACTGCTGAGCTATCAAACACATAGTAATAAAGGTCTTTAAAATCTTTGCTGACCTAATTACTTTCACTTGGTTGTACTGCATGTTTGTCATTAGTAAACAATTTGATGAGGTTAAGTTTACCTTGCTGGCAGCTACTAGCACCAGCTCAATGTGCAAACAGAATCTGAGCATAACTTTCTTCTCCTTACCGGTGTCAGAGAATCAGAATTGGTGAAGTATAAAAATCACTGCAATCTGTCTGACTGTGAAAAAGAAATCCAGCACGATTAAGAATAACTGTGGGCCAGATGCTAAAGATTTCCCAGCAGTTTCAGAAATTTCATAAACTAGGTATTCGTTGTTTTTTTTTTAAATATCATCTTTATTCCCATAAAGGACTTACTACATATTGCTGGGGTACAGGATGTTGCCTCAGGAATTGCAGAAAAACTTAACTTTAGCTGGCCTTAGAATAAAAGTTCCCTTATATTATTAATTAGATTCAAATAGCTAGGGTTAAGTCTATTACAGAAGATGGAGGGACATTCTCTCCATTCCACGTAAGCATGAAATTCTATAACCGATTTTCACCTGTCTTTCATGCATTCTCATAAAAATGATAATCTTATCATTACTATTTCATAGTTGAGGTAATATTTGCAAAAGCCCCAAAGCAAGAACCATGAAAGAGAGAAGCTCTTATGATGCTCAAATCAGTGTCAAGGAGGACAATTTTGCGCCTGGATTTATTGTATCACTTCTGATACTGTGGAAAAGCTGGTCACAGTTCCGTAGTTATGAATGAATTTTGCAATAAAAGCAAGGATTCAGCTTCTTGACTTTATATGATGGATAAAGGTTATCCTTCCTGAAATCAACTAAAAATTTACTAATATATCTTTTGATTCATTCAAATAAATAATTTGTAAATTAATTATTTTAAGGCAAACATCAGTATCAGATTTGTCACCCAAAAGACACCACATTCCTCAAAAATGTTCTATGTACTCAAGCTTTCAATACTTTACCACAAGAAATTAAGAGATAGCTGAGCAAAGGTACTACTCATTTTTAATTTTACTGTCTTGCTTGGGTACATCCCAAGTCAGAACAACATCTCTGTTTGTAAGTGGGACCATACACAACAAAGTGGTCTCATCTGTTCCACATTATTAGAGCATTATCATCTAAACGCATCAGGAATAAGAGAAGCTGAACTTGTATCAAGAGTTCTCATCAACGGATGCCTTGGCTGCAGTGTCACTGGCAACCAGTGGTTTCATTCCCACTAGTCGCCATCCTCTTCTCTCACTACTTTTTCCTTTGCTGTTGCTCCCATTTGCTTTCTGCTGCTGTAGCAATGGAGAGATTATAGCATGGTCATCAGATGGTCATTTCAGAAGCAAGCAATGCATTTCTTTTCTATGAAAAAAGAATGGTTTATGGATTGTGTCTTGAATGACTTATTTTATTACTGATTAGGTGGTTCTGCACAGAGGATTTCTTCCGTGTGAAGAGTTTAAGATAGTATTATTGCAAATGAGTATGTTTCCAGGGAATATTCAATTTCACTTTTTTGTTCTTCTTTAGGGCAATTATTCAAATGTTAATATCTTTTACTGCTGTAGTTACTTTATTAGATTCTCCTGGCCAAACACCTACACAGGCTAGCAAATGGCAGAACAAGAATGAAGCAGCTGCTTTTCTGTTTTTCCTCTTCACATTATGTCAGTGAATTCCTGAAGCTGTTTATGCCTCATTTAAGAAATGGGTAGAGTTCACCAGAAAGCAAACAAAAAAATCAATTACTGAATGTTCTCACCAGACATTAGATGGCTGGAAAAAAAAAAAAAAAATCCAAAATTCTCCTATTCTTGTTGCTGGAACGAGCTACCCATGGTAATTTTTGTTGAATGCTAACTTTTGCATAGTAACTTCTTGCAAAACTAGGTCTTGGAGGTTAGCAACTGATCAGAGCTGTGAGTCACAACACTGTAAGAGGAATGTACCTCATTAGAGCCACAGCATGAATGGGAGGTCCTAACACACGAGATAAGCAAGGTCAGGGAATGCTAGAGCATAAAGTCAGGAAGAATTTCTTTTAAGGATTTTTGTGGGGGCCAAATTGGGCCTATTCATAATAAAAATAAAATAAAAAAAAAAAAAAACAGCACAAAAAGTCCTGCCTTGTCCAACTGATAGAAATCTCTTTCCAACACTAGCTGACTTCATCTAGGCCAAATACTGGCATGACCAAAGCTTTCTGTAAAACTGATTTATAGCATAAGCCTTGTCAAATAAATACTCAGGAGGAACTTTTCTTTCCAAATAGGAAGTACTAATACAAGAAGGTGGAAAACATATTAAATAAATACTACATTTGTCATTAATATACAAGTGCACTGACACAGATGTCAAAAAAATTAGATACACAGGACTCACTGAATACAACTGGCTTTAAAATCACTTTTGCTACAGTACTGCTTAGTTTAAAACAGAATCTAGGAAGTCCGCTGCTTTGATAACACATTAGAGAAATACTTTTGCAAGATCCACGAAGAAAACCTTCCAAAGACAGGAGTGGACCAACAGGTGAAGGAATTAGAAAAAGAGACCCTCATTTATCCTCTTTCTCCTTCTTCACTGTCCTTAACCTCTTTTTTTAACTCCTGTTCTCTGCTGCTTTTAGAAGCTGCCTAACAGTTATAGTGAAATGATAATGTTTCCATCTGATTCAAGAATTTTAAAAGTGAATAGATGTGATTTTACTGCAGTCCTTTGCACCCTTTTTCTTCAACTCGTGCAAATAAGTGTACTCAAACAGGTTTTTTTTTCACAGATACAGTGAGATGCAAGAGTGGTCTATGTAGACATCTTCATTATTTTACTTCATAACTAATAGATTATTTTGTGTATCAGAAATTCTGTCTTTATGTGCAACTTCTTAATGAAATATTTACTGAAAGACACAGCTGCACAATCTTTACATATACTGGCAAGTATGCACTCTGTAACCCATACCCGAACCTGATACAAGTATCCAAATATGTTTATATTCCCATTAGTATGGTGGGGGGTGGGGAGGAAGACGCTCAGCTTTGAGGAAAAAAACACTATTTTTTAAGTCCTGTTCTATAGAAATTAGGTAAATACAGTCTGCAAAATCAGATCATAATGTTTAGCAATTCTGATACTCCATTTGTGATTAAGTAACCATTTCCTTTTCTATATGCATTGGTACAACAACCTGGAGGCAATTACAGCTATAGCTTTCATGGGAAAACATTTTTTTTTAAAGTAACTTAACAGTGCAGAAATCAAAAAAGTCAGAACCATGAATCTTGGATCTTATTCAATCATGCACCAAAAAACAAACACCATGCAACGCGCTTCAGTTTAAAGATGTGTCATAGAAGCTGAGTTGAAAAGCAGAACTTGGTAAACTAATCTCAGGAATGTTGGTTTATTACCCACCGTAGTTTCTGGTTATACTGCTTGACTTTTTCTAGTGAGGCTGCATTAATCTGAGCTTGAAATTCTTCTACTGAGACACTGTCTCTGTAATAATATCCTTCCATGCTCTCCAATGCTGTGAAAAGAGAAAGGAGAACGGAGAAGAGAAAAATCAGTATTAAATATTTAGTATTCACCTTCTTTGTAGCTTTGTTCACACACTAGTGAATTGCTTTTTAACCTTGAGACTGTGACCCCACTATGGATTCCTGAGCTGTTTCTGTATGTCATCAAATTCATACAGATCTCTGTTCAAGATTTCATTTACAAGAAAAATTATATTTCTTGCCCTGTGGAAAATATAAAGGAGAGCGCTAGTTTGAGTTCCGTTGCTCTAATTAAACTACTCCTGCCCTGTGAATGTAAATGTGTTTTTTAGTTCTGATCTATCCTGGAAGAAAACAGTAGAATGAGCTGGGGTAGAGGAAAGAAAGGATTAATGTAGCAGCTACTTTCACGGAGGGATGCCTAACAACTCACAAAGCCTGATTTTGGGAGATGTGGAGCACCTGAACCTCTAGTTATTCCCACTGATAATGTGAATGCCTGCTTCTGGATCAAGTAAAGCAAATTTCTCTGGATCTCTGAAAATGCCATATAAGTTCCTTTTCAGGGATCAGGTAAGTTTCTAAAGTCTTGACTATGTCCACCTTTGTTGTATTCACTTCACCAAAGCAAGAATGAACATTGCTACAAGAACTCAGGAATTAAAGAAAGACTTCCATTAAAGGAAGGATCATATGTCCTTCTCATACAATCATTGCACAGAAATTAAAAGGCAGCAAAAATGAACAAACTACCATTCCATTTTGGGATGCTCTTCCTAGCAATAGTTTTCAAAAAAAGAAAGGAAGGAAAAAAAAAAAAAAAACCAAAAAAAAAAAACAACAAAACATTCGCCCAGCCCCTTTAATCTAGATACTCAGGGAAGTTTAACCTTGTCTTTAGCCAAGTCAAATCAAGTGTTTGAAAGGTTCTCAAGAAAATTCAGACTGGAAAAATCAAGATCTTCACATTAAGAGTCAACCTTATTATAACAGAAAACACAGGCTCTTGGTGAAATAGGTTTTTGGGGAGAAGCATTAAAGTCTTTACAATTAGGAATATTGCCACTTTAATAATCCACACACATTTTAAGAATTCATCACGCTATTAGAAAATGCAAGCAATAAGCAGAGCTCTGATGGAAACATGCTGCCGTCTTACAGCTTCAGCTGCACACAGAATATTAATTCTGCTTGTACTGCTTAATATGACCAGTTAATAAATAATTCATTCATTGTGAAAGAACATGCAAATTGCACTCCCCTTCTGTGCTTTCAGAGTTTGTAATTCTACTTTTGTGTGAAAAATATTAAATTTCAACATTCAGACTTGCTTCTTGACTTCCTTGGTGCTAAGTCACACCAGAAAGCCCCCACAAAAATATCCACTGAACTCCATTTATAATAGCATGTTAGTGCAAACAGAGTTGTTAATCCGTACTGCTTATTTTACTGGCATAAAGTTGGTTTTATCCAATTAGATTACCCAACCGGGAAACTCAGTCATCTGTCGGGACTGGCTGGAGCACACAGTTCTGCCTCTACAGGCACTGCAGGGGCCATGCTCACGGGTGCTGGCAGGGAACCCCACAGCATGTGCTTTGGCTCTCCCCTTTTTGAAGGGTTTAACGTTTTTCTACCTAATATATTAGAAAGCTCTTTTGTAAGGAAGCTTTCCCTACAAACATGTCTTCTATGGTATTCTTGAATCCGAGTTAGGATATTATGGTCTGAATGCACAGACAACTGAATGGGAAAAAAACCTGGAAGGATGGGTAGGCTCAAAGGGTAGTAGCTAATGGGACATGGTCTGCCTAGGGGCCCGTTACAAGCAGAATACCACAGGGATCTATATTGTTCAACATCTTTATCACTGACCTGGAGGAGGCAAGTCAAGTTTGCAGCTAATACCAAATTGGGAGAAGCAGTGGCTATACTCAAGTGCAGGGCCACCTAGAGAGGGACCTAGACAGGCTGGAGGAATGGGCCAGCAGGAACCTTGTGAAACCGAACAAGGACAAATGTCAAGTCCTGCACCTGGGAAGGTAGAGCCTAAAGAGCAGCTCTGCTGAGAAGGACCTCAGGGTCATGTTAGACCGCAAGCTGAACATAAGCCTGCAGTGCTCTCTGGCAACCAAGAAGGCCAAGAGTATCCTAAACTGTATTAACACAAGCATGGCCAGTAGACTGAAACAAGTGCTTATCCTCACTTTACTCAACACTCATTAGACAGCATCTTGAATACTGTGTCTAATTTTGGGCCCCAAAGTACACAAAAGCTGTTGATCAACTGGAAAGAGTTGAGTAGAGGCCACCAAGATGGTCATGGGGTGGAGCACACACTCTGTGAGGAGAGGCTGAAGGACCTGAGCTTGTTCAGCCGGTACAAGTGATGGCTTTGGGGGGGACCTACCAGCCAGATGACATTAGCTACAAGGAGGTCAACAAGAAGGCAGAGCCAGGCTCTTCACAATGATGCATGCTGGCAGGACAAGAGGCAATGGACATAAATTGAGACAAGAGATGCTTCAACTCAATAGAGAGAAAACACTTTTTCACCATTAGGGCAATTAAGTAGAGTAGTAGGTTACCCAAGAGGCTGTGCAGTTTCTGTCCTTGGGTGTTTTCAAGATCCTACTTGATAAACACCCGAGCAACCTGGTCTGATGTCACAGCTGATGCTGCTATGAGCAGGAGGTTGGACTAGGGACCTCTTGAGGTCCTGTCCAATCTGAATTATTCTAGGATTCTATGAAAACCTAAAAAAATTAAAAAACCTTACATAATTAAGAGACTAAGTAGCAATTTTAAATAAATTGAATTTTAATTTTAAATAAAGTGTCTTTTAATTATGCTTATTTATTGCTGAGATCTCATTGATAACATAGGAAATAGAGAAATCTGAACGCCAAGAGCAATATCTCAACTTTCGCAGACCCCAATCCTGCAAATCAGGGTCCTTTTGAATGTATACACTGAAGCATATGGTTACACAATACTGTTTTTACAAGTGGAGGGATACATAAATATAGCCTGGGTAAACATTTTAAAACTTTTAAAAATGTCTACAGTCCCAATCCTGCAAGTACATAGACTTGTAATTTTAGGCATGGAGCTATGCAACACAGAATAAAGTAACACAGAGATAAATATACTGATGTGCACTGACGTGTGCCTTTGATGAAGTATTCCAAAACCATGATTTTCTGAATGTTCCATTTGAAAGCATCATAAACCATTGTATTTTAGGCAGGAAACAGCTTGGCTCCGTTAATCTTGGGAAGCAAGAATTCACTTCACAGAGGAACTTACAGAAGATTTCTACATTTGTAGCTAATAAATTTCAGTTAAAGACAAGGATCTACTGAGTTAGTTTGATGGCAGCTCAGCCAAATCTCACAGAAAAGGAGTAAAAAACAGAATCCCAATTCACTCATTAATGAGGAAAAAAGACCCAAAATAATGATTTGAACACTAGGATTTAACTTCTTATCCAGGACTTCTTATTCTTGGATTCTAATGGACTATTTTGAAGGGGGATCCTTGAAAATTAAAGAAATTTGGTATGATAAAGAAAGAAGAAATCTTCTATATTACCGAAAATTATTAAGCAGATGTAACATGAATGAAACTTTGCCCTTTTCCTTTAGCTGACTACAAAGATGCTTATCCTAAGACTCAAATGTTTTGGGCTTCTGGAAACAGAAAGGGAAAAAATTCTGCAAAATAAATTCTGTAGCACACTGAATCCCCTTCTGAACTTAAAAAAAAATAGTATTTCCAGGATTTCATCTGAACCAAGGTATTTTCTGTTCTCTTTCATGTGCCTTTTTGCCTGCTCTACTGAAATGTGTCTCCTGCTCAGTGTTCTCATTTTCCCCTATGACTGAAATCAATCTGTTCAAAAGAAATCCACTGAAGTCTGTCTTTATTAGTTTGTTTAAAAATCAGACTTTTCAGGGATCTTATTCTTAAAAAATTGTGTGTTTTAAGTTCACAGTAAGTTCAGCTATTTCTTCATGTATCTTACTGTTTGCTATTTCCTTTTACGTTCTCCTTATGTATCAGAGACCAAACCTTCCTCAAAACCTTCATTTGTATGCCTGACTTCTGCCTGTTCCACATAGACCCTGGAAGCCTTTTGCAAGGTATGGAGTACTTTCATCTCCCTCTGAAATCAAAGGCGGCTCAAGGCAATCAGCACCTCACATTCACCATTTCAGTGAATCAAACTCCACACTCCTGATGACGGTAATGACACTGCAGCTAATGCAGGCTGCCTGCAATTTATGAACAGTCTGAGCATCAGCGCCACCATTCATCACTTCGGTAACATTTGCAGTGTCGTAACTACAAAAGCCTGAAAATGTTATTTAAGTCTTCATAACATTTTAAAGAGACAGAATTCTCGGGAGATAACAATGTAGCCCTTAAATCTGAAGTAACAGGAAGAGATAAAAATAGCATCTGGAATGCAAAACACTTTTAAAAGCAAGTTTCATGGTCTGACTATTGTCCACTAATGTCTACAAAGAACAAAACTATATTGATGAAAGAGGATTCATTCTTTGGTGTTAGAATCATCTAACAGGTATAAACTTAGAAATGTATACCCACGCCTCTCTTTTTTTTTTAATCACAAATCACAGCATTTCTTAAATTGACATTTTAATTCAAAGTTCTCAATAAATGCCCACATTAAACAACATATTTAAATATAAGCATTGTGCCCTTACAGTTACAAAGGATTTAAATCAGAGTGAATAAGTAGGTTTTCAAAGAGAGTTAAATATTTTGTGAAAAAATTGGGGGGGGAGGTGTAATTAAAACTCAAGTTACCTTGTGAAAAAAGTACTGGGTGGATTTTAAATCCCCCTCCATTCTTCAGCCTTTGAGGAAGCTGTTCAAAATGGTAACTATCAAGGTAGAAGTAAACCTTCAGGGTTTGCCGGCTTCCTTCTGCTTGGTATGTGATTGGTACATCTAAGAATACAGTCAGTGTTACTATTTCATTAAAAGCAATGACACGTCCTTTTCCAGGAACTGTTGCACCCAAAATTCACACAGTTAGACAAAAATCACTGCAGACAAACCTAATACATGCAGTATTTTACATTATATTCAGTGTTGCTGTGGCCACTTTTGGCCTATCCATTATGAGGAAGTAGATAAACAGAAAAGCAGTAACTGTCATCTTTGCCAGCCTGTCAATGACAGCAAAAATACTAAGGAAATAATGTAGTTGGCAGCATCCTACTTGTATTCCCTGTAAATCTGAAGAAACATCTATGTACAGCACATAGTTTGAAATCACTGGAAGGATACCTTTAGCCATATTTCACATGCCTTCCTCAGGTGCACGATGTATAAGGTCAGTGTGTTATATAGAGTCAGATTCTCCTCAGATTTGTGTGGGATAGAACACAGGTAAATATACAGTAGCTACCAGCATATTCATTAAATCATTATTAAAAATCAGGACTCAACTGAGAAAACAAGTGTATTATGGTAGAATATATAAAACTGTAAAAGCACATTTCATTACACTTTGACAAGCTAAATGTCACAATACATGAAATGGGGTAGAGTTCAGGGCAACTAGCAGCATCGTTTTGCAGTTACAGTGATTCCCTAACATACGTTTTGTGTATTATGCCAGATGATCAACAGGTAACGACCATTAGCAAAAGCTGACAAAAATTTTCCATTTAGCTAAATGTTTCAGAGGAAGTCACTTGAATTCAATTGAAGCTTTGTACGTATTTCCTGTTTCAGTATCATTTCCGTACAAAAGTCTCCAAGTTGAAAGCAGTAACAATAAAATTTAGTGATTTGCATTAATAATATTATGATGTAGTTTTTACACTGTTTGCATAAATTATTTTGTACCTAAATGGAAAAGATTCCAAAGGGACATTTTTCACTATTTTTGGTAATAAGACAAAGACTTTTTTTTCTTTTATTGATTATGCAGAATCATAAATGGAAAAAATAAATTTGCCAGTTCCTTGCCTTCTGTAACTACAGTGAGGATGACTGTGGTGGCAACACTTAAACCAAAAGGAAATACAGAATTTATGACAATCCTAGAACAGACGGACTTTCCATTTACCTCTATTTTAGCACAGACACCTCAGACGGAAGATACAGCAATATGAACAGCTCATGACACGCATGGGCTTAACTCGCCATCAGGAGGCCCTCCTATAAATCCAGTTACATGTTGTTACCTGGCTTGACAGGGCTTCTTTTTAAAACAAACACTCTGAACAGGGTCTTTACTTGAATTATACAGAAATAAATATGGTCTTATATAGGCTAATTTCTACCTGACTACCAGCCCTGTGCTACTGAATTCTTCGGAGCATGGGCAGCTTTGTGGAGGAGTTTTGTGTCTTCTGGTTTTGTTACTGCAGAAGTTCTCTCATGTGTGGTCTCAATCCGGCAAGGGAATTGTTCTAGCTAGAAAAGCTTGATGTGAAGCAGACATGCTTTCCTCCCCTCCCAGGGGAGTTACGAGACTTAGGAAAAAATGAGGGCTTTTTGCTCACTAAACAAAGTTCACTGCAGGAAAATCTCTACTGGCTGAAAACATATTAATAAAGGAGTGGCTGAAAATGAGTGAAGGGTATAAACAGCAGACTGTGAAGACAGTCCCTTCCTGTGAGCTGGGCAAGTATTGGGAGGAAGGGTTCAGGACCCTGATCGTCTGCACCAGCAGGTCTCGGAGAAAGTTTCTTGCACAATTTAAAGCTGTCCTAATAGTCTTTGCCACCTCCTTTCAAGGCACTCTTCCAAGATCTACTTTGTCTTTCAGATGATAAAATGAAATGGATTTTATGGTCCTCCATCTCATCTCAGTTGCATTTCTCTATTAAGACCTTCAAGCTTATTTTCTCTTCAGTAACAACTAGATCTTCCAGGGACTTTCCTGATGCAGTCACATACTCCCAATGGAAACTTAGGTTAAGCGAACAGCTTTGCCCCCAAGGTTACTGACATTGCCAGATAATGATTCTGCATTGTCACTGATGTTAGCTGTATTGCAGGAAATCTAGGAATATTAGGAGAGCTACAGATCTACTAATTCTCTATAATCCCAAATTATATAATATTCCCTGTGGGAGGTAATGTTCTAGGAGAGAAAAAAGTTACAAATACAGAAAATGTTTCTGAACAGTAAAGCCCAGATATTAATTATAATTACTCACTCGCAACTAGTGGTTCTGGCTCGGATTGTCTGAAGTAAAAAGTAACTTTTTCCAAGTCAAACAGTGCAACCAATGTATCTTCCAGCATGGCTTGCTCGTCAGCCTAAAAAGGGCAAAAGAAAAAGTGAAATGGTCATTTCAGCCAGATGTTTCCCCTACCAGAAATAATATGAGAGCAAGACATGAAAGTAACTACAGAATGTTGCACAACATTTAATTGAGGCAATGTATAACCTAATTAACTCATAGATAATATAAGTATCTTTGTTTCTATTGGCACTTTTCCTTTTATTTCTAGTCCAAGATTATTATAACGAATGTTAGCGTTTCACATAGTAAATTAATAGGTAATTTATAGCTACCATTATTTCTCATGGCTTTTAATCAAACAATACTGTAATTATTCTTTATGCAAGATACCAGACTTCAACAGCTTGTCTTGACACCAGGTCCAGCTTGTAAATTAACAGGGGAAATGTGAAAAACAAATTATTCTTTTAGCAAATTTCTTTAAAAAAAAATGCCATAACTTTAGCATTTCATGTATAAATGACAGATGAGAGTTCATCGTGTCCACTCTAGGCACCAATAATTGAACCAGTAGCTCAGAACAAGTACAGCTCAGGGCGATTGGCACCTTCACCTACAACATTCTAGATGCAAGTCAAGTATGCAGAGACGTGAGTAATCTGATTTGCACCTATGGTTCACTCTGTGTACTCCTGCACTAAAGAGATAGCTAAAGAGATTCAGACTAATTTACTAAAAAAGCTTCAGGAAGCAAATTACTAACTTCTCAGGACGCTTTACCGAACATTTAAAAAGGAAAACAGTCATCTCCAAGTATGGTTATCTTGAGTTAAATATGCAGAGCAATTCTAGCAGAAATCAATAATCACTTAAAGTAATTCTATTCTTTATATAATCCTCCTCTAGCACCTCAAGTTAGCAAGAGCCAAATGGAAATCTGAGGCATGCATTTTTCCTCCTCTAAGAACTGAAACAGTAAGAAGGCAAAGAATAATAAACTAGCTGCCTATAAAATAAGAATAAACTATAGCTGACTGAATTATAGAAAGTAAAAAACAAACAAACAAACAAACAAACAAACAAACAAACCAAAAAGCATGGTTTTCCCTGATCTATATAGTGAAATAGCATTCCTCTTTGTATTTATGAAAAAGCAAAGCTGCTAGAAATATTTTGTGTCCTGGTTCAGTTTATGAAGTCTCTATGGACAGAGCAGTTTTATCAGCAGAACAGTCTGAAAACCATTCAGTGACATGGGAAATCTTTGCACAACTGCTCATTCTTTACTGAACTCTGGCCATAATGAGTGTAATTTCCTTCAAATACCCTTGTTTAAAATAACACAGATCATTTGTAAGCAAAACAGTGCTGAGAAGGTATTGAAAAAGTTGCCTTTAAATCCTTTTCCCTTGGTTAAGAACAGTTAGACAGAAGAGACTAAATTTAATTTTATTTTCAATTCAATAATGCATACTGCTGGTATCTGATTACGTGAAAATAGCTAAGTAGCATGCATTCTCACTACAAAGGAAACCTCTACAATCTTGAAAAAAAAACCAGAAGTATTCAGTACTGTAAAGACAACAGTTATTTTGTGATAACATGACAACTAAGCACACGGAAAAACATAAGACAGGCACCAACTGAATTTACTCTTGTACTCTGAGGACTCCAGCACTAGGACATGTTGGTGCTGCATGGTGCTAAAAAGCATCCAAGACTCAAGAGCTCCCCTGACCGTGCTTTCTTCACATACTCCTCATGTGGATAAAGAGCCTCCTGTTTCTCTCAGGCACTGACTTTTATCTGTTTTTAAGCTGCACACCTTGTCCTGACACACCCTGTCCCATGCAAGCCCACATAGGTACCTCAACTACCTGTGAGGTAGTTGCTCACACTAGCTCAAGTCAATGCTCTCCAACAATACTATAGACTAATACTTTATGATTGTGATTTAGAAATATCTTTATTTTTAGAAGCAGAAGAGATCAATAAAGTTTATCAGGTCAACTTGTCAGCAATTTGCTGCTGAGATAGACAAGGCAAGGAAAGATGACCTTTGATACTAGAAACATCGTCTGTTTTTTGCGTGGACTTTTATACAGTAGGATGTACCAAATCAGTTATTTTCAGTGAGCAGCTCCAGAGGTTGAGAAGGCTGCCATGGAGCAGACCACACAGACTGCTTCACAGTTCTTCAGGTTAGCAGGAACCAGTCCAGTGTGAGAAGCAGCTTAAATAGCTGAAGAAGCACTTTGGATAACTGGGGATTAGAGGACTACAAAGCCATGTCCCTTTTTTAATTGTTTCTTAAAGCCATGGCTCTTTGCCAAGCCTTATGAAGAAACAGCAGATTTCCAGTTACCCTGACAGGAGCAAAACAGCCTAGCATGTCTAGTCCTTCAGCTGCTACAGACCTATTGTTTTTTGGGGGATAAAATTATCCAAACCAGGTATTTTATTTACCTTGCATTGCTGCTTATTGCAAACTGAAGTTCTGGTTATCACCTAATACTACATTCACTCCTAGGGAACAGCTACGATAGCGGTGGGAAGTCAAGGGTAAACTCACTATCTGCTAACTCAAAACAAACATAGTGCTGTCTTGGTGGAAAACATATTTCCCGTATCATAAGCAAACACTTCCCATATCTGTAATTATCTAAATTGCAAATTGTCCAAATAGCAGCCAATTAAGTAACAAGCTAAGCACAAAGGACACAGAAAATCACATTTATGACTAAGACTGTTTAACTGTGCCCCTGGTCCAGGGAACAAATACGAGCTGTGACCAAGCATGCCACATGAGAAGTCTTACCATGTTAGGCGAGAGCAGGGACTGGAAATGAAGGAGAAGACCCGCACTGGCTATCTGTTCCAACCACCTTCTGCTGGCCTCCAGCGTCTCCATTTCATATTCTTTGTTGTTGTCAAACATCTGATTTAAGGCCACCATTAGTTGCTCTGAAAAAGCACAGACTGTGGCCACTAGGCTCTGACAGAAGACCATGTCTCGCCTCAGTTGTATCTCGCTATCTGTGATGGGTAAGAGCCAAAAGAGGGAAAGCAAAAATGGAGCAGGAGATTAATTAACAGCAAAGGAACTGAGCTGGAATTTTTTTCTTTGTCTAAAAAACAAGTCATTTTAACGTAAAGTAAATTACAAGTTTACAGCCTAATGTTATTCCCAGTAAATAGCACTCCATGACCAAAACTGCCATTTTCCACATTAAAAGATTATTTTATAATTCTAAAATTATACAGAAATGTATTTAAAATCTGGACTTTAAAGTAGTTCTTCACAAACAATGTATGTTTAACTTGTAGATTTTAATGCCATCAATTCTGTGTACTTTTGGTGTTACAAGGTGACGGATGTGAGTCGCATCTCTTTGCTGCAATGGGAGAACCAGCTGGGCACAAAAACATTTACTTTCCACGGGAAAGCAAGCATAGTCAGAAGCTCTTAATATGACTGCATCATCTGCTTAACTCCACAGCTACCAGCTGGGTAGGGCAGATGAAGACTACCTGCTGTGAAGTGCAAACAGGGCATATAGGAGTGTTGCTACCAGAACACAATCTATCCAAATACAATATATATACGAATATGAAATCTATAAAATAAGCACAGAGCAGCATCACATATCCAGGAAGCAGCAGAGATTTATGGTGTCAGGAGAGTCCATGACAGGTCCCTTGGTAGAAGTCTATGGAACCATTAGCAGCTGATTTAAATTAAGGACGAGCTAACCTACCAATTTATTCTGGAGGGCACAGGCATTAGATTAGTTAAAGGTCAAAGGAGTTAGAAAGGGAAACATGTTCTCAATAAAGCACAAAATTGTGGTAATAAATATTCATTGCTTCCTCCTTCTCCTCTTTTCTGAAGATCTTCAAGTATTTTTATCACTATGAGCTGTTAGGCAAACATCAATCACAAATGGTACAGGTAGACTTAATCTTTCTCAGAGCAAGAGAAGATTAGGTGATATCGAGGTCTTTCCAAAGCCTAAAATCTTTGTCCTCACTTTTAGATTCCTCTGCCTCTAAGAGGCTTAGCTCCTTTTCCACCTTCTCTATGGAGCTGGCAAGACTTTAGACGACTGGGTAAGTCAGCAGAGATAATTCTGCACCCACAAAATTAATACTGACTTTAAAAATGTGCTTTTCTTTGACTCCAAGTATTTCTCAAAGTAACTCCATTCTGTTTGTTTTCCTTCCGAGACCTTCTTCAATCTTTTCCTTGACTATTGATGATAGTGACCACTCGATTCCATTTGCCAGCCTCTCAGGACCTCAGGAAAGTTTTCCATAAATGGTCTAATCACTACTGATTCTGCACTGTGACTCATCGCTTTTTGTTTTGATTATTAAAATTAACCTGTCTCTCTCTCTCTCTCCACTCTCTCAAGTTGTGCAGAATCCAGTACGGACAGAATTTTCATCTTTAAAAACTCCACCCATCTTCAGCTTCAAAAATCTCACTGGCTTCTCCATGGTCAAAAACTTCCCAATGTCACAGCGGCGCTCAGGGATTTGAGCCCAACACACATTCTCTCTCCTCGCTTTGCTCAGTTTCATCTCTGTCTAACAGGAGCTGACTTTCAGTGCCTTCCTCTGTACTGCCTGCTTCTGAAGCAGCCCTCTTGTGTCTCCAACACCTCATTTCCAAATCTCATTTAATACTACTTGAACACCAGATACTGCATACAAGAACACTTTGAGCTCTTTTTACAAGAAGATTTTTATACAAAATAAACTACAGAATTTAAGAACTTATGAAACCATGCAAACAGGGAAAACGGCTTTAAAAAAAAAAAAATCAACTCTGGGGTATTTTCTTAGGTCACTTACTTTAAAACACCTGAGGAATTACTAAAAACTTTTATAATATTTGGAAGAAATCTGACAACAAAGAAATGTTATATTCCCCTTTATAAAACTGCTATTATGTGTCATAACAAAATCATGAAATAATAATGCATTCATATAGTGCTGCAAGATGGTTAATATAATCAGCTTTTACAGTCAAATATGACTGCTTACTTGAACACTTATGCACCTACAAACCGTAGAGAATCTTCTGCCGCAATAAAATAATAAATACTGGTTTATTGACATTTATTTTGCAGACATGCATGCCTATTTTGTGTATTTGAAGCTGTATGCTGTATGGGGTGATGACAGAATAATACACAGAATAATCAGACCCCTTCCAAAAAGGAGGGACTTAAAAAAAGGTGTTCTCTAAAAAAAGATAAAAGGAAAGGTATGGGTTAGAATAGTAAGGTAAGTCTGGAAATAGATGGGAATAAAGAGAAAAGATAAAAGGTAGGAAATAGGAAAAAGCACAAAAGAAGAAAGACAGCAGAAGTACTGTGCATAAGCTCCGTTATTTAGTAGTTACTTCATCTGCCAAGATCCAAAGTAAATGACCAGAGAAGGTATTTTGCATTAAAAAAAAAAATGCGCAATGTTTGTTAGAAATGTCTTTGGAATTGTTGTGTTCTTCAGGAATACTCACTGTAAACACAGGAGTAAAGTTGTTGATTATCAGGTTATCGTGTCTGAGATTTTTTCCCCTTTCTCTAAACACAGTATTCTGTCCAAAAGCAAAAAAAAAATCTCAAACCATCCACATTCACTTCCCCCACTCCCAAAACAAGCAAAATTACCTGTATACTCAAGAAGTGCCAAGAGTATTCGTGCCTTCACCTCTTAAAGAAAAAAGAAAATATATTGAGGTCATGGTTAAAAGTGTTTTCACCAACATAATAATGCATTCGCAGTTTCTCATTTTATACCAGCTTAACGCGAACGTCTTGTGTAGGCAATCCTGATTTATACCTACAAAACAGTAATGAGTCTCAACTTCACTTAATTTTACATATGACTTGATAAAATTGATAATCAAAGCACCAATACTGAGAAAGACACATGAAGAGGTACCTGTTATCTCAGAGTACATATGTACCAGCTGGCCAGTGCAAGTCCCCACAGGAAGAATTCTAGCCTTAAAACTTTCAAAAACAAGACCAGTTTTCACCGATTCCCACACTACCCCAATTCTTTCTTTTTTCTTTTCCCTCTCTCACGTCCCATACTTAAAAATCTCAAATTATCCTCATTTTAATGTATACCAAAGCATCCAGGAAAAATACAACGGCATTTTCACTTTATTCTCAGCCTTCAGGATTTTATTTTGCTTCAAACATTTCTTTTCACTTAACAATCTATGAAGTAAAAAAGCACTGATTAAAAAAAAAAAAAAAGTCTTAATTTACATCATTGACAAAAATTTGGTTTTATATCTCTTTACATTGTGTGTTTGATTTTGTTTTTTTGGGTTTTTTTTGGGTTTTTTTGGGGGGCGGGGTAGGGGCAGGGGGGTGCTTCTCAAAGTTTGCATGCTGAAGGAAGTCATTCTTCCCCTCTACCACGTACCAGAGCACAAATTTAAATGTGTTAACCACCACTGCAAGGAACAGGCAGATTAAAAAGCTGCCATAACCTTAGAAGAGTGACAAACTTCCAGCACACCGGCTGGCCTAGCGGGAACACACTGCTACTTCACATGCTTTCGCATATTTCAAAACTTTCTTTCACACACCCAATTTTCTGTGCAGCCCTATTCCAAGCCCTGCTCAGCGGACCAGCAGAGCTGCTATGGGGTATATGGACAATAGGACAATTTGGGAATATGTTGCCCCCTACTAAAACTAACTTAATAGGTTTGAAATTTGAATTGTTTGAAATTTGAATACAACTCAGATGACAGAACTGACACTGGAGTTGACTCTATCAACCCCACAGCCTGGATTCTGTGTGTACTTGAACATATCTATGAAAAGCTAGAATCTCCCCCAAAGGTGACTATGCTTAAAAAGGAAGAAAACCTTTCAAGCCTGATCTTCATCTGTGCTGTACACACATTGCGAAAAGAACTGGCAGTCCATACGCTTCTGAAATGCATGCCACGGTATCTCAAATACAAGCATCAAAACACTCAAAATTACTGGTTATTCTTGAAAATTGCCTGGTGATAGGTCTTTGCCTTAGCCTTCTGTCTTTTGAAAAAACAAAAACAAATAAAAAAAAAACTTACAGAGATTAATAACTTTGCATCTTGGAGTCCGAACATAGCTTAGTAATTGAAAAAACAATATAGGGAAATCTAGCTTTTATCTGAAGAATTTAGATACATTGAGGCTATTACTTGCAGCTTATTTTGTATGAGATTTGTTGGATCTCTGAATTCAAAAGCATTTGAGGTACCTATAAATAATGATTTCCTGCTTATGGGAAAATTACAGGACACTGCAACTCTCCTTTATCATTGCTGTAAGTCTCCTCCGTTTCAAAATATACCCACAGGCAAAAGAGTACTTTTAGGTTATTTGTATAAGTAGAGACTTACCTGGGGTTAGAAGTGAACCTTGGATGTCAAGCATTTGCTTTTCAACAAATTCCAAATGCTATGGAAGTTTTCACCCCTTCTTGCCACACAGTGTATGGAAAGGAAGAACTCCCTAGCAATTTCTCCTTAGATTATATGATTTGTAATGCAAGATGCCTTCAATTTCTTTCTTTTGTACTACCTTTTTTTTTTTATCATGCTATTCTGCTATTCTGATCTTTGCCAATAAAGGCTAGATTTTAGTTTTATTTTGTTTCTCACATCTGAAAATATTTTTGAAATGACTGAGATCTGCACTGCATGTTTTATGATTTAAGTCGAAATAAATTTTTTATACCTTTAATAACTGAAAGGCTCCTTCACTCCTCACTCCTAATTTAAATTAAAATACATGTGAACTTTCTCAATTGCATAGTATTTCCTGTTTAAACTTAAAATTATTGTGCTAGCAAAACAACTGCACTTACTTATGTGACTAGCTGACTAGAAATCTGACTTGCTCTAAAACATCTCTTCTTTTGACCAAAAAATCTTACCTTTGTTTTCTGTGGCAAAAAGCAACTACAGAAATTTCTCCTCCTCTTTGTTCTCGTTACATCTTTCTGTTGTTACGTTGGCCAGTTTTGGTTCTACCTTCCTTCTGAAAGATCCCTTTCTTTCCATCCATCCTGTTTATTTTCCTGGTTCCTACTCCAGTCATCCCTCAGCTTTTCCTCTTGTGCTGTCCGATTCTCATGTTACATATCTCACATACATCCAGAATCCTGTACGTACATTATTCCTTCTCTATTCAGTGACTGTTGAATTCCTGCCCTGACTACTGCTCTCTCCTGCACCAAAATCAAGCACTCCATTTTCAAAGATCTGCCTGTGCCAACAACTTATCTTTATTGGTTTAACAATTTAGTAGGTCCAGTCACTCCAAGAAATCACTTTCATCTTTTCTTTAGTTACTTAGCTCCAGATAAATCCTCTTAGAATCTCTATACTACTTCAGAGAACTCTCCAATTCTATCAACTTGATTAGCCTTCTAGGGCTGCCTTTTACTGTAACCACAGAAAACTTTTCTTCCTCTAATGGTATGGTAGGACAAATCAAATGAGACAAAGCAATCTCCACATATGTTTTAAATTTACTGTCAAGGAAGGTTTGCTTGGTTTTTTCGGGGTTTTTTTGGGGGGGTGGTGGGGGGGTGTTTTTTTTTTAATCTGTGCAAACCTTCAAAATTGTTCTCCCAATTCCAATACTAATAAAAAGAAAACTGACAGACCAGAACGATCATCCTCAAGGCATTCTGAGTTTTCCTATTTCTTCATATTTATTACACAAAGTAACTAAAAAGAATCCTAAGATCTAGGACTTAAAATGTCTCATTTTTGTGGGGCTCCCATGTCTCCTTCTGCTTTAAAGCACTACTCAGTCTAATCTAATACAACACATTCTACAATGCAACTGAACAATGAGTAAAAAATTATAATAGCCTGTGATATTTTTATGAAAATAAAAATGAGTCAGTTTTCAATAAGGAGATGCATTTGCTGAAAGTATTCAACCTTACTTTAGTATTCGTCAATAATGGTTAAGTATGTTTATAACAACTGGAGGTTTTAATTACAACAATTTTTTCCCCACGGTGAACAAAGTTGTGCCTGTGGTCTCCTTTGACTACTTCTTCTAGAACCTGCTAGAAGAGACAAATACATCTGCTTTCCTCAATTATTAAAATACTGCCCTCTACTTATAACCAAACATGAAGATTCTTCTAAAATCCCAAGACTTTGTTCAACTTGTTCTCAAAGCACAACTAAGCAGTCAAATTAGGGGACATGTTTTGTTTTTTTCTGAATGAGGCAAATAAGAGGGGAAAAAGGGGAGGTAAATCTCTGTACCATGTGTTAGGTTTTCAGCCAGAAAAAGCTCAGGGCAGTACTAGTGGTTCTTCTAGGTATCCTGACCATTTGTGAACACAATGCACAATGGCAAGATTAGAAAGGAGAAAACAAGACATAAAGATACGAAGGGAAAATTTAGCTGCTAAAGCATTTTAACCCTGCTTCATGCTCATCTGATTTCAGTTAGATCCAGCTGCTGGTTGTGTCTCAAGTTTAATTTATACAGGCCTAAGCCTGTCTAAATCACAGCGGTCTCCCAAAATGGCCTGAGGGGCACATTTCTGCCCTGAAACTTTTCAACACTGAATTACATATACCTGTCCAGACACGCCTTGGAAACTAAGGCTTGAGAATCAATTATTCACTTCCACTCTCCTTTTTCTCCATGCTATTTGTGCCAGGGAAGCCACAAGACCCTAGGCTTTCAGATATCCATTACATCACACCAACTCCTTGGTCCCACAGGCAAATCAAAATTATGACAAAGATGTGGATCATGACTCTCCAGAGTACTTCTCAGGAACAAGTGTTAGTGATACCAGTTTGGGGGGGTGGTGGTGGAATAGGAATCAAATTAAAGAAAAAACACAAAATAATAGGAAGATGTAAAGACTGATTGTGAATAAACAACCTAAGATGATAATTTTACATGTAAACCCATGTATTTGGTTAAGAAGATGGTACAGAAGCCAGCTGTTGGAAATCTCTGACACAAGCTCAGATGCCATGGATGGAAAGGGAGAGCCACGAATATTTAAAATTGGCAGACAACTTCTGAGACACAGTGATGAAAGAAGGTAAGACAGAGTGTGTGCTGTCCCTGAACAGCACAAGAATAATGCCTGTTACTATTTAGCTCTCTGAACCATGCACCAGTCACAAGCATGACAGTTGCAATAAAGTTAGTTACTATATTTATTAACAGAGAAAACTTTTTTTAATCCTAATTTCTAAAACAGTAGAAAATGCCAACAATTTTATTGTTCTGTAAACATCAAGATTCCTTCTGATAAATATCACCATTACATTATAGTAATACTGTAACAAGAGAAGTTTTGTATTATAGAGAGGCAGCAAGTCATTCGGAGCTTGCTGAACTCTCCCACAAAATTTTGTGGTAGATTTAAAACCAAATTTATCTGAATAACCTGAGCTCAATATTGAGGGTGTATATGACCAATGTTGAAATGGGTTAAGTCTGTTAGTTCTATTTATGGGCAAACAAGTTATGTGAAAATGGTCTGTTAGGCTTGACTTCAGAAGGGGGGCAATGAAGGACTGTTAAAAACACATTTCCATTCCTCCTGAACTGTGAAAGAAACCATGATTAATACTTGAATATAATTTGGTTTAGGCTGAAGACAGACCTGTAGAAAAAAGGATCCAAAAATATTTATTCATTTTTCACTCAGTAACAGCCACCATTAAACTGAAATTATTCTTAGCATTAGAGAGTCAATCCCACTGTGATTGACTCAAAAAATAGGAGATATTTTTGTGGTTGTTTTTATAATTTTCTAACCCAGGGTCTGAAAATATGATTGTATCTGAAATAAGAAATACCAAAAGTCAGAGAAGGAGGAGTTTGTTTGGTTTGGCTGGTTGGTTTTTGAAGGTTTATCTTAATAAAACTTATCACAAAGTTCTTTTCCAGTGATCTGAAATTTAGCAGTTTCCTTATGGGACACCATGGAAACAGGCCAACAAAACAAAAGAAGCTAAACATACACACAAATCATTTAAAGCTAGACCTGACACAAGCTTTGTTCCCATGTGGACTCCTAGGGCAAGTAGTTTTATAAAAATCATTTTGCTCGTTATTTCTGTTTCTCTATCAAACAGCATAGGAAATAAAGCAGAAGCTACAGGCAAGACTTTATGGAGAGGAAATCCCAGTTACTTTCTTACAAAGCCAGCGGAAAGGGCAGAAAACCCCAGCTCACATTGTCACTTGGTGGTGAAAAGGAGCAGAGTACTAGGTAACTTTTAGATACTGGTGAGAGGGAGGTGGAGGAGGAGGAGTGGTAGGACCAGTTGTGATGGAGTAAGTGAAAACCAGTAGAAGAGGTTTGGCTTCATGGCAGAAGAGGGAGCATGATTTTAGAGGGATAATGATTCCAGATCAATGACAGATAAGAGCAAGATATAGGACAAAAGTTGTCCTGCAGAGTCTTCATCTTTCCATTTAAGATGGTAGAAAAAAGGGAGTTTAATTGCAAGGAAAGGCCCATTTTGGTGTATCAGTCCCATAAAGTTCTGTGACAAATGAGTCGAGCCCACCGGACTTCAGCAGCAACTGAAATAACGTAGCACATGCAACATATGGTTCATTTGTTTTCACGTGTCAGAAGAGGCAATTTTCTCTTCAGTATCTGAAGCCAATAGGGTGCACACGAGACAGCTGAGATGTACTCCACTAACCTTGTTACTAAGAACACAAAAAAGTCCTGAAATTCAGGACTATTTCCCTACACTACACTGTGTTCAGCAAACCTTGCCTAGCAGCAACATGACACAGTTGTATCTTTCCCCTTCCCTTCTCCAGGCTCTCTATGGTTAATGAAGTGTTTATTTATGGTCATGTTGTTCTTACTAACCTTCAACAAATTTTCTGATATTCTGGGCAAGACTGCGGACGCTGCTGGGGAGGTTCCAAGGGTCTTGCTTGATGTGGAGTCGTAGCCTCTTTGGACAGTTAAGCTTCGGTTCCATTTCCTGCTGAAACTCTAAGCAAGGATAAAAATAGTATTCTTCTGCTTAAACCTCTTGAGAAAGCCACAGTAAGACATTATTTCTTCCTAAATGTTTTCACAGCTCAAGGAGTTGTCAACTTATTTAACTCTAGTTAAAGCTAGGGTGACAGGTCTAACAGTCATCTAAGATCCCTACTTAGACAAAGGAGAGAGCGAGCAGCGCTCCCGAACATGATTCTTTCTGAGCCAGGTACATAAGATACAAGGTGCCTGTCTCCATGGAGTAAGCGGGACCCTGGAACTTTTGGAGGCAAAATTAATTCAATCAGAAAGTTAAACTTAAAACAAAAATTACTTATCGCTTAACCTAGTCTATCTTTCAAATCACTGAAGTGCTCCTTGTACAGTTCGTGACGATGGTGCAGATCAAGAATAAAACATTTGACGTGTCCATATCTTGTGTCCAACTGAACATTTATTATACCACTGAAAGGATAACATTTTGTTGTGTGAGCCTGCCAGGTACTCAATCTGAAACACTGATAAACACATGAGAGCAGAAATGCTCTAGGTTCATCCCCATTATCTTGGTGCCAAAATAGGAAACAAAACCACCAACAACAAAAAAGTAAAATAAAAAGAAAAAGAGGAGGTTATGCAGTCTTCCATGCAAATTCAGTGAGGGGGAAGTACTTCAGGCTTTGTAAAACCAGATAATTGGGGTACAGTAATTATGCTCTGTTGACTTCAGTGGGATTTTGGTGATTTATAAAAGCCAAAGATCCACCCTCTGGCCATCTAAAATTAGTTTTCTTTGCTAAAAGACATATGCAGGATCAACAGAATCATAATCAAACCTGCTATACATATTAATACAACATTCAGTCTTCCCTTGAGCTTTTTTTTTTTTTTTTTCTTTAAAAAAATCCTCGGTTCACTAAAAGAAGTCCTTTGTATTTTTCATCAGAATCTTATGGCTACGACCAGATACCTATTTATACACTTAGACTCAAGCAGCTATGTGAATGTTAGCAGAGTATCTGAAATTACATACAGGATTTTTTTTAAACAATCAATAATACTTATATAAGCATATATTTGGCATAAGTATTACTGTGACTATAAATTTACATTTGCAAATTATTTATAAATCAACTTCATAAATAATATATCTACAAAAAATAGTAAAAATCTGGCATTAGTAATAAAATAGGTCAGAAATGGCTTCAGTAGTTGAGACAAAAATGTAATAAAAACACCTGCAATACACAAAACCTGTTTCTTGCTTCAAAAACCTCAGCAATTCTATAGTCAGTTCAGAGTCCAAAATCTAAAGCTGACTTTCCAACAAACCTGAAATTCTTTCATACGTTGTGCAATAGAAGAAGCCAGTTTTCAACTAAGAATAAGATCTACTTAAGAATTTCAACAATCAACTATTGCAGAATATGCCAAGATTAAGCAAAATCAGTTCTTTAACACCCAGCCCAAGGAGTAGATAGCCATACCCATGTACCCTTCAAGCTGCCTTTTGATTCTCGTAGACAGAATTAAATATTACCTTGGAGGCCTCGACCTGGTGTAAAGTATTTTGTCTGCTCAAAGGCCCTCATCACAGCTGGTCCTTTCAGAAGATTGACAATTGAATCGACCTGTTGGGATCAAGGTTCTGTGAGAAAGACGTTTTTTACAGCAACAATTAGAAATTCTTTCTTTAAGAAATACAGACTACAGAAAAGCAGCTTTGGATTCTTTCTTACCCAATGGCTCTGGTTAAAGTAACAAGCTAGGGAACGTTAGACTAAATCTAAGGACCTGTTTAATTCGCAGTTTTGAACTATTTACAGAAAACTGAAGGAGAATGAGTAAATACATACCATCCCAGTAAATATTGGAAAGCAAAAGTAAAAAGAAAAAGAAGTATTTGCTAAGGACATCTTAGCTCAGACACGGACATTAGTATCAAAGCCAAGAAAAATAATCTCATACTTGACCAAAAAGATGCTCCAAACAGCTATGGAGCTTGTCCTGTTTATCATGGGAGATTCGAACACTTATGGGAAG
Organism: Platalea leucorodia; assembly: GCF_965183815.1. Classification (NCBI taxonomy): domain Eukaryota; kingdom Metazoa; phylum Chordata; class Aves; order Pelecaniformes; family Threskiornithidae; genus Platalea; species Platalea leucorodia. Next base: position 37,802,072 of record NC_138823.1, read on the forward strand.
CTCATCACCTGAAAAATATTTCAAAATGCAAAATTGTTTAGAAGTTTCAGCATATTTTCCAAAATCTTTGTAGCACAGATAATCCGCTTTGCACACAGACTGATGCTTAGGCTTTCAGGATTATAGTCACTGTTCTCCCTACATCTTTTGCATTTAGTAGTCACTCAATAATACAGAAATAGCTCTTAGAGAAAGCACCATATTCAAAACCCAAGTGGACATGGTCTTGGACAACTTGCTCTAGATGACCCTGCTGAAGCAGGGGATTGGACCGGGTGATCTCAAGAGGTCCTTTCAAACTGCAACCATTCTGTGACCAGAATACATGACTCTTCTATGCTGGAGAACATCCTAAACAGACTCTACAGACAATTCACAATCTTAACGTTCTTACGAATTAAATGGTTCTCAGATTCTAGTAATTCAACAAAAATACAGCATCCAAATCCTGTATTTGATATGAAGCTTTTAGTAGTACATACCACATCATTTCCTAAGAGAGTACAAAGCAGAAGGACTCTCCTAGGTCACTGCCCTCAGTCATTTGCTCTCTTGGACAATGGGTGATGCAACCTGAACTCTTTCGAAAGCTGTGAAAAATTGAACTTAAAACTGGTTTTCCTTATCTGTCACTGCAACGACAAGGAGAACTAGCCACTTGATAATTTATAATCCAAATTTATTCATGGTCAATCTAGACTCATTTTTCTTATGTCAGTGAAACACTTAAATAGCGCTTTTCTCTCCTTGATTTTTTTTAGCTCCTTTAGATGTCCTTACAGCCAGTAGTTATAACCCTTCATGGGATTTTAATTGCAACAGATGGAGCACAGTGCCAAAGAGCCCTGCTCTGGAGTTAACCAGGTTACCTTTGGAACCAGAAGAAAATTAAGTCATCAGGAGAGTGGGAGTTTCACCGAGCAGCAGTATTTATCAAATTGAACACTGTATCTGCACTTGGCTAGCACAAACATATTATTTTAGGCACCTCAGTTGGTACTTCAGCTTGATGCTGCACAAGTGCTTACCAGCTCATTTAAGTTGAAGATACAGACCCTGGGTCTCCTCTTTTATTAACAGTTCTTTATGTCCTTCATCCTTTCCCCTGTATCTGCTCAGCTCTGTAAGTATATATCATTTCTGGAAAGTAGATGCCTAGAATTGCGTTACTCACAAGGTATCTCAGATACCTTGCATAATGTCATTAATACTTTCCTATCCCAATTGAAAATACTTCTCCTGGTACAACTAGCAATAAAATTTGCCTTCTCTAAGGCCAAGTCTCACTGGTGGCTCACATTCAACTAATATGCCCAGTTCTTTCTTTTCCTAAATCACTCCCAAATGATAAACTCCCAGCTTAGAGCAAATATTTTTTATTATTAGTCCCTGAGTATATGACCTTGTACTCCATGCAGTTAAATCCCATCTCATTCCTATTAGCAGCTGCATTTATTTAAATTCAATTTGTCATGGCATAAACAAGAATGTCCTTCTATGTGGTCTCACATTCCTTCCTACAAACATACACAGCCATATCCTGCCATCCGGTTGCTGACACAGGCTGGGAGAGCATTCCACGCTCACCTAAAATGCTCCTTACTTTGTGCAACATAACGCACTGTCAAGGTCAAGGCATGCAAGTGGTTAAAAGCAGTGACTCTAAGAGCTCTAACTAATTCAGTCTATTCACAGAGATGCTGGAATGTTGGCTCTCTTTCACAGAAGGACTCTTTAAGTGCAGCACCAGCTAGGCAGAAGCAAAATGATACACTTCTATTATCAAGGATGCAATTTTTAAAACAAAACCAACAAAATTGCCAGGCAAATGAAAAGAATAAACTGAATAAAAGGAACAGATGACAGATTCATAGCTGACTTTTCTAAACATACCTGAATCCATTTCATCACTGTGAAAATACGAACTGCACTGACTGCTACAAATGCTCGTGAATGAGGCAATGGAGTTCCTATTGCTGTTGCAATCGCTTGAAAAAAAACACACACACACAAAAAAAAGAAATAAAGTCATGTCCTTTAACACAGGCTCTGTATCAAAGTTATGGAAATTCTTTCCCTTTTCCCTTTTTAAATTTAATGATGAGATGGTCTGTACAATTCTTTATCAACAATAAAGATCCCTATACTTAGGCTATCATTTAATTTGCAATCCTGGTAGGACTCAGAGAACCAGATTCCCAAAACAGATGATTCAATTGTCTCCCTTCACCTTGCATGTGAACAAGTACTTGCAGAATGATAATATACACTTTCAATGCAAAACAACCAACTTTTTTTACACAAGTGAGTTTTTGAAATTGTGGCCTCAAATGTTTCAGTAACTCCACATTTCAGTTACTCCTAGTAATTGTACTCCTAGTCCATAGCTAATACAAATGACAAAATACTCCGGTTTATGACTTGCAAACTAGAGTCCACAATGGGTTTAGAAGAGCTTTGATGCATTTGAGTAGCACCAAAACTCAAATTTCAAACAATTTTTTCCTGACAGCCAAAACATAGTTTATGATCCCATCTCTTCCAGCTGTCCATTTTGTTAGAGATGTATAGACATTTACATGTGACTTCAGTGAAAACTTCTATGCATACAAAATGTCACCCACATTGGTCTAATAAGGAGATTTGGGGATTACAATGTATAAGTTTTTTGTGCTCTTTTCTCTCAGAAATAAATTGTTCTGTGCAGCAAATAGATGGAGAACATACCTACTTCTGCAGCATAAACAGAGTAAAACATAGCCTTTTGTACTAAAAATCCTATGAAGATAAATTTGAATTCAAAGTCTTCAGAGTTATTTAGCCACATGAAGATCGTTTACTTTTAATGCAGGAAATATTTAAGTAATTATCCAGCACAGGGAGTCTTAAAAACCCAAGTGAATATAGGATAATGTAGAACTGTACCTAAAGGGTATTTATACATAATGATCTGGTTTTGGTTTTATGAATTGGGTGTACCCATTCACCAAGATAGACATATCTATATTTTATAGATAATACTGCAGTTATACATGTACCCGTGTGCTCCCTACTTGTTTTCTTTATTTTTGTAAATACAGAAATGATCTTTTACTAGTTTTGGCGTACTGACTTACATTTCCTGGCTAAGGTATATGTTTCAGACCCGTAGTCAACCAGGTAAGAGAATGGGGAAAACTTTAAAATGAAGGAATATGATATAATTACAATCATATCCATTAAGTAGATGAAAAGACATCAGTAACAACATGTTCCTAACAGAAGGTGAACAGTCCCAACGAGTATTAAGAATTTCTGGCTGGATATTAAGAAATGTTTTCTAACTAACTCTATTCAATCTCCAAAGGGAAGATGAAGGTTATTTAAAACTGGATTGTGCAAAGCATGAGAAAATAAAACACAGGAAAATGAGAAACAGATTTGATGTTTTAGCTATATCATTCTGCATTTTTATTGTGTTGTATCAATCATAAGGTTTAGAATAAGACCCTACAACACAAAATGAGAGTATTCTAAGGGCTGAAATTAGCCCTTAGAATCTAGGGCTAGTTCTAATAATAACCACAGTGGCATTACGGGATCTGGAGATTTTAAATATTGCCTAATTTAAGTATTTAAGCAAAGAAAAAAAAATGCCGATCTCACTCCAACAATTGTTCTGAACTCACAGATTTTATGATTATTCTGCATATGGAACCCTCAATTTTATCGTTTCTAAACAGCCAGAATGGCCTATAAATGTCTGGAATCAGAATAAAGAAAATATTTTAAGCAAAGAGACAATCATGTCCTAAGTCACACCTTTTTTCTCCACATACAAATCTTGTGCCAGCTGGGGAACTTCCCAACTGGAGCAAGTGCAGGCCACTGCAGCAGCTCCTGCACATTCAGTTTGACACATCATGGACATGCAGAAACCCCTAAATGCACTTCAGCTGGAACAGCACTATACTCGTGTGTTCACCATGGTTAGAACAAGATGGACTTAATCTGTGAAAATTATCTCTACATTTATTTCTGTTCAAATTTATACATACATTTCTGTTTCTACTCTGACAAAGAGTTCCTATCTACCATGCTGCAGTAACCAAATATTAGCTTATGAAAGAGATCTCAGCAACACAGGGTGCTGTAGAAAAACGATGACCCTACTGAGATTCTACTTACTGAGCATAATAATGAACCACAATAATGAACAAATAATGAAATCTTATTTTACTTGCAGCTCAAATTTTAATTTAGATTTTATATCATGTAGTTAACCAATTCTCTCTAAGCAACAGAAGATAGTCTTTATAAGACCTATGCTTGCTATAATTATTCCTTCCTTTTCAAAATTCTTTGTATTTTCATTCACAGTAAACGTGATGCATTATGAATTCTAGAGATGAGATAATGCTACAATATTTAGAGTGGAAGAAGGTGAGGAATATCTGTTGAGAAACAGTTTGTTTTATTTTTTCTTTAGATCAGCAAGAGTGGTGGCTCTGCCATCTTGCTTTCCATGGTAGATATTTGGCTTGCTGTTGAGGAACATAATAACAGAAATTATTTCTGTTTTTTTATAAGACAGGTAATCTAAAGTAAAGCTTTACAGCTCTGGCTGTGATATCCTATAAAGGTTAGGGATACAGAGATCTAATAACTAATGTGTACTCATAAAAGAGTTTATTTTACACATCTTGTAACACATCTTGATGCTAGTTATTCCTCTGTTAGAAATTTCAGAATCATTATATTCTGATAGTCTTCATAGCCACTTGACAGTCTACAAACCCACAGGTTTGATTCAGTTGACAAATAAAAGTATTATTAGTACAGTTACCTGTAAGAATCCCTGTTGCTGATGGTATCATGACCAGAGTCTTCTTGTTCATCACCTGTCACGCTGAAACAGACTTTCTTCCCGTTCTTTTCCCCCTTTTCATTATCACTGTCTGCCGGTATTAAAGGCTCAGGCGTTTTACGTTCTGATTTGGGAGAATATGTTATTGAAGAAAGAAGGCTGTGAGACAAAAAAAAGATAAATTCATGTTTTTCAAAAGGGAGCTAACAACAGGATAACATTTCTCATCAACGTCCTCCAACTATTATTCTATAATATGTGAAGGGAACATCTTAATTCAGTCCATATCTATTTGAAACCAGGGAAGAAAGTGATGCATTCTGCTGTTAAAAAGTGTAACAGTGAAACCCATTAGCATTACTTAATAATCAATCTTGTATGAAGGCAACGATTCCGGCTGGGGAAGAACTACAGCACATTCTTGAACACTTGGGGTCCAATTTTATTTTAACATAACTATTTTTAAACATGAACGCTGTACTCCTCAGCACAAATCAAGAAAACAAACCAAAGAAACTATATCTCAGTGAAAAGCATGTATTTTCCCAATTACTACTGTACCAGATATGCCAGCCTTCATCACAAGCTATTTTACTAAGGCATTTTAAGAATCTTTATTAAAATGTCTGTGTATTTCCTGACATTCAAAGTGTCTAAGCCACTATCACTAGTAAAACTGATGATTAATCTACAAGCTTCTGTAGTGAGCACAAAAGTGACATCCAGTCAAGAAGAGAGAACAGTGCAGACTGCTAAATTTAGAACATGCACAAATATTGGAAGCAAAAGATTCATATTCTTGGGTGATTAACTCATATTGAGATGTTCTAATTTACTTTCAAGATGAGAACAGCTATAATGGGTAACTGTCCTTTAATTCCTATTACTCAAACACTCCATTAGAATGACGTTTTCGAACTAATATTTGGATTTGAAAGGCAGCGTTTTTCTTGAAAAACTACCTTTTAACTACCTGAAATCAGAAGACACTGAATTAAGCTTTTTTCCCTGTAAAGTACTTAGACATAGTAGCACGGTTTTATGGTAGGAGCTGTCAGAATGGCCAACCGGCAAACGTTCTACCAAATACATGGCAGGATTCAAACATACGTTAGATCTTTTTGTCAGACAATTTTTACTTCTGAAGGGAAACTATGTGAGATGCATATCTTTTGTGAACAAAAATGCTGCCCTAATTGTTATTAAAAGGTAGCATTCAGAATTCCTTCCTTTATTCTTATTTCTTGCCACACATATTAGCATTGTTACATTACGCAAGGGGAGAATTCTGATTTTAAGTGGTTTAGAGCTCCATCTGAATTTTGTGGGGCTCTGCCAGTTGAGGTAATTAATTCTCAATCCTAACAAAGTTAAGCTTGTTCAGCTACAGCTACATCAGTATTGACCTATCAATTTCTCTACTCTTTTGACAAAGATATTCTACCAGAAAACAACCTGATCCTAAGCTGTTCTTGAAAGTCGAAGTTTCTCGACTCGGAGCAATGACTTTCTGCATACAAAACACAGACAACGTGTTCAACATGATGTTCAAGTATAACATTTTTGAGTATACACAAATAATTCCCTGACTCCCAGGAATGGACAGAGTTTTAACAAGGAAATTAAGAAACCATACACTCTGGAAACGCAATAGGGTATATTATCCCTATAATGCTGTCTGTTGACTGTATAGCAATGAATACATACCTTAAATGGTATATCAAGCTCGGTCTCATTGAAATCATGACCTGATAGATGTTAACATAGGGTTTGACATTAACTTTAGGGAAACAAGGATGATAAGTAAAGCTTTTTAGCAATTCCTTTCATCATTTTTGCATAACTTTCTCTGGCTAAGAGCTAACAAGAGATAGACAGAGAGGCATTTATCCTACATATAGGAAAAGGTACTGATCTGAACTGTAACTGAAATATAGAAAAACTATACAGAAAGTATAATTTGACTAGACTTTAAACCCACCCATCCACTAGACAGATATCTTTTGGGCTACATGATGCCTTAACACTTCATATCAGCATGAAATCACAACTCAGTTCTTCCCTATCACTTAAGTCACCAGTTAGCAGGATTCCATGAGGGAAGAAGGATGGGGCCCATATTTTACAGCAGTGTTCAGTTTCGATCTACCTGCTAGAGCATACATGTTCTTGAACATGTCCTAAACTAAATGTGTTATGAAAATGTGGATCTTAGAAAATCTGTTCTTTGTACTTTTAAAACTTATTTTCTGAATACAAAAATAGAAAAGGGGTTCAAAAAGGGATTAGACAAGTTCATGGCAGATCATTCTAACAGTGCTCTTAAAATAAAAGGTCCATTCCAACAAGACTTTGTAGCACTGCCTGCTGGAAGATGAGATGAGATAAGTACAAGGATTAATCTACACTTTTGTTTTTTCTTGTGTTCCTGTTATCATCCATTTCTAGGAAAACAAAAATGGGCTTTGGGCAGATCCATTCTGGTAACTTCTTGTGGATTTTGTTGTTGCAAGAAAATAATCAAGAGTAAGAAACAAGCATAATGAACTGCAATTTCAGCTCCTGAAAATATCTTCCCCCAAGTAATTATTTGTCAAGACACAGACTATTATATCCTCTTCTTTTATGTGACTGTTTAGTCACTGCTGCCAAGATCTCAGTAAAAGACTGATGAAGGTAGCTGGAGCTTTTCCTAAGGGAGCTTTTCACTTTCTCTCAGCAGGCAGGCTCTTTTTCTAAGGAAAATTTTTTTGCTGAACTACCATGAACCAAAGCTGGAACTCTGGACAAGAGTTCTGGAGCTGGTAGTTCCTGAGGTCACTGAAGTGCTCTTAGAAACCCAATTCAGGGAGTCTAAAACGCACAAACCCAAACCTGGACACAAAAAAACCCCAATAATCATGCTTAAATAGACTTTTTTTTTTTTTTAATGTTTTTTTTTTTCTTCTTCTTAAACACAGTACATGCACATTATATTTTTTTTGGCAATGGGTCTACCCCAAACAAAATTATCTTAGATGTCTATCTCTCATAGGAGAAATATGTGAATGACTAGTAACTAACAGATAGAAAGTGTCTGTAACTATGAAGAAAATTTCCATGAAACAGAGAAATTTAAATCTCGACCAAAAAATCCTCACATGTGGAATTAATCCTATATGCAACCCAAATCAACACAATCCTAAAAGTATGTCAACCAAAACCTGCTATGGTCAGTCAAAGCATTAAAAATGGATAGCCACAGGCAGTAACAAAAAACCTATGCAACCTATGAGCTGCTTTGCCTTTTCCTTACTCCACGGAGGCTCGGAAAATGTCCAAGCCTCTTGTATACTCCCAACAGACATCTGTTGTGGTTTAACCCCAGTTGGCAACCAAGCACCACAGAGCCACTCACTCACCTTCCCCCCGCCAGTGGGATGGGGGAGAGAATCTGAGGAGAAAAAGTAAGAAAACTCATGGGTTGAGATAAGAACAGTTTAATACTTGAAATATAATAATAATAATAATAATAATAATAATAATAATAATAATAATAATGAGAATAATGTGTAATGAAAAGGAAAACAATGAGAGAGAGAGAGAGAGAGAGAGAGAGAGAGGAACAAAACCCAGGAAAAAAAAGTGATGCAACCTCTCACCACCCATCAACCAATGCCCAGTCAGTCCCCGAGCAGCGATCACTGCCCGCCGGCGAACTCTGCCCAGTTTATATACTGGGCATGATGTCATATGGTATAGAATAGCCCTTTGGCCAGTCTGGGTCAGCTGTCCTGGTTGTGCTCCCTCCCAGCTTCTTGTGCACCTGGCAGAGCAGGGGAAGCTGAAAAAGTCCTCGACTAGTGTAAGCACTGCTTAGCAACAACTAAAACATCACTGTGTTATCAACATTATTCTCATACTAAATCCAAAACACAGCACTATACCAGCTACTAGGAAGAAAATTAACCCTATTCCAGCCGAAACCAGGACAGCATCTTTCCAAAAAAAAGCTGGGATCATGGAAGCACACTAAGTGCATGCAAACCAAGAACACAGCAGAGTCACCATACAGAAAACAACTTGAAGAAGGACTTATTTCTGTATAACACCTAGCATCAGTGGTGGGTATCTGGCAATGGTACTAAAGAAGTACTGGGATACTATTAAACTATTTGAACAAGGAGTCAGTGGAACTTTGAGAGGCTGTGGAAAGGGGATATATGTCTTTTTTTGTGTGTGTCTCTCGCTCCATCAGCACTGTATTTCTTATGCAACCCAATCTCATCCAGGAGCCATGACAAAAGTTATTATGAAGATAATGCTAGGAGTACACAACATTCCCTTAGACATTCCCTTCCAATAATCCACAAGCCCTCACAGACCTGCTCTTCAGGTGAAACACTTGTTTTTCAGTTCACTTTCATTCGCTAACAGATAGGAGAGGTTGGGCAGATAACACTGCCCCAAGACTTTGGGAGTTGAGAGAGAGACCATGACCAACCTCAACACAGAGCAGACATCTAGTAACATGAAAGAGCAACAGTTTTTCAAGAGTACTGTTATAAAGGGTACCAAAGAGTCATTTAGTAGCCTAATTTTTCTATCATTCAATATCATATAAATTTGCAATTGTGATACCACGTTCATATTTTCTGTCCTGAGAAAATTGTAATAATGAGGATTGCTTATAACAACAAGCAATTCAGTAAATAAAGACATCAATTTTATCATTTCTATGTCGTAACAGAAAACAGAAGTTCTACAGCCTTTATAAAGTTAAGGATTGGTATGTTCAAGCATTTCCTCCTAGCTGCTGAAGTATGAATATTTCTAATTAAAGTACAGTTGTTTGATTATCCTATCTTACTACTCTATCTTTTGTTTCTTAGTAGTCCTAACTTTTCTCTCAAGAGTTAATTAGTAGCTGTAACTACGTTCTAGTATAATACACAATGTACTACTGAACTGCTCACACCCAGATAGTCCTGGCTTCCCTCTTCCCTGTTCAGCACATTTAAGTAGGTCCCTTGGCTATCCTGTTTCCTCTATGGAACCGCTTTCCTCCACAGTAATTACACACTGGCAGTCCACTCAAAGTCCGTGAGGAATAAAGCATGAAAAGTCCCAGTTTTACAAACAGCAGAAGGTAAAATTTGCTAAATAAATCTGTGCACCTTATACAAGAACTGCTGCAAGGCCAGCTTACAGGAAATTTACAAAAGAAAGAAGTGAACCCTTGTGTTTACTGTCACAACTTTGTGACTCAAAATGAATATATGTGTGTATATATATATGTGTGTGTGTGTATTTATATATACACATGTATGAAAGAAAGGCTCAGAAGTTCCTGTGTTTTTGCATCACGGGCTCAAGGGAGTGGAAAGGAAAGGCGTGGCAGACTGGTAACTGGAACTTCCTGAAATATTGATTGAGCTTCCATATATAATTTTCAGACTTCCTTGAGGAAGAGTGACAACACAGGCTTTACAGTAATTTTTAAGTGCACCCGAGCACTGAAATTATCTTAAATTTAGTCAACTGACTTCATCTTCAGCATGATAATTAGCAGAACTACATAAAGGCACTGAAAACAATGTTTTCTTTAAAAAATTTGAGGCTGCTCTTACTTTCATTCCTATTGCAGTATGTAATACATTAAAATTACTTATTACTGTGTAACTATTACATTACGTTACTATTAGAGCAGTACAAAAAATTCCCACTCTGAAATAACTATGAAAGGACAAATCATTGTACAGTCTTCAAAATAACAGGAGAAGCAATGCTACACCACTTTTCCAAACTGGACATCATGAAAGACTGGCTTTTAAACTCAGAAAATTATGTTATTTATATTTTCAAAATGAGTAATTTCTGACATTTGCATTACATATGGGATCTTTCAAAACTAAAAGACCTATCATCCTTCTTCATCCTCATCCCAAGACAGCAAGTAGCCTAGCAGTCAACCCAATTAACTCACAAATGGAAAAGCAAGTTTTAAATCCTTGTCCTGAATTAGGACAAACTGTGATAAGACTGGGTCTCCCACATTCAAGCCAAGTGTCCTAATCACTCAAGAGTGGCTCTCCCTACATCCATAGTTCTTCATTAAAGCCAATTTGTTTTTGAAAAATGTCTAACAAATTAATAATCTTCCTATGGGTGAAAAATGCTTTACCTACAAATTCATCTTCAGGACTATTCAGCAATACCTGAAGAGTTCATTAAAAGCTATTTTTATACCTCTGCCCTTTGTTTCCATTCCTAGTGAAATTTTAGATGACATGTGGGCCTCATATTTCTCTCACCTCAAAATAATTAGCATTTCCACATTCTAGAGAAAAGCTACAAACCAAAGTGGAAAAAATCAGGGACGCTGGGAAAAAGAACAAAATATATATTACCTACACTTAAATTCTTTGCCTTATTTCAATTCTATCTGAAGTCAACACTGATCCTACACTATACAAAAAGGATACCCAGATTTATCGGTATCTTCAGTGGAAAAATTAAAGGCAAGTACAGATGGTAACATTTACTTACTCGTCTATTTGACAGACACATGTTTCCACCTCTTTCAGTGCAGCTTGTAATTTGGACAGCAATTTTTGGTAGACATCTTGTGTTTCTAAATCTTCTTCTTTTAAGAGGTACCTCAGACCGTGGCCCTCTTGCTGGCCAAGAGACTGTCCTGAAGGGGCAGCCATAGTAGTAATGGTATGTTGGACATAAATCATGGGGTTCAGTTTACCTGGGAATAATCCAAAGAGGTTACATCATTATCTTTTTTCAGCATACATTTTGAAGTTAGTAAAACACCTAACAGACATTGAAATATTTTCCTGCTTAAAACTTCAGGTAATTATTTAATTTTGCATTTTATTTTGCATATCAGTCACGCTACTTAAGGAAAAAGTCATTGTGAAATTATGACTAGTCTTTATTATGCTTTAAAATAAACCTAAGTATCAAAAATAGTGGGATTTGATAAAGGCTTGTCCTTCATTTTAATATTTGGGACATAAACCCAAACCAGTTACCTTTTAAGACTCTATATCAGAAGCACTGGAAGTAGTTCTTTCAAGTTCAACTGACTTACCTTGATCAGTGTGTTTATTTTCCTTTTCATGGGAAGAATGTTTTCTGCTGTCTAACTGTACACCAAAGGCACTACCAAGGGAAGTTGAGGTTTTAGGGTAAGACACTTCCATCACATTGATATGGCAATTTGTTGGACAGAAATCACTGCTGTGAAGTGGTGAAATCTTTGACTTAGCTTGTTTGAAGGTAGGCCAAGCTCTGTTTTTTAATACTCTTGAAAACTAGAAGTGAGAAAGAAAACAAAATTTTGATTAACAGCTTTTGATGTGTCAGCACTTGGCTGACAAAACCTGTGTACCTGACTAGAAAACAAAAGTTGAAAGTATTTCAGGCATCCTTGACTTCAGATGCCTTGACTTCATAATTTCCATCTTTCTCTACAGGGGAAAGAAAAAAATATTCTTCATTTTATATTTTTGAGGGGTTGTTTTTCAGAGTAAATGATATTTACAAATGTAAATAGCCTTGTAACGAGGAGACAGAATTTATTTTCCTTGCAACATAATAAAATATTAAGTGTATTCCTGGGGAGAAAGTCTAGAAATGCTCTATGATCCAGTGCTGTACTGCACATGACATTTATAAACACCTGCTGACAGTAGTTTTCAAGTCAACGTCTTGCAAAAATTTCTGAAATTTGTGCCTGAAGCTATAATAAAGATAGAATTGGTAGCTATGAATTATGAATTTCATATTCAGGAAGGCTGAAGTCCTCCCTAGTGGTTTCCTGGGCTGCATTAGGAGAGGCGTTGCCAGAAAGTGGAGGGAGGTGATTCTGCCCCTCTGCTCAGCACTGGTGAGGCCACATCTGGAGTACTGGGTCCAGTTCTGGGCTCCCCAGAAACAGAGAGACATGGACATACTGGAGAGAGCCCAGCTAAGGGCCACTAAGATGGTTAAGGGACTGAAGCATCTCACCTATGAGGAAAGGCTGAGAGAGCTGGGACTGTTCAACATGGAGGGGGATCTATCAATGTATTCAAACACCTGAAGTGCAGGTGCAAAGAGAACAGAGCCAGGCTCTTTTCAGTGGCGCCCAGTGACAGCACCAGAGGAAATGGGCACAAACCAAAACACATGTCCTCTGAACATCAGGAAACACTTTTTCACTGTGAGGGTGACTAAGCATTTGCACAGGTTGCCCAGAGAGGTTGTCCGATCTCCCTCCTTGGAGATACTCAAAAGCCGTCTGGGCGTGGTCCTGGGCAGCCATCTCTAGGTGGCCCCGCTTGAGCAGGGGGGGCTGGACAAGACCTCTGGAGGTCCCTTCCAACCTCAACTATTCTGTGATTTTGAGTGATTCTGTGAAGCTGATAAACACTAGAGCATAAAAATTGCAAACACCATATTCTACAGACTTCACTGATCTACCACCTCTTCTCTCCCCCATATATCAGCTCAGCAATGATGAAATTTTTTTTTCCCCTCTGTTTTATGGTCTAATTCTAATACAGTGCTTAGTCACATCTCCTTCACTATAACACTTGAAATTTTGTGCATACTCTTAAACAGGCTTAGAGTTACTTGTTTTTTAAGATGAGATGATGTGAACCCAAAATGGCTAAGACTGAACTGTACTAAATTTGGACACTTAGAAAATACACCTACTTCAGAATCATAAAAGCCACGAGATCAAGCTCTCCCATTGGAAAAGAGACTTGTCAGTCACAAGTAGAATTTTTGTCAAAATGTGTCCTTTCCAGTGCAGTTTGTTGTTAGGGGAGAATGTTTTCTGGAAAAGACGTAATCAGTTCCAAGTCCCCGGTATTTTAATCATAGTATCTCTCCAGTCAAAATACTGCACAGACCTACCTCAGCTATGGAGCATAGCTCACGCATAAGAATATTTTCAAAGTTAACTTGCAAAGTTCCTTCCCTAATAAATGTCAGTACAAATTCAATCAGTCAAGTTTCGACTAACACTTCAGTTGAATAAAGGTATGTCCCTTCTAAGTAATAACAGGTTTTTGTGCTGGGATTTAAATTTCTCTTTATTTTGGCATCATATTACTTCAGCCTGATGAACACTTGACTGATTAATTACATTTAAATCTTTATATCAGAATAAGATCTGGAAGGTTACAAGAAATCCAATTATGGAATTGTTCGAAGGCTGAAGAATGTACAAATAGTTAAGAAGGGCACTAAGGACATTCAATGATGAAAATGTTCCTGCAAGCAGTACATATTTCACATCTCAATCTCCCACACATCCTGCTCCACAGAGACCAAATGCCTGGCTATGATTTAATCAGGTCATAAGTCAGGCCCAAAATTCTTTTCATATATGTGTTGAGAAACATCTGGGACTCATGGCACTGGACTCGAGGTCTATTATGAGCAAAATGTTCTGATAATAATAATACTAGGAACTGCAGAAATCTACAGGGTTTCTATTTATAGAATTCGAACTTTCACAGTGAAACCAGGAGCCAACCGGGCTCAGGCACTCCGAAAATCTCCTGTAACTATGGTTACCTTTACCTTGCCAAGAAAACGACATATCTATTCCTGAAATTCATTGCGTTACTAATTGTCATCAAAAGCTGTAACTGTGAAACTACTGATTTTTGAGCAGATGAGCTTGAAAGTGCAGTTTGTATCAGCAGTATCTGCTTCTAGACAGTATAAGCACTATGAAAACTTCCCTGAGGCTCTTCATTTCATATCCAGCATAACACAATAAAATTTCATTTATTGTCTTGGCTTCCTGTAAAGAGACTGTATATCATGCTCAAATTTTTTGGCTACAGGAAAGGTATAAACAACCTACATGTTACTCGAACTCTAAATACACTATTATTAATGTTAGAACTAATGAATTTTCTTTAAAAAAAAAAATATTTTGATTTTTAATCAATTTGAAAACACCGAGGTTTATAATTCAGGCAAGCAACAGAGATTGGATGTTTTGTAATGCAGTATCAGAATCCTTTTGATGTCATCTTCTGTAACTCAGCTCCTCAGTTTATTCCATTTCTTGTTGGAGAGCACCCTGAAAAGTCTTTGGAAAGCTGCTTTTTGGACTTCATCCTACTGAAGGTACAGGTTTTCCTTACAGTTTTCCCTCCTTTTCCTTTGAAAAATGAGAAAACATTATCTGTTCTTTTCCATGCAACTTTTAGAACTGTGTGAAGCTTCTACATTGAACCTCTTTTTCCTTTTCTTTTTTTTTATTTTCAATTTTTTGCATATTAACTCTGAGAACAGACCAGCTCGTAAATGTCACGACTCAGATCCCCAACTGCGATAAGACAGTTCTATGTAGCCATTTTGGGCCTACTTCAAACTAGTTCCAAAGTCTCAAGAATTAGGTTGTATGGGAGAGGAACCAGAAGCCAGGATGAGGAAATAAGTTTGCATTAACAAATTGGCAAATGGTCGATTCATTTATGCCCCGCTTAGCTAAACAACTATAGAGAAATACACTGACAGCAACTAGAGGTCATACTGTGGGTTATTTATTCATTCACATCTCATTAATTTAGATCTCAAGTGTGTGAAAGTCAGCACCTTCTCCTTTTTTCCGTGCTATAATGTTTTATTAAATCAAGTTAATCTTACAATTTACAGAGTTATTACTATTAATAGTCATGCTAGAAAAATCATACCAATTTGAAGGGCATAAAAGATGAATAAAAGGGTATCAATTTGGTATTTAAAATTAAGACGCATTAGAAGGAAAAAAACAGTTCTGCTGTTATTGCTTCATTTTTGGTTAACAAACATCTGCAAACTCAACAGAGTATTGGTTTAAGGCATTTACAAGAATGCTGGGCCTTTTGTGGGAAATATGCAGTGGATTGTATCTACAACTGAACACAGAACACAAGAGAGGATATGATCTCTCCAGTGTCTAAAAAGGGGATAATAAAGAGCACGGTTTGAAAACAATTTATGCAATTACTCATTTTAGGCATTCATGCCTCAAAATAGCTAAACTTTCAGCCATATTTTTGTCATTGCAATAGACATTTTGAAGAGTTATTCAAACTGTACCACATTCCCCCATTTTTCCCTTAAAAGACAAATATCACCAAGCTTAGGACATGCCAGTTGTACCTTTTTATAACTAGAGATTCTTCGGTAGATATGCTCAATTTTCTCACTGCAAATAAGACTGAATTTACTTTGAAGCTCGGTGGGGATCACTTCGTTTAAGGAATTGAGGCTGTTGCAATTCTGCACAAAATGTTCATCACTTTTTGCCAGTGCTTCAAGAATCTAAGACAATAAAAACAAGAGCAGTACATTATGAAATAAGATGACTAAGATAACCCCTTACTTAACCCTTCACTTATCATCCCTTACAATTAAAGCTGAAAAGCCCGATAATAGGTTGCCTTTTAACATTACAGACAATGCTGCATAACAACAATTAATGAAACTGGTGAAGCAAAGAGGTTTCTTTAAATCTACCCCTGCATAAGTTATACCCATAATAAGTACTTTTATTTGGCTTCTCATGACATTGATAATGGATTTACTACTAATTTTCTACTAATGTAACCACTACGGCTCTCCTATGAAATACATTATCTGCTGCATTTACTCGAACAGCGCATATTATGCAAAGCTGATGAACTAGTTCATTACTTGTAGCAAAACTTTGGTCTGGCAGCATAAGCGATACTAGCACATTGAAAAAGCATACAAGAAAACTGAGTACTATCCTCTTGTATATTCTGCATATATAAACAGAAAACAGGGAACAGAATAAGCTATGCTGCACAGCAAAGACTGAAGCCTTGCTATGATGGAAATAGCACCAGCAAATGATGGTGAGAGAAAACTGAAAGAAAGGCATGTTGAAGAGATGAAGGCAGTGTATAGCCCTTTTTTTGGAGTTAGTTACATTTCAGGCATTGAAATCCACTGTGTTATGGAACTTGGGAGATGCCTATTGATGGTTGGGTCCAACTCTGAAGATGTGTTTGAAAAACATACCCAAAATAACCTCCTAACAAAGGCACCCAAAATCCAGATTGAGGCACCTCAATAAGAAAAGGCACACATTTTAGAGATACTCGAGGAAGTCTGGACGAACAACACATACAGCATTAATCCATCATGGGACTTATGTCTGTAATTCACTTCTGCTACAGTTCATTATTATACTATCCACTATCACAGATGTAATACACAATTTATAAGCTTGACCAAGCAGTTTAGAAAAAAATGACAATGTACAGAAATTTTGGAATGCAAAATCTGAAGTTTAGTCACAGATTATAAATGACTGAATTCCGAGTGAATTTTTTTCTCAGGTCCCCAGCAGGATGAATTAAGGAAAGCCTTTAACTCTTCTGCTACAGTGTTTAATTACTGTATTAAAACACCCCAGTCACTTTGGCCACACGTTTGAGCTTCCTTTATGTCAGGTCTAATAAATAATACAAATTTAAATAATTCAAGTGGTTCTTTTTGCAGCTGTACATTAAAATAAGTGCATTCAAACCCAGTAACTTTTGCAGCACAACTTTGGATACTTTCTCATCATAATAATTAACACAAAGATTTGCACAATATAGGAAAGCAGTCCAGAATTACTTCACTCCCCTACTACGTATGATGCAGAATAGACATGTTTAAAACTGCAAAGCAACGATAAATACACAGCAAAGAGAGAAAGACGAATATGGAGAGAAGCATAAGACCTCACTGAACACACAAAGAAGTTTATGTTTAGAGTATTTAAAACCATTTGCAGACAGTTATATCTGATGAAGTGCCACTACAACTTTTATTATTGCCTTTGAGTTAGGGGACCTAATTTTTCTACCGGTGGACCTTTTGTAGTCCTTTAGACCACTATCACTTAATCTAAACTTTACATTTTTCTAACATAGTCAATTACACCTCCTTATTGTTTTTTAATAATTTCTAAATATTTAATTAGCCAGCCTAAACGCTAAGGGTGATGACGCTGCATTATTTAAGAATCAGTGTGCTGGAAGTACTTCTTTACTTAACTACTCCATATACAACAATGGAAAAATATTTCTTAAGCAGTTAGGAAAGAATACCTTAAACATTTTATATGAAATTGTAATTCCAGCAAGAATTAGTATCTTTCAGGCCAATGACTTGAAGCATTGACTAGACCAGCTCTAGCAAATCTCATGATGATGGTGCAAGAAGTTACTCTCCTGTCTGTCAATGTGACCTGCTCCAAAGCAAAGTCAGGGAAAAGAAACACGTGCCCATGCCTCAGTCATTTCAGTAAAAGATTAGTACTTTAGTTTACACTTCTGATGGAAAGATCAACAGAAAAAGAAATTTGCAGACATCAATACACTCCCCAAAAGTTTGGCTTTCATACTTCTATTAAGTGTACTTTGTTAGCATGCATGTATGAAAAGATAAAAACAGACTTAGTAAAAGAGCTGTATTACTACATTATTTGTCAATCTGAACCAGACAATACCAGATATATATAAAAAATTTCACATCCCATTCATAGCAATCACAGATTTTACCATTTGGAAATATTCACAACATAAAAACTGCAAAGTAAACTCTGAAGTTGCATTTGTTTTTTTTCTTCCTCTGTGATTTTGCCAATGTGTGCTTCTGTATATGCACAGCTTTATTTTACTTTCAGACACAGAAAAGACAGATGTTGTGCTACTTTCTTTTACTGTAACAGATTTTTAAAGTTGCACATGCAATTCTGATTAGATTAAATGATTTTCGGAAACTACACCCTACCTTCACCAAGTTTTGACATTTCAGTGAGACTTTGACTTTCTTTCAAGTTTTATTTGATAATTAAGAAAAAAGGGAGAGGGGCAGGAGGAATGGAAGACTTTAAAGTTCTTTAACATTTTTTTCAGTTTAGAGGCTCAATTTATAACCACTCCGTAACTTAGTTTGCTTCCTGAGTACACAATCATTGTCCAAAATATCAGAGGGATAAAGGTTACCAATTATAAGATATTAAATGAAATACATGTAATTCTAAGAATAAGCAAAAGACAGATGTTGCTCCATTGGTATTAAGCATAGTAAGAATTAATACATACAAAAATTGCTTCATACCTTTGCAGTCAAGCTGAAAAATCCCTTTGGTTCAATCATTTTTTCTAACACATGGCACTTTATTCCAGCTGTGCTGTCATACTCATAAACCACTCCATACTCCAGATGAACATTGTCAACAGTCAGACTCACATGATCTTTCTTCCCATCAATTATGGCCATAGTGTTAAATTTGTCAATTACCTCTAGAATAAAGAAAATAACACAAATCGGTTGAGGAGGCCAACGTTAGCACTCTTGAAATCCAGGGCTGTAATCCTACTTATTGCCCTGCTTCCTCCACACAGGATCCTGAACTCAACCACCTCCTGGTCACTGCAGCCAAGGTTGCCCCCAGCCTTCACATCCCCAACCAGTCCTTCTTTGTTAGTACAAGGTCCAGCAGCACACCTCTCCTCGTTGGCTCCTCCACCACCTGTGTGTCACGGTAGTCTCTCTTTACAAACAGTTATTGAAGGGAACTAACTCAATTTCATTTATATTCCAGAGACATGAAAAAGCAACAAAAAAAGGGAAGACGGAGAACTTCTAAATAAACTAGAAGAAAATGACCATGAAAAGTGTCAACATTCAGAAATGAAACCACAATATCAGCATTTACCCAGAGAACATAAATACAGTTCATATGTTAACTGTCTCTTTAATTACCATCATGCATATGAATGCAGCTTTATCTAAATGTTAATTGCCTGAAAATAATCTGAAGGATAGCTGATTTGTTATTTCTCATGCAGTAGTGACTAACGCATCTAATTTAGCCTTAAATGATTACTAGTGGTGAAAATAAACCAGGTAATTCCTAGAATTATGTATCCTATGAATGAAAATTGAACAGATTTTCCCTAAAGTGTTCACAGAAGCTTTTTCTTGAAATGGGAAGTATAATAATTTTCAGAGAACAGCATGTCAAATTTACATCTTTAGAATACATAAAAAAGCAAACCCTTACGTAAAACACATCTTATGGTCTGCTTGCAATTTCCTCTCTGAAAACAAAACCACTGCCTATATTTTCCTTGCTACTATACAAACATTCCGAGCAACAACAAAATCAAAACAAGCATCACATACCTTCCACTTTGCAGTCAAAGGCATCTCCTCCATCATCTCCAGAGGGCTTGGTGTTTGTTTTCTGAAGATCTTCCTGTGCACTTTCAACGCTGTTGTAAACCCACTGTATAGAATCTTGCTAAAAAACAACAAAAAAAAGAAAGCTAGGAAAAGCTTTGCAAGTACAACTGATAGCAACTTATTTCATTACTCTCAAACATGAAATAGTTGCTTTAATTCCCTATTATCAGCTTTATTGCCTTCTGAGCTCCAACTTAAAAATAATATTTTGAAAATTACAGAGAATTTTGGCTTTGTCTAAAACTATCTGAAGCATTTTGTCAATTTATTTATTTCAGAGTATACTGTCATGAGACAGTATGAAATCTGTGACAACATGACATCCATCAGTTTCATGCCTCTGCCAAAAGTAATTTAAGACATTTCAAATCAAACTGCAGATTGAAAAATACTTGAGACAAGAAATCGTGAAAAAATAAAAGAGAACCCATTTTTGCCTTGCTAAATCTGCTGTGCGTCCACAAATCTGCTGGCAAATATTATGGAATACCAACCAAAGATATAGTATGTCCAGTTAATCTATCACCCATGTGTCACTGGCAAGAAGAATGTACACTCCAGCCTTTATTACTTATATCTGCCTTTACTACAGTTATTTTACTGGCTGTTCTTTATTTTTCCCCCAGATTAGGAAAACGCCCAAAAAGGACAAACTCACAGGCCCCAAAAGTCCAGCATCTTATGTGACTGAGTGATACGTGAGCACAGGAATGGGGTCTTGGTCATGCAACCTATGAAGAAGCCACGTGTACGCCTCACATCTTGTTCTCCCCTCTCACGTACTCAGCCACACGCCCATCACATCCTTGTGGAAGGGCCTATCAAGTATGGCATCTCCAGACTACTCTTCCCCTTACACTTCAAAAGAAGCTTGACAGTCAGTTAATCACTCCCTCTCCAACAGCTACAGCAGAATAAATGGCACGATTATGACTAATCTGAATTCATAGACTTTAAAAAGAAGTTTGTGGAAGAATTCAAATTTAAGTAAGGATAGCAAAAGTTTAAGCTGAATGTTACAATTTTCAAGCAAAATGCCAAGTACATCCAATTATGCTTTGCTAATATACAATATTCAGCTGCTATCTTTATCCCATTAATCATAGATAACTAAATTTTTGTATGATTAAGGTACTATTTCTCTCTAGGTTTCCTAGATTCATCCATGCCTTACTTTTCACTCAATGGCACTGAAATATTTTAATAAGGAAGCTTAACTTTCAGAGCTCTCTGTTGATTGTTGGAAGACACCTGTGCACAAGCTGATCGACAGAAACACTTTTGAAACCCATGCTTCTTCGCAGCTACACCGGAATGCTTACTGCTCATTTATGGAGCAGCATTAAGACTGCCATGCCAATCTCTAACAGGAGATTTACATTATGTCAAAGGGTTCCTTCATTATTTGAACTTAATATGGCCTAATAGAAGGACTAAGTACTTAAACTGGAAGTCCCTATTTCAAAAGTTAACACAAGATATAATGCAATATGATTTGGAGCAATGTTCTCCAAAAGCATTACAGAGGCACAAACTAAGCATAAATCTGTCACACCATGATTAGTATCACTGCAAAGAAATTGTACGTAATTCCAAGAAGTAAAATCTGCTTTCAATTTTCTTTATCCAGACAAGACAGAAAGAATATAAACATTGTCCAACAGAAGTTACATGGTTATTCACACTGCAAGAATCTGAAATGAAACTTCACTCTCCAGGCAAGGAGGGAGACTCCTCACCCTGAGAAGTGGAATGAATATTCAGGAAACAGAAAAAGATCCCCTTTCAATTATGCAATTGCCAACCACAGGAAAGACTGCAATGGCCGTGTTAATTAAATGATAGGCTAATGCACTGTACTTAGAAAATAGGAAAAATCCATAGTTATCTTCCAAATAATTAAAACCCCAAATTTCTGAATAGGAAATGAAATTTTAGCTGTCTTGACACCAGTGGGAACACTGCCATTTATTTCAGTCTAGACAGTTCTCCCATAGCATTTAATAGCACTACATCCTAAATGAAGTTTTTCTTGTCAGTCTGGGGGATTTTAGTTATTTGTGATTTCCTGAATTATGATTAGCTACTTTTTT
Source organism: Platalea leucorodia (assembly GCF_965183815.1). Taxonomy (NCBI): domain Eukaryota; kingdom Metazoa; phylum Chordata; class Aves; order Pelecaniformes; family Threskiornithidae; genus Platalea; species Platalea leucorodia. The sequence goes on from NC_138823.1 coordinate 37,824,269, forward strand.
AGATTGAAATAAATACTCTGTATAGGAAAAACAGTTATGTACTCCAACATATTACACAAGTGGATAAAAAAACAAAACAGAGTGACTTTGCATGTCAAGGCATTCATGCCAGCCTACATTAATCAATCCTCTTTGGATGTCACTGATCTCTGTAGGAACTCCACACTTACACACAGAGAGCACACACCTGCTACAAAGAATTTAATTTATCTTTTATTCTAACCAGTTTTGCTACTAGTGCACAAAACACCCTCTATTTACTAGAGCACATCTTCCTTTAAAGCATAGGTGAGTTTGAGCTTGATACGCTATGTAACAACTTCAATTCTGTACTGGAGTTTGAACACAAACACCCAGACAAACATTTTCATAAATTTGCATGACACAGTTCTAACTCACTCTTACTTATAATTCTTATCTCATATCTATGCAGCAGGTGTGGGAGAAGGATTTCACTCTTGATTTTAATTGGATTTTTCTTCTCAGTTAACATGCACTGGAAGAGTTTGTGAAGTTAATTAATGATATTGGTTCACAGTTTATGAAAAATTTGCAGAGACTTGGAAAAATTATATTACAGAATCCAGCTGGTTTTGGTTTTCTTCCTTAAATTTGTGTCTTGGAATCCTTAGGTTTTCTCCTATACTAATGTGAAAAAGATAAAAATTGCATGCTTATATTAAAAAGGTGAAATTTTGAGTCCTTGAATGTATGTTTATTCCCAAGACTGGAATGCAATGGGAACACAGAGACTTTTATAGATGGAATATGTGCACTCTACTCTCTGTGTGCTGAAGTGTTACAAAATTCTGGAAGAAGATCAGCTTTTTGCATTGCCTTCTCATGCTGCTGAGCAGGCAGCAAGCTGTGTAAATCCCTCTCCATCATGATGAGAATATACCTCGTAATGCTTTCTGCATAGAACTGCAGAAACACTTGAAATAATCCTTTAAAAATACCATATGAAAAAAAAAATTAGCTATAAGCTTAGATTTATTTCAATATAGAAATTAAATAGACCTGGAACATCAGCAATATATTGAGCAATCTTCAGCTTTTATAATTCAGCTGGCTTCCCTTCACTTTTATTCACCACTCCTTTCCCTCATCACACTCGAACACAACAAATATGGGGACAGAGATACACACCACACTGTTTATTTTGAGCAAAAAAAAAAAGTTAGAAGAAAATCTGCAAGGGTACCAAGCGAGACGTACCTGCATTGGCCGCCTGTACTTCCTGCACGCCGTGACATGAGCAATAACGCTTGCATGAGTCTCTTTGCTGACATTAATTCCATTCACTTTGATTATGCATTGGCCAGGGTGGAGACCTGCCGCAGCTGCCACTGTTCCTATAAAAAACCCAGCACAGTTAACAGACTTCTTTTCCTAAACATCTCCTTTAAAGCCTAGAGTCCAAAAGCCTCCTTTTTTAATCAGAATCTGCTCTCACCGATTCTTACATACTTCCGCTGACCACAGGGTGCTTCTGCAGTCAGCTGGACTCCAAGAAAATGGAGTTTCCCAGCAGATGATTCCATAAAAAGAGACCAAACTATTTTCTAAAGGCTATTTTATAAAACAAATGTTGATTAGTAATATGAAAATGTGGAAAATTTGTCTTAAAGAGAAGGATTTTAACAGGATAAAAAGGCTCTAGCTTGAAACTCACTAATTATAACTTAGACCGCTTTTATTCTGAATTCTGTTATATGCCCCAAGCTTATGAGCTTATTGACTACTTCAGGTATCTCTATTTTACATACAAAACAGAAGCTTTCTGACAATTCATAAAGAAGTATCAGAGCATACTAGAGTTTCTTGTTGAACATTAAGTGAAATATCCAAACCCAAAGACATTTCCAAGGATTTTGTTCTTATTTTGATCTTTTTACCAACTCAATTAGAACAGAGTACCTTACAGCTTTAATCAAAATACCCAAAGACAATTAAGTAGGAGCCCTCAAATTTAATGGGGGGGGGGGTCCAGAACAAAGACAAAACAAACGATTCTCTTTGAGCAACACAAAATATATGGTTCGGCAATTTATTTTCACAATGGAACAACCACCTTAGGAAAATCTTCTATCCATTGAATACGTGCTACAAAAATAGCAGCTGTCTCCAGGTCTTTTCAGTGTGACTCAAGCCCACTCCTGAAAGACAGCCTGCTGGAGTATGACCTTAGTTCCAGCTACCTGATCATTCACCTCCTTATGTCTCTCTTGATACTGCCACAAAGATGCCAGGGAAGTCAAAATCTATTGCCTAGAGACTATAAGGCTCAGCTGCAGAAGCTAGCTGCTATGAAAGAACAGTCTAGACTGAATCTGCAGGGCTGACAAATAGAAAAGCTACATCATGACCTGTCAGCTGAGCATATTTGACAAGGAAATGACTTAAAGAACATACCTGGATTTCCCTCATTTTAGGTACTATCAGGTTAGATGATAGCTGCATTTTAAATCGAATATCAAAGAAAGTCTTTGGAAATGATACCATTACCAGCTATTGCAATCCCCCTGCCCTCAAAAGATTTAAAAAGAAACATTTAAATAGGCCTTATTAACTCTCTCTCAAAAAAAAAACCAAACCTCTCTTCAAAAAACCCAAGGTCCCAATTCAGCAAAGTATTTAAGCATATGCTTAAAATCTTTCAGGTTTAGCAAACCACACAAGCAAGTACTTATATACTGTTGAGGCTAATTGGAATAAAGTATGTGCTTAATGAATAGGGATAGGCAGTTGAATTGAGATCCAGGTGCAGAAATAATTATCACATCAGCTCAACAGTCTGTAGTTTATTAGACTTTCTCCTGAAAATCTAATTTCTGGCACCACAGCCTAGAAAAAAATTCATTGACCGCTGTTCAAATCTGGCTGCTTTGCAGATCAGTTCACTTTAAATTCCTCAATTACAAACAGAGGAGGGGGGAAAAAGGACACAATAGCTGAAAATACAGTGTTACTGTACAGCTCTACCATTAACAACATGCGACAGCAACAAAGAATGCTTCAGCTGCTTTTATCGCCAGTGCACCAGTAAAGAACATACTGAGTTAGGGATGGCAAGCATTTGACAATCACATCACAAAACGGACAAAACAGTATTTAGAGGAAACATCTGTAATTACTAAGACAGACTAGGTCACTAGCACCCTTGAAAAGATTTGTGGAAAGTGCATTTTCTGTAAAATGTTTTCAGAACGTTGCAGAATCACATGGCCACCTGACAAATTAACGCTCATGAAGTGAGTGGGTCCCAGTGCCCATTCACTGGAGAAGGTGATTTTGCATCCATCAGCTATTCCTTAGTCTGTAAAGAATGCACAGCCTTAACTTTCCTACATTCGTATAAATACATTAAAAAAAAGCCAGAAAATCTATCCAAAGCTTACAAAGTATAAAAACACACACAAAAAAAATCTTATTTCATTTTATTTAATATTGTTTGTTACTTGGGGGGGGGGGAATCTAAGCTGAATCACTGGACCTAATTTTGATTTATCTCAGCCACGTCATATTGATATTAAATGTATATTTACCACTAACGCTGAGAGCTCTTACGGCTTACCTCTCCCAACAGCATGGACAACTGATGGGCCAAAGCCCCGGATTTGGAATCCGAGTCCATCTGCAGAGTCAGGAATCTTCACTGTCCTGATAGAAGCAAAGATTCAATATGAATGTAGCAAAAGGCAGCATTTTGTTATTCAAGATAAAAGTGGACAGCAATAAGTAGGTTAAAAGGGTGTGAGACTCCACACTTTGATTCAATTCACAGTTTCAGGTTCAGCACCATTCATATTCCAGACACTTTGCACCACTGACATCAGAAATAAGAGCAAGCTGAGATACTGAAACCAATCAGAGGAAGGCAATACTATTTCGCAAGGAAATTCAATATGCCGGTTACAACCAAAGCACCACCGTAGCTTTAAATTCCTCCCAAAGGGACTGCGGTTTGGGTAAGCCGCCACAGCACAGCAACACTGAAGGCCCTGGGAAGGCAGGCAGTCTCTCAGCCAAGAGAACAGAGCCTGGAGATCACAGATCACGCCAGGCCTCGTCAGATGAGCTGCAGAAGACTGGAGAGACTGGATCCGTATTGCATTTTGTTAACAACTAAGTGTCTACTTGGTGAGTTTTACTGAAAAAGTATTTTGTTGCAGTTTTTCTGAGCAGCTATGCAAAGTCTTAAGTTCTGTAAAGCAAGAATCGCCTACTAGTGTTCATATAACTTTTAAGTACATTGTGCTAGACTCCCACTTGGTCTAAGTGCAACAATAATAAACATACTGACAAACATAACCAACAAAAACACATTTCTCAGAATCAAAATTCACATCTACTCCTTAAAATGAAGCCCTGAGCTCACCCAAAGTAAGCATATCTACATGACATCAGCTCAAGTTCCAGAAAAAGCAACACAGCTGCATTAGCCCTTATCAGAGCTAGTTAGGTCATGCATAAGGGTGCACTGATTTAACTTTGCAGCCTTTACTTCCAGAGCCAGCTCCATTATTACTTAAGGTATCTTTGCCCCGAGCTCCACTCGCCAGTGCAAAAGCAGACAAATTTAAACTGATGTTGAAAAGTGATTTTAAAATACATTTGGACTGTAATGAACTTGATTTACAAGTAGTTTTGCATAATATCATTGTATCATTTCTTGTACTTTCACTTTTCTCTGGTATACATAATGTTTAGCATTTGGAGACAATTATCAGCAGAGGTGAGATCCAAAACCCACTGAAGTCTATACATTTTTAAAAAATTCTTGAGATTAATAAACTTCATTTGAAATATTTTCATAAGTATAGCGTCATTTAGCATACTTATATATTAACTAAGTTTGATGCAATCTATATGCTTTCATTCTGAAAATGCTTTGTGAACATGCTAATGAGCTATGAAACACCATCACTGGCAGCTTAGGCTAAGAATTTAGGAGAGAACAGTCTCTTCTGCCAACACAGTTGTGCTAGCAGCAGCTCTCGACAAAAAGCAGGCAGCACTGAGAAACAAATTCTTCAACTCCTCGGAACTCTTCATTCTCTAGATCATCTCTGTCAACCTTGAAATTCACCCACATTTTCACTGGCAAGTTGAACCACGATCTACATTAAAGAAAGGCCAAGATATGCCTTTTATGCTTGCTGCAACGCTATGATCTACTGGTTTGGGGGATTTTTTTGTTGTTGTTTTTGTTTGCTCGTTTGGGGGTTCTTTTGGAGTATCATTCCAGATGATCATCTTTATGCCATATTTCTTTCTTCGCTCTTTTCCCCGTTCTGGGTGCCGTAGTATTTCTCAAGACAGCTTTGCTTATTAACAGGAGAAATACGTCTCCATTCTACCACTGAACCAGAGCCATTTCCAAGGCACTCTGCGTGTGCTATCTGGGAACAGAGGATGGTTCCTCCTTACCCTGCAAAATTTGATTAAAAATACTCTCCTCTTTCTTTGGTATGTACAAACCAGTAACAACTCCATTACCTTTATTAATAGACCTATGTCCATTTACATACTTACTGAACCCAGCAATTAGGCCTCACTTTGTATTTCTTTTATGTAACAAAAATTGCATTCAGGTAGGAATGGTCAAAACTGTGTACAGAAATGCATCGCTTTATATAAAGACCGGGAGCTGTTTACTTGCTCCTGCTGTTTACACAACCAGCACACATGCTGAAGGGGCCCATTAGATCACAGAGTCCGGCTTCTGCCAAACCAGCAACTAATCCCCAGACAGGGGAACTTGTTTAATAAACAAAGTGAAAGATAAGTGATCAAAACTGTCCATATAGTCAAGGAAACCTCATTTACACTTGCGGTTCCTTCATGTATTTAAAGTGGCAGAGCTGATGATCTAAAGCACTTGTGTTTTGCTTTTGCTGACTGACAAAAGTAATAAAACAAAATCAAAGCAGATCAAATTGCTTGACTTTATAAAATCAGATTAGATACAGCATTTAAAATAACTTTACAGTAGTGCTGTCTGAAGTTCCACTGGTCTTTTAAAATTCACTTCCAATTGTAGTTTGTAAAAATTCCCCCAAAGGAATGACAACTTACTCCCGTGGTTTAGTGCTCACAAGAACCCGCAGGGGCTTTCTGCTGTTTAAACATGCTTTCAGGAAGCAATCCACTTCGCTGAAGGGTCGCAGAAAAACCAGGTCGCCGTTAATGGCAAAGATTTTCTTCCCAGCTTCCAAGCCTGCCATCTAGAAAACAATAACAGTTGTGCACACGTTTGCCTTTTATAACCACTAACATTGTGTTTTCTTCTGCTTGCATGCAACCTCAATAGGAATAATGACACGCACATTTTCTTTACATTCTTTATGCCTGCTTCACATACCACGCACAAAAGACTTACACCACAAAACGCTTCTAGAACTGGTTAAATTGATGTGAAGGGTACAGTAAACTCTCATTCTCAAGAGATGTAAATACAAGACCCTAATCTTAATCAATATTTCATGACAGTATTACAATATCAGTTAATATTTGTAGTAATTAACACAACTGCTTTCACTGAGCCAGTTTACTTTTTTATGATGTTACCTTATTTGTCCATCTGTCATTCTCTAAAGGAACTAAAGCTTCTTTTTGTAAGGTAAGACCTGATGAATATTTTAGTAACTGAATATTTATTAAGTTCCAAAACAAAACAACATCCTTAGAAGTTTCACAGCCCTTGAGTCAAAGGCATGGCAAGCTAAACTGTGTACAGTTTTTAAACTCTAAACAAGAAAGAAACCATAACTAGCTCAGATGGCCAGAGTACACAGAGCAGCTCAGGGCACAGATTAGCCATCTGAGATCAGGGCAGAACTTGACTGCTGGAAAAGACAATACGGAACCATGCAAAGGTAATAGAGCTAAATCACCCTGGACATAGCTCTGTGGCTGTATTATATTATTGATTTGCTATATCTATTTTTATTTTAAATTCCTATCCCACCATGAAATTTAAAAAGGCTTGAAATCCGTGTCTAAAATTTTTCTCTCATGGAGGAGACTTGTTCTTTATCTTTCCATGTATAGAGACTCCCATGCAGTTCAGTAGAACAATATGAATTTATCCAAAGAGCATCTAAAGCAATACTAACAAACATAGAGGCTGTAATTTATTCAGATTCTCAAATCCTGGGCTTTATCCAAAGCTTGATACATCCTTTATTATGAAATATATCAAGTGCAACTCAGACTAGCATACTAGTTTTATACCCATTTTATATTGTACCAAAAATGTTTATTCCAATTGCGATTAATGTCATCACTGGAATTTTATAAAATGTATAAAAATAAAATGATACCTCTTACATCACCACTCAATACGACAATTTACCTGAGCAGAGAGTGAGTATTGATAACGGTCAGAGCTCTATTTTAAACAACCGCCCCGCCCCCCCCCAAAAAAAATCCATAGCCACAGTGTTCTTGGAAAGTTGTCATTGTTACCTTTTACTACTATAAATTTTCCCAACTGATGTACAAAACATACACCTGTGATCAAGTCAATAAAATAGGGAAGATAATTTATAATACTTGATACCTCAGCATTTGATCCTTTCTCCACCACTTTAATAATTGGCACCTTATTTTTATCTTCTAAACCAAAACCATAGGTGCCTTCATTAGATTTAATCTGAAAAATAAAATTGTTCAAAATATTGTTCAGAAAGACATTAAGAAGAGCTAAAGTATATTGCCATTAAATAACAATACACAGTGATACTTTATTGTCACTACGACCAATTTTTTTAGTCCTCAAAACACACAATCGTTTGGTTTCACTCACCAATAATGACTTAGCTATGACATTTTCCACTACTTTCAGATCATGTTTCATGAGTCTGTGCTTCATATTTGACCCTTCCATTTCTTCATCCGCATAAAAACGGAACAGCAGTGGTTCATCTTTAAATTCGCTTTTCTCTAGCACTGTATGACACAAAACCACACATATTAATCCCTTTTTTCTTTCGAACTTTTGAATATCATGCCTTATAATACTGAACGCATGTACACAGATTAAATGCTAGCGAACTATTTATGTGTGTGAATCTAGGGAAATCTTAATTTTTAACATAAACAATAATTTTTATTTGGATCCATTACAGACAAGTATCACTAAGCTCATTTTCAACTACAACATCTGGATTTCTCCAAGCTGAGGAAGACACATGACAACCTGACATGGTCTTAGTGAAAATGCCAAGCACAGTTTTTTTCTAAAATGGATTTAAAAACGTGATTTTGTTCTGTTGGACAGCTGCTGGAGATGCTCACCACCAAGCTCTGGCACTCTCCAGGTAGTGAAGCATGCCAGGTTCAGTATTAGAGATGGGTTTGGTGGGGATGTGGAAGAAACTAGAAGAGCAGACGGATGCAGTTTGCATGTTTAAAAATCAAAGGAAAAAGAACAAGCAGAGCCAGAGAGGAAGTTAATTCTCCCTCCTCTAAACAAGCTGACGAAAAAATCATTTCTTCCTCTTTCCATTTCAGTAAATGACCTGTTGCTTCAATCCTTTCACCGAAATCTTCCCTCTGATGGTATTAACTGTGACCTTGTTCACCTCATTTTTGGTACTGCACGTATCTCTGCTCTCCTCTCCCTTCTTCTTTGTTCTCTGTTGTCCTTATGATTTTCTCATTTTTCTACAGTCCACTTTCTCCTACTGTCACCACTTCACTTTTTTAAAGTCACGCTTCTCCATACTTTATTCCTTCCTCCAAAAATGCCTCCTTTCTTTCCTACATATTTCCTCAATTTTTATCATCTCATCTGTGCAAACATGTATTACCTGTTTAAGAAATTTCTTCGAAGTGGCTAATAAAAATTCCTCTCCTAAATACTTCAGAGGATGAAGCTCTCGATGCATGCTATAAAACTGACTGAAAGTAATTTTCAGAGTATACAATAGCTATTTTTTTTTCTTTAAGATTGTAGCATAGGTCTCTTCAGTGATACAACGAAACAACTTCCTATCCTTTCTGGAATATCTTTACCAGCCCTGCATTTCCTTCCTACTATGTAGACAGCATTAAACAAAAAGTAAACATATCTTGTACAGAATATATTTACTTACCATGGTGCATAAACCCATTATCACAAAGAGCTACACCAAATATCATAGCTTCTTCCCTCGTCCGGCAATCCCCCTGTTAAACCATAGAAGATTTTTTTTAATATATTCTAATATAGCAGCAAAATGGAGTCTATGCACAATGGCATAACCTCACAGGGCCAGCAATGGTTGTAGATTATATTTACCACTGCCACCTTTATATATACACATTTATAGCATACATATAAAACAGTATATACATGTGTATATGCTATACCTCTTTATAGTTCCACATAAGTATGTAAACATTTTAGTAACACTGCATTCTCCATAAAATCTGAACATAATAGAATCTAAAAGTATCAAAGTTTTTAACTTCTATAAAACTGGTGCATGTTGACTGAGTGATCAGGATACCCTGTTCTTGTTCCTAATTTGCTTAAAATAAAACAGAACTGATGACAGCAAATTGGTACTGACTTTTATCCATCTAGCTAGTAATTTGAGTTTTCAGAGCCTATCCATTTCATTTTAAGCCATGAACAATGTTACATGCTGAACCACAAAGCTAAGTCTCATTAAAACTTCTAAAGTTCAATTGCAAATAAGGAAGATAAGCACAAAAGGGATGAACAGCATGGCTGCTGACAGCTGATTTGTTACTTTGCTAGTTTAAGAGGATTTCATTTACACACGCTGTTCTAATAACCCTTACACAAAGTGTTTGCATGTTATTCTGCTTAATACATCACCACCTTTCAAATTAGAATTTAAATGCAAGACGCACATAAATCCAAAGGTGTATACTTGCCTGTGCAATCAACCAGTCTATGAGTTTGTTAGCCATGACCACAGATTTGTAGGTTCTCAAGTGATAATCTTTATCCCTGTTCAAAACAAAACAAAACGAAACAAAACAATTTAGAAAAATCAAACAAAAACTCAGAAAGAGCCTAACAGAAAAAAACTTTATAAACAAGCTAGTACAAGCATGAATTGAGCGCTTTGTAATTGTTCAGAAGTTGCCTCTGGAATAAAAAAGCAAGTCAAACCTTTCAGTGTAGACAGAAAGGAGGGGGCTGACCATATCTTACTTGGGCGATAATGTCACTGGAGCATAAAGGCAGTTGTCTTGTTACAGCTGGGACTCTCCAAATGAGGTAATGGAGTATTAGTAAAAGAGTGTATTAATATATACAGTAAGCATCTAAGCATATCCACCAGGACCTAGAAGGCTCTAAAAGTCTATAAAAAAAGGTCATATTGAACAGAGTTTGCAGTCATTCAATGATTCAGTTATACTTTTTTGTCTTGATAGCCCTTCAATCTTGTTTGATTACTCCCAAGAGACCAATATTGAAAGGATGGGTTAGGCTCCTACATTCAAACACAGTATCTTCAGATTATATACTTCTTCCAAATGACTCTCTAAGGATTTCCCAATTGGACTCACCTAATTACTGGGGTAAACAGACTGTGAAGGCGACAGTACAGTCGTACACCCTGTTAAAGACAAAGATGAGGTTAGTTAACCACACGTTCACACCACAGAGAACCTAAGAGGAATGGATGCAGTAAGGAAGCCTATGTGTTCTAAATGCACTTCATTTAAATAGTAATAAAGTCTGTTCAAATTTCTGTATATTTTCACGTGCCAAAACTTAATATTTCCAGATAAGAATATTGATGAATAAATTATGAGAACTAAAACATTTCCAATCTAATCTAAGATTCACTGAGACACATGCAAAAAGGATTAGCTTTAAGGTAGTATTAAAAAATTCTGAAGGTATAGTACTCTGAAAGAAAAGTACACAAAACCTGAAAGATAAAGCCATATTTCCATGCATTAAGGTTTTCCCAGTCACTGGTTGCTATTCTACACACAAAGTGAATAATTAAAGTAAAAAACACTGCATTTGATCATATGCATCAATACTTTACTTAAAAATTGAAATTATAACTAACCAATAAACTTTAAAAAAAATGCAAGAATATTCAAAGATTGGAAATGTTTTCAATTAAAAACAAAAATTAAAACATTTGGAGGAGTTTAAGAAACTACCATCAGAAAATATTGTTTAAAAAAAGAAATCACATTAGTATTCCTTATCAGACTATCAAAAAACAATTATGTTTATAACATGCAAGAACCACCATGTATAACAACTAAGAGTTGTGTCAAATTAGATTCCATCCTACTTTGCTGTGCCTGGTAGTTCAGTATTGAAGATTTTTCTAGATATACTTTACATTAACAAATGCCAGCAGAAAAGTGAGTAACACTGTAATGTAATACCCAAATGTTGACATTTTCTGCTGCCTCAAAATCATGACAAGTTTGAATATTAATGAGTTTAAAGGCAACTTTGTTCAATCATTTTGTTATGCTCAGTAGTGTCGATGCATAGCACTACCTATCTGCGTTTAAACGTCTACATGACTGCAGATTTACTACCTTGCTAAGGCACTAATAAAAGAAACTCAGATTTAAGAGAAAATTAAAAACAATTTCCTATGTATGGCTTCATATCTATTAAAATGGACTGAAAAATACAATAGACAAACACCGGCTTCAGAATCACCCAGAAACACAGGCAATGCATCCTGCATATGAAACCATTAAATAACAAAAATAACTAAAAAAACCCCAAACTTTAGTTTTGTACTTAAAACGTGGAACAACAAGCCAAAATCTTCCCTTACAAATGGAAAACTAAATTTGATTCACATAAATATAGAGACAGGCAAGCATGAGGGGATGTTATTTATCCTAGCATAATATTTTACATTATTCTTCAAGCAGAATCTCCATTTCTGATGTGTTCTTCCCATTAATAGCAACTATTCTATTCTGTACCTTAGAGATCACATCCTGCATCTCATTTCTTGGGTAGTATGTTCCATCATCATATCGGAATCTGTACAGCATGTGTTCAGGTTTGAATTGGTGCTTATCTGTAACTAAATTAAAAAAAAATAATAAATCACGTATTGTTAGGTGACTTTCTGAAGAAATCAACAGAGAGAAGAGGGCCAACGTAATTTCGTCTAATAACAGCCCATTACACAGCAATAGGTAGATTTCAGACAGAGAGGGCAGGAAGCCCAATTAGATCACCTGCCCTAAGCTCCTTTATGTCAGTGGTGACAATATTTCTTACAACATTTAAGTAGTTCACAAGAAACCAAACAATTTTAAGTCTCAGGGCAAAGAATAAGAAAGACAAACAGGCAGAGAACAGCCTGAAAAATTAGGCACTCAAATCTGCTCTAGTCTTCAGAGCTTTTCAAAGCTTATCGATCAAATAGCCAAATAAAGCTTCTTTTGCAACTATTCATCTTATTGTTTCACATTATTCTCTGTTCTAATTCTTGCTGAGGCCAATGTCACATGAGTCAATAAAGATACAAACACTCTACAACATATCTGACCGGTCTTGCACTGGGGAGGAAAGGGAGAGGGAACGTCTTCCTCTATACAGAGCCAGCTGAAGGTCTTAAGTGCAAGAGATTTGCAATCATTATGAAGGTGTTGATAACCCATTTCCCCAAACACCCATGAAAAAGGATCTTCACGTGATTCCAGTAACAAACCTCACAACTTCAAGTGTTTTGTCAGAACAGTCATGTCTTAAATGATAGAAAAATTCTCCTGGAAATGGTACTACAGCAAGTCTTTCTGAAAAACAGCTGATTAATTTGATGGCTAAGGACAGCACTAGGCACTAGCACCATCCTAGGATAACTGTCTGGTATTAATTACTGTTTTGCTTGCAGATGTAAGCTTTAATTTTGAAACTAAATTTGCATGTCATCAACTGATAAAGGAGGCTACTGTGTCTTCATTAATCAGAGTAACAGTCCTGACAGTGTTAGGTAATTCTTCTGTGCATGCCTTCAAATACCAAGTGATTAAACCATCATCCCTTATTCTCTTCAAAAATGTAGTTAGGCACCATAAACTTTGTATAGGAAGGCGCCTTCTGTCTGCATCATTTTTCATGCTCCTTCAAGCTCTTTAGTATCTCCACACATCATCTGATACATGGACATAAAAACTGGACTTCATATATTAAGTGGTTTCACCAGTGTCATGTGCAAGAGCAAAATAACTTCTCTGCCTGTATTGATACATCTACTAATAGTAAAGCCCAGGACACTATTCCAACTGCCTTGAACTGATGGTTCACACTAAGGTGATTATCCAAAATAACCCCTAAGCTCTTTTATGTATCATTGCCTCTCAATACATCAAATACGGACTACAAAATTTTCACATACAATGCCTAGTATAACTATCTAAATTAATTTTTCATCAGTTGTGACCATTTAACCCAGGAAAAAAAGATACCTTCTAGTTCTGTAATTAAAAATAATTTCCTACTGTTGGAGAAAAAGGTATATTACACTAGATCAGCATACATTAAGAGTTTTTAAAACCATCAGCTACAGAAAATAGAAAAAACACCTCTAGGACAGTATTGCTTAAAGGCCAAATTGTTCCTCACTGTTACAGAGATGCGCAGGGGGGGAACCAGGACTACAAAGCACCTTTCCTTTCTTGCAGGCCTATGACGAACAGCGCAGGCTCTGCCCTCCGAGGAACACAAGCACCGCTCTGTTTTTGCAGCCCCTACTTACACACAGTGCCCCAGAAAAGTAGGGGAGCAGGTCTATATAACCGGCACATGCTGAGTTCCAGAAAGCAAGGAAACCAGACAAGGATGCTTCCAACTCTGCTGTATTGTGTAAAATACCACATATATCCAGTGAATGCTATGAGAGAAGCTGTAACTCACTATTCGTTTTTGGGGGGTTTTGTTTTCTATGATACAGACGTGATTTGGCTTGTTCTACTCAAGAGGAAGGATGAATGATCTATCACCTACTGTACTAACACGGAAATCTTAACAAAAAATTATGAAAACATTTAGCTTAATGTATAGCTTTCCTTTTAACTAATATCAGCTGTACATTTGCAGGACCATAGTTTCAAACACTTGAAGCTGATAAAACACATCATTATCACTAAAATAAGGAATCCCAAGTTGTTTTGTATGTCACTCCCAACAACGTACCTATAGTTTGTGTTGGGATAGATATTTATATGGCACACACTAAGAAAAGGGAACTGATCCAGGTTTAAACTAGTCTTTACTTTTTTGCCAGGGTAATTTTGACTCAGATCAGTACACCAATCCCAGAAACTGCACAGCCACATAATACCTATTCATTCTAAAACTATTTGATATTCAGATTATTTTTGTAACTACAAAGCTCCTTACTGCCTTGAGCGGAAGCCTCCATCTCTAATCAGCAGCAATAAGTGACTGGACAAAGTATCTCAGCCCATCATGTACTAGAGAATGCCACCAGGAGGATTTAGAATAGCAATATATGAACAGATTTTTTTTCTTTTGCAGAACTGGGGGCGGAAGGAAAAAAAAAAAAAAACCACCACCAAGGAAAACCATAACTTTTCTACTTGCAAGAGTTCACACACCAGGAAGTAAAACAATGCCCATCACAACATGGGTCTGGCATTGCTAGAATGAAGCCCAGCAGAGGGAAAACAATGGCCAGCATAGTGAATATGCAAAGTCTAACAAAGCCCTCTATAACATTTGCAACGTGAGTAACAGCCAAACTTTCTTTCTCCCTTGCTCCTTCTGTGAAAACAGATGGTTCATTCAACTTTATTTTAAGAATTCTATTTTCACTGAACCACAGCTGGATCCACTATTCAAAGTAGCATGTCTGGCTCACATTTCTATGCCCGAATATAATTACCCTTTTATCTCATGAAATTACACAATATTCATTTAACTCTGTATTGAGAAAGTCTATGAGTGTATTTGGGATATAAATTACGAGATCAGGAGAAGAATCTTTGGCAACAGAATCATTCCATTGAAAACAATTCTGTGTGTGTAGTAAACATAATAGCATCTGACATTTGAATGATGGTGGAGGAAAATCATGTAGACTGACATTAAAGAATTAAAGACTACATGACTACTGATGAATAACCTTAATGTTTTTCCTCCTACTCTGCTTATGTTTAAAATGCACACAGCTAAGTTGCACTGTTACTCCTGCTTTCTTTCCAGTCAAGGACGCTGAAAACATTGTGGCAAAGAACTTAAAAAGTAAGTATTAAATTCATTGGTGGCTGAAGTATAGAAGTATTAAAATGTACATTATCAATGATTCAATCTAAATTTACACCCTGGATCTATGCTGAAACAGTAGCTAACTTCACAACTGTTTCACTATTTTGTTTTTTTAATGTGACCGTACCTATTGTAAGCCAAACATGCCTTCAAAACCAGAAGTTTCTCCAGTTCTCTGATATGGTCCTGTTGGACTATACCTTGTAAAAGGGACAGAGATGAGGACCTGCTCTGGTAAGAGAAAAATGTTGCCAATGCAAATTTCCTCCACAAATCAAACTGTCTTATTGGCTCAAAAACTGAACCCTTTCAGTGATACTTCTCTCCAGAATGAGATAACACAGATAGTTGACTGAAAGTTTCAGCATAAAAATATCAATTTTAGTAACTGTACAATGTCATGAAAACAAGGTGTTAAAATTCAAAAGATTAAACTGTTGCGTTCTAGGCTGGATTCTACCAGCTCCATTTGTAATGCCTAACAGATGAGCAGGCACATTTATCAACAGCCAGCTGTGATTCACTCTCTTCTACAATTCTTAGCTGAACACGTACCCCTAAAAAGCCTGGCCTTGATAAAAGGTTTAAATCCTTAAAAGCAGTCTACCATTCTTTGTTCCCCCAGAATTTATTTTTGCTTACAAGAGAACAGCAATGTTTCTCTAGGTCCCTGTTTGCAATGTTGTGATTCGACAGTGTAGATGTAATCTGATTAAATCAATGGAGCCTCACTCACAGTAAATCTGCAAGGCATGGACAATGGCCCCATGAGGTCCCTGCAAGGATATAATGCAGATTCAACAAGCTGTCTTGCGTTAACAAGACCATCTTTTTGTCAAACAAAATTAAGTCCACTCTAATTACAACAATTATCTTGAAAACAAGTAAGTTAAAACTAATTATATTTACCATGATGGATAATGCCATTCTCTAATAAAGCTTGGCCAAGATGAACACCTTCTTCAGATTTGTGTATCTCTCCAATTTCCAACAACCAGGACACAAATTCACTGAATTAGAAACAGATACAAAAAAACAAACTTTAAATGTCATACCACCACACCTACTACATTTCCCTCTCAGTTACTAGTGTTTCTTACTAGCCTAGTAAGTGATTCTTAAGCCTAATGATCTTCAGAATGCCATACCACCTTTAAAAAAAAACATTCATTTACTTTTTTATTATTTTGACATAAATACATATAGTTTTCCTTGAGACGTCTTTTCTGTTCAGAAGTGTTAGCTTTGCACATGGTGCACACCACTAGAAAGTTTGCTGGTGATACCAAACTGGGAGGTGCTGATGACTCTCTTGAGGGACAGGAGGCCTTGCAGAGGGATCTAGATAGATTGGAGCGTTGGACAATCATTAATGGCATGAAATTTAACAAGTCCAAATGCCAGATTCTGCACCTGGGACGCAGTAACACCAGGCACAAGTATAAATTGGGAGAGGAATGGCTGGAGAGCAGCCCTGCAGAAGGGGATCCGGGGGTGCTGGTCGACAGCAGCTCAGTATGAGGCAGCAGTGCGCCCTGGCAGCCACGAGGGCAAACCGCATCAAAGGGGGTGCACCAAACACAGCACAACCAGCCGGTCAGAAGAGGTGATTATCCCGCTGTGTTCAGCGTTGGTGCAGCCTCACCTTGAGTACTGTGTGCAGTTCTGGGCCCCACAATTTAAGAAGGATGTGATGGTCCTCGAATATGTCCAGAGGAGGGCAACAAAGCTGGTGAAAGGGCTGGAAGGCATGTCCTGTGAGGAGCAGCTAAGGACTTTGGGCTTGTCTAGTTCAGAGAAAAGGAGGCTGAGGGGCGACCTCATGGCTCTCTACAGCTTCCTGAGGAGGGGAAGTGGAGACAGAGTTGCAGATCTCTTCTCCCTGGTATCCAGTGATAGGACTCATGGGCATGGTTCAAAGCTGTGCCAGGGAAGGTTTAGACTGGACATTAGGAAGCATTTCTTTACCAAGAGGGTGGTCAAACACTGGAACGGGCTTCCTAGAGAGGCAGTCGATGCCCTATACCTGTCAGCGTTTAAGAGGCATTTGGACAGTGCCCTCAATAACATGCTTTAACTCGGTCAGCCCTGAATTGGTCAAGCAGGTGGACTAGATGATCATTGTAGGTCCGTTCCAACTGAAAATATTCTACTCTATTCGATCCTATTTCCCTGTTTTCCGGGATTTCCTAAAGTAGAATAGCCACGTGACCAGACTGTCAAATATAAAGCAATCCCAGGCATACCTACTGCACCTGCCCAAGGTAGATATGCCATGAAGGCAGAACATAAACGCAGTATGATACAACAGCAGGCCTGTTACTTCTAAGACGTGTCAGGCACAGGGACATCCTCAGCATATACACAAAGTGTATGTGCACGAAATGCCTGGCTTATTTTACAATAAATCTGATTCAGTTCAGAGACATCAAATTTATAGCACGTAAGATATTTGCATGTGTGTAACAAATCAAAAGAACAGTGTAGTGAGGTAGTGCAACACTAACATTCAGGGGTTTTAGCTGGTGACCCAGGGACCAGCAAAAGTGTACTTCAAAAGGGTCTGCAGAAGATAGCACAGAAGAGCAGCCATTTGATGGTAGGTTTAAATGTTTCACACATGGGTTTTCACCACAAGTGTATTCTTTACCTGCTTCCAACAACTTCACCGAGGGAACATGATTCAACCACAACTCAATCATTAATCTTAATCCCGGTTTGAATTCTCACCAGCTATGTGACTTCTGACAGCACATGAAAATCCCCAAAGTTTCATTTCCACTTTTGAACCCAGTGGTATGTTCGCTACAATGTGTTTGTGTAAAACAGTCACTGTACTTTGTAAAAATACTTTCCATACTTAACTGTCTTACAGTCAAATGAAATAAGTGATAACCCCTCTGGCCCCCAAACTAAAGTTTTTGTCATATACACATTTTTAGGGTACCTATTGCTTTCTCTTCCACTGGCATTCAGTCTTCTTAAGCCATAGGTATAATATGGCATTAAAAAGATCCTCCTGATAATAGGGATAGATTTTTAAACATGTAAACTTTATTTAGTAACTTTGTCCCTGACATTCAGGCAAGAGGAGGACAGAAACAGTTTCAGAGACAGAGATTTTTTAAGTGGAATAAAGCAAATTTGATACTCTAAACTAGGCATTTCAGAGACAAAATGCATTAAACAAGGTGGGAATTATTTCTTTAAAGAAACTATTTTATTTGATGCATTTGCATATTTTCAACATGCCTTTTCAGCCTTGTCCCTTTAATAAAGCTACTTTGGAATACTAGTAGACATCCATAAATTTCAGGCAGACCAATTTACATTTTGGCTAAATTCCGGGAGGCAAATAGGCCTAATAGACATTACAAATAAAGCATGGTTTCCACCGAATCCCAAAGAGGATTTAAAATGTGTTTTTAGCTGGTTAAAATTCATGCTATAAAATGCATATAATACCTTCCAAGAAAGCATTTGGGGAAAGTGGTTAATTTCCTCTTCCTGTCTTTGATGAGATTCCCTTGTTTGCACATCATTTTGTACAGTCTTTCTCCTTGCTCAGAGATCATAACCCAAGTGTCCTGTTCCATGCCCAATTTTAAACCTGCCAAAAATGCATTAAAATTTTATGAAGTGATATTGCCATTATATTTCAAAATGGAGAAGCAATACCAATATTTTGCATACGAAAAAAGTAAAGGAACTGTTGCCCGTTATTTTTCTCATAATCAAGATTAAACCATGAACATCTGCTTTTCATAAAGCATAATCAAATTATATCATTATCATAGTGAAGTTAAACTGTTACTATATCGACATCACGATTGATATTGTATTAATAAATACTAATGCTGTGATTTTCAGACTTCAGTATATGAACATTTGCGAGGAAGTAGTCATGTCCTCACAAGTTTAAAAGAAAAGGGCCTTGGTTTTGCTCTTACCATGTGATAATAAAAATGCTTTCACTTAAAGGAAACGTCTTCAAAATTCCAATTAATAGTAACTAGTTATCCGTTATACATTTGTTTGTTAGTTTAACATAAGATTAATCCACCCTTTTTCAACAAAAGCACGTACACAACTTGATTTTTATTTGCTTCAGAATTTTTTCAACAACAGAAAGCTATCAAGGGGTTTATTTCAATATTTCTTACTGGTTTGTTTTTTCCTGTTTCTCTTCTTGGGAAAATCATTATGTTATTTTTATTTATTACATTTATTATTAAAATCATTATGTTATTTTCATTATTACAGATGATCAAAACCAGTTTTTGTTGAATTATGCATCCTACTGGCCACTCACAGAAGCTTGTCCCTCCAAAGAATACCACAGACCTTCATATCCCATGTGCTTTCTCAATAAACAATTATTAATTCTGGACAAAACCACAGATTTCTGGAATGTCTTGTGTACACGTTCTCAGTTTTTGGTCAGATTTTCACATTTTTAGAACTATTACTGTACATATCCAATCTGAGTCTGTCACTTTAATTCTGAAAATATAGCCAGAAAAAATGTACCTGTCATGAGAAAAAGCTAATAATCATACTGGACACAGATACAGGAGTGTTTCTCAATATCCATGAACCAGAAAGTGGTGATGCCACAGAAACAGGTAAAACCTCATGTATTCCTGGGAAAAGAAAACCTAACTGATATACTACTTTTGGAGCTTATAGGATGTTGACGCTTTTATTTGTATTGACTGTTTGAATCAGGTCATCACAGCACCATCGGCCTTAAAGATGATCACCTTTTAAATAAATTTCTAACTTGGTGAGTGCCTCAGGTGGGTACAGCAAAGCCCCAAAACTGACAGAAAGACTTCCTAGCAAAAAGTTTCCAATTCAGCTGATTTATCCTAGCAAGAAAATACAATCTATGAAGTGGTCCTAGTCGATAATTCAATTACAACCATTGAAATCTCTGCTAAACTACTTAATTCAAGGCATGCTCTCCCTTTTGCTCAGCTTCTGCTATATGGGTTGCAAATAAAAGTATAGGTTGAGTTTCCCCTAAGTACACTGAATCTCTGAGTCTCCCAACATGAACAGCCCAGCAAGCTCCAGCTACCTGCCACCCTCCAGCTGTATTTCCATGCCTGACTCCTGCTCCACATGCTGTATTTACGTAGTCTGGAGATGACTGCAATCTGCCATTCTGTGTGAGATGTGGGGTCTACAGCACAACTACGAAGAAATGCATGGGCACACACAGCACAACCAGGAGGGAGTCACTTACATGAGCCTCACTCCTAGCCCAAGAGATCTGGAAAGTGTGTTCATTTAACTTAGTTTGTCTCAGACTTGCAACGGAGATAAAACCCTGTTCTCAGATGTGAAGTCTCATAGACTTCAGTGTAATTGCCAATATATATACACACATGAACAGGCTCCATGTCTTATTAAGTAAACATACAATTAAAGCATCTTTATGCTCACGGTGAATGGGAAAGTGTTATAGCAACATTTAGATACAGTATTTGAATTCTAAAAAGATAGCTGTTCAGTTCCCAAGTCATTTGGCAACTTGACTGCAATTAAGTTGATGCATCCTGCTTCGCAAGAGGTGTTTATACAGATATTTTGAAAAAAAATCACTGTGCTGGAGGAGATGGATACATTTGTAAGTTGACAGAGTAACAGAGTTATTCAAGAAATATTTTTCAAGATTCTGTGTTGCGAACTGTGTCTAAGTGTACCAAATCCTCTTTCTTTCACGGTTGTCTCCTTGGTGGCTAACCCACTGAGAACACCGGGAGCTGAAAATTTCCCTGAATCATAGGATGCTAAAAACCTAAGACATGGCTTGACTTTGGGATGGCTCCCTCAGACCTCATGCTTGGCAAGGTTTAGCTCAAACTCACCTCTACTACCAGCTGCTCAATAGTATCTTGTGAAATAGTAAGAAGACATCAACATAAAATACTCCTACTTACTCTTCTTACCTAAAGGTATCAAAAAGTCTAAGGGAGCCAAGAAACTTAACAGTGAAGTGGGATTTGTTAAAAAACTTTTTAGCCAGTTCCAGACAAGGCCCTGTACAGAAGCAGACAAACCTGGTTGTTGTGTTTGACACCATCTCTACCACATTGCTTTTATTTTAAAAATGTTGAGTTTTTAGACCTCTAAGGCATCTTTTTAGCTTTTCTACTATTAATTTCTGATAGCACTATTAATTAGCCAGTGCTCAGACACCCTAGTTGAAACTCTGGTCCTATGGCAGATGTTCTACAAACATCCAGTATTCAACTTTAAAAGACCAAAGAAAGTATTGTTAGCCTCCATTTACAACAGAGGAATGAAACAATGGCTACTGCAACAGGTGACAGAAAATCTACGCAGACCAGGAAAAGAATCCCAGATCTAAATACAAGGTCATATTTCCTTTCAATACCAAGGCTCCAAACATTGTTACTGATTAGGATATTTCAGCTTGCAAATGAAATTAGCTCCAGAAGATGATGCTGCGTCATCTTTCCCCCGTTCTACTTTTTGCTGGGGTCACCTTGAATACATGAGGTTATTTGTGGTCACATTTGAGATCAGGATTATATTTCATCCGAGTATTCTTCCACCTTAATTCAGTTATTCAGAAAAGATAGTTGTTTGCCAACAGTGATTTCTTATTTTCTTGGGTAGGGGAGAACACCTCAAAGATGGGGTTGTAGGTATATTCTGTACCATTTCATGCTGGGATCATCTGCATGAAGATCCAACAAAGAAGACCTGCTCATTTCAGTGATTCAAATGTCCAGTCACAAAAGGGAATCAATGCATGCAAGTCCCAAAAGGCATTTAGGATAGACCCTCATATACCACAAACCATAATAGCTCACAAGCCTCAATGAAATTATGACAATTCGTACTGGTTGAGGATAAGCTGTAAAATCAGAGATGAAATCATCTCCCCATTTCCAAAACAGCATTCACTACCAGCATACATGATTCAAGCCATTATGCCCTCCCCAGTACAAGTTTCATTTATTTTTTCCAAGCTCTTATTCATAAACGTTCAGCCGAACCTGACACAACTTTGCCTAGCAGCTAGTTTTGCTTGATATCTCAACATAAAAATACAGTATCGCTTTCTGGCAAAGCAACACAAAGAAGTTTATTAACCTACCTTTTCTTCTCTCTCGCTCTTTCAAAATAGCTTCCAGCCATTCTTGCTTCTCCTCAGGGGTTTTTGCCATGCATACAAACCATTTGTTCTTTGCTGTGTTGTGGATCTTCCAGCCATTAATCACAGTGTGGCCACTGCTGTGATAGTCAGCTGGGAATAGATAAAATGGCTTAAAAAGCACCAACTCTTAAAAAAGCAATAGTTGTTACAATTATTAAGAACTCTTATCATTATACATAGAGCTCAGGAAATACAGAAGAACAGAAACAAATTTGAAGTTATCTGTGCCACTTGTGAACTATGTTGTAACTTAATAAGCTGCACTTTTAACTTTCAGTAAATAATGCCCTTTTTAAAATGTAACAGAGAATTGCCTAGCATATGGAAGAAGGTATAAACTCAACGCTAAACAGGCAGAGTCCTATTAAAGAACAGATCACAGTAGTTGGAGTACTTTTGTTTGTGTTAAACTGTAATAAATAATTCCTTTAAAAGCAGCACTGTGGTTTTGCCCCTTGTTAGATTATTAAATTACTCAGAGCTGTTGTGCTGACTGAATGATTTACTATAAAATTTAAAAAAGGACTAAACATACAGGGGGAAAATACAACTTCCGTTTGATGAGTAAGCAAATCATATAGATCTTTACTGGTTACCCGAATAAAGAAATACAGATACACTTAGTTGTTTAGGCAAACTGAAATACAATACAAGATTTACTATGATTTCAAAAAATGCATTAACTAAATTCATAATTTTTGAAATACATTTCTAACAACCCTGTGTTCAGCGTGCACATTGTGGGAAAGAGGTAGCAATTGCTGATGTTCTTAGATATTTAGAACTTCTGACTGTTAACATGTAAACTGCTATGCTATAAAAAACAATTTACTACCTATTACTCTTTCTTTTCTTACATTATATTTGATTTTAACATGCTAGTCCATAAATCTTATCCAGAAATTAGCTAAACAGACTTCTGCTCCAAAACTAACACCTTTGACTATCCTTCACTAGGATTTCATGCATTTCCTGGGGGAAAATTAGTGAGGCACAAGTGTCCCATGATAACAAATACAATTTTTTGCATAAAATAAAGATTAAAACTAGAACTCACAACTATTGTACAAAACATTAAAAAATCAAAGGTCAACATTCTCCCACCATGAACTTTTTCATTAAGAGGCAAGAAAGTCCCGGGGCCAGCCCTGAACTACTATAATAACCACAGAGCTTTTTACTTTGTAAATACTTTTTCATAATTCAGCCCTGTTTTGTATAATGAGACGGGATTTTCTGAAACTGAAAACCTTGCTGAAATGCCTGCTAAGATTTATCATAAATCTCAACAGACATGCTAGTATCCTTTCAATAACTCTGCATTTTAATTAGATGGAAAGCAGCCAAGCTTTGTATACTGGGCTGGGAAATGTCAGGAACTACTAGCAAATCATGAGACTGATGGCTAATTTCTAAACCAACAAAACTTCCGAGTACTCAAAGTGTATAAGAAAGTGCAAGCAAGTCTATGACAGGGGAAAAAAAAAGAAGTTATTTTTGCATCATGTTTATACCACTTACCTACTTATCCTATTTTTATTCACATAACCTATGCATAATATCCTTTGTCCCTTTAAAAACACTGTTTCTTGAAAACTAGCCATTATATCATTCAGGCACTGTCAGAAAATCAGAGTCAAAAGCCAGGGAAAAGAAAGAAGCCTCAGACAGAAGCTCTCAGCTGACAAGAGTACAGCCCTTTGGAGATCAGAGGCAGGAGCACTACTGGAGGAAGGAAGGTTAAGGTCCCTTTGTATTATTTAAGCATATACTTATAAACCTTACAATATGGCACTAGCTGCACCTTTTTGTTTATTTATTAAGTTAGAGGTTAATACATATAAAACCACAGGGTGCTATTTTTCCTGTGGTCTTTGTTACTGTATATCTATCATCACAACACCCATGTTATGTAGGGAAATATTATGATCTCTAATGCAGTGAACCGTAGCAGTTAAAACTGTGGCAAAAAAAATTTAAAAATGATGGCTCAGGCTCACAAATGGATTTAGATCCTCCTGTTTCACTTTGGACGGAAATTTGGTGTCGACTTAGTAGTTTAACGCAGAAAAAATGGCTCATCCAGCCATTTGAATATCTCAGTGTAGAGATGACATTTTAAACCTGCAGCTTCCTTGGCATCTGAAGGTCTGTAACTGCAGGGCCCAGAGCGCTGGCAGTTTGACCACATTTATCTCATGCCACTACAAACTCACTGAATTCTGTGAAAAGTCCAACCTCGTAGCTAGGTACTAAGACTGCATAATGTATACAGATGGCAGTGAGTTCAGGTGGAGGAAAATGGCTAGCTATCGCCCAGTTTTACAATAGTAACCCACTCCTGTGATGCCCAACTTGACTCCAACCTCTACCTTTAACTGCAACACCCCTGCTTTCTCATTTGCTCCCCGTGTTCCCCATGACTACAATCCTCCAAGGCTGCTGTGAGCAATTTGTTCTCCCCAATACAGCCATGCCTGCAGCCTCCTGAAGAGCATTTCAGCATTCTGCTATCATCCAACATAAACTCATACCTTTTTTGGATTGGCTATTGGACAAAATCTGGCCAAGAGCTGCAGACATGCTGGCCGACCAGCCAGGAGGTATGCATGTTCTGACTGGCCAGCTGCACAGGATATACGCACACTCTTCACATCAAGGCAATTACAGCTGCCAGTCAGTCTAAACAAATGATTTCTAAACCTGACATAATGGTTACAGAAGGAAGAAGAGCATGAGACTTCAAGTTGCTCCATGCAAAATCTGAACAAGCATGCTTAACAAATCATTAAGCCTCCAACTTCCCAAGAAAAGGTGATGAAAGATGACATCATCTTCTAATGATACTTGGTAATACATTAAAGCTTGTAATTTGAACTGTAATATATTGTTCAAAGTTCAAGATTCAAACCTTTGAGAGATGCATAACAAGCAATTTGTTACAGCCGTATACAATACAATTTGTTTCTTCCCTTAAGAAAACCAAACAGAAATCTCTGTATTGAAGTACATCTAAGTTTCTCAGACCTTAGGTTCTTAGGAGGTTCTTAGGAGGTTCTTAGGAGGTTCTTAGGAGGATACCGATACCAAGGAAATAATTGCTGCATAATATCAATTCCCTTCCTCCTCTGTATACTTTTTGATGCGGTCTCTGGTTACTATTAGCATGTAGTGTTTTTTCTATTTCATGCCTCATTTCAAGACAACAGGGGACAGAACTAAGATAGTATAAGCAACCATAAATCTGGTATTTCCTAAGTCTCAAGTGCTTGTCTTCATAAACTAAATAACATTCATTTAATGGCTGGTGAATGCCTTTAGAAATATACTTTTCTCTCAAAATGGAATTTTAAAAACTGAATACAGAAAAAACTATACCATCACAATATATCCACCTTTCTAATACTTGCAAGTGGTTGTGTAGTCATGTTGTTTTAAGAACACAGTCTGCCCTGGTAAGTAATATGCATTCCACTTTAATCAATGTAATCAGAAAAAGGCAGAGTGCTTCATGATGCTGAAACAAAAAAGAAAGCTTACACCAACTGTACTGCTCAGCCAAGGCCTAATTTCATCAAAGAAAAATTGCTTTTCAGAAAAAGCTTTGTTAATTTCTGTAGGCATGTCATTAGCATGACAATAAACCACACTGGGAATCTGTTTTCCTATTTCTATGCTTCTACTTACAAACAACAAAGACTACATTCCTACATCTATCAACACTGAGAGCAAAAACTCTCAGTTACCCTGTTCCCTGAAGCCCTATGGTTCCTTATACCAAGTGAACAGAGGATCCCAAAATCTACAGTAAAGAAATGTGGAAGTATCATCTAGACTCAAGTCTTTAATGTCTATAAAGAGACCCATGAAGAGCACATGAGAAAGCATCATGCATCAATATGAAAATACAAGCACTCTGCACTCAGAGCTTGCACTCTAAATTAAGAATTATAGAAAATGATTGGTAACAGATGATTAAGGACAATAAAATACTAGAATACCAAAAAAAGCACCCACAAATCTAATGTGAATGAGGCTCAGATGACCAGATTACTACACCTGGAAATGAGATGAGGCACAAAAAACGCAGGAGTAGTACTAGGTTACAGTTCAAACACGGATGGCTAGAGGGGATGAGAAACAAGACATCTGGGTGCAACAAATGAGAACAGTACAGAAACCAAGACAGAGTAACGTTAAAGAAGGGCATCATGATCTGAGTGAAAGAAAAAGTATCAGTGTGAGGAGAGGTAATACACTTCTGACTACAAGGAAGGAAAACAGTTGTTTGGTTGGTTTTGGAGTTTGTTTCTTTTTTAAAGGCAGGGGGGAGAGGGTGGCAAGAAAAGGGCAGAACAGTGCCACAGGCCAGGGAAATAACACAGACATTTCCATATTTCAAAGAGAACCATAGAAAGGAGCAGAAATAGTAGTAATTACAAGAAAAAATTATTTTAGGATATTGGACAAACTGAAATGGAGAAGGTGGGAAATGTGTGGATACGGAAAAAAAAACATTAGCTGATGTCTCAGAAGTGTGGAAAGGAGGATGGATTTTAGAAATGTTGCATATATAAAAGTGACAAGATTTGATACGGCTCAGGAGAGCAAGTGGGAAGGAAGCACGATAGCCTCCAGTACTGTGTGCAAAGCTATAGGAAATGGGGACAGTAGCAAAATTTCCTGTGGCTGGAGGAAATTAGACTACTGGTGTCTGGAGTAGAAAGGAAGACGATTTGTGCTTAGCCAAATTATACTTGAAGATTCATTGAGGAAGAAAACAAATGGGCAGGAAAGAAAATGGACAGTGTGAAAGAGATCAAGGACTGGAGAGCTAGAACAAGCAAAGGAAGAAAGGTAGGACAGGTTTGAGAAATATAGGAAAGTCGTGGAAGGAGGAAGGAAGAAATATTTGCTAAAGCCAACACTAAAAGCATGGCAACATGTGGGATCGGAACCAGTGAAAGAAAAAAGTTACAGAATTCTTGGAATATTCATCAGGAGGAAGATGGTGGGTATAAGCCTCTGTGGCCACACTAATGCCAAGAGTTGTAAGTAAAGAGATGCTGTCTTAGCGACATAATGGAAACAGGAAAACTATCTTTTATTTCAAAAGCATATATAAGGAAGATGAAGGAAAATAAATGAAAGTTAGTCAAATAATACATGACATAAGAGACTGAAACACGAAACTGTCTTTTTTGCATAAAGTGTTAACTGAGATTTCATACAAATAAAGCTACAGTTAGGCAGGAATACAGGCCAGAAAAGGGAAATAGCAGGATACAGAATATTGGATAACTTATATTCAAGTCAACGAGGCTTGATTAAATTCACTATAGTGTACCCATAGACATCTCTAAACCACTAACTGAATCAGTGTGCCTGGTGAAGGACATAGCCCAAAACAGATGTGAAGGAGGTCTTACAAAAAATGTCTGGTAAACAATGAGAATGAATCAAGCTTGACGCCACTGTGCTTTATCTTATGTTCAGCATTTTCCAATAGTTTTATCAAGAGCTTAAAAGGTTCAGTAATAACATTGTTTGTTCATGGAATCAAGGCAAGAAGCATTGCAAGAGCTTTGGGGAACAAGACAGGAATTCTCAATGCTTACTAAATTGTGGAAATAGTAAGATTAAATTCAGTACAGAAAAGAAAGTAACTATTAGGACCTACTCTCAGACTTTAACACAGTATATAATGGGATAGGCACCCATACTGCACAAAAGGATCTGGTGTGGTATTCGGGAACACAAACTAAAAAATTGAAAAATAATGCTCCCAGAAAAGCCAAACAATCCTGAGATTGAGTAATAGACATCCCACATGTAGCACTACAGTAATTATTTTGTTCTACTTGGCACCAGCAAAGTTTCAGCTCTGGACACTTCATAATACAAAAGATGCAAACAAACTGACAAAAAACCCGAAACTCCAAAAGACACAAAAAGTAATAAAAACTTAGAAAACACGACCCATGACAAAAGGCTGAAAGACTTAACAAGAAGAGATGGAGGAGAGACAAAACAGCTTTACAATAAACTGGTTTGTTCATAAACTGTTCTCCAAGT
The DNA here is from genome assembly GCF_965183815.1 of Platalea leucorodia. Taxonomy (NCBI): domain Eukaryota; kingdom Metazoa; phylum Chordata; class Aves; order Pelecaniformes; family Threskiornithidae; genus Platalea; species Platalea leucorodia. Next base: position 37,852,798 of record NC_138823.1, read on the forward strand.
CTACCCAGTAGAACAAGAAGTGAGTGAACAATTTTGAAAACAAGGAACTCAAGTTGGAGGGGGAACAAACTTAATTTTTAAGAAGTATTTAACTTCTACAAACGATTTCTATGAAGCTTACTTAAGCTGTACAACCATTGTCATTAATGCTCAATTTTAGAAACACGTTACATTAAGAAATGCTTGGAATCCATAGCAGATGTAGGGCAAACATAATGCTATTTTAAAATCAGGAGAAGTAATACATAACTCACAGAAATTTCCTCCAGACCTACATATTTGCAATGCCACTGCAAGTTTCCCATATTTTTTTTTTTTTTTAGTTTTACATCAAAAAGCCAAAAATGTTTCAGGTTTTCTTTATTAATTTTAAGGAAATAATAACTGTTAAGCTTAAAGGTTAAACTCAAGTTTCTAAAAGAAAAAAAAAATTACATTTGTAGAAATACTTTGGGTTTTCACTTTTCTAATGTGTATCAGGAAAATTTCAAGCAATCATATGGATTATATCCCTAAGGATATTAAAAAAAAACCAAAACCTTCCCTTTTTCTTAAACACTTATGTCACAATTTCAGCATTTATAGTGTTTGAGGTTCCATTCCAACAGAGGTAACTCTTCCATCTGCTTTTACAAATATATCACATACCTAGGGATAACCTATTTAGGAGTGCTGGAATGCTGTAAAGTGAAGTTAAATATACGATTTCAGTTGAGCAATAAATGTCACCGTATTTTATTACTCTGTTCACGTTAGCATAAAACAGTTATCTGTGGCTGCCCAGCTAATAACGTATGAAAGCAATGACGTGTCACAGAAGCAGAGTTTTGATATGAGCAGATAGTCCTTTTAAAGTGGCATCTTACTCTTCCTTTCTAAGTACAAGGAGTGCTCTCCATTCTCAAAGAAATCGTGAAGCTGCATTGGATTCCAGCATCTCGAAAGACTGCTCTGTAAATGAGCAACACAAATATACTCACCTGTTCCATCATCTACATTCTCTACTTCCATCACTTCTGTGTTTATTCTCCCCCGAAAAAGGTAACGATGGCCATCTGTAGATGCTTTGCTGTTCTTCAACCGCCTGATAAAAGAAAGAACAGAGGAGCATGTCATCCACCACCTTTCGCTATGTTTCTGCAATGCTACCTGTACATGTAGCATTAGAAGACTACTATAAGAATCACAACCCATTCATACATGTGCAGTTGAACTGTGGAAACCATTGCTAAATGGGACGCTGCTGATACTAAGGCAAAGACACCTCTGGTAAGAGTAAGCTGCAAATTGCTGGCTGATAGGAGGGTTTATCAGGAAAGTCTCATTCTGTAAGTGCCCTGTTCCAACACTTTGGTACTTACATGCCACTGCCTCCCATCAGAGGCAAAATACTGCATTGGGAGGATCTTTCCTGCTAACTGGTTTAATCCTTCTTATGCTAGTCAAGAAATTCAACACAAGGGTGGCATGACTGAAAAAAATAGACCTTTTGGTCTACTAAGAATACCTTTGGATATAAATCTTGACCTACACACATTAGCCTCATAATTGAGATATATGCATGGAAGAACTACAAAGACATTTTTTCTTCCTCACATAAGGGTTAACGAAGAATTATAATTAAGAATTGCTGAAATTCTGAGGAAGTTTCACAGTGACATATTCCAAAGCACTCTGCATTGCTATAACTCTGTTCCCAGTCAAGTCAAGGCTTTTTGAGAATCCCAGTTCTAGGCAGCTTTTCCCACATCAGATAAGCCAGGGATGATTTTCTGTCCATTTTGGCCTATAATGATAATTAATACTGTATATCAAACAAAGGTCAGTTCCTGAGAATTAATGATCCTCTAAATTCTGACCTTCACTCACTCCAGAGAGGTACTAATCTTCAGAAAATAACCTGCCTCTCAATCATTACTGTCTAATGAGTAACTCTACTATACAGTAAGTTTCTTATTCAAAAACTGAATGTATTAAAAAAAAAAAACAAACAAACCCAAACACCAAACCAGCAGCAAGCATAAAGGTTCAGTATCACGTATTTTTTCTCTCCAAAGTGAGGTAAATCCATTAACTCTAGTGACCTTTGTACTTATGAACCCAAATTTAGCAATCCACGTTTATACAATTCTGCAGCAAACAGATGCTTAAAAATTACATAAAATATCTCATACCATAAAAATAGGACAATTTTTGTAAAATTTCCAAAATACAAACCTCCTGTGTGCAACACTTTCTTTACCTACTTGCTAATCAACACCCAAAGTATCTTGCTGGCATATAATCAATTCATTTTCCACCATAAACCCTGGAACTATGTTCTAAATTGAGTTATTCTCATGTCTGCAGAGGTGTCACCATGGTACCAGTCAATGACAGGTAGGACATAATTGCTCAAAACGAAAGAAATCATTAACCTTTCATGTGTTATGAGATTTTCATCCAATAGTGCATTTTAGCTAGAATATGGCGACAAAAATATGTAATGTAGTGGTGGACAAGTGAAAAGACACTATGTCATCAGTAATTTAATTGTAATTGCCAGACAACAAAATATGGTAAAAATTAGAAACTTTGAAAAGACCGTGAGTTTATATTGAACCTGTCTACATAAAAATGGAACTGAGCAGTTGCAGAATGATATCCTTGAAATAAATTCAATATTCAACACTAGATATAATCATGAGGTTCTTAAATGGTTCATACTCAACTGTTCCAAAAGTTCTGCAACCTAAGCAAGAGTTGAAACTTAAAAAGACTGATTCACTATAGCTAGTGAAGTATAAATTACTTATCTGCTCACATGTAAATGCTTCCCTGTTAACAGAGTAATCTATAGAAGGAAACAATATTCAGTGGGGAAGAAGATTTTTAAACCTCCCTCAGGGTTAACCAGCATCTTCATCAGTAGTAACCCACTGGAAAAAACAGCATTTCCAGTCCAGTCTGAAAAAGATCCTTGCAGAACAAGCCCAGCAGCTTTACAATTCAAAGACATTCTTGATCAATAGGGTCCACGGCTACTTTTCCACTACTACCACTTTCTACCTTCCATACCACATACTGATGAGTCAGATCTTCCCCACATATCGGTTCAGCAAGAAGCTCTACAGGTGCTACAGTGAATCTAACCAAAAGTCTATAATTAGCACAGGAGGAGAGAAAACGGATATCCATCCCCTAGCCACCTGCTCTTATGTATGACATGATGAATATGAGTATAAACTTATTTGGAAAAATAATTTTAAAATTACTTAAAATAATACTTTGGAATGATGAGTCTTATGCAAAAACTCATGTGAAAAATACCATATATAAACTACATACAATAGCAGACAACAAGAGTTGCTAATAAAATTTTAAAGCATCCATTAAAAATTGGTTGTAGATTCATGCAGACACATGACCACTGCCAAGCCAGAGCACTGATCAAAACAAATGGATATTTACAGGTGCAGAGAAAGACATCCTTCACCTGGATGCTACATACAACCCAGGGCACTGGTAAAAGACAGTTGGAAAAACAGGATGAAAGTTAGCTATCAAATCTGGAGCTACCCTTGAAAATCTTACAGCACTCGCACTGATCTGATGGACATGGCTGTGGTGATGACAGTAGAACCTGGATTTAGGAAGCAACAGCTTCAGCAGCTGCAGACAGTTTCCTTGACTGGACACTGAGGTCGATGGTGGAGTGTCCTCTGACACCATCTACAAGTGTGCACAGGCAGAGGCAAAGATAATGGTATTCGCAGTGCTATTAGAGAGCATGCTCAAGGTCTATCATGTACCTAGGGAGCTATCAAGGATCTACCCAGTAATATGTATTCATGTGGTGGTGCATTCCGCACCCCCCTTTTTCTTCTTGTGCACCTGGCAGAGCATGGGAAGCAAACCTGCTTTACAATCTCAGTAACCCCCATCAAAACTTCGCCTTTGTGTAACGAGTTTGGCGGTTAAGCGTCCCTTGACCGTATCAAAAACTCTTACATGGCTGAGGTGGGAGCAGCCCTGCGTATCCCAGGGAGGCAGCCCTGACAACCTTGGAACATATTTTTCATCTGTCCTAGTCACCACCTGGCAGCCTTGGGGCCTATCTTATCTAGGCTGTAACTCAAGAGGATCTGTACCAGCATCACCGGAATTTTTGAGAACATTAGTAATTTTCAACATGGGCTGTGAAAGTAGAATGGAAATTTACTGATGCCTAAAGTCAATCATCTCATGATCCTATAAACAACAGTACCAAGTGAGACCCTTCGAGCTCTCCTGGACCACAGTGGGCTGCACCAGGATCTCCCTCTGAGTGGGATGCAACTCTTGGAGCTGCGAACTCTTAAGTTTGCATGAGCTGATCTCTGGTGCTCCTTTCTCCTCAAGGTTCGACTTTAGCTTTGAGACAGTCATTTAAAGTGAGTATTTCACTAAACCCGGCAGGGAATTTTTATTGGGGCCTTTAACTGCGCACATTTCAATAGGTACTTTTAATTGTGCACATAATGAGTATTTAGGTCTAGTGTGTGTGTGTGTGTGTGTGTGTGTGTGAATCGATTCAAATTATTATAGTAAACCTCATTTAATCACTTTGTAGATGCTAGATTAATTAATGATTAGTTATTGCTAAATTTTTGTGATTCTCTCCTTGCTGCAAACAAACCTTAAACGGCTGCTAAACATATGTAATCCTTAGACATAAACCATTGACCAAGTCTGAGACTAGGATTGGATCCAGCTGCACCTAGGCTCCTCTCTGAGAAGGAGGTTAGAAAGCAAGGGGGTCCATTCTGAACCTCGTGACTGAACGGGAGGGCTCCCCTTTTCCTCGTATTTTCTTTGGGCTTGATTTCCTCTTCCTTTCTCTTTTTTTTTTTTTTATATATATATACGCACACACACACACACACATTCCATTCATTTAATAAGTAATAGAGTGAACCTTGCCATTGAACTCCATTAAAGCACACTTTTATAGATTTCTATTAAAATCACTATTTGCAAATATCTTTGACGGTGATTTTTTAAGCGGCCTAACCACTCATCCATGACAATTCAATGGCTACTCAAAAATAGTTTCTGGATCAAAAAGACAAACTCAAGCATTTTCAAAAGGGATGCCTGTACATAGGAGAACCCCTATTTCTCAGAAACATAAGAGCACTGAACGAACATTAACTGCAGAAGCTTGTTGCTGAACTAAGGAATTGCTACTTGCAATACAGCACGCAGCAGCTTTCTGGCTGTTTTCCTGATTAGAAATACAAGGCTTGAAACTCTTGAATCTGTGGAGACTAATTTTATAGCATAAACTACAATACTGATTTGTTTGAACTAAAAATTCAGTCTGTTTACCCTTCCTAGAAGAGAGTGAGGCCATCACATATAACCTGTTGTGGAAGACCGACAAAACAGATTCCTTCTCCCTGCACTTCATCATTTGGATTCTGCATTCCTACAAAATTTTTCCAATGTTTGAATTAAATACACTTCTCTTTGGAGTGTGAGAAATACACTTCCTCTAAGAATGCTGACTTTTATATTGCAATTAACTGCAGTAAACACTTTGGTGTTGTTCAAATATTCTTATGAAACAGCACACAGAGGTTCAGCTCTACTGTGAGAAGAATATAAATTATTTTTCAAAGTATAAATTAATAATTTACCTGTGCTTTTTTTTGCAGTAGACCAAAAGGTTATCAAAAAGAAAAAATATCCTCTCTTGGATATTTCCTGCTGAAATTTTCAGTAGTAGTCCACTTCGCAGCATTTCTGTGCACGTGTCTGTGATGTTGGACCCCTAAAATCAATTGGAAAGAGATTATTTTTTCTATTCTGTGAGAATTGAAGGATTCTGCACCAGCTAAGGAAAAGTTTCTTATACAAACTCACAACCATAATGATTCTCTGAAAACACCAAGAATAAAACTCATGGTAATTTATTACATTAAACAATAATTTCTAATGTTTACTTAATGATGCTTAACACCAGCTTTGCACTCATTTAGTACTGCCATTAACTGGGGCAGAGAGTTTGTGGCTTTTTTGAATGGATAAAGTTTAATCACTACAGTTTCCAAATTATATTACATTTGTGTATGACATCCCTCCTGAAAAATCAGGCCAACTTTATACAATAACTCTTATTCTCAGTAACTTTACTGTTTAGTCAGAAATGTCAGAAAATGGGGCTTTACAAGACATAATCTATGCCAAGATGAACTCGGAAGCTGAAGCACCCTGGAACTTGAACATCATTAAGGGTACATACTTCCACACTAAGTTAAGCTAAACAGTAAATCAAAATCAAAACCCAGCAAGATTTAAAATTCAGGCAAAGCTAATAGTGGCACGTATGACAACACTTTCTAGTATACTTCCTCTTAACATACTCTGAAGACATCAGAATTTTGCTAAGCATAAAATGTTTGGGATGAAACTTCCCATGCCTCATTTTTGCTTCAAGGCAGATCATTCTTTCATGTGAAAAGGTGGCAGGTATTTCCATAAAGGTTAACGAAAAAGAAGCAACTTTAACAAAGGATAACATTTTCCCAAAAATATTTCTATGAAAAAGTCGTGGCATTTCTATGCCTTATAAAGAGAAATTCACCTCTCAAGGAAGCCTGCCTTGAATTCAGAGGTGTATTTTGCTATTCTGAAAATCCATGCTCCTGTAGGACAGAGCTCCTGTCTATATGCATCCAGCCATGCGATCCTATTGATAATTATGCATGCTGGCTGCACTGAGCATACACCCATGGCTCAAGGAGTTTCCTCACTTGAGGCACTCAACAATCAGCCTGGAAAACCTGCGAAAGCCAGGACTTTCCTTTCATCTACACATGTTCTGAATGACTTATGCCTGCAATAGCAGTAGCTACTTCCTCTTCTTGATCTAACCACAGTAGCCCAAAGAAAAATGCATTCAATTAAGAGCCAAGAAGCAATCATGGGTTCTGCTCTCAGCTCTTCATCTTACCGTTCATCCTTTGTACGTCACAGCACTGAATATTGAGCAATAGCTCAGACGCTGTTCTAAGGAGAACACAGTCTGTTTACAGAGATGATAAGAGAGATTTCACAACCATCATGCTGGAACGCAATCCAGCTCTCTAAATAAAGCAGCTTCAGTATCAGTATTAACTAACCACTCTTGTTTCCATTTAGGATCAAATGAGCCTAAAATGAATGTCATCTATGGTCCCTATACCATACTTCCCTTCCTAAGACAAAAGAAGCACCAGAAGCTGGCATACTAGTTTTACAGTTTTATTTGAAACCAAACCCTGAAACACCTTAAAAGCACACTCAGTAATAGAAATTCAGCATAAATTAGGGCTGCACTTCATGTTTACTGACCACAACTACAGAAAAGCAGGCCATTTCTTTCCATTCTATTTCATTGGTTTTGTGTATTAAAAAGAGTAACCAATACTTTATGCTGCTTTTAAAATTTGCTGGAACGGTACTTGCTAATAATTTGCATTTTAAAAGGCTGGATATTTTTTAAAGGTTTTTGGTTTGTTTTTACAGAAAACTTCAGCTTTGCTGGAAAATTGTGATTTTTTTGTAGGGAAGCCAAAAAAATTTCAGCTTAAGGCTTCAAAACTGTTTCAGGAGTTTCAGCTTGCTACAAAAGGGTGTATTTTTTCACAGAAAGAGTTTTATGAAAACATTTTGTCTCTTTTTATTGAAAAATTTCATTTTCACTGTATAAAAATAAAACCTTTTCCCAACAGCCTTAGCAAGATCTGCTACTGTGCCAGCACCATGTCATAAAATACTGTATTTTACACATATTTTAAATGTATATAATTCAGGCTACCTGAATTATCAGGATTTGCCTCATTCATGATTCAAGTTCAACATTGCAATATGACAGCGAATATTATCTGTATCACATTACTACCCTTTGCTATTGTTTTCCTCTTCATTTTCTTTCTTTTCTACTATGAACTGCTAGATGATGGAAAAAAAACATTCTAGAGATATTTTTTTCCTTTGGAGACCTCCCGTCCAAATACTGAACAGTGTTAACTTCACTTATCGGATACCTTTTGACAAGATCACAACCCATGCTGGCGTGGCCGCAGGTCAGTGAATTTTGTTATTGCTGTTTTATTTGCTGAAGTCCAAGGGAATAAGAAAACAGGATCAGAAGTCACATCTGGCTGTCCTACAAAACACTGCCAGTGCAGAAAAATCCCCCGCCACCTCCTTGCCTATGTAACACTGTTAGGGTCAGCCTGTTCGTAGAATTTGGGTGGGCATGAAGCTGAAAAAGACAAAAGAGGAAGGGCGTACTATGTGAAAGCACTGCTGTCTCTACACCTGGGGTGAGCACTCCCCTCCACTGCATCCCTTAGGGATAAAAAACATGCCCAAAGAAAGAGAAAGCAGAGAGCACACAAGCACTGCCATATCCACCATGCAATTCAAAGGAGGACTGACAACTATAAGAATGTTTCCATAAAGGCTGTAGCTACACCTTGAACCTCCACATGGGTTTACAGCAGGAACACCAAGCTACGGTTGATACCCAGCCCAGTAAGATAATTCATTTATCCAGCTTCGAGCTGTCTCTCTCACGGGGGAAGGTTCAAGGCTGCAGCAATGGATGAGAGGTCACCCTTGTCCCAGAAGCGAGACGCTATCTACTGCACAGCTGAAACTGAACTACGCTACCTACAAGCAATACTTTCGGAACAAATATTACCAAAACCTTCTAACACAAACATGTTTTCATTATATGTTTGAATTGAAACTACCAGGGAAACCTCAAATATGAGCAATTTGAATCTGAAAAGTAATTTGCTATTTTAAAATTTTCATGAATATGTACATTTATACTCGGTGCTTGCAAGGGAAGATCATATAGTTGCTCAACCTAAATGCAAAATCACTACTACTATGCTACAATTCATGTTCCTATACATTTAAAGCACCTAGATTAGAGCTGATGGGGTATTTTCAGCGAAACTAGCATTTTTGTAATATGTCAATTTGAAAATGCCATGTACTGTAGGAACAAACCTGTTCTAATCATCTTCCAACAAAACGTATGAAGAATTCAATTGGAAAAAAACGCAAAGCAAGTTTTTGCTTTCCAAAGCAGGCTTATCCTGTGAATCTAGTCTAGTTTTCCCTCCATCCTTCCTACTGAGCCATTGAAGACTCCAAACATCTAATTGTAGAGCAGTCCTCTCCTGTAGGTCACACTGGGGCTGAGGACTGTGTGGTTTTCCAGGATACCTAGTGTGGAAATTAAAAGCCCGTAAGATCTCAGAGCTTGCAGGCTATTTAGATAAAACTGGTTCCTAACAGCCTCGGGTTGCCAGTCAGTCACCTATCGGTCTGCTAAGGCCATAGCTCAGGCAAGACTTCTGAAATGTGAGCTACCATGACTGTATCACAAAATACATACATTTAAAATGCACTGGAAGGAGAGAGACTACATGAAAGAAACGTAAAACAATATCCCCCTCATCCTTAAGTCATTAAATATCCATCTTTGAGATTAAAAAATGTCCTTCATTACCCTGAGATCAAAAGCAGCATTTGTTGATTTTGTTACAAAAGCTACTTATTCACATATTCTGGGCAAATTTCAGTCAAACACAGAGGTCTGACCATACTGATTCAGTGGCCATCACGCTAGCAGTGATAAAGGTCAGAAATAGCAGATGTTAACTTACTCTTCAGTACTTGCACATGGGCAGAGGAAACAGAAATAAAACAGGGGAAAGGCGTAAAAATGCTGGAGTTCAAAACAGAAATCTCTATTAAAATACTACTTGATGATATAGCGGAAGGGAAAGGAACAGAATACCCCACGCTATTGTCACTAAGTTGGCCTGTGACTCAGACTGGGTTGTTCGGATTCCAGCTTACAACAAATGCAACAATTTTATTTTTTCTTCTCTCACTGTAACATCCACGCAAATTTTACTGACAGACTCCTTCAGCTGCTGAGCCATTCTCCAGCTGAGACAGCCACCTACACAAGTTCTGAATTCAGGCCAATAAATTTAACCACTTAGGAAATTAAGTGAGAAAGTCATTATACTCAAAATTTTCTTTCTTGAAACAGATGTTCCATTTTTCCATGAATCTGTATTTTTATCATAATAAACACAAGCTTCATTTTATGACACTTATGTATAGGAATTCAAGTCATGCTTTGATCAGATTCTAAAAATAGTCTTTATTTTTTTCCCTTTCCTTCTAGTTGGGGCCAAGCAATGTGCTAAGCATTTCCTTCTGGAAGGAAATCTCCAACAAGTTTGCCTCTTTATTTTTAGGCAATGCAGAAAACCAGATGTTTATTTAATTAAATCCACTCTCATACATTGCATTCAGAGATTTTTTGTAGTTGTTGTCGGGAATTATTCAAAATACTGTTACCTCTTATACATGCTCTGGAGTTCTTACCATTTCAAGGACTAACTGTATAATATCCCCATCCTTTTCAAACATAATAAGATCAGGGCAATTTTGCCAGATCGGGCACCCTGTGGTTCCCATATGATAACATGAAACCCAATCAGCTCAACTACAATAAACACCACATAACTCTACTGAAAACATACCATTTTAAGACAATGGCACTATTTCAGAGTTCAAGCACAAGTGAAATCCTAAAATTAAATCTGGCTGGGGGGCTGGGAGGGAGGACCAACCGAAAAAAAAAAAAAATCCAAGGTTGGAAGGAACTTACTATGTTACAGTTCACAAAATACATTCTGAGCACAGAGAGAATAAGTCTATGTTTCACATGTTTCTGTTCATATTGTTACCTTTCGATATTGTTATTTTTGCTCATTAATATATTTCTAACAGCAAACATATTTACTACTGTATGTCTTACTAAGGATTCAGAAGAAACTTAATGCAGGAAAGTGGATTCCCTTTTGAGGGTTAGAGGTTTCAGAACAGTCAGTTCTTAACCAACTTATATGACTAAAAATGCATTGAGTTAATAATACTGTAACTTTATACTTGAGTGTGTTCATTAAGATGGATTTGACAAGTATCTATAAGACTCAGGCACTGAAAGCAAGTAGAAGAATTTTAATCATTACAGTGCAGTACAAAACTTAATTGAAAAGTTGAAAATAATAGAAGGATTCAAGTCAGTGATAGGCAATAAGGATTATTTAACAAATTTTCTTGCCATAAAACATTCAGCAATGTAAGCACTTAACTTGCTATTGCTTCTATCATGAAGTTATTGCACAAGCAAGTCTAATGTATTTTAATATTCACATACACTAATATTTCCAAGTTACTGCTGATGACAGCAAGTTCAAGATAATTACAAAAAGAAACTTATTTTCACCAAGTCTAAACAACATGGCTTCTTTTGTTAAGTGTTAGGTCAACTAGACCTCCTCTCAATTACAACATTTAGAGCTCGACTTTATCGAAGTAGTCCTTTCTTTTTCAAAATCCTACAAACAATATCATGGCATGACTACACATTCTCTGTCATTTGTCTTTAACAGCATTTTTTTTTTAATTTGAGATTGAGGATTACAACTAAATGCAGAAAGGTTTGTCTACAGACCAGCAATCATATAGCTTTTTTACTTGCTAAAATTCCTTCTCTTGAGGCACAGTGAAATTCCATTTTGTGTAATATGTTATAGTGACAATCCTGTACCAAAAGACTACAGTGCCCTGAACTCTGGCATAAGAGGATTTCTCTGCTCTAAATTATACCTACCCCAATTACAGAAATGGAAGAGTAGTTCTTGAAAATGCTGCTACACAGGAAAAGGAAAAATATCTTAAGTGATACATTTCAAATCCCACAATGCACTGAAGAAACACGAAGAATTGTGAATAAATTAGTTGCTTAATCCACGTTTAGAATGAATCAAATCTTTCCACATTACTCAATTAACAACAAACCAAAGGTTTGTGTAAGTCCACAGATCAGGAGATTTCCCGTGGAGCAGACAGGAAATAATTTTGCAGCATCATGGGCAGTATTTAGGGGGTTCTTTGTTCAGTGTAATTTTTATGCTCCTTTCAGACAGTGTCTTGTTCTGCTGAACCCTTCTGGAAGGCAGGAGGAGACTGAATCCAGTGCTGCAGAAGCAGAGCACATCCTTAGGCAGAGCAAGTTCAAGGAACAGCAGGTGTGGTAACAGCAGGAGAGAACAGAGCTGTGTAGAAACTATTTTTTGTTTCTGCTGTTTTATCTACTACTATGAATATCTACTTAAAAGTTGACTCTTCTAGTCAATATTCTAATTTTTAGTTGTCAGACTTCTTGGGGAACTCTGTCAGTTAAAGTTCAGGCAGGTCTATCTCAAAGCTTTCTCTGATTCAGTGTCCCATCAGTGTTCCTAACCTTTTCTTTTCTTTGCACTGTACAAAGGCCATTTCCCACTACATAGCTGAAAGATCAGGTCTCAGTCTATCAGACTAACATGCAAAAAATACATTTTTCTTGCTACCTTTTCCAGCCAGCAAGCCTTCCGCAAAGCTTAAAGGGATAAAATCTCTTCCTCCAGTTCTTATGCAGCTCTCTCAGGAAGAGAAGTAGCACATCTGAGTAAAGCATTCAAAAAAGCAAAGAACTACTTTCATGTTGAAATTCATGTCTTCAAAAACACTGTGTATTATATCCAAAACTATTTTTTTTTAAAAAAAATGTTTATGTTACTTGATTTATATTTCTTTTACTGGGACTTGACTTGTGTTTCCCTCCCACCTCAGTGCAGGCATTTCAATACAAAACACCCAAGGCAATTTAAAGATACACCTCTATCTACATCTATCTTTCTGTATAAAATAATTATAGTGCTCAAAATAATACAAAAGGAAGACTTTGATGCTACAACTACTTGATCTTGTTGTTATCTAGGGGAAAGGGTGGCTCTTCTGGTTACTACTGAAAACTCTAACTTAGGAACAGACCTATAGTTTCTTCACAAAAATAAAGCATTAAAGCTCTTCCACTTGCAAAGCATAAGAAAAAAAACCAGGTCTTACACAGATTCTATTGAACACATCAATAATAAATAATCAAAATTTTTTTCAACCAGACAAAATGCTATTAGGCAGGCATTGACAGCAGTAAAATCAGAGCAGCAGTTAAATTAGGATTTATAGACGTGTATGTTTGCACACATACATGTTGACATAAATGATCAATATTCTAAGTCAAACACAAAACATTTGCCCTCTTTCCTGAAAGTCTGCTGTTTTATACAGCTGTGCTCAGTCATGGACAACACTTAATTTACAGAGCAGATTCCAAATAAAAGCTGTGATTTCACAGAATTGAGGAGCTGACAGTACCTCAGGATCACAAGAACAGTGCAATACATACTTGTTGAAAACTGTTACTCCCTCCTCAATATAGAAAGCAACAAATCTTATTACAGTACCTCCCATCCTTCAACATGAGACTGCCATTCTTCCAAAAACTCTAATTTTTCCATTTGTCTCTTGGCCTCATTGATGTTGGAACAGACAGCTTTCATGGCCTGGAGGGCTTCCATTAGTGCCGCATAGTCACTGTGCTTCCTTGGAGTCCGCTTCAGTAACTCCTATTTAAACATTTAAAAAAAAAAAAAAAAAAAAAAGACAAAGAAAAAAAGAAACCTGTCTTTGATGTCTAAATGTACATTACAGGAGGCTTAAATTGACTAGGATACAAAATCAAAAAGTAGCCAGACGTCTCTTTTACTAGGTGGAAAAGTAATAAGCCCTCCAGCATTGTGTCCTAGTAGGACATTAAAACTTAGATAAATAAATTACTAAATAAAAAAAGAATAAAAATTATTAATAAAAATAATCACTACTTAGGAAAAAGTTTGCATTTCAGCTACTTTCTCCCCCCCAGCGTTTCTTCATGTTGAGCTTTCTTTTGGGGTTTTGTTTTGGTTTGTTTGTTTATATTCCACAGGATGGAACTGTTCAACAGCAAGGATAACAATTCTGCTTAAAAATGTTATTTACTGATGTCAAAATTAACACCTGCCTTTCCTGCAACTCAAGGAAAAAAACATGTTCCTTTAGCTCCGCAGTATTGTTTAATCTAGTGCAACACACCAGAGCACTGAACAATACCTTGGGTGACTCACTGATTTCAGATGGTTACTGGTAAGGTAATGGCAGCCATACTAAAAAACAAAAGTGGAGTTGCCACTATTCATTTGAGATTTCCCATCTCAAACTACCAACTACCCATTTACGGCTGGACCAACTATGGACAGCCTTCAGTGCACACCCTGAGGCGTGGGTACATTCCTCCTGGAGCCCCAACCCTGCTGCCACCACACCCTATATTTAAATTTAAGATAAATATATTAATTTCAATGTATCCCTGAAGTAATTCATTAGTCATTTTCCCTTGTTTTGTCTGTAGATCCTCCATTCAAAAAATAGAAGACAAAAATAATTTTAAAATAGGCCAAGGGAACTGTAAAACCACAGATATCTGGGATGACTCAAACTTCATTGCAATTATTATATTCTTTAACTTGTTTTAAAAACCTTTATTTTAACATGCTACTTTTCGGTTTTTATGTCAGTGCAATGAAATGCATATGCCTCATAATTGGCAATGTTTCAGATCTAAACTCACACATGCATTGTGAAAAGTACTGTCCAATAATCAGGTTTCAGGTAGCTTCTAGAGCAGAAGCTGCTCTGGCTTTTCCCTCATGGTTTGAAACAATAAACAATATTAAACCTTACTTTGTTAAGGATAAATTCGTTTTAAATATTCACTTTCCTGATGATTGTATTATTTTATTTCCTAACGTGAAAAAATTCAGTAACTCAGAGGTTTGCACATCTAAGGTTTATCAGCACATTTAACATTTTTCATTAAGTTGTAACAGTAAGATAAGAATAAACATATAAATGTGCATAGAACCACCTGCAGCATCTTACTGTTACTGTACAGTTTTTCTTACGAATCATTTTCAGAAATATTTTTCATTTACAGTTACATGTCACTAACAAACTCTGCTATCCCAAGCATTTTAAGCAAGGATATGGTCAAACCCAGCTGAAATCAGTCTCATTAAACTCCCTTAATTGGCTCACTTCCGTTCAACAACAGAGAAGCAACCTTACGACTAGATGCAGAAAGGAGCTAATCATCTTGACCCAGCCAAACTCCTCAGTCCTTTTAATACTGATGTCAGAAGACTTGCCACTGGCTTTAATGAGAGCAAGTCTGGGTCCAGTATCTAATAAAGAGATTATTCACTGTGTAGGGAGATTGTTCCTGCAGTTTGGAAATATGCTTAGCAACCAGTTTTATATAGAAGTATAAAGTCCTAGATAAAAATCTTGTTAAGTACCTTCAAAAGAAGGGGATACTTGCATATTCTCTGTATCGGTGTTACTAGATATCCCTCCAATGGTACATCTGTGTTCTTGCGTCCTCCGAGGAGCATGCAGTTCTAGAGTGTGAATGGTTTCAGAAATTATTAAAAAATCCTGAGAAAATTATCAGAAATAAAGACAAGGGCATATGCACACAGCAATATTGGCTAAGCTATATAAAAATTATACATGTATATGTTAAATATGGGATGAGAGAGGTTTGCAAGAGTGTCAAAAAAACAGGCTTGAACACATGCATAGGCAGGTACATTGACTATCGTACACGACAAAGAAGCTGCAATGGTGTTATGCAGGCGTTTCCCCTGGGTATCCTCTTCATCCGGTCTGATTAAAACTGGCCTTTTTTTAAAGTTTAAAAATAAAATACAGTAAATAACATTCTAAAAATATGCTTTCACACTTCAACGAACAAAAATAAAATTAATTCAGGGTGACCACTATAGGTGCTGTTGGTTCCAAAAGGTGTGTTCTCGACAGCAAGTAGCATCAAAGAGGCTTTGAAAAGTTTTGATATGGCCATCCTAATACGCACACACACAAGTCTTCTGTTTACATGCTTCTATATTTAAACACCATGTGTAATGAATAAAATATCCTTAGTTATGGGCTAAAGAATATGTGAGTTTTGACAAGACATCCAACTATGGAAGCAGAGAATACATGAGAGATTGGGTGGAAGCATCCATGAAAAAGCAGCCGAGAGAGAGAGAGAGAGAGAGAAGAATAAGGGCCATTTGAGATAATGAAGTATGCAAGGGACATCACAGCAAATATTTGAAATTGCTGGAATTAAAGTGTAAGTACATAATGACCTAAAGTAATGATGGAAATTATTTTATGGAGAGATCAGAAGGAATTGTGATGCAATGGTATGAGATAATCTACAGCTTCAAAGAGCAAGATGTCTAAACTGAGAACACTAAACAAAAGTAGTTTAACACAGCCAGATGGTATGTTGACGCAGGCCACAAATCTGGATGCAGACACATTGTTGATGGAACAGAGGCTACACAACTGGGTGGCCACTCCGCTCAGCACGTAACTCACAACGCACATGCCCCAAAACCAGCGCTGCTAGGGGGATCTCTACACCCACCCTTAAGTCTCTGCTTTGTACTCATGGTTAACCAGCTTCTGTCTTATCCTAAAGGATGTTTTATGCTAAAGGATCTCACTTAACCTGCAAACGAAAAAGCTTTACTGCTAAAGACCGAGTAAGATAATGGCAATGCAGACTATAGGTTTATATGATGACTGTCTCTATACTTAAAAGGCTCAAAAGTTTGGCTTCAGCTCCCCCTTGTTTACAGATAATCACATCTCTATGACCTGAACTGTTCTGTCTGGCTAGAAGGCTTCAATTGTACTTTCAAATCAAACAGTCAGACCTCCTGTTCTCTAGGTTAGACTGCTGCCACTTATTCTACAGACATGGCCTGAATCTATGAGGAACCCAAAGCAGATGTGGAAGCCCTGTGCATGCGCGCAGGAGTACATGACACTGGCACATTATGAACTGCCGCAACTGCACACTTGGCTTTCTTTCTCACAAAAAAAAAGTTCTTTGCAATCTTTCACTGGAATATTTTGCTTTTTGCCTCTGTAGTCAGCATTCACTGCTTCTTCTTGAGTCCAGCCATGCTGCTCCCAATACAAGAACCATGTGTGTGCAGCTCCTCAAGTCTGGGGCAAGGTGAGGGATACTGTGTCAACCGCTGAGGAAAAATAGGACAACTTTGAAGCAGTTTTTAACTATGAATGGAACACTGCTGCCTCAGAGACTCTTTAACAAAAAGGCAGATGGAGCCTCATGTCACCCAGTACCCCCTACAATAAGGAAATTCCCATACTGCTCATTAACTTGGCTGTAAGTAAATGCAGCTAGGAAGGGAGTCAGACGCAGTATCTTTCAAAAATTTAGTGAGCTGCAACAGGACAACTTCACCAAGAACTCTGTCAACAGCAGTAGTGAAAGCCTACTGCATGCTAAAAATAATTAATAAAATAAATAAAACTTGTAATACTGCCAGCATTGTCATAATCTTTTTTTTAACCATATCTGTGATGCTTTGCTGATAGTCATTTGCTCTCCGGTCCTAAAATGCAGTAATCAGATCTGATCACTCTGAAATTTGATATCATATCTGAGGGCACCTTCTCAGGCATTTAAGCTCCAATGTAGTAGGCCCCACATTTCAAAACTGACCTTGTTATCACAGGACACCCTGAAGGAAAACACAAAAATCATTGCATACCGAATCCTTCTTTTAACAACTAACATCAACTATTAGGAAACTCAGTATTTAGATGGAAAATGGTTTTGCTGGGGGAAAACGAGGACTGTCATACGTAACGTTTTAAAACCCCTCCTTATTTGTCTTGTAAAGTGAAAGACTAATTCTGTAGCTGTTTCTTTTGACCTCAGATTAAGTCAGCATCTAAGATGAGGATGGCTACTCCATGATCCATAACAAAACATTTTTCTGTCTGGCACAGCCGTGGCTACAGTACCAGAACACGGACCTTCTCTTCAGAATTTCTGACGAGTCCTTCGGCTTCCTTTCTCTAATTTCTTTCCTTACCTCTCCTCGTATATCTTATCCTATTCTTTTTTCCTTCTACAGGCACAGCTGGATTTACACTCTTGTCTCTTGGCCAGCTAGTTCAAGGCACACTGCCTAATGCTGTATTACGCACGGATCCAACGGCAGCAGTGAAAATACGATGTACACAACCCCTTCCTCTGGAAACACCACCCCCAGCTGAAACTGCCCGCTAACCACTTGCAGGTGTGCTTGTAATTGCTACATGGTGGAGGTGACAGTGCTAACAATTCACTGCCCAGTCAAAAAACATTAAGTTAGAATACCAGTTCAAAGTTTATTTACCAAAAGAAACGTCCGCACTGTTCTTATTTTGTTAAGGTCAAGCAGAACTTTCTGTGCCTTCTCGTGGTTACTGCAGTATTCATCATAGATACGGAATTTCTCCTTCTGCAGAAACAAAGAAATACATTGTTATTCACTTGCCATTTTAATTTTTTTTTTTAATTAATAAAACATGGAATGAACACTTCTCAAAGCTGAATAGCTAAAATAGTCTTCATTTTGGAAGGTCAGCTCTTCCTCCTACATTTATTATTTGAGGTCCAGCCTCAAATTAGAATTATTAACAATCTGGAAGCATCACTTGGGAATTTCAATCATAGAAAACCAGGTTGGAAGAGACCTCAAGGTTCATCTGGGCCAACCTTTCTTCGTAAAAGTATGGTCTAGACAAGATGGCCCAGCATCCTGTCCAGCCGAATCTTATAAGTGTCCAATGTTGGGGAATCTGCCACTTCCCTGGGAAGATTATTCCAACGGCTCATTGTTCTCATTGTGAAAAATTTTCCTCTTGTGTCCAATCAGAATCTCCCCAGGAGTAACCTGTACCCATTACCCCTCCTCTTTTCCATGTGACTCCTTGTGAAAAGAGAGTCTCCATCTTCTTTGTAGCCACCCTTAAAATACTCGAACATGGTGATAAGGTCTCCCCTAAGCCTTCTTTTCTCAAGGCTGAACAAACCCAGCTCTCTCAGCCTATCCTCATACGGCAGGCTTCCCAGACCCTTGATCATCTTTGTGACCCTTCTCTGGACCCCCTCCAGCCTGTCCACATCTTTTTTGTATAGCGGGGTCCAAAACTGAACACAGTATTCCAGGTGTGGCCTGACAAGCGCTGAGTAGAGTGGGATAATGACTCCTTTATCTCTGCTGGTGATGCCCTTGTTGATGCAACCCAGCATTCTGTGGGCTTGCTTTGCCACAGCAGCACACTGTTCACTCATACTGAGCTTGTTGTCCACCAGGACTTCCAGGTACCTTTCCACAGAGCTGCTCCCCAGCCAGGTAGATCCCAGCCTGTGCTGCACTCCTGGATTATGTTTTCCCAGACCCTATGCAAGACCTTACATTTGTCTTTGTTGAACTTCATAAGGTTTTGCTGAAAATTTCAGAGGCTGGACTATCACAAAAACACAGGATAAAAAAACACAGGAGGAAAATGCACAATGAGTGGCTTATTTGCTGACATCATTACCTACTTTGTCTGCAAATATGATCCATGCTTCTGCAGAGTCAAAAACTGATGTTACTCAACTCCTGTAAAATGTTTCCACGAACCATTAATAATTTTCTCCTCCCACAAGGAATAAACAAAGACTTAGCAAACAAATGGGACTCAAACCAGAGATAACAACGAAACCTAGACTTTTTGTTAGGCCTACAACTGAAAGCAAACTCACTTGTCCTGATTTTGCAGAGCTCTGTAGCACTGACATCCTTGTTTTGCTCCAGCAGGAAAAATAATACTCCTAGAAAACAATTACTACAGGACATACAAACATACTTGTGGAGGTACTGCAGCTGTGAGAAGTAAAATACCTTCACAGTCCAGAAGCATGGAGATATTTTACCCAGCATATGCAATTCTTTGTTAAATATTCACATTTTTGCCTAGCATCAAAGGGGAATAAAAATAAAGTATATTACTACTTTTGCTCTGTCCTGCAACCCTGATCCTTGTACCTCCATCTCACATATAGGCACCAGCCTCACCCATGCTGCAAGGCTCAGTTTGTCAGCCTGGACTAATTTGGTGAACATAATGATGAAACAACAAAAGTTTGCCCATTTGATGCGTTCTTTTTTCATTCTCCTCCCCTCTCTTTTTTTTGGAAATGACAGTAACCAAGAGATGACCTCAAAGTACTCTACATTATGCAATCAAGTCATATTTTGTCCTCATGACTAGGTACACTCATCATAATGACAGTAATTAATAAAGACAATTAATAAAGGAAAAAAGTGAAATAAGGCTGTAATAAAAGATAGCGTACATAATGAAGAAAGCAGGTTCCAATTTCATGTTGCGCATTAGGTTCCGGCTGTAAGCACTCCTCCACCAGGGATAGGAAGTTTTTGTGAACTGCAAGAATATCTTCAATATTTGAAAACAACATCTGCAAAAGAATAAAACATACATAAATAAAACATCAGATACAAAACAGATGAAATATGCAATTAGGAGACTAACCTTAACTGTCTCTTCTGTGACATTTTTATCCACTTTGGCTGTAGCACATTGGATCATTCGGTGAAGGAAAGCCTGCATGAAACAAGACAAATAAGGAAAAGTTATTTCAGGAAGACTTGAACAACTTTTGGCATTTCATGCTTATAATGTTTCCCAAATTTCTTATGCTTTGGATACAGAGTCACATCAAAATATTACCTGGAATCTAAACCAAGTATTTTATTTATGAAGTATTTAGTAGTCCTGTTATCCTAACATGATATAAAACCCTATCTACATAACAGTGACACATTAATGAAGCTGAGAAACTGAACATGCTCTGAAGTACCACTTCCATCCCGCACTCATATTACAATCAAGCAAGAGCAAAATGAGTAATCTTCAAAATCTCTCTCTAGCACTTTACAAATTGACTACAACACAAAGCCAAAATAAGCCACTAATTTCTAAATTAAAACTAGTCAGGAGATACTATTACGAAATGTAACTTTTACCATAGCAACCACAAGTAAGATTTCTGATGTATTAATGATCAAACCTATTGTAAAGTAAATTCGTGTATTAATGATCAAACCTATTGTAAAGTAAATTCGCTTAAATAACAGTCAGCTGCACCTCGTTTTCCTTAATGAAAATCTTTGCTCTTCCCACCCCAAGACCTCATCCTTGGGGATCAAATAAGAAGTCAGCAATACCACTAATAAAATACCAAAAGAATAAGTTTTCTTATATTTCACATTCAAGAACTGGAAACAACAAGAAGAGATGCACAATAAGGCATTCCAAAAGAAATACATCACATTTCAGGTACAAAGGATATAATTAATTTTTATTAATTCATTCCATTACAAAGACTTGGGTATGTTCTGAAAATATCTTCACACTGTAGACTAAAATCTTACATTGACAATTCTTCACACAGACACGCATATTCTTTAGTCATTAAAAACCGGCACCACAAGTGCACAAATGTCATGTCTTTCATAACCATTTAGCCCCAAGTCACTGTGCATTGTACACTGTACATTGTACACTGTATACGAACTCATCTAAATTCTGGCGTGGTGCAAATTCCATAAAAGAGGCAATAAATAACCCCCGTGTGGAAGGATAGCAGTCACAGCATCCTTTTTTTTTTCTCTCTTCTGGGACTTAAACATTTTCATTCCCAAGCAGTGATCCTTGCTCTGCTGAAGAGGACTATGTAACTGGCATTACATATTTTTATTACTGAAGGGATAAATCTAGTTATCTAGGAGATAAACAGAATTACATTTGGAATATTGCCAGCACATTGCATGTTTCATATCACTCTTACAGTGATGTAGATTTTCTACTTCTTTAAACCCCTCTTTTTCCTGACTATTTATGCTTTCTTTCTAATTTTTTATTGATGGTAAAAAATGCCATTAATTCATTTGCAGCAGTTAACTGTTGGTGGATGACAGCCCTTTATACCCTTCCTTGCTATGACTATCCACAGGGGCTATGGCAAATTTACTGTGCGCATTGCCTGTACAGCGCACAACCAATCCCACATAGAGCGAGAAAGCCTGTTTAACTGCATGACTCTAAATTCACTTTTGAAAGTTTTCACTAAACCAGCCAACAGTATTAAATATACTTTAGAATTGAGAGGAAAAAACAAAATTCACGAGAACTACCTCTGAAACTCCTGTCTATTTTTACTGTCTGTAATCTCTCTCTGTTCACATTATTTCCCCATAGACCAAACATACTGCTCACCCACACTTATGTTATCCCAGAAGATCTTCATTTCCTGTAACTGTGAAGGAAGGTGAACATTCAGTTGGCTGAAGGCGAAACAGAAAACGATCTGGGAGCTGGGGCATTAGTTATTCTTGAGTGATTCAAGACACTAGCTGAGAGTCATGAGGTCAAGAAGAGTATACATCAGCTGCAATAAACAGACTTGTCCAAGCAGCAGTGTCCCAGACCCCACATCTGCAGAGGTTATCAGAAATTGAATCCAGGAAAATCCAAACTCTCGCAGAACCCAGATGCAAGTCACTAATTAAGGCAGGGAGGCCTAGGATGACTTCAGCCCCTTCCAGCAACTTGGTGCAAGCCCATATGTTATGTTGCTGCACTCAGACTGCAGGGGTAGTGTAGTCATGATGCCAGTTTTTCCTACAGATTTGCCACCTGTTGTTCCCATCAATGCAGATTTGCTTCCTGAGAAAATCATAACACTATGTCCCACAAATCTATGGATGTGACCATCTGAATCGTTCAGGGCACTTACATGAGAGCACTACGAAGCCACACATTATCTCAAAGTAATCGGAAAAACCTCATGTTTTCTAGAAGAGTGGGGTAAGAGAATTCAGGGGAGTACAGGGTGGGATGGAGGTGTCTTCCTCCATCCACCTGCCACCAAGACCCATCCTTGGTGGTATTCACCTGCTGTGGAGGGAGCAATGTAAAGCAATGATGAAACCCAGGTTTCCATGATGCCAAACGCCCCTACCGACAACCTTCCTGGAACGCAGAGACAATGCTGACTCCATACGCACAACACCTCTGTTCTGGGACTTTGCTAGGGAGAACAGACAGCTGTCATCAGGCAGGAGGATGGAGAAGTAATTGCTTTTGTTACAGTGTAAAATAACCTTAATCCAGCACTGTGACTACGGAAAGATAGATATCTCTGAACTGGTATGAGCACACAGTAGGTCTGAGGGAGAGATGACTATTCAAAAGACTCCAAAATTATTTGAACATCAACTGAGGACAATCGAAAACAGTTCCTCAAAAATTAGTAAACAAAGAAAAAGCAGGTCATTTGCAGACACAGCTTTAAGAGGACCCCAGCATAGAAATAACAGACCTTAAAAGGAACATATATAAGGATGCCCAGAAACTACTCAGGAGTTGACAGCTGCTGAGCTAAGAGAAAAAAGTTTATAGAAGCTTTTGAAGATAAACTACATAAACTATTACTAATCATAGAAAAAACACACCTGTAAAAAAATGAAAGAAAAGTAAAATGGACATCTCAGCCAATCTATGATTTGCTAAAGAACAGAACACACAAAAAAAGTCAGAAACTCCTCTGAAATAGCACTGAGTGGTTTCTAAAAATTCTACCATAACTTTAAATCTGCTGCTCAAAGTCCAGACTCATTACTCAGCACCACAGTACATGAAGGAGCAAAGCATTACAAATTGCAAGGACACAGCTAAATAGCCCCTGCTCCTGCACAGAGCAAACAACTGTAGCGATCAATTGGCATGCATGATTCCCATGCTTATAAAAAAAAAAAAAAAAAAAAGTGAAAAATCAGCTCAAACTTAATGCATTTTCATTTATCACGCACACATGTCAGTAAATCAGGACTCATCTTTGTTTCCTGGAGTATACTGCACGCCTTGCTGAGGTTACTTTGAGATTCATCTACATTAGTGTAGATGTTTCTTAGCACATCATCAAGCACAGAGAATAACACGTATCTCTGTGCACGCCAGGATCCCAGACCTTTGTCACCTAGACAGTGATCCTCAACTTTCCTAAAGCTTTTCAAGTGGATTCCAGAGTTTCCCTTAACTTACATTCAATTCCTAGTTTTCTCAAGGAACAGTAAAGCCATATGGTTTAAACACAATTTTCCATTGTCATCTTGTGCTACTAGCATTCTAGTTACATTGCTATAGTACAGGGATTCACCCTTGCAGCACTACAAATGGAGATCCGCTGCCCCTGGCACCCTCTGCCAGCCAGCCTCTTGCTGATCTCCTGAATTCAGAGTTAAGAGACCTCCATGAAACATTCCAGAGGAGCAAGCTGGCTAGGTACCATAAAAAGCAGTCTAAATTTAAAAGATCAGATGAAGAGGAAAGATAAAAGAGAGGATGTTTGTTATTTACATTTTAAAAAAATAAATAATCATCCAGTTTTGTTTGCCAACTTTTAGAACTGTCTATGGAAAACTGTCATTCTAGGAATACCCTTGAGTCACTCAGATGTACAACCCTTGCCCCCGCAAAGTCTGAAATTCAAATTACAAACCTAAACTTCCTCAAGCATCCTTCTGGAAACTTCGTTAGCACAAAATGGCGTCTAAATGATCAGCGTATAGCTGCTTTGCAGAAGGAGACGAAATGCCCCAAAATGCCGAGAAAATTCTAAACATGAAGAGGCACATCTTTAGAAGTTTGACAATCTTTAGAAGTTTGACAAACTTGCAGACCAAAATGTGGGGTACCAACTGAGCCTTTTGGAATAGGGGAGCAGCTACACATAAAATACATAAGATAACAGTTTAGGGCTAAGGTTCCCTAACTCCACTGAGGACATAAAACCTCTATTTCTGGCTATGACTCAGGGTCTCTGTGCCACACTGGTAAGGAGCAGGGTAATTCACCTCTACCTTAGAGAAATGTGGCAAAGAATTACACAGAATATTTGGAGAAGATTCCATACTAATAATATCAATGAAGATAACTAAATCCTTTTGTCATGGTTGTGTATTTATTACTTCCAAAATATTTTGACATACTTTCTGTACTAGTCCATGTTTTAACTCTTTTACCCTTTGCCTGACACTGCTTTAACACACTACAGGAAACACCAGGACTGAAAATTCAAACATAAAGACTAAAAATCCAAATTCAAAGAATTATAAAAGAATCTGTTCACTATGCCAAATAAACACTAATGTGTTTGCCTGTCTGTTGATCTGCTGCCATTTTGTGAGGCAGCGTGTTTCACAGAGAACGCACACTGAGTTCCTGTTACGGGGATTTTACTTCTGGTCTTATGAAAATAAGAGTAGCGTTGTTGGGTTGTTTGGCGGGGTTTTTTTCCTCTGTAGTTGCTCTGTGTGTTGTTGGAAAAAAAAAAAAGAAAAACACCACCGCTACAGATAGCACAAGAAGCTGCCAACAGCACAAATGACTTCTCTGACATCTGGAATGAAATCAGGGAAGACAAAGAAGTCTGCCTGCAGAAGATTCCCAGGGCACAAAGAGTTTTTGCCTTCTCGACAGATAAGAAATTAAGTCCTGAAATTACGTCAGAGCACCTGGATCACAAAATATAAGTAACTATTTTTCTGAAAACACTCATCCTACTTTGGTGAGCCTAGAAAGAAATATTCTTTTTTGTTTGAAAAAAGAATTAAAGTTGCTTATTATTTCCCCCCCAGTCTTCTTTTAACATTGTTTCTACCCTTAAATCTATACTGTCATAAACAAAAACAAGGTAGACTGCAAAAACATATATATTTTTAATAAGGTCATTTCCTTTATATTTTCACTTTAGGAAAACCGGTTCAACTGAAGCACCCAACCTATCATATTGAAGCCTGCTGAATAAAGCTAGCAAGATGCTTTGTACATTAAAACTGAATAAAATTTTATTTTGCACACTGTCAAAAGACAAAATCCTAAAAGAAACCCACAACAAGGAAAACGTTCATATATTACCATTTTTGTAAGTGTCTATAATAACAGGCTTATCTTTAAAAATTTAGAAACACAAAGCTGAAATACTTGTGGGTTTTATGTTTTCTCTTTACGTTTTTAGTGTATCTATAGGCATCTGGATGGTGGAAAATATTTTGCTCTTTTCACAATATTCAAAATGATCCTAGAGAGAACGCCAAGACCTACACTTGGGAAGAAAACTGCTCAAGATTATAGGTGACTAGCCAAATGTATTTTCTTATCATGGCTAATTCAGCTCACAAACATCGAGGTAGTATTTTGCACATCAGTCTGAGTTTTTGCACACTATAATTAATGCACACCATATTCCAGGTCCCAGAAGAACACCATGCTGGTTTTGTTGAAGCACTTTGCTTGATTTTGCCACCAAAAAAAAAAAAAAAAAAAAAAAAAAAAAAAAAAGTTCAATAGAGACGACTCCAGCAGCAATAGCAGCTGTGGTAAAGCACTGTGTGCTTACCCTCCTCTTGCCATTAACCTGTGCCAGAAGCAGTAGCTGCTCAGGCTGGCTTCTGCTACTGAACAAAAGACTCTTCTTCTCTCTCCAGTAATTCACCAGCTGAGGCACCACCTGTTTCTCCCATCTTGCCTGCAGGACTGGATGAATCACAAGCAGCAGAGAGAGCATCAGCCAAGGTCAGATATATTCTTTCTCCCTACTGTACCTAGAGCCACTTTCAAAGCTGGCTTCAGATCGTGCTGCCCATGAGGACGGGGAAATAGATGGACCACATCTGCAATACTTTCCATTCTAGTGCTAATTTCCTTTCCACAACTGACCAAACTATTCCCTTCTCCATTCACCTGACCCAAAGGGGCATCAGTCTGCCTGACAGACTTATTTCCTTAAAGTAAACATGAACTCTTAGAAGTACACACACAAAAAAAAAAGTTGATTGCATTGACAAAACATGGATCTTCATAACCTGCTCATACATGATGAATATACTGCCAGATTTTGGGATAATTATAACCCTTTGTCCATCACGTATAATTTTTCATTTTCTGCTAAAGTTCTTCTCTATCATATCAGAAAACGTTTTCCAAGAGAAGAGCAAGAAAGTCTTTTCTCGCCTTGTCCTGTATGTTGATCTCCTTTTCTGCATTTCCCTAGTCACTGACGATATTTTTCAACTTTTTACTGCACATCTTGTTCATCCTTTCATGCCCAGAGACTCCTAACTCACTTTCCTCCTTTGACGAGGAAGTGCCCCCTAAACTGATCTCCCCAACCTCTAAAATCACCTGAGTTATGACTGTGCTTTCACTTTTGATCCCCTCCTTCCTTTCAGCTCCATAGCAGATGAAAGCAAGAGATTTATAGTCAAAGTCCAGTTCCCCTCAGCCAGGCGGGAAGTCAGATGTCTCCACCCTCTTCCTTGTACTGAAGCCATTCTCAAAAAGATTTAGTACAACCTTTTCCTGGCCCAAATCAGAAGACAGCTGTTCCCTTTTCTTCCCAGATGTCAAGAATCCCGTCACCCATATCTGATATCTTCATTTGGGGAAGCTGGTTTTCTGAGGACTAGCTATGCTCTTGCTGGTCAACACAGATTTGGTTGATGAGTAACGATGGAGCTACTCTCACAACTGCAGTTAAGATCATGCCTAAGTGAATTGCGTAATCAGAGGCTGGATGTCAGGCTGGCTCACGCATGCTGCCGCAATCTGAAGTCACATGCAGAAAGCTGTTAGAAGACCATCTAAATTTTTTCTTGATTAAAATACAGTTTAACTAGAGCTTTAGAGAAAGGCTATACATTGGCATAAGGGATGAATGCCCATCTGCAAGCTGAGTAGAAGGCAGAGTATCTCTGATATTTTGGGGAAATCTTTTATGCAACGTGGGTTGCTGGTAACCAGGCCTTTATCCCATTAAAAATGCAAACAGGTTAGATTCCGGCCTCAGCATCGCCAAAGTTTTTGGAAGGGCAGGGGAAAAAAAAAAAAAATATGGGATTTGCCTGTCCCATGTGAATTTCTGAACAGACTGCTGGGATTGCAACAGATAAACCAACCAAACAAGGAGCATCCATATCAATAAAGAATAAAATGTTTCCAGCATGTTTGGCAAGAAGTACAAGATTAATCTTTATTGTATTTTGAAGATTTCCTGATGAAGAAAAAGATACTCTGGATTGAAAAATGTTCACATGTAAGTGGAATTCCCTCTAGTAGTACATCATATGGTTGGTGCATTTTACAAAGTGAGTAATACACTGCTAGTCGTACAACTGATCTTGTATCACTCTTGTGGGAATGGAAAAGAAATGACGTCTACAAACAAAGTTTACCTCTCATAAAAGTCAGCAGTTTCCTGAATTTACAGAACACTAGGTTCTGACTGGGAAATCTCAGTGAATTCAGCTGTGTTCACTATCAGCAAATCAAAACAAAAAACTAGGAAACCTCAGAGCCATCACAGACCTGGAAGTAACAGTATGTTCCTATTAAATTGCAATCATAATTAGAAAAGAATTCATACATTTGAAAGCTTTATACTTCGTAGTATAGTTTCTGCTCCTTTTATGCAGACATGCCTGCTTATTCTAGTCAATAAAAACAATTTTTTCTTAAATTTGCATTTAATTTTTACTCCAAAAATTATGATTTTTCTAAACATGGTTTTTTTTAGTAGGAGAACACCAGTTTGAAAGAATTCAACACTTCCAAAATATTTTGGAGACAGCTTTAAAATTCTACGCATCAAGTTATACTTCTCTGTAGCTTAAAGCATCTCTTGAGCTTCAGAAAGTGTAAAATGGTCAACATGAGAAATAGATTTGTCACAAATTACCCCTTTGAAAGAATCTTTTAGATTTTCTGATTCAATTTGAGATACAATAGTTAGAAATCTTGAAAATATTACAAGAAAGTAATTTTCTGCTAATCTCCCTTATCTTTCCAAAGTTCATTAACACGTTTAAAAACAAGTTTGAGTCTTTTCTGACTCAAAAATATCCACCATAATTAAGAAAGCCATAATCTTTATCACCAGTTATGAGAAACTTGAAATACCATATCACATCTTCCCTTTCAGAATTAAAATTTAAAGCATAATTCTGACTGCATCTGAATGAGGGAGGAAAGCTGACTCAGCACCGATGAAAATGGAACATTAAGTCCTTAATGATTAAGGCAGATAATTAAAAAAAAAATCAACTGTTTTACCTATAAACTGACAAAACTTGAAACTATGACAGGTGATCATAACGGAAGCCCACTGAACCCTTTTTACATGCTCAGTTTTCAAAACATAACACATTTTTTTCTAATACTGGATTGCATAGTCCTTAATTGTGAGCTTATTTAATGTTTAATGTGGTTAGATGCTAATTAGGAATTAGAGTGTTTGAGAGTTCTACAATTTTTATTGCCAGAGCTGTATAAATAAAGTGTACTTCTCAAATACTGTTCAGTGCCAATTCTGGCTGCCGTTTGTATTTGCACACTTATGCCAAGAAAAACACAAAGCAGGGAAGAGTATGAAACAGCAGTTTTCTATCCCAATTTCAATTCTTCACAAAGCCTACAGGGTAGCTGTAGTGAGTACAGTACTTCTAAAAAGTGCCCTCCTCATCACAGAAAAAAGCAGAAACATTCCATTTAAGTTCTTTTCTAATCAGTAGAAATCAGAACGGTTCCCTACATAAGGAAACCTCTCTTATGTCCAAGATACATATCCATAATTCCTATCACTTGTCATTTAGATAGGTCCTGGGATGATCAAAAGGTACAAAGTTAACAGGCTGATATGCAACAATGCCTCATTTCATGCAACAATCATGTGCCACATTTCCGAGTCTTAATAAGACAATAGTCTTATTTTGGAAAAACTCCCAGACAGTGATATGTACTTTGGCTTCTCCTAAAAATATACCAAACTGAGAATCTGCATAATCGAAAGACATCCAGGTCTCAACTACGATGATGTTGCTATTTAAATGCATTGTGAAACAACTTTTATCTTCAAGGAAAAATAAGGTTTTAAGAAAACCGTATTACTTTAAATTACTTATTTCACAGAGAATTAAGATGCTCTTGGCTTCTGAACTCATTTCAGCCACTAGTTTAGCAACACAGACAGTACTGTAGAATTATTAAATAAATACGAACTGTAAGTCATGGAAAGGCCTTAAAAACATAGCAAATAATCCCAGACCAAAAGCAAGGCTTTACTACTGCCAACAAAAGCTAGGGTATACAAAAAAAGCATCATGAGCAAGCTCCCAAGAAATATAACAAAAATTAAAGTCAATCCACACTCCTACAGCTATCCCAAACATGCCTAACTCTGCCCAGTAATGACAACATACACATATAACAATATCACTGCTTAAGAATACCAACATTTACATTTCCAGATTCATTTGAAATCATTTCACTAGAGCAGTTTTCATATGTTCAAGTATCTTGGCTGCACTCACATGCTTTCATGTTCTGCAAATCACAGGATACAAAAACCTTACAATTTCATGTACAATAAACCAGAGTTTATTCGAACTCCAAGAGAATACTAACCTGTAACCTTTCTACTGGCCTTAGATGTGCGATACTAACTATAAATCAATTCAATTACAACTTCAAAGAAACGATGTACCGGAACAGCCAAAGCAGCCAGAACGGTCATTAAAGTGGGCTTTAACAACAGCCCCCATGAACAAAGTGGCTGAAGCATCTCCATAAATTTGATCCTTAACTTGAAATCCAAGATGATATACCCCACACTTTGGATTAGGAGAACCATTCTGACAGCACATTGTCTTAACAGCAATTCTCCTTCTATGCAGACATGTAGAGCTGTTAATTTTTGATGCAAATGTTCAAAGGCATGTTTGAATTCAGGTAGGTAAACCAAGCAAAAGTCCTATCTGCTGACATGGCTAAAATTACATGGATTTGCAGTTTTAAATTTCTTATTCCCCTCCCCTCTCTGCTTTTCTAAGACTGTGAAGTAGTCAAAATTTCATTGGAAAACTGTATCTTCTTCTTCAGAGAATTCAAACACAGAGAGCAGGATCTCTTTGTAAATAGGTCAGAAAGCAGTTTCAGCTGTAACGTGTTTCTCCATGCAGCAATAAATTCAGTGACAGACTACTTTTGAAGATAGTATTAGTGATAGTGGTGGGTATTTAAGAAAACATACAAACACACATGCTTACTTATATGTAAAAGAACAATGTACAGAGAGAATTATACCTATTCTTGCTCTACCGTCACGTTGTACAAAATGCCATCATCAGTCTTATTGCACTTGTACAAAACAACTTTAAATCTTTATATTTGTTTAAACTCAAAGCTCCTACTATCACTACTAGTTTTCACACTTTAAAATTTTAAATGAAATGTAACACTGTGATATGAATGCCCCCACCATCCCAAACCAGGAAACAGCCAGTTTACAAAACCCAAGTTGCATTAACTGCTACCATCAACAGCTTATATAGCACCTGCACCTTATACTGTATTTGTCAGATGTTGGAAATTAATGCAAATTAAAGGATTTCTCAACAGTAATGGGATCTTCCTGTCAACTAGTCAAGGAGCTCTTCCCAGGGCAGCACACAACACTGAATTCACTCATATCTGGTAAGCAAAGCTGACCAAAGCAATTCTTTCCAGCAAGGCTGACCAAAGCCATGGTAATTACTTAAGGCGTGAAGGTCTGGGAAAAAAAAAAATTGTTTCAAAGGAGAAACACACAACTTTATTATAAGAAGCTGACAAACCCTGCATGTCTTCTTAGAATATTTTGCTTAATTTTTAACTTCTTTTTCTTGGGAAATGATCAAGAGTAGATAGGTTGAACAAACTAAACAACTAGCCTACTCTGAGAAACACCAACTGGCTGCAGCAGTAAACTGAGGCTTACAATTTCTGCGTACTGGCACAGACCCAGCTCTTCAGATTTGCGGGGCCAGACCCCCAGCACTTCTGATTCAGGATCCCACACGAACCAGTGACATTCAATGCAAGAACAGGCCCCCATTCAACTGGGTCTTACTGCAGTCTTAAAGGATTAAATTACAACTAGGATTGACTCTACATCGAAGATATTCTGATGACAAGAAATGGGCCTAAAATTCACTTTGAAAAACTAAAAGTACTTTAATTACAACACATTTATTTTTTTTAAAAGTATTTAATAAACACTGCAGTGGCACATGTATACTTATAGGGCTTGTGACTTTAAACTCCCATTTCTGAACAAACATTTTTGGGAAAAAAAAAAAAAATTCTTGTATCATCCATGGAAAAAAGTATGATTATAGCTATGCAAGTCTTGCAACCTGGCTTGAAAAACTAATTTTTTTCTTCGAACCAGAACTTAAATACAAAGAATAAAATCAGTAAATGAGGAAACTACCAGCTTCTGAAGATTAGATGCCAATGTTAGTTGTCTTAACTCTA
Organism: Platalea leucorodia; assembly: GCF_965183815.1. NCBI lineage: Eukaryota > Metazoa > Chordata > Aves > Pelecaniformes > Threskiornithidae > Platalea > Platalea leucorodia. Next base: position 37,885,126 of record NC_138823.1, read on the forward strand.
TTCCAACAAGAATATAACCATACCAAAATTTAAATTATTTTACACACAGCTTCATACAAACAAAAGATTGTTACATGCCCCTATTGCCTGCTATGAATTGGTCTCGTGAATTTTCATCTGCCTACATGGTTTTGAGCCAATTTCCATGGAAATGCAATCATTAATAATATTTTTTTTCTGGCTTATATTTGATTCATGAGATGCTTCAACTGTGCAAATGCAAAGAATAGTTCACCTTTTATTTCTTTATTGGCTTGATAACTATCAGAAAGAGTATATGATAAAAAAATTTTAGCTCTCTGACTTTTTTTCTTTATGCTACCATCTAAACATCTGCTGAACATTAATTATATCACAGGATATTTACATACTAATCTCAGTTTACATCCATCAAAGAGGTTCCATTTCTTGAAGGATACAATGATCAGCAAGGACATGATTTTAGAAAAATAAATGGAGCATATTCACATCCAGAATAGAGCTGCAGGAATAAAGCCATGTCATTTGAATTTATCCACATTAGCTGGATTGTCTTACTCTCAAATAAAGTCATAATTTCAAGAAATGAGGACCTGCATTTTACATGCATGCTGGGGAGAAATAATCCCACACACACACTCACAGACTTTCCTTCTCTCACCGGTCCCTTCTTTTCTCCTCTCCCTATTCAAGCACAGATTTTTATTTTTTTTTTTAGGTCTTACGTAGGTCTATAGCCTGTCTTTGGCTTTGATGAGTTTCCAGCATAATGGCACAATTTCACTGAACCGTCTGCGAAGCATGTGTTCTTCAGGAACACAAAGATTGCATGGCTGTTCTTGTTCCTTTCATTCATTTTTATAAGGGAACAGAAGACAAAACCTGATTACAGTTCAATTTTAGTTGCATTCTTAATGAAATTTTTTGTTTGAACACTGGGACCTTAAGACGAAAGAGATTATTATTATTATCTTTTCCTGAAATAAAAGCCTCAGTTTTTTAGGTTATAATCAAAAGCTTTAAACCATCCCCCACTTGAAGCCGGGAGGATTTGGGGATTTTTTTAGATATTAAATCTGTAAAAAATAGTACAAGAAAAACTGCCACTCCCAATCAGTCCACAGGGACAGCTTGTAAGAGTGTTACTTCAGTTCAAAATGGAAAATATTCAGCTGTCACAACATCACACGAATCACCCTCTTCACCAAACTACCTGCACCATAACTGCAGACAAGTACCAGCAGAGCACATTGCTAGCTGGTGGCAACTGCCATCTGCTAATGCTCAACCAGAGTTTGACAGCACTGAATACTGCTCGTACCAGGACACACTGCTGCTTACCAAGACACTCACATTGATTACACAAGCAAACTGAAGTCTCACAGAGTCTTTCCACATAAGGTTACATAAGGGTATGGAAGATTTTTTTCCTTTTATTTTCTTTTTTTTTTTTTTCTTTTTTTTTTTATTTCATTCATGAATTTGCTGTGAGGAATGTACTTTCAGTTCCTGTTCTCCAAAGGAAAAAAATAATGGTCTAAACCATTCAAAACCCCAGATATCAGACTCCTAAGAACAACACAAGGGAACAATGGTGTTAGTGGGACCAGGAAATCAAGAAACCATAAATAAATATTAAGTATTGTTTTCCAGCATCTTCAATGGTTTTGGATCCTGCAGCCCTTCCTCTGGCTGAGGAAATGACGCCTCCACAAGTTTTCCTCATGTCCATAATATACCACTCTAGTTTGCCATACCTGGGCAAACTGAAGGCATTGAACTTGCAGCCAGTGAGCCATGCACAGGCCCATCTGCTGGGCAATACAAGCCACTGTGACCACAGATTCATTTCTTGACTACAACGTGCTGCTCCTCCACTACAAAGCCTGATTTCTCCCTTTTAAGGAACAGGGAATGGCTGTCTCGGAGCTGACCAAGCCACTGAGCTATGGCACTGCATGAACTTACTAGTAGAGACAGCTTGAAAAGAGAGGTAAAATAGCTTCAGGAGCAATATCATGGCTAGGGAGCCGCTTTAAGAGCATAGCTGACGCCAAGATCAAGTCTGACAGTCTTCAGGTCTATGCATGATCCTGGTAGAAACCTCTTTATTTTCCTCATTCCCTTCGATCCTGCCCATAGGAAGGACCAGCGGCAAGTGAGGCAGCAAGGCCAGGGCAAGATGTTCTCTATTAATGTCATTCCAGATATGCAGTATTCACAATTATACCAAAAATTAAGGGCAAAAGAAGCAAAACTTGCAGGAAGACAGGTTCACTTTAAATTAGGAAGCACAAGCCCAGAAGACGAATTAATACTTCACACACACAAATGAAGCAGACACTACACTAACAAGCTGAAATCCTGTCAGAAGGAAGCAAAAGGAGAAGTAGATTGCTTGGTCTTTCAGGCTTAATCTTACTTTCCCCAAACTGCCTGTTAAAAAGTTTCTAATTGCTAGACTTTGATTTTTTCCAGTGGCATGTGAAAGAAACTGGGATAAGTACAGAGGAAAAGCTGCTAAACCCACAGAGTTAGAAACTTTCCACAAGCTTTTTTTTTTTTTTTTGAAGACACGGAGTTTCATTTCAAAATATTTTTCTAGCCTCTTCTACTGTGAAGACTGCAGTGCAATGATTTACAGAATGGATGCTATCTCTGTAGACAAACAAAACCATCATTCCCAAGAGATTTGACCTTCACCTTCCATCCCAAAATAGCATGGCCGATTACATAGCAGCAGCAGCCCACATCCTTAAAATATGTTTGACTGAATTATGGAACTAAGTGCTAGTCTTGACTTCTCAAGTTTGCAAGGGACTGAAACTAACTAGAAGAATAAAATATACAATTAAAACAAACAGTTATGTTTGTTAGAAAATAAATTCCAGCAACTAAATGGCGATGCGGTAGTATGTACTGTTGAATTTGTTATAGTTAAAACAAGGAGCTAAAAAAAATGCGTAAACCAACTTATCATCATTACATCAACTTGAGCAGTAAACTACAAGCTTGCAGGAAGTTTATCATCCTGTTTGCTGACTATAATTTGGCTTGTTGTGTTTTGATACCATGTTCCTGTTCCTTCAACTCACGTCCTCCAAACAGGACAAGCATTGGAGTCTCACTGCCTGTACTCCAAACGCTTACCCAGCCCGTATACTTTCTCATCCCAAAGATGCTGAAAAGAGTGTTGTAGGGCAGAAACAGCTTCACATCTTCCCTCAAATCTGAGGGAAAGAGCAGACCTGTGGCTCATTTTGCTAGAGAAGGGTAACAAAAACGCACCTATGTGAAAAGCATCCTAAATATACTGGACATATACTGACCAAACACAGGGCAAATATTTAGGTAACAGAATGTTAATCTGATCCGTTGTCATTTAAAGAGAAAACCACTGCAGGTCCAACAAATAAAAAAAAAATAAATAAATTTTACAATTAGGCCACTATTTTTTGGATGTTATGTTACATTTTAATCCTATTTTTAACATTATTTTTATGGGAGTTCCTTTCCATTAATACAGTACTTCGCCAGAATTACCATCAACAGCTGTGCAGAAGAAAATTACAAATCCACACAACACAGACTCAGCCCTAATATTGGCACTACCATTTCTGCCACAAGAGCAAGGATAACTCCTTGGCGACCAACATGGGATACTGCTCACTACATAATTGATATTTTCCTATCATGGTTTTCTGCAAATTCTGTTCCAAGTCCAGGATAACAGGATTAACTCTACCACACAAGAGCTAAGGAAAAATTTAAATCCTTATCAGTGATTCTGTAAGCCCTCTCTTGATGACCAACTCAAAAGCAGCAACTTTTGAAATACAATAGTCATCACAGAAAACTGAGCTGCCTTATTAATAAGATACATCAGCTGAACAACATCAGTTCAAACGTTAGCACAACAGAAAAATTAATTTAGTATTAGGGAACATTTCCTTCTCTCCTTTGTCATTTCTGCCATTATCTATGAAGCACAATAAGCACACATCACATTTTACTCTCTGCGTAAAGAAACTCAGCATCCAGGACTAGGAACACTGAAAAGAAATAAAATTTCAAGGAAGTCTGATGATAACATGGCAAATACTGCACACTTTCCTTCCAAACCCTGAGCGGACAGGCATCCCGGTCATATATAATAAAGAAATGCAACATCCATTGTAACAGAAAACCCTTCTAGAGATGCCTCCATTTAGTGTTAAGGACAATCTGGCAAGGCTTTAGTGCACAGAGCTGTCATACATGAGGGTGGAAATTTCCACATCTGGAGAGCTACAGGGAGCCCATAGACACAGGATCCTTTCTGAAGCACCAGGAGGCTTGTCTCATTTTCCGAAGGGATGGGTGACATCCAGATATTGTTTTTCAACTATCCTTTTAGACAGCAAGGATACTTCTTTTTCATTGTCCTCCAAAGAAATGGACCAAAGGAAAAGAGCACAATTTCCTGCCTATTTCGAAAAATCAGAGTTCACCTAAGGAACAAAGGAGGGTGGAGGCCCCAACACTACCGAGTCCTTCTGGTCCAGAGTAAGTGCTCGGAAATAGGCAACACAGCATGCCGACTTAGAGCAACCAGATCACATCAAATAAATAAGCCTGACAGACAAACTAAAAAAAAAAAAAAAAAAAAAAAAAGTCATCTCCATGTGCAGAAAAGGTGGACCGAATTGAAGACACAGGCCTGGTGAAGACAGACCTGCTCCCGGCTGAGCTACCCCCAAGCATCAGCACGCTTTGCAAGCCAAATGCATGGAGAATTTAATGGCTAATGTCGGTTTCCTCATCATGCGATGTTATCTAGCATTGGACTGTGCATTTTAAGACAGAAAGAGGCCTCGGCCATGGGCCTTTTTTCAGGGGCTAAAGCAAGAAAAGGATCAGATTAGCAGCTAGATCGACTGAGAAGTTAACCAAAAGTAAGTACATATCCTATCTGTCAAACAGCTGGTATGTAAACAGGTAACAGTGATTAGCATTGCTTTACACAAATACCTTCCTACGTGACTAATTATGTTCAAGAAAGCAGGACTAAATCAAAAAACACAACAAAACCAAACAAAACAAATCTCTCTTCTTCCTGAAGTGTTCCGCATTTATTGGAACTGAATGCATGTTTCCATTCACCACAAGGGAGAAAAAAGGATGTTCTTCCTTATTGTATTTGCCCTGTTTTGTTCATGTCCTAGATAACAGAGGAACTGAGGCGAAGTTCTGCTCTTACTTCTGGACAGAGGACTTTTTCCAGTTTTCTCCATGAATTCCATGATCTAGATCAAACTCTTAAAGTTCACGTCTTGTGTCCCAAAGCCTCTGTCTTAGCAACCAACCAGACTACTGGTTTTCCACTGGACCACACAATATAGTGTAGGACAGGCAGATGGAGGCTTCTCAAAGTCCAAAACCTCCTCTGTATCCGGTGGGAAGTCAGTGCATAGAGCTGTTTTTGAGAGAGGTGCTCCTGGTAATTTGTAGATAGCCAGGTTGTTGAGCTATGGGCTGTTTAGGCTATCTTTTAGATTAGGTAGAACTTGTACAATTCAGATAAAGTAACGGAGTCTGAATGAGCTTGGCCCACCGCACTGGACCAGTGGGTGCAATGTTCATGTGAAATCTCCTGTGATCACCAGAAGAAAACTATCAGCAGTTCCTTCAGGCTATTTGGTCTCACAATTTTCAGTGCTGTGAAAATCTGCACAAAGGTCTGATACGTCTTGTTCCTGAGATTCCTGGCCACTAGAGACAAGCCAAGTAGACACAATCCTCGCAGCTACTATGTTTAGACTATGTACATGCTTTGCAATCCCCATGAATGCCAATGGATTAATTTTCGACCACAGGAAAACATCTTCAGCTTTACTGTTTGCCTCTGGCTGGAGCAAGTGCAGTTAGTGCAACAGCTTTGGTAGGAAGGAGGATCTACACTCATCTGCTTTTGCCTTACTTCCATGAACCAAGTCTTGCTCTCAGAAAACTACTACATGCCTAGTCACTGATTTCAGTGAAAAAATGACTTTGAAAAGATTAACATTTTGTCAGTTTGCAATGTTTATCCTGAGTTGACAAATTCTGTTTATTGACCACTTTATGAAGAACTAGAATCAGATTTTGCTAAAAGGTGGCTTTTCACTGTGCCTCAGAGTATACATACAGGACTATCACTCCAAAGTGCTTTGCTAGCAGTCTTTGCACTCACAGAAGCCGATACAATGCCGAATATATTGACTGTTATCGGATCCACTACCAGAGTAAATAAAATCAACACATTCCAGGTACAAAATAACAACGGGTTTTTCTAGCAATTTAAAAGTGACCTGGGATAAGTGAGAAAGACAGCTATCTGGGTAACAATTACTCAGGCTTCAGAAGCTCGCAGCAGATTTCCTGCCTCGTCAAGTTATTTAAATCCAAGAAATAATAAGCACTTTCTTTAGAATTCCTTTGTCTCTACATAAAGTATAAACATTTCCTCATCCATCAGTTTGAATGAGCTTTCCAAAGAAGTACATAGTATAGAGGGGGCAGAGCAAAGGCTGATATACATTAGGATCTTAATATAAAAGCCTCCATTCCCTAGTCTGAAATACCAGATTTGTTATAAAGTGGAGTAACTTTTCGCTGGCTAAGCCACCATACACGGAGGCTAGATTGCCACATTATACAGATTTACAAATACAGTCTCACCTGAGGAGGCTCTACAGGTGAAACCAGTCAGGGTATGAATAAAATGATGCATAATTGAGATGATATTCTGTTTTGGGTTATTGGGTTTTGGTTTTGTGGTACTGTTGATGTAGACAGCAGGTTTGTTCCCTTGTTTCGCCTTCCTAATGAATGACATATTCTACCTGTATAGTCCAGTCCTACTCCTGTAGCTCTCATGCTTGAGCCTTAGGGGAAAATAACTGAATTCAGCCACACATCTTCCATAAATATGTCATGTTACCCATTTAAAGTATGCTATCTGTATGATGTTAAACTTGGCTATTCTAAGCAAAAAATAAAGTCAAATGTCAGTGCGGGATTTTTTCAGGATATTTTCACTTGTAGTACTCCCTCACGCATGGACAGAATGGTAACTTTTTTAGAATTTGATTTAAATGGCTACAGTAATTATATAACACATTTTAAAGTCTTCTTACGTGCTTCCAAATATCTGGCTGGGTTTATACTGGGTTAGAACTTCAGGATCAAGCTATTTTGCTAATTGGATATACTGTCATTCATTTTCTGATAGGATAGACACTCTCACTGAAACTTATTCTTCCAACATGAACTTTCACTCAAAGGCTATGCAAGGCAAAATCCAGCAACAACCTTTTACTCTGTTTTTTTGCTTATCCATAGGACTGTATGCTGAACATATCAGATTCAAGGCTCAAAAGCTCATAAAACTGCTGGTTAATTAGACATTCAGGATGCAAAAGGAACTGCTTTCCCACAGAATTTAATGTGGTATTTTGGAAAAAGAGCAATCCTTGATGAAGTGTATTAATTTAACTTGCAACCACTGGCATGTTCCTGCCTCTCTTTTTCCCCTTCACAACACAGTCAGATTGTAGGAACTTTCAAGGTCCAACACTTTCTTCTAAACTCTGTGAAAACAAAGCCCCGGAGATTATTTCACTCAGCCTCCTTCATATGAAAAAGCTGGAGAAAGCAGCCAGAACAATAAGGATGTGCTGATGCAAGCAGGAACTCAACCCTTTTTTTCATGTTAGAGGAACACCCCTCTCCAAGAGGCATTAGGTCAGAGACCTCAAAGATAAGGGTCTGGTAGCTAACTCCTTGTTGAGACAAAGTCACAGACAGTCTCTCCTTACTGTGCCACACCAGAGCACACCCAATGCTGGTGATGCAACGTCAGAGAATTAGTGCTCTTATCTCCCTTCGTGCATTAGTCAATTATGCTTGCAGTTAGCAGAAATGTCGAGTTCTGGATTAAGTCTTATAAAATACCCAGGTTACATCTTAAAAGGAAAATACCAACTCCTGTGAAAAAAAAAGCGGATCCTTAAATTGTATAAGACTTACAAGCAGTGCTATCAGAAACGTGCCAAGAAAGGACTGAACCTGAGGCTGTGCTTGCTGTAAGATGCTTTTCCTGGGTTCTGCTACACCAGCCAGCCCAGCACCACTGTCCAGGCGCCACGAACAGGGCACGGCTGTCTCTGGGAGCTCTTCCAGGGTGTCCAAAGACAGAAAAGAGGTCTGTGGTTTCTATTCTGAATGGACCCCAGGAAGTGTTCAGTCAGTACTATACGTATTTCCACACATTGTCCTTACTCAGTGTTTCCTGCAGGCTTTTTTCTCCCCCCCCCCCCCCCCCTTTTTTTTTTTAAGATTATTGGCACCACAAGTACAATAAACATCAGCTTCTCAATATTTGGAGAGCAATGATTATTTCTCTGTACTGAGGCACAGTCATCCAGGGGTATGGAAGCACTTCACAAACAATACACTGAGCTTCCACAACATGCTTGCAACATTAAATAACTTCTGCACATTATAGCTGTAGAAGCCAAAAGTGAAAAAGGGATGCTACCACACATTTGCAACAAAGCACAACTTCTCTCTATATATAATCAACTGGCATTCTTTGCAAAGAAAAGTGACTTCCGAAACGATGCAATTAAACGGCTTAATTTCCATGAAGGACAATCAAAACTGAGGGGAGTAAAGCCACATAATTCATTAAATCCACTTATGTTCAGCTGGAATACTTATTAAGGCCTGTATTCCCATAACAGATCTACGTAACTGTAAATGTACGCCGTCAGGAAGCCTTCGGTGCCTAATAACTCCAACTAGTGCAGAACACAGACACAGCTCTGCAGCAAAATAATCTGGGAACATCACACCTATTCACCTTCGCTACAGAATTTTAATATGGCTTCAAGAAAACAAACAGACAGAGCCCTGAAAATCTAACAGATTGTCAAACCACAGCATAATGGTTATGATGGACGTTTCTGCTCCCTAGGCACCATGCAGCTCTCTGCAAGTAATGGTCTAATTAATTAATATAAAAAGACGACTCTCGGACCATAGTCAATGGTTGTACAAGAAGCATTTCCTGATGTTCCTACAGGAAATAGGGCACATCGCTGTCTCGGTCACCTTCCGCTTCAAGTGCGGAACACATTCCTTTGATTGTCTCCCCTTAACAAAAACATAGCAACAAGAGTATTTAAACAAAAAAGAAAAAAAAAAAAAAAAAAAAACAAACAAAAAAAAAACCCCACCAAACCATAATCCTCCTGAAACAAAACACTCAACTGCACGGTCTCTTTCCCCCCACAGAAAAAGTGAAAACACAAAGACCTTATGACAAATGTTAGTCACATCACTTAGGACATAAATGGAAGACACTCATCGTAATGTCCACGATACAAGAATTTACACAGGGTTAAAAGCTTGAGAGCACTCTTATTATCATACTTGGATATTTTTTAGCAAATGCAGTTTCACAACAGATGCACATATTGAACTTCCACTGGTGCACAAGTTTTTCAGAAGTGTACAGTTTTGAAACCTTCTTTTAAAACTTGTGTTTAAGTGTACATGCATTAATTGCTGGAAGAAGCCCATTTTGGAAATCCCTTCATTCTTGCATCAGAATTAAGTTGTTTGTACCTTTTTTATATGTACTTGTTTATTACAAAATTTGCAGCAAGTCTGAAACACAAAACTTGCCAGTCTACTTCTGACCGATTGCTTTTTCCTTTAAACTGCACAGAAGACACAAAAATGGAATATCCCAGATTTCAAATGGATATTTCTGTGAAGTTTTAAGGTGAATTTTTATATGAAGTTATTTGCTTTAGAATGAAGAGATTTTTAAGCAAGGTTTTGAGCTTTAGCAGTTCCTATGTCATTAGCGTGGAGAGATCATTGTCTTCTCTTTTTTTTTTTTTAATACATAATCTAGAAGAAGATTACATAATCACTAAGTTACAATAAAGAGCCACAGTTAAAAAAAGTCACAGTCATGAACCTTAACCACACTACCAGTTAACTGCTGTCACGAACTGTGGGAGCTGTGGGCAGAATGGTGGGCCCATCCTGAATTTACCAGACCACTGTGGATTACATTTAACTCATGGATATAGCAGAGAGAGACGCTCTGTAAATCTAAAAAGAAAATAACCACAGCAATAATTTTTCTCCCATGTATAACGTATCTGATGTAACAAAATATATGTACTATATTTGCTCCTATATTTACTAAATATTTACTATATTTACTTTCATTTTTCCCCATCTGCTCCTCATCTCAAGACTCTAAGCTTGTGAAATACACCTGTTTGGAAATGGTATCTGTGTGCAGCATTTCTGAGACTACCACTGAAGCTTATCCTCCTGCTACCAACAATTCACTCAAAGTCTCCAGAAAAATACAATCTATTGCAATAGCAAATGAGGCTTAGATGAGAAGAGGTTTCCTTCCTCTAAGTGAGTTAAAAATTCAAAGAAAAATGAAGTACATCTGTCCACCCTACAGATGACACCCCAGGTATGAATGTGTGGGAAACAGCTGCCTTTGCAGCAGAAAGATTCACCATTTGCCTTCTCCACACAACGCAGAAATTCAGTGCCCTGAGAGAAAAGTGCAGGTGGTTTAGACTTGAACTCTAACACCAACCACTCACAGCAACTGCACGACCAGAGCCAGGGAGCTGAGCATCAGGTCAGTCCTGCCCTTAATATAAAAATCATAGAATCACAGAATCATTAATGTTGGAAAAGACCCCTAAGATCATCAAGTCCAACCATTAACCTATCACTGCCAAGTCCAGCACTAAACCATGTCCTCAAGCACCACGTCTACCCGTCTTTTAAATACCTCCAGGGATGGAGACTCAACCACTTCCCTGGGCAGCCTGTTCCAGTGCCTGACTACCCTTTCCGTGAAGAAGTTTCTCCTAATATCTAACCTAAACCTCCCCTGGCGCAGCTTGAGGCCGTTTCCTCTCGTCCTATCACTTGTTACTTGGGAGAAGAAACCGACCCTCACCTCGCTACAACCTCCTTTCAGGTAGCTGTAGAGAGCAATAAGGTCTCCCCTCAGCCTCCTCTTCTCCAGGCTAAACAACCCCAGTTCCCTCAGCCGCTCCTCAGAAGACTTGTGCTCTAGACCCTTCACCAGCTTCGTTGCCCTCCTCTGGACACGCTCCAGCACCTCAATGTCCTTCTTGTAGTGAGGGGCCCAAAACTGAACACAGTACTCGAGGTGCGGCCTCACCAATGCCGAGTACAGGGGCACAATCACCTCCCTGGTCCTGCTGGCCACACTATTCCTGATACAGGCCAGGATGCCATTGGCCCTCTTGGCCACCTGAGCACACATATTATATGTTATTTTCTTCTTTTACTCCCAAAACATCAGTATGAATGAAATGAGATTTCTTCAAAAGTAAAGACTTGCTTTCAGTGGTCGTCTTAATCTGTGCAAAGCTGTACTTCTAAGAGCAACATCAAATGATGACTTGTATCATCATCTGCCCTATAAAGGGTCAGTATTTCAGAATTCCATCAATCTGCTTCACAAAAGTAAGATTTCTGATGCACATAAACAGATTCCTTCAACAGGGATTAAAGAACTGGCTAAAATGGTGGTTAGATTACCAGAGACGATCTTTAAAGTCTGAAGCTAACAGCAGCTGCTTTGGGTTTTCTCAAGAACACCACAGCCAGCACCCATCTTTGACTTCTTATACGTTATTAACATATTCTCAAGTATTAATAGTTCCAGCTTCCTTCTGATAATAACGTTATCTTTCGCTATATGGTTATTATCTCACATATACTCCTCTACAGGAGAGCCCGCTGGCTGACACAGGAAGACAGGGCTGCCAAGACGTCTTTGTGAAGGGGCTATGACCGCTGCCTGCCACATCTTTTGGTAGCAAGTGGGGAGGTCGGTATAATAAAAGAAGGAGCTGAAGGTATATTACTGTTGCTTGCTTATAATTAGAGTAAGAGAAGTTTTAATTACTTCTTTTCTTATTAAACTATCATTTTCATACTACCTTGCAAGCTAAAGGAAAAAAACATTATAAATGATTAGCACCTCAGAACTGAGGGAATTTTTAACAGCAGATTTGTTTAAAGGGCATTTTTATCAACATATACTACATAAACATCTTGTGTCCTAAAATCACTATCATTTGCAGCATCTACAGTTAACTGTTAATTAATAAGCACATATAAGCTAGAAATTTCTGAGTTAGAAACACACCGCACATGCCTGGAACAGACTACAACAGTAAGCGAATCATTCAATTTAAGGAACTATGTGGAGGAATTTACCTACTGAGCAATATATTTAAGAGCACTTTTAGTCAAAAAAAACTGTAAGAGAAGTTACAGAAAGATTAGGACAGGAAATAAATACTTACAAATGTTAATATTCTGCCTACGGACCAAATTCCAAAGATTATTAAGTTTAAGCATAAATTTGGACTTCCTTCATTTACCGTAGCATGAACTGACCCTTGAAATAAAAATATAAATTCCTTTCTTTGAGTTCTTTTTCAATTATCTGAACTGATTAGAGTATTTTATTATGGAAGTACATTTGCCTGTGTGCATTGCTTTAAATCCTCAGAATATGAAGATTCAAAACTCTTCCCAGTTTTTACCTCCCTGACTGGACTGTCATCTGATGCAAAAAAACAGTGACGTAGAAAAACATAAACCCAATGAACACACCCCTACTACTGCCAAACTTTCATAACAATATTATGGCAACTGTCAGTTTTTTGTTGTTTAAAATCAACTTAAAGCACAGAGAACGGAATACTTAGTTGTGATCATCCTATCCTTGTACTGGACAGTACAGGATAAACATAAGGGCATCTGCATGTCATGACCAGATCTTACCACAGATTTCTACGATTTGATTTTTTTTTAATATAACCTAAGTATAATATTTGCAGTATAACTTCCCATTTGATTTTTTTTTAATAAATCCTTGTAGAAGCAAAATAAAATTTCAGCATGTTGAAGCATTATACTATTCTTAGCCTTTCCTCCATTGTCATATGTATTTACAGTCCTGTGGAGCAGGATGAAAGAGAAACAGTTGAGAGTTTTGGTTTGCCTGCAAATAACGTTACAATGAAGCCTGTATCTCAGACCGCTGTGATTTGGTGCTCGCAAAGAGCATGAAGATCAGGAACGGACTGCACTCCTAATTACATCAACTGTAAGAGCACGGGACCTCTGTACCCGAGTCATCTGCTAACAACTTTGTTTAGATAAGACACATACGCCTGAAAGTCTTTCTGTTAGAAATGTCAGGCAACTAATCGGATCTTATCTCTAATTCACATTGAACTTCAATGGGATACAGTCTTCAGACTCTCTTGACCATCTTAGAAAAACCCTAGGCCTCATTCAGAAGCAATGAAACTAAGTTTAGGGAATTAAAGTATTCCTTTTACAAAATAAGAAATACAGTGTCATCATCAAGAATAATCAATATATTCTCTTTCTCAAATTCTTGGCTGCTCCACTGAATAAATATCTCAGGGGTTGAAAATTTTTACAAACATTGAAAGCAGACAATTTTGTTCCCCAATCTACAGGTAAGAAGCCAGGTAATCTGTGCAGCAATGGAAGAATGAGTTATATCTTTTTGAAGCATCACTAGGAAAAAAAAAAAATGTTGCATCAGAATCTGTTGTCTTTTACTTTACGTTTATACCTATCGAACTACACAGAAATGAAGCAAAGGAAGTAATTCTCCAAGTGTAATGAAGCAATGGCAAAAAACCTCAAACAATTCTGGGTTTATGGAGCCTAATTTTTTGAAAATGCAAAAAATGATGAAATTCTGCAACTGCCTGTTGGATTTTGGAAGGATAAAGAATTCAAGTAATTTTACTAACACACAGAGCTTCATAAGTCAATGTATATGGTTGCTGAAATCTCTGACCTTCAATTCAAGACTCATGGAATGTGAGGTATAACGCATTGCATTTCAAATATATTAACATGTTGGAGACATCTTTAACACATCACATCCAAAAAAACCTAAAAACTCCTATTCAATTCATATGCTAAACTTCAAGGGAGAGAATGGAGAATCACTGCAGCCCAAATTGTATCAGAAAGGAAAATGCCAGAGCATAATTATTTTTAATTGGGTCCCACTAACAATGAGAACACTTCTTACCACTCAAAAAATAAGGCAGAAATATTAGTCTAATCATCATCATCCAGGGCACTGTCATAAGCACTGTTTTGTTTTCATACAATTTTGAGGGTCTTTTCTCCTGAATAACTTTTCTATCGGGTGTAAATAATTTAAATACCACCTCAGTTGTGCTTTAGCACAGCTCAGTATGTTTAAGGACTAAACAAAACAGCTACACAAATATGTCAATTACAAAGACTTATTTCCATTTTTAACCATCGTAAGAAACTGCAGACAGCTTAGTGCAATAGAGGGGAAGAAGAATGTCCTCAGATGGCAATAATAAACAAACACCCTTTTATTCTGGTCAGACCTAGTAACGATTGGGCACGACAGTACTTAGCTCATCCTATGAATTTAGATCACTAAGATCTTTTATTCTGATTCATCATCATCTTTAATTCCTTGAAATATTTAATTTTTTCTCATGCACTGAACCCATAACTGTATCACTACTTGAATGTTTCTGACTGTGTGATTTGGAAGAGGTCTTACAACCCTTTACCTACCAGCCAGTAGGTAGGTCCAGGCTCATTCCCTACACAAAAATAAGTCTGTAAGATTAAATTAAAGCTACAACAAAGCAACTGAGACCTAAACTAACCCAAAAACTGACTGTATACATCACACTGATCATGCAGAACAAGCCACAAAACTAGAAAAAGACAGCGTTTCAAAGGAGTGCCTGTTACTGGGGCATCTGGGTAACAACAGGGGAAAATTCTGCTTACGTTTCTAGCTCTGCGGACCTACTCAAACTCAGCAAAGCCATGACAGTACAGTAGATGATTTACTCCACATTTTTCAAGAGCTGCTATGCAAATTCATTTTCTAAGTCATGCAGCCTACTTTCATCTTTAGAGCATTAATAGCTAATAAGTGGGAATGCTTTTTGCAATTTTTTCAGCTACCCACAGAATTCTTTGTCCTTACTGGAAACAGTTTTGTCTTCCAATTAACACTTTTCATTCATTAACATAACTTGGGGGAAAAAAAAACAACCAACCCACAAATTAAAAATTATACAGTTCTAATTAGAGACGCACACAAAAACGTTACATGTGAAAACAGGTACGGATAGTTTTCAAGGTTAAAAATGACAAAAGTTGATTACAGTCACAGCAATCGTTACAGCTTTATTCTAAATTCTCAATAGAGTTTTTTTTCTTTACAAAAACAACAACAGCAGCAGCAGCATCACTGCCCATCCTCCAAACCGAAATCACATTAATTAGCTAGGCAGAAAAGTTTCAAAGCATACCAAATGCTTACTAGAGCTCACTCTGCTATTGTGCTTAACTTTGAAAACAAGTCATGATGAAGGAAATCTACATGGTAAGCATACTTCAGCTACAGAAAAAAGGTTTTAATCTGCCTAGAAATTGGCAGCCGCTCGCTGTGTTTTCTATACTTTATGTTATGTTTCTCTGCTCGCTGGAACGAATTGGCTGCTATGAATGAAAAGAAACTTTTGCATCTAATCAGTGGCATGAATTTAGACTGAAAGCTGCTGTGCAGGACTTCTGTGAAGAGTCTGGGCCCTCTGCCATCCTTGTGCTTGTGAATGAAACGGCGTGAGCTTCATTCCCTCCTCCTCCCCCTCCCCAGCTGGGGCCTTCGCCCTTCCCTTTGCTGGGGGGACCGAGGAACCAACCCTTTGCTGGTGAGACGACCATGACCCAGAAAGGCATTCAGTGCCATCAATGCGCTCGCTTGAGAGATCTCAGCTGCGCTTTCCATCCTGCGGCTTTCACTCCTGGTTTCTAAATCAACTTGTGAACCAATGGTGAGGCAGCCCTCCCGACTCATTCCCTTGATAAATAGGCCCCTAAACTGATCTCTGACCTCTCTGCATACTTTTCCTAAGTTACTGCTGACCCCAGAGAGTCTGCACCCCGCTGCCCGCACAGGTTCGACTTTGTTTTTCTATCGGGACATACTGATCAAGAAGAAAACTGAAACAAACCAAAAAAACTTTATTACCATACAATTACTCTAACAGCAAAGTCCCTATTCTTCTATTCACTCGTAAGAACTACCATATGTTTTTGATTAAAGTACTACAGTCAGTAAGTTTTCAGGAGATACAAAATAATACAAAATCTATTTAGGCTAATGGAATTTCACATTTGTTTCAAAATTGGTGATAGATGTCCTACTCAACCAAAGAAGTTCCTAACAAGCTAAATTTTAAATATAAAATATTGCTGCATCTGGATAAAGACCCAGCTGCTGTCAAGTAATTCATTTAATTAACTTAAGAGCTGAGTCAGACTTGGAGAACAGGCTATTAAAAATTTCAAAGAACAAACACAATGTCTGTTTCAGATGTGTATTTGTTTAGCTCTCTTCTGTAGTCTTTAACTATGTTCAAATACTACTTAGAACAACTTCAATAATGCGCTTCTTAAAACAGTAAAACTATAAAATACCACCATTTTCCATAGAATACTATATTAATGGTTTTCTCTCATTTAAAACATGAATTTACTAAACTTCTTAGCACACAATTCAAGTTTATGACTTAAGTTTTCAGAAACTTCTTGATACAATACCCAAGTTTTCCCATTCCAGGAGAAAAGTTCTGTTTACATATCTACCCAAAGAATTTATGCAGATTTGTTTCCACTCAAATAGTAAACATTACTAAACCCTTGGTTTTTTGCATTTTTCATTAAATAACACTTCTGCTTTGCTAAACTACTTAAAAAAGCATTTTACTAAAAAAAGGTACACTCTAGTGCATCTCAAGTAACCTACAGTAACCTCCAAACTTTCAAGGAAGCTTCCAGCTTCCAGTGCGAGGAAGGTTACTGATCTCCATCACATGCGAGGAACCTTCCCCAGGCACAGGACCAGTATGGCTCCAGAGGCAGCTTCCCTCATCACCTCTCCCCATCCAACGCACATGGTATCTCTTTGTCCCACAGTAAAATACGGGACACATCAGACAGCAAAACTGCAGGTGAAGTGTGAGGTGCTCTGTCAGAAGTTGAGAGACAGGACTCAAAGCTGTCTTCAGAGGAACACTTCATATCAGAGGCTACACTGTAAAAGCAATGGACTTCTATGGTGATCACCCCCTTCCCGTGTCACATGACAGATCCTCAATAAAACATCTATTTCCTGGCTGTTGCAAAAAAATGGGGTTGGTCAAGCAGAGAGCTGATCATGGCAGAGAGCGGAGTCAGGATTAATATTCTGGCTAACTGAAAGAGCAGGAGCTGGCCTAGTTGTCCCCAATGTCATAACACTGTTGCACAAATTACATCTTTATCTACACCATCAAGTATATACTACATGGAAAAAAAGTTGTTCGTATGATGACAGTGAAAACAACCAAGAGGAGGAGTAACAGGGTTAGGACTTCAACAGATACCAGCCACTGGCACTGCAACAAAGACTGATCTTGCCCTGCTCCTCTCTGTCCAACTCACTTAATGTGAGCAGTCAAGCACACTACCCTCTAGTAATTGTTTTATTTTTTTTTTTTAAGCTGAGAAACACATTCTGCCACGTAAACTGATAATCACTTCTGCATAAGTCATTAGCCTTTACATGCAGAGCGGAAATCTCTACTGCTTCAATAGACTAACTAGTAATAATAAAAGATTAACTAATCCTCAAAGCTTACCAGAGCAAGAAGCACTTTTCTTGTGTTTCACAGCTATTTCCAAATAGTCAAGGAACAAACAGGAAGACCTAGGAACCCAGAATTTCAGTCCAAGTTTTTTACACAGAGTGCACTCAAGTGTTCGTATGTATTAATTTCTGCTTACAATTTATTGGCTTTTCCTGCCTGTCCTCCTGCCCTCGCTCGCCATTTCCACTCCTGTCATCCACTCCTACCTCAGAATTCTGTTGATTTTTGCTTTTACACTTCTTCTCCCTGACCCTGCATTTATCGACACATTCATCCTGCATTTATTGAGTGGGAGAAGAGGCACAAAGTCTTTCCCAATCCAGGTATAAGGTTTGATACCGAAAGGGTCCAGACTATCAGAAATGTAACTGCTCAGAAAATCCCACTCAGGCCAGTGGCTCTGGACTGGAACAGGCTCAGGGGCTGTAGAGAGATGGCAAATGAAGAGTGCAATCGGTGCAGCGGTGTGCAGGGTGCCAAGAACACTGAGTGCAAACAGATTCTGTGCGCAGCGACGGTAGAGGCTTCTAATTAGCCTCCACCGAGCGCTTCCGAGCTTTTCACTTGGTTGAACTGACTGGATCTGCACGCAAGAGTAAAAGCCAATTCTCCGACATTAGGAGAATAACCCCACCACATCCTCCACTTTGCCTCCCTCTCCCTCAAGTTTAGTAAAGTTCTATGACATACGAAGGTGCCAGTGTACTAACCAAACACACAGAGAACTCTATTCTTGCATCTTATCTGTTTATTAAGAGCAAATGTAGTGTGCTTTACTGACTTGGCCATAAAACAATAAAGATAAGCTTTTCATTGGTGCTGAGTGCTGCATGCAGAATGAAGTTACCACTCAGTGTGCTGTACAAAGTCAGCGTCACCATATTTTCCCTATACTATAAAATTAATAAAATATAAAAACTCTAAATACCTCTTTTCACCTTAAAAACTTTAAGTACTACATCATGAGACCAAATGAGTGGGTTTTTTTTTTAAATTAAAATTAATAAAGCACTATCTAGCTACCTTTTGCTAACACAGAGCAAATACATATCACTCAAAGGGACCAGTTTATATTTAAATTATTGTTAATACCTGAAGCACTGTTTTCTCTTACCCCATTGCTATGTTTTCCCTGCAGTACCTTCAAATTAACCAGCCCTCCCTTTTATCTGTTTCCAAAACAGTTATCTCAGCCAGGTTCCCAAAGCCTGCTGCTCTTTGCCCCAGCAGTATCGATGGCTACTCTCTCATACCAGTGATCTTGTTCAACAGGACGGCGGATCAGCTTTTCACATCATGTTTTCTTGCACTATGGCAGGCCAATCTACCTTAGACAGAAGCAGCTAGAGGTTCAGTATTTCAGACACATCAGTAGGAGACAGCTAAATTTACCCTTCATGCCATTTCCCTAACCAAATCCAGGAGACCCATAGAAAGCTTCCAGCGTCCATAGGTACACATTCAAACTTAAAGTTACCCATAATTATTAAAATGCTTGAGCTAAGAAAATAAAATTCCAGACACTCAAGTCTCTTCTGCCATTTGTTGTTGGCAGTTGCTGTAGCATTCATTCATCAGTTTCCCTCTGGTCCTCCCCGTACTTCATTCAGCAAGGACTCCAGATGCCAGTCGTCAGAATCCCCACCCACAGCAAGAAGTGGCACCACTGACAGGAACAGCATGGTCTGAGTTCCAGTTGTTCCAACTAATGAAAGCCTGAATGTACTGTAAATAACAGGCAAATCTCAGAATAACTGTGCCATTTTGAGAATGCTTATCCATTATGTGTTATCCAGCACTATTATCAGAATACACAATCTACAATACACATTAACAGTCTTTTTGGCTAATATAAATTTAACTTTCAAAGTAAATATTTGTTTAAATTAAGACAAAGCACTTCCACTACAACACTAGAGTTCCACGATAATGTTAACTTCTTAGTGCTTTTTGGAGCTAGAAGTACGTACAGTAGCTCCTGTAAAAGCCTTTAGAAACACCGACACTAAGTACGCTTCTGGAAACTTAAATATTTTATTCATGGTCACTTAATGAATTCATTCTTGCGGTTGCCAAAGAGAGGTGATAAAATCTGTCATCTCTTATCCACATTAGGGACAGACAGAAAAGACTGAAAGTAAAAAAATGGAATATGAATAAAGGAATTCTTTAACAGTATAAGAACAGTTTTCAAGGGAAATCTAAAGATGAAAAATTACAGACAAATCTGATGGAAATATTGGCTGAAGTAACACCAATAAAGAAAAATGGATTATGTAAAGGAAAAATCTATTGGTCAGCATTTAGTAAGGGTATTTAACTTCATATGGTAACTCAGTGAAAAAAAAGAGACAGCCTCCTAACCAAGGTGCTATGAATACTCCTTGAGGCAATTTCTCTTCCCCCATGTAGTGGTTTAACCTCAGCCAGCAACTAAGCACCACGCAGCTGCTCGCTCGCTCCCCCCCAGATGGGATGGGGGAGAGAATCTAAGGTAAGATTGTTTTCCTGTAATTTCCAATTAGCAGGACATTCCTAAGTATGAGCATACAAATTTAGAAGTTTATTGTGCAAAAGTTTGTTTACAGAAAATTAGGAGGAATCTGAACATATTTTCATTCTTGCATTATCACAGTACTTATCACTGAAACCATTCTTTCTCATTAAGGGAAAAACTGCACATAGACTTTTTAATTAAAAAAATCAGAGCCTCTGTGCGGCAAGAGCAGCAGTATCTAATTCCCCAAGGCCAGGTAGCAAAGTCCTGAATAGCAGTCATTAAAAGAGCATTTAAAAAAAGAGAAAATTATCAAGCGTAAGTACAGACGGAGGTTGAGATGCAGTGCCTTGCCTAAGTCCTGTCCCCGTGTGAATAGCTGGGAGTAGCATGAGCACTGGCAGACAAACTGCTTTCACTCTGCACCAGAAACACGGGAGATTTGAAGAGAATCTGAAATTTAACCAGCAGTCTGGTTCCTCAGCTCTTTGTCTTAGCCTGGGCATAGCATCAGGCTACATCATAATTGATGTTAATTATCCATTTTTATACCAGGATATTAATCATCCCCTAGAAACAGTAGATTCACATGGACAGCTGACTTCTCCTTCTCTGTACCCCGGACACAGCCTCTGCACGGGCAGCTACAGAAAGTCAGAGGGGTAAGAACCAGCAGTGACAGGCTGATGCCTGCTGTGGACGCACCCAATCTACAGGGCGCTACCAGTTAGGGATTTCACAAGGATTTTGAAATCTCTTTGCGTCATTTATCAGACAATATTCTTCCAGGACTGGCTATAGCCCTTAAATATTTTGAAGCACTCTCTTTAGGTCTCAAGCTAAATAGATGAGCTACCATTGGTCTATAGTGCTTTTTGAACAATTTTGTTGTACGCTTTTAACCAAAAAGACAAAAATGATAATATAACACACGTTTCCCACAGATACAAAATGTGGGATTTGTATCTGTTCATCAATTCAAATATCAATGAGATGTTTAACTCCACAGACCAAGGTTTGTTTTTTTTTAAAAAAAAATACACACAAAAACCCCCACAAAAACACAAATAAAAAAAAAGACAAGCTTCCAGAGAAGAAAACATGCATATAATATACAACAGACATAAAATAAAGGGAGAAAATGAAAGATTTAAAAAATTTTTTAGCGATATGTTTCTACAACAATTAGAATGGGATAAACAACTACACTCATATGTGAGGTCTGGTCATGACTCATCATGGCTTTACAATCCACATAATATTTTGGGATGTGTGTAAATTAGAATTAGAGACATACTAGGAATGGTGGGCTAGATGTATCTATATATGACAGTCTACTGAAGTAGAAACCAATTTATAAAGTGATATGAAAAGCCTTTATATAGAAGGTTGAGATTTGATAGCACCTGTGGTAGCCACTTTTCCTAACTGTGAAAATTCAGGAAGACAGCAGTCCCCTAAAATCTTGGGGTTTATTGTATTAGTAGAGGCTTTTTAGAGGCCAGAAATATTATTCTAAGATCCTCTCTGTACCAGTTATGCTTCATTTTCTCTCAAAACCTTAGAAGTGAACTAACTTTAAAATTTGGTTGCATGTGGCAAGTCTGTAGTTCATTTAGATTTTTCATTAACCAGAAAAAAACCTCAAATCTTTCACTGTACAAGACTTCCTATCACAACAGGAATATTCAATATGCAAATATTTGCTTCCCATCCATAGTGCACAGTAAAGCTATAGCTGCCCTACTGACCCTGAATGTTGCACCTATCTCTTAAGTCCAGTTATCTATCAAGAACACCACCATCTCCTGCAAGACAAAAAATAAGTAACTAAAATATGAATGATGGGAGAAATAAAGGGTCAATAACCAGAATTGCTGTGATATTCCTTTTGGAATCTCATGGGATAACTCTAGTGAATGCTTCTTCTGTTACCACTAGCCATCATATGAGAAATGTTTACTCTGCAAAATTAAAAGGTTTAGAAATAAATGGGAAAGTCAGTCTCATGCACTGCATTAGCCCAGAGCTGTTTGGTGGCTGCAAAACAACAGGAAACAGAATGGAATAGCCATTACAGCCTTTATTGCCATGGCACATTAAGACAGACAACAGCCTACAAAGAACAAACAATTTAGACACAAAATAATATTTTGCCAAAATCCTGTTTTACATGTAACAGTTCTTGCAGTCAAAAGCCAAATTATACTTGGCAAGTAAGTATGGGGAATTTTTCAGTACAAAGATGCGTAATATGCAAATGCATAAGAGTAGCCGTGGTGGTCATTTTTTTTTTTTTTTTTTTTTATATTGCAATACCATTTGGTCCAAATCTAGCTATTAATTTTTTTTTTATTAGTAAAAGCTACAAGTGCAAAAAATCATTGTTACTTTCTGTGCTGGAAGCTGCTGTAATAAAGAGGAAAACTAATTAATCCAGTATATTTCCAGTACACATTTCTCACAAGATGCCCAAACTAACTTCATTTTTCATGATACAGCAATTGCCAGCAGAAAATAACAATTGCTCACACATCCCATACAGTAACCTACATAAAATCAGTTTAAGTGTCAAGAGAACTGAGTATTTTATGTAATGCTGCCATTGATAACTGTTGTAAAGTGGCATTTGTATACAAAATAGGTTTGACAGAGAAATAGGAGAAGCTCCAGAAGATAAAAGGCAATTCCTTTTTACCAATTCGCCTGAAAATTTTGACTCAGACCCAAGAAAGTGTCTGAAAGGATCCCATTATCAAAAACATTTCTCGGTGAAGAAGTGTACTGCAAATTAATTTGGAAAAGCTATGTTTTACTGGATTGTACACATTGAAAACTGCATTATAAAATCTAAGTTAAGAACTTACCAAGATTGAGTAGTAACTAGTCAACTTAATGACTTTAAAATTGACAGTATAGCAGACGATAAACTACTATAACTATAAAATAGAATTCACTTTATTAAAAAAATGTTTTTAACTTAGCAAAAGTTTCTTCACTTAGTCTATTGAATTATCAATTAATTGTACCAGTACTACAGTTCCTGTTAGACTTTTATCTTCATGTATTCCAACTAGAATAACCTTTAACCATGGCTGAAGGTCATCTCCACCAACTCATGGGAGTGTTCTGTAATATATGTATATATGTAATATATGTTCTGTGATATATGTATATGAAATTTGAAGACAAGCAATCTCTTACAAACTCATCAGGCTGAATCTTGACTTAAACGTTTTTTGCAGTGGGTTTTTTGGGAGGGTTAGATTCTTTGTCCTTCCCTACCTATGGAAAACTACAGCTTATAGTATAGCAGTATCAGTGCAATTTGTCCTCAGCCTCACATGAAAATTTCATCACTGTATTTGCTGAGACACTGATTTAGCAGCTTTCCCCAATTTTGTCCTGGTACAGTAGACTAAAAAACACAAAACCAAAGCACGATTCTTTTTTGCAGTTCAAATCCTTATTATTCTGAAAAGCTTTCAAGTCTACTGTATTCATACTCTCCTCTGCTTCCCTTTTGAGGATGTCAGTCAGGCCCACAGTAGGCACACAAATGTGAGGACTATTTAATATCATTTGATTTCATCACCTATCCAAAAGCATTCTAACCACACCACAATATATTTGAGCGTTTATAAAGAGGGAACTTTACTATTTCTAGATGCAAATACTGAAATGTAATCAAGACATGTAGAACATTTAAGAGAGTGAACCACTGCTTTTCATTAGAGATCACAGCAACTTCATACACTAATGAAAGCCAGTTCTTTGTGCATTCACACTCAGACTGAAGAAAGCTTTACCTTCTTTGGGGCCAAAGACCTCTTCCATATCTGCAGAAAACAGGAAACTTTCCTTCCCATTGTTTCTGTCCGGTCTGACTACTGTAACAGTTCAGTATAACTAAACATGGGAAAAAGTCCCTTTATTTCCTGTGAGGACAACCTCATAGCATATGGGAAGAAATTAACACACTCATACAGAATATAACTGCCAACTTCCAGGCATTATTCTTAATAAACAGGATCTCACACAGTGTCAAAAAGATAAATGAATGAGGAGTAACCTTAAAGTAAACGAAAATAAAAGTTATTGCTATCAGGTCTTCACTCTCCTGCCCCTGCCCACATAAAAATGCTTCCAGGTATATTACAATGTATTTAAATGTGGTAACCACATACAATAAATTTTGTAATTTCCATTTTGTGCTGGCTTTGGCTGGGATAGAGTTCATTTTCTTCATAGTAGCTAGTATAGGGCTATGTTTTAGATTTGTGCTGGAACAGTGTTGAAAATAGAGAGATGTTTTCGTTATTGCTGAGCAGTGCTTACACACCCAGGACAGCTGACCCAGACTGCCCAAAGGGATATTCCACACCGTATGACATCATGCCCAGCATGTAAAGCTGGGGGAAGAAGAAGGAAGGGGGAGACGTTCGGAGTGATGGTGTTTGTCTTCCCAAGTGACTGTTAGGCATGATGGAGCCCTGCTTTGCTGGAGATGCCTGAACACCTGCCTGCCGCTGGGGAGTAGTGAATGAATTCCTTGTTTTGCTTTGCTTGCATGCGTGGCTTTTGCTTTACCTATTAAACTGTCTTTATCTCAATCCACGAGTTTTCTCACGTTTTACTCTTCCGATTCTCTCCCCCATCCCACCAGGGGGGAGTGAGCGAGCGGCTGCGTGGTGCTTAGCTGCCAGCTGGGGTTAAACCACGACACATTCATTAATTCCAACATTATTATTATTAATGGTAGTTATATGTTGTTTTGTGTAACTAAACTATAGTCAACATCTTATTAGAAAACAAACCTTTCTACTTAGAGAAAACAGCAGATACGATCCTTCTACTTAAGAGGTCTCCTCTGTAATTCTAACCCACAGAAAGATCTCAACACTGCCATAAATATTTCCAACATTATGAAGCAATCTGAAACTTGTCACTTTCAAAATGTTAAATCAGTCAAACATCTTGAAAACCTGAAGGTCTCTTTTACTGGTAAGGTTGAGATCACCTAAAGACAGCTCATGTTTTGCTCTCTTTAAGTACAAAATTCTCAATTATCTCTTGATAATTATTGAAACTCCATATTGTATCACAAAATAAATGAAAATAAGCCGACAATAACTAAATGCAAAGGTAATGGTATTTTCACACCTCAAGCTGACTGTATTTGAAGATATCCAAGAAACTGCATTTCTACCTTATTGCTAGCTACACTCACTTCAACCACCCAACAACACAGTTAAATTAGGTGCCACTTGCGGTCCCAGAAGTTAACACTGCAAAAGCCAGTGATGCCGGTCCTGTTTACAGAAATATTACAATTTCAGGAAATCTCATCCCATACATACATGTTTCAAAGGGGGGTTTTGTGTGCTTTTTCATTTTTAGAAGAACCAGTAACCACTCCCTCTCCCTTTTCTATCTTGTTCATGCATTTTTTCTTCATTTCCAGTATTCTCCCCCTCCTATTTCCAGAGCACAGTTTCTCCTGTAATCTCACACCTCTCGTTCTTCATATTTATTACTGTTGTTGACTACTTCTGTCCTTCACTGAGCCCTCTTTCCACACCTCTTCCCCATACACTGTTTCACACTGCAAAACAGAATGGTGAAAAGGACAGCAAACAGCAGCTACAACTCATACTTCAAGCACCGCTGAAGGGCAACGAAGTTGGTGAAGGGTCTGGAGCACAAGTCTTATGAGGAGCGGCTGAGGGAGCTGGGGTTGTTTAGCCTGGAGAAGAGGAGGCTGAGGGGAGACCTTATTGCTCTCTACAACTACCTGAAAGGAGGTTGTAGCGAGGTGAGGGTCGGTTTCTTCTCCCAAGTAACAAGAGATAGGACGAGAGGAAATGGCCTCAAGCTGCGTCAGGGGAAGTTTAGGTTGGATATTAGGAAAAACTTCTTCACGGAAAGGGCAGTCAGGCACTGGAACAGGCTGCCCAGGGAAGTGGTTGAGTCTCCATCCCTGGAGGTATTTAAAAGATGGGTAGACGTGGTGCTTGAGGACATGGTTTAGTGGTGGACTTGGCAGTGATAGGTTAATGGTTGGACTTGATGATCTTAGGGGTCTTTTCCAACCTTAATGATACTATGATTGATTCATCTTCCCAAACCTCTAAAAATAGCACTTTCAATATTTAAAGGTAAATGAAGGGAGGAAAGCAGGGCCTAAGTAAGGTGCTAACTACACTTTGCAAAGGAAGGATAAGCAGAATTCTTTAATATCTTTTGGTACAAAAGAAGTCATAATTGAGTACCTCAAACATCTATTACACACGTTTGGGGGTTTTAATTTTTACTATCTGAAAACTGTTGTGCAAAAGATTAAACAAAACCAGGGTGAAGATCAATTATACTGACACCAGAAGAATCCATCCCAAACGAGTTTAAAAGATGATCAGAAGCATGAAAGGGCTTTCATAACAAGAATAATTAGACTTGGACTTCTAACAAGAAAAATAGCGAGGCAAGTACTTAGTGAATTTTTCAGGCAAGACATTTAAAATGAGCAAAAGGAATTATTTTGTGGGAAACACATTCAGAAGTTACTGGTGCCAAAAAAATACATACTGTATAAAAATAAAGTAGGTAAACTCAGGGATTACTTAGTTTGCATCCAAGCCCTACATCCACAATCTCCAGTACAGACAGCCCCCAAACCACTGGTGCCTGAAGCTGGGAAGGATACACCCTCCTTAAGTAATGCTACTAACCACCATTATAAAGAAAATTACTGTGATAGACCTATTATTAAATCTATCACAGCAATTCACAGGTTTCTTCCAATACTTCTTATTTTAGGTCTTTATCTTATACTGCAAGTTCATTTTTAAGTGGTATTTTATAAGCTTTCAGGAACAAAAATCAGCAGGCACTGGAAGGAAGGAAGCAGCTATCATTATAAATTTAGGGTGGCCATTTTTACAAAGGCATTCTATGAATCAGGACGTATGTACTGCCTTCCTGCTTTATATGGCTTCTGCAAAATAACTCTTCCCCACAGACAATAAAGGGATAAATAGGAACTAATCAGTGATGAACATTTTACAAGTGACAAAACACGAACTCTACAGGTACATGCCACTCTTTCCCTCCCTCTACCTAGTAAGGCTTTGGTATCTTTTTAATGAAAGCACTGCTTATACACTGCAGAGCTTCAGTTGCTTCCACGTCTGTTTAAGTCTCAAATGCCTCTGTGACTCTTAAAGCAAAGTCCCTTTACCACATGCGCACTACAGAATCCAAGGATGTTGTCTCAAAGCATCGTCTCATATGCTATTTCTTCTAGGCATCTGGATACACCATATGCTTACATTCCTTGGGTAAAGTAACTTAGCACATACTAAGCAATAAAATGAAGTGATTTTCCAGTCTTGTTACAGAAATTCATAGCATCCCAGAGATCAATCACTTTGTTATACAGTACATCATTTCAACTTTATAGCTTTGTGCTTTAAGTGTCCAATTTTTTTCAAAATGTCATAGTAGAGATTAAGAAGTAAAAATATAGCCAATTAAGTTTACAGAAGAACCTGAGAATATCCTGAAAGTGTATCAAAGGCCAGGGAAGAGAAATCTTGCTTACCATTCTTCCATTTTGTACCTAGTACTTTCTAGCTTATTTCAATAACACAAAATGGGAAGTTGATGACTCTTATGGTATCTTTTGTTGAAGAAAATACAAACTAATGAATTATTTCCGGGCTTGCTCCACTTTCATGCTGTTACCTAGTAATCAGTATTTAACTTCATTCTCAATCTGGAATTAATATAATAACATAAAACCAGCTTTGTTTTAGGTACACATTCATCATGTTTCAAACTGTCATGCTTTTGGGGGTGGAGGGCAGTGAGGACACAAATACAAGGTTTGCCACTGGATGTGTCTCAAAGTGCCTCACCTACTTCACCAGTTTGCGCCTATTACAAGGTAGTCTTTCCAATACAGATACTTGGCTACCAAACTCGCCCTTCACAGCTTGCCAGCAAACTCTTCCTCAACAAGCCCCAAGACACAGGTCTCTGAAGGCTTTCTGTAAGCACAACTTCATGACATTAGTAAGGTAAAGAAATTAGGCTTCTCAAAAAAATGGACATTTACAACAAATATAACAAGTATAAGCACAATTCTAGCCCACGTGAGAAAACTCTCTTGTAGTTTAGCCTTTCTGACTTACAGTTCCTGAAACATGTCCTAGCCATTTCAGCTGGGGACTCAGAGGTCACAGCCACACATATGTTCCAAGTGCCACCTTCAGATTTGTTTCTCAGACTGCCGAGTACGTGACACTAATCATTGTCCCTCAGCCAGCCAGACCTGGCCAGCCTTTAAGCTCTGACCAGCCACTACCCAATTATGTTTTCTCAATTGCTTTTCTGTGATGCAAATAAAAACATCTTTATTACTTACCAAGAGGCTGAAGTCCCAAGTACAAAGAATCTCCCATGGCCCAGCTCATACCTAACCAGCTACAATGAGGATTAACTGCATAAATCTCATGGATAACTCTTCCTGACCTAGATACTCTCCATGTTTGCAGCCTATTTCTCCCTTTCTATTCAGCCTGCCAGCTGACTGCTCTTGCCTAATCCATGCTATTCAAATTGATTTATATCCCTGATGGAGCTCTTAACACCTCATCCTTAAATATTACAGAAGACACCATGCACACACCTCAAGCAACTCAGCTCTCCAATACATTACCACATTCCTGTTGAGATCGCCTTTAACACGTAACTAACATGGATACCTGGTAGGGCAACAAATTATTTTCCAAGACTTGGCCAAGAACATTCTGACTCCACTAAAGCTCCTATGTCACATCATGTTTGATTTTGGCATAAGGAGGCTGGGATTGTTGAGTCAACGTGTAGGAACACATCCATCCGTCTCTCTAGGAATGACTCCATTTAAACAGCCTGAGAAATTAACAGTGCATTTCACAGGGCAAAACAGAAAAAAACTTTTAAAATATAAATTCACTTACCAATTGATACTGGTCACTTGCTCTAGCTGTTATACTAGGCAAAACTGTATTTAGGAAGCAAACATGTGAGTACATGTAACGTATTTAAACTTCAGGTATAAATATCAGCAGCTACAGCCCAATTTCATTTTGAAGTGAGAATGCCTACAAAACTTCCCTAGGAAGGTCAAGGAGTGGATTATTTACTCTGCTGCATTCAGCAAGATATTACCAATTTGTCAGGGGGCCTGCATCACACAAATGACACTGAAATAAAGAAAGCCACCCTCCTACACCTCATTACTGTTCTCTCCACTGCTCTTCAGTTATAACTGTTTCTCCTACCCATTCCCCTACACTAAACTCGTGCTCTTCAGCCTTGAACTTGAAAGCTCATGAGGTATGCCAGATGACTTGGCAGCCAGGCTGCCAAAAGCAAAAAGGAGAATCAGGAGGGACCTAAAGTTAAGTGTCAGCCCCTAATATCTCAGTTCTGTCCCTACAAGAGGATAACTTCAGCTGTGAACAGTCTGTGAGAGAACCACAGGAGCAATAAAGCTTGCACAAAATGAAGCTGGCTTTGAAGAATTATCCTTGCAGTTTCTCAGACATTTTAAGTAGACAACCATTCTTCTAGCATCAATCATAAATAAAGGGAAAGGACTGCTTTGCTGTTAGAGTACTGAACTGGGAATCAAGACATCAGATTATATTTCTGGCTCTGCCACAAACTTCCACCGGGATCCAAAACTCGAGATCTGTCTCTAAGTTTCCCATTTGTAGAACTACTCAGATTTGATTTACTAATGACAGCAATGCACTGAGAGATCTCTGAATAGAAAATATTACAGAAGCGCCAGATTATCTTTTTCCTGACCAAATATAACACAGTGGAAAAAATATCTGTGTATCTGAGTTTCCTCCTGGATTTTGAATATTTGTTTGCTGAACAGTATAGCCTGGCCATTTGCACTGCAATTTCAGAGGACAGAGGAAAAAGTAGAGGTGCAACCCTGAAAAATTTGCTCTCCTGAAGAGTTGAAACTTCAAGACAGTCTGCCTTTTTCCCCATCATATCAATAAATTGCAAAATTGATGAGTCGTAAAGGTTGGAAGAGACCTCCAGAGGTCATCTAGCCCAACTGCTCGAGAAGAGCAGTGTCAACTAGAACAGGTTGCCCAGTCCTGCCCAGTTGAGCTTTGAACAAAATACAGATATTCCACAGCCTCTAGGCAACCTGTTCCAGCTTTCAACCATCCTCACGATAAACAATACTTTTCCCTCTCACACTGAGTTGCAACTTCCCGTTTTCCATTGCCTCTCCTTCTTCCACTGTGCACCTCTGAGAGGAGTGTAGCTTCATCTCCTCCATATCCACCCATCAGTGAGATGCAGACAACAATAAAAATTTCACTGAGACTTCTTAAGGTCAAAGAAACCTTGTTCTCTCAGCCGCTTTTTGCAAGTAACATGCTTCAGGTCTCTCATCACCTTGTTGACCCTCCACTGGACTTGCTCCAGTACATAAATTTATTTCTCGAACTAGGGAGCCCAAAGCTGGGGCCACAAAGGTCTCAACTCTAGAGTAGAGGGTAAAGAATCATTTCCCTTGACCAACAGCGTCACTGTTGCTAAAATAGCCCAGGATACTGATTGTTTTCCACACTGCAAGGGTGCAATGCTGACTCATGTTCCAGTTCTTGTCCACGAGCACTGCCAGAGCCCTTTCTGTAAAGCTGCTTCCTGGCCCCCAGCCTGTACTGGTGCATAGCGTTATTCCACCCCAGGTGCACGACTCTGTGTTCTCCTTCACTGAACTTCATGAAGCGCCTGCCAGTACTCAAGCTTCTTGAGATCTCTCTGCTGAAAGTACACCTCCCTGTCCCACCATTCAGGACATTACTGAAGACACGATACAGTATTGGTTCTTGAGGGACACCGCTCATACCTGCCACCACTTGTGGTTTGTGCTCTTGACAACACTCCCTTGGGTCTAACAGACCCACCAGTTTCCCCACCCACCTTCTTGTCTATTTATCCAGTCCAAATTTATGAGATCTGACTATAAGGATACCATGTCAGACCACGCCAAAGACTTTGGTTAAATCAAGGTAAACAATATCCATAGCTCCACCAAGTTCCCTGAGCCAGTCTTCTCCTCATAGACGGCAGCCAGGTTGATCAGGCATGATTTACCCTTGGCAAATCCCCAGAGGCTGCTTCCAATCACTTTCTTTTCCATCAGCTGCGTGGAAATGGTTTTGAAGATGATTCACTGCACCATCTCCCCAAGGACTGACGTGAGGCTGATGAGCTCGTGCTTCCCCAGATCCTCTTCCTTGATCTTCCTGAAGCTAGGTTTGACATTTGTGTTTTCCCAGTCATTAGGAACTTCCCACAATCACCATGGCCATTCAAAGATGACAGATAGGCCCCACATTGACATCAGCCAGCTTCCTCAGATGCATCCCATCCAATCTCAGACTTGTGTATATCCAATTGCCGTAAGTAGTTTTTAACTGTGCCTTCTTCTACTTTAGGCAATGACACATTCTCACAAAATCTGCAAGTAAGCTTCGAGAGGCCTAAGGGAAACCCTTACCGGTGAAAACTCCAGGAGAAAAAGCATGCAGTACCTCAGCCTTTTCTATGGCCCCTTTTCACAAGGCTCCCTGCCCCACTGAGCTGCAGGCACACATTTACCTTAGCCTTCCTTTTGCTACCAACGTACTTACGGAAGTCCTTTCTGCTGCCCTTCACATCCCTCATTTCAATGCCAGCTGAGGTTTGGCTTTGCTATCTCCAGTCTTGCATGTCTTCATATTCCTCCTGAGTAGCCTGTCCCTAAGCTCTCTCGAGTCCCACACCAATATACACGATCTGTTCACCAAAGACAGGGACAATCCTGCTCAGTACGAACCAGAAAATTGAACCAACATGCATGCAGTTTAGAGTTAAAGCAAAAATAGTTAAACAAAATTCCTGAAAAAGAATATGCATTAGTACATAACTATACAAAATTATTCACAATACTTATATAAAAAGGTAGAGCCTAAATTATTCTAATTCTTAATAAAAATTATTATCTTATTCAAGTCTATACTTGATTCATGGGTAGCCCAATTGCTTTCCAAACAGGGACATATACTTAACATACAGACACATGGTCATAGCCTTCTACAGACTGGCAAGTTGCCCCCACCAGTATCTTAGGTCAACTATAGCCAGTTTGGATTTGTTTATTTTGGCCAAAATACAGCTCCTTTTGGTTTCCAACGTGAAGAACTTCTCAGTTCCTCCTATAGTGTAATACTGTTACTAACTTTGAATTCCTCTGCTTTGAAAAAATTGTTCTTCATGCTAACCCTACCAAAAAAATA
The DNA here is from genome assembly GCF_965183815.1 of Platalea leucorodia. Taxonomy (NCBI): domain Eukaryota; kingdom Metazoa; phylum Chordata; class Aves; order Pelecaniformes; family Threskiornithidae; genus Platalea; species Platalea leucorodia. The sequence goes on from NC_138823.1 coordinate 37,917,825, forward strand.
CAAACCAACCTTGGAATGCATAGTTTCAAAGCACTTGCTGTTTTAAAATGGTGACAAAAATTACTACTGAAGAGGGTTGAAAAATATGTCTCCATAAATATTTGAAATCACTGCAAACAGCATACTATTCAACAGCGTTAGGCTGCACAGAGTAACTTAAGTCTGGACATATTGATTGACAGTCCCCTCCAAATAGTCTCTTCTAAATTAGCAGCTCACATTACAAACTTGTGAAATGTATGTGGCAGGAGAGTTAGGACTGAGCTATAAGGCAGAGCAAAGGAATAACTGGAACACTGCAAATAGACTGATATTTATAAATACAGATAAATCAAGAAGTTGTACAACACCCCTAAGCATATCACGGTCTTCAGCATGATACATCTTAGTCTACAGTAAGTCTTATGAACAGAAAAGTTTCTTAAATGCTATGAAACAAAGATTTCTCCTTTCAGTATTTTAGACTTTTCACTGAACATCTAAACAAACCACCTTTTTTTCTTAAAGAGCAGCTTTCCAAAATATAGGCCAAGTACATCTGAGAGCAGTAAGAGGAAATCCATTGAAAAATATGAAACAGCTCTCTATAGTGCAGTATAATACCTTACACTTCCAAACAAGATAAGATACATGCTTGAAAATTCTTCTGAACAACCTCTGCTTTTTGCCATTGTCATTCCTTGCATGAACTCTGTGCTCAGCTAGTAGAGATGCGAATAATCTTTCTTGCTAAGCCACTCCATAAAGCAAGCATTCAACCTTGGGGGCAGGGGTTACAAAGAAATAAACAGCTTTTAAGCAGTTACCCTCACTCTGATAAACACCACAGGTGGTGCTATTGATATAGCCAAGCAAAGTCAAATAAGAATAGAATACCACATTCAGATTTTTTGTAGTGCCTAAGCAAGTTAAGAACAGCAGAAATTGGAAGTGAATGGAAAAGATATTGACTTTCTATGGTAATTGTGTTTGCACTTCCTTTTGACTTTTTATGATGAAGTCGCCATAGAATGTTGTTTTTCTTTTCCTGAAGAGAAAGGAAATCACATAACCTTATCAAAAAATGCAGGCAGCTAAAACCCTTCCCTTCCATTCATTTAAATCCCTTTTATAAAATATAAATGCAATTATGCAAACCATTATGAAGTCACTAATCATTACTGTAATTGAGATATACATATAACATGTTTAGAAAGTTGGACTCAATGATGCTTATGGGTCCCTTCCAACTTGAGATATTCTATGATTCTATGATATATACACATATACACAACAACAACACACACTATTGCTATTGTATCAAACTACAGCCATAAAATATTATCTAAAAGTGGTTCTTTTGTGAAAGGGCCAACACCTAATTTCATCATCTAGCATAACCATTTGAAGAGTTTCAATCCAGGACACAAATCTTCTATTGCTCGTCAGGGTTAGTAACACTGAATTTGACTAAGGTTTACCTGGAGTCTCAATTACTATTAATCACTTGTCCAACTAATCAGTCTGCTCAACAATCAGAGAAATACTTATTGAGCCAAGAGAAAGGAAAGGCTCAGTGTGGCAGGGAAATACAGATCCTTAGGTGTCACACAGCCACCAAGGAGGCTGGGCAATAGACCTTATGAACAAAATCTCTTTATGCCCATTGAAAAGCAAGGACTCGGCTTCCCTTAACAGGGCACACATTTAAAGAAAATAAACCCTTTTTACACTTTAGGGCAAGCGGAAGAGAGAAGATAGTACAGTAGTATTTAATGGCATTAAACTGAGATTTGAGAGTTAACTGGCAGAAATGTATATAGATCCACAGAAGAGATTCTGTAAACCATACTATAGTCTACATAATAAACTAGCTTTTTTTTTTCCCCCCAGCTGCTTCAGGATCTAACCAGTCACCCTAGCTGAGGCCATGGGGTTTTGGAAGGCTTACACAAGTGCCAACATCTGCTTCTATTCCCATCAATGTCAAATTTGTCAGAACACGAAACTGCACCAGAAAAACAATCCCTGTCAGAAAAAATATACTCTACTTCCATGGTTATCCCCTGAAGTACCAAGTGCAGCAGATCTATTACATTTCCAATTTCTATTCCAAAATATTTTTTCCCCAAACATATATATACACATTTATATATATATATTTTAGATATATATATATATATACACACACACCTACTATTGTATCTAGCCTATTTCCCTGCAGTGTATGTGCATCCTGAAGTTCTTCATGGCTTGGTTTGCCTTTACCAGCCAAACAGTCAGCGTAAAGCACAATCATAAAAACTAAGCCTTATACCAAGTTACAAGGTGACAAATTAAGCCAGCCACTTTTTGGCAACTCTTTACTATTAAATACTTTTTAGTTTCTCGGCAACTTCTACCACAGTTTTACTAGTCTCTTTACTGCTAGTACATTGAGGGTTCAGGTAAGTACCCCTGTTTTTACAGTAAAGGAAACCTTACATGAAAACATTAAGCAAATTTAAAAAAACTTATTTTTTAAAACATTCATTAAAAAAAATCAAGTACATTCCCCAGCATAAAATCGTGGACTAAGGAAAATCTTGGAAAAGTTGATTCAGTTTTACTCTAGTTAGCCAACTGTGCTTATAGAGCAAAATAGGAAATACTCATTTTATTAACACAGAGCACATTAGACACTTTTGTTTGCTGTAAAGAATGAAATAGATAAAGTACATATTGATAAAGTCACAACATTTTTTAAAAAAAAGCATCTTTACCATGAACACTAAAAGTAATATTAATTAGTCAGTTACACAGTTGGACGACACAAAATTATTTTAGACACAGTAAATATTCACCAATTGTTGTTTTCTCTTCCCTCTAGAAAGTGCATTTTGGTGAAAAAAGATTCTCTTCTATCCTTGCAAGTACAGCTTCTCTTTCATTGGCAAACAAAGATTTCATCATAGGAAGACAATATGATCACCAGAGAGATCACCCAGCAGCAGAAAAATCCCAATTGCTAATTTAGCCAGTAAAGTATCAATAGTTTGTAACCGAAACCTCATATTGGAGCTCTTAATAAACTCCAACTGTAGATATAGTTTTCAAAAGTGTTTTAGTGCCTCAGGTAAATTCTTCCATCGCTAGATTAATTTCTTTTAAGAAATGCTACATGCTAACAAGAACAAAATCTCTGGTATTGCAATGACACTCCAAATGTTATAATGAAATGTTTGAAGGAAAAGTGTAAGCCTTTCTTCATAATTTCGTGTGCATGCCTGCTCCCTCCAACATTGCTGCAACTACTGGGGGACTTAAGTTTATCCACCTCATGTATGTTTACATACCTCACTCAGATGGGCCCAAAATTGTTATTGCTCAGTATTACTGATGTCTCAACATACTGAGCTACTGTAGTTTATAACTGGAAGATTCAGGAGATCCGAAAGAATAATATTAATACAACCAGACCTTTCCACTCAGATTTGATCTGTGATGAGTGCAGATTAAAAACAATATACTGTATTTACACAGTATAAAGCCAAAAAGAAGAGGTGAACGAACTCACATGGGAATGACTACTCGGCTACATCTATCTAATAAAAGCATTAATATATTAAATCTTCTGCTTTGCACTTAATAGCCTTGTAGACTTTTGACAGAATACACAAACCAAGCTGTTTCTTACTACACTGATGATAACTGGAGGATAAAGAATCACAGAGGAGTAGGGGAACAAAAATATGTTAAATAACCAACCAGAAGTTTGTCCTCAGTGAGACGCTCTTTAATTCCAATATAAACTGAAGAACCTAAATAAATCTAACATATAACAGACATGTTTCCAGCGTAGGGAAACCAGCAAAGCATTTCCCATGTTGACAGACACCAGCAAAGTCACTTCCTCCTTATAAGCTCTTCATTCTCCAGCCAGCCCCAAACTGTACCAGGCAAAGGGCCATTTCCCCAACGTGACTGCATCAGCAACAGTCTCCTCCTCCCACCACTCGGATAAACCAGGCTTACGCTTCATTTCCACATCTATTTATATTATATACTGCCCATTGCAACATTTTGCCTCAGCCAAAGGGGTCGTAGACATTATCAATTCACAAGATCTCATGAAGTACTCTGGAAAATGAGTTGCGTGAGGTATGATGGATGTTATGCTTTCACACAAATCCCACTTATATACTGTCCCTTTCCTACGCAATAACAATCAATTGAAGAAAAATTATTGAATTTTTCTGTTCCTTAATTTAACTGCCTCAACAGGGCATGTACACAAAATAAAAATTTCAGTCCAAATGACTGAAAAGTTAGCTGTCTTGCCCACCACTACTACACAAGTGCTAACGTACTTTTCCATATGAACCATACACATCATAAAAGATTACATTCTGTAACCCCACAGAAGAAATAGACTCCAACCCTGAAACCACAGGGTTTTTTCATTTATCTAAGTGAACACTCTGTTCCTATTAACTTCAGTGAAAACTGCAGGTACTCCGTGCAAACCATCAGTAAGACTATAAATGGCTTCAGCTTTTCAATCATAAAGGAATCACAGTTTCTACCACAATGAGCTTTACTGATGATGTTGAGACCTGGAAGCCTAACTCTTAACTTTTATTGGAACTTCAACCCCTTCGGCTGCCTCTACTTTAACAAGAAGTCCTGCAAAATAGGATAGGGTTTGGACAGAGAAACAGTTGGTGCTGGGACCCCACACCGTTGGGGGGGGGGAAATGTCACTTCAGACTAGCTCTAGTCTAGTCCAAGGAACTGCACACTCATTAGCAGCCAAATGTGCTCCTACAGAAAACCTTCCAGTTCACTTCCATCCAAAGGAACCCAGGCTGTGTGCCCCAAGACCACCGCACGGTGTGAAACAAAGTAAGCTGAGATAGTGTTTCTATCTCAGAAGAGCTGGTCCTAGGAAAATGGTTTTAAGAAAAAGAAAGGGAACCATAAGCTTAGGACACCTAAATGAGAGGATCTAGCCTCCAGATCAGGAAGTAACCATAGGAACAAGTACAATGATGGTTTTGATGGCTTATGTAAAAGAAACGGGACTGTCTCCATACTGGCCCTAATCCAGAGTTGTCCCCCTCGTAAAATCCACACCACAGGACCACAGCTGCTCTCAACAGCAGTCCTAGCAGGTAGGCCAAGGAAAGCTCAGGAGTTGTTTCCTCAAACCAAGGCTGAGGTACGGTTGAAACGCGTGACATTTCCCCGTGAAGGATTTACATCTCTGAACTGTCACTTGAACCCTGTTCACAACCCTTAGTGAATATAAAAAACTCAACGTAGGACAAGGTATTTAACTCCAGGACTCCTCCCCTTCTCCACATGATTTATTTGGATCATCTTGATCCATACTGCAAAAAGACTTATTACTGAATTCAGTATTTGGATGCAACTTGAAATACATACAGTCTGCTCTTTAGAAGGAGCTGAGCACGTACTGCTTGAACACCATTATGTGTTATGTCTTAACTGTAGAGTCCAAATTTAAAGATATAACAAATTCTTTAAATTTGCTGAAACGACCTAAGACTCTGACTTAAACCAAATTTGGGGCTTAAGATAAAATACTGAAGAACATTCCCTTAGGATAGGTATTTTTTACAACAGGTAAAATCTGATTGTTAAATGGAAACCTGTAAAACTCAATCGCACAGCCACTTTCTCAAATACATGTTAAATTTAAAAAAAAAAAAAACAAAACACATTGGACCATTTACCATTTTTCATGGTTCTGCTGAGGATAAACATATGGAGAAAATAAGCAACTCTGTAGATCTTATTTCACTCCAGTGTCTGTGCTTTTATTCTCCCTGTCACAGCCAAGCTGAGAATTTCCTTTCATGATAATGAGCAGAAAGTTCACAGATCTCAAGGCAGCAAAGCAGGAAGTTTGCAGTTTGAAGGATTTCCCCTCTTCAGTGGGACAGGGGAGGAGAGAAGAGTATGAGGGGGGCTACTGTGAAATCTTTTGCAAACTTAAGCAGCTGATTTGGACACATTTATCTCAACAGGGTCCTGAAGTGATGCTACCGAGACCGTGTGCAAATGAAACACTGCCCGCATCTGTTCTGTAATAATTTGTCACTTTGGCTTTTTGAGGGAGTGAAAACTCCTGCCTGTCTGATTAGGGTGTTACCTGGCACGAATAATCCTATCACCAGCGCTAGTCAGATGCAGAAGGAAGCTAGAACTGCTGCAACACAGCTCTCCCCAGAACGGCTACCTTCCCAGCTGACCCCTGTATCACAAGGCAGGAGTGAAGGCCACACGTGGCTTTAATGGCAAGCAGCTGCTGCACACCAGCACCCCCCCCGTCCTCCTCCCTACCCCCCTGCACCGCTGCGTTTCACGCGCTATTGCAAGTCGTGGAACTGTGAACACAAGCCCCCGCACCCGAGGCAGACCTGGACCCAAACACATCCCCTCCTCAGCCTCCGTGCCCGGAGAAGCGCTGAAGCGAGATCACCAGCGCAGGCTCTCCAAGGAGGGCGGCTGAGGGGGGGAACACACGACGCCTCCCCAGCCATTTCAAAACCTGTTCCTCTCCCTGCCTTTAAAGCAGAAGCAGCCGCCCCGCAGAGCTCGGGGCGGGAAACCCTCTCCCGGCTGCGCGCCCCCCGTCCCGCGGCCGCAGCAGCAGCAGCGGCAGCGGCGGCAGCCGCGGCAGCAGCCGCCCGCCCCGCGCTGGCCGCCGCCTTCCCCGCGCGCCGGCGGGACCCGGCGCGGGGCGAGCGCGGCGCGGCGAGGCCAGGCCCCCCCCGCTTCCCTCCGCGCCCCGCCGCTCACCGACACCAGGAACTCCAGCGTGCCCACATAGTCCCGCTCCGTCTTGAGCAGCTCGTTGAGGACGCAGACGCGCAGGCGAAGCTGCTTCTCCAAGTCCTTCCCGCTTTCCCCCTTGCCTTCGCCTTTGCTTTCCTCTGTCATGGTACGGCGAGGAGGAGCGGCGCTCCCAGCCCGGCGCCTTTCCCGGCTGCAGGCAGCGCTGCCTGCGCGCCCCGGCACTGCGCTGCGGACAAGGACAACAAAAGACCCCGCCAAGTTACATAGCGGGGCCGGGCTCCGGCCGGTCCCCAGCCGCGCAGCAGCCTCAGCCCCTTCTCACCCCGCTCCAGCAGCGGCCCGAGGTCCGGAGGCCAGGAGCCACCCAGCGCCGGCTCCTTTCCCGTCAGGAAGGGGACGCAGCCTGGAGGAAACGAGCGGTTCCCAGCGCGCCCTGTGCGCAAAGCCTCCGCAGCAGCAGCACAGGCTTGGACATTAATCAAAAGCTTTGTATCCATGTGACTCCAACCCCTTCCCCCTCTTCGCTAAATCTCAGGAAAAAGGAAACAACTTCAGGGAAGGTTGCGTGCCAGCAGCTGCCTGTTTCACACACAAGCTGCGAGCTCCAGTTTGAGGCTAATTGGAGATCACCAACAACAGAGCACAAGAATTATAAAAATGTCCCAGCAAGCTGGCTGGCCAGGGAATCAGCAGTTGTTTTTGTTTTGGTTTAATCATCAGGAAAAGAGCCGTTTCAACTTTCCCTTCCACACCTTCCCACGAGACATATAGTACAACATATATCGCAACGGATATGTATTACAAATACGTGCTTTGATATTCCTTTGCACAAACGTACACAACTAAGCATGTGGATGTGCTAAGCAGGTACAAACAGTATATTCTACAGTAGGGACAGAAAAGTTTCTCCAAGACAGGGGTTTTTTTTAGGGTTTTTTTGTTTAATGAAACAAGGTGCTATAAAATCCCCAGGTTATACAGTTTTCCTGTCTGCACTGGAAGTTCAGATTTGCACGACACATTAAAAGAGTAAAAAAGAATTCAGCAACCTTTTCAAACAGTTAGCAAAAAGTATACAGCTACTTTCTACAAGACGAATGGATTTCTTGAAAGCTGAAATATGTCGGGATGCTACCATGTGAATTTTGAGACCACTGCTGAAAGCTAAAAGTTTCTCTGGCTAGCTCTTCGATCTGTGACTGGAAAGCAAATCCAGGAATTCAATTTCGAGATTCCATATCAAAGTATCTTTCTCAACCTGCAACCTCCTAAAAGGAAAGAATAAAATGGAAACCAGGGTGTAAAACTCTTCTACAGCCACAGTACAAGCGGAGGCAGCAAGAACAGTCCTTACTGGGAGAATAAGCAAAGACATCCGTGTTCCGATAACTAGACATCTTCTAGCTGTCTGCCTCAGACATCTACTGGGAACTGTATTCTCCGTTTCCCACAAGATGTTTCTCAAAGAGCAGAAACAAAAAAGCCTGTTTCTTTGAATGTGTCCTACTTCCCTGCATCCTGCCCTTCCCAAACACACACAGCTCCTCCGCATAAAACCTAGGCAAGAAGCAGCAGTTGCTGGGGCTGGTTCTGCTCCATGTATCCTGCTCGGCCATTTATGCATGTGCAGACTAGCCCGCGAACTTGCCTACCGACAACAGTGTAGCTCTTTCCTCAATGGGACACTATCCCATTCCAACAACAGGCACTGATTTTCATGAAAATCAGAACTTCATGTTTTTAAGGACCTCACTCCCCTGCCAAATCTGGTTCAAATGGACTGATGGACTGAAAACAGACTGGGGCAGAAAAGCCAACGCAGTTCAATCATTGAAGCTTGTTCCCTTGGGAAACCTGTCTAAAATGGACAACGTGTCTGATGATTCGCTAGAAACTTTTTCACCCTCTCAGGTGGGCTTCACCAGTGAGGCAGAGAACCGAAGTCCCAAAGCTCTGTGGCATCTGCCCTGGTCCTGTGGAGGAGATGAAGTGCTTCGCACTTGCTTGCACTAGCACCAAGAAAGCGGATGCTATGGTGGAAGGGAAAAAAAAAAAAAAACAAAAAGAAAGAAGAGTGATCCACTGAACCCCATGATAGCACAAGTTTTCCCAGGCGATAACCAGCAAATGAATCCGAAACCACCGAAGTAAAACACCAAGCTACTGCTTTCACCAAGCTACTGCTTTCCCACTCCTCAGTGCATGTGTGTGCCCTTCCTCAGGCAGTCATAGCCAGGTGCCTCAAACTAGTTGAATTTCCTGTTAGCGAGTACCTTTCTTTTAGGCAAACAGAAATAAGAGAGGGCTACAGTTTCTGATTTCGGACATTCCCCTTTGCTCTTGGCTTCAGCCATGTGCCATTAGTTTTCACAACCCACATGCATGCTCACAGACCAAGGGGAAGGCTAAAAGAGGCAGGAGCAGCAGCTTACTGTCTTTTTCTTCCCCATCATCTACAGCAGTAAGAATCCCTTCCCTTCAAAGGTTTGTCATCTCATTGCCAGGAGACCTTGAAGCCTAAGTGATCCTTGTCCCAGTTTACACTCCAGCTGTCCTCACACAACTGATTCTTGCTCCTTCATTGAGGCAGGCAGCTTGCAGCTATTTGGGCCAGCAAAAGCATAACTGACAACACCGAAGAGATTTTTATGACTCACTTAAGGCCACTGAACCCAGCAAAGCGCACAGCAGATGTGCAATGATAGGGAAAGTAGTTCTAAGTACCAGACACAATCTATGGAAAACATACGTGCATACAAGCTTAGCCAATTTTCCTGACAACCTGCTTGAAGTACTAAAGACAAGGCCAAATTACTCTTTCCCCCCTAGTTTCAGGAAAAATCTGAATTGCTCCAATTGTAGCTTTCATTACACCAAAATTGGAAAAAAAATAAAATGAAAGAGAGGTAGACGAAACAAGATGTTGTAAGCAACTAAAGAGCAGATTTAGGAACTATCAGGGAACCTGACTAATAGGTAGCACTACCTGTCTTAAACACAGAAACAAGTTATGATGTAAAACAGTATATTGATTATGCTAGCATGTGTGAGACAGTAATTCTTGCTCTCCATGGGGAAAGCTATAGGTTTGGGGAAATTACAGAAATCAGGTTGTTCCCATGGGATAATGCTGCACCTTTGGAATCCAACAAGAACTGTTTCGGTCCAGGAGTACTTGAGGCCCAAGTTTGAATTCTGTTTAAAGAGTCCTGTTGAAAAAATATGGCACTGCACAACTTTTGGCCTATTCGCAAAACCACATAATCATTGAGGATGGATGGGACCTCTCAAGATCATCTAGTCCAACCCTCCTGCTCAAGCACGGTCACCTACAGCAGGCCGCCCAGGACAAGTTGTCTAGCAGGTTTTGAGTGTCTCCACAGATGGAGACTCCACAGCCTCTGTGGCAAATTTCTGCCAGTGTTTGACCAGTGTTCTACAGTAAAACAGTAGTTTTCTCTTGTGTTCAAACAGAATTTCATGGGTTTTAATGTGTGCCCATTGCCTCTTGCCCTATCTTCTCTTCCTGAGAAGAGTCTGGCTCCCTCTTCTTCATTCCTCCTCATCAAGCATTTAGAAACACGGATAAGATTGCCCATGAACCTTCTCCTCTCCAGGCTGAACAGTCCCGGCTCTCTCAGCTTCTCCTCAGATATAAGATCCTCCATTCCCTTCATCATCTCTGTGGTCCTATCTGATGACCTGGAACAAGTTTCCAGATATTAAAACCTTTGTGCATGACAGACGGTAGTAATTAAACTTCAATGATCTGCCATGACACTTGTGTCCTCTGTGGGAAAACCACATGGATTTGTTTCTGTGTTGCCACTGAACGATGGCTATCAGTACAAGACAGTTCCAGTATCACATGTGAATGAAATCAAACATTCTGCAGGCCTTACTATTTTGTATCACAACACTGTGAAGGACTCTTCAGTCCAGATGGGAATTTCAAATTGTCTTTTTTCAAGAGAATGCTGAAATAAGTTTCTGAAGCTCTATCAAGAGATGGGATAGTTTACTTTGCAGGCTGCTCACCAATGTTGAAGACTTTTCTCTCACCAAGAGAGACAAGCCAGCCATTTCTGTTCCCCTTGTAGAAGACATTACTGGGGGGTCCCCTTTCTCCAGGTAATCTTTATAATGCAGCAATTTCTCCCTAACCTTTCCCCCTAACAATCTTCACTAGCAGAATTAAAAAAAACCCACAATATAAGAATTCTTAAGAGACCCATCCAAGAAATGTGATTAACAAGCAATACTAAAAAAGCTCACCTCAATAAAAACAGTTGTTTAGAGGTGGCTCTGTACTGAGCATTAAAAAGGTTAATATTTAAGGCACTAGCTGTAAACTGTTATGAATTGTTGAGGGGTGAGTAAATGGAGGACTTCACTTTTGACACACTGCTGTCTTTTCATTCACCACAGAGTTTACACTAAACCATCTTCTGAGCCACAGGTTTTAAGAAGTCATTATTTGTACGGAATGGACCAAAATAGTCAGTTTTGTAATCTTTCTTTGTGGCATTTTTGAAGGAAGATAGAGGTACTTAAACCCCAGAGACATTTAAATGGCCCCAAGCACCATATGTTTGTGGAGGCAATGTAATATCATCATCAACATAATGCTTAGAGTGAGCTCATATAATCAAAAGATTTCTTCAAGTATTCTGAATACCAGCTGGTCCCCCCCAAAAAAGAGACTTTTTTTTACCCCAAACTGTTACAGTATTACTTTCCAAGTATTAATACACTGGACTTCACCACATATAGTTTTTCCACAAGCCTCTAATAATGATGCATATCTATCTGCAAGGCTTTCAACCGTTTTTATTCCCACCAGCCAAAGAGACACAGCAAACATCTGTAGCAAACACAAACTTAACATTCAGCTTTCCTTAGCATGTAAAGAACTACTGTGTAATCCAAATCTAATTTATCAAAAAATAAACCTAAAAGGATATATTTAGATTATAACTCTTAAGAAAAGGGGTGATTAGCAATTCACTTGAAGGAGTGTGTTTTTACTTCCCTATAAGAATCAGTTGTTCCTTCAAGAAATCCTACGGCTAGATGCCACATAAGTCTTATAATGGCAAGTGATTACTACAGATGGTTCTTTTTCAGAAGGATATCTAGCACGAGCCAGCATGTCTCCAGAACTTCAAGACAGGAGCGCAGTTAGTTCACATACCTTTTGAATTTAAATTAGTATTAAAAGAACTCCTCAGGAAACTCTAATTAGTTCAGGAAGAAACTGACCTTACATGGAGCCAGCATGATAAAATGGAAATGGTCTCCACTAGGTTCTACACCAGCTTAGTGTACTTTGATGAAAGCTATTTAAACTAAAACCTCACCTTATGTAGTATCTAAGCAGAAGGACAGGAGGGACAGCTGCAGACAATTACTCCACCTCAATTTCAAGAGGACATCTGATTACACCTTCTTCACACTAGACATTTAACAACCTTTTTTAAGGGAGTTCGGTAGGAAACTGAAAAAAAATTATAAACCATGCAAGCTGAAATAAACTGAATATAATTTACCCAAGTTATCTCAAAAAACCTCCCACATCTTACTGAGAAATAAAACAGATTAAGTTCAGAGTATACAAGGTCTTTCATGTTGCTAGCCAGATTTATATCACTCTGGATTCTCCATGGGAAAGAAACCATAACTGATCGATTAAAGCACCTTTTTTGGTCTACTCCATGTCCTGGGAGCTCTGCAGAACAACCAAACAGAAATTGAGGAACAAGGCTTTATGTGGAAACAATGACGGAAAAATAACTCAACCACTTCTTTGACTTTTGGATAATGGACAGTAAAACAAAACTTGATACAAAGGACAGTGTAATGAATTTCCATTTGGTTTACTTTAGGGTAAAAAGAAAAACAATCTTCTAATAATAAGAAGCTAATTATGAGCTTTCAGGAGAAATGTTAGCTGAGGTACAGTGAGTTCTCCAAAGACCATAGCATGTTTGTTTCTTTATAGTTAACCAGAGGACAGTAACTAATCAATAAGTTCCCAGCAATTATGGTTGAACTATTGTATAAACATGCCCAACTATTCTGTAGTATTCAGCAGGTGGAAAGAACATTAAATTCATCAGCTGGTACAGGCTATAAGACAGACACATCTGTATCTGACTTTCAGAGGCATCCTTTATACCTTGGCGAGTACATGACATGTAGACTCACTTGAAGGCACTCTTTCACTCAGCTTGAAATACCTTTGATACAAGAGGTAATTTAATTATCTCTAAGTAAAGAACTTCTGTCCCTCGAAGTGCAAAGACTCACTGCTGTTATTCAGATGCTAATACATTAAATATTTTATTTAACGAAATCTTTGTTTTGCTGTTCAAAAATCTGATTTTTTTCTCAAGTATTTTAATATTCTTACTCTTGTACAACGACTTAGAATAGTTTTTTTCCTCTTTTTTCAATGTGTAAAATTGGTCAGTAATCTCTCTAGTCATTGCATGTGCAGTGTAAGGTACTGCCAATATTTGCTGAAAATGTTAAATTAATCTTAAATTAAGCAAGGCTACTAATTAGGTTAAAAATTTTTCTATCTTGCTTTAATTGCTGGATGAAGTGATACAGGAGCCTCAAATGTCAGTCAATTGAAAGCCAAGACAAAAAAAAAACAACAAACAACTCAGTTCCTACTTTGTCAGAAATTATCTTTTATGCTCGCAAGTATGTGTTTGAGAGAGAGGGTAGGGAGCAGGCAAGGACAGGTAACATAAAGCAGCTGTCCAGAAGCAAGCTATACATACATGTAAGCAGAACACAAGTCACATTGGTCATACCAGCACTAAACAAACAGCATTTGACTGGTCTCAAGATTTCCATTCTGCTTTAAGTAACTGATAATTGCACTGTATCTATCTCTTTGTCTCTGCCAAAGCAAGAATAAATACAGACTGTTCAAGTTATGATGTGCTACAAGGTATGTGGCAGCTAAGCTTCTTTTTTCTCCTAGTTTTCTTTTGCCGTGCTACAACTTGCATAGATAATACAAAACAGCTGAGATGATACTGAGTTCACTGGTTAAAGATGAAAGTACAGAACAAACTGCCATTATACTCCAGAGATTTAATGTTGATGATACCCGAAGCAGATATTTTGTATTTCCAACCCTTCAGATAGTACAACAGTGGAGAGACGAATATTTTGAAACCGTTCCGAATTAGGGGTTCCAGCAAGACCTATCAATCAAGAAAAGATAAATTTTAAAATAAACCGAAAAATTAATTTGAATTTTATTATAGTCGATGCATTTTCTTTATTAAGGAGCTGAAAGAATGGCAACTGCTACACAGAAATCTAAATATGTTCTTCCTTAGGTAGGATGGTTAATGTCAGAAGATGAAGCTTCTGCCAAAATGAATCCTTTAAAAATGTTTTTCTGTTAGAGATTATTACCAGAAAAGCAGAGTAAGACTGGATGTGCCCAGAAGGCATGGTCAAGTACAGCACAGTATGACAGTATTCACTTGGTAGAATGTTTTTGTATGAAGAACTGAAATCTTTCCATTTGTAAAAGTCGGATTTCTTAAAAATCTGAATGGCATGTTTACCACAGTGGCAACTTACTGTTTTATAGCAAATAATTATTTTACAGACAAACTATGATTTGTATGTATGTTCTGATGTTCTCTGTTAATTTGTCCAAACAGGGAACAAGCCAAGGCTCCACAGTCCAAGCCATGTGCTTTAAGCACAAAACAACATGACACAAGGTTAGATCATCAGCTGACATAAATCCCCGTGATTTCACTGACGAGTAAAGACTCAAATGAAATACGGACTAGCAGCCTAACTCTACTTGAACTATCACCCATTTATTTTAACTATGTATGTGAAAAAGAACAAACATATTACCATGGAGTTGCAGTAGTTATTTGGAGGCAGAAATGTTGCTATTTTACAGTGTGTTCTTAATATACTTTTATTCTCTGGGAAGGTAGGAGAAGGACAGAAAACATTAAAAACAAAATAGAAAATCACTACCAAAAAAAATCTATGAACTAAACAACACTGCACAGATTTTTTCATAAATATACTTAGTTCTTCAACCATAGAAGGGTTACACATTAATATTAAATGTTTGTAGAATACTTTAAATAAAACATGATAATTTGCTCTGAGTCACTGTCTTTTTTTCTTTCTTTTTAACCTTCCCTTTCACTTCTACGTATCATAATAACATATATGACTTCATCAGTATATTCACATCATTTGCCCCCAGTGAGCTATAAAATGTCAACAATACCAGTACAAATTTCTTTCAGGCAAGACTGATTGAACAAGGATGTACAACGTTTTTTCTAAAAAAGACAAACTTCTTCATTCAGCTCCTCTATCTTCCAGGATTTTGTTTCCATGACAGAACCATTTTGATATATCACTTTAAAAAATGATAATTTACTTGCAAAAATGAAGATTTACGCTAGAAATACAAAACTAATTTTATACAGTAGAAAGTGAAAAGATTTAGTATTATGCTTACTTCTGCCTGAGTTTAACATAAACATCTAGATCTTGCAGTCAAGTCATACTGACTAAACTCCAAAGTTTCTTCAGATTTTTTTTTTCCACTTTGTTCATATCTGACACTACAAATCTAGGTCACATTGAGGGTAGAAGGATCTCAGCCTATCAATAATCACAGCTTTCCCCCTTGGCTGATGTTCCTTCAGAAGCCACTGATGCAAAAAACTAGTATCTTTTGACCATAAATTTTTCCACTTTTCCACAGGTTTCTGCACTGACTACACACTTCTGAGACTATTGTGTTTATTTTTTAGAAGGCTCTTCTATGTAGGTTTCTACCTGATCTTTGTGGTATGATCCAAGTGACTGCCACTCAGGCATTAAGCAACATGACTGGGATCTGGTACATGTTTATTCTCTTACCCTTCCTTTAAGGGAAAAGGCCTGTGCTGTTAAGTGTTAAGGTTAGGATTAAAAAATCATGTAGCAACACACAAATATTGCTATTTATAATGGAGGAAGGACTGTCAAAGCAACACTCCTTGCACTTCAGGCAGAAACTGGGTAAGACAACAACCATCCCCAATTTTTGGGCAAGTTAATTGCAGCCCTTTGAGACTATGAGAAAGTTTCTTTTTTTCACACATACAACTAATAATACAAGTGTTTAAGAAATACTTTGGCTAGGTAAATCTAGACTTTGAGGCTATGTCTCTTTTCCCTGCACCATGGGACCAGATAATAACCAGTTTGGGTTCCAGCCAAGTAAATCAGACAGGATTCCTCTCATCTGCATGGTTTTATCTGTAGCTCTAAAATCCCTTTTGCTTGGTCCCTCTACCAGGCATCTGGGAGGAAGTACAAGAACTGTTACAGTAACATATAACCAAAAAATCATATAGGTGGGACCTCTGGAGCACTTCTGGATCAAACATCCTGCTCAAAGCACGTACAGTTACAGCAGGGAACACAGATGAGCTTTTAATATCTCCAAAATACAGCAGTTCAGGAACTACTCTGGGCAACCTTCTCCAGTGTTTCACCGCTCCTGTGGGGTTTTTTCCCCTTGTAGAGTCAGCATTTTCCAAGTTCTAACTTGTGTCTGTTGCCCCTCATCCTTTAACTGTACTCCTCTGAGAAGATTCTGGCTCCATCTCTCTACACCTTGCCATTTAGAGAGTTACAGAGAGCAGCACCACCACCTCCTGCTTTTCTGAAGGTTGAACAAACTCAGCTGGTTCTCTTAGCCCCTCCTCATACATCCTGTTGTCCAGCTCTCTAAGCGTCCTGTTGGCTCTCTGCTGGACTCATTCTAATATGTCATAGAATCATAGAATCATAGAATCATAGAATGGTTTGGGTTGGAAGGGACCTTGAAGATCATCTGATTCCAAATCCCCCCCTGCCATGGGCAGAGATACCTTCCAATAGATCAGGTTGCTCAAAGCCCCATCCAACCTGGCATTGAACACTTCCAGGGAGGGGGCATCCACGGCTTCTTTGGGCAACCCGTTCCAGTGCTTCACCACTCTCATAGTGAAGAATTTCTTCCTTATATCTAATCTCAATCTACCCTCTTTGGGCTTAAAGCGATTGCCCCTTGCCCTATCACTACGTGCCCCTGCAAAAAGTCCTTCTCCAGCTTTCTTGTAGGCCCCTTCAGGTACTGGAAGGCTGCTATAAGGTCTCCCTGGAGCCTTCTCTTCTCCAGGCTGAACAACCCCTACTCTCTCAGCCTATCCTCATCAGGGAGGTGCTCGAGCCCACAGATCATCTTCATGGCCCTCCTCAGGGCCCCAACAGGTCCATGTCAATGTCTCTCTGTACTAGGGAGCCCAAAAATGGGTATAGTGCTCCAGCAGCAGTCTCTGAAGTGCCAGACACAGGGGAAGAATCACTTCCCTCAACCTGCTGGCTACACTCTTGTTCTTACACTCAGCCCAGTATGACATCCATCACTGAATAACTTCTCCTTGTGAAGGAAATGCAGAACTTGCTGACTATGCTGATTTTAAAACACTTTTGTTCTGCCAAGAAGCAATGCAACCTGAAAGAGAGCCAAGTGGTGTCTCAATATTAATCTCCTCTTGGTTATTAGCTAAGTTTAGCATCATTCTATGGCTAACAGAAGTGTTAAAGGTCAGCAGCAGTATAATGCCGCTCTGAGACAAAAGCTTACTAGACACAGGATACAAACATGCCTGCCAGTGACAGCACACTGATTTATGAGTGCTGAAAAATCAGTAATTTGAATAAAAGTTAGGTTTGGAACAGCAGCCATTTATGGCCATCCATAAAGGCTGTGTAGCAATAAGTGCAGTAAGGGAGCCATGGGAATGGATGATTGGGAATTTCCTGTGGAAGTAGCATTTTTTTTTTTTCCACAGTAAGAATTCCCACTCAGCCACTCTGACATTGTTTGGAATCTAGAAAGTTTCCTGCACAGGTGCTCCACGAATGCTGGAAGGAACTGCAGAAATGTTTGTGCGGCTAAACAGCACACGAACACATTCTGTCAACAACATGAAATCACAATTAACAAAATGTTTCAGTACACTGATGAAGATACATGGATCACTGGCCAGGAAACAGTAAACTAAGAACTGAATCTGGAGTTTACCACTAATTTTTCATATAAGTACCATTAAGTCATTCCACTACATGCACCTCTGGGTTCCTACCAGCTGTTAGCTCCATTTATACACTTTAGTACCAGTAACCCTCAAATCAATAGCATCTTTTTTTTAGCAGCTGTTATGTTTTCATAGGCCTTCATAACTCACACTTCCTTGCTCACATCATGTCAAAAATTCCTGGTGGTATTTCCGCAAAGTACCTCCCACTGAAAAGAGACACAAATTTGCTGCTGTTGTAAACTGGAAGTATCGGTGAAGGGCAGCTCTCTTACATTAGCAGGCATTTCACCAGAGGAGACTGAACAGTAACACCCATGCAAATCAGTGCAAATTGTAATATCTGATAGGTTTTCCTTTCTCAGACAACAGAATTTGTTCTGTTAGAGTAATAATGTTTCTTCAATATTTATCTTTTCCATTATTTTTCAGATCACTGCAATACATAAGATTTTATTTTTACTTTACAAAGGAGTTTATATACAACAGTAGCACAGCTGTAAGGTCTGCTGTCCCAGCAAGTTATCACAGATTTGCATACCACTTGCTAGTGCAGTTGGCTTCCCTGTGAGACAGTGGCATACAGCTCTGGTACTTGACTCCATGAATGCTTAATAATGCTGGATGGAGGATTTGGACTTCCAGCAAGGACTGGTGAACTGAGGTTCATCCAGCAAATTACAAGAAGGATTGCAGAGTTTGATTTGAGGAGCTGAGCAGTATCATTATGTTGCAAAATCTTTATAAGATTCAGAGTAATAAGCCCAGAATGGTCATGTCGCTTGTAGGATGAAGTTGAGCCACTTCCAATGCACAGCTTCAAAACCCAAGGCTTGCACTCCTTTTGGTAGAAAGTACACTTTTTATTGTGTCATTCTTTGATAAACCTTGACACATTTGGTAATACAGGAACTTTATATTACTATATATATCTGGGACTGTTTAGCCTAGACTGGGACTCTGTAGCCTGGAGGGGAGAAGGCTCAGGTCAGGGGGAGAGACAGATCTCGTCAGTGTATACACATACCTGAAGGGAGGCTGTAAAGAAGAGGGAGCCAAGCTCTTTTCAGTGGTGCCCACTGCCAGGACCAGAGGCAATGAGCACAAACTGAAACACAGGAGGTTCCCTCTGAACATCAGGAAATACTTTTTCACTGTGAGGGTGACCAAGCGCTGGCACAGGTTGCCCAGAGAAGTTACGGAGTCTCCATTCTTGGAAATACTAAAAAATGGCCTGGACATGGTCCTGGGCAACCGGCTCTAGGTGGCCCTTCTTGAGCAGGGAGATTGGACCAGATGCCTTCCAGAGGTCCCTTCCCAGCTCAGCCATTCTGTGATTCTGTGAACTGCCAGGCTCAGAGGGTTTTGCTCACTGGCACAAAGTCCAGGTGGAGGCAAGTTACTAGGGGTCTACCCAGGGGCTGATACTGGGTCTAATACTGTTCAACCACTTCATTAATGATCTGGATGATGGGACAGAGTGCATCCTCAGCAAATTCACATATGACATGAAAACAGGAGGAATGGCTGATACACAAGATACTGTCATTCAGAGGGACCTCAACAGGCTGGAGAAAAAGGCAGAGAAGAACCCATGAAGTTCAACAAAAGGGAATGTAAAGTCCTACACTGAGGAAGAATAACTCCATGCATCAGCATGCACTGGCAACCGACCAGATAAAAAGCAGCTTTGCAGAGGAGGACCTGGAGGTTCTGGTGGACAAGATAAACAGGAGCCAACAATGTGCTGCTGCATCCTCATGGATAAGACCAGCACGGAGCAGAGGAAAAATGTAAGAAGAAAGAAGCAGTAAAAGAAAAGAGGTAAGGAGTAGCAGAAGGAAACTGCTACAATGGTCTGTGCCACCCATCACCTCAGAAAAGGGACTGGGAGTAACCTGCAGCGAGAACAGGAGGAGTGAAGACAAGGAAGATGGAAGGAGAGGTGTCTGGAGTGAAGTTAAGCCTCAGAAAAGGGAAGGAAAGGTGTTTTCCCCAAGTCTTTCCATGTTTGTCTTCTTTCTCAATACCCAAATCAATAATTAAATGTTTATGCTAATTGCCAATAAATTCTCCAACTGGAGTCTGTCTTGCCCATGATTGCCCTTGAACTCCTGCATAGCTGTACCCTACAACCCCTCAAGCCCCGCCTTGACACTTCTCCCCACATGCACACATGCAGCATCTACCCTCATTGTCGTAGGAGTCTCTCCCCGCTGTTCCCTACAGACCCTCAACACTTTCCTTGACCTGCACCCAAACAGCACCAGCATCCCAGCAACTAACAAACCCACCACAACTCTATGCCACCAGCAGTGCCCCTGATACCAAACACTAACCAAGTACACCAGTCTCTCTAGTCAGAAAACATTTTCTGCATGTTAAGTCATTTATGCGTGGAATTTAGTCACAGGTTGTTATTCAAGTATGTAAAAGTTGCTTTCTTATCTCAGTCTTGTTTCACCCCTGTGCTGCCATGTCAGCTGGTGTGGCCCATCCTGCATCTAGGTTTGCAGAGCTGGAGCAGAGCTATTTATCCAGATTATATTTGCTTCACTGTCCTGATCCTCCCTGTTTTCTCAATCACTCACAAGAGAACGCAGAATTAATAAGGCAACATCAGCAAACCACCAAAACCTCAATATACTTGCTCTGGTTTTCACCTAGAATTTAACCGTGTTAACTGCAGCACTTCTGCAACCCAAGTCCTACAGCTTCTGCTCAGATTTTGTCACAGTATCTCAAAAACTAAATACAACACAGCTGCTGTGTGATTTAGCAGTATGTCACCTAACTGAACAAATCCCCAATCTAAAGCAACTAAAGAAAAAGCTTTTTCTGAAGCAACTTTACTGTGAAAGCAATCATCAGCCTTTAGAATGAAGTACAATGTCTGGTGTCTTCCCCTAAAATTGCACGTGCATAGTAAGAACAGCTGTGTTGAGCATGTAAAGAACAAAAATATATGTGGGATATAATCTATTCCACAGAAAAAAAAAACCATTATGTACACAGCAAGAAATCAATAATCTGATCTATATCAATTAGAGAGTACATAGGAGACAGTGACTGAAATAAGGAAGTGTCTGAAATGCAGTCAAAGGGCTGTCTCACTGCTTGAAAACAGCCCAGTTTTAGTTACTTTAGTGAGCTCAGGATACCTGAGGAGAGACAAAACCTTGTCCAGTTTTCTTTCTTATTTGGAGGTAAGAAAAGAGGTATAGAATCCTGTGCCAGGGATTAGCTGTCTGGGCAGCTGGCTCTGGGTGGTCCTGTCCAGGCAGGGGGATTGGACCCAAGGACCTCCAGAGGTCCCTTCCCACCTCAGCCGTCCTGTGATTCTGTATGATTGCCTTTATACAAACTCATAATGATGACCCTATTTTGCCATTTAAATCTTAAAAAATTCACAGGCAGCAACTTCAGGTTAAGTGTTAAAACAGATAGATACATTTTCTGTCAAGTATGAACGCTGAGACAGACATACTTTGTCAGGGCCCTGAGGGCACTTACCAGCCTTAACAGCCTTGCCCTGCCTCCCTGGAGCTCCCCCCACCCTCTCCACAGCCCAGGAGGCCATTTCAGTTCCCTAGGGCTCCCTCCATGCTGCCCACAGCCCAGGACCCCATGTCAGCTCCCTGGGGATCCCTCCACCCTACCCACAGCCCAGGACCCCAGGTCAGCTCCCTGGGGATCCCTCCACCCTGCCCACAGCCCAGGACCCCAGGTCAGCTCCCTGGGGATCCCTCCACCCTGCCCACAGCCCAGGACCCCATGTCAGCTCCCTGGGGATCCCTCCACCCTGCCCACAGCCCAGGACCCCAGGTCAGCTCCCTGGGGATCCCTCCACCCTGCCCACAGCCCAGGACCCCAGGTCAGTTTCCTAGGGCTCCCTCCACGCTGCCCACAGCCCAGGACCCCATGTCAGCTCCCTGGGGATCCCTCCACCCTGCCCACAGCCCAGGACCCCATGTCAGCTCCCTGGGGATCCCTCCACCCTACCCACAGCCCAGGACCCCAGGTCAGCTCCCTGGGGATCCCTCCACCCTGCCCACAGCCCAGGACCCCAGGTCAGCTCCCTGGGGATCCCTCCACCCTGCTCACAGCCCAGGACCCCATGTCAGCTCCCTGGGGATCCCTCCACCCTGCCCACAGCCCAGGACCCCAGGTCAGCTCCCTGGGGCCATCAGCCCCTGCCATCGCGGTGCAGCAGCAGGGCTGGTCTCCAGCCTCCCCACAGCCCTGCCCAGCCATGGGCCCCACTGAGCCAGGCCCACCCATGCACTGACATCCCAGCCT
The DNA here is from genome assembly GCF_965183815.1 of Platalea leucorodia. Lineage (NCBI taxonomy): Eukaryota > Metazoa > Chordata > Aves > Pelecaniformes > Threskiornithidae > Platalea > Platalea leucorodia. The sequence continues at coordinate 37,940,051 of NC_138823.1, forward strand.
GGCCTCTGCCCATCCCCATCCCCATGGCATTGCTCAGCCGTGTCTGACTCTGTTTCTCCTCACCAGGCCTGATCCTGACTCCCAGCTGCAGGCCGATGGCCCGGCCTGGCCCCAGCCTGGCCCCATCACCATGGCCCTACCTGGCAGCCACAGGACCCAACAGCAGACTCTTCCTCAGTCATCTTCTGTATTTCTGTTCCTGTACTATCAAAACATTAGTGATGCTGCCACTGCAATGCATTTTTCATGTGCAGGTCCACATTTTCTTGAAAAGTAATCGCTTCTGTCTTCTCATTCTGCCCTAAGTAATCTGTGTGCGCTTAACAGCACTAGTCCAGATCACAGCCATTAACATAGAAACTGTTTAGAAGCTTAAAGTAATGAACAACATGGGAAAGACTGCCTAAATTGAAACGTTCATTACACGACTGCTCATCTCCCAGAGCTTTTTTCCTTTGGAAGTGAGAATTTCTTTATCAGCTTTCTCCCAGCCTAATTTTACCTGAAGACTCTACTTTGCTGTTAACCATATTTCATCTTCTAGAAAATACCTTTTTTTCATAACCATTGCTTCCCCTGCTACTCATACATCTGCTAAAAATCGCAACAATTTCCCACTCTAACAATGTAATTGTACCTTGTATTTATAAACAAAGGCAAATGTGTTACTTGTCAAATGAAGATTTTTTCCTTATGCGCTGCATTACAGCTATCCTTTGTACTACTCAGCTCATACTCCAGATCTCAATTTTTATTTAAAATACTTAATCAAAAAAGAGAAAAATAACTCAAATCATATTAAAAAAGAAACATACACCTTCTAAATCAGTACTTGTGTAATCTACTCAAACATGATTCTCTGAAGTCAGTAGGGACCCCGTCACACAACCCTTCTTCTAAGCACAGTGAAGTCAACAAGAGTGCTTTAAGTTAGATGTATATCATTCATCCACCCATCACCATACATGTAAGTACTTTCCTAAATACATTAAGTAATAAATGCATCCTTGAATGTTTACTTAGCATCACTGGAGTTAAATTTAAAGCAGTTCTCTAAGTGTTTAGAGTCACTGCCTTCAGGACAGAAGAAAGGACAATATATACCTTGTTAGACCATAATTGTATTTATTAAGATCAATAATTGGGGTTTTTTTAAGGCATTATCATGATAAATCTTTGCAGTCACCTTAGGGTTCCAGAGATTTGTCCATGCATTTTACCTATGTAACCTACATTTAAATATCCTGAGGGTATTTTTAGGGGAGAAGCAAAATTCAACTCAAACATTGAATAATGTTATGTAATTTAAAGCTATATAAATTGGTCTATATTGTAATGGTATAAAAGTGTGGTCTATATTATCACAGAGTAACGCTGAATACACTCACTTGGATTTTGATGGAGTTCTTTGTTTGGTTTGGATTTGGGTGGTGTGTGGAAGGGGAATATACTTTCTTTCGTAGAATCACAGAATGGCTGATGTGGGAAGGGACCTCTGGAGGTCATCTGGTCCAACCCCCCTGCTCAGGCAGGGCCACCTAGAGCCAGTTGCCCAGTCCAGACAACTTTTTAATATCTCCAAGGATGGAGACTCTGTTACTTCTCTGAGCAACCTGTGCCAGTGCTCAGTCACCCTCACAGTAAAGAAGTTTTCATATGGTGGATAGCAGAAGAATTATTCTCTCTGAATACTATTCCATCACTATATGGCCTTTTTTTTTAATATTCTGGTCATTTATCAGCTAACTGGCAAACAGCACTTCTGATAATGCAATTATTTTATGCTTATTGAAAGATTTAAATATGACTCCCTTGTGTGCAAAAAAATATCTAGAAAAAAGTGGAAGCTCAGAGATTCTAATGTGGCACTGGAGACTGAGAAAAGAGTAGCTCTGAAGCAGAAACAGTTGTCATGATCACCAGCACAGTTCACAAAACTAAAAATATATGAGAACTATGAAGAATGTTCATGAGGAACATTTGAGTAAATCACAGAACAAGTTGAGTCATTTTGTGGAACACAACTGAAGGAACAAGAGCTCATTGATATGCCACTGGAAAATATGTCTTAAATGTAGTCGATCCACTGCCAATATTATAATATTGTCGTAGCAACTGTAATTAGAACAGAATAACATTTAAGAGCATCGTAAGTACTAAAAACAAGTGAAGTGGTGATGGTGCCTCTCTCTGGTCATCAGCTGTGTGTCAGATGCTGTTTGATCACATTTTTCATAGCTTCCAGACTGATTTACACTGTGTAGGAACTTAACCCACAACATTTTAGATATCAATCATCACAGCTCTTCAAAATTTATTTTAACATTATTTGATTTCCCAGTAGAGGAACAGACACATCCAGTGTATTTATAGATCTTTCAGTGCTGTCTAGTCTGGGAAATGAACCATCTATTTTAAAAATTTATTTGTTTTGGTTATATTTCCAAACTGATGACTAAAACATTTTAAATACCTAAAAAACAAATAAGCATTTTTTGACCTTTTCTCACAAAAAACAACCTCTCTGAGTTGTGTATGAACACAGATTGATAGCACCAACAGCTGAAGAGCAAGTAAGAATAGACACACAGATAAGAAATTACAACTGCCCAAGTATCATTTGCCATAGTCTTCCGTATTCACTATGGAGTATGGATTTTTATCTGCGATCTTGAATTAAGTCTCTAAATCCACGCTCTTCATTACAGATAACAGTCAAGTTTTCAACATAAATGCAAAATAAAAGCATGAGCTCACATCTTCTTCTCTCATTTATTTTCTTTTTAAATAGCTAGGCCATAGAGTCCGTATTAAGCATGGAAACGCATGTGATCAGCAGTGCTGTCAGCTCTATCAGTTTTTACAGGTGTACTGGGTCTGGCTGGGATGGAGTTAATTTTCATCATGGCAGCCTGTATGGTGCTGTGTTTTAGACTGGTGACCAAAATAGTGTTGATAACAAACGGATGCTTTAGCTATCGCTGAGCAGTGCTTGCACAGCATCAAGGCCTTCTCTGTTCCTCACTGTGCCCCTCAGCACGCAGGCTGGGGGTGGGCAAGAGGCTGGGAGGGGACACAGCCGGGACAGCTGACCCCCACTGAGCAGAGAGATATTCCATACGAGATAATGTCATGCTCAGCAATAAAACCGAGGGGGAGTCTTTCCAAAGTAGCCATTGCTCAGAGGCTGGCTGGCCATCGGTCTATGTGATGAAGGATTGCTTTTGCATCACTTGTTTTCTTTTCTTCTTTTTTCCCCCCTTCACTTATTAATCTGTCTTTATCTCAACACATGATTCTTCTTCTCACCTTTGCCATTCTGATTTTCTCTCCTGTCTCGCTGTAGGGAGGCAGGGGGGGAAGAAAGCGAGCGACTGAAAGAGGAGGTTGCGTGCCAACCAGGGTCAATCCACCACAACAAGTTTCACAATATCTCATTTTATTTATTTTTTATTGTCCAGTGTATCCATTGATGGAAAAATACCAGATTGTACTTATATAGTTCAAGGGCATTCTTAAGTTTCAAAAACCCCAGAGATTTAGTTAAATATTAAGTTTTTCCCAACAACTCAATTTGCAGAGGCCATCTTGCTCGTTCTTGACCCTTCAGATATTACATCATGCAACATTGCCTTTTCAAGTGTACTTTAAGTTTGAGCTGGAGGAATGAACTTCTTTTTCTATGGTTTTAAATTGCCCTGTGTTGCCTTCGGTTCAGAGAACACCTGGAGACTGATGCTCTGACCTTGGGCATCCATACAGTTTCCTCTCTACCTCAAACAGTAGCACTGCTGATTTTAAAAAGTACTACTCACGTCAATAAAGCTATAAAGCAGATACATAATTAGTAACAGAATAAGAGATATGTTCAAAACAATTAATTTACAGTAAGATATTTTTCTGACTGTATAGCTCAGCCAGCTAATTGTGCTCTTATGCAAAGCAAAGACACACTGCTAATTCTGAAAGCATTCAAAAACATTTTAATATATGTTTTCCAGTACAGCATCTCAAGGAAAACAATCAAGACAATATTCCTCTTGTGGAAAGTCTAAAAAGATTGGGGGTGGAGGGTTGGCAAGTCTTGGACTCTCCATCACTTATAAAGGAGAAAATTATATCATTGTCCAGTAGTTTTGATTACCGTATATCTTATAGGCATTTGATTGGTTAGGTTTGGGTTTTCCTGCTTAAAATTTAAAATCAGAGAAAACAGCAATGTAGGTCTTATAAATGTATGCTTTCTAAAAGTCATCTTTTGGTAAACTAACTCATCAGAAAAAGAAAGAGAAAACTCCAAGGAAGGGAAACAAACCAATGAAAACAGGGAAGGCCAAACAACCTACAACAAAACTCAGTTTTAGTAATTGTAGGTGTTCACTATATTTAATGTGTTTTAATCATCCTTTTCAACATTTACCCTTTAATTATTTCAAAGGCACCAAGGAAGGAGAAAGAACATTGCAGATATTAGTTCATTTTTGTATACTTTTAAGTTAGTCCTCCTCACTCTTAAGATTGTTTACAAGAATAATAAAATCAACATTTCTTGGCAAAGGATGGCATTCTACTGCCTGTTTGATTCTAAGGTTTTATCAATTTTTTTCCTTTGACCTACTTTTCTTAGTATTCTGAAATGAAGTCCTGGAAAAATTATGAAACAATGCAGATTCATATCTGACCAAGTAGGCTATTTTTCCGTGTGCTGAATTGCTGGCCACTGACAGTAAAAGGAGAACTCAGGGGGTTTTGTGCTTTTGGGAAAGGATAGTACTCAACTAACCAACTCTTTCTTTACTACCCACATTAAGAACTTTTTTTACCTTTACATCTTTATTATGAGGCAAGGATTCATTCATTCCCTAGCTATCATTCACCCGTTACACCAACAAAATAACCAGAGCTTATCCAATAAGACTTAAAGCTCCAGACTGTGCACCTACCAGCGCTAGCAGACGCAGCTACTTTATAGCCATTACATGCATCTGTAACCATATGATACTGTGTCACCTGAGGTCCTTATATAGATTTATGACTTCAGTGCTTCTTTCAATCCAACATCTCTTACCTCAAGTGAAAGCGGTTCAAATTTACATCACAAACCACAAAAATAACAGGCAGAGTTTGATTTGTCATGCAGTTTTAAAACACTATTCACTTCCAGAGCCAGCAACAGAAACCTACACTCCCGATACCCAGAAAGGCACACACAGATATGTATAGCTGGAAAGACACCCAGGATATAAAAATCACCCTCTCACACATAGCTGCTGGAGGAATGATTTGTGTCATAAATCTGAAGGGAAAGGTCTTCCTCCTTGAGAGAAAAAAAAACAAACAAAAACCACACTTCTGTGTGCCTTTTAGTACAAGGGCCCCTAAGTAAAATTCCTCACTTTTACATTACTCTGTACCTAGAAGTGAATGGACTTCATAGTTCACTGCTGTAATTAAGGTTTTACATTTTTAGATAGAGGTGCTGTTCCTTTCACTGCAGAACAAGACAGCTGAAAAAAAGCTCAGTGTGCCTAAATAAAAAAGATTATTTACTTTTTCCAGCCACATCAGCTAGTCTAACTAAATATATTCTTCTTCTCTTCAGTCATTTGCTTCATGATAGCCTTGATCATGGATAGTCATGGATGCAACAGTTATTAAGCGTATGGCATCATGAGGCTATGGTCTCACTCCTCTTCTGACCTTGCTCCCACCTCTACAAACATAGGATCTGCCTTGGTCTCTTCTGGTTATTTTTCTGTTCTTTTGTCTTGCTCAACGTATCTCTTCCACATACAGAAACCATGATAAAAACAACACTGCCACCTCAACACATTCACCCCCAGATACTGATTTCTTTACTCACTTCCAACAGGAATGACTCAGAAAAAACAGTTTTTCTTCTGGAACATGTTCCATCCGTTCTACTGTGCTGCCAATAATGATTAGGAGGATGATTTCTATCAACAGTCTGTAGCTTAAACTACATGTATCAAACAATACAATATCCTACTTTCACTTCTGTTTTTATCTGATTTTCATTAGGACTTCTTATATTAACTTATTTCTCCTTTAACAATAAAAACATTGCTTATTTAATGTCACTTGCATAATTATTGAGCAAAAGGAAAAAGAAGTGAGTGTCGTACATAATTTACAATTTCTTTTGATTAAACATCTTCTGTTGGCAGAAGTGCTCATCTTTCATGTAAAAAGCTTGGGTAGTTCTACTGGACTGACACCATATAAAAGCTACTGATCAATTATTCATGCACAGATTAAAGTGAATTAAAACTGTATTCTTGGAACATCAGGAAAATATAAAATGACCAAGAAGTATTAATATAAAAGCCTTCAAAGTAGTTATAAAAGTCAAATTCTCAGCTACAAGCCTACTGTTACCTTTTTGGTCAAAAAATCAAAGGAAAACTTATTTTCTTTTTTTTATATGGTCATTCATTCTTTCAGAATTTCAACTAGTTCTGCCAAAGATTTCACAGCATCTTGTTTTTATTGAAGGAGACCATTTCAAGGGAAAAATTGCAGAAGTACTTCACAGGATCAATTCACAATTTTATGCTGACCTCAAGCCCTATGCAGCCGTCTCATGACTAAAAAAGGCAATCTGGAGCCAAACACTTCCTTCTCTGCTCATGATGTCTAGGAGCTGTAACATTTATGTCTTCAGTTCTGTCACCAACTGGGAAAAAAAGAAAAAAAAATGAACGTGGTATTATGGAGCAACATCATTCTGTAATAAGAGCACCAAAGAGTTGTCAAAGAGTCCAGTCATGCCTTTCTCAATAAGTTTTGGCACTAGTTTCAGTAAGGCTATCATTCAGAAAATCCAGATAATATGCAGCCAGTCTCTCACCCGACACCTTGTTTTGCACCAAGAGTTGCTGGTCTGTTACAATCCCAGTAAGAGAGGTATTCGGACTCCATAGGGTATCATTTAAAATGCTATTTATCAGAGATAACACTCTAAGGAGAGAAAAGTAAAGGTAACCTTACATCCCTTTAGATGCTGGGAACTTCAAGTGCTGTGGCATCAAATGAGCTTCTGATCCACGTGTAGCACATCATGCAGACTCCGTGCATAGAATTTTGGTCATTTGAGCTATCGTAGGATTTTATTGCAAGAAAACAACTGTATTCATAATTTCTGCTGCCAAACAGAAAGGATGTTCACATAAGAACTTCTTGCTGTGCTTTTAGGTAAAGGCAAGGCCATGCAGGTACCTGGTACCCGGTGGGAGCTGCCTGCTGGCTCTCCTTTTACAATGAGCTGGCTGAGTCTATCCCGAAGCCAAGGGATTTATGCAGCACAGCACCAGCCTGAAGGCAAAGCTGCATGTGCAGCACAGCACAAACCAGCCCTGGACCTGCTCAGGTTGACTGTTTTGTGGATCACTAACTCCTCGATGTACAGTGGTCTTCTGGTCAGGATCACTACGCGCATCCTTCAGTCTGTTTCCCCTAGAACATTTGTGTGGCTGATGCTGTATTTTTTACAGAGGAACAATATAATTCTGAAAGGGATTTACGTTTCTCCCCAGAAGTTTAACATACCCATCCTGAAGTCTCCCCCTCTCACAGCTGCTGTCCTCCTGCAGAGAGAGCACAGTTATCCTCATGGACCTCACACACAGCTAACAAAAATTCTGCTTCCACCAACCCTCCTCCTTTCCTGTAACTATGCACCATTAAATATCTCATGCATAAATTAGCATTAAGTCAATTTAATTGCACAAACACACAGCTAATTTTTTTGCCCAGCTACTTGTTTAGTTGCACTCGGTGCTTACACTTCCTTGGGCTTTTTACTCATTTCTAGCCTTCCCATTCACTCCTTTCTCAAACAGAACACGCTCCTTATTTCACCAGTCAATTCTACTTGTATTCGCCTGTGTTCATCCCAGCTATGCACAAACAGGGGTTTGCACGCATGCACACTTCACGTGCTCACAGCCCCTCTATCTGAACACCCATCCTTCTTCACTTCTGTATGCAAGACAAAATACAGAGAAGGAATACGACATTGTACGAATGTGTGTGTATATATGTGTCTGTGTGTGCTTTGGTGTGTGTTTATCTGCAAGCACCCACAGACATACATGTGCATTTGGCTGGGCCCTGAAGTAGAAGAGGATGCAGGCAAGCTCAGTGAGACACAAAACCACATCCCCACCGGGAGTGAAAGAAACAGAGTTGTTTCTCCATCTGCAAGCTGCGACATGCAAGATCTTTATCACTGCTGCTCTCAGGGCTGAGCAGAGCTCAAATCCAAGGATAAATTAAACCTTCTAACAGAATAATCGAAGTCTGAAAATAAGGAAGCCTGAAGTCCTGCACCCAGAACTCTCTGTACCTGGCCCCTGGGGAGGATGAATTTGATGTCCTGCCTGTACAAGTCACTGTCTTCTGTACTAATACTCCAACTGTGGTGCAACAAAAGAAGCCATAGAGAATAAACACTGCTTACCTCTATGCAGTTCACATATAAACAACCGAGGCCATGTTGCAACTTGCCCTACACTGGACACTTAATGCAGTCGTCACGCCTGCTGTGGCATTTGCAGACAGGAGACCAGCACCCGGGTTAAACTGCCCGCTACACAAGGCGGCCACGTCATGGTCAGTGCACAGACAGAAGTTGTCAGAAAGGCTAAGGTTAGGAAGCTCTGGTAGGTATCTGTAGAAACGTTTCCATACCTGTTCTCACAGAAGGTAAATTTCAAGCCTAACACGTGACAAATGAGGTATGGCATCTTCTACCATGGGAAAGAAAAGTGAGAGAGACACAAAAAAATACCTGTTATGTCTGCAAAATGCTTAAAGGACCACTTGCCTTTTGGTTTAAATCTGTGTTTAGTTTCATTAGCCCATTAACTAAGTAATATTCAGAAAGACAACTTCTATTAGGGAAGACAAATTTCACTCCATTAATACTCAGAATTAAAATAATGCAATCACAAAGGTATTCTGAATTTTCATTGTACATCAGGTGCATCCTTTTCATCACCACCACACTGCAAAGCCAATGTACTATTGTCACAAGCACAAGTGATTTAATCACTAATTAATGAAATGCTGCAATCAGAAACATAGCATACCAAGCCTTTGTGTCTAAATGAGAAATTCTAATCAGATTTAAATAGTTCAGTTGTTCCAGTTACTGCAACAATCTTTGAATTCATGGTTTTTTTAATAGGCTGAGACAATCTCACCGTGTCAAAAATGCCATTGCCTGAGTACAAAACTATACATACTATAGGAGTTTCTCAGTTGTCTAATTCTACATGCTATTTCAAGCCTCGAAAGAGCTGTCGAGTTTGTGACAAATTCAGTATCATTAATTTTCAGTTTTTATTTCACTACCTTTGTTTTCTTCCATTATGTCCACAGCACCTTTAGTATCATGATTATTTTCTAAATCCAGTTTGCTTCCTCTTTTCAATAAATACACAGAACTTGTAAAAACAAGAACCAAGTATAACAAATTCCAATGTCAGAAGAGAAAGTTCACTTAAAATTACACTAAATATCATCATTTTTGCATACTTAAGATTTTTTTTAATACTGTAAGTGAGCGATGCTGGGGACTGACCTCATGCTTTCTGATTGCTTGGGTGCTATTTGAAGAAACCTGGAGTAAAATGCATCTGCCATTACTCTTGCTGTGTACTGCCCTCTCGTGGATTTGTGTCAGAAAAGACCCAAAAACAAATCCACCAGAGTGAGAATATACACCCACCAGATTGTTTTCCCAAGCCCTGTAAAGACTCTACATGCTTGAATTCAGTCACAAAACTGGGTCCACAGGAATTCACAATTAGGTGTATATATAAGCATTTGCAGAACTGATTTCTAATTAAGCAGGGATAAATACATTAACAACACTTTGCATTGTATATGCTTTAAATTCAAATTATAGCTCTTCATGTCATCAGGGAATACCTATTCATGTTTTTTTACATCAAAATATCTCATAGATTGGAACTTGATAATTTCAGCTACAAAACTTTCTCTTTGTATCCATTATAATTGAAAAACACTTTAATTAATGAAGGCCTTAAGCTACTTCAGACTCAAATAAAGTATTTTATAATGAAACCAAAGTCTACAGAGTTTTTTAATAGGCATTTATAAGTAATGTAAATAATTTAGAACTCATGTAAATTTATGATATACATCTTTTTAGGCCAAGACTGGTAAAACATCCAAATTTTGACCAGCAGAAGGAACATTTTATACTAGCTGCAGAAAAGAGAGTCACTTCAATACAGCTGACACACTGAGCAAGACAGATCTGCAAATATTCTAAAAAAAAAAAAGGTCCTTTAAGCATCAACACTGTTTTTCACTCCATGTGAAAATATGAGTGTCTCTACAATTCAGTCAGCTCCTGAAATTCAAAAATTCCTGGCTTTTTTTTTTTTTTAATCTTTCAAGCTAGGTAACTAATTTATCTCTGAATTTGGGGTTTAGTAGTTGGCTGAATGTTTTTTAAAGGCAAAATCAGATATACTCAAAGGGATGCCACAGGAAGGGTGCTTCAGTCTATGAAGTGCATGGCTAAAAGTCTGTGTCAATAACCGCATTCAGCCCAGTCCAAAATACCCACATTCCCTTCCACCTCCTTCCCCAACTAATTGATTTGCAACTAATTCTGAGAGTCATAAAGAAAAAGATCAGAAGCTGTTAATTAGCGTGGTTTACTATAGTATGACGAAACAAGCCCTGCCACTGATCAAGGAACATAATACATACATTGTTTCCACCATATTTTAAATCAAGACTTCAGAACAGGGTAAATTATTTTTTATTTCTCCCCTATCAAAAAAGTCTGCATCCCACAATGCTCCTGCAATGAGCAGATGGACATTTGACAGGAAAATCAAATCCTGATAGTCTAGGATTTGAATCTCTGTAGTCAACTCTGTTATCACTCAAATCAAGGGATCTTGGCCAACAACTTTGATGGGAAATAAAATCAAGCCTGTATTGGAGATGAAGAGTTACATTGCATGACTATCTCCAGATGTGATGAGGGATAACACAATCCAGAGTTCAATGCTGTAGTGGAACTGAAGATTCAGCCCACAGTCTGAATTAATTGCCAACATCTAGGGGCAGACCAAGGGTATAGATTGTCCCATGCCAGCAGCATATCCTTCCTACAGTGCTGCAAAAGGATCCACCAGAGCTCCTCTGCTACCCAGCTGAGTCTGTGCTTCGGTATGAATGACTCTCATTTCTTCTAACTCCCAGGAACCAGAACATGCAGTGCTTTTCAATTGCTTCATTCAGGATTTAGCTTTTTTGGCATTGCTCATTTTTAAATACACGTTGGGGAACAGATGGATAGGATGACAATTTTGCATGTCCATGCAATATAATTCTTTATGAAGCAACCTGCCAGATTTTAGTATTTCTAATTTACAAGAATGCTTTTATACCTTTTATCAGCATCAGACACTTAACTTTCAGAAGCAGCTAGAAGTAAATAGCTATAGATTTTAGAATGGGTAGAAGAGGAATGCACTTCAGGGAATTTCAAATTCAATAGAAGTCTATTTGAGCTTTCGGTTCTTTTATCCAGGCATCTTTTAGAGCCAACTAGGACTGCTACAGAATGAGCACAGGAAAGTTTTCCCTCCCTGGTCAACCAATCAAATTGAGTAGGTCAGCTTTAGAAAGGAAAGCGTTCTTCTGTTTCCCTTTGAGACTCATAGTCCTACATTGATGTGATATCTGTTTTGCACCTATTCTCTACTCTTCTATTAGCACAAGAGGACTCAGACTCAAGAATACTGGTCTTTTGTTTGATCTCTCTCACAGCAGTAAAATGAGAGCAAAAGCAGGATTCAGCAGAAGAAAAGGTCCGTAAAGAGCTTTAGAGACTTGTGGATTCCACTGATTTCCATGGCAGTAGCAGAAAACAAGATCGGCCTTATTCAATTTCTTTCTCTGGTGCATTGCTTCCTTCCTATGGTAGATGGCACTAGCAGCACCTATTATCAAGTTTACCACTTTCCACCTAAAATGTTTGGTTTAGTTGTTTATAGCTTTGCCAAGTATCAGTGGTTTGCCCTTAGATTTTGTTTGCAGGCCAAGTATCATGTCAGCTTGAAATCTGGGCAAGAGAAGGAAAGGAACAGATTTCAATAAAAACAGTTCATCTGGGTAGTCAGAATTGGCTGAGGCTGGGTTTGCCTGTGCTAAAAAAAAAAAAAAAAGTAATCTTGTTTTGTTAAAAGTTCTAGCAATTTGTTCTTTGAAGTAAGGACTTGAATTTCAGGTGGGCAAGGATGGGAAGGGGGGAGTGCCAGCCACTGTACCGAGAATGTGGCTTTTTCATTCTTTTGAAAAATCCACACAAATTTGTGTAGGTTTTAAGCTCACAAAGAACTACAGTATCACGCTCCTGAGCAGAGGCTGAGATCATAGCAGTATATTTTCCCATCCAGTCCATCTGTACCCAAGCATGCTTTAACCTCATCCGAGCAAAAGCATTTTTGGGAATGGCAGCGGTGATTGGCTGCTGAGGGCTGTGTTTGGTCTCAGTTCAGGTGCGTGCACAGAGGCCGAGACGCCTATTGCCTGTGTGCTTTCAGGAGCACCCATCCTGGAAACATTTTCTGCAGACAAGGAACACATACACACACAGAACAGAAACAGCATCCAGACATGCTCTCAGCGAGGGCTTTGAAGGAGCTGTTTGAGAATGGGGGGAAAACCAGAGGCAAAGGTGCAAAAGGAATATGAGACTATGGGGTGACCTATCTGTGGGCAAGAGAAGAAACTCGAATTCTGAGACTCAGAGGGGTCTGAAAGTGGGATTTAAACAAGCACAGGTGCTAAGTACAGCAGTACATACACAAATCTCAGGATATTCAGGCAGCTGTCACTCAGCATTAGAGAGATAGAAAAGACCATTTAGTCATCAAAATGTTCACTGCTTCAGTAGAGCACGGAACAAATAAGAACCTTTTAACCCTGTTTTGATACATGGACAATGTCATCTTCATCCTTTCTCCAGTAGTATCCTGTTACTGACTGGCTAACACTGAAAGCTTTGTACTCAACACACAATTTCTTATGATGGACTCCATTTTGAGGTACTTGACTTTCCTGTGCATTGAATAAGGAGCCTCAACAGATAATTCAGGAGGTGGCAGGCAGCCAACAAGAGCACTATTTCCACACAATGTTGAACTGGCTGAGTCTTTTCATGGATACGGCCTTGGGTCTGGGAGGGAGGAGGCAAACATGTTGAGACAATGACTGAGAAGGAGACCATCTCCAGGTGGCAGAAGAGGCAACTGGAACCAACAGACAGAGAAAGTTGAGACAGAGCAAAGAGCCAAAACACAGCCAGGGAGTGTGTGAGGCTGAGAACAGATGAGAAGCAAGACTCAAACATTCTGAAAGGCAGGGAAGAACCGACACTGGCAACAAAGATGAATGTCATTAGGAGGCTGGGTACAGGAAAAATAAAAGGCACTGGCTGAACAAACTGATTAAGGGTAGGAACAGCAAAGCAGAGACCTGGAAGTGGGTTGGAGACTGGGTAATAAGCCTGAGGGAGAAAACATATTGAGGTAAAGTGGCAGACAGAGTGAACAGAAATGGGATTTTTTTGAGGAGAGGTAGGCTTGGCAGAAAACTAGGATAAGGTGGAGAAGGATACTAAAATTAGGAGGAGAGCTGAGCCCAAGAGTCTAGGGCATTGGACTAGAACTTGCGCCATCAGGGGACTGTGCCCCCGAGGAGAAACCTGAGGAGTCGAGTGTGCAGCTGGTTGAGAAACCAAACTGAACTTGAAACAAAGGACCAACATGAGAGGAGAGGCAAGAGTAGGGCCAAGAGAGACTGAAAGGAACAGGACAAGATTCCCCCAAAAAAATCTTACTCCCCTCTCCAGAACTGAGAGTTTCACTCTTCTGCTGAAGCAACATGAAGCCTCCAGCACAGCAACACGCAACCTGGAAACCTCTGTCCCAAGCTTATTCTTGGATCAGGTTAAAAGTTTTCAGAATGCTCTGAAGAATCCCTGCGACTTAGTATTTCCATCAGCGTGAGATCCCTCAGAACACTTCCTTCTGTTTATACCCCCGTTCAAGTCCTACAAGCTTCTAGCCCTCTCCATCCTGCAAAGGTCTATTTCCCCCTAACATCAGGCACAGAGAAAGAGCTGTCTGCCAGGAAGAACTTCATTTTCTTACATGACAAGCAAGGAAATGGATTCAAGTTTTAGCTGATGAAGCTGCATCAGCTAGCATCCCAGTACAGGGACTACCATTAAAAATGCACACAGTATGGAATCTAGATCCATATCCAGCTCTGGAACAGACAGAAAATTTTAATAAAAATTAACATCAGCCTTTTGGGCATCAAAGTAAGACACTAAATAGTAATATTCTTAGCCTAAATTTCGGGGCTCTGTTTTCGCACCGGGCACATGGCTTTTGGAAAAGAGCCTTCCGAATCCAAGAGGAAACAAAGGAACAGAAAGTAGGAACAGACTGAGATGGCACAGGCTCTGTTGGCAATGCTCCTTTTCTAGCCTCAGCCTTGGAGACTTGGCCTGAACTGGTTCCATTTTCAAGGCTGAAGTATCCACTATCACCAGTACTGACTTCTTTACTGAACTTCTTATTAATTTTCTCTTTATTTTAAGGGCAGGTGGGTCTGTTTTTCACCATCACTGGAGCACACCACTTCCCTCTTCACAGTCAGGAAACCATTCCTCTGAAGGAAAGCAGGGATTGGCAAGGTGCACCCAACTCAAGCATGTAGGCAAACATCAGAGCCCCATGCTATCAAGAAGAAAACCAGCATCTGCCATACTATTTGAGATGTGTGAGAGTCTATTGGGTTTACGTGGCAAAGGGGTGGGCTACAGGGGTGGCTTCTGTGGGAAGATGCTAAAAGCTTCCCCCATGTCCGATAGAGCCAGTGCCAGCCGGCTCCAGGATGGACCCACCACTGGCCAAGGCCGAGCCCATCAGCGACGGTGGTAGTGCCTCTGGGATAACAGATTTAAGAAGGGGAAAAAACTGCTGCACAACAGCAGCTGGAGAGAGGAGTGAGAATATGTGAGAGAAACAACCCTGCAGACACCAAGGTCAGTGAAGAAGGAGGGGGAGGAGGTGCTCCAGGTGCCAGAGCAGAGATCCCCCTGCAGCCCGTGGTGAAGAGCATGGTGAGGCAGGCTGTCCCCCTGCAGCCCATGGAGGTTAATGGTGGAGCAGATATCCACCTGCAGCCCGTGGAGGACCCCGCGCTGGAGCAGGTGGATGTGCCCCAAAGGAGGCTGTGACCCTGTGGAGAGCCCATGAGGGAGCGGACTCCCAGCAGGACCTGTGGACCCATGGAGAGAGGAGCTCATGCTGGAGCAGGTCTTCTAGCAGGGGACCCACACTGGAGGAGTTCATGAAGAACTGCAGCCCATGGGAAGGACCCACAGTGGAGAAGTTAATGGAGGACTGTGTCCCATGGGTGGGACCCCACATAGGACAACTTCTGTTAAGTTTAACATGGCATCAAGGGTGAGGTGCTATGGTTGGAAGCAGTAACTCTTTTCATTTCAATCACACAGCTAAAAAACTTCAACCCCTCTTTCCAAGTAGATGCTACTCATCAATATTTCTCACACCAATTTTGAGAAAGTTGTCCTGCTTGGAAGCTGCTTTTCAAACACTATAGTCACTAGTACTAGTGTACTAGTACTTCACTTGTGACAAGGAGAACTAGGAACATCTTCAGGGGAGGTTATATTAGTCACAGTAATCATGTAACTCTAACACATGAGATTCTTTATTTCATTAAAAAATGTGAGTCATATTATGTGCTGCTGGCATATAAAAATTAGGGGGGCTCCCCTTTTTAAAGAGCTACTGTTCCTCTGTTGTAAACATAAGCAAGCCCTACATATTTGTCTGGCAATACTCCTCAGAGCAATGAGATCTGCAGCCTTGCAAGGAAATACTAAGTCCCACTGAGGTGAAAATATGGCAGGGTAAAAGTAACTGCACAAGTGCCAGTAAATCAGCACCTATAAATGATAATCTGAGAAGTGAAGTGTATTCAAAAGGGATATTTCACAAAAGTGATGGAATGGTTATTAGAATAGCATGTGATGTTCCCAGGAGTTTTGAGAAAAGCAGGCTGTGACAAAAATCTTGAGAGCACTTTGCACAGATGAGAGCTCCAAGCAATTTGGAAAGTGACAACCAAAATTGGGAAAACGGTGACTAAGCTATTTTCTATGAAGAGAAACAAACAAGTGCATCAGAGAAATGAGGTCTACAGATTTACTGAGACTTCTGCATTGCTGATCCTCTATTTCATGTCATAGACAGCTCTGCTCTGCTCTGAAATGCTAACTGGAAAGTTCTTTAGCAGCATTGTTAAATCAGTAAACAAAAGGGTTCATATTTATGGCTTTTGAAAGTCAGGTAAACCATCTAAGAAAACTGCTGAGAGGTTCACAGAATCACAGAATGGTCAAGGTTGGAAGGGACCTCTGGAGGTCATCTGGTCCAACCCCCCTGCTCAAGCTGGGCTACCTATAGCCAGTTGCCCCGTATCATGTCCAGATGGCTTTTGAGTATCTCCAAGGAGGGAGACCCACAACCACCCTGGGCAACCTGTGCCAGTGCTCGGTCACCCTCACAGTGAAAAAGTGTTTCCTGATGTTCAGAGGGAACCTCCTGTGTTTCAGTTTGTGCCCATTGCCTCTGGTCCTGTCACTGGGCACCACTGAAAAGAACCTGGCTCTGTCCTCTTTGTACCCTCCCTTCAGGTGTTTATCTACATTGATGAGATCCCCCTGAGCCTTCTCTTCTTCAGGCTGAACAGTCCCAGCTCTCTCAGCCTTTCCTCATAGGAGAGATGCTCCAGTCCCTTCATCATCTTTGTGGCCCTTCTCTGGACCCTCTCCAGTATGCCCATGTCTAGCTTTTACTGGGGAGCCCAGAAGTGGACACAGTACCCAGGTGTATCCTCCCTAGTGCTGAGGAGAGGAGCAGAATCACCTCCCTCCAGCTGCTCGCAACGCTCCTCTAGTGAAGCCCAGGACATCTTCAGCCTTCTGTTCCACAAGATCGCATTGCTGGCTCATGGTCAGCTTGCCGTCCACCAGGATCCTAAGGGCCTTTTCTGCAAGTTATCTTTGATTTCTCCGAGTAACACTTCTGCTATGCTCCCTCTCTTTCACCAACTGCTTCACCTCTTTCTTCCTTTCCTTTCCTTTCCATTAACTGGGAGGCTTCTGGGATTTCCACAAGGTCTTCAGAGAGAAGACAGGAAAATAACCATAGGTTTTCTGAGAAGGCACCAGTTTTTGAAAGCTGTATTTTCAAAGAATAGTATATTTAGATGAGTTTGATTAACCTGAAGTTTAAGTTTTATACATTAAAATACAGTAAGAGAAATTTAAACATGACCTAAGTCATAGGTCAGCAGCTGAAGATGCCAGTGATTTGAATTGGGATTTTTAGTAGTGATCATGGTGGTAAAAACAGATGCTAGATTATTTAAAGTCTGTTGTGTAACCATGTACACTGAAATTTTCCACACCTTTCTGTTCTCTTTTCTGTGCATCTGGCATGAATCCTACTCAAAAGTACCATGTCAAAGTCACAGCTTTAGCTTTAGCCAGAGGTTCCCAAGAGAGGAGAAAGCACAAAAGCAGTAAGACAAGGTCCTGGCTTACTCCCTCTTTCTGATGCCAAGACAGGGAAGTCCTGTGCACTCCCCAGCACAGGGTCTGCCCTGCTGGCCCCATGGCCCTTTTGTCTTTTCACCTCCCAGGGCCCAGGACAAGAGCTGAGTCTGGGGGCAGTATCCCCACTGTGATCTGGCGCCAGCCCCAGGCCAATACCTCCACTAGCTCTAGGCAAAAGAGAGCCTCATATGTCCCTGACTGCTGCTACAGCTTTGCTGTGAAGCAGCCTTCATCTCCAGCTTCACCTGGCCATGTTATTCCTCCAAACCTAACTCAGCCACACTGATCTGCATCCCAAGACTAGGGGGAATGCTGTGTCACAGAATCACAGAATGGTTGAGGTTGCTGAATACAAGAAGACAGCTAATATTGTATATTTTCTCCCAGTGTCGATATTTCACCTATAAATCTTGACAATATTGAAAAAGAAGCAAACAAAGGAACAATGTAAAATTGTAACTTTGTAGTTCAGCTTCAGTTGAGAGTTAGAAAAAAATGTAATATCTAATATTTATGTTCTTTTAACAGTTGGAGCAGGGTGCTCAAGCAGAACCACAATAACCTAGTAAGATAGAGAAATTCAAATTAAAAAACAAGTAAATAAATGTACATTTGCACATATTCTGTGGGGATTTAGATCCTATGCAACCAGAGATATCAGTGATTCAGCACACAGTGTGAATTAAAAAGAGAACTTTGCCCAAAACATATAAATAAGTTTTTCTTACAAGGAGCACTGCAGTTTAGTACATACCCCAGCTTATATTGTATGCTCCAGGCGCTTAAGTCTACAAGGTCAATGATTCAGCTACACTGCCAGATGTCTCCCTTGTGACAAGTCACCTTGTTTCCAGATGGTTATGAAACAAGAGCATTGACGCTCTGTCAGAAATCTGTTGGGTTTTTTCCTCTCTCTTAATGTTTAGTCAAGTTACAGCAGGAAGAAATCCAAAGGGATTGCCTAAAATGAGCCGGCAATGTGCGCTAGCAGCCCAGAAAGCCAATCACATCCTGCACTGCATCAAAAGAAGCATGGCCAGCAGGTCAAGGAAGGTGCTTCTCCCCCTCTGCTTGGTTCTCGTGAGACCCCACCTGGAGTACTGTGTTCAGCTCTGGGGCCCCCATCGTAAGAAGGACATGGACCTGTTGGAGCAAGTCCAGAGGAGAGCCACAAAGATGATCAGAAGGCTGGAGCACCTCCCCTATGAGGACAGGCTGAGAGAGCTGGGGTTGTTCAGCCTGGAGAAGAGAAGGCTCTGGGGAGACCTTATAGCAGCCTTCCACTACTTAAAGGGGGCCTACAGGAAAGATGGGGAGGGACTCTTGATCAGGGAGTGTAGTGATAGGACAAGGGGTAACGGTTTTAAACTCACCACAAGGGTAGATTTTTATTAGGTATTAGGAAGAAATTCTTTACTGTGAGGGTGGTGAGACACTGGAACAGGTTGCTCAGAGAAGTTGTGGATGCCCTCTTCTTGGAAGTGTTCAAGGCCAGGTTGGATGAGGCTTTGAGCAATCTGATCTAGCGGAAGGTGTCCTTGCCCATGGCAGGGGGGTTGGAACTAGATGATCTTTAAGGTTCCGTCCAACCCAAACCATTCTATGATTCTACAATTCTATGATTCTGTGATTAAAACCTAAAGTTATGCTGTGAAGAATACTGTCTCCAAGCTCCCTCGTTGTTCAGCAGTGAAAGAGAAGTTTTCTTGGGCACAGTTCAACACAAGAACAACTTGGAAACCTCGGGTTATTAGTTTTACACGACTTAAGTTAACAGGATGTAACAGAGCCTTTAAGAGGCACTTTGTACAATAAGAAGAACTGGGGCTTTGTGGGATTTTTTTGTGTTTTTTACATTATTTCTGACAGCACAAAAATATTCCATAATTCTGCAGATCTATAAAATGTTAATTCTCAGTGAGTAACACTGTCAAATTTCTTATAGGAGAAATTTCTAGGGAAAGATGCTACATTTTATTGGGCATACCCTAGGGTATGATGTCCCTGTAACTTCCTCTGCGATGTTATTATTTCCCCAAGCCTACCTGACAACAACTGCCATTTCAGTCTGACAGCCCAACACATCTGCAGCAGGGAAACGCAACAACAAGTGTTAGAGAACAAGATAACGCCCATTTTGACACGATTACCATATTAAAAAAAAAATTAAAAAGATCTGCTGTCTGGTTATGGGCATATAAGTTATATAACTAGGTACACTTAAGTCTTGGGTGGGGAACAAGGGAAGGGAGGAAGGGAAAGCACTGCCTGCCTGCACTCACTAATTCCACAATTATACTGCAGGCACTGTTGGGATCCCCTGTTGCAGAGACTCACACCCGGCTACCTTTGCTTTGTAGCAGCTTACTGGGTTACATTATTCCACTCTGTCACTTATTCACAATAAACCTCATATTAAGCTGCAATAGCTTAGCCATTACCATATTTTGACTCAAATAGTATAACAAAATTCTACCAATAGAACTAATATTCTTAGACCATCACGATTATAGCATGGAAATTCCCATATATTTTGAGGCGAAAAAAAAAAAAAAAAACAAACAAAAAACAATTTAGAAATTATCAGTTTGAGATGCACATAAAGAAATTGTATGATCTATAAAAAGCTTATTAATAAAATGGTTTGCACTACTAAAGTGAAACATGCTAATTAAACCTCTCAGTGGCCATTTCAGAATTAGACATATATATTATTCATAGTGTTGTGGTTATGGTAAATACCTGAGATACATTTCCCAAGCCTTAAAATATTTTTTTTAATATTATAAAACTATATTTTTCTAGTGCAAGTGCTTAGCGGTAAAGAAATTAAATAACTTATAGAAAACAGAATGGATATACTGATTTTGAAACACAAGTATTTCTGATACATAAGCGACAAAACTGGATGGAAATATAATAATGTGGTTAAACATTGGTTAAAAGATAGTAGACCAGATCCTGGTCCTACACATCTTACCCACAGGAGCTGACCCATACACGCCTGGATGGCGGGCTAGCACATCCTGATGCTCCAAACCATGCACGCACATCTTAAGGCACCTTAAATGCTTCCCACGAAGAAACCTAAAGTGATTTAGAATCCAAATAACTCTTACTGCAAAGTAAGCAGTGCAAGGTATGTATGCACGCGTGATATATTAGTCCTCCATGGAATGTAAAAATTTTTAGATGGGGTCTGAGTGATTTTATGATAATGGCAGGAGATTTACAGTAATATAAAATGGTTACATTTAGGGGATTGTCTTAAAATATTTCCACGATGCTTAGAATTCTTCCGATATATATTGGAGTTAAGATATGCTGCAATGGTCAAGCAGCTGGAATGATAGCCCATTATACATTACAGAGTGAGAAACAAGTTTAATTCGTTCCTTATAAAGAGGCGATCTTGGTCTTCGTATGTAATTTGGGTTATAATTCACTGCAAGCAGCCTAAAGGGGATTTTTCTGTTATTTTAATCACCATGAGTTGGCTCAGACAAAGCCTTCTTTCAGATCAAATGAATAATCCTATCTGGTAATATTCCATGCATTTCATCTAAACTTTCTAGACAATTGGCTAGCTACAGGGGAATGCAAATTTGTAATGCCATTACAGTGTTCTCCACAGCCGTACCAGAATGTAAAGCAAATGGCACACCTTTAGCAACTTTTCCTCATTTGGGTTCCTGCTTATGCTATTTATGCAACAAGTTGATTCTTAAGATCTCTTACACATTGATTTCTTATTTTTTTTCTTTCTGACAAGCATTCAGCATGTGATAACATCTAGCTGTTTGTTAGCTTGTTCTCTTTGTCAGATCCTTTGAACTGATTAAACAGCTTAGCGAACTGATTTTTCATCACGTTCAAAGCTGAAACCTGCTCCATCACTTTCCATCAAAGAAGATAAGATTACAAAGGTGCCAACACATTAGTGGCCTCTGAAAAATCTCTTTCATTCCTACCTTCAATGGTAGTGCTATTTCTTCTGAAAAAAAATTCTATGCAACCAACTATGCAGACTAAACTGGTGCTAAGAAACACTGTGCTGTTTCACTGTGGCAAAACAGTTGTTTTAAGCAACTGGTACGTCCTGTTCCAACATCACTGATATTTCTTAAGTTAGAATTTCAAGGTCCACAGTTCCTGTAAAAGTCCTACTCAAGTAACCCAAATATCCTGTTTAGAGACTATATAGTTATATTAAATGATGTTTCCCATAAAAAGATAAACCAAAGGCATAGGCATTTTGTTTCCTTTGGTTTTGAGGATTTTCTTTCCAGTGTCACACGACTACTAAATACTGTTCAAGAAAAAATGGTTGCCAGAGCTAGAGGTCATTGTTGCAATTCCAGAAAAACTGTTTTTTTACCAACTCATCTCTCACATGCTAAAATCTGAATGTAGCAAATAAATTGCGTGTATACATATATAGAACTGGAACCAGTCTTCTGCTTAAAATTAACCAGGGACTTAATTATACATAGGCTAAATTAGGTGCTAAGTACTCTCATTTGCCATCATTCTAATTTAAAGGAAATAGATTTATCTGCAGGTGCTTGGAAATTAACCAAAAGATTTAGTGGTGCCTTGTCAAAAGCTCACTACGCCTTTTCCATGGAATTTATCCAAGAGACGTATCCTGTTTCTAAATGCCAGGCACTATCTATATAACTAATAGGTCACTGTGAATTTTAGTTTATGTAAACAATTTGGGCAGAACACACAGAAGGTATCAGAGTTCAGTCTGCCTCCTGCTAGACTGAGGGAATACACCAAGGCAGAGCTCATCCTACTTCCATTTTCAATGGACCTGGTTATTTTGAAGTTTAATTTGAACACATATGTTTATCCTTTTGCAGCTCAGTTGATAGAACAGCTATGTGGCAAGTAGAGAATAAAGAGCACCTAAAAGACTCACAGGCTAGAAATATCAGTCAGTGGTGATCTTGCTTTTCCTACAGTGCTGCTCCTAGTCTGTCTTTAGACAGTCTTGAGAAAGGAGATGAACATGAAATACATTGTCCAACAGCAGCCTGGAAAAGACTCTGTGGCTTAGTCGAGACACAAACCTTTTCCCATTTCCCCTTGCTAAAGGGGAAGGAATAATTTGTGTGTGATCTTTGCCTATTATATAATCCTTCCACCACAAGTGTTGGAAGATTCGTGGCTCTATTAATTCTCTAATTTTCTTCCCACATCGCTTCCTTGACACAAAAGCACGTTGACATCTGCCTACTCATCACAAGTGTGTTACTGACTGGCATAAGTGTTAAAATGTAGTCTTAATCTAGATATATATCAGTTCGTATGTATAAACCTGCAAAGTTCAAAGGGAGATAAATTTTTAAAGAAAGTAGATGATATGGTATTTGCCAAATAGCCAGAGTTAGAAGAGCTCATCAGTGCAGTAAACTGTGTTTATGGGAATCTGTCAAAACTTTGTCTCACCACTATGCCACTCCATCTTGAACCAAAATTAAAATATGTTCTTCATGTCATGTTTTGACCTTGGACCCTTTGAGCTCAAATAAGAGTGAAACAGTGGCAGCAAATTTGAAAAGACTGTTAATCCAAAGCCTAGCAAGTACGCAAGAAAGGAGGATCCTGGGCTGCGTTAATAGCAGTGTAGCCAGCAGATTGAGGGCAGTGATTATTCCCTTCTGCTTGGCGCTTGTTAGACGGCATCTAGAATACTGTGTCTGGTTTTGGGGCCCCAGTACAGGAGAGACATCAGTGGAGGGCCACTAAAATGCTTGGGGGCTGGAGCACTCCTATGAGAAGCACTCCTGGACCTTCAGCCCAGAGAAGAGACAGCTTTTGGAGGGAGACCGAATAATATTCTGCCAGTAACTATAAGGAGATCGTTGAAAAGACAGAGCCAGGCTAATACAGCAGTGCATGGTAGGAGCACAAGAAACAACAGGCACATTGAAGCAAGAGAAGCTCAGACAACATATAGAGAAAAACTTTTTCACTTTGAGGACAGTGACTGTGAAAGAGGTTGCCCAGAAAGGAAGCACAGTCTCTCTTCTTAGAGGTTTTCAAAATCTGACTGGATAAAGCCCTGGTCTGATCTCATATATGTGTGTCTTTTACGCAGAAGGTTGTGTTAGAAACCTCCTGAAATCCTTTCCAACCTAAATTTTCCCATGATCCTATGCAATAGTCTTAAGAGAAAGGGGATTAACCTAGTTGAGTGTCCTCTGTGTACACCTACTCAGGACATTAATTTTTTGCTGCTAAACTCAATGTCATTTATCAGTTTCATTAGCGAGGGGTATGAACACGTTATCACAGATAACAACTACAATGATCATACTATTGATATTTTAGTGTTGCATAGACATACTACCACTAGCTTAAATCAACTGAGGGAATTAAATGGGAGGGGAGAGGAAAGAAAGGGAGAAACTGCTGTGTTGAGGGAATGTAATCACCTGAGGGTGGGAGTTCAGGAGGCAACTGGAAAAGGCAGCTAAGATAAAAGAGAGAGGAACTTGAAAGGAATCTGCAAAGGAACCACTTCAAAGAGTGAGGAAGAAGAAAAAGAGGAAGATGTAGTCATAGATAACTAGAAGACCTGGAAACTAATGGACAAGTAGCCTGAATGAATAGACTGAGGGAAGGGGGAATCTAACAGGATGCACTTCACTCTAAAAGGAGCGTTGACCACACCAAAGTGCCTCAGGAAGGTCCTACCTGCCTCCCTTTGTTTATGGCAGCCCAATCTTTTAGTGGGGGAGCCGGTCTACTAGGAGCTGATGCGGAAGCCTTCCAAAACCTTCACACAGGCTGCTGCAACAACAGACTGCCTCAAGACACAACAAAGTCAGGGAGGAAGTTAGCAAAGTATGTTTTACTGACCACTGCTTAATATATTTCATATTACCCCCCAAAATATACAGGAAAATATGCATGCTTACTTGATCGATCGTAGAGGGTTTTCTTAAACTACGCTATGCTCAGGTACAAACCTGCACCTTATTTCAATGCCAAACAGATCCCAAAGACTGAAAGCAAGGTTTTAGTGCATACATCGGAATCAATAAATACAGAAAAGGTCTTTTGTCATATATACATATATATATATATACACACACACCTATTTTTATTATGCTAAGGTGCTAAATACTGACAAAAAAAAAAAAATCCACGGTATTTTATAGTTTTTGTCATGCACAGTTTAAAGTTGCAAGAGCATGTGTCAGCTGTAGGAGGTGCAAATGTGTCATTTCTGACACTAGATGGCAGGAGATTGAAGTAAATTATTTCCAGTGGGTCAGAGTAGCCTTCTTAATAAATCAGTTTAAAAGCCAAATGCCTGCCGTTTTGTAAATTGGGTAATAAAATCAAACTGAAAGATACAGTGAAGATTCTGAAATAAAGCAGAACAGACTTTTATGTTTTTAAAGCTAAAATGTTCCTTGGAGAATGACTGTTCGAATATACACATATAATCTCAGTAATTAAATGGAGTTCATCATGGGTTAAAAAGATGGTGGAACTGATTCTACAAATTTCAAAACCCAGTGACATTTCCCCAGGTGTGATTAGAAGCCGGTGGTGTATTTAGAAACAAAACTACACGTAAGAAAGTTGTGAAACCTCAAACCTCAGAGTCTGTGTTTGTTAGAAAGAAAGATCAGGATGAAACCTAATGGGAGAGACAGACTATTCCACACCAAGCAAAGGCTTTTTGTATCTTCTACTAAAGTGCTGCTCGTCACAGCTAAAGGAAGTGAGCTGGACTACAGGGACTGAGGTTCTGATAGGTACTTTAGATAGGTTCGTACCCACCATTTGCTCCCTTCTAAAAGTTTATTCTTCATAGTCTCTGGCTTAAACCTTCATTAGTTTTGGATAGGAATCTTCAGTGTTATCAGTGCAAGGGGCTTCTTAATGCAATTCGTACAAGCATCCCTCGTGATTTGGCACACAGCATCATGTTGTCTGAGAGGGATAGAGGTACTACAACAGCCTTCCTACAGAGCTGATTGATAGGTCCTTTGGGCTGTAGGGAGCCACTTCCCCCTTACAGTAGCTCTTGCTTTAGCACTGGACTTGCAAATAGGCAGTGCCTCCTCCAGCTCTTCAAACCCATGGGGCTGATGTGCTGCAGGAAAGCTGGAAAATGAGAAATATCAGGTATGCCTTATGGAGGGGGGGGATCTTTTTTATGGGTTTATTTTTAAAAAAATAATAATCCTTGATAGGATTCGTTCTGTCAATTTTCATGGTTTTCTAGAGGTGCTGGTGTCACTTGCAATCAAACCTCAGGACAAGCAGGAGAGGTGCATATCCACACGTTTAGTATGAAAGAAATTGTAAAGAAGGGAATGTGGCATTTTTACTGAGACGTTTCAGTGGTCAAAGTAACTAGTTCCTGGTCAACTACCAAAAGAAGACCCTGAAGCTTTGGCTGCAATTACCTATCTCATGCCACAAGTGATCTGCACTAGCTAAAAAGACAGAGTATGTCTCTACAGCTATACGGGGCTACTCTGCAACAACAGCACAGTGAGTTGTGGTGATAAAGATTTGTCATTCTGATTCTTTGAACTTTGAATGTCATTGAATGCTTGGAAGGATACAAGAGTCCAAAAGACATCCTCATTTTTGCATTCATTAAGTGTTTTGTCAGTCTGTTTCTTTATCAGAACTATGTTTTAGAGCAGTTACTAGCTACATCCATCACACAAGGCTGTAGTTAATATTACGCAGAGCCAGTAAGACTAGCTGGCACTTTTCAGTTTTCATTAAGTGCTCTTTGAATATGGTGAGTATCATTATACCTCTTTTCTAGACAAGGAAACTTAAGCTGAGAAAGATGATGTAATTTGTGCAGTGTCATCAGCAGGCTCGGAGCAAGGTCCAGTCAAAAAGTTAAGTCCCTCAGACTCCTAGCCCAATTCTAGCCACTGTCTCCCAACAGCACGGTAAATACCCATAAATAGATTTTGGGTTCTTTTGTCATCGAGCAATTTTGCTTTTATATTGATATTTTATATGTAGGGGTTGATTAGGAGGTCAACTATCCCCCGGTAATAGAAACTGGGCTAGTCCCAATCTCCTACTAAACCACCTCAGCTGATGGTCCCTTCCACACTTATTGTGGATCCTATCAAATACAGGATACTTGTCTCAGATGTTATAAATTATCCATTTACAAATAAGAAAAGCAGATCATACATAACTTAAGCCACCCAAATTATTCTCTGTAATTCATTCCTCCTCTGCTTATTGTGCTGGCTGAATTTTGTTTGTGAGTAAATGCCTTCCAGTAGTGATTTTACATTTACTTCCAAATCACAAATGAAAGTCCTAGATCAGACTTAATACTTACATCTATGGAGCCTTGCTTGGATGGTTCCCATTAATTACAGTTTCCTAATAACCACTGCTTTCTGTGTTTATCTGACAGCTAGTTCTTAGGCTGTAAATTTGCACTTTATTGATATTGCATAGAGCTATTCTTGATTTGTGCTAATCAGAACATCAGGCAATATGAAATAATGTATTGTACTTCTCAAAAGTCTGAATATATTGCACCTATATGGCAATCAACCAAACTCCCAGAGGGGTAGCTTATACTTTGTGAACAAATGTCAAGCATGCTTGACTTAAATCTTTTGAGGTATCTTTTTTCATAAACCATACTGACTAGCATTACTTCCACTCCAACCCTCAGATTTTTTTTCTAACTGCACCCTTTATAAACCACTCCTCTCTCTTCCCTAGGACTGTGTGCTAGACCAACAAGCTTATGCTTACCTGGATCAGCCGCTTTGCATTTGTAATATATAATATGGAACAGTATTTGACTTTTCCAGAAACTTTTCAGAAATCCAGTATTTATTTAAAATCATTAAGGGCCAGGACACAGCTTCTCTGGCTGTGCTGATTAATATTTTTTTTATCCCTTGTTACATATTGTTCATGTTCCTCCTTGATTACTGCTGAAATGACTTCCCAATTCTCTTGTGGTATAAGGATACAATGTTGCTTCTTGCTTCTTTCCAAATACAGAACAGATTTTCCTATTGAACGCTTCTACTATTTCTGCATTATTATTAATAATTTACCCATCAAGCAGTGGCTCTTTGCCACTGCTAGGATTTACACTGTACACAATGTATTTAAACCCTTTTGTTCTTAGGCTTTCCAGTCATTAATTTCTTCCTGATGGTTTTAGAACCACTTGTAGTTCAGAATTTATGAAGTGTAGAGTATGTGTATCCACTGCTATATATTTCTTCTTTTTTCTTGTTGCATATTAGGTTGTTGTTGGTTTTTTTTTTTTAATTGCTGCACCTATTTCACTACTGCACCAGGATGGGCTTTTATCCAGTGCTGTCCTATTTTCTGGGAAATAGAAATTGTTGAATTGTGTCTTCAGGCCATAAAATAACTTCTTCTCAAAGAACATTCAATTCAATACAGTTTTTATTTCCATATATTAGAGTAGTGTTTAGGAAGTAACACATCTTTTTCATTTAGCCTTTAACAAATCTCACTCAGTGCCCTTCCTGGGCTTTGTTAATATGTTGATCCACAAGTATTGAAGACCCCACAATTCTTTCTTAATCAGCTTTCAAAGAGGTAACTGTGTATTTAATGTGAAAGACCTTGCCTTTATATGCTTTTTACTCTCTCCACCCTTGCTACATGGGTTACAAGTATTTTCTGTACAGTAGAGTAACTGGTCTTTTTGAGGCATTCCAGAGGAAGACTGTATTACAGCTGATCTACTGTGCTGCTTTTGGCTGGGGTAGAGTTCATTTTCTTCATAGTAGCTAGTATGGGGCTATGTTTTGGATTTGTGCTGGAAACAGTGTTGACAATACAGAGACGTTTTCGTTACTGCTGAGCAGTGCTCACACAGCGTCAAGGCCTTTTCTGCTTCTCACCCCACCCCACCAGCGAGGAGGCTGGGGGTGCACAAGAAGCTGGGAGGGGACACAGCGGGGACAGCTGATGCCATCTGACCAAAGGGATATCCCACACCATATGACATCATGCTCAGCATATAAAGCTGGGGGAAGAAGAAGGAAGGGGGGGGGAATGTTTGGAGTGATGGCGTTTTGTCTTCCCAAGTAACCACTACACGTGATGGAGCTCTGCTTTCCTGGAGATGGCTGAACACCTGCCTGCTGATGGGAAGTAGGGAATGAATTCCTTGTTTTGCTTTGCTTGCATGCGTGGCTTTTGCTTTACCTATTAAACTGTCTTTATCTCAATCCACGAGTTTTCTCACTTTTACTCTTCTGATTCTCTCCCTTATCCCACCAGGGGGGAGTGAGTGAGAGGCTGTGTGGTGCTTAGCTGCCAGCTGGGGTTAAAGCACATTATCTACTAAGGGATGCCATCACTTATCTGTATTTCTGGCAGGTAACAGGGAATAATGACAGAATGTGCAACTGCCTCTAAACCACCCGATGGCATTTTGAAAACCAAAGATGCATGGAATGGAAGGAAACATCATGGCACTTCTCTTCCTCTGGAGGATAAGAATATATTCCAACAGTGGGATGGTACAACCTTCAGAAAGCTGTGTGGCAATTTCCTCTTAAGCACTGACCTTCCCAGCTGTTAGAGAAAGCTCTAGATTATCAGTCTGAATCCTTGGATTTAATCCAGAGAGTACTGTCTCTGAGCTGAGAGATTTTCGCTATGGAAACAGTTTCCATGGTGCATGGATAGTCTAATTCTGACTATCAGATATATCAACCAATTTGACAAAATTTGACCAAAGTACATACAGACTTATTTTCCATTTTCTTGGAAACAACAGTATTCTCAGCTGCAGTCATTTGTTTATCCCCAGTGATAACTGCATCACAGGAAGGAAAATGGGATTCTGCCAAAATACTTCCATATTAACAAAGATTTTACTTGGATAGACTATCCCTGACAGTTCATATGGATCTTCACAACTAAGCTTTGCAATAATAGACGGCAGCAAACTGTAATTCATTTCCAGGGAAAAGGTCCTACAGCTCTTACGTGGTGTCTTAGAATAAGAAGAGTTTTCACTCTAGGTTCAAAAATGTTCATTGGTTGTGTGGTATGTCAGGTGCATGTTGTGGGCAGGAAAGCAGGACACCAGCTGGGCTGGAAAATAAAAAAAAAAAAGTTTAGCAAGATAGTTGAATTGATAATTAAATAATTGAATTGATAATTGAATCTGAATTGAGTTTTTTCACCTGGAGAACTTATCTACTATACTTACTTAAGCTTCACATATACCTGGGATAAATGTTATCATAAAGGATTACCCCACTTCTACAGTCACACAGAGATTGAAGGATGATATGTGGAAACACTTTTAACAGTGTTGAGAAACAGCAGAGAAAGGCATCACTTACAGAGGTAACTTGTTGCCATCCACTGACTACTCAGAGAAGTGAAAGACAGTTTAACAGCTCCTAAGGGGTAAAGGTATCTTCTGCTCTGCTCTGCTTGGCTGTTACTGCTTAGTGTCTTCATATGTTTACATTTGTGGACAGTAATACAGCAGCTGAAAAACTTTTTTTTTAAATTTATTGCTTTCAGGTTTTTTTCTTGTTCCTCCAACAGTGAAACAGCCTATCAAGAGACAAGTACATTTTTACATTTGTGGGGGGAGGGGGTGTCATTTGCTCACGCAGGGAAATTTAATCAATCCAAGTAAAAATAAAGTGAAAAAAAATGTGCACTCCTGTGTCCCAGCCACTTGCTGTCATGCCTGAAATCACCATGTTTGAGAGACCAATGAGTGATGAAGACTACCTGCTACCCAAGTATCAAACACTAGGTACTTTATCTAATGAAGAAAAAGAGATGCTGCATTCAGATCACATGCTGTAAGGTCTAGCTTAGACGTCACACTCAGATAACTCTCCCTATCAATAGCAAAGAGAAAAAGCTAAAATGACATCTAAAATGTTCTTTAGCTATATCATGTGTCCTTCCTGCACTGTAACGCTGTGTGAAACAGCATTACCAACACAGATGTCAGGTGAAAACAAGTCTTGGTCTGCCCTGGAGGAAAATACTAATGAGCATCTTTAGCAGGTTTTTTTTTTCTTTCTACAAACTGTTTTGGGTCCTTTCTCACTAAAGAGTTAGAAACAGTTTTACAGGTTGTCCTTTAACATTTTTGAATGGAAAGAGTACATAATAGTTCACTTCTAAAGGAAGGGGTCCCCAACAGCAGATTACTACAGGTAACTTTTTAGGCATATTCTAATCTTTCAGCGCAAATTTCTGGATCCCACAACTTCCACCAGATGATGAAATGATGAAATTCTTTCCTGAACCAAAATTTTGTAAAGTCAGCTCTTGTTAAGTCAGTAGAATATTTGTCAAATTAACTCAATGGCTGTAGATTCCAAGTAGAGCGTTAATCAGAAATATGGGGGGTTGAGTTCAGATTATTTTTTTGGCATCATATTTTCATGTTTATGACTACTCTGCAACTTCTGGTACCCACGAGCTTCTGCCACCGTGCCTCTTCTGATTTTGTAACCATTCACCTGTGATTTGAACTGCAAGGCTATGCGTGCGTTCACTGCTTCAGCTACCACGACAGAGGAGATTAGATAGATAAACATCAGGTTAATGTCAGGGAGCAGCAAAAGCCGGCAGCTCCCTGTGGGCCAGGAGCATTAGAGGCTCCCCAGGGTGGCAGGGCACCGCAGGGCAGCCAGGGGCACTGGCAGCAGCCCCAGCCCCGGGCATTGGGCACCTCCCTGGGGACAGGGACAGGCCTGAGCCAGGCCGGGACGTGGGCCCACCCGTGGGCCCAGCTTGGTGGGGCCCATGGCTGGGCAGGGCTGTGGGGAGCTGGAGACCGGCCCTGCTGCGGCATCTCTGGGGCAGGGGCACTGGCAGTTCTCTATCTCCCAACTGAAACAATTTCCTCTCATGGCCGAGCTCATGTGCATGCAGTTTATTTGAAAAGTTGATGACAGACAGGTGGTATTCTCTCGCTGTAATGCTGCCTGCTTGTAAGACACAAGGACGTTTGCATTAAATATGCTTTTGGGGTTCTTCTTGTTTTCCTCCTCTCTTCTCTTTTCTGACATATTTCACCAGATCTAGACTTTATTCCCTGGCTTTTTAACATTTCAGAACTGGAATGACAGAATCCTGTAATACCAGAATCCTGTAATACCAGTATTTTTCACCATTCACGTTTTCCAGCCTTTTCAGCGTTTTTCAGTATTCAAGTTGCATAAAGCTCTGAAGTACATGCTACCTAATTATATACAGTTTCAAGCTATTGAGGCATCCAAATTTGAAGGAGGACAATCAAAATATCATTCCAGGCACAGATGGTAAAATGACCTGATAATTACCAGGCAATGTTAAGGGTGAGAAAGGGAGGAGGAGGAAAGACACTTTTCATGCCAGTGCAGCTGACAGATAAATTAACAACTCAGTAGTTTCTGTTTCACCTACCTCCAGTATGATATTCTGTGTAATGTTCCCTTTCGTCCCAGAAGATATTATGATAGTCCACTGCAGAACATCTGCAGCTGGGAGTTGTCTGGGGAGTCGCACAGCATGCTATTGTACTGAACTTACTCCTTCAAACGTACCTTTTCCTTCCACATATTTTCATATGTGCACATATGGTAAATGCTAGTTGATAGAAATAAAACCTCAGCACCTGTCATCTTTTGTGCACAGTAGCTGCTATAGAGCAGTTATAAACACAGTTTGCTGGTTCAGAAGTCACTTAGATTTCTCAGTGTTTCAAAATAAACATTGTTATTATTTTTCTTTCTTCTCAGCATTATAAAAAGTCATTATTTGGTATCCAATGATTGCAAATAATGTGTATATTAAAACTAGATACTGAACATAATCTTTCATTGTGAATATGCAGCTCCCCTTGGAGTAAAAGAAGTGAAACTGTATCTAAGCCTGACTATGCTCAAACAAGTTTGAGACTCTGGGAACTAATATGTTTGCCTTTTAGATTAAAAATACAATCTAATGCAAATTCACTAATGGCGTGTGTTCCAGTGGTTATTGTCAGGAGACGCAAATGCTAGACTTACAGTTGCCAAAGACTTGCTCTTTTTCCTGGGACAAATTATGCAGCCTCCCCGTATCTTAGTATCCCCATCTGCAAAACAACTCCGAAGTACTGGTTACAGGTAGTTAGAGGAAGGCCGAGATATTTAATGACTGTAAAGTACAGAAATTCAGAGAGGGCTGGAGGAATGTGCAATACAAGTTCAATGTGTTACTAGACACAAATTATTTGTACAGAAAGTAAATACACATGATTTATGTAGGAGGTGCAAGAAATTTTTAAATTGCTATCCTCATAGAAAATTTTGCAGTCCAAAATTTTCACCAGAACAAAAAAGCCAGAGAAATCTCTTGCCTAATGAAAGACTGTATTTTCACTCAAATAAAAATCCTGTAGGTTCAGATACAGGAAACCTTTTTTGATGTTGTTTCTCTATGAGTGCTTTGTAAAGAGATATCTGAGACAAAGTCTACATATAGTCACACTGCAATTTGTTTATCCAGTTATATACATCTCTTGCTTAGGGAAAAAAAAAAAGTTTTACGGAATTGTCATGAGCAATGCCTTTTTTTCAGAACTCTTGGCCAAAAGTTTAAAACCAAGCGGCCACACATATCTTAATGCAGAATCTCAAGACAGAATAAGCTTTCCTTCACAATGTTGCTTGACGCAGATCGTACAAAGAATTTTTTTTCTCCTATGGGTAGTTTTAAGAAGGAATTCCATACGTACAAGGCAAGCTATGAACACAAGTATAGCAGTCTTTCCAAGACTAAATCCATGCTAAGGAACAGAACTCATCAGGTTTGTAATACTGTCGTCCGATGTTATCTATCAGTATGTTTTCTAAAGATTCCTATGGGGGGTTGATCTGTTGATGATTTCTCTGTTACACATCTTATTTCCTTTAGCTGCTTCTAAAGCATACCTGTATTTAAATGTCTCTCATTTCTACAAAACAGAAAAGATTATTTAACCTGTGTTCCTGTCCTCTTGCAGAATAACAGAATAATAGCAGAACAGACAATGGAAATGCTGTAAGTGAAACAGTTCAATTCTTTCACTTAATTGAACCATTTTATAACAGTTCAGTGCCATTGACACAAATCCAAATAAAATGACTGGGTTATAGTAATGCAGCATCCCCAAGTAAGCCAAAGACAGAATGTCAAGATTCTTAATTGCAAAACTCATCCCTTTCAAAGACACTTGTAATTCATTTTAGAAAGCTAATTACATCCAAATACCCGCCAAGGCAATGTTCAGCACTGGTTTGTTGTTACAAAACTAGCTGATCATTTATTCTTTCCCATGCTGCCACATCTTAGGCCACAGCGAGGGCAGGGTGATGGTGACACCTTCCCAAGTACCGGCTGTCAGCAGACCCGGGAAGAAGGACCAGAGAGCTGTGTTAGCAGGCTGAGCGGGAGGTTGAAGAAGCTTAAAGGAGATGGGAGTGGGGTCGGGGAAGGACGCAGGGGAAGGTAGCGAACCTACATAGAGAAGCACAGGCACTCTAAGTCCTCAGGTTATCAGCTCTCTGTTGCTACAGTAGCACTGCTGACTACACAGAGTGGTTAGTTACAGTTCACTCGGCCACGGCACTCATGCATGGATTATATTGCTTTCATGTTCTCTTAGACCTCAAACCTAATCCAGCACAGAATCGGCAGGGCTGCTTTCACTTGTCCTTCATCTGTCAAGGTCTCTGTGTGAGTTAAAAGAAATGGAGACCAGATCTTGAAAAGGACATTGCACTCAATCAACTTCAATCTTCTTTAACTAGTTATAGGAGTGCAAATCCCAGCATGAACACGCTTATTCCAATTTATTATTAACCAGTATGATTTAAACTAGAACAACATAAACCTTGTTTAAACTCCTGTTTCTGAACCATTATGGCTCTAACAAACGTACAGCAAGGATTGCTTATTCAAGCTAACACAACCTTCTCATGAAGGTGAGAGTTGGGACAGCTCAAAGATAGAAAACATGTTTATAAGAAACTATTTCCCTTTTTCTGCTCTTCTGTGCAATTACAGGCTTCTCAATCAATGGCCTGTTCTCAAGTTCAGGTACCAAATGTAGGCTGCCTGCCCACTCGCTTTACGTGAAGCCTTTCTTGTTTTCATGCCATGTAGAATTGCCTCTGTTTCGGCAGCCTGTGTTCCTTGTAAAGTGTGGGATACTGTGATAAATCCCACATCTTGATTCATTAAGAGGGAAAGCATATCTCAGTCGTCTTTCTCCTGTTCCTTCACAGGCTCTCATCACCTCCAAGTCAAAGCTGCACACCAGAACCTTTGGTGTAGGCAATTCCTCTTTTCAGCTCCAACAAGTGAAGGAAAAGAAACTCTTACTTTCTTCCTCCCAAATCCTTTGCTTAGCTGGGTGCAAGTTTTACAGCCCCATCTTGTCAGGAAAGTAGGCTTACCACATGTGTAAATTCCAGGCTCAACTACAGCGTTTTAATCCTTCCCTAGCTGCCAGCATGATGGAGTTCCAGCCCTCCCTCCAGTCTGCCCCGTCGCCTACCCTGATTTAAACTGATGGATCAGAGAGAGACCAAGGGATCTGTATCCCCCTCGCTATCCTTACCTCTGTTAAAGCCCTTTTTGATATTTTATAGCTATTTTTCTCTCCAGCTTCTCCACAGCTCTAAAGGTGTATTTTTAGATTAATTTTTTAATTTGTTTTAAACAGGCAGAAGTAGTACATATTAACAAAGATAGCAATACCTTTCTCTGAGTGTTTATTTCACATTCTGTTACTTATCTTCACTATATGGTTTTGGTGCTTGAACTCCTTTTCTTTCTCATATCTTCTGGCATTTTATTTTCAGGGAACGTTGCAGAAAGGCAGGATTTAAGACTGAAATCTAGAGCCACAGAAGCCCATAATAAAATTCTCCCTAACTCCAATGGAGCCAAGTTTTCCTCTTGAAAGCAAAAATTTTAGAATAATAGCCAAACTATTTTGTGAACAGAAGCCAATAGTAAAATTCTTCCTAACTCCAATAGAGCCAGGTTTTCATCCTGAAAGCAAACATTTTAGAATAATAGCCAAACTACATTTTGCAAACATTTTAATAAGTTGGTGTATTACCTGATGCACTTCAGGTGTAGCAAGGATACATAGTAAGAAAAGTAACCGAGTGTTAACAGCATGTGAAATAAAGCAGGGGCATTTGTTCCAATATCATACTCATGCCCTCCAATTCACGACAGCTGATTTTACCTTTGAAGTAACCTCTGAACATACAGTAGAGCTTCTATTAAATAGGTGTCTGTAAAGTTAAAGCTGCATTTATTACAAGGCTGAAGATTTGCAGAAAAGGTTTGGGGTTTTGCCTGTAGTAAATAGAAGGTGTTTTCAACCGGAGATGTACAACATCTCATGCTGAACGCACATCTGTGTATGAGCGCACACACGCGCAAATTCACCCCTGCGTAGCCTCACCAGAAATGAGTTTCAGATTTTAAGCAGCGTATGTTATGGGGGGACGGGCAGCTCACGGGAGAGAACACCAGTAACCAAACAGAAGGGAATAATCCTGCCCTGGACCAAGTCTTTTCCATCTCCAGACTCTATCACACAACTGGTGTCAGATTTGGTGCCAGTATGGAAAAGAGGGAAAGGAAAACCTTCATTTGCCTTTCAGCCATAGACTATGAAGTGTGTGTGGTTTAATACAGCCCTTTTTCAAAAAGCTCCCTGCGTCTCTGAAACATTAACAGGGATTTACAGTAGTTCTCACACATGTTCAAATGTCAGCTGGTTTTATTTGTCTACAGCCCACTCGTTCCTTTTGCTCTCAGACAGACTGAGAATCAGTTGGTTTTGAAGCACTTTTTGCTCCTTTTTATGGAAGTCAACATAAAAGTATCGAAGGGGCTATCAATTTATTCCATATTGGCATTATACTTTTACCGACTTTTTCTTTAACAAGTACTCCATGTGTTTTCTATAAACTACAATTATTTGCCACAAAATTCTCCCCATTTTCCCTGCTATTCCCAGTGCTCCAGTGACTTACCTTTATGTGGATCTTTCACCCTCACCAGTGCGGAAAAGAAAGAGCAAACCACCAGTTTTCAAAAAAATGCTGAGATTTGGTTTTATTTTATTATAGCAGTCTCTCTTCCCCTTCCCACTACTCAGGCCCAAGAGTTTTGGCAACACTGGGAACTTGGAATCCCACTTTCTCCTCCCTTCGTGGTTCCTAAAGGACTCTCCACCGCTTGTGCTTTATGTAAGCGTCTCTCTGCCCTCTCATCAGTCTCCACGCTTTCGCCCAGCCGGGAAAACGACGGCGGTAATCCCCGCGATGCCACTTACTGCGCCTTAGCGCGCCCTTGGCCGGCTGCCCCGCCGCCGCACCTGCAGGCGCAGCCCACCCCGCCGCACCCCTCTTCCCGCCGCTCCCGACGGAGCCGCCGCGCCCGCGGGGGGCTGCTCGCCGCCGCCCGCCCCTTGCCAGCCCCCGGCACCCCCCAGCCCTCCCGGGCGGGCGGGCGCCTCCCCGCCCCGTCCCGTCCCGTCCCGTCCCGCCGCCCTCCCCGTGCCCAAGCGCTGCGGGCGACGTCCTCCCCCGACTTTCTCCCCTCGCCGCTGGCGACCAGCGACACCTCCGACCGCCCCGCTCCTCCCGGCCCCCGCCTCCGCCCGGGCTTTGTGTGCGCGGCCGCCGCCACCTGGGGCGGGCGCGGCGGCGGCGGCGGCGGCGGCCCCGCACCATGCCGCTCCCGGGGCGCCCCGCCGCGCTCCTGCCCCTTTGTCTGCTCTGCCTCCAGGCTGCGCTGCCGCTCCGCGGCCACCGCGGCCGCTACGCCGGGTAAGTCCTCCCCCGCGGCCCCGCGGCCGCGCTCCCTCCGCTATCCTTCCCCGGCGCCGCTGGCGAGAACCGGCTCCTGGCTGCGCGTTCGGGCTTCCCTTCCCGCTGCTGAGCTGTTTGTGCGCTTGGTTCCGTTCAGTTGTGGCATGCTGCGGCGCTTTCTTGCGATAGGTACCGTGAGTCTCTGCTAGCAATAGGAAGGATGCTACACTGGGGGGGGAAAAGTTTTAGTGTCCCTGTAGAAAGAGAAACTGCCATTATACGGGGGAGGGGGGAAGTTTTAGAGGCTTCACCGTGCGCTGAAACGAATGAAGGTTTGCATTTTCCTTTAGGGGACAATTTTAATGGAACTTAATTTTTTTTTTACAAAAGTTGAACAATGTGCAGTCCGACTGAATGCGTAAAAAGCTCAGCCAATAAGGGAACTTGATTAACCTTACTGTAAGCAAGTGAAGACTTTTACATGTAGCTCAAACAACATTTTTTTTTTTCATTTGAAGTTCAAATTTATGTTAGAAAGGGAAAGATTGAACTAAGTAGTAGAAGACAAACTGGTATCATTGCTAGGCTTTGCCTCCAAAGGGTATGTTCTTTTTGCCTGGTTTAGAGACTTTGTTTTTAGCAAGTATTTAACAAAATAGATTTATGATGCAGATGAAAAGACAGCCAAACATAGGAGCATGAGAAGGCAGTGGCATCTTTTCATATACAGTATAAAATTCATTCAAACTGACCAGCGAATTCCTCAGGATAAGCACACCTCCCTGTGGAAGTAGAAGCTGTATTATTCTTTTTATTTTATTAAAGTAGTCAAGCCAGACATGCAAATTCCACTACTAAAATGAAGTTTAAAAAATAACATTCCCTGAGCTTCAAGGATTTGGTAGCGTGATATGAAGCCATTCACCCCTGGGTCACTATTAGTGATAGAAAGGAGTTAAACGATTGACAGCTGTTTCACCATCTCTGTTCAGTTCCTCCGGTCCCGGTATCCAACTGCACTGCGAAAACAAACTGGCCACCCCAGTCAGGAGCCCTCCTGGCAGTGCCAGAAAGGAACGGGACAGAAAACTAAACTGTTCTTTAATGCCAGGGTCCTGTTCCAAGTTTTGTGCAGCAGCACCAGCACTGTTCTCTCTGTCTGGAGCCCGCTGCACAGTCATGGTCTCAGTAAGACCCATTTTTTTGAAATCCAAGATTGTATTCAATTTGTTTGCAGATGACATTGAGATGAATAACGCATTCCCAGTGCTGGTACATAACTTTTTCTGAGTATTAGTTACATGAGCTATCTATCGATCAATGTATGAGATGTCAAAATACACATTTTAATAACCTCTAGGTTTAAGTGAGATATTGTCAATCTATAATCAAGTTTGTTAAAACAGAAAAAAATGCATGCAGATTCAAGTATTGTACCTCTGCTCATTTATGTGATTCACCAATTTTCTTAAAGTTTTAACAATAATTTTCTTGTTTAAGCATTTTATGTTCCGTGGGTGATGTGTGAAAGAACCACCCAAACTCTCCCTGTTGATCCCTGTCCTAGAAGCTTTCACATGGAGTCTAGTCCAGAAAAATGAGACTTCTCATCACCTTCCAGGATTTGGGCAAGCACAACAAAAATCACTACTCAAAAAAAAAGGCTAGAGTTCATTATAAAAACTCTTGGTCAATAGGCAATTGTAGTAGGGGGCCAAGATACATTTACAAGCCTTGCTGAAAATGTGGTCACATTTGTAACAGAAACCAGAATGTGTACCACATGTGTAACGCAAACTGGAAAAATAACCTGATATTTTTCACACTCTACCAATCTTTTCCATTTCTACTATCCTGGCATTAGTTGTGTCAATAAAAAATGGTGAAAAATTAGTTTGAAGCGGGATGAAGGTTTCTTCAGAATTACGAATACATCTTGTCCTTCTAAGGCATCTGTCATCAGCCCGGTGTCCTGGGCAGGATCATTTAATTTCCTCTGTGTGTGCAGTTGATTAGAAACAGTTGAGCAGGTATTGCCATCACTACTGAACCTGGTCATCACCCAAGGGGACAAATTTTTTGGTAGGTTTTTTTTTGAGAAAGGCAATCAGGAGGTGAAGATAGTGTTCTGAAGTTCATCATTAAAAGGGGTGTCCCAACCACCTGACTTCATTTTGTGCTAAGAAATATACGTTGATCCTAGTCATTTCTATTGTGTCAGAAGCTGTACCATATACAGGAAAGGCATAAATATAATCAAGGCAAAAGGATGAGAGAAAAAAAAGAACAAAAGAAGCAATGGAAAACATTTGTCATAAACTCAGGCCAGCACTAGGAGGCACAGAGCAATTGTAGCTCTTTAGCTGAGGACTCTGACCTAAGACAATTAATTGGTATTGCACATGTTTCTCCAAACTAACTTCTCCAAACTGTGTTCAGAGCAGGCCAGGTATGCCATATGGACATATCTTTAAGCAAATGCATTCCAGATACCTTTGGGAAGTCAACAAATAGTTGGGAAGTCTCAGCAAAGAGGCAGCAGCTCTCATGCCCACTGAGGTCTTGCAAAGACTGAGGAACAGGTTTATTTGCCTCCTGCTGCCTCACACAACACACAGGAGTTCAGCCTGCCTCTGTGCTCTTGTGCCTCCAGGAACTCAAGAGGAGCTTGGAGCTGCTGCCTTTGCCTCTAAAAGACACTGCTAATCAGCTACCCTACAGCAAACTCAAAACTATACTCACACACACACGTTTTTCCTTCTCCCATTTGCATGCTCTCTCCAAAGGTTCCAGGGGAGATAGGCAAGGGGGGGACGGGACACATCAGGGTTTGGACAGAGTAGATGTGGTATATTCAAGAGGATTTTCCATGAAGCCATTACCAGAGGTTCAAACAGGGGCAACAAGGACAACCAAAAGTGTGGAATGGTTTAAGTGCCTGAAATAACCGTGTAAGCTGGGACTCTTTGGTCTCTAACAGAAACAATTTAGGGCCTAACATGTCTACAAGTTTTGAGTGACATAGAGGTGGTGGATAGAGATCAGTTGTTCACTGTTTCTTCCAGTTACGAGAAGTAGGAGGCATAAAATGAATCTAGTAGGAACCAGGCTGAAAAGAAACTTCTTTACCCCACAGGTGTGGAAAAACTTGCTGAAGGATGTGAAATGTTTACAAGGATTCAAGGGGGCTTGACAGGTCTGTGGAAGGGCGGGTTACTAGGTATGCTACTGAAATGACATCCAGCCCAGGAGATCACTGCCTTGAAAGTAAATGTAGGTTGGGAAGGTACTTAGTGGTAATATCACACACTTTTGCTTGTTGTTCCTTTTCCTTGGGTAGTTGTCTTTTGATAGTTTTCCAGAGTAGGGTACTGCAGCAGATGGACTTTTTGTGGGGTTTTTTTGACCAAATGCCACAATCTTCCTACTCTTAGGAAGCCTATGAAGAAGGAGATGGCTTCCCATTAGCAGGTCAAGATTTCTTAGGACAAAAAGCATCTCTCTCATTTGTTCTTTAAAAATCACTACTAAGACCTTTTTACTCCAGCTCATCTACCTCCAGCTGTCCATGGCGGTTGGGCACGTTCCCTCCATTTTCTACTCCACTTCCTGTTCTTCCAAAGCCTTTTCAGAACTGCGCCTCATCTCACCTCTGCTCTCACCTCAAATAACCAAATGCGGGCAAAGGCTGAAAAAACTTGGCCAGTTCTTCTCTAAGGTTTTTGCTGGAGATTTTGGAGTCTTTTTAAATATTGTATTGAGATGCTAACTCCTCCAAAATGTTATTCTTCTGTGGGTTGCAGTGCTGCAGATAATTGTAATTTCTCTTGGTCAGGTGAAGGCTATGGTACATGCTTACATGATTGTGTAACAACCGTGTAAAATAACCTGGGAGTGATGCTGAGGTGGATAACAAGGAAACTGAAGACAGTAAAGACTGTAATCCAAGATATAATATGCTGCAGCTACTGGGACATCACATCCTGAAAATTGCATAAACCAACTGTTCATGTAGATAAGCACAGATATCAAATCTGACAGCATTCAGCAAATTTCAAGTATTTTAATGCCCATTAATATCCCTGCATACCATAGCTAAGTGCCTCTGATCCCCCAATACCTTACACACAATAGCTGGCAATTGTTCTGTCTCATGGAAAAAACACATGGGAGTGTGACGAAAAAGAGTTGCTGAGGGAATTAAGAAGAGGAAA
Source organism: Platalea leucorodia (assembly GCF_965183815.1). Taxonomy (NCBI): domain Eukaryota; kingdom Metazoa; phylum Chordata; class Aves; order Pelecaniformes; family Threskiornithidae; genus Platalea; species Platalea leucorodia. The sequence continues at coordinate 37,981,849 of NC_138823.1, forward strand.
GGAACCCCTTCTGTGCTATTCCCCTCTGCAGATTTTTTCCAAATGTTTTAATCGGGGACTAAAAGATCTGCTTTGCTGTGTAAAAAATGTTCTTTCTCTCTGCTGCTCAACTCTCCTTCCCCACCCCCAAGTCAAAGTAAAATGTCATACACACAACTGGCAAAAAAAAGCATTTGGAAAGCACACCACCAGTATTAGACGGAAGTTAATCATATTCATTAAGATGAAAACCACACTTAGTGCTTCTTGGATGGTGTCAGGGAGCTTCTAAAAGGTGAAAAGCTGTGTGCTCTCTAGCACAAACAATTTTAAGTATCCCCTTTTCAAATAGCCAATAATTCTGTAATCAAAGCACCACTGATTCCTAAAAAGAGCACAGATCAGTGAAATCCACAACAACTCTGGAACCTCTATACCCATTCGTGTCCCAACACCGCAACTCTAATTTTGTGCTTTCTCATCACACGATATTCCCCCTGCACAATACCATTTATGTTCTCCTAGAGGAAAAAAAAATTACTGCCAAGTTTTGATTCTTTTTCTCCTCTAAGTCCAGGCATGATCAATTTACCTTTTAAAGCCTCTCTGCCCTCCTCATTATAAATGAGAAATATGAAGTGTTTCAGTTGCTCTTTCTTTCCCTTTTTCACTTTTTTTTTTTAAATAATTGGAACAACAGTGCACATCCACATCACCCAGGTGAAGTGAATGCCAGGCAAGGAGGCTCCCAGTTCATTACAGCTGTGTCTAAACTGATCTTCAGGTTCATGTCACCAAGTGAGCCTGGTCCCATACGTGTCCAAATTGGGACCCCATTGGATGGTGGTGTGGTTTCTGTCTGGCCTCTGCAGGCGGAAGGGAGAGGCAGAAAGCATGGGGAGTAACGGAAGACATAAAAAATCAAGACATAGGCAAAGCTTGCAGCCATACTTGGGAGCTCTGAACCTTTCCTAGGTTTCCTACATTAGATGCAATCTATGGTCTTCCAGTAAGAATGGTTCTTTGGGAAATGTAAAACCAATTCCAGTAAACATTTACACTTTCCTGATTTTTAAAAGTATATATGTTACAAGTGGCAATGTAGTATATTATTAAAGAAAATTCATGTTCAGTCTTGGTTTTTAGTCCAACAATTATGTTCTGCAAAAAACAGGATACATTTAAGGTGTACTTAGACAAAAATACTTATAAAAAAGAGAATTCATGTATCAAATCCATCTAGACCCTCAGTCTAAAGCATCCACATTGAATCCACCAGCTTCACTGTCTAATGGAAATAAGCAGCCAAAGAAACACAGCTTTTCCCAGAGCTTCTGGTACTAGTCGCAGTGAAGTCCAAAGCTCCCACTTCTACACTATACCCACTTCCAGCTGCTGCTGCTGTAAATTCACTCATCCAGAGTCACTCATGGCCTTCTTAAAATGAAGTTCTCAACTCTGAATGTTTTGTACAGCACTTAACAGGGGACAGATACTATATAAATTACGTGCATACTGATTTTTTTTTTTATTAAAAAAATTGGAATCTAAAATAGGTGAGCAATTCACATGAAAGACAGTGGAACTTACTTGTAGCCCAGAAGGAAAACCATGGTTCTGGAAGGACCAAATTTGAAAAAGGAAGCTAAAATCTGCTTTTCTTGAATACATTGCTAATAATTTGTAGGGAACTCTAGTTTCATACACTGCATAAGACTGTATCCCACACTGCACAATAAACAGGATCTCAAGGTCTCCTGAAATTCTAGTATCTGCAAAAATGTTGTCCATATGTCTGAAACAGCCTTACATGGTCAAAGTGCCGTAGGAAACATTTATTGCTCTATCCAGTTGACGGTGAATGGCCACCATTAATCATTTCTCACTATCTCCAGGAGGTAAACTCTGTCATCTCTGTTTTGCAGAACTGTCTTTCACTTATCTTTTCTCCTTAATTTTACCTCTGAATACATAACAGAAATTGTACTCCCTCTTCTATTTTACAACATAGTATTTAACAGTGCACTGTGTCTATAATGTTCAGGCAAAAGTCAAGAAAGAAACAGATATTGGGCATCTGTTCAGTCGTCATGTAAGCAAAACCTGCTGTGAGTGTGCATATAGCAGTAAAAACTGAAAACAGGCAGTGTAGTTCACCATTCAGTATTGTTACTGTTCAAGCAGTATGATTTGTTTTGCTCCCAGGCAGGAGATAAGGAGACTTTTCCTGCAGTTTGACCCTCTACACCAAAAAAAAAAAAAAAAAAAAAACCAGCATTGTTACTGTTCCCTGCCCACCTAGCTTACATATTTATGCTATCAGTATTATTTTTCATGCAGAAAACAACTTTCAGTGAATCCTGTAGTCTTTGTTCTATTTACAGTGATAATCAGGTTTGGCTGCAAAATGAGAATGAAAAATTACAATTATACATTGGACCTCTCTCTGAAAACCCTGCTGCAGGCAAAACTCCTTGCAGAACTTAACAGGACTTTTGCTGATCTCAGATTTGCAGGAACAGACCTACAGTCAGCAAACTTGAGACAATTAAGCCCAATCCTAATTTTTTTCAGTAAATTTTGATTCTGATTTAAAGGCTTTGCTCACATGGTTGAGTACAAAGGTGTGGTTCTGATTTGATATTGGTGTTACAGCAAAATGTGCGTGGATCTGAAGGGTGCTACTAATTTACAGCTCAGTATATCAGATCAGAATCAGACCTTAAACGGACACTGATTGTAAGGAAAGTATCTGCAAAGGAAACTCTAAAACTGCTTTTTGTGAAAGGCACCTGAGGGTAGGTAAGCCAAAGTACTCTGAATGGAAAAGATATTCAGACCAACAAATGGATGGGGACAATATATTCCGTTTTTTCTAATACTTTGCACCTTTTGAGCTTGCCAAATGAGGAGGAAGGCCAAGGACCTTGTGACCTGGCTTTCTTGTGAAACTAAAAGCCAGGCATTGCGCATCACCCAGGAGGAGCAAGGACGCCTGGTTCCTTCTGGCTACGTCTGCTCTGTGCAGGCTGAATGCTCTGGAGAACAAGGTTCTGCCGAGCCCTCTCTTCCCCTGGGGAATGATGAGACTTGCAACTGTGATTATTTGAAGAGAAGCTGCACCATAAAGTTACCAGGCAAAGCAATACGCAGAACAGCACTTGCTAAGGAGATGATGTTCTAGACTGCTTAAGTGCAGCCATGAAAAAAAACAGAAGCATCTTATCAAATAATTTTTTTTTTCTTTTCTTTATGTCCTGCAGCTTGGTTAAGGCCTCTACACAAGGAAGGCTACCAAAGCAGGACCTTGAAAATGTGTTTGTAGGGGGTTTATTACAGTAAGGTTATTCTAAGAAAAACTTACTGTTTCTTATATCATACCATATTTCAAATACCTTCAGGAGAGTAATGCTACAGTTTGCAGCATCTCGTTGACTCAGAGAGAGAAAAAGAGGCTCTTTTTGTTTTTATTTAATTTTTGTATTGCATTTGGATAATAACTCATGATTACAGTGTCCTACAGGTTTGAAAGCCTCAGGTAAGCAACATAAAAGGTGGTACATCTTAAATACAAGACAACATAACAACTTACTAGGCCAGAAGGCTAGAAGACTTTTTTTTTTTTTTTTTTTTTTTTTTTTTTTGAGGCACAGGTAGCATACATGATAAAACTATAGTCTGTAGATGGGTTTTAGGTGTGAATGTTTTGGCCATTTTCATTTTTTTTCTCCCAAAGCACTAAAGGTGTTAGCTTAATTGAAATAAATGAACAGATTAATGCACTGAAGTCAGGCATTGGATTATATAAGTATGGGATAGGACCCTGAAAGAAAGTCCAGCCTCGAGGACAGATGTGAGAAATGACTTTAGCAGGCCTGATGAAAAACTGGTGCACTCTTTGATTCACTCCATCATACTCCTACCAAGATTACCACCAGATGCTACTCTAAGGCTGGAGTGCAGTGATACAGCCAAACCCCGCTAAGCTCCGCTAATGGCCGGCTGCTGCCAGGGCAGGCGGTTGTGCTCCCGCTGTTCCAGATGTGCAGCCACTGCTCAGGGATTGGCACTCCTCTGCCTACAGCGAGCCAATTATGGGAGTAAAGAGAGCAAAAAAGAACTTTTTCCTTTTTTTTTTTTCCTGGACTAACTTTCAGCTTGTCAGGCTGTGATCTGGCTGCTGCAGAGCCTCTGGGGTGTTCGTGTTGGCGCAGGGAAGGGGTGGGAGTGGCTGTTTTTTTGGTACCTGCCTGCGTACCTCAACCCTCTCAGTCTGCCTGTCCACGTATGCACTGGAGACGGTTGTCTGAAACCAGTTAATTCCAGGTGTGAACTCCAAGGAGGACACTGTGGTTTTACCTCGTCAGCATTTGGCTTCCTGATCAGTCCTGACTGCCAGATTCCTCTCCAGACTGATGTCAATGCAACAATCCCAAATGAGTGTTCCAGGATCACAGAGAGATTAGTGGGATGCTTATTTTCAAATAAGCACCTTCCTAAAAGAGCAAAACCAAAGAAAAAGTGAACCTTGGTACTAGCCATCATCACACATGGGTTTTTGAAACAACAGGACTTCTTCATTCCTAATGTCTGAAGAAGCTGTAAGTCCTTTACGTAACAGACAAGACTGACGTGATAGTGTCTACAGAAAAATAGCCTCTATATTTATTAAATAGGTTGGTGTTAAGCAAACAATAGCTGTATTTGTCAAGGAAACGGGGAAGATGTTTAAATGAGGATGTTTTATTAAGAGCTCTGCCTTTTTTGTCACAGTGCAGTTTCAAGAGGGAAAATAACCTTGGGTTCACTTGAACTGTATGGGACAGGCAGCCAAGAACATACTCTGCCTAAAATTTATACCAAATAACAAGAGTCACCATGTAAGCACACTGCCAAGTGTCTCAGCAGAATGAGCTCGTGTCTTTGCCCGCAGTACACAGTGTAAACATACCCCGTGGCACAAAGACAGCACGTCGTGTCTTCATCCTACTCCGCTATCAACAGGCGGGATCCCTGATCCGTCTGCCTGTGGTAGTGACAATGCTAAAAAATATATATGGAGATTGTTCACAGAACATAAAGTCTAAGTAATTTGCTTTCTTTGTGGAAAATTAAATAGTTTCACCTTCAGTCTGTTCAGATGAGGTTCTTTTGTTTTGCTTTTACCAGAAGCAGTTATCTTAGTCTTGATATAGTCTTAAAATCATGGCCTATTCAAAAAAGCTTCAGAGAAAATCAAAGCATTGGAGTATAAAGGGAAAAAGTTTTTATATTCACTATGCAATGGCATAAAAATAATTCCTGATGTATTTTCTGAGACCTAGCCTAGAATTGTAACTGCAGTGAAATATGTAATTATGCAGGTTTTGATCCCTACTGCAAGAGTTGCTTCTGTTCAACACTAAGTTGTCCTGAGGGAGGGTGGTGGTTCTCCCTCTGACGCAGCTGCAAGGAGCGGGAAGCACAGGAACCCAGGGCTCCTCTGCTCAGCAGAAGGGTGACCACGTCTTGCGAGGAACCCTGCCTGCTTGGCATGGGCTATGCAGTGTCTGAGCGAATTTGGTGTATTATATCTCTCAGAGGCCCCAGGCAAAGAAACATCACCTGGTCAACATCATCAGCCTCTGTCAGACAGACGCATGACAATGATGCTGATCTACTCTTGCCGGACGGTTCTGGGCCAACAGGGAGACAGAAATGTGGGTATCTCAGGCTCAGATTTGGTGAGGGAGGACTCAGGGGCTTCAGCTTTTCCTCCCCTCTACAATGTATGCTGTTTGTCACATGAGGTAGTTATGTCTTTCAAGGCCTTGCATCTAGCCTCACCTGCCAAAAATGTAAATCAAATTAGGAAATAGGTGTCCAGTGAGTTCAAGTGCTTTTGCGGTTCAGAAGCAGGTTAGCAGGTGTCACAGACCTGGAGACTTTATTACCATCACTGTCTCACCCTAGCATCCAGGCCCTCCATGTGTGCTTAGTCCTTAGCCAGTGAGCAGCATGCAGCCCACTGATGTGCTATTTTTCCTATGTCCATCCCTCTTTCCTTGGACCTATCATGTCTTCTCCATTAGATAACTGGCATTTTTTGGCTCCCCTCGTGACCAAAGTGGAGAACGATTTGTAACAATTAGCATGTATCACCCACAAACAGGCAGGAAAACAGTACAAAACTGTAGAAAGATTAATTAGCTTAAGCATCTGGAGATGATGGAAAAGTGAAGTAAAGCCAATCTCCTACATGGTAAGAAGTCAGTATAGACTAGTGCTCAAGAGGAGTTAAGCCTTATGTCTCCTTTTTATGAGGGGCAACCTTTCCAAATGCTATAAAAGCTCCACTGAGGAACGGTGGGTGAAGGGGTCCAGGGACAAGGAAAAGCTGTTCTTTTGCTTCTGCTGAATGAAGCTGTAAGAGTGAGGAGAAAACCTGCAGATTTTACCTTGTCAGACCAGATCAGTCCTACCAATGTGCAGTCAGTGAGACAGTGCCATGAAACAGTTCAGGGTACAGAATTAGAGAGAACAAGGGATCCACACTGTGCTCTGTGAAATCTGATCTTTCTGCATTGTTTTTCTTTAATCCAGCATCCATTATCTCTGCTGAAAAAATACACGTGAGCTTTTATGTATGGCAACTGCACTGGGGGTGGTCTTTGAATTAGAAGGCATTTGCTCGCAGAGCCTGCAGCCAGTCACGCTGGCTGCAGGCTGCACGGTTATACTGGAAAAAAAGAAGCAAACAGGAGACAAAAAGCATTCTCCTGGATGGTTAAAGAGGACAGGTCTCTGAAAACTAGGAGGTCTGAGGAAAGAGGTTTCTAATATTCAGGTATATTTACTATGACGCGACATTAACTGAGGGAAGCGAGATATAACATTTTAAAGGTTTATTCTACAGGTAATGGATCTACCAGATCTCAGTTATCGTGTTAGAGCTAATGAAATACAGCCTTAAGGATTGAGTAGCTAATAGCTGGCCAATAAAAATGCTAAATAATCATTCTGTTAAAACAGATAAAATAAACAGAACAAAAAAAGGACTTTATGCAGGAAGAAAATGCAGGGATATCACTGGGAGGACCAGTTTCACAGCAGCCAATGGCAAACATAATTACTAGGGGTGTATTTAGCAACCGACAGTCCCTCTGCCCTGCTGGAAAACATTACTTTTTTCAGAAGAAAAAATAACACAAACTTCGAGCAAACAAAGAAGGAATTTTTAAGTTAGTTGTTGTATAAAGAACTTTGCTGCCTACAAGAATAAATAAATGGGTGAATTTAAGGTAATATCTTTAAAGTTATCAAATTGCATGCAGAGTATTTATTTTTAAGCTGCATGGCTATAAAACACCAGATGTTGTACAGTGAAGTAATATTAGAAGAAGACTGGAATCTGTTGTCTATGAGGAACAGGCAGATGCTCGCTTTCAGCAGTGATCTCTTGCTCATAAAACAAGAAAGTTTGCTTTCAGTGCAAGGACACCAAACACTCTTCACTGCATTCAAGACTTGTGTCCCCATTGCCTGTGGGGTTTTGTTGTTTTAAGTGTAATTATTATTTATGTGAAACAGGGAACGGGGCAGATTAAAATTGGAGTTTATGGTGGGAGAAGCAAGAGTTGTCTTATCTTATGGCAGGGATTAACCAAAGGAAACATTGCCTATTGGATGAGTGCTGCAGCCAAAGCTGAGAGGCCTTCGCTGTTTTGGCCACGCGTTGTCTTGATGTATGGCTTAGGTCACTCCACTCTTTGTTTTACAAAAGAAAAATGGAAGTACAACAAAGAGATATATTTTTCATTTGAGATGGAAAAAACAAAATTCTGATATAAACGCAAAGTATCACCTCATATATTGTGCTGCTTCTTGCATAATATAAGTTTTTGGCAGCTTATTCATAGCCATGCAGCATGCCAACTCCATTTTCCATGAAACTTTATGTAAGGATAGCTGGGCACAAAAAGAGTATAACAAGAAAGAAGCTGCAGAAATATGGAGCTGACAATTTAATGGTTTTGTACAGCTCTAAATTTGTGTTGTATTAATTCACATAACATACCAAGTGTAGCTCAGTGTGCACATATTTTTCACATCACAGCTTTATAGACTGAAATAATTGCAAATGGCAATTAATTCACTTTATGAATTTTTCTCAGTGTACAATGTAAAAAAGACAATTTAAATTGTACGTGTATATTCATATAAAAGCAGCGAATGTGATTTTAGCTGGATTTTTTTAAAATTACCTGAAAACAAAAATAAACACAGCTGTGTATCTGGGTTCTGATTTTAGTGTTTAGTGGAAATGTACTATTGCTGCTAATTTCCAAAAAAAAATGCATCAGTTTATAATTGTGCTAAATCCCACGCCTTCGGGCACACCAAAGCAGCTGTCCTCTTCTAGGACAAAATATAGAGCAAGGCTAAGGTTCAATATTGATCACAGGTTTCAAAATTTGTGCGCTCAAGATAGCGTAAGACAACACAAACATTATGTATTTCTTCATGTGAAATTTCATCTCACTCTTCTAGTCCATTGAGCTACATCTAGTCAAATTGAGCTACATCCTATTTATCTACCAAAACCTCAGCAAAATTAAATAGACCAACCAAATCTTTCCCTTCCCTCACTCCAGCATTCACCTTTAGATGGGGAGCAAGTACATTAGAGGCTCTATCTGATAAAATCACTGGGTGCTACAGCAGCAGAAACAGATTTTTAGGGAAAATGCTGCTTGGGGGACATATCTTGGCAAGCAACAGCTCCGTGATGGAAATAGCATTTGGCATCAAAAGTTCTGTCACAGAAGGCCTATGTACATAGTTTCTCAGCTGTCGTTTTCAAAGGACCTCTCCTTTTGCTGGCTGTGCAGGTGCTGAGCTGAGATTACAGCCTGCTGTGTAAAAACCTGCTCCTTTTCCTCATACCTGCCTCTCAGTTCTCACCCCCCTTCTACTTCATTGTCCTCGTGTCTCGTCGTAAACAGCCTGCAGAACTGTTCTGGGTAGGGACTGGCATTTTACCACCTGCTGGATCAGCAGATAACTCCAGGTCTTTGTTGTCTTGTGTCTGCGGTATATCAAGTAATAGTAGTTTCAGCTCTAACGCGTCTTTTGGACAGTGGATCCAGGCAGTATGATAAATAGTCTTATACTGGCAAAAATAAGCTTAACAATTTTTTATTAATGCGCATGCTTTCAGTTCAGGGATTTGTTTTCAGTTGGGCAGAAGGCAACAAATGCTGATGAGATGATTTAAGGAGCTAGCAGCTCTCTTCAGCATTTTGTTAATTTTGGGGAATTATAATAGCAGGAAAGAACCTAAATTGCATTTATGAAATAAACTGATAGCTTCCATCAAGTATTAACAGTCAAAGCTCCATTTCTTAACATGTTGATATGAGCAAGCTTGACAAAATAGCTGATACCTCAGCGCAAGGCTCTACTGACACCCTGTAAACTCGGTATCTTGTTCTCCTGGATCCCGTTGGATTTTCTTGGTTTATTTGCTTGAGTTTAGTGGTTTTCTGGATGTGAGAGTTGGAAATTGTGATCAATTAAGAGACGAGTAAGCAGGAGGTCATAAACAATAGCTCTAAGAGACATTATCTACTCTGTTCGTTTCAGCCCAAGGTAACGCACATCCTGAATGAAGTTGGTAGAAATGTCCTTTTTCACCAAAAGTTAGGTGTATTTTTATACATTCACACAACTACGTGCATCAACATTTCTGAAATGGGAAAGGGGTCCATTATACCTCCAAACCTGAGAAGTCAAAGCAACACACACAAAGGTAACTGTCTTTCATACAGAAAGTATGAATAGCATGATGTCATTCAGTAAGGTAGACTAAACAATCTGTCTTTTTTAGATAAAAACTATAAAACCTTTAGAAACATTTACTGTATCAGGTATCTGATGAAAATTGCAGTAATAAATCTGAGATGTTTTAGAAACCATATTCCCAGGACAATTACAGAATGCCCTAGGCATTTGCTGTCTGCCTGCTGTTAGGCAGAACATGTTTGCACCATGTTTCATAAATTCCACTTTTGCAGCATGGAGTGTTTTCTTATAAGAGCACAGCAGTGAATTGTCTAAACAAAACGAATGACATAAAATCTGGAATGGAGAGTTTGGTATTTCAGTGACAAAGACATAATATTTAAAGATCTCTGCATTTGTGTTTTTTCTTGGTTTAGCAAACTAGCTTCCAGATGGATGTTTAACAAATAACCAGTGCAGTAAATGCTTTTTAACAATCAAGTAATAAACAAATGTAAAGGCATGTCTCAGGAAATCAGTTGTAGGTTGTTAGAGCAATGCCTATAACGTCTGCTTGCTACCACAGATGCCACAGGGCTCCAGCACGGAGAATGGTACTTGGCAGATTAATGGGATTTGCTGTGCTTTGTCAGTGGGCTGAGGCTTTCAAAGTAGCCCCTCCACCGTCTTCCGTGCCTTCTCCCAGTAGAAGAGCCAAACTCATCACACCACATTCAGCATGAATAGTCCAAGCCATAACTCAGTTGTAACCACATCTTGAACTTTGAAAACATGGAGTCACTGCTTTGCCAGTTGGAGTTTCAGGAGAGCAGCCAAGGTACTGCAGGGCAGCTTTGATGGAGTTACAGCAATGAAATCAGAATCCAGCCAAAAATGAATGCTCCTTAATTTGAGGAAAAAGTGATTACCAGGCAAATAGGTGAGATTTTCACAAGTTTCGGTTCAGAATATTAAGCCTTTTTAACTGGGTGGAAACAAAAACCTTAGCATCTAATAAGACCTCTGGCCTTTTTGTTTAGCAGAGCTCCCCAAAAGTAGATTACGTTTCTTTTCTTGGTAGCATAAGGGAATCCCAAACCTTACTGCATTAATTCTCTGCTCAAAGAATATTTTTCAAGTCACACTTTTTCCTCAAGGTTATAACTTTGTTGTTCCTTTGGATAACATGAATAACTCTGCCACCTTATTTTCTGATTTTTGATTTTCCTATTGAATTGCTGGGGAAAAATAGAGACATTGATTCAGGAATCTGAATACTGGGGAATACTGGCTCAGGAAGTTCACGTTTTGTACAGTTGATAGTAAACAAGCTGTTTTCTCCAAAAGTTACAAAATTCTCCAAAGTGAATGAAACTGTAATGCATTTTAATTCATGTTGTGACCAGAATTTCCCAACCTCACCCCACATCTCTACACAAATATTTATATTATCTAGCCATAAACTGACTTTATTGAATTAAATAAGAAACTCCATACTCCATTTTACAAACATTTCTCCATAAATTAAGTCATATTGGTAACAGATTCTGAGCCCACAGAAGTCCAAAGCACTGTTTGAAGTAGTAAGATGAACTATTTAAAGGGTCATTTTTCATGTTTTAAATTCTTAAGAAAGATTTTCAACCTTTTGTTTTTTTTAAAAAAAAAAAAAAGAGCGAGCTCTTAGGTGTGCCAGTGACCACAGTACCTCAGGTTGTGAATGTTTTATGCTCTCCTTTTGGGATATCAATCACAGGACCCATAAGTAAAGAGTCAGTAAAGGAAAGAGTCTTCCAGGCATGAGACATCTGGTTCTTTGGCAGCCTACACAGTCTCTATATTGCCAGCTTTAAATTGGACCTTTGAGTTTGCCACATGCTTTAACTGACGATGGGCTGTCTGGACTGCCATGTGTTCCTGGTTGCGGTAGCTTTGACATTTAATGTTTAGGCTTATTCCCCTCTCTTCTCTCTCTCGAGGATCTCCACATAGGTAAAGCTTCGCACTCAGCCCTAGTATTTAGGGCTTACAACATTGCTCTTCTAAGCCTCTAAATATGCATTTTTAATTGGTTTTCTAAGGACTGGGACAAATTTACAGTACTGCAAGAAATATGATCCTGAATATTCCTGTGCATCACCTGCAGTTCTACACTTGCAGACATTCAAAAGAAGCAATTAGAAGATTTCCCAACCACAAGGCCGTTAGCACATCCATTGACTGGTCAGAAACTTCTCGGTCGCTTACTGTACTAAACTGAGTCTGAAGTTTATGTAATTGTTTCTAGCTTAGTGTTGGGCTCAGTTATGAGAAATCTATTACTAGAGTAAGTCAGCCGGAGGAATTGTTTGTCGGTTATTGAAATGAGGTCTAGGATCAAACTGGGCATGTTGTCTGAAACACAGAGTGTAAATAGTCCCATTTATGTATATCTTGACTCAAGGTGTTCTGCAAAGAAGCCCTTTACTGCTTGTAAAAGTAGAAGCTGCTGCTGGTAGGGAGAAAAATAATTCTGATGATAGTTATCTCTTGGATATTAAGCCCTAATAAAAACATAAAATTGCTTAGAAGGAGCATCAGTAGTTTCCAGATTAAGTGAGCTAGGAGATAGAGGAATTGAGATAGTTCATTCTTAATCTCTTCCATTTGTGTATTGATTACAGCATCCTAGTAGTCTTGCTCCTACATCTGACACTTCAAGCGAGGGTATGACATACCTGCTCTGCTGAATGGTGTAGGGCCATTGTATCATCAGGCCTTCTGGAGTCATGGAGCCAGTTTTATTCATACCGATCTTAAGAATTAGTTGGTGTTTTGTTTTCTGCTCAGATGATGCAATCAAGAGAATATGTAGTCATCTGCAATGTCACGGAACATGGGTCTCCACTGTCAACTTTTGTACTCAAACACAGCAGATAAATAGCCTAATGCTTTTGTTTTCCTTTGCTCGTAAGTTTTTAAACTTCTTTTAAAGTCTGCACAAATTGTTTGAATACTCTAAGTCAGCAATGACTGGGAAAGTGGAAGAGCATCAGGCCAGAGGATTGCAGTTAGCACTCCTCTCTGACTCTGTGTGCTATTTATCGTGAGTGTTACTGACTTCTCCGGTACCCCAGAAAATGATTAAATGCCAGTATGTTACACTGAGTGACAGTCAAGTGTTTTTGTACAAATGCCTTCTAACCGTTACAGATAGACCTTCTTCCCCTATTGTATTTTCTGTAACAATGTAAAACCTTCTGTTTTTATGCCAGTCCCTCTGACTGACTGCCCACCTCTTTATGTCCAGATTCCCATTTTCTTCTGCTTCACTCCTGTTGCTGCTGAGCCCTGCCCCAGCCTCCATCTTCTGCAGTGCCCTCCCTGCTCTTGTGATAATGGTGCTCCCACTTCTCTTCCAATTTAGTGCTCATTTAGAAATTGCTACTGCCCTTGAACCTTAGACCAGTGATGGGCCACAAAATGGATTATGAATCTTTCATAATCTGATATAAAACCCATTGTAGTGTGATATTACTAAGTATGCTATTAAACTGATTTGAAAACCGTTAAAACAGTTTCACTTATAATATTGGTATCAAAGGGAGCGTAAATAAAAGGGCTTCTGCTTCTTCCCTTGTTTTCACTGTGAACAACAGCGGGACAAGGGAAGTCAGCAGCTACTCTGCTCTTCAGAGGATGCCCAACGGCAAGTTTTAATGCTTAATGCTCATTAAGTGTGAGCATTAAGGAGACTTACAGCATCAGGAATCTCTTCACTTTCACATCCAAAGTGACAGCAAATGGCAAGCTAGCAGCCACCCTGCTCTGCTTCCTAAAACAGCCATGGATCCGGTGCGTTTCTGTATTTTACTGTATTTAGCTGGTCAAGTGTGATAGCATGGTCATTTACAACAGTAATAACACAGCACCAGTATGCCACTTACTGCTGCGGCAAACTGTATCAAGCTCTAGCAGATTACCAGGCTTCCTGCGGACAAATAGCACCCAAATATTCGTCTACCCCGGGGAATTAGGCATCTGTTCACTTTACCGAACGGATAGCCTCTTTGTTACACAGTTCATTCTCTTGGCAATTGACCTTCAGAATAAATGTGAAATGCAAACCTCGGAGCATATAAAGAGCCTCTAAAATCTATCAAATCATTTAGTAAAATCCATCGCTTTTGGCTCAAAGCACTTCCTAATTTAAGGCTGACATTTATATGTTACTCAAAAATAGCTAAACATGAATACTGAAAAGAGGAAAGAAGCTAGAAGCATCAGAATTAGTAGTTAAACTTTTACAGCACTTGATTTTAAAAGTTAGGCTAATGGCATGAAATTCTAAAATCTGTAAGAGCAGAGAATTTATGGTTTTGCGAAAGACCTTTAGAAAGCTATGTTCATGCGTAGCTGGATCGTTAAAATATTTTATGGAGAAGTTTTGAAGAAGAGTGCTTCAGTTTCATTGGCACTTCCTTAAAACTGTAATAATTCACATAAGAGTCTAATGTGGAACTGAGAAAGCTTATTTTACACATTTAAGTATGTACCGACTTTGATAGCATTCAGATCTCAACACTTGTGTAACGTAGTGCCCCTGTAGGCAGAAAACATCTGTCAAGTAGAGCTGGTAAAAACAAAAGTTACTCTGGGTGGTTTTTGATTAAATTGGCCTTAAACAGAATAGAAATTTCTGTGAGAGTTTTTCCATGCTTTCACTGACCCCAAAAAAGAGGCAGCAGAGGTATTTAAAATATATTTAATAAAAATATTCTGGAAGCTAAATATATTGACTTCCTTCTTACTATTTCACTGGAAATAAATAAATTTCCAGAGTAGTTATTGGCAAATCAGAATTTACCTCAATTATGACAAAAGTCTGAGGGTGAAACTTCTCTCACCAGAAGGCAGGATGACTTGTAGCTCATGTGTTAATGACATGGATTTGAGTGAGGAAAAAAAGTTTTCTGCAAGCGGTAGCGTAGGCTATACATCCACACTCTCAAACACAGTGGTCTTCTGTGGGAAAAAATGCCCTCCAGTAGTTACACTACTTTTGGTAAATTTGAAGTTTGACTTTGGGTTAAGTTTGAACCTAAGCAAAGATCTACTTATAAGTCTTGGCATATTGAGTCAAAATAACCACCTGTTCAGGGTATGTCTATGTTGGCAAGTAGTGCCATGTAGACATGCCGGTGAGACTGGATCAGCTGGTGCTGAGGACCAGACCTTCTCCACACTATATGAATCTGGTTGGGTTTTGCTTTGGATTGGCTGATCTGATCCCACGGGCTGAAAGTCCGTTTGTGGTTGGGGCACATCACGTGCACCCCGAGTGCATCTCTGAGTTCACGTTCAATCCAGTTCATGCACCTTGAGACTGGTCCGTCGTGTGACGTGCAGCCAGAGGCTGCTTCGTAGTGTGAACCACATGTTGGTAAGAAGGGACACTCAGGCTCACTTTGGAAGTGCACACCTGATCTGAAATAAAATGTTTTTGATGCTTCTGTCCCTCTCCCAGCACTAAGTCCTAAAGAATAAAATGTCTGAAACACTGCAGCTGTTAAATAGCGTGCCTGCATGCGAAGGTTTCTTCCTAATCTCCATCATTTATCATTGATAGAGAGACTGAAATCTCTGACCTGTCTTGGAGGAGGATATGAAATTGTTCTATTTGTGATTAGTTGTTTTTGTAATTTGTGGGTATAATGAGGAGTAGCTTCTGTCCAGAGCGATCCATGATTCCTTTCTTTGTACATTTTCTAAAAGCTTTACTCAGCTGTTGGCTCCTTTTTCTGAAGAATACTTTTCCATTGTAATCAGATTTGTATTGCCTAAAAATGAAGTCACTGCCTGCTCTGTACCAGGAATGTATTTAAACTAGCAAAATTTTTCCTCTCCTTTGCTTTGTGGCCCAGACATGATAACTGTCGAAGAAAAGGTAGTTAATATAAAGCATTGCCATATACCGTCTGTTTGTTGGGACCTGTATGCTGAAGGAGGTTGTGTCAGTAATTATCCGGATCACCTCAAATCACTGTCCTCAGAGATTAGAAATCAGCTGGCTGACTAACTACTGAAGCAGTTCAGGATCACTCGTACCACTTCTTTTGTTAGCTGAGGACTGAAATGAGTCATATTTAGTGAACACTATTTGTCCTTCAGTAAAAAATTATACTGGGAGAAGCAAACATGTTTATTTGTGTGTACCTGAGCCACCCATCTGAGTGGACCTTGGAGAAACGCCCCGTCAGCCTTGGCCTGGGTGGCAGGTCTTGCGTGGCTGGGGAGAGCTGCGCAGTCTGCTCGGGTCCGTGGCTGTGACCGTGCCGCGGTGCCCACCCGGCACTGTCCGGCTGGGTGCTCTCTGCCTTCTCAGCTCCTGCCGTGAGACAGCTGTGCATCACCATAAACCAGCCCCATATATGTTAGCTATGTACACACCACACCCAACACAAAAAAGAGCAAAGCGTGAACTCTCAGTATCCATTTTTTCCTTGAATTCACTTGAAAAAGGTGTCTTTTGAACGCATCCTTTAGAGAAACCAAGACATCAGTAACAAGAAATACAAATTCTCCAGTAACAGAAGTGGTTAATACCAGGCTTTCACTTTTGAAGTTACTATAAATGGAATCGTATTACCATGAGGGGGCTTAAGAAATGGAAGGCAAGTCCCAACAGCCCTGGAGAGGGACTGAGGCTGGGCTGAAGATTTAAGAGAAGACACAAACTTGTCTGGCGTTGGCAGCTTCCCTTGTAGTAAACCGAGCACAACTGTCCACAGCTTCTTGCTTGAGGGCAGAGGGGGAAAACCTCCCCTTACACACCACACAGCATTATTCTCCACATTACTTCGGTTTTATGGTTTACTGAAAAAAAGTGAACAGATTCTGCGAGGGCCATTCAAAGGGCTTCAGCATCGCACTGCTGTTCCTCGTCCAGGTGACACTGTACAACCGAGCGTCCAGCTGGCTGTCACCTACCGCGGACATGTCCTGCTGACTCTGGGTTAGAAGACTGGTCCAAAATAAACAGCTTTCCTTGAGATGCTTTGAAAAAGACAACCACCTTCTGACCCATACTAACATTCAGAGATTCTCAAAGCAATTTTCTATTGCGTATGCCTTCCAGAAGCACATCAAGAGGTATTTAAGGAAATTAAAGTACTTGAGGCATTAAGGAAAGGAAAAGGAAATTGTCCTGCTGTAGGCACCGTGGCAGAAAGAGTTGCTGAAGGCAGGAAACTGGCTCTGACCAGGGCAAGTGGGATTACTGGGGATATCTGAGGCTCCTGCAGTATGGTCCTTCATACAGCGATGCTGGACACTTCACTAGACCTCTAGTGTGGTAGTCATTCATTTAATACTTATTTGTACATTCAGTCATTCACTCTGTGTTTCTTAATGTTCAAGACTGTACTCCTTGAGCTAAAATGCTACCAGAGTTTTCTATTTACAAAACCGAACAAAAAAATTCACTGCTTTTCTCCTTTTTCTTTCACTTTATCAGCAGTTCCTTATTGTTGTGCTGAAAGTGCCTTACCCAGCTTCTACTTGACATCATTTTGATGTGAACGTTTTAATCTGCTGCTTCCTTGCATTGTTCACTTTTACTGTGCACTCTTTCACAGTTGAGTGGCATTAAAGAGTTTGGAAATCTACTACTAAAAAAATATTTTCTCAATATTATTAATTTTAATATTTATTAATTTTAATATTTATATTGGCTCTATGTACAATATTAATAAGATTTAATAACATCATCTTTGTTGTTCCTATAACAAGATAATAAAAAGCAGATGATCTAACATCCTGCTGTAATTTATTTTCCTGTACAGCCTGCAAAGGTTTGTCCTTACCAGAAAGGGATTTAGAAGAGACTAGCTTGACTTTTAACCATTTTCACAAAATCTAAATGCTAAATGTGATAGATGAGCTACATGTGAACAATGAGGTCTAAAAGCAGACTTTATTTTGCTCTGGCAAATGGGCAGATCTGAACAGCTTTATCGTAGCACAATACAAGCACTTTATGCCTGTATTAACAGACCATGTAAAATACGTAATTACAATGTTAAGCACAGCTATATGGATCTGTTAGGAACAGGCTACAAAGTAATTTGGATTAGTCTGACATTCCTAGTATAACCTAATCATCACTGATCACCACTGATCTTGCTGCAGCCTCTTTTATGACAAGTCAGAAGACTGTTACTCCTTATTGCATGCAGACTGCGTTAATATGGATGACTCCCAGTCCTAGAGCCCCTTTCTGTCACAGAGGAAGAGAACAGCCTGTGAGAAGTTTCAAACTAAAATTGAACAGTGAAAACAAAAAAAATCCTTAAAATACACTGTACTTAGGGCGTTCCTGTGACGTGGTAAACTCCCTTCACTATGTCATTAAGATCAGGCACCTAAACAGGAGTTTTCACATGCTGCCTGATTTATATCCATGCTATTCTGGGCTACCGAGTCTTTCTGTTGGATTTAAAATAGAAAAGTTTTAATTTTCTCTCCATGCAGAATGGGAAAGTTTCTGGAATCTCCCATCATTTCCTGCTCACCCAAAATTGTTGGCATCGTCAAATGGTGTTTCAGGTGTAGACTATTACTCCAATGTGCTTCAGCTCAATAAACCACCTGGTATCATGGGGAGCACCTCGGTGTTAGCAGCTTTGTTGGGTATTACATCTAACTCACCCTACAATCAGGATATTTTTAAGCAGAATAAAAAAAAGCAAAGCCATCAGGACTGAAAATGTTGCTATGAGGGCTGTACTGCAGGAAGATTTATTTGCCCATGCAAGGTAGGTATCTTTTAAACGAGTACCAATAATAAACTTAGGAATTGCAGGGCAATAAACAACCTGCAATAAACATTTTGCCCTAACATCTGCACATCACAGATGTCAGCAGATATGAAAACTCAAGACCAGATTCTCAGTTTATGCAAGCAGAAGTAACTCCATTAACTTGAGTAAAACAATGTATATTAACCAACACCAACAAAAAGAAAAGAACACCTAGTTCTTTTGGAAGATACTTTAGGAAGCAGTTTATTATTTAAATATGCAATATAAATCTTTCTCCTTACAGTCATAAACACAGATTGCCAAGAAGTTAAATATCAGCCTCACAACACAGCTGTAGTAAATGGACTGCATTTATTCCTTGATGAAGTATTTTACCTCGCTTTGGTTAGGTAAATAAACTCACCAAGACCTGTTAATTGATTCATTGCTTCTTAATCCTTGTTTGTCACCCTTATTTTAAAAATATACATTTATCTTGTGCTAATGAGGAACAGGAATAAAAGTCATTCTCAGCTGATTCAAGGAAGCGTGTCAGAATGTGCAGAGTGCTTAGGTTAGTGTGCAAAGCTCAAAATAAAATGCTCAATGCAGTCGTATCCCTGGAGTCGGAGAACAGCAAGTTTGGGTTCCTTAAAGGGAGGAAAAAGGCAGTAAAACAAATAGCCCGAAGGTAAAGCTGCCAGAGGAAGAGAATATAAAATAGCTTAAATATATTGTGCTCTGTACTGTATCGGTTCTTCTGCAAATATTTCACTGTGTAGATGATGGAGAGAGGACTTCCAGAGGGTGATTGATACCTTTAGCAGTCTGAATAGTCTTGAGATGCCCATCGCTCATTAGGGGCTATATAGGGTCAGGTGGCCTAGCACGATGTGGAATGGACCTGGGCCTGTAACACAGGTGCTGCAAACACCTGCTAGAAGACAGCTATTCCAGAGGTGCTTTGCCAAGATACCTGCCTGAGGTCATTCTCTTTACAAAGCACTTCCTCTCAGCAATTCAGAATTCGGTTTTGTGGCTGGTCTCTTCATGAACTCGTGTTGGGAGAAAGGGGCAACATTTTCTTAGATACCTACAAACATCATCTCCCATGTATCTTCAGACTGTCGTGATATAACAAAATTAATCTGTCTATTCACAGCACTCTGCTAGAAGTTGCAGGAGTGTTACAGTACTGCTCAGGGAGGACCTGTGGAGTCTGCCTCACTTTCAATTGTATTGAAAATACAACAAGCTACGTAGGTGCAGTTAAGCTAAACATTATTGTAACTGCAAGCAGACTTACCACTTTTTTGCTTAGGGAAATCTTACTATGGCATCCTCTAAGATCAGGATATTAGCAAACTAAGAGGCACAGAAGTTTCTGTAGGATTCCACGTTGTCCCACCCAAACAATTATTAATAAAATAAGGAAGTAAATCCCAAGATTTTACCTCCATAATTATGCAACATATATCTCCAGTATTCCCTTAAGTCAGAAGTGGTTTTGCAGAGAACCGACACAGCATTAATCTAGTGGAGAAAAATTATTTCTCAAGCAACTTATGAAAATGGCAAAATATAATTGCCTTAATGGCTGCTGCAGCTGCCTTAGAGGAAGTGCCTTCAGAGAATAAATAATTTCATTGCCACTGAAATATTTATTTCCCTCCCCAAGCCTTCAGTTTGATTTTGTTTTTTAAATAGTATTCTGCATTTGGTGTGCTTTGGTTTTCTTCAGCACTATAGGTTCCATTTTTCAATGATAGGATAGCAGGTCAGTTATGCGTAATATACTCAGGGCTGGTTTGTGCCGTGAGGAAAAAGAAGAAAAGAGTTAGTTTTAGAAAATCCAGATCAAAGGAGAGTCAGATTGCGTATATGCATATCAAGAGTAAGTTCAAAGATTCAGACCCATCAAATTATGCATAGCTATCTTGTTTATATGTGTGACTGTTATACACTTCCTTCCCATTCGTTGCTCACTGTTAAGTGAGACTGCAAACTTGCGAACTACTATAAACATGTTTAAATTTACCATCCTGAAGTCTTTTTTATTGACACATAGCTAAGTATGCGCAAGAACTGTGATGTATGTATTACAACATCGTTAGGGCTTACGACTGTCTTATGTGCCTACACAGGGCCTCTCGCAAGAAAATACTGAATACGACTTGAAGAAATGCACTGCCCTGAGAAGCAGCTGCAATCACATCATGAGCAGAGCTCACTTGGGTCGCCTTTCATTTTCTGGGGAGCCTGGCCAGGAAGCCCCTCCGCTCTAATTCTTCCCCGCCACTTACTCCGCATTACTTACCAGTTTTGTTTGGGTTTTCTTTTAAGCATTCACTTTTGACACTGAAAAACAAAACAGGCTGGATCCAGCTGAATGAACAATAAAATGTATGGCAGGCCATCTTAACAAGTAATTGGCCAGCACAAATGTCAATCCTACTCATTGCAGTGTTGTATAGGTAGTCTGCTCCTGAGAAACCTTCTGCCAGGTTGGAACCTAAATTTATGGCTATAAAAATGCATGAGAAGGATAAAATGTAGTATCGTGATGGACTAGACAAATGCAAAGGCATTGGGAGTCTTGCACAGCCTTTATGAAGGGAGCTCCATGTCCAGCAAAGTGAGTCTGGTTGGCTTCCACACCCCAGCTCCTAAATACAGCTGACCTCAGGCTTTCCCAGGGTGCATCTGAATGGCCCTTACTGACACTTAGAAGCACTTTACTTTTACAACAAGGAAAACAACAAAAACCCCACTTTCCTCCTTCCCTAAAAAATAACCAAACAAAATCCAGTATGTTCAAAATGGAGGTTATCAAAGCAAGGGCACTTCTGCATAGGTATCGGGCTGATTTTCACAGCCTATAAAATAAGTAATGAAGAAGATATTTATGATGATCACATTAAACATGCCTTTTGGCTATTGTTTTTTTTAATCCACTGATATATACAAATACACCCTAATTTTCAGATCCTGCACGCAATTAGGTGTGCTATTAATTTTACTCATGTGTAAGGTGACAAGTGTATTTACATGCAGGTCCTAGATTTGGTTCCACTGAACTATCAACATATATTTTCCGTCTTTATTCTTATCATTTATGCCTTTGACAAAATACTGATAGAAGTGCTGCAAGCAGTCATCTGAATAGCTGCTGGCCTGTGAGCAGTGAGTGTGGCAAGGAGGGCTGCCTGCCCGCACCCGGGCTGGTAGCACCCACTCTCCAGAGTGGCCGGTTCCTCCCTTTGAGCAAATTATCACCTAACTCCTATGGTATGAGAAAGAAATGGGATAAGGTATAAAAGGATGTAAACTCCGTTTCCAAACAAAAAGGCTCAGGCAATAAGTTACAGAGCCTGAAACTAGCTTAAATGTATGCATAAGCAAAAAGACTATATGCATCCATAAACCTGTATGGAGCAGCTGGATAAGTGTTTTCTTGTTTGCGTGCTGAAAATGTCCCACCATGGAAGGTTTCTAAACCTTGTCTGTAAATTCATCACCATGGAAAAGCGGTCCTCAAGAGAGGACGTGCTGTGAGTCATAAGGTTTCTCTTTGTAGTACTGCATCTAGTTCCAAAATGTTGTTTTGAACTCTCACGTTAAAAAAAAAAAATGTGACCTTTATCTGAAAATTATAAAAATGCGATCATTAAAAATCTGTTATAGTTAGTAAAACAACACGTCATACTGCAGGCACATGCATACTTAATTTGCCGTCACAGGTAATTGGATTGATTTCAGTAAGGAAAGATGGTTCAGTAAATACACTGCAATTTGAAGTGTACGTGGTGCAGAACTGGAGCTGCACTTTTCAGTGTATAATTCTTTAAAGCCCTAGGTTTCTGTGACATGACTGATTAGAAACCAAAAAATTTTCATTAAAATTACTTCTCTTTCCTCCTGCCTTACACGTTTGGTTTCCATGTTCACTGAAAACATAATTAAACATTTTTATTTTCATATTTATTTAAAAAAATATTTTTGAAAGTTGATTTAAAGAAAACCCATGACATTATTAAACATCCAAAAACATTTCCAAATTTTTCAAAACATTTTATTGCACAAAATCTGACAACGTTAAATGAAAAGCACATTTGGTGGGATTTGTATATATTGGTTCCCCAGTGATGCAGGTTGCATCTGGTGCACTCACAGACTCCCATCGGCAACGTGCACCTTGCATCCCTGCGCAGGGAAACGATGCTTGAACACAGTGCAGCGGGGTCACTCGGGATTCAGCTTGAAGCCGAGATACATCCAGGCTGTGCGTTAAACTGGGAAATACTCCCAGGTATAGCTGTTGCTTTCGCAGGCAGCTCGACTTACTGCTAGGTTTGTCTCATCGACCTCTTTATTGAAAGCAGTTGGTAGAGAGCAAAAATGTCACTGCGTACCAGGGATCGTGGAGACCAACTGTCCGGCATTTTTCATTCAAATACTCTACCTCACATCTCTGCTTTATATATATTTAATCCACTCCTGTCCTGCAGTATCATTTTCAGCCGACGGGAAGATATTCTGCCATACAGACTGTTCGGGGACAAATTTGCAAATACTGTTTCACCTTGGTCTAGGTGTGCGAGGTGTCCCCTTGCTGAGGGACTCTCCTCGTCCCCGTTGTCAGAGACGCTCCACCTGGGCACAAAGTCTCGCTGTTTCAGGTCAGCATCGTCACCTTGTTCATGTCCCTGTGGGGAAAATAAGAGGGCTCCCTGGGAGACTCACAGTCGTCTGCTGTTGTAGGATTTAGCAGTTAATATCATGTATAATTATTCCTGGGCTTAGCACTTGCAGATTTACAATTTCTTCTTTGAAATAGCATAGTGAGTGAATGAATAGTTCAGTGCCCAGGTCTCTATTACCCTTATCTGAAACACAGGAATAACTGATTGTCCTGTCATGGAAAAAAAGCCTCCTGCTTTTTTCTTGCTTGACCTCGCAAGAAGAGGTAACTCTCTTGGAATCAATGGAATTACACCAGCCGACTGCAGTAACACCAGCAAAAGGAGAAGTAGACCCAGGATTTTCCTTACCACACTCAGTAAATTTGGTATATTCCCCAGCTTTGAAATCTATGGATCCTGTCCTCCCACAAAACTGTTTGTCCTTTATTTGTACGGTGACGTTAAAGGTGTGCTTTCCATGAATTAAAATACAAAATCTGTGGAAGCAAACTAGGTAATAAGTCATGACAGAATAGTTTGGGGAAAATTAACATGCTACAGACATCTCGATGCAACAGTATTTCACGCCATAACATTTTTTTTAACTCCATAAATATTTTCATCCTTCTTGCTGTTACTTGCATAAATGAATAAATGCATAGAAAACACTAATGATAAGACCTAAATTAAAACTAAGCTCACCATCTTGACATTTACTTTTTAAAATATGTATGAGACAATTCCTCTGATCTCTTTTTTCTACGCTTACAAACTCACACATTTACCAGTTATTTGTGTTTCTGTGCCAAGGACAGTAATGAGTACAGACTTCCTCCTGCTAACGCTGAAAGCCTTTATACATTCATGAGAGTCTGAGGATCAGGGTCTTAAATTGAGCTCAAGAGATATTGCCTATCAGGAATAACCAAATACTTCCAGACTTTATCCCATTCAGCAGCAGGAATTGCTTCATGCTTCTATCCCTCATTCTCTGTGCCTTGAATTATCATTACCCACAAAAATACAAAGAGTTTTTCTTTATCCCCAAATTATTTTCTCAAGTTATTTATTCAAGGAAGCTTCTAGCCATGTATTAGAAAAACTTGATGGACTTAATGACTGAATTAAAAGAACTAGGATGAAATTCAATAGTTCAAATTTAAAGATCATACATACAGGAATTTCTTCTATAACCACAAATCTTTGGGTTGGATCAAGAAGAAAAAAAATACCAATGTAGTATTCAGCCATAGGATGACTGTGAGCTCCAGTGTGTCAGGACCATAAAACTAAGTTTGTAGGAGTGGAGAGTTTTCAAAGGAGTAACAACAAAGTTTACACAGCACTTTCAGTCCATGTTCAAAAGCAGAAAAGCAGGAACAGGTACAGAGAAGAGCTACAAGGGTATCTGATGATATGATCTCCAGATATCCCGTCAACCAAAATTATTCTGTTACTCTATGAAATTACTTCGCCAAAGCTGGGAATCATTTTGGATTGAATTCATTACAAACAATGAGAGGAACAGAGTACTAGAAAAGACCTGCTGGTCATAAGATCTTTCTTTTTGTTGTTAAAGGAAACTGCCTAATAAATTTAGCATGTTTTTTATGAGTTTCCTCTAGGGATTGTGTTTAAAAAAAAAATAAAAGAAAAGAAAAATAAATACAAATTTAAGTGAAGAGCATGACTCATGAAAATAAAAGTAACAATTTCTTCCCTTCTGTTTTTCAAAGACTGAAGTATTGTCTGGTCCTTGAGAAAAAGTCATCAAGGCAGATAAATTACATACCCCGTTCAGTGGTTTCACACAGTTGGAAACGTGCAGGTATTCGACTGAAATGTTCCCTTCTTCAGTTGTAGCAGGTCAAGTAAAACCATCGCTCATAAAAACTGAAGTCCACGTAGTTTGTGTTCTATAAATTAAGGATTTTCTATGAACTTCAAACATTCTAAAGGAAGGTTTTAGACCTTACATTTGTGTGTGGTAAGCTATTTATTAGTATCAGAAAAAATAATTATTTTACTTTCTTCTGGGTATATGAGAATTTTAATATAAACACTTTTTAAAACAGTATATGGTAAATCATTTTTACCATGTTTTTTTCATGGTAAAATATTAGGGTTTAGTATGTGGTGGTGACAACTTATGCAATTCTATCAGAAACCCACCAGTCTTTAAAATTTTCTTTAAAGACTGTAGAAGACTGCTTTTATTGAAAATGTAGTACTTCATATTTTCAAGGTTTGTAGCTTGCCTGAAAAGCCAAATATGGTGGTTACTTCCAACCTTTGGGCACATTTCATAGCTGACTCCAAAGGAAGAGAGCACGGACATCTCTTGTTTGGACTCCTTTCTGTTCATTATTTTACAAATATCAGTTCATTGTCTGTAGAAAAGCATAAAAGGAAAGAAGTATAGCACCTACTAATTTTTCACTGAACCTTGAAAAGTAAGGATCCTCTGCAGGCCCTCTTTGTATACAGACAAGACTTTGGCAAATTATCTATGTTATCAATCAGGAGACTCGTGTATGGAAAAAGCTCAAGATGTGGAAAATATTAGATTATTTGGAAAAAAGCTTTTATAGGATATTGAAAAAAAGTATGAAGTTGAAAAAAGGATGTAAAGGAATAGCACCAAATAATAAAGCATCACTATTAATTTTTTTAAAAGACATAAATTGTAGCTTAACATTGCTTACTTTGTGCAGATTAGTCTTGATTTTTTTCAGTCTCAAACAGATTTACTAGAAAAGCCAAAGCCATGTCCACATGGTGTGACGGTTACTTTGGCTTTAATAAAAGCAAAGTTGTCAAGGAATAGCGAGGTTTAAACTTCTGAGAAAGGTTGTAGTTTTCAGGTGACGAGGCAGAAATGCTGAGTTTTATTTCCCCGCCATGAGTGAATCACGAGCAATGGCATTTACTGTCTTTCTGAGGCATTATAAGACCTGCTGGGCAACTGATGCTTTTGTCCACTTTCGTGCAGTACAGTCTTTGATAACTCTAGGGGAAAATATAGCCATTAGAACAAATAAAGTGCTCTTCTGCCTCGTGTGTGTGTGTATGTGTGTGTGTGTGTCCGTAATAGAAAACAGGGCTTGAAGAAGCCTGACCCATTTCTCGGCATTGTACATCTCTGAGTGTATCTGCTTCTCTCTATTAAGATAAAAGCCAAGCAGAGGAAACTGAGAGCCGCGTGGCAAGTCAGACCTATGGACCGTTGGAGGTTTGATATCTTTCTAGGCTTAGAGATGATCTCTTACAGTGCTTGTGACACCATTGAAGTCTATTGGGTAAATGCACAATGTTTCAAGACTTAAAAAGAGTTGTAGAATTTTGTTCTTTAACTTCAGTAAAATGTGTATTTACTGCTTTCCATCTGTGGTCCCTGCATTGCTCCCATTACCATAGCCATCTGGAAGCTTAAAAGTCATGAATTTATTTATTGTCTCAATACCCCAACAAGTTTAAAGGATGCTATATCAACCCCATTTATAGGGGTGGGGAGCTGAGCCATGTTTACATTGTCAGCTAAGCATAGCTCTAAGCCTAAGCTTGTCCATCATGCTTTACAGGCAGGTGTGCACTCAGCTAGAGTCAGGCCAAATGCCGTGTTTTAGCAAGTACCCGTGCTTCAAATGCACCCACCAGGACAGAGCCCGGACTCTTGCTCAGGCCATTGGAACGGATGGGGCTGAGAGGGACCAAACAAAGCAGTCCACCAGCAAATATCTCTAGCCAAATACACAGTGTGTGGTTTTTACAATTGAACGACAGCCAGCAATGTGGATATAAAGCATATGGGACTCAGTATAAGAAACCTTCTGCCAAGCTTGCACTTACCCTCACTTGTAGATGACCTGTGATGGTTTGTTCAACGTCTTAAAGGAAGTTGGAGTGCAAGAAGTTTAATGTAGACCTCTAACACTGAGCCATTTGCCCCTTCAGCCTTCTGCTCTTGATATCTAAATTCTGTAACAACCCTCTTTCAGACTTGGTGTTCTTTCTCTGATTTCACTGAGGTCAAGAGCAAATCTGCTGTGCAGAGTCCCAAGATACTTAATTTGGAAATAGTTGCTGCAGTTGTCTGAAAACATACATTGGGCTTAGAATGAACTGAAGCAATTTTGAAGTTCAGAAAAGCGTATGAGCTTCTGTGTGGACTTCTAGCATGGAGGAGGGCTGGGGATGCAGGCATATGCAGGCTGTGGACTAGACCCTGACCTGAGGTTAAGCTAACTGATCAGGACATGGATAAACTATGGGACATGACATGAGAAATTGCTGGATATGAGAATGTGAGAAGCTGACAAAAATTTCAGATAGCACTGTGGAGGACATCTGGATCTTGCAGGAGGTAAAGGAGGAGTTAAGTGAGAAATGGTTGAATTTCACAGGTAATTGAAGGGGAGTACTGGGGACATTTTGCGGGCAACAATACCTAGGTAACCCTATCAGTAATACCATATGAGGCTGAGATTACCAAATTAGTAACAAATTTGGGTACAGATGTAGCAAAGCTGGGACCAACTGGGAAAAAGTAATTAGGGCTGAGTTGTTTATTTAAGAGGAGATGGACAGAGAAAGCAAGGTACAACCATGTGAAAGAAACAAGGTCAAGAACAAGAAAAGGGATAAAAATACATACAACTGATGTAATTATGTCTGTCCAGGGGCACTGGCCAGGCAGCCCTGTGCTTGATTGCCACAACCTAATCAGGACAGTAAACCAAGCTTGTCTGGCCACACCACACAAGTCCAACATGCCTTTGCAGTCAGGATGAAGAGGGAGGATGGGGGGGAAGCTTTCATGTTTGGGCAGGGGAGCACCCAGACAGATAGATAAGCATCCTGGTACTGTCAGGCCCACGCCAGGCCTGCCAGCATCACCATCTACTCATCACTTCCTTACAAAGCACAGAGCAACTCACTGGAGGAATATATGAGCCACGGGAATAAAGAAGCAGATGGGGTTATAGCAGAAGCTCCTTTCCGTAGTCTCGGTTACTGGAATGGTGGTGGTCCTTTCTTTAAAAGTAGCTGTGCTTGGTACAATATGTCATTGGAAGGATTACATCCAAGCTAAACAATCATCAGCTGTTTCATGCAAGCATGTTATTGCAGTAAGTTTCTTAGGAAGTGAATTCAAAGGAGTATACATGCTGTTTCATTTAAGCGGACTACTGCAGCCTCCCCCTTGGGTCAAAATGGGTATCACCCAAGTTTTTGGATACCTTAATTCTGCACAGTTAGCACCATATCTCCTTGTCATCTACTTTCTTACTTTGGCCTGTTTGTTTCTCTTAAGTGTGTATTTGTCTTGTTGCTTCTTATTTTATTTTCTGCCCTTCTTTCTCTCGTCTGTTTGCATACGACTGGATGACACTTGGTGAAGCAAGATGGAATCCATTACCATACACACACTTTTTTTTCTTTTTTTCTGACAGAGACATGCACTGGAGCAACTGGTTCCCACTTTCTGTGTTTGAGCTAGATCGCCGTATATGCAACATTCATGAGGCACTGGAGGCCAACTTTGCTTGGAAAAGCATTATTCCTTAGTTGTAACAAAAACTGGAATTTCTGCAGACATTCAGCTTTCCAGACCATCTGTCTCTGGAATTAAGCTGTTTAAAGGAAGAGTGCTAGTAATGTAGCATTGGTTTAGTCCCTAAAGTTTCCTGCTCGGGTAAAGTAGGAAACCTTTTTGCACCTGAAGAACATCTATGAAACTCAGATATCCCATGCCTGGGAATTAGTGGGCAACTTGCGTATAAATTCAGTTTTCAGGGAGTTCATCTGTGCTATACTGATAAATATCATGCAATAAAATATTTTGCCTCCTCAGCATTTCTGCCTACATTACCCAAGCAAATATTTTTCATTTAAAATTATAGATTAGCTAGCTCTTCCTTATACCAGGAATAACATCAGTTTTCCAGCCTTAATAACTAGAAGGCAGCAAATATATATAATGCTATCTAGAAAATACAAATGGTGCTCTCTTCTTTTTGGATCAGCACCTCCTGTAATACAGAAAACCATAAAGAAGGGCTCAGGAAGTTTTGTGAAACTCCTTTTCCAAATGTCCCCAGCAGGTCTCACGAAGGAGCCCAGCCTTATTTAAGTAGTTTTTATAAGAGTATAAAGTCCCCGGTTGAAACTCTTCATCCCAGTGATGAAGAGAAAGAAAAAAAATTAATGTTTGAATATTTCTTAACATTTTGACTAGCAGAAGAGTTTAGCAGAGAAAAGGGAATGAAGCAATCAATCTTTCATCACAAATGGTATCTGATGGCATATTGGGAGTTGATGGGAGGCTTTCATGCTGTAGCTTTTTTCAGATGTGTCTTTCAGTGTGTAACTAGTGCCCAAGCCTTAATGAACCACTTAAGTGCAGCAGCTATGGCAGCTTGTTCTCAAGAACTATAATCGCACCTCTACCATTAGGAATGGATGCTTGTAGGTGGGGATTTATTTTCTTTCCGATTTTTTCTATAGGTATTTGATTTATAACATATTCCTCAAACTGTGTTTAAAATACTTGTAAAGCCTTTGTAAACATGCTTTTATTGAATTCAATGGCAGTGGAGAGAGCTGATTAAGGTTCACATTAGTCAGGAAAATAAAACTATAAGAAGGATTTTCCTGAAGGAAATGGGGAATTTACATAAATGCAGTTCATGCCATGTGACTTCATCAGGAAAGTTTCATGAGCAAGAACTACTAATTCTGTCAGTAAAGAAGTTGTATATGTGCTGCAGAATGGTTTCATTGAATCCATCTGGTCTGTTCATAGACGAATAAAGCTATGAAGTAAATGGAAAAAAGTAAATTAAAAGAGCCAAAGAAATAAACCAATAGGTTTTAGTCCCCATTGGCAGCAGGGAATATCACCCTTCCCAGGCCCATGTAGCATATTCTGTGTTTCAAAAGCAGCTATGTCATCTTTCATGCTGTTCTTGAAAATATAAGGGGGTAATGAAGGAAAAAAAAAATCATTGCATGTCAGTGCTAGCCAACAGCTGGTCACTCCTTTTGCTCAGACACAAGGCTGTCCCTGGGGACACCAGCGGTCTGGCTTCTACTCTTTGCTCACCACTCTCATCTGGTAAGTTCATTTCATAAAGCTTGTGTATTGCTCTTTGCAAAGGTTTTCAACTGTGTTTACACAAAATTCAAATGATCTCACTAAGTCCTAGCTTTAAATTCCATCATCCTAGTTGCTAGGGGTAAATTGAAAGTTTGTCCCAGTGGATGTAAGGTTCTATATTAATTCCTACAAAATATATCCCATCTTGCTGTTTGTTTAGAAATGTAAAAAAAATAAACTTTAAAAAAAAAGTTGAGAGACATTGTGGTTAGAAAAATAACTTTGCCTGCATAAATCAGCAGAGTGCTGACATATGTCTGCAGGCAACACAACTTTCTCTAGATGTATACATGATCACCTGCTTCTTTCTCCTCAACAGCTAGACATGAGGGATGGCAGCGGACCTCGCCAGGGGGTGGTTCTGAGTGTTTGGGGTACAGCTGCCATTTATCAGCCACTTTAGTCCATGACCTGGTAGATTTTGTTGTTGGCTCTTAAATACTGGGTAGGCTGTTGGATTTTTACCCTAAATTCAATGGGTATTGCATAGCGTTTAAGGTAATCGTTTGATTCCTTTATTGTGAAATGTAACTAGGAAGGCTGTAAAGCTAAAAAATAACCTTAGGACTATGTTCTTTGACTGGCAGATATCAGGAGTAAAGCCGGATTCGGTATCTGCTTTCTTGAAGGACGTGTAATGATTATCCACCTACAGAAGTAGGTGTTAGCAGATAGTTCTCAGGAATTCAGTGTATTCCTGCATCTCACATGCACAAAAAATGAAACCGCCTTGTCATAATGGCTTAACCGTCTTTTCGAAAAATACTAACAGTACCAGGTATGCTAAACTGCTTGCTATGAGCTCTCTAGCAGCAGACCCAGCCATAGCTTGAGGCATTTCCCAACAATGTGTCAAGTGATCAATCTGTCACAGCCCCAATATTTTCCTCTTTAAGGCAGGTCTTTCATCACATTGGAAATGACAGTGTTGCTGAGCTAATCCAAGACAGTTTAGAGTGATGTATATTAATACAAGACTGTACCTAAGTGATATCCATTCCTTCGAAATTCCATTACAGCTGCGTAACACATGCTTAGCTACTTATTAAAATCTGGTTTTTATGTGTTGGTTGTCCCAATCCTTCCAGAAATGTCCAATGAATCTTTATTAGTTACTTCACCTTCACATGTCCTGGGCAATCATTACTTCTTTTTACCCATTTCCTTCTTAACAGCAATTTAATACTCTGAAAGAAATGAGTAATGGGAAAGAATATTACTGTTGTATGTATGATAAATTAAAAGCATCTATTTTCCTTTAAAAGATGCAGCAGTTGTAGTCCTCTAAGAGGCTTATTCCCTTCTGTGTAAGTTCCTATACAGGAGGTTAAACTTGGCTTGGAAGCATAGTAATTTCCCCTAAAATTTTAGAGCTGCCAAATTATAACAAGAGTGCTTTCAGAAATCTTCCTTCTTAGGCATAGACCATTTGTTAAGTAAGGTCAACAGCAGCCAAGCAGAATGGACTGAGGTCCACATCTCTGGGTACTTCAGTGTTATTGTAGCCATAACCTGGAGTCTAACTGGCCCAAAAACTTTAAGGCCATGAAGCTGTTGGAAGACTTAGGAGTTTTAAGGCTTGGGACCTGTCTACAGGGAAAGCTCAGCAGCGGTGAGAACCAGAACTGAAGGGCTCAGACAGAAAGAAGGATCAGAGAGACTAACTAAGGGGGAGCAGGTGTTGACTGGAGAGAAAAGACTGCCAGAAAGAGGTGGAGTAAGCCGTTTCAGAATTCAGTATTTATTAGTAGTACTGAACCCAACAACCAGTGCATTCTTCTGAACCACTTACTGGCAATAATATTTAATGCTTACCCATATATGCATTAAGGATTCTTGCAACAAAGGTGAGTCCTACCAGAGCTGTAGCTGCGGTATACCAAAGACAAGACCTGGTGCCTGCTTGCTGAGAACAGCAGCAGCTTGGGAGCCTTCCTAAAACAGCAAGGCCAGCAAATGCACACTCATCAGCGTTGCTTCTAGTTGGCCAAGTATCTTCTGAGCAGACTCAGAAGCTTCAGGAAAGTAGGAGAGTTCACAGTATATTTAAGGGACAAACTTGTGTCAATGTCAAGGGAAATTCTGTTGCATAAAATTCCCAGATAATGAGGAAACTAGAGATAAAGAAATTTTTTTAAAGGGGGTTCTGGCTAGTGGATGGAACTGTAGAAATAAAGATATGCATGACCTCCAAGGTCTCTTGGAAGAGGAGGAGTACTGATTATCAACAGTACAAATTCAAAAACTCAAAATGTAGGAAAATGACAGAATTAGCATTGGCCATGCAAATTTGTTCAGCCCTCTTGTGTACAGATTATGATGATGATGTCTTAGTTACATGATCACTCCCTATATTTCCTATGGTCTCCAGCCTCCCATAGTTCATGACATGGATGGTGGTCATTCAATGGACAGCTATTCAGCTTCTTGTTTCCTGTTTGCAAAGTTATGTTCATTGAGATCTGCTAAAGAAAGTGCATAAAATGAGGTGCTATTATCTAGAACCTTCTGAGCATGTATGAACAGCTATTTACTTCACAAAATTCGTGCAAGCTTTAATGGATAAAGCAAAAGGCATGCCCCTCATATGAAGGTCACCTCTCTTCTAAAGTCCCCTCTTTAACGCATGGGAACACTGAACTCTTCAAAGCCCATTAAATGTTTAAACATACAAAAGCAATGTATCTTATCTAATCTTGTCCTCAAAAACAGATTATTTGTTTTGGCAAAAAAGAATTGTTTTGATCTGAGGCAGATACTTGGTATGGAAGATTTCAGCCTGAATGGTTTAAATTAGAAGGAATGACCAAAAGCATTTACATAGAAACAGAGGGTCAAGCTGACACCCTGCTCTGTAAAGAGCAAATCATTCCTATGGAAGTGCATAATCCAGGGAGCAAGTTTAGAAGCAGAGCTCCGGTTCACCGAACATTTTGCAGATGCTGAAAAAGAGCACAAGTACA
The DNA here is from genome assembly GCF_965183815.1 of Platalea leucorodia. Classification (NCBI taxonomy): domain Eukaryota; kingdom Metazoa; phylum Chordata; class Aves; order Pelecaniformes; family Threskiornithidae; genus Platalea; species Platalea leucorodia. The sequence goes on from NC_138823.1 coordinate 38,015,174, forward strand.
GTAGCGATTGGAACCTGTTTACTGTTGCGTTGTGCTGCTGCAAAGAGCCTTAAACTGTCAATTCAATGTTCTGTTATTGGCAGTGATAAAGTCATACGAGTTGTTCCTGAGAGCAAGAGGGAAACGCAGATCCTGAGGGCTACATTTAACAGGCTTAAGGTGAGTTTGATTATTTTCATCTTCTTTTTCTGATCTTTGTTGAAGACTGTAGTGGGTTAACTGACATGCCTTTCATTTGGCACTTCAAGCTATTTTATACTCTGAAAAGCAGCCTTTGCCCATTAAATTCCTAATTTCTCAATAAAATAGCGTAGGAATTAGATTCACCACGCTTGACAATTTTAACAAGAAACACTTATTGCCTTAAAATAATACACGCGCCACACTTGCAAATTCGCTTTTTTTGCTCTTCCACTTCTTGCTAGCATACATAGTCCCATGTTTCACTATCTGGCTGGTGGTTTTATTTAAAACACTGAGTTAATTCAAGACGTGGACACACACAGGAATAGGAAAAAGGAAGTGGCTTCAGTTTGAGAATCTCTCTGGCAGCATAATTTTCTAGAGGCAATTGAGAGAGTGCCTACAAGACTCACTAGCAAGCCAAAAACTTTCTTCCCTGGCCTTTTCTTGCAAATATAAATGAAGAGCAATAGTGCCACTGTAGCAGCGCAAGAGCACTCTGCAGCGTGGTGCTTTGCTGGCACAGCTAACGAAGGCACAGGCAGTCTTTCCACAGCAGTGTGGCCCATGATCTCAGAGGAGGATGGGGAGTACCTGTAAGCCAGGCCTCTGGGCCCTGCGACAGCATGGAAAGGGCTGCACCATGCACATGCACTGCCCTCAGCCACTGGCAGAGGGACAAGCCCCATTAATAGGCTCCAAAACACAGCCTAACCAGAGCAGAACCAGGGAAGTAACAACTCGATCACTGTGCTGGGGTTGTTCCAGGAGCTGAACGCGAGTCCCAGGCTCTGCTTCTTCTGCTGTGTTAGCTCATACTCTGCTTGAGTTGACTTCTCCCTGTACCTGTGAAGGTAAAGGAGTTTGACAGGCAGCCTTACAGGCAGCACGGGCACAAGCTAAAGTCATTTGGCACACCAAACTCAATCTTTCGTTTGCGTCTGGCTGAAAAGAGATGTATGGACATAGACGAAGGAACACGTTGGTAACTTCAGCAGTCCTGTGACATACAGTTTTGGGTCACAGCAGAACACTGGTGGTACCAAAGTAATGGGAGCATGTGCAAAACCTCTGGGCCGCTCACTGCCTTCAACTCCAGCAAACTATTAGGCAGTCTGCGATGTATCTCTGTCTCTCCGTTGTTGAAACCTCATGTAAATGATTGTGTTCTCACCGAGGCAAAGAATGAAGGTGCATATAATTTTCTAGTCCAGTAGTTAACATCTGGGATAGAAGTAAATCAAATCTCAGTCCGCATACCAAATCAAACCAAATGAAGATCTTAGAAGAGCTCTTACACCCTCCTGAAAAGCATTCCATCTTTCAGTTATGATGAAGATTTCTTGCTACCATTTTTTAAGAAAGTAGACGGAGCTACCTTAGGTACCTCAGCCCAGGAGAAGGCTTACTGCTGTGAATACTCCAGCAGTCAAGACACTGATGCCTTAGTAGCTTTAAGTAGGAAGGCTGAGGCTCTCTTCATCACCTCTGTGTTTCTTAACGATATGTTCAGTTAGTTCCCCACTCAAGATGCTATCTTTTGTAAATCCCAGTCTCGAGACATCCAGCCTGTGCATATGTTGTATGAGGAATGTCAATGTTCAACAGAAGCAGTGTCACAATGCTACGTATTATAGCACTTTGTACTGTAATGCCCAGCCCTCCTAAAGAATATTGTCTTATATTTGTTTCTGCAGTGCTTACTAAGGGCCTGACCCTCAACTGTGAATGTTACTGTAATACCCCAAAAAGGATGATTGTTTTACTCCCAATTAGGAAAAAAAATTCTAGCCATAAACCCAAGAAATACATGTGGAAGCTGGTTTTTGTATTAATTTCTTCCCCCTGGATGCTGGAACATAAAGAGGGAGCACATGTGTTTTTTCCTTTCTCCTCATATTGCAAACCCTGAGAAGCAAAAGGGTTACTCACCTTCCTGCAACTGTTTCTCATTACAGAGCTCCCTTAGGCTCCCAGAAAGAGATTCCTTCACCCAATTCCATCAAAGTGGGAGCAGTAGAAACTTGAATAAATAATTGCATGCTATAACTCTGAGAGCAGGATAATAAAATTTTGGCAAACCACATCGGAATCTGACTAGTTAATTAGAAAGTGATTGATTCTGATGAGGTAGTAAGCTGAGGAGGTTGAAGGGAAGACTCAAAAATGAGAGAGAGTATTGACACCCAGTTGCATGAACACAGGCTGGGTTTGGCTGCATTTCAAGTCTTAGGGCTCTTCCATCTGCAGCTGCTTCACTGCCCATCTACATGGGGTCAGACAGAAAGAGACACCTGAGGGGGCTAACAAGTAATGAATATGTTTAACATTAACTTAACATTATCTCCCCCCCCCCCTCCCCCCCAAAAAAAAAATCTCAAGTTATTCACTCATGAAGGAGTGAATCAGCAATGACACTTCTTAGAAGTGCCAAGTACTCACAGTACCAGGAAAAGTCAGTAGCGGCTGCAAGTCATCAACCCCTCTGAAGAGGGTGTGTTTAGATGTGGATATGAGGGATGTATTTAGAGTTCTGCAATTTTTTAAGTCTCCATGACAGTCTCCCCTGTCCTTCCCCTATCCCTAGACTTCCAGAGTTGGAAACTCAACTGATAGTGGACTTTTTGTTCAATTTTTTAAACGTGAGTCTTTAAGCACAATGCTGATAATGTGCTCAGGAGAAAATAGAAGACAGTGCACCCAAAAAAAACTAATAGTGCAAAATAAGCTACAAACAAAGCCCAGATACAGTCCTGTTGCTGTCTTAACACACCGTCTCACAAACAACAGAAATATGAACAGAAGGATCAACAGAGAGATACAAATTACTGCAATTACAAGTACTGCACTTTGGATTTTTACATTTTAGAGTCAGAAAACCAGAATTGGTTTAAGACACATCTCCTTTGAATCCATTTTGGTTTGAGCAGTAAATTAATAGCAATCTGTCATATTACTCACATGTTCTGTTCCTCAAGAGAAAAATAAAGCTGGAACCAGGATCCTTTCAAGACACAACAGTTTTGTACCTATATAAACATCAAATAGCACCAATTTAACTTTTTTTTTTTTCAGAGAAAGTATTTTGGGATTAACAACAAGTAGTTGGTCTATTGAAGAACGTTAAGGTTTTATTTAAAGCCATTTGAAGACTTCAACCTGAGTTATGATACGGCCTGATAGTTTTCTCCACCGTTGTCAGTATTAGAACAAGAAAAGCCAGTGAAAATAAAGGTTGCATCACTTTCATTCTCAAAGTGAGAAGGATACCTGCACTTGGGTTTAAATTCAGATATATGTTTCTCTACCCTGGCAAGTTGGTCTATTAGAGATGAGGTATATTTCAAAGGTGCCAAAAGTTATGCTCTCTAGTGATGTCAGGATTAGTCCCCATTAGTCAACCCAAAGAAACAAAGAAATTGCAGTGCAAAAGTCAAGTTTGGGGAGCCCAGTTTGCCCCCAGTGTGATCCATGCACAACTTAAATGGTTTGAATAAATTCCCAGGACAGTGCAGAGTAGATTCTGCACAAATGGACCATATTCTTGTTGCAGGATTTCCTTGCATACAACAGACCATCTGTGCTGGCAAGGGAAAGAGAAGACAATCCCTCCTGTCCAAGGCTCCCTTCTCACTGTGTCTGGTGGAGGGACCTTTCCTGTAGACTCGTGGTGTTGCGTTTATTCCAGCCATTTCCTTCTGCCTTTAAAATCTACACTTGTAAGGCAGAGTCACATAGCCTTTGCCTCTGGCCTATCTTTCATAATCCAAAGAATTAAAAGGAAAACTCATCTCTGTCCAGTTCAAATGAGCGTATCCTTCTGAAGGGCTTTATCACAAAGAAGTCTGAGAAAATTATCCTGATGGTCCTATTACAAAACAGTGTATTTCAGCGTCAGGCAGAGAATAAAGCAAATGCAAAAATAGCCCCTCTTATCGCTCACTGATTTGGACAAAGGGAAAACAATCAGGAAGAAAATAAACGGGCACTGGAAAGAGTGGCAATGTATCTTTTCACTCATTTTGTTTTATCTGCCTGTTTCTTAATGACTGTCCTTACCACTGATTTTTCCTGAGTAGATTTACAGTCTGCTCTAGCTGCTTTCTTTCAGACACAGACACCAGGGCAGTGGGGAAAGAAGTGGGGAGAGCTTTGCCTTCTGCCACGCTGAAGCCAATGCTGTAGAAGTCAGCAGGTTGCAAGGTCCATCCCTTTTGGGAAGAGGATCAGACACAAAAGGAGTCCTTTCTTGAATGTGCATTTACGGAAGCCTACACTGAGACATCCTTGAAGGATCATCTTGGAATTGGCTATATGTCTTGATGTATTTGAAGTATCTTAGAATATGCCCCCAGTAATTAACTTGGGCAGCAGTGGCAGTCTAGCCACGGCGTAAGCGACAAAACTCGCAGAAGAAGTTGGATGACTCCTCAGGGGCTTTAGTCCACATGGAAACCTTTTGATCTCAAACAGGACTGCTCTTCTACCAATACCTGAGCTGTAAGGTTAACTCATACACTTTTGCAGAAGGTGTAGTCCCTTCAAACTTTTTAAATTTAGCATCTGGAGCTCCTTAGGAGGAATATTTGCCCCCTTTTTAAAAAGGAAAAAAAAAAAAAAGTCCGTATAATGCTTAGTGTAATAAACCCCCAAAACTTGCCTGAAGTGTATAGGCTCTGCTACAGTACAAATGCCGTTGCCTATACTGAGTGAATAATGGATAATGAATGTTTCATTCCACATGTTTAACTTTTGGTTCATGAATTGCCCAAAGGCAAATCACATTAGTCATAATCACTTGCTGAGTAATTTCCACAAATTAGTTTTGGTCTGTAGCTCCATTGCCCACAGTGCTTTGTTATTAATCATTATTATAAATTGATTCCTTCATTGGCTGGTTCTATTAACTTGTAGGTAACAAAATATTGCTTTTTTTCCCTGATGGGGTGAACATAGCATGTAGACCTGCACCGCCAATAAAAATAGCCAGCCCTCCAGATTAAAATTTGTCTGCTGAGTTCTGTAAAGTTGCTTAAACTTGCATGTATTCAACCAATAAACTCATCCACAGTAACGAAGCAAAAAGGATGCCTAAATGTACTGCGTTCAATCAGCCACCATCCCAGCCCACAAAGCAGCAGCAGGAGGTGGCTCTGGCCCTGACCGCTCTTGCCCCAGCCAGGCAGAGCAGGGTCCCCACGCTCCCCCTGCCAGCCCCTCCTCTAGGACCACAGTACCACCATCTCTCCAGAGCAAGTTCTCAGAAAGCTCTTGTGCATTGTGCACTGCCGTGTATGCAACTGTTTCTTAGGGTAATACGTGTCTGAGGTCATAAGAAATGAGGCAGTTGGGGAGCAGAGAGTCGTGCTCTTTTTCAAGGCAGGAGATGCCAGTTTCTGGTTTTCACTAAGTGACAAAGGTAGTAGCAGCTGGGAGACGCCATGAGTATGTATACAGCAGTATGTATCTCTTGTCTCCAGCATGTTCCTACATCAAGTTTCTTTCAGTGTCTGTGGGGAAGAAAAATAAGAGCCTGGTAACTGTGCTTCCCGCCAGCAGCACCGCCCCACACCCTTGAACACCTTTTGCACAGTCCCTGTGCCAAAGACCACTGGAACAGATACGACGGTGAGTATGTCAGGGGTAAACGATGGTGGAGCTCCTCCTCCATCTTTCATGTAAGATGACAAGTATGTTGCATAGCAGTGTTAAAGAACATTTTCATATGGTTGTGATAGACTAAAATGCAGCAAATTCTTTAGTAATTCAAGTACAAACTCATGGAGTTATTTATTTTTCTAGCTATAGATCACTGCCGCAGTTTTTGGATTGGCTGCTGCTCTAACGCAATCACGGGCACTGATCTTAAATTTTAGATGTTCTGCTGCAGTCCTTTGCTCTTATAAATACTCTTTTTGTAGATACAGTACAAATCTTTGTTCCTGGCCCAGTGTTTAAGACCAGAAATACCTTTTTGCGGGTTCCCTGTTTCACACTAATCATTTGCAAATGATTACAGTAATCAACAAACGAAAGAGAAATATTTAGGATGATAGTACCACAGTGACCTGAGTACTACAGAACTGCCCGCTCTCTGTCCCCCAGGGCTCCTCTTGTCCATCCGTTGTCCCTCTGCCTCATACGCCTCTCCAATGATTGGCTATTGTCTTCTGCTCTTCCTTGTTTAGGAGACAATTTGAGGAGCCTGTTGCTGATTTATGAGCCCTTTCATGGTTTTAATTCTGTTGGACCTGACTGACAGAAACAAATGTCGCATTCCCAAGTGCTTTGCAAAGAAACTGGGATTTGCTTGGGTCCTCAGACCCAGCAGATTCTGTTTATCTGCTCTGGAATTTTCCTTTGTAAGCGTTATTTTTGAAGTGCTACTTCATTTCAGCCTTGACTGATAACTTCTACTCCATCGGTGGTCTACAAGCACTTTTTATAACATACGCCTGACTGGGATCGGGGCTGTTTGTATAGGTAGCAAAGAAGCTACTGCTCTGTGAACATTCCTGGCATAATAGAGTTAGACCACTTATTCTTCAGTAGCTTTTACAAAAGAAATTCCTGGGCACAGCCAGGCACTTCTTTAATTTTGGGAGGAGCCAGCCTAGCAGGCCTTGAAGCCACAATTCCATTCCCTTTTGTTTGTTTTCTAGCCCCTACAGCAGCTGCTTATCCATTGTAATCCCTGAATTGATCCTGTCATTGCAGTTCAGGGAATCAGAAAAATATCTCATAGGGGGAAAGGATCACTTGGCTATAAATCTGATAGTTACAGCTCCATAGGCAAATGCTGAAAAAGGCTTCAGAGAACAAAAGCTTGTCTGAAAATGCAGTAAGAAGGCCTGTCAGCCCAAATGGAGCTCTTCCTACTTTGCAGAAGGAAAGAATTAGCTCAGTAGCCCGGGCTGTGTGCATTTTACTTTGCACATACGGCAAATATATCTATATAGCCAGATGCTTTAGTCATCAGTCCAGATTTTACCCTAACTCATAGTTAGGGTTCCAGTCAGATATGCGTAGAATATTTCAGATACACAGGGAACATCAGGTGACAACAGAGGTTATTCATCAATATGTCAGAATACATGTCTGTAAACCACTTGCCAGGCTCAGAAGGAAACTGTTGTTCCAGGAAAACTTTAGTAGGAAGATGCAAGATAGAACGGGAGAGCCCAGGTAGTGAGTGTATTGGTCTTACAAGACACAGAAAGCCTGGACTTTCTGAGATGGGAGGAATCTGCTTCCTCTTTTACTGGTGAGGAAGCCTGAGTCCGAGCTCAACAAAGTCATCAGCACAGCCCCAGTGGAGCAGGATCAGACCCAGGGCTTACTATTCCATTTCTTATGCAGTGCAGCAACAACTACAAAATGAACCAAGCCATAAATAGATTAATAAGAAACAAAATAGGGTTTTGGTTGGGTTATTTTAATGACTCTGATAAAGACTGTTTCACGTCTTTCAGATGTACTTAGCCCAGTGGCATCTGTACTTGTAAGAACGGATATTCAATTACCGTATAATTGTGTATGAGTTTTTCCTCGGTGACTCTCTTGAGGAATAGCCTACGAGTTCTTTTCTGCAGTGTAGAGCCCTGTGTAAAATTATACCAGTGTAAGCAGAGTGGCAAGGCCATTACTATGTTATAGTTCCACAAAGATCTGCAAAACTCAAAACTTCAAGCTGTGCATTGTTCGCATTCTGTTCCTGCCAGTGTTACGGCTGCTGCAATCCCATGAATCAATCCCGATTTATTGGCACAATTATTCTTACCAGCCTCACTGAAAAGCAAATAAATACTGAAAAGTTAGAGCCAATTAAATGTCTAGGGTGCTCAATCAGCAACTTAAATTACTTTGCACCAGCAACGAGGACTACCTTGTAAGTCCTTCTAGAAAGCACAGGGAATCCCACACTTAATTGCCACTGGACCATTTTGCTGCACATAAAGGGCAGCTGAAGGAGATTTGCAGTCAGGACTGTCAATTAAGTTCCTTAATTGGCAGGAGCAAGTGAGGATGAAATCAGTCCTGATCCTGAAAATATTTGTAAGGGTGAAGACATTAGGGAGGAGCAGTTCTACTCTTTCCAGGTGAACTACAGCACAGCTATAATTATCCACCAGTGTCAGAGTCAGCAGGAGTCATTCTTCCTGCATTCTTTCTTTGCAAATATACCAATAGAAGCCTAAAATTCTCTTGCACATTATATATGTGCATGCGAGCGGTGTTTGTGTCCATACACATCTGTAACTATGTTTGTTGTGTGTTATGTGATGAAGCCTCCGATAGTCAGACCTCTGACGTCAGTGAGACTAGAGCAGTTTCTACTTCTATTCTCTACCTTCTACTATCAGATTTTTAATTGAAAACATATCTAATGAGTTTCAGGACTGCTTAGGGTGTTTCTGTGTCTATACACGAGCATATGGATGTAAATGGAAAACCCATAGATCCTGAGAGAGCCCATGACTCGTTGATAGAGCCCATGAGCAAAGAGCATCACTGCTTGCATTACTGACTGCACGTTCCCTTTTACAAGAGGCTCAGAAATGCCAAGCCATTTCAACTGATGGCATCATAACAATAATTACATTCTGAACTTTAAAGTTGACAGCACTTCTCAAAGAAATCTGTTCATAGTGATGTTAAGGACAAGGCCAGCTTTGGCACATGTATTGCTGTATACAACTCAGTAAGTATAAAAACTGGAATTGCTAGGTAATAAAGCGTAACAAAATGACTGTCTTCATGGGGTATAACACAGATAAATCATATAAACAATTTTGCCAGGATACTAAATGTAAATTATGGCAGAGTTATTCTAGTTACTTTCAATGACAAGCATCAGTCATCTCTTTTGATCGATACACTATTGCAGACCTGATGAGAGCGCTAAGCATCTTCCTTTCAGGCTAAATGGAAGAAGAAATTGAACAGCTGTTTACGAAAGGGTAGTGAGGAGCAACTGGAGGCCACTGCCCAAGAAAATAGCTTTAATTACAAAGTATGAGCTGGACTAAGCCCTGTGGTCTAAAGAAGCTGGGGATTTCTTTCAGTGGCTTGAATGAAAAAAAGGACTGTGGGATTTATGCAGCCATGAGTGTGTTCCTGGGGAAAAGCAGGGAAGCTCCTTTCTACTTGGCCTCCCTTTCCACAGGCACAGAACAAGCTGGAGGAAAACCTGGAACTAATGAAGAAAAAACCTCCCTGCTCTGGTTTCTGTCTTGGCAGGGCAACAGAGCTTTGTGTACGCCATTTGTGATATGTATGATTATACCAACGAAATGTTTGTATCCTTGGAAAATTATTTGCATCAGTTTTCGTTTGGGAAGAAATTCTGAATTCTCTTAGCTCAGCACCCAAATCTTTTAAAAATATTCATCCCTTTGCCTTGTGCTGACTTTTCATCACCATACTGACCAAAAGCGAAAGACATGACTAATGAGTTCAGGGTAGCTGTAGCTTGGAAGGTGTCCAGGTAAGAGCTGATACATTTATATTCTTGAGCTGTCTTTAACACCTTGGTTTAAAGAGAAACTGCCTGCAAGGAAACCCAAAGAGTGTTGGCTTTCCTAGGCACAAGTTGAATCCCAGGGACTTTCATGGGATGAGTGAGGTTGAAAAAAGAACGTGCAGTTAAAAAAGAATACTTACTATGTAGTCACGGTTAATAATCTCTTATACCATCTTTGTTAAATAAAGCAATAATGTTTTTAAATCCTCTGGGAAAAGGGAGCTGTCTGTATGCTTTTACTTACCGTTTCTTCTCATAGAAAGCAAGTCAGGATGCTCATGCCCCCAGTGAGATTCTGGGAAAGAGCATTCGCTGGGCATCTGCGGAGCAACCACTGTCCCTGAGAACAGGTACCCGGAGTCACACCTGAGTGCAGCAGCAGGTGCCAAGTAATTGGTCTCCAGTTCCCAAGTCTGAGTCCGCTGAAAAATCCTGCCTGGGCTCTGCTTATTGTCCAGAGGCTTAAAACATCCCAAGACCCTCTAAAGGCAACCTGCTTCCTGACAGATACGAAAAGACGAGCAAAGGAGACAGTTCTGCAAAGATGAGAGTATTTAGGTTTGCAAACACACTCTAAAACATATCTCTTTTCCTCTAGCTTCAAGATACCAGGTGAATTGTGAGGTTCAAATATTTGGCTGTGTGTTCAGGGGGTTCTGTAGGATTTCTGCATCTGTTTGTTTTGTAGGTGGAGAATATTCCCCCCACCAAGCATATCCCACCACTCACACAGCAAATAAATGTCGTTTGGCACTGACTGGTATACCATCCATAATACTATATAACAGCTAATGATGTGTGGGAATAACAACACCCCATCACAGATAGTAAAGAGGATAGGAGAACAATTAATATCACTACCACTCGCTAGCCAGCAGAGCCCAGCATGGAAATCCAAGGCATGCTTGCCAGATGAACAATGCTGAAAGAAGAGTGATGACTCCAATGGAGCCCTCAGTATCCATGGGAGATGCAATGATGAAGACTCCTAAAGTTGACAGTGAGTAAAGGATAGCTGGACTTGCTCAGTCCAAACATGCCTGCTCTGAAATCCATCTTCTGTTTGTCAGTTTTCATGCGCTGTCTCTGTGTCACGCCAAGGACAAGCTGAAAGCTGCAATATAAAGATGTCTGTTGGAGAAATGTGTTTCTTGTTATATGCTTTATAAAGCAAAATCAAGTCAGCAATTGAAGTGGTGCTCTGGATAGCACAGGCAACATCTCCCAGATGAGCATTGAATGCTTCGTCTACATTGCAAAGGACAAGAAGTGGGAGTCAAATGGAACCAAACTACCCAAATAGGGAACTGAGCTGAAGAGAAGTGATTTGCATTCTAAAAATGGAATTTTTTTGTTTCACTTCCAGGACAATGCCAGGAGTGAAATATTGCATTTTCGCCAAAAGAGGATAGCGGTGTGCAATATACTGCTGATTAAAGAAGATATTGCTTAAAAAAAGCATTAAGAAGAAGATTGTTTCTGCTTTTGATATTCCCTTGCAGCCAGTAATGTGAGGGACAATTAGAATACCTCAGAAATGGAAAAGCTTGGTGATGTTGTAACCAATAGTGTGAATACTGGTTGGTTTATTCCCTCCACGATGATGGAGAAATTCACCAAAATTAATCCTAAGTAACTATCAAGAACAAAGACAAGTTTCAGGTGTATCTCAATCATGACTTTTTTGTTCCATTTTTGTAACTTCTGTTTTCAGTTTTGTGTGCTTAGATATTGCAGTTGGCCAGGAGACACTTCACTTCAGTTGCTCTTAGCTTGTGTATAACAATTTGTTGTTATTTTTATAAAGATGGCTCAAGCTGAGCTGATTGATACGCTGTTACTCCAAGAGCAACAAATTTACCCTCTGTGATATGTATTCTTAGGCATAAATCTTTAAAGTCAAATACACATTTCTAATTAACCATGTATGAAATCAACCCTGTTGAATTAGGGGGGGAATTTCACTGAATTTCTATAATTAATCAAAATACGAAAGATAGATAAACTAACAAACATAAGGTGTTAGCGCAGTGAGAGGATCTTTATTTAGAAGCAGCATTTATCACCATTTAATTCATGAGTTCGGTTTCTACTGACCATCTGTCATAGCTGCTGTCAGCTTCACAAGCCTCGTGAACTTTGCCAGTCCTGGTGTTAGACTTCAAAAGATGCTGCGCCCACCCATCACTATCACACGGATCCATAGACCATATTGTGGCAGCATGAAACAAAGAGTGGTTTTGGCAGGAATAGAACAGGCTGCCCCTGTGTTTCGGTTTTTTTCCTTCCAAAGTAGCAGGCATTTAATTGGATTAACTGGACTAAAGTCAGTACTGCTTGAAGAGGTAGCATCAGATGCCTTCTTGGTAATCAGAATATTCTTACTCAGGGCCATTTGAGAAATGGTGGGAACTAAACCCGTGTTGAAAGATTGTGCTCTCTTCTCAAACAAGGTTTGTAGGAAGACCAGGTGAAATGCATTAGATATTTCCAAAATAGCTTGTATGTCATAGAAGAAGTCAGGAGCTGTTAAAATATACATTATAAAAACCTTCTTAGAAACCTGGAAAGCAAGTAAGGCAAGGGACACTCATGAGCTGCATCCATGACTTTCATCAATGCAGCCTAGTACAGCTGATTGCAGTAAACTTGAAAAGATATTTATCAAGTATTAGTTCTTTTTGAATTCTCTTTAAGAAATGTGGGGACATGGTAGTCCCTATCAATTCCCCTCTTTGTATTCAGCTCACAAAACTTATATATTTTTAAGGCCTGTAGATCTTGACACGCATATTTGTCACATCATTGCCACAGAGGTTGTTGCTGAGACTCCTTTCCATCGTCTCCTGTGACTATCCAGTAGCTCTGGGAAGAGGTTTGTTAACTTGTGTTCTCGCCACTGTCCTCACACTGGCTGAGGAGGAACTGTTCTCACCTCTGTTGTACGTGCATCTGCTGTTGGTACGGCTGAGCAGGACAGCACCATTTTGCTACAGGGTGCAAAACACTGAGTTTAAAATCCCTGTCTGCAAACTTTCTTGCTTTCTTGAAAATTCATATTCTGGGCTAAAATTTCTGAGTGTATTTCAGATTTGGCAACAAAAGAAAGTAAAAATGGACACGAAGCATCCCTTAGGTATGTGCAGATATAGACGGCACATTAATAATTGTCGTATCATTTAGTAGCTATTGTTTTTTATGAGACTGTAATCATTTGATTATCTTAATCCTGTTATTTTGACATTTCATATAAAATTATTGGGTAGATCACAGCTTCCTTCATAGTATTGGTGACCTTCTGTTACTGACCTCTGATCTGCTTATCATCAAGAATAAAACTTGGGTACACTTCGCAAACAACACTGGTATATGCTACGCTTTCCACCTCTCTTTAGCGTTCTTTTCTTTTACTGCCCTAGAGAACATAGAAAATACCTTGTGAAATTAAAAAGACTCATGGACTCCATAGGAGCTAATACATAGGGAATGTATAGTAGTCTGAGGAGGCACGTGAAGTTGGACGTAGCTTTTGTTTTGAGCTGTTTGAGGAACGTTGATACATTCCTGAGACTGTTCTCTCTTCCCATTGGCAAATCTCCCACGAGAGTTGTGGTAAGCTAGACGCAATCATTCCTCAAAATCTGCTCCATTAGCATAGATGTCGAGCTGGACCAGCCAATACAGTTGTATTGTATATACCATGCCTAGAGTGTTTGCCTACATAGCTTCAAGCGTGCCATCTCCTGGATTTCCCCACCTACACTGAATGCATATGAATTACAGGTTGGTTCCTGCACTACAGGTGGACCTGTGGCAGCCCAGCAGCCCCTTCCACATCGTTGAAGGTACGGTCACCGACGTGCGAGTACCACAGAACACGTCCCGAAGTCTGCTGCCCTACCTCCAGCAAGCAAACATCCAGTACACGTAAGCCTGTGCTTTGCTTTCTGTGCCTCGCTCCAGAGATCTGGCCTCCAAGGCAGGTCTGCATCTACCACGCCAAGTGCGCCTGAAAATACGTTCCACATCATAGCAATTAGACTGGCAGACAGCTAGACATTGCCAAGAAAACAACCATTTTAATGGGAGAACAGAAAATCTCCCACAGGCAGGCAGTTTTAATTAAATGTCCTCCTTTGGAGTCAAGCTGAAGTGTTTTCAACGTATATGGAATCACATCTGTTAAGAGAGGGATGGTAATTACTAATTCTACAGCCTGCTTTGCCTCTCTCTGTATTTAACAAACAGGAGCAAGGTTTGTTTACAAGTGTGCTGCAAACGCGGAGGCAAGCCTTCTTCATGAATTATAAAGGAATGTACTAGTTCTGTTTTATAACTCTCCATTCCTCATGACCCTATGCAACTCATACAGCACAAATACACGCTAAGGATCACACATTATTTATAGCATTTCTTAAAAGCATTCAAGACGGCTTTGGAGTATACTTATCATTCATATTTATCAATATGATATACTAGACAAGAGTAATGATCTTGTCATTAAAGCCTTTTCGGTGAGATGCTGAAGCATCTGGATAACCAACTGATGAGTTAGTTGAATTCTCAAACATTTGCTGAATAAAGCCCTACGTGAGGCTATTTATATCTATTTCTCAGAAAAGTATGCACAAATCATACTGTGTATCATATGTACTCTTACCAGAATTCCATTTTTATTATAACAATGGTCTCTTATTAATTTGTCTTTCTAAAAATAGCAAAACAAACATAAGGAAATTAATTATGCAGGCCCGGTAGCAGAAGTTCAGAGTGACTTTCATGGGGGTTCAACACTGCTTTGGTTTTGTTCGTGTTTAAAAATGAGACGGGGATTTCTGTAATTGTTTTCCTGTGCTTATACAAAAACTGTCCCCTAATTACTGTGGCCCGACAGTTGTATTCGCGTCTGCTGCTGTTCCTGCTCACAGTAATCACCTTTAATGAAATGACAGAAGGCCATTTTATATGTGTTATAAACACTCCCTGCACTTGAAGACCTTTACTTAGGTTGCAGAGCACAGTGTGCAAGCGCAAGAACTGCGAGAGCGAAAGGTCTCTGCAGTTTACCTGAAACAATGTGCTACAAGTACTAGGACAACATTACATTGATTTTCCACAGGGAAAATTTCCTCTCTGACATTTGGCACACAAGTGTGCACTTAGGAGGAAGCTGGGCAGCATTTTGTCAGCTCTAGACTGTTTCTCTGCTCTCCCTCTTCATCTCCCCACTGCCCGTTTTGGACTCCTTGTCCGCTGGGTCCCAGCTGTCAGAAGGAAAAGCCTGCTAAGCCTCGAATGGGCATGTGCTTGTCCTGACAAGCCTCCTAAGACCTGTAACTCCACAAGAGCCAGCAGGATTTGCCATGAGAGCAGCAACAGATACAGCGAGGGAGCCGCAGGAGCGGGGCTGCCAGGACGGCTGGGCACGGCCATGCCCACAGCGCAGCTGGGGTGGGGACCACAGCCCTGAGCTGAGTGCAGCTCCACAGCCAAGGGGCTGAAGCGCCAGGCAAGGTTTCATCATACAGCTACTTTGCTCATGGCTGTTTTTCCCAATATTTTTTTTTTATTTTATTTTTGACACACTACTTACAGAGGAGTTAAATTGCGACATCCCTTTTGGAACTGGAAAATCTGAGGCAAGCACCATATAAAATTTCAGCACGATGGAGTGATGCTTGCCTAAATTATGACAAATTTCTGAAGACAGGAAGCATTAAGCAGCCCTAATAATGAACAAGGTGACCAGCCTTTGCCTGTTAAGACGGGCTTATATCTGTCCTAGTGTTTGACTTTATGACACGAAGACGGTCATGAAAACAAGCCAGGCATCAGATAAACTCTTACTGCACCAAGTTGCCTCAGTTGTAACTACTCTGGCAACGAGGCCACTTAGGTTGTATTGAGACCTGAGGTTACTTAAGAGCCTTTGTGTTACAAGCACACACAGTATACAGTCATTTAAGAGTAAAGAAAGATTATCAAATCTCATTTGGAGTACAGACAGACACATGAACAATCAGGAGCTGTGAAATTAAATCTATTATTAAGTGAACAGAGCTTGATCCTGGTAGGCACTTACACTAATCAGAATTCAGCGAAGCAAGCAAGTATTTTTTTAACATATTAGATGTCCTAATGACTTGAATAAAATCACTGCTTTAATCTAACTACAGGTTTAAATGCTTTACAGTACTGGTCTTAGAGTGTATAGCTCTTTGCAAGTCAAGACTATAAGCCCTTAGTTCGTTTAATGAAAGTTGCTGATGTAGAACAATGTAATTCCTAATTATACAATTACTTCCCTAATACATTTGAAGATGGGGATAACCTTTACTTTGATATTATATGTAGATAGACCTATTCTCTTTGAGATATCTGCTGCACAGCTAAGTTAGGATCAGAGTGAATGCAGTTTCTTTCCCTCTTTTCCAATCATTGCAGCTAATGCCTATAAAACTTTAAAAGGTTGAATGTGACCACTGTTTTACAGGAATGATGAATTAGTGGTATGGTGATTACACATTGCCGTGCTTTAGGAAAAGGAGGTATACAAGAATGACTCTCAGTTTTACAGCGATGTTGTTACTGATGTCAGTGACAATATTCCCAGCTCCTGCCACTGTATGATGGGAAGGATAGATGCTCCAACTTCTTCAATATAATTCTTTTTAGATGTTTTCTGTATTACATTTTTATATTTGTATCATTATTTGGTTTTGCCATAAAATAGGAAAGTTTACAGCTTACACCACTGTTTCTGGATTTTGCTCTTAATGCAAAGAACCTCTCACTTTTTATGCAAGCACATTTAATTTTCACCTAGTATTGTTTCATGTTTTTCCTGAGTTATTTTAAAATAACTGGCAAGCAACTATTGCAGAGTACATAATGTAAACAACAAACTACACTGAAGATTTTTGCTTTGTTTGTTGTGTTTCAGACAGAATTATAATGCTGCCAACTCCTTAATTTTTTTTTGTTTGCCTCTACAACTTGTAGGTATATGTAATGTTCCATGCCAGTACAATAACTCCCAAGAGAAAGTATGTGCATGTTTTTCTAAGCCTAAAAAGATTTTTTTAATGGTTTTTAAATCCATTTCTGAAGATCCATGATCACATAGTATAACTGGATTATAAAAGAAGACAGCAAATGCTGTACCATAAACAAATGAAAGTGGCTTCTTCTTCACATTGGCTACGTTATTTACATCATGCTGGTTTATTCGCTTAACAAGCTCATTGTGTTCTTTGAAGACACTGTTACATTTCAAAGCAGCTGGAATAGTTATTTGGCAGCATATATTCAAATAAGCCCAAAGCACTCTATTGTCAAAATATAACAGATGAAGTAATGTCAGGATTGTTTAACTCCTGCTGTATTTCTTCTAAATGTGATTGTTGTTCTGCTTTAGTTTGTGTGTTTTTCAGTAATACCGCTATCTTTTTTTACCTAGGATTCTCATATCAGACCTGCAGAAGGCAATAGAAAACCAAACTGGACTGAGGTCATATAGGAGTCGAAGGTCCCTCTCTGGTTATAACTACGAAGTGTATCACTCCCTGGAAGAAGTACGTGAAAATTCATATTGTTCCTCTTATCTGTTACGCTGTTGATTTTAATAAGGCTAAGATTTCACTCTCTCTAAAAGTTATGGTTACCTGTTCATCTTCAGAACTGTTCTAAATGTTTCTTCTTCAAAAGTAGGCACCTTCTTGAAAATATTTTTTTAAAAAATATTTGTATTCAAGGCTTATCTTTACATGTAACTATCTTTGACAGCTTCTGAATTTTGTTTTTAAAGTAGGCCTTTTTCTCTGATGGAATAAGAGATTTCAGTGAGTGATTAGTCTCACTGAGTCATTTAAGTAAGCAATATAAGCAAGTGCTTAAGTATTTGCACAAAAGGCCCAAAGATTTAAAAACACTTAGATACAAATTCATGTATAAGGGATACTATCCTGGAAGATAGCTGGGTAAATCATTTCTGTTGATTTCAGTGTGCTCACATACGCAGTTTCAGTCTGCACCAAAACAAAGTCACTAGGCTGAGCACGGAGGGTGCTGCACCTCAATGAGATCCAGTGCCCATGAAACAAATACTGCAGGTAACGTTGAATCCTGCAGGTCAACCTGTTCGCCGTTCTGTGTCCTGGCAGGCAGGCTCAGGGACCTACTTTCCTCATTCCATTAATATTTAGTGGGAATGGCAGATTAGCCCCATCCCCAGATTTTCGATGGACAGCTAATGCATTCCAGTAATGTCCAACAATAAAATGGGAAAAAAAATCCCATGTGACTGAAGGCGGCATCCAGCCTCTGGCAACAGAGCTATGAGAGCCCGATGATAGTTCAAGTGTGAAAACAAGAAAAAACAAACAAACAAACAAACAAAACCCAAAAAGACAAAAAGAAAAACTACAGGAAAATCAAAAAACATGCAGAGGACTAAGAGCTGAGATTAATAAATGTGTTACAGTTGCTTCCCATGAAATGAAAGACTGAAGCAACAAGTTTATTTCTGTATTTGCAGATCCAGGATTGGATGCATCATCTGAATAAAACTCATTCAGATCTTGTTCACATGTTCTCTGTTGGAAAATCCTATGAAGGGAGACCACTGTTTGTACTCAAGGTAAAGATTAAATAGTCATTAATCAGACTAAAATCTGGAATCAGAGACAGCCATTTTGTTACTTATGTTACAGCATGTACACTGGAGAGGCAGGTTAACGGTGTTTCCTAAGGATCAGCTGCTAAGATCTAAGTATCTCTCTGAATGTCGTCTTTAATGAACAAAGAAATAAAAAGCTGGAAAACTAAAAGCCAACTATTTACTTGAATGGGATATGCATGGAGATAAATTACAGGACAAGTTCAATTAGCAGGATTTGGATTTAAGGGAATTGGAAAGTTGTTTGGTGTTTATAGACAACTTGGAAGGCAGTTATGCAGGAGAGGGACCCCAGAGGAGTCTGGAGCCCTTCTCAGCATGTGCCACATACGGTTCCTCTTTAGCTACTGACAAAATTTCAGGGCTGTGTGCTCTCAACTCACATTATTCGGACCACAAATTAGAGGCTGTCAGCAAGGTGCAAAAAAATTTTGCTTTCAATGTACTTTCTATGCATCTGCTGTTGCAGAGTTCTGAAAATTTGATTCTGCATCATGCTTTTCCTGTAGAATTGTTTTTCCTTACCCTGCTCCATGTGATATTTAAAGATATCATTCCTCATAAAAGAAGAATTGACATATCTCACTTTCCCTGTAATTATTTGTCCGTAGATCAGCTTCATTATCTTGGCATACCTGCATATCATTATCGTAGCCATACCTTTGAAAACAATAAATTTGTATTCCTTTGTATGAGGAAATTCAAAATGGTTTAGTGTTTCTAATATTCTATTATTTTCTCATTATTGTGCCTCACTCATGTCATGAGATCTATTGATATTTCTATGAATATTCACACTTCAAGGTAGGTAAAAGATCGCGGCCCTACAAGAAAGCTGTCTGGATAGACTGTGGGATTCATGCAAGAGAGTGGATTGGCCCTGCCTTTTGCCAGTGGTTCGTGAAAGAAGTAAGTGTTTAATGATTTACAGTCATGCAGTGCCTTCAGTTCAATAAACATTGCGTTTTTGCCGTAACCTATCTAACATATTATTAATAAGAAAAATAACTAGCTATTATACTACTTTTTTTTTTTTATTTGTTGAACACTTAAGTGCTTGATAAACAAAGCTGATAGTGACAGCCAGACACAGCTAGGCACAGGACAAAAATATGCCAGACACATATTGTCAGAGATATGAAGTAGGATTTTATTCCAAGACCTAAAAATGTGAAGATTGTAATTCTGGTAATGGTCCAAGTAAATCTGTGCCAGTGTTTACTGCTTCAGATCAGTTCAGCAATATCTTTGCTTTAAGGACTTAGATTAAGAAAGACATTTCTCTTTTGTGTAATTCCATAGGAATAGGAAGCTAAAATCATAGAATAATAGAATAGGATCATAGAATTGTTTAGGTGGGAAAAGACCTTTAAGACCATCAAGTCCAACTGTTAACCTAACACTGCCGAGTCCACCACTAAACAATGTCCCTAAGCGCCACATCTACACAGCTTTTAAATACCTCCAGGGATGGAGACTCAACCACTTCCCTGGGCAGCCTGTTCCAATGCTTGACCACCCTCTCGGTGAAGAAGTTTTTCCTAATATCCAACCTAAACCTCCCCTGGCGCAGCTTGAGGCCGTTTCCTCTCGTCCTATCACTTGTTACTAGGGAGGAGAGACCAACCCCCATCTCGCTACAACCTCCTTTCAGGTAGTTGTAGAGAGCAATAAGGTCTCCCCTCAGCCTCCTTTTCTCCAGACTAAACAACCCCAGCTCCCTCATCTGCTTCTCACAAGACTTGTGCTCTAGACCCTTCACCAGCTTCCTTGCCCTTCTTTGGACATGCTCAATGTCTTTCTTGTAGTGAGGGGCCCAAAACTGAACACAGTACTCGAGGTGCAGCCTCACCAGTGCCGAGTACAGGGGTACTATCACCTCCCTGGTCCTGCTGGCCACACTATTCTTGATACAAGCCAGGATGCCATTGGCCCTCTTGGCCACCTGAGCACACTGCTGGCTCATGTTCAGGTGGCTGTCAACCAACACCCCCGGGTCCTTTTCTGCCAGGCAGCTCTCCAGCCACTCCTCCCCCAGCCTGTAGCGTTGCATGGGGTTGTTGTGACCCAAGTGCAGGACCCGGCACTGAGCCTTGTTGAATCTCATACAGTTGTCCCTGGCCCAACAATCCAGCCTGTCCAGGTCCCTCTGTAGGGCCTTCCTACCCTCCAGCAGATCAACGCTCCCACCCAACTTGGTGTCATCTGCAAACTTACTGAGGGTGCACTCGATCCCCTCGTCCAGATCATTGATAAAGATATGAAACAGAAGTGGCCCCAATACTGACCCCTGGGGAACACCACTTGTCACTGGCTGCCAACTGGAGTTAACTCCATTCACCACAACTCTTTGGGCCCGGCCATCCAGCCAGTTTTTTACCCAGCAAGGAATACGCCCATCCAAGCCCTGAGCAGCCAGTTTCTCCAGGAGAATGCTGTGGGAGACAGTGTCAAAGGCCTTACTAAAGTCCAGGTAGACAACATCCACAGCCTTCCCCTCATCCACTAAGCGGGTCACCTTGTCATAGAAGGAGATCAGGTTAGTCAAGCAGGACCTGCCTTTCATGAACCCATGCTGACTGGGCCTGATTACCTGGTTGTGCCGTGTGATGGCACTCAAGATGATCTGCTCCATAACATTCCCCGGCATCAAGGTCAGACTGACAGGCCTGTAGTGCCTCGGATCCTCCTTCCGGCCGCTCATGTAGATGGGCATCTCATTTGCTAACCTCTAGTCAACTGGGACCTCCCTGGTGAGCCAGGACTGCTGATAAATGATTGGAAGTGGCTCGGTGAGCACTTCCACCGGCTCCCTCACTACCCTTGGGTGGATCCCATCTGGCCCCATAGACTTGTGTGTGTCTACGTGGTGTAGCAGCTCACTAACCATTTCCCCTTGGATTATGGGAGCTTCATTCTGCTCCCTGTCCCTGTCTTCCAGCTCAGGGGGCTGGGTATCCCAGGAACAACTGGTCTGACTATTGAAGACTGAGACAAAGAAGGCATTAAGTACGTCAGCCTTTTCCTCGTCCTTTGTCACTATGTTTTCCCCTGCATTCAATAAAGAATGGAGATTCTCCTTGGCCCTCCTTTTATTGCCAATGTATTTATAGAAATATTTTTATTGCCTTTTATGGCAGTAGCCAGATTAAGTTCCAGCTGGGCTTTGGCCCTTCTAGTCTTCTCCCTGCATAACCTCATGACATCCTGGTAGTCCTCCTGAGTTGCCCGCGCCTCCTTCCAAAGGTCATAAACTCACCTTTTTTTCCTGAGTTCCAGCCAAAGGTCACTGTTCAGCCAGGTATTGATCTGCTGGCTATTCTTCTTCATAGACAGATTTCACCCCGAATGATGGATTTCATATTCGCTGAATATCAAGTGGTTCCTCCAATGTTTCTTTGATCCTATCTTATTGGATTTATGCTCCCTTTATCTTTGATATCTAGGGTTTAGCCTTCATATCCATCCATTTGCTATTTTTCAAATGATCGCTGAAATCAAATGGAATTGGAATTTTGCTTTCCACTTGTCCACTTGTCTTTTCTTTTTTTTTTTATATCAGCACTTAATCTCTTCTAATTTGAGATTCATTTCAGATGCATGATATGTTTGCAGGATTTTGACATTTCCCCTTAGCCAGCAAACTTTTGTTCAAGATGCGATATTAGCTGCACAGCGGCGACTACCTTGCAATGCAATTTACAGAAGTCAAAGAAAGCTTAAAAAAAACCCAACAGATGTGCTTTTTGAATATTTTGTATACCACTTTTTGCACAAAATAAGGGATGCATCTTTTTTTTTGCAAGGTTCTTCCTATAAACACACAATTTTCTCGCTTCTGTTCTACCCCATCACTGTGGAACTCAACAATGTATTAATACCTCCTTTGATTTAAAGGATCTGCCTTAAACTTCTGCATTACCAACACCTTAATGCGTTAGCTGAGATGATCATGTAACCATGTGTGGCCTTCCCTCAGAAGTCACAGCAGTGTATAGGGCAAGTACAGAAATAATGAGGCCACTGCAATTTGGGTGAGCCTGTCAGCATGACTGCTGATGCATGGATAGGCTAAACCAGATCCAGGAGCTGATCTCCAAAGTTCAGTGTGCAATGATGTGCAGTCTTCTTAGTAGGACTTCTGTTAGTATAGAAGATGAACAAACTTGCAACTATTTCTGAGCAGCTGTCCTACCCATGAGAACAGGCTGCAGTAAGGAAGGAAGATGTTTGGGACAGACAGGCACTGGTGGGAAAGCCTAATACTCAAGTACGTCTTCCTCACCAAGGTTTTCCCATAAAGCGCAATGTGGCAGCAAGGTAAAAATCACAAGGTTTCTCTGTAGAGCTTATGGCAGAACATAGGCTGTGCATGTGTATATAAAAACCTTCTGGTTGTTATTTGAGATCCTTGGAGAGTAGCTGGCTAGTAAGACTTTCGCTAACTATGTAAAAGCATTTTCCTAGATAAAAGAAATTTTCTGCAGAGTTCCTTGAGACTACAAGAATGTACCACCTTTGTCTGCCCCTCTCGGTCATGCATTGCCTTTGTTCACAAATGACATAAATTTTCTTCTTTCCTTAGAACAATTTTTCAATACAGCATTAAAGCAAAAAGCATCAGGATAAGAATAAATTCTGCTCACAGTCTCCATTGTTATATTAAAAATGACTGGGAGAGAAGGAGAGACAAGATGATTAGATTGTTTGTTTTAGGATATTGCTTTTCTCATTACATGAATTAGATATTTTTATTAAGAACTCTGGGAAAACTGAAGGTCTCTCCGTGCTTCAAACTCTGCAATTCTCTTTTGCTGGCAAACCCCTCCCTTAAGCACCTCTGCAGCCCGGCAGCCCACTTTCCATCCTCCCTGGCGTTTATGGGCAGTTCTGAGAAAGGACAGTCAGCTTGGAAACAGATTTTTCCTGGCATGTTTGTTGACTCTAAGGAATAGCACCACAAGCCCATCGATTTAAGGCAAGCAAAAGGAAATGTTGGATTTATGTAGTGTTAGCTTCTTTTCTAGTAGGAACAGCGTACACGCATCCCCTTACTGTGCAGGCAGCCTGAAAAATTTTGTCAAGCTTTCACTTCACCCTGTGATCTCTGTCACTTGTTTTTATTGACGTATCCATACTCCTGTGTGCAACTAGGCTTTTCAAGTGATTTAGCTTAGAAAACACCCTCTATGTATGAACATTCAAGCTCAAGACTGGGTGCTACAAACTTGACCAGATATTCCCATCCAGTTTAGGAATTCTTGGTATCTTGCTTGCACGTCTGGAAGCGGCAGCTTCTGAGTGCCAGTGAATTTGCCGCAAGCAATGGGAGACACGGCCTCCCGTAGGGTGGAGGTGCCACTGAGCAGCTGGCTGCTAGCGTGGCTTGCCAGGGTACAGGCAGCGGCTCCCCGCTTTCTACAAAGCATCTGGAGTTGTTCGGCTGAGCAGGACCCGGCTCTCATCTACCTAGAAATACAAAGCAGACTAAGGCAGATTAGACCTGGGAAGTGAGGATGTGAGGCTAGAGCATGGGAAGGCAAGAGGCTGCCTGCTACGCAGGCTTGTTCTGTATTCGGGCAAATACAATAGTTAGAGAAAAAGAACAGATGAACTAGAGAAAAAGGGAGAAAGGTATAGAAGTTAAAGATTAAAAAGAGAAAAGGAACGCACAGGAAAGAGTTTTGCATTATGTGATAATATAATTGAAAGCACAAAACCAGCCTGCTCACATTTTGAAACAAACAAAAGGAGAGCAAAGACTGTTGTTTGGTTTGGGGGGTTGGTTTTTTGTGTGGTTTTTTATTATAATCTACTCCAGCATGAGCTTTAGCCTTGGCTCTCTATTCCATAGGTCTGGTGTTAATAACAACGTCACTGTTTCTGTAGAAGGCGTCCCTGGATGCCTGTAGTCGCTCAGCTAAAGATAATCAGATGTTCTACCAGGGTTAGCAATACTGGTGGCCTCTGACAAACCCTACCTCATGGTCACTGAATTTCAAGTCAAGAAAGGGGACGCCCTGCACACACAGGATCAGAGCTTTAGGTACCAGCTAATGAGCCACAGAGAAGTGTCTGCGCCTGTATTGCAGGAGAATACCAGTTAGCCTACAGTGGAGTAACCTACACCCAACTTCAAGCCTTACTCATCTGGAAAGGGGCGGAAAAAAGGCCCTGACAGTGGAAATACTGAGACCTGTTGTGGAGTAGGGAAGCAAGAGTAACTGTAAAAGGAAATGGAGCTGATTGATTGATTACGTGTAGACTACTTTGAAGGCAACCTGCAAAGATAAATGGATCTAATAACCCAGAATTTGTGTCCACAGCAAAAGATTTAGGGGAAAAAAAAGAAAAAAGAAAAATGGTTTGTTAGTCTAGACTTTTAAAAAGACTGCACAAGATCTAATCATACGTTAAAATGTAAATATTACAAACTGGAAAGAAAGGGACTCTATTATGTGTTATTACTTTGTAGAAAGCAGTAGACTTGAGAAACAAAATTTTCTTTATCAGACATAACATGTATTTATCCAAAATTAAATAGCCCTCATGAAACAAAGAAGCAAAACCCACAGACTTTTTGCAATAGTACAATTATATATGTATATGTCTTAAATAAGAACATTTAACTCCTCTTTGTTAGATGTGCAATTGTGAGAGCAGAAGCAGAATTTGGATATCAAATTATCCAGACCTCAAATTTAGGATTTTACCATTGTTTTAAAAATCTGAAATATGATTCACAGGCTGCTATTCAAATTAACATCAAAACTAGATTCTTTTTCAGTTTTAGTGGAAGCAGATGAGGATTCCGATTACATCTGGTTTGACTTTCTTCCCTCTAATAAATGCTGCCATTTGATCCATGTCAATGATGTATAACCTTGAAATGTCATTCATACAATATTTTCAAAAAACAATATACAAGAGATGTGACTTTAAGATGCACTATTCTTTGTTTCTGATGCAGGAATTTGTATATGAGAAAATTCAAGAAATGTAATTAAAAACCTTCAAGAAGCAAGCACTGATTGTACTTCTTCTTGATAAAATGTTCTAAGAATCCAATGGCAACTGTAAGGGAAACATCCATTAAGATCAAGTGCATCCCCCTAAGGGAGTGGCCTCATCAGGGCCTCAAATGAAGATGCAAATAGCCTCACACTTTGGAAATGCAGTAACCTCCACCATCACCATCTTCTCCCATCCTCAAAAGTGTGCCTTTTTAGGAAAAAAGGAAGACTAACACATGTTGACCAGATTCAGTATATCTGCATCTCAAATGTGAACTGTGGCATGCTCTTCCATAGATTCCCTAGGCTCTCATATTTTTCAAATGTCTAAATCTTGAGGACTTTCCTCAAAATTATATTATTATTTTTTGAATGTGAGTCAGCTTACATTACATTGCACAAAGCCACTTTTCTTTCTTTAATGTGAGACTGTTGTGGTTTTTTTTCCTGGATGAGCAATGCTACTGTCTGCTTCTTCTGGGACAGAACCTAGCCAATACCTAAGGTCTTTGCTGAAAAAATGTCTAGAACTACTTCTGAGCTTTCTGGATTTGATCAAGGTGACTTGATAAGTTTGGTTCAGGCATTGACCTTGCTAGACTACCCATCACAGTTCCCTCATCCCTATCCACAGGCCCACTGGAAAGGAGCTGTATACTAAAGGAATCCAAATCCGCACCTCTGAAGCCCTGCTCATCCCTTAAAGATGGGCCATGGTAACTGTCTCATCTCAGAAGAATCCCAAATCTGAAAAGAATGTCAGTATGCTCTGTATACTTTAGTTTGTGAGATGCTGAAAGTCCGAATTCTGAAATGTGCGTATCCTATGATCCCTGTTATACAAGTTCCCAAATTATCCAAGATGATGTGCTTGTGCTTCATCATGCACCCAGGGAGCAGACAGGCAGCCCTAGACAAAGAAATTAAAGGCTGGGGGTGGTTTTAACATTTTTTTTTTAATGCTGACATTGGTATCGATTGCTGCCAAAACCAGGCCTGAATCCTATCTTTTCACTCCATAATAATGAGCTAAGAGGGACACTGTCTAAGATGCAGAATGGCAACACCTGCCTCCACTATTCTAAGCCTGAGACTGATTTATGAGGCACCTTGTAGTATGCATATGGGATTCATAGTGCCAATTAGCCAAGACCAGGCCCCAGAGACCCATCTTTACCAGGAATTTTGCAGGACTCAAGACCTCAGATTCTTCCTCCGGAATGTTTATGAAGTGCTTGACTGTAAAGACAGGATACCTAAAATAACAGCACATACACATATACAGAACTGAATAAGGACAAATGTGCTATCAGACACAGGTCTAAGCAGGATACCCAGACAGCATCAGTGTTAAAAGAAGTTGGCTCTTCTTCTGCACTGTGCAGGCCATGTGGTCAGAAGGCCATAAAGCTATAAGTATTCCTACTTTAAGATCTGCTGAAAGCCAATACTCATTTTGCAAAATTCCATAGTCTGTGTCCTGATGGACAAAACATCTGCAATGTGCTGCATCAACAGTCAGAGCAGCACTCAGTCATTCATTCCAGTGCTGAAGTCCACACTGTCAGGAAAACAGCTTCAAGTTCTGGATCATTTCTGGGTCTTGCTGAGCTCCATCAATCCTTTAGGAGACAGAAAATTTATCTCCCCTTGCTATCCGTAACTACCAGAGCCTCAAAATACTGGCTGATTATGAAATTCAGACACCAGTTTTTCACCCACTTCAGAAATAGTCTAACCTTGGCAGTGCGTAAGATAGTTATTTGAAGCAACACACTAATGTTTGTTAAAGTTTATACACTTGACCTCTCACTTCTCAACAGACATAAGTCCTTTGAGCAGGTACAGCTGAAATGCCAGGTTCCCACAATCAGGATTTCAGACTAATATTAACTTAAAGGATGTTCATTACACCTGTATTTAGTTATTCTTTGAGACAATGTAGTTATTTCACCCCCCATTATATGCTTTCCATCTCCATTTTCTGGAGTTTTCCAAGCAGAAGCTTTGAACCATACTGGAAAGAAAGCAAGGGCCTGACTGCCTCTCCCTATATGCCATACATTTATGCCAGTCCTGTTCCTGGGGACAGATAGGCCGCTGTTCTTAACATAACTTTAAGTGCTGGCTCTCAGAAACCTCAAGAGCTTTTGAAATCATTTGAAATATTCCAAAGTGAATCAGAAGCATGCAAGGCCAAAACAAATACTGTACCTGTAGCTTTTTCCTTTCACCATTTAGCTGGATACGTTCCTTCTTTCTGAGGTCCGTTCCCTTCAGCTAAAGCTCTTCAGCTGATGTTGGTTTGACTTGAAATTTTTTGTTGCCCTTTAAACCATCGCATCTTCTTGCTCTATGAAATCTTCCTGTCTGGGTTTTCCTCCTGTTCATCAGTTTTAGATCACCCTTGTTGTAGGAAGGCTAGAAGCTCCTCAGGGTTGCATCTTGGCCCCCTCAAGGCTGCATCTTGGTCTCCTCATGGCTGCATCTTGGTCTCCTCACGGCTGCCAGTGATGATGGCACCATGAAGACTGGGCTCTTTTCACCTTGGAGGACCAGTCACCTGGTGACTGATCTCTCCACAAACTCTGCAGCTCTTTCAGTAAATGCAATACAATCATTGGAGCTTAATTTTTATTTGCCAGACTCTAATCTCCCCAGCTGTCTTTTTAGCTGCCTAACCTCAGAAAAAAATTGACTTCTCTGAGTGCTCCCTATATATACGTTATCTGGAGGAAAAATCCATCTGTTTCATTCTGCAAGCATCTATATTTGAAACACTCAGCTTTACTTGTCTTTAGCTAACTCATTCTTCTCTGTCAGGAGCTTCTGCCTGAAACGCTATTTGCTTTTTCTCCATCAGAGAGATCACCTCTTCCAGCCTCTTCATTCAGTACTTCATTCATCAGCCTTTCAACAGCAAGAGGCGCTGGTGCAAATGCAGAATCTGTTTTATCCTCATCATTTTTTTCATCCTCCAAATGCCGTTCCTGCCATTTGAAGTTTCTGTGTGGTAATCACAGCTATGTGTATGTAGTTTCTGCTTCTACTCAACATCCCCCCTCCGCTCCACAGCTGGTTCAGTTCTGAATGGGTTTGGTTATTTTGGCAGCCATCTTATATCCCACTTCGCTCTGTGTGTCTGCATCTCTCCAGCACATCCTTGCTACTGAAAACAGAGGTTACGAGTTACAGAGGTCAACGAGTGGTGTTCCCCAGGGCTCAGTGTTGGGGCTGGTCCTGTTCAACATCTTCATTGATGATCTGGATGAGGGGATTGAGTACACCCTCAGTAAGTTTGCAGATGACACCAAGTTGGGTGGAAGTGTCGATCTGCTGGAGGGTAGGAAGGCCCTGCAGAGGGACCTGGACAGGCTGGATTGTTGGGCCGGGGCCAACTGTATGAGATTCAACAAGGCTCAGTGCCGGGTCCTGCACTTGGGTCACAACAACCCCATGCAACGCTACAGGCTGGGGGAGGAGTGGCTGGAGAGCTGCCTGGCGGAAAAGGACCTGGGGGTGTTGGTTGACAGCCGGCTGAACATGAGCCAGCAGTGTGCTCAGGTGGCCAAGAGGGCCAATGGCATCCTGGCCTGCATCAAGAATAGTGTGGCCAGCAGGACCAGGGAGGTGATAGTGTCCCTGTACTCGGCATTGGTGAGGCCGCACCTCGAGTACTGTGTTCAGTTTTGGGCCCCTCACTACAAGAAGGACATTGAGGTGCTGGAGCGTGTCCAGAGGAGGGCAAGGAAGTTGGTGAAGGGTCTAGAGCACAAGGCTTATGAGGAGCGGCTGAGGGAGCTGGTGTTGTTTAGTCTGGAGAAGAGGAGGCTGAGGGGAGACCTTATTGCTCTCTACAACTACCTGAAAGGAGGTTGTAGCGAGATGGGGGTTGGTCTCTCCTCCCTAGTAACAAGTGATAGGACGAGAGGAAACGGCCTCAAGCTGCGCCAGGGGAGGTTTAGGTTGGATATTAGGAAAAACTTCTTCACCGAGAGGGTGGTCAAGCATTGGAACAGGCTGCCCAGGGAAGTGGTTGAGTCTCCATCCCTGGAGGTATTTGAAGAATGGATAGATGCGGTGCTCGAGGACATGGTATAGATGGACTTGGCAGTGATAGGTTAACGGTTGGACTCGATGATCTTAAGGGTCTTTTCCAACCTTGACGATTCTATGATTCTAATGTGCACCACATCTGAGGGGAAGGAAAATAAAGCAGCAGTGAACACTACCAACAGGAGTGTCCCGGACTGGGCCCTCAGTTGTGATGCTTTTTTTTTTAGTGGATAAAATCCAAGCCAATGCCAAAAAGATGGAGTGCAGTACCATGGTATCACCACAACGAGGCATGTGATGCATTGTTTTAAAAGCAGCTGTGGCAAACCATTTTTATACTGTGCAGTATATCTTTCTCTTTTGGTCCATGGTGGATTTTCCCAGGTTCTATTCAACGGTAAGACAGTTTAGAGAAGGTGCTTTCCTTTGCTGTGGCATCTTCACAATGGCGAAAAAACAGTTAAAATGGTTTCCAGTTTTCCTCTTCCAAAAGGAAATAAGTAATGCATTATTTCCCTTGTGCACTTTTAACTACTCAGCTGCATCCTCCTGCCTACCCATGATCTTAAGAAGGTAAAAATTACTTTCATTTTGCTTGTAGCTATTCATTTCTCACAATGTGAATACATCTTGATAAAATAAAGGTAACCCCGCAGCTGTGTTGTGCCTGTAGTAGGAATTCTTCAATGATGACACTTGCTAGTGCAAACTCCTCTGTAAGTATTAATCACTAGGACATTCAAATTCTACCCTGTGAAGGTTTTTAAGCTGTTGAGTATGTTCTTCTTCAAGGCATGAAGAGAATTCACATTGTTGCTCCAACATATTACCTGCCCTAGGGAAGAAATTCTGCTTTATATTTTAGCAGTCCACTCCTGTATGACGATGCTGAGTAATTGGGGCCTCAGTGTAATTACTGATATGCAGAAGCACTGTTGAGCACGAGAAAGGACTGTGAAAGAAAATTCTGTGTATTGGACAATTTAGTTGTTCCAGAAATGGAATTGCAAGCAATAATTTGCATCTTAATTATTTAATTGTGTCTCAACAATTTAATTAAACAATGTATTCAAGTGAGTTCTCTTGGGTTGCCCTCAATATGGACCAACATAACTAGGGTGTGAAATTCAAGAATTAAATTTTTCTGTGGTAGATATCTCAGGGGGTCTCCACCAACTTGGTGGGCTTTCGTTTCATACAATTTCTATTAGAGAAATTTGTGTTGCACCTTTCAGAGTATTCACTGTGCTTCAGAATAACTCAAGCCTTTCTCTTCCCTGCTAGGCAGTCCTTGACTTACTTGAGACCTATGAGGTTTTTTTATGTGCTACCTCTCAGAGTGGAACCAAGAAGTTGTGTCTCCTGTTTCCACTAAGATCTGTGTAACTCTATCCAGGTTCTTCCCCACAAGATCCTTCATTTACTTGGGAGGTCCCAGCCTTCCACAAGCTTCCTGCAACTGCTGTTTGCTTCTCTAAGATGTCAATCATGCCATTGTCACTCTGCCTCTTTGCTTCAGCATCTTCTCCATTTGTATCCTTAAGTACCAGCATAAGCAAGCCTTTGGGATCCTGCAGGTCCTTCTTTTCAGACTCTTTTTATGGGCTCTCTTCTGAGCGTTGTAGAGTAGTTGCAGCACACTGTCATCTTTCTCAGTTGTTGTTTCTGTGTTCCTCCTGTGGGAAATGCTCCTAAAGAGGAAGGAACATTTTGCTTGGTGGAAAAAAGAAAAAATCAGACACAGTTCAAGCTTCAGCCTTGAAAATTTGACCCTTTGTTTTAAGCCTTTTTTTTTTAGATACTCAGTCGTACCTTACCTGTAATAACGGGCTTACCACTCTGCTTGTGATTTGAGTGTCAAAGCAGGGCATTAGCAGTAAAAGGGAAAATGGAGATAAAAAGATGTTCTGCTTCCAAGTACAGAGACAGAGCTAACTGCTAGCTTGCCAAACTGATAAAGTGGCAAGGAAGGCCTAAATGGCAGATCATAGTGTCACCCTGCTAAAGTGTGAGATATACAGACAATAGTAAACCATTGTATGTTACCATCAGAAAGGATGCTTTAACTGATATCTTAATAATTGCATGGAAGAGCTAATCCTATCTTGTCAGAAGCAGTTTTATGCGATTTCTGGAAGAACAGCAATGGACTCAATTCCCTGTGCTAAAATAGTAACTGTTTAATTCGGTGTGATTGTTTAATTCAAAAACAGAAACAACAAAAGCTGATTGTTGCCTTAAATTTGATAATAATGAATTGTGGGACAGCAAATCGTTAAGCTCAACTGCAATTTCAGAGTTTCTCTCAAACCCGTCTCCTTGCTTTGTCCTTCTCAGTCAATCCCCTTATTTTATAAAAAGCCCAACTGCATCCTAAATCCATTTTAAACTCTCGCCTTTTATTGCCTTGGCAGTTTACAATACAGCTCTTTTGTTCACTTCGTCCCCCAAATTAAATTTCCTAAGGACCAGATCCTCAGCCAGCCTAAGCTGGCGTAGTTCTATCAACAACCACCACTCTGCTGATCCAGATGATCGAGCCCCCTCCTATAAATCATTGGTCCTTTCCCCCATCCCCCAGGCAGATTGCTTGCACAGTGTTGGCAGAGTTCCTGTATCATCTGTTCATTCACTAATAACACTATTCAGCATTTATCGGGCCAGGCTGGCGCTCCACACATTCGGCAGCAAAGCTGCTATTGATTGCATGATGGGGAAGCAGAATCAAGCCGTATAAAGTCGCTTTACTTTGTATTCTGAGAGCTCTGTGCAAACTACAATGCAGTTAATTCACTAATGGTTTATATTCATCTTGCTTGTGTCATAGTGAAGAGAAAATGTTTCAACACTGCGGGGGCGGGGGGATGGTTCACATGATCGTTGTTCGGAGGATTCGAGAGTCATGTCACCAAAGGCAAGTTGTGGGCTTTGCTCCAGCAAGGACACACCTTAGTAACTGTAAGGCACATCGCCAAAGACCTCCCTGTTAAGGGAGGTAAGATTACACAGTCTGTGTTGCCTGATTACATATATCAGATGAAATTGCCAGATAAAAACAGTATGAAGGACAAAATGTTTTCAGCAGAAAGAGTGAATATGATACACTATCTACGCTCTTGCTTTCCATGAAGAAGAAACCGCACCGGGTCCATTACATTTTTAATGAAATGTTACTCTAAAAGGGTAACCAAATTATTAAGATAAGCCATATATGCTTTAAAGAACAGAATTGAATGATTGACATATTCGGCTCTAAATCAACTTTAAGACTTAAAATTTTGAAGAGTATTACTGTGGACTATAATGCTTTCCTAAAGTCTCTCCTAGTATTTTGTCAATGATAGCAGATATTAAAATAACACAGAGTAGCTTTAAAAAATGAAAGGGTGCTTGACGTTCTGCAGTCTATGTTTTGTTTTGGTTTTTAAATGGTGGTGCTTTTACCTAGCAAGAAAAATATGTTCTTCACAGGATTTAAAAAGTCTTAATTCAAATATTTTCATTATGTCACTTTTTGCAAATTTGGAAAGGTTCTGAAAAATTTGCAAAGCTCACCCATGCAATTTTTAACGTGTGTATTACCTTAAATTAATTAATTGTCTGTAGTTATTTTAAGGAGATGATTTTAAAAGTGTTTTAACGAGTTTAATCTTATAGCATTGCAGTTTAAAATACAGTATGTAGCACTAGAGTGTAACAAAATGCATAATTACAGATGTAACTGACAGCAAAAGAATGGCATATGTAAATACAGATACAGGCAAATATGCCAATCTCATTATCACTGATATGTAAATACCCACCATGGAGACACAACCTGAGCTTAATTTGTTAATACTGTCTAAAAAGCGAAAAGCATTAAAAAGTCAAGGAAGTGGTGTGTGGTGCCTTAGTTCCTCCCCAGCCAAATTACTTCTCCCTCAAACAAGCATGATACAAATGTTCATTTTCCTTGACTCACATTTTGGAGCACGTCTTGGTTCTGTTTCCACTGTAAGAACAGTCTTACAGATTTAACATCCAAGCTTGCCATATAGGCTCTTAATCCTGTGAAGATTTAAGTGCAGGGCCAGCTTAATGCACGGAGTAGCCCTAGTTACTTCAGTATGTGTTTTCTGCATGTGGAACATCAATGAAACAGAGCCCTTGTTTTCACAGTCATTATTTTTGTGTAACCATTGCTTTCTGTTTTGACAAAATTACTTTTTACTATAGCTGCAGTTCTCTGAATACCAGTATTTTTATGTAAATGTATTTGTAGCCTTGATGTGGCTTCCTAATACAAGTAGATGATTGAATTTAAATGCAATACCATTCCAGCTAAGAATCTTTGGGGTATTTCTGGTAGTGGGCCAGGGGACCTGTGACCTCTGCATTGGCCAGGGTCCTTCTCTAGGCAGCCCATGGCTCCACCAAGCTTCCCCTCAAAAACCCGCTGTCATCCTCTTCTTCCTTGGGATAACCCTACCCTCTTTCAGCATCTCGTCCCACCCTGGGGTGCTCCACGCCATGCTGTCCCAGCTGCTGCCTAAGTCTCATTTCATTCTGTGCTGTGCCCCCTTTGCCCTCTGTTGCTCACCTTCCCCTCCTCTTGCCTGGCTGAAACAGAAGAGGAGCTCGGTGTGGAGTATCACTGGGTGACTTGGTGGCTTTGCGCACGGATGACGGGCTGCTTTGGATCCACAAGTGAGGCTGAAGGACCGGCACGTGCAGAGCACTGCTGCAAGGGAAGCTGAGGCCGGGTGAGGAGAAAGCACTGCACTATAGAGAAGTGGTTAATGAACAGCTTAGAAAAAGTATTTAGGAGTCTCACTAGGCCCTCAGTAAAGAAAAAAATGTTTAGACTCCCCCATGAATAAATTTCAGCCCCAGACATGTCCAATTGTATGTGTATTTCTTACAGGTATTCCACAAAAAGCATCTGTCAGCTTCCGTGGCAGCTTCAATAATCCAAACAGCTGCATGGTTAGGAGCCCAGAAGCATCGAATTCCTGTACTTCACACTGTTCCCTGGCATTTGTCAATTGACAAGCTTTTAGCTTAGTTTATTTCAGAGCCAATGTTTCCCTTTGTCCCCCCAAATACATGTTACTTCTTGGATCTGAAGGGCCAGAAATGCTGCAGAGCAGAAGGCTGTAATCACAGCACCAGGAGGAGAGGAGCCAGCCTCAGGCATCCCTCTGAACGCAGCGTCAGTGTGATACGCTTTCTGCCTGCCAGGTGAAGCACTTGTTTCCTCACCTTATAGAATGGAGACTTAAACTTTGAAGGATGCAAGTTTGATGCCCAGCTATGACAAGGGACACTTTTTGCTACAGCATGTGGAGTCCAAGCTTTCTGAAACTAGAATAGGAGCATCTCTGGTACTAGCAAACAGAACTGCTGAGGAAACTCTGGTTTGCTGCGTTTTTCTAAGTCGTAGAATGGAAAAAAAAAATACTTTCCCTACCTAGACTTCCTCTACTAACCTTTACACTTGAGGTTCTCCAAAAGTAGAGGGTTTTCTAAACTATAAAGGAATAAGCTGGCTGTATTGATGATTGTGCATGTAGTAAGTTACTTTGTATACAACAAAAGCTTATGTAATGCAAGCCTTAAACGCTTTAAGACATGCTCTGACATCACCAAATCATCACCTGGTGGAAACAACAGCACTCCATTGTCTTACAGGAGCTAAACTCCTTTCCTCAACTAAGAATCTATTCCGCTGACTTTCAGCTCCTACGTCAAGAAACACTTTGTATGCATTTGCTTCTCTGTAACGTGAGTCGTATTTTCTTGGGTATTGAAAGCAACTGAGAAGCAGTGAGAATAGGGTCTTTTGAACACCTTTTTTCACATGTTCGCATGCTGCCTTTAATCGTGTTTGCAGGAAGATGTCAACCTTTCAGGTACAGCTCTAAGGATGCCAGTGGTGCCGTGAGATCAGGTCTCTGTACTGCCAAAGGCCACGTGACTGTCTTAGCCTGTCACAATACTTAATCGGGAAATTATTTTTGTTATGGAAACTACTTTCTTTGGCTTTTCTGCTTTAGGCTCTTGAGACATACCAGACCGATCCTGCCATGAGAAAGATGCTAACTCAGCTGTATTTCTATGTCATGCCTGTATTTAATGTGGATGGATATCATTTTAGCTGGACAAATGTAAGTAGCATCAGTAGTATTACTCAAAAAATTGTTCAGATGGGAAAGATCGAATGGTCATTACGTCATTCAAAAGTGACTTTCTGTATAATCTGGTCCATCACTTTGTGGCGTGCAAAAAAATATAATACTGAATATGTTTACCAGGGTTGGTTTGTTATGTGTACTAATAGATTTTTGCCAAAATATAGTAATATTGCTATTTAACTATTTTATAACTTATGTTAGGATCGATTCTGGAGAAAAACAAGATCAAAGAACACAAGGTTTCGGTGTCATGGTGTTGATGCTAATCGCAACTGGAAAGTGAAATGGTGTGGTAAGTCTGGAGATACTTTGGTCCACCAGTTCAGATTACCCCGTATTTAATTATCCAACAGAGTAAGTAGGTTAGGTCACATCCGTTGTGTTCTCTTTTCCATAGTTAAATTTGAAGCTACCTTCCCATAAAGCCACAAGCCAGGGCTCAAATCTTCCTTCTAGCTTCTGAAAAAATAGAAGTCCTGAACTTTGGAAAAACACATCTCATCACAAGTAAAAAGTTTTCATGGCGAGTGTGGCAAAAGTGAAAAACCACACACACAGCTATTCTCTATTTCTGCAATCATGTAAATAATTCAAAGCACAGTATTGAGCCTGGCCCATCACATTTCAGAATTTACCTGACTACAGCTTTAGGAAACATTTCAAACTTAATTTTGATTATTTTTTCATTTCTCTGAAATGGCTTTAGCTTTGGAAATGTCAAACTTGTTTTGTTGGCCTCACAGAGAAATGTCTGAGAATATTTTAAGGCCATTATTATTTGTGATTCAATAAAGAAAGAAGGTGCTTCTACATGCATGGAGATCCAATTTTAAACTCCCAGCACTTCTGTAAATACTTTCATAAAAATTGACCTCAATTTTGCATGGAGAATGCAGCAGTAATGAAATACTAGCACAAGATTTGGAATGGGTCCACTGAAGAAGAAATGGTATTTTATTAAATCTTACAGCAAGACAGTGCAACTCACAAAGGAGTAAGCAGCCATACAAGTTCTGGTGCAACAGAAAGTAATAGCACTTTGTTGTGAAATACGGCGATACATACCTGGTTCTTCTGCTGACTTGCT
This sequence comes from Platalea leucorodia, assembly GCF_965183815.1. Lineage (NCBI taxonomy): Eukaryota > Metazoa > Chordata > Aves > Pelecaniformes > Threskiornithidae > Platalea > Platalea leucorodia. The sequence continues at coordinate 38,051,886 of NC_138823.1, forward strand.
CTCCCATCTTGAGCAACTTCCTTCACCTCTCTGGGCAGCTATTTTCTCCTCCAGCATTCGTCCACCTTCCTTATTTACATTATAAAATTGTAAAGACAGAAGTTGTGTTTGCATAGCGCTAGCGCAACAGCCCTCCCTTCAGCCCGTCCCTGTTGCACTGGAAGTCTCTCTATCGCTTCCACGATAGTCTGATGACTTGCAGTAGGAGTAAGCACTGTACAGCCTGGCTTGCAGCGATTGGATTCTCTAAGTAGATTTCTGAGAACTGTAAGGATAAAAGTGAGTGTGAATAATCTGCCTGGGGAGATTACAGATGAGGTGAGAGTGAGCAGAAGCATACATTCAATACAGTATGGACCTGTGAAATATGCTTCCAATTTTTTTCAACTCTACTTGCAGTAAGGAGAGGACGGACACAGAAGCAGTTACAGAAAGCCTATGTTAGCTGAGAATCCCTCCACTACAGAAGACAGTCCCAGGGCTGCTATCACGATCCTTAAGGCAGTTTTATGTGGAAAAAATAATGCACAAATGAACCAAAAAGTCCTGCATCACTGTTACCATCTTTTACTTAAGTACATAAGTCAAAACTGCAGGTATTTTGGCGACATATATTTACTGTTCAGAAGACAGCCACTGGCATAGCTGGAATGAACAGGTCTCTTACAAAGTCTTCAGAGACGACTTATAGGTACCTATCAGTGCAACATTAAAACTCACACAGTACATTTTTTTTCTAGTCTTAATTAATCTTTCTTGGGTTCAGATCACTCTGCTCTTCCCTCTTCCTGCTCCCTAGCCACTGCCTTAAAGCACACTTTTTACTCAGTCCTGAAAATTTTCTTCAGTTTTACTGAAAACTTCTTAGTTTTCAGTAAAAAACATTTTTTCTAGGCTGAGTGAAACTATAACAGTACACACCCGCGCTGTGTGTTGGAATCCTCTACTTGTTGCATTTCTCCCCTGCACTGTACATGAAAGACAAGTCCCCACCCCAAGTTTAAAAAATAAAAAGTCCTTCCAGATTGCTCATCATCCCACCAAGCACATGCTCTGCTTCTCGCAGTGGACCCCAAACTCTGTCTGATTCTCTATTTTGCCAGAGAATAAAGAGCTCTTTCATGAACCGGGCTGACTGGTGTTTAGAAGATCCTCACCTGGTGCCCTATGTTCTCATTAATCTGACACTAAATGAGGCAGAGAAGAATCTGGATCATATCACACTTTGAGGCTTGTATAATCATGGTGTGCTTAGCATTTAAGACTGCATATGCTTGCAAAAACCTTTTAATTCAGTTCAGTCGCATTTACAGTTTGCAGACAGGCTTGAACTTCACTGTGGGGCTTCCAGGCAGGTGTGTTGGGGCAGAATCCGGCCCCAGCAAAGCCGCCGAATGCTAGCTGCAGTGAGCTACTTGGTAAAGATAACACAGCATCCCTTCTGCTTTCCTCTTCCCTTCTAGTCTAGGACTTTGAAGTAAGCTTTATGATGTTGCTTCTGTATTCTCTAGGGACTGAAAAAAGGGCTGTGTCACTGATTGTGGTAGATTTCACTTTGCAGCACCCTGTACCCAAAATAGTGCACAGAAATTGCACACAGACCCAGGCGAATACAGACAGCAAGATCTCCGGGTAGAAATGCTCCTTGCAATATATATATATGTGCGATAACTAGCATAATGGTTTAATGTTCATGAAATAAATAGCAACTTTAAAGCCAATAATGAGGTACTTAGAACTAAATTATGTCATAGGGCAAATCCAGTTAAAGGGATTGCATCTGAAGCCCCCAAGAGAGAGCAGTGGGAGTTAAAATTTCCAGTGCATCCCAGTTTCCAGTCCACCCCATTGCTCACTGAGAACAGTACCCCATACTGGCAGAAGAAGTGGCTGCAAGGAAGTTTGAGAATCATGCTCCAGCTTGTCCATCCTCCCAGTCATCCTTCTGTACCAAGGCATTGGTTTTATCTGTCTCTGCACACATTTCTGTTGTACATTTGATCTCATGATAGATGTTGGAGGATACTTGTCCTCCCCCAGTGTGCTATCTGGTACAAAAATAAGGCAGCACGGTAACATTTTATGCAATTCCATTTTCTTCTCATGACTGTAACTCAGAAATTTCACAGGAGTTGATACATACTGTATCATTTTTTTCTTTCTTGTGTTACTTTAAAAGAACTTCCAGTATGAAAATTGAGGATATCCTTACATCATCCAAGGAAACCCTCTCTTTTTACTAGCAGCCAGCTTCACTTAAGGAAAAGCATTAACTACAGCTGGGACTGCAAATGGCTCATGATAGTAGGCTGGGCAGTTTAGAGAGTTTTTTCTTCACTGAAAGTCACTAAACTGAATCTTATTTTACCATTGGGTCATTTTGCCATTAGCTTGTAGGATTCTGCTGTTTATTACGTGAAGTCCATTTTCATGATTCAGTATACAACACTGTTACAGGAGATGAAGTATCCATAAAAAAAAGCAAAGGCTCCAGAGGGTCTGTTAAATAGCTCTCCTTTAGCTATATTATCTGACAAGACATCGAGAAAGAGTGCTCTTGGGATTTGGATGACTTGGTGGCCATCTGTTCTGCAGGGAGGAGACCTTCTGCCCTCTATATAACCCTTCCATATCCACCGCAATCTAAGCACTAATACCTTTTGAAATCCCCTCCTGTGGCCATTGAATGGTAGCCTCAATTTTCATATTACAAATGAAGCTGCAGCATGAAATTCTTCCACTTTTTAATTTTGTTGGCATTAGGTTGATTGCATAACCCTGTTTTAGTTCATATTATTATGCCTTCTCACACACTGCTCTTTTCTTATTGTTTGAAGATGGCAGTACTTGCTATACAAAGGAAAGCTAATAAATCAGTGCTTTTGTACATCCCTGGTGACACCAGGGAATGTCGCAAAAAAACTATTATTATTCTGCGGGTCAGTGTAAAACATGTGACATTTTGAAATCACAGTGGATAAAAGAGCAGAGTGGATTTGCATAAAGATTGTTCTTTTAGGCTCAGACCCTAAGCTGTAAATGAGACGGTGGCTTAGATCCAGAATTGCTAAATGATAAAGGAGCCACTGCCACATCTCCTTTTCTGCATTTCATCTTTCAGTACCTCATGGGATATTACAGGCAGGCTACACTTCTGCAGCTTACTGCCACCTGACCAGGTTGACGTGGTGAAAGATATCCTCATAACTGAACCCCTGCCCCAAACTTGAAGGAAAATTAAGCCCTGTGCAAACTGAGATGATGTCTATTTTAGCTAACTGAGCAATCATCCCCTGTGGCTTGTCATTTTTTTCCCATAAGGTTTGCAAAAGTAAAAAGAGGCAGTAGTCAGGAGCTATTCTCATGTTTTAAAGCAGTCTCTAAGATAATGCCTGTTGAGGTTATCTACCTACCATTGTAACCACCACTGTAGGAGCTAGTACGTCAAAATGCTCTTGAAGGCTAGATTTGTCTTGGCAGTGACTAGTGAAAGAGGTATAGCTCTCTGATTTCAAATAGACCAACTGAGACACTTCAATGGTTTTAATATTGGAATGCTATCATAAAATGTGCCGCTCATATGAAAAGCCAGGGAAGAAAATACAATGAAGTCATGCTCTCCTTTTTCTGTTGGTTTAAAAATATGTCCTCTGGGGAGAACTGTGTGTGGTTGGCCAATTGGCAACTCGGCGTGTCTACTAGATGAACAAGCAGATTGCTGTACTGAGGTGCCACTGGCTCATGCCCATCAGTCACAAGAAAGCAATTTATTTATTGCTTTTCACACTTTTGCACGTGGGCCCACACAGGCTGAGCCAGAAGCTGACCCTTGGAAATGCTCTGTGGTCGTTTACCATCAACTTTCTCTTTCAATCTCTAGATGAAGGTGCTTCATTTCACCCATGCGATGACACCTACTGTGGTCCCTTTCCTGAGTCTGAGCCTGAAGTGAAGGCTGTTGCTCATTTTCTCCGCAAACATCGGAAACAAATAAAGGCCTATTTGTCCTTCCATGCCTATGCACAGATGCTGCTGTACCCTTACTCTTACAAATATGCAACTATTCCAAACTTCAGCTGCGTGGTAAGTACATTAAAACCTGGGAGAATATGCTTGCCTATTTTTTGGTACGTTTTGTTTTGAGAGGAGACTTGTTTCTTCAGTACTTTGTACATCTTTAATATTGAGCGGTATTTATTCTGGATCCGCTTGCAATCGCATTTCTGGTTATATAACCTTCACTCAAAGTGAGTCAGCGGTAATTTGATTAAAATGGTATAGTGCCTTCCATCCATCAGTCCCTTTAAATTACTTTATAGGATAAATCCCTGGGTTTTAATTATAGTCATTATCATTTTATTTAATTAACTGTAATGGGAATTATGTAGTTAAGTCCTTGGGCATCTAGCTGAAATTCTGTCCCTTCATGCTCAGAACTTAAACACTAGGAGCACAAAAAAGATTGTCTGCAATGTTATGAACAAAATAAAATTGAAATGGTTTATGTTTATCAATTAGAGGAGAAATCTCATAGATTTCACCAAAAGTAAAGCTTCAATTGCTTTATGTATCATCCTGCTCAGATGTAGTGTTTTTAACCCTTTAAGACAAGCAGTTAATTAACATCAGAGGCTTTTGTCTATTAGAAGAATAAATTAATAAGAATACTTTTTTTGATGCAAGTGTACAGATTTACAGATACGTGCATTTCACGTATTCCGTGCTCATCCAAATGCAGAACTATTCCCTCTGCTCACAGTCTGAGGTCTGTTTTTAGCCAGCCTCCTGTACATAAAACCCTCCCTATGGCTGATTTTCTTAGGGAAAGGTGGCTAAGTTTTACCTTCTCTTTGCTCCTGCTCACAGGCACACATTGCACCAACCAGTTGCAAGCCTCTTTCTTTCACCCTCAGTCCCCAGTAAAATTACATTGTCCATGTATGTCTCATTTTGGCCTTGACAGTTGCAGTGACTTTCAACTTACTAGTTTAAGCTAGTTTACTCCAAAGGAGCTTAACTGCACCTTAGATCTATCCTGTGCAGAATAAATGATGTAGTCAGTCCCTGGGTCTTCGCTGAAGTTTCACTCAGCTGCCCTCTCAGGAGGCTGAGCAGCCAGCACTCCACAAACTAAACTCTGTGGGTTTATTTCTGTTAAGACACTTAATTTCAGCAGCTACTAAAAATTCTCCTCTCTGATGTCATTCCTGGGAAACAGAGCAAATTAGAAGTTAACTAAGCAGCCAAAGGAGCTAAAAATATGAGACTTGTGGGGACTGACCACCCAGCCCTGCATTGACTCTGAATAAATCCATTAATCTTCTTTTTATTTTACCTTCTCCACCCTCTTTTGGGGAGTGGCAAAGAGAAAGGATCTCCCCAGGTGAATTGGTGACTATTACTTACTAAAAAACATAGACTGGGAATTTAAACCCACAGGATCTCATTCCTTTGAAGACCAGCAGGTGCAAGAATGTTTTTTTAAGAACAGATAACACAGCAGAAGGTAAAGACATGGTGTTAGGAAGAATCAGCATCTCCTCTGCAAGTAGGTGATTATTGGGTATCTGATGAAAATGTCCAGAGTAACGTAAGACAACAGCAGACGCTGTGTCAGGAAATTCATTGTAAGTAAAAGCAGTCTCTAACTGAGAGTTTTCACACATACCAGTAAATCTTCAGTACATGTTGTTCTTCTTGCTCAAGGGCTATTTCTATTCTGAGACAGGGAGTAACTGCCCCTCAGCACACACACTCTATCTTTCCATCCACAGCTTTTAGACCAAAGGAACCCGGGTTTTGATGTGTAGTAGGTGTTCCCCAGCTTTGTAAGACCTTGGATCAGCCTTCTCATCAGAGGGAGTGGAGCACAGACCTAAAGGGACAAAGACAGGCACTGTTTTAGACAACAGCCCTGGACAAATGGAAGCCAAATCCCATTTCTAAATATTTTGCCAGTATTTGGACTCTGTACTTCTTTTTATTGCAGTGGGTCAAAAAGAAGAGGGAGGTTGGAATAAGAAACTGAAGTCATTTCCTGTTATGTAGAAAGCTCATTATGGGGAAAATGAATGGAATACTGTTGCTTATTTATTTGTGCGTTTTAATATTTGCCTACAGCCGGAGGCTCCATCACCTGATGGCTCCTAAATGAATAGTCTTTAATATTTGAAGTGTCTAAAATGGCGACTTAGGCTGAAGTTTCAGATTCTCCAGGTCTCTTGGAAATTAGAGTGAGCTGGAACGCAGCAGATCTCTCTTTCCTCCTGCTGACGGAACAAGCTTTGTTGGTCTACACGGACTGTGTACAGTGGACAACTGTAGGACTCCACACATGTAGCAGATAAATAACATTTGGTGCTAACAGGGGGCCACGATTAATCCTGAGCAGAAGGAAGCATGCTTCTGTCTGGGTCATATCATTCTAGTGAGCTGTCAGTTACCATTTCGATTAAAGTGTTCAATTATTCAGAGTTGCTTTGAAACTGGAGAGCTGTGTACTGATCACAACATGCATATTCTGTTCTAATTTAGGCACAACTCTCTTATTAACACTCTCCTGAAATCTGTTCTTTTAAGATACTTAAAATGAAAGTGCACTTTAAGATTGAAAAAAACAGCAGAAACATTCATCCATCTCGAGAGTTTTAAATTTCACCTACTTTTCATCCCTTTTCATCCTGTACAGTCTTAGTGTTTACAGTGGACTTATATGGCATGACTGAGTTTGTGTATGTCTTTGTAAAAATCGGGCAATTTTATGTGAAGCTTTCTCCTTGAGGGTGTTCAAAGACTGGTTGCCTGGATTTATTCAGGATCCAACCTGTACAGTATGATGCAGTTGAGAACTGTCCCCCTCTTTGGGCACGTAACTCCAACAGTGGAAGGAAGCAGCACCCCTCAAGGCTAAGAGCATCAAGTTCACAGTGTCCAGGGACACATGCCTATGTGGTGGACGTGGACTTGGGTCACTTCTGGTCTGGCCTCCAGATGGTTGCTGCCTCTGCACAGAACCCAGTACTGTTGTGCTGGCTTTAAATGGGCATTGCCAAACTGTTTTTTCAGAAAGATTTCAACAAGGCTTTCTTCTGTTGTCTCATTGCTGTACAATGTGTAACTCATGCACAGGGAGTCTTCTCCTTTGTGGCTATGTTGTTTCCATGGTGCATTTACCAGGACATTGCTCTCCACCTGTCTCAGCTCCCTCAGCTGAGCCTTGCCTCCTGCTCCCTTGGCATCAGGCCTGTTGTCAGGCCATCCCAGCTCCACATCACAGCTCTGGGATGGTAATCATAGAATCATAGAATGTCCTGAGTAGGAAGGGACCCACAAGGATCACCAAGTCCAACGCCTGTCCCTGCATAGGACACCCCCAAAATTCACACCATATGTCTGATGACATTGTCCAAATGCTTCTTAAATGTTGTCAGGCTTGGAGCCATGACTACCTCCCCGGGGAGCCTGTTCCAGTGCTCCATCACCCTCTGGGTGAAGAACCTTTTCCTAATGGCCAACCTAAACCTCCCCTGGCATATCTTCCTGCCATTCCCTTAGGTCCTATCATTGGTCATCAGGGAGAAGAGATCAGCGCCTGCCCCTCCTCTTCCCCTTGTGAGGAAGCTGTAGACCGCAATGAGGTCTCCCCTCAGTCTCATCCAGGCTGAACAGACCAAGTGACTTCAGCCGCTCCTCGTACGGCTTCCCCTCTAAACCCTTCACCATCTTCATGGCTCTCCTCTGGATGCTCTCCAGTAGCTTTGTATCCTTTTTGTGCTGTGGCGCCCAAAACGGCACACAGCACTCAAGATGAGGCCGCGCCAGTGCAGAGTAGAGTGGGACAATCACCTCCCTCGACCGGCTGGCACTACAGTGCTTGATGCACCCCAGGACACAGTTGGCCCTCCTCGCTGCCAGGGCACGCTGTTGGCTCATGTTCAACTTGCCATCGACCAGGTCTCCAGCCTCTCATTCCCCAGTCTGTATGTACATCCAGGGTCACCATGTCCCAAGTGCAAAATTCGGCACTGCTGCTAAGTGACTTACTGCTGGTAAGCACAGCTGCTTGCCAAATTTCTGTTGAGCAACTGAGCATGGTACTTGGGGCTTCAGTGCAGGCACCAGAAAACAGCCCCAGGCTGCAGCTGGAGCTCCCCACTTCCCGGAGGCCTGCAAGGCCCCACTGCCACCGCCATGGCCTCGCATTGCTACCCCACTGCCCTCATGGGGTCCAACACCTCTGACCCCATCATGGATCTTGTGTGTGATGACTCACAGAAGTTGAGGCATCTGTCAGAGGAGGAAGAGTCCCAAGTGACAGTGCTTCCCCCCTCCTCGGACCTCCTCCCACCTCCTCATCTTTGGTGTTAGGGTGAGTTAGAGGTTACCCCTCACACCGGCTGGCAACCACATCCCAACCCGGCAGAAGTCCCAGCAGCACTGACTTCAGCGGTCCCTGCCTCCACACACTCTCTCGTGGAGGTGGCAAGAGGAAGAGGAGGGGCAAGCTGAAAATTTGTCTCCAGCACTATCATCCCTGTGCTGAGAAACAAACAAACAAACAATCAAAAAATCTAGTTGTGCCTAATCGATTTTTATTATGGAGTAAGAAAGTGCTCTTCCATTTGCTAAGAGCAGTTCTCAGTGTAAAATAAACTCTCCAAAGCCCTACTTGCTGGCCAGTAAGTGAAAATGAACTTTTTTTTTTTTTTTTTTTTTTCCTCAAATGACGTTTTAAAGCAGTTTTCTCTGGCTTCTCTACTCGGGCAGACAAAAACCCACAGCAGGAAAGCCTGCACGGGTGAGACCGAGGATTAAGCCAGAATCCCTATTCCTGACAATGGCAAACAAGTGGAAGGTAATGGAAAACGTATAAACAGAAAGGCAAGTATAGAGTAATCCTTCCCCAGTGCATTCACCTAGCGGCTGAAGAATAACAAGGTAAGGACCAAGTTCATGAAGACTTGCATAAACTGAAACCTACAGCTCTTCAGTTCATGAAAATAAAAGAACTCAAACAAGCATTGCAGCTTTACCCAGTGGTTCAAAGTCCAGCAGTTTCTAGCTCCACAGATGTTCATTTCCTGCTCTCTATAGGGAGATGGCTCTGTGTTTTCCTAGATATTCCCAGCCTTCACCGTACATTCTCCAGGATCCTTTTCTTTGAGATCATAATATTCCTTTTTCTTTTGAATACGTGTGTCCTTTCTCTGTGTTTGGATGCACTATCCACAAAAAGGATACACTAGGGCCACAAAAATGATCAGAGGGATGGAACACCTTTGCTATAAGGGAAGGCTGAAAGAGCTGGGGTTGTTCAGCCTGGAGAAGAGAAGGCTCTGGGGAGACCTTAGTGTGGCCTTTCAGTACTTAAAGGGGGCTTATAAGAAAGATGGGGACAGACTTTTTAGCAGGGCCAATAGCGATAGGACAAGGGGTAATGTTTTTAAACTAAAAGAGGGTAGATTCGGACTAGATATAAGAAAGAAATTTTTTACAATGAGGGTAGTGAAACACTGGAATGGGTTGCCCAGAGAGGTGGTAGATGCCCAATCCTTGGAAACGTTCAAGGCCAGGCTGGATGGGGCTCTGAGCAACCTGATCTAGCTGTAGATGTCCCTGCCCATTGCAGAGGGGTTGGACTAGATGGCCTTTAAAGGTCCCTTCCGTCCCAGAGCATTCTATGATTCTATGATCTGTGTGTGACCCTCAGAATTTGCCATGGGCCAGGCCTTCTGCATCCAGTTTTACAGGATGCCATGAACCTCCTAAACAGACTGCATCCATATGGATGTTGAAATGTAGGTGCTGATTTTCCCCAGACACTACTGAAATCACATTTCTGCAACAGCGGAAAGAGCTCTCCAAGCCTACATCATCTGGCCCCAGAGAAAGTTAGACCAGCATTGAACATTCACCTGTCCATCAGAGATTCAGGAGTGGAATTTGATTCCTTCCTTCTTCCCACTCTGCTGACTGAACCACTGTGGAGTGTCACAAAAGATCATTTCTCCTTCACAAGCCCAGAAGAGATGAGGTTTAGTGGACTGGGAAATGCATGCACAGGTACCGGCAGAAAATGCATTTAAACTGCATAAAAATATTATTTCATCTCATGGTCTTACATATTGCCTAAATTTGTTGTGTCACTAAATTGGTATATATACCTATAATTACAAATGGTTAATGGCTGATCATTCACAGTGCAGTGAGCTTCTTTATGCCAAGAAAATACCAAACCAAGTTTTTCAGGGAATTAGGGAATTGCTGTCAATAAAAATAAATAATGCGTTTATCCTTTAAAATAATTTTAAATTAGCTGCCACAGGCTCATGGAACAGAGCGTTGCACCGCAAGTCAATGATCCATAGCTCAGCTTCCAGTCCCATTACAGTATTGAATGCAAAGTCTAATTTACATATTTGTTTTTCCCCCCTACACAGGAATTGGCAGCCTATAATGCTGTTAACGCTCTTCAGTCAGCCTATGGCATAAGATACAGATACGGTCCTGCATCTAGCACTTTGTGTAAGTTTTCCTCTGGCACAGGTTTGTGACTTTGACCTACCTATAGTAAGAATGAGATTACCCTTACTATAACAAAGAAAGCAAACACTGTTTAAAGTGAACTTTGTTCCAGTTGTATGTGGTGAGGAAGGCGGAAGATGAAGTTTTGTAACTGATTCAGTCAGTTGATTGCAGTAAGATTAACTCCATTGATGCAATAAAAGGGATTAAAATGCAATGCATTTGAGAGGCAAAGCCAGAAAATAACATGTTCAGAACATATAAAACCAGATTTTTAAAAAAGAAGCATAAAACAGGATCTTAAAAAGTATGTCTTTATCAGATACTGTAAATGCACTACTAAGTTATAAAGTATCTGGGAGGAAATAATTCAAAGTAGGTTTCTTTTTTCACCATTACTTTGCCTCTCCTTCCGTGCAATTGTGATAGATACAGCTATTCATGGAGTTTATTCTAAAATTTAGGGTGATGTCTTTAAAAGCTAGGTTTCAAATGTCTCTATGTCTAGATGATGATAAATAATAGCAACAGTATCTTTATTTGGACATCTTCCATTTTTCAGAGAGCGATTTCAAATGCACTTTTCCCTATAACAAAATATCCTTAAAATATGCCTTTTAAATATGTAACAACATTTTCAGGCAAGGTCTCCACATAGACAGATAAGAGAAAAAGAAGTTCAACAGGTTTCAACGAGACACTTTTTTTTTTTACTGAAACTATGAGGCTTGAATGCTCTCGGTAATGATAACAGACACTGACAAAGTAAGAAGCTTAAGTAAATAGCAAGATTTTTCACAAGTAACCTCCTGCATCTCCTCTGCTGTTGCCATGTTTTGGCTAGAGCTCCACTTTATTGTGGGCCTCATCTCACAGCACGGTCATCATCTTGTGCTCATTACAGTGCAGTCAGTCGCTACGTCAAAGAAAGAGCAGTGTGAATTAATGCCCGAATTGCACAGAAGACAGCAGGCCACATGAGAGATGGATCGTTATATAAATATAAGTATCTTGGGTAATCAACATATGGAGATAACGAAAGCATAAGAAGCACACTTCCTCGAGAAGGTTTGTTAATATTAGACACCACCTATGCAAATGCTCTCATGCTGTAGGGAAATGGTGAGAAACTAAGACAGAAATGAAAAGAATTTTAAAAGCACTTTGAAAAGGAGAATGTAGATTACTTTATCAACTTTCTCCCTTCTCCCTGCAAAGCAATTGCCTAAAAACCCCATGTTAAACCTAGGAGCGTGAAGAGCTCCAGTCCAGCTGGGAGATCTTTGTGGAAGCAAAGCTTTAGACTGCACTCACCTGGGAACAAGAACAGTTTGAGGCTTTATTCTAAATGTTCTCTTTTATTAAAGTTTTGCTTTGCACAAACAAGTCAGTTATTAATTTTTTTCCTGTGAAAATCAAGGGTCTAATCCGTATTGTGCTGAGCACCTGTCACCAGGTGCTGGGTGTCCATGCCCTTCTCTGAAGGGTGTTCAGGATCAGGGCAAGTAACAGCTGGAGTTGCAAGTATATTCACCGAGTCCTGGAAACAAAATGCCACAAGAACCCTCTGGTGCCTTCAACATGACCTGCATTTAACATTTTTAAAAATTTTCTGTGAATTCCCTCTTTCAGATGTGAGTTCTGGGAGCTCTATGGACTGGGCCTACAAAAATGGCATCCCCTACGCATTTGCGTTTGAGCTGCGTGACACTGGCCATTTTGGATTTTTACTTCCCGAGACGCTGATCAAACCAACCTGCACAGAGACCATGCTTGCAGTTAAAAATATAACTCTTCATCTGCTGAAGAAATGTCATTGAGAGCTATTTCTAGGAGCTGGAAGTGAGTGTTTTACTCCCAGTGCTGCTGCCCTTCAGCGTGTTCAGTTGCCATTCTAAGCTTGGCCACTTCAAAATTATAGAAGCTAATGGGAAATACGGTATTGTTTCTACCAGATTTACTTGGTGGAAAATGGAAAAACTCATTTAACATCTGCTCTACAAAAGTCCATAAAGTTGATATACTAACTTAAGTTACAAGTTTGGTGTAAAATAGTCTGTTCTTTTTGCAATAAAGCTTTGATTCTGAAACTCCAGTGGGGCAGATCCAGGTCCATACACAGGTGCCTGAAATAAAACTCCACTTCCAGACAGTCCCTGGCCTTACTGGTTTCCCTACCAGGAAGACTTCCCTTAGTGGGGTCTCTTGAACCAAGGGATAAAGTTTACATTCATGCATATGTACTCTGTGACCCAACGCAGGCCCATGTCTATAGCAGTAAATGGCATATAGTTGCAGCTGGCCACGCTGCAAGTAGGAATGCGGCTTTCTTCTGCATGTATACATACATATGTATATGCACTTTCGTGGTTTCTTTTTTTCATGTAATGCAAGAATTTGACCCAAGGTTTCCTTTAACTGTTCAGAGAAACCTATTTTCAAATGTATATATTGGGGTGGACTCAAAATCAACATATTGCCTTTGAAAATGTAACTTTCCTAGAGATATGTAAGAATGATAATGAAATATTATTGAGGTATACAATACTCTGCTTTATGGAGAGACAAAGCAACTTGCCATGACTTGGAACTTGAAAGCCGGCAGTCGACTGGTGCATCTGGGTTCTGCTGTCGTGTGGCTGCCCATTTCCACCAGCCAAGGATCTAGCCTTAAACTGTAATTAACTGATGTTTTATTTATCAGTATTCTTGCAGTGAGTTCTGTAGCTCTGTGGCTATGTGGCTGTTCTTCTTGGAAGTTGTATTTTTTGCATGTTTGAAAGGAATTAATAATAGATTCTTAAGTGAGCCAGAAGCGAAAGCAGAAGCTTTACAGCTGAAATACGGTGAATAAGCACCATGTTTAAAAGAATAATAACGAAAGAACAGAGAATGTAACAACTTATTGAGGGTTTTTTGGTACTTTTAAAATACTATTTTTTGATCTTATTATATCTGCAAAAGCATATATTTTACTTTATTAATTTTGAGTTTAATCTTATGCCATAACATGTTAAATAAAACATATTTGTTAATAAAATCATCAAAGGCTTTTGAAGTATTCCTCATATTTCATTTAATTGTTAAATCTTTAGTTCAAGGATGTGACAGTTTTACCTATCTGTAAAACATTACTGACACCAAGGGTGCGATATTTTAAAAAACCTACATCCTCTCTAAATAAGTGCTTGAATTTAGCAAAGGAGCAACCTTTATGAGAGTAGGGAGCACTGTATTTAATGAAGAATACCATTGTTTTCAGGACTGCAAAAGGCAATCAGTGAGCAAAGATGACAGAATTGCATTCTATTTATTTAACATTCTGTTAATAAAAAGTATTTCTGTTAAACAAGGTTTCTGAAAGCTTGTTCAGATTTGATTAGTTCAGACTTGTTTGAGTAATGCAAGTTTCTATTAGGGTTTAATAAAAACCTAGGGGACAGAAGATTTCAAAATGTCTATCCACTAGTCATCTCCAATGGCTTATGACCATAATCATTAAATATTTTGAAGACAGCAATAACTGTCTTTTGCTATGCACAGATTCTTAACCAACGGTATTGATAGTGGTGCAAATTAAATATTAGCACCAATTGTTGTGAGTTATTCTGGATTTAGGTGACAAGATTGAACTCCTACAAGGACATAAGAGACTGAAGTGAAGGACAGAAGGCATGAGAGATGCCTAATCAGCATGAGGCAAGTTTACCTCTGAATTGCTACAGTACAAACCTTTCCAAGTATGGGCCAGGGGAAACCAGATTCAGATGTGATGGTTTGATTCCTGCTCGTAGTCCAGCAGTTCGTCATATGAAACATTTCATCTATCTTGATACCATCACATCTCCACTGGTACTGAAAAGTAATTGAACTCTTGGAGCAAGAAAGAAAAAAAAAACAAAACCCCTCTTTTAGTTACCAAAATGACCTAACATTGTAGATCTAGTTGACCTTCTTGGACAGGAATAATTGCAAGTATTCTTACATTTATCTAAGAAGCTTTGACATTTAGAAGCACTTGATATCAAAAACAGTCCATGAACAAAGCTACCACCTGGTATCTGGATGGACTCAGTCTGAACACTATGTATTACGTGCAACTGAAAACTCTGAGCTGAGTTTTGAAGACCTGTGCAGGGTAATTTAGTGCCCTATAACTGAATACAGTAAACAGTCTCTGAGCCCTTTAATTTCAGGGTCAGTAAAGCTGGTCAGAAAGACAGTCACTAGAAAACAACTAGCCCTATTTCCTGAATTAAGAATTTGTAAGACAATTTATCAGCGAGAGTTACTATTCAACTATTCGAGTTTATTCACTTTAAACAATCCCTTCCCTTTTTATGTTTACATTCAATTTAATGGTACCACTCAAAGAATAAGAAATTCAGTAGCATAGGTAGTGTAATAAGTATTTTTGTAAGCCCTTTGAGCTGTCCTTTGCCTATGCAAAGCTACTATATAATTGCCATACTTTGTTGTTATATAGCAGTCACATTCATTGTTAAAAAATGTTAGTCGCACATAACGACTTCATGGTTTTGGCTTCTGTACCTAAAAACCAGATGCTACCATTTTCATGCAGTTCTTAAGCGATGGTAAAACACCAGGATAATATTTTAGATGTGTAGAGATACAACTACCCCTCTGCTTTAGAAAACAAGAAAAGAGAACAGAAATTCAAATAAATTACAGAGAGACGTTTTAAATATAAACCCCGTGATAGTAGCTACACTTCTTTAAAAACGTTTTCACCACACAAAATACCTTTTCTGAGTTACAAATTTAAAAGACTTCTGTCCACGGAAAATGTAGGCTATTTGGCACGCTTAACGTATGCCCGATTCTCATACTCATTCAGGATAAAAAAATTAAGGTCCAAACAGCTGTAATTCCTTCCTCCTTCACTGCGCAGGAGGAAAGCTGGGTGCAGAGAGAGCTGCCTTCGGGCTGACTGCACCGGTAGGCTTTCAAGCCCCATCAACACCACGAAGTCAGGAGTACCGATGCTGTTAGCGGATCTGTCTTGGAGGAAGGCGAACAACTCCAGAGTGGTTTTCGCAGTCCTCGGCTGAACGTGCCTGTGGCCCTAAGCACGATGCACTGGTTGAGCAGCTTGTCGGAAATTCACAGCCTTAGGCTGCATGTGGTGTCAAAAGGGCTTGCCTTAACAACAAGGTCTGCTGCTAATATCTGCAAACTCAGGATAACCAGAGTCACTCCAGAGCAGTGAGCTAACACATGGTTCTCCTTAGCAAACGTTTGGGCCAAGGACATTTAGAACAGGCAAATCTTTAGCCCCTGAATGCTTGTCCTTGCCTGACAGGCAGGAGTGGTCAAGCAGAAAGTCTCGGCTCTCTCCGCTTGCAGATCCTTTCAAGCCTTCTCCTGAGAGACCGAGTCAAGCACGGCGGGGCTTGCCCTTGGATTTAGACATCAAGGAATGCACTCATACATAATAGATTCAAATGTTAATTAAAAAAAAATCTGCCACTGTCCCCAGCCATGCAGAAACTGCACTTTGCCTGTGACAAAGAGAATCCACCCATTGCCGTAAAGACACGAGGTAATATATTTCATCCGTCCTGCCTGCTCTTAGAGTCCAGCCACCTTACCACTCCTCGGCGTTATTGAAAAAGACATGCGGCAGAACAGCCATAACAATGAAATATTTTAATCTACCCCCAGGTCTGTAGGAGCATATACTTTATCTCAAATAATAGATAACCGCTTCTGAAATAAATATTGTGGTACGACTGCGAGCAGGTGTTTTAGTCTTTCATGCTGACTACTATGTGCCAGGCTATTCCTCTGCATACCAGGATGGCTCGATGCTGGGACGGCTGTCTCTTTTTTTAACTAAATAATGAACCCTTTTTATTTTACCAATTCTGAGCAGAATATCAAGTTAGGTTTGAAGATATATACACACAAAAGAGCCTGAGAAAGTTTCATTTTATAATAGAATTTTCAATTTTCTTGAAAATAATGCATCTGTTAAAATCACAGCCAGAGTTTTCAGGCAGCTTATTGTTTCCAGCATGTCATAACTGAAAAAAACAGTATAGCAGCCTGAAAAGCCGAGCAGAAATGACTGATCTACTTACTGCTTCATTTCCCCTGTTTCATTTCACTTTGTTTCTAGATTGAGAAAATCTGGGTTGATTGGGCTGAATTGAAGCATCACAGTCAAAAAGCTGAGTGTAAAGGGTTCTTCTGTGCTTAATGAGCTAGAAATAGCTACTTTAAAAAAAAAAAAAAAGGCAACTTGTTATATTTTAAGTGCTTTATACAGACTAATTGCTTTACTCTGTTTGAATTAAATTATCACATTCACAGAACTTATCATGGTTTGGAATGATGTATTGTTATTTTCCTGGGAGCCAGCCAGTTTTCTAAGGGTTAAATGAGTGAAATGCCTGCTAGTGTGGTAGGAGAACCAGAGCTGCCCTTTGGCCTTGTTAGCACAGAATCTGTCAAAAAGGCAAAATACACTTGAGCCTTATCTAACACGATAAATTTGCTATATCATGCTGCATGCATCTCCATTTCTCTTCCTCCGTTTTAAAAAAGAAGTGAATACTGTCTGTCGGTGACGACTTCAGGCTATGAAAGTCCCTAACTTTTGGTACTAAATTTAAATCATGAACCTGTTAAAATATGTGAACTTCCCCACATACCTACGCAGATCCATTCACACACAAACAAGATGTCTGTCTGCACAATGTGTACTGTGTGATGGTTTACGTAATGGTGTAGCTGCAATTCTTGGCAACCACAGGGCTGCTGATAGCAGGCAGCATGTGTTCAGCATCTCTCCTCTGCCTGCTGTAAGCACATGCAAGTTCAGCTTGTTTGCCCAGTTCCCTAAAAGCCCCCAACACTATTTCACTAGTGCAACGCAAGAAGTTCTCCTCCTGAGGTTGCTGCGGCGTATTTCTGTGGATTATCTGCTACTACCATTAATACACCAGCTACGAGCTCAGATCACGGGCCAAGCCCTTTGTGTGTTGCAACCGTATAGAGCTAAGAGGTTGGGTTTTGCTATTGCAAATGCTTAGGGCAGAGGCTGTAAGAAGGTGTTACGCCCTCAACTCCCAATGCGGACTGCATCCCAGAAAGCCTTCATTACCTCGTGGGTTATGAAGAAGGCCCTATACCATTGCCCATACTGACCAAAGGTGTGTCTAAGGCTGTTCCTGTGAAGTCTGGAAACACTATGGAGAGCACTGGAGAGCCTACAGGCCCACACCAGCTGCCACCAGGACTTCTGGACTGCTTCTGGACAATTCTTCCATATATGAGCCATTTGCAGGAATACATTTGTAAAACAATAATTTTAGACCAAAAAAACCTTTTCTTATACATTTTAAAGGTTTTCTGTTAAAGCTATTGTGATTATTTTAATGAGGTTTCTTTTCTGAGAAATTAGCTCTCTTTTCCGAGAAGCTGAGGTAGAAATAACCTGAAGTTGCTGTCATGCTGAAGGCTGTTCAGGGAGTCAGTGGATGCAGTCCACTACCTGTCAAACACACAGCTACCAACACTGCTGATAATAAGTGCAACTTTCAGGAGATGTCTCAGCAGAGACCTCACAGCAAACATTTCTGAAGACAGGGCTACTCTTCAGAGAGCAGTTTTGATGCAGACTGGCTAATGAATGTTGGGAAGCTCATCTACAACTCTCTCCTCTTGAGCTGAGAGTAGGAACATCATGTTTCCACAGCTGTCAGGACTGCACTTTTCAAAAAAACGTTGAAGCCTGTATCAGAGTTTTAACAGAGAAAGGAAGGTCCCCGCTCATTTCGCACGCCTCTGCACGGCACCGGGGGAAGGGCTCCTTCGCTGGTGAGCCTGGCTGCAGATCTGCTGGCACCCAGCCCATCAGAAACAGCGTATTTAAAATTGCCGGAATCACCCGGTTTTTGCTTTTGCCTCTTTGAGAATCTTAAACAATCTGTCAGTGCTAAAGCCTGAACATGCGCAAGAATAACTCTCATGCATTTAGGTGTCTATTGAAGGACACACAAAAAGCTGATTTCTTAAAAATTCCTTTTTGGATTTAATTATTTCCATTCTGCTGGAAACTAACAGTTTGTACGTACAGGGGGAGAAAACGAAATCCCAGAAGACAAATGATTTACGAAAAGTTTTATCCAAAACCATACAAAGTACAGTATGTATCATCTTCGTACTCTAATTCTGAACGCACAGACCAAAGGTGGAACAGTTGGAGCATGTTTTCTGTTTTCACTCGGTAAAAATAAAGGACTAAAAATAAAGGCAAAGGACAGAAGTCTAACATAGAGTAGAGGAAAAAGTCCAAATTAAATAGCAAGACTCTAGGCCCTGAGAGCAGCAGAGATTACTTGGAATAGTATAAAAAGGCATGTTTATTTTTAACCAGGAATAAAATCACTGAAGCACCACTACTTAAGAAAGATGAAAGGAAATAATGTTGAATAATGTTAATGTGTTGAATAATTAGAGGACTGCTGGGTCAGATGGCCTGCTGGGAGAGCAAACGGCTATCTGTGACTAAACAAACAGTTGGAAGAACAAAAGTTAGAAAAAAATTGGCAAACAAGCAGAGACTAATCATTTTGGATTGAATGACACTCTGTGAGAAGTATAAAAATATCTTTATCCTGAGTAAGTAAAGTAAACAGATACTGCTGGGATTATTTCTAAAAGTAATAAGCAGAGAAGATCAAAGGGACACTAAAATCAAGAGAATCACTTCTCTGTTCATCTGATGGTGTCAGAGCCCACAATCAAGCTTCTCTTACCTAAAAAATTACCTGCCTTTGGAGTATTCCCATGGGGACAATGTTAATTAATATTCAGGAACCCTGGGACATAATTAATTTTTAGTGTTTGTGGATATTAGCAAAGAGGTAAAGGTATCTAGGAACGTTCACTACCTTCCCTGCCAATTGCAGTGTTTCCCACTCCATGCAGTTGGCACCTTTATCTCCACCTCTCCAGCTGTACGTGTGGATAAAGCCTAACACAGCAAAACTGGATGGGTATCTGCTGTGTGAAGAAGCAGGGGAGCAGATTCCATACAGAGGTAGGTTTGGGCTGTATTTCCACAAGGGAATGCATATAAGTGTAAAAAGCGCCATATATCTGCTGCAAGATACTGGAGACCAAAGGTGAAGAGGGTTAAGATTAGCTTCCTTTATGGAGAGCCTCATTTGTCATAAAATTCATCAAAATATTGATCCCATTGCATGGTAGAAGTGCATTTCTTCTTCCACTTTTCATTAGACATCCATAATGCCACGCAATGATGATTTTTCTCTATTCTTCTGCACTGCAATGCATTTCGTAAGGACACAGCTTTTCAAGAATTGATTCATACTATAGCTGAAAAGGATAAACTTGCAGTACCACCAATATACAGAATGAAATTAAAGACATGCAATAAATTCCAAGCAAAAAGCAGTACTGGAACCCAGGAGATGAGACACATATGGGATGTTTCCAAGGAAGGCTCTCCTAAGCTTCACTAAATCTTGACAATGTGTATCTGTTTAAACCACACTTTATGCTCAAATTCACTGGAGTACAGAAGTCAAGGCTGCAATCAAAGGGAATACTATTGGATATGTATCATTTTACTTTCCATTCAGTGTGGGAAATTATTTTAAGACAGCCAGAGTCAGTCTATTTGCCTAGTATATATCTTTTTAAAAAGGAACAATAAATAAGAAATAATCTTTAACCTCTGCAAATTTCTTTGCTATACAAAAAAGTATTACTTATCAAGGCTCACACACATCAATTACAAATCTCTCTGCGCTTCACCTTAGGTGTTCCCTGACAATTATACACACCACCACAAAAAAGATCCAAACCTTTAACAGCCCAATCACTGTTATTCAGCATATTGACAACAACTGGCAATAATCCTACAGCCAAAAGCATTACTTGAGGTTTCTGAGATATCCCAGTAAATCCTCCCATTCTTTCATGTCTGGAAAAAAAAAAAACAAAACAGGGAGCCCTTGTACCTCCTCCTAAGGGACAGTAATGCAGGGTACTAAGAATAAGGAGGTGTTTGAGTTACAGGCTTACCAATGCTGCCATTCAGCTCCTGTTTTTTCTGTATTCATCCCCTGGGGTTGCAGGCCTCAACTTTCACCTGTCTGGGAGGTGAATTTCACAGTCCTTCTGCTCTGAAGGTGGGATTTAACTCATCTGACTTCAACTATATGACAGCTATTCATCTAAACTAAATTGACTTGGTTCCCTCTGTAGTTGGTAGAGAAAAATCAAGGATGTAGAGGATGATGGGTCACATCTATCTTAGACTTGGTACCATCGGTACTGCATGAGTTACTCATTAGACGTTAGTCTTTTTGCACAGCAAGAGTCCAGATGACAGTTTAGACTAGGTGCCTAGTTTTTACAACTGTTAAAATTAAGATAAATTCCACCCTAGGATGAGACATATCCTTTAACTTCCAGTACATCAACCATGCTTACACACCAGCTCTGGCTGAATTCAGATGCCTGAAGTTCTTTATCTCAGGGCTGCCCATAGCACACAGGACACCCAGTGAACAAACAGCCTTCTTAAAAATAAATGTTATTTTTTTTTAGTTGTAAATATTTGTCTAATAGAAAATAACGGACACATAATCAGCAAACTGTCTACATATATTTCTGTCATGTAACTTCAACGATAATTCAGGCAGACCTAATTTCTTCAGCCACCAGAAGTGAAGCCTGGCATCTTTCAGGTTCTGTGGACCATGAATGCTTCTCCTTTTCTGTCCCTCTCTCTCATGTCTCTTTTAATCCCGCCAGTTATTTTTGTAAGGCTACATTCACATTTAATTTCTTGTCCTTGTAGTTTGCTGGAGAGGGAGCCAAAAATGTAAAGAGCCCCCATAAATAACAATTAGCTGTCTAACTTTGAGTTAGCTGCCTGATGCATTCTTTTTCTTCTTTTTTCCTGGACAGATTTTTTACAAGTTAAACAAATGCTACTGTACAGCATACAGAAAATACCAAAGACACACAACATACCAGTACATGAATAATCAAGCAATGTAGAGTATTCAAAATCTATCGTAGGGCAGTTCTAAATCTGTCACCGAAAATAGCAAATTCCAGGGTTGGTGAGACCCTGTGGATTTTACCCCAGCAGCTGACTGGCAGCCAGCTGCCTGCTGAATCCATAGGAGACGCCCCTTTAAGCAGTCAGTCTCCTCTGTTAATTCTCTTTTTCCTGCTTCTAGCAGGCATTATACAATATTTAAATGCTACTGAGTTTAAAGCGGTCCCTGAATTTAAAGTGAAAATGTTATCTTATTTGTATAAGACTGTATAAGAATTTCACGTTTGGTGCAAATGATCAGTAATTGAGATTAGCAAACAAATACTCAAAGTAAGCTATAGCCTCTTCAGCTTCCCACTGCAGAAACCAATCTTGTTCTTACAAAAGCCAATACCTTCATTAGAAAGAAAATCCGCTCTGAGCTTTTTATGAGCAACAAAACCAAAATGCAGTCATAGCTTCATGGTAAAACATTTATTAGAATTGTACGAGTGAACTAAATGCTTTCTAGTAAATGACGTAGTAATAATAACCTCAGAATTTATGCACAGAATATTCACTACAGATTTCTGTGTTCTGTGATTTTTTAAAATAAATGAATGTTTGCAATTATTGCAACTACATTTAGGTTTGCAAATACACCAGAATGTTTTCATATTGTATTTCACACGGTGACCACATTTACCAAATGTGCACAAATATGCAAAGCCTGCTTATAAGACATTGCTGTTATCTCTCGCATTTTTAAAACAGAGCACAGTCAGCTTCCATAGAAGGCTCACACCTATTTTGAAGGACACAACCTCATTCTTATACAGTACACTGTGAATTTAAAGGCAATTTGGATTTTAATCTTCTACCTTTGATCCAGCACTGCAATGAAAAGTGAAACCATGCATTTAAACCTCCACAAACTTGGGGAAAATTCTGGTGGGGTCTCACATTTTGTGACATGAATGCCTCAAATTACTATTTTAAAATTATGTCCAATTGTCTACCCTCCTTTATATATTTCTCCATGGACTATTATGCCTTAAGATTAAGGAAGCTACCTTGCAGGTGCCATACATGCAGCCACACCAAAAAAGGCAGAAATTCCAGTTGCCTGTGCTGAGCGTTCTCTTTTCTGAGTATCCAGATTTGGGTTGACCTCATCCATGTGAGAGAACTTACTGCCAGCACACTTCGTTTTGAAAAACCGTACCATATTGTTTCCTTCTTACATCTGTGTTCATGCTGCTTGTGCGCGATAATATCCCACGTATTATTTCTGTTCTAAAATCGCAAGCAAAGGCGAAGCAATGTGCTGACAAGAGTTTAATCCAGGAAAAGTTAAGGAAGAACAAACTAATGAACAGAAGTGGTTTGTCAAGTGAGCATTTTAAGGATGCCACTTGCAGCTATCCAGAGGTGTGACCCCCATCCCATGCACACACAAGTAGACCAGTTCAAGCTCCACTGCCATAACCTGCTATGAAATTCATGTAAGCAAGCTTTTATTGCAAAATGTATCTAGTCCCAGTGCTAGCCAAAGAAACAACTTTGGTCCAATCACATGTAAAACACCATAAAAATCATCATTAGTGTTGACTTGTATTGTTAGGTATCCATTATAGGGGCCCTGTGCAAAGCCTCCTCTTCACAGACTCCTTGTTTAAGAGAGGGTTGCAGTACCGGTAAGCACAACTTACCTCAAATCACATTTGTCAGGAACTGCGAAGAGACGCAGTCACAAAAATCAGTAATGGCTCTATGGATTCGGAGGAACTTGGCCCTGTAGAATTACCTGCTGCGTGTCTCACAAACTACGATAAAGAAGATTTTTACCAGCCCAACAACATTTATTTGCTTGGCCTTCTCAGCTACAAACAATTATAAATTGCACCTCAACAGTCCCACCAGTGGCATAGCAACATTTTCTGATAGCCACTGTCCCTACTCCTGTATGAGGAGATCTAAAATTATAAAGCTTTTAGCAAGAAACAGCACACAATACACACTTTCAGATATCAAAACTAAACGCTCCAGATCTGCCTGGATCTAAACCCAGACAGCAGCAGCTTTGAATGTCATGAGAAACCATCCATCATACATGCTGTGAACCAGTCAGTCGAGTTTTTAATGATCCAGATTGCACATCAGCTCTGACACTTCACTTGAAACTAGAAACATCTTGGAAGTCTAATCAAAACTGTCATAGGTATTTCAAAATGTCTTGTAAAGATATTTGAGTGAATACACATCTAGTAAATACTTAGGGAGTTAATTGGGGTACGAGAATGAATCACTACAGTGCTTCTTTAATGTCTTTCTTCTAGGCAAGAATATCCATAACTCCCATTCAATTTTATCTTCCTAGTTATTCATATGCAAAATCTTTCATTCCTGCCACGAAGCCCACAGTTTATAACGTATATGCTGAAATATCAGTTATTGCATTTTTGACAGGAAATAACCCACTGCAGTTGCTGGAGGAAACAATCAGGCAGATTCAAGGATCACTTCATGGCAGTTAAAAGTGGTTATTGCTCCAGTCTCATTGCTTCTCACCTTAATTCACATGACTTTTATGACCTCTCTGTCTAAGCTTTTCAACACGGATATTAAAATACTTGGAAACCATCCTTGTTATTCATTTCACTTACCCTGCCCACAGATTAAAGGGATATTTTCCTCCAGCTGAATTCCATTCAACTTTTCTCAGTTCCTTTTCATTTTCAACCCTTCTTTTGTTATTATCAGCTTATTGAAAGAGATCTGCGTAAACCTTTGAAAATGCACAAGTTCTAAAGCTGAATTCACCTCAGATCAAGGGCAAGAGAGTCATTCAGCATGTAAAAATTAGGTTAAAACTAATGCTTCGTGCTCCCAATATCTAGGCTATTGTTGCGGTTTAACCCCAGCCGGCAACTAAGCACCATGCAGCCGCTCGCTCACTCTCCCCTGGTGGGATGGGGGAGAGAATCGGAAGGGTAAAAGTGAGAAAGCTCGTGGATTGAGATAAAGACAGTTTAATAGGTAAAGCAAAAGCCACGCATGCAAGCAAAGCGAAACAAGGAATTCATTCCCTACTTCCCATCAGCAGGCAGGTGTTCGGCCATCACCAGGAAAGCAGGGCTCCATCACGCATAGTGGTTACTTGGGAAGACAAAACGCCATCACTCCAAACGTCCCCCCCTTCCTTCTTCTTCCCCCAGCTTTATATGCTGAGCATGATGTCATATGGTGTGGGATATCCCTTTGGTCAGATGGCATCAGCTGTCCTGGCTGTGTCCCCTCCCAGCTTCTTGTGCACCCCCAGCCTCCTCGCTGGTGGGGTGGGGTGAGAAGCAGAAGAGGCCTTGACGCTGTGTGAGCACTGCTCAGCAGTAACGAAAACATCTCTGTATTGTCAACACTGTTTTCAGCACAAATCCAGAACATAGCCCCATACTAGCTACTATGAGGAAAATTAACTCTGTCCTAGCCAAAACCAGCACAGCTATTTATCCACCTGAGGATACTGAGGGAGCTGGCAGAGGAGCTGGCCAAGCCACTCTCCATCATTTACCAGCAGTCCTGGTCAACCGGGGAGGTCCCAGCTGACTGGAAGTTAGCAAATGTGACGCCCCTCTACAAGAAGGGTCACAAGGAGGATCCGGGGAACTACAGGCCTGTCAGCCTGGCCTCAGTGCCGGGGAAGGTCATGGAGCAGGTCATCCTGAGTGCCATTACGCCGCACGTGCGGGACAACTGGGGGATCAGGCTCAGCCAGCATGGGTTTATGAAAGGGAGGTCCTGCTTCACTAACCTGGTCTCCTTCTATGACAAGGGGACCCACTTAGTGGATGAGGGGAAGGCTGTGGATGTTGTCTACCTGGACTTTAGTAAGGCCTTTGACACTGTCTCCCACAGCATTCTCCTGGAGAAGCTGGCTGCTCATGGCTTGGATGGGTGCACTCTGCGCTGGGTTAAAAACTGGCTGGATGGCCGAGCCCAGAGAGGGGTGGTGAATGGAGTCAAATCCAGTTGGTCATGAGTGGTGTTCCCCAGGGCTCAGTGTAGGGGCCGGTCCTGTTCAACATCTTCATTGATGATCTGGATGAGGGGATTGAGTGCACCCTCAGTAACTTTGCAGATGACACCAAGTTGGGTGGAAGTGTCGATCTGCTGGAGGGCAGGAAGGCCCTGCAGAGGGATCTGGACAGGCTGGATCATTGGGCCAGGGCCAACTGCATGAGATTCAACAAGGCTCAGTGCCGGCTCCTGCACTTGGGTCACAACAACCCCATGCAACGCTACAGGCTGGCAAAGGAGTGGCTGGAGAGCTGCCTGGCAGAAAAGGACCCGGGGGTGTTGGTTGACAGCCACCTGAACATGAGCCAGCAGTGTGCTCAGGTGGCCAAGAGGGCCAATGGCATCCTGGCCTGCATCAAGAATAGTGTGGCCAGCAGGACCAGGGAGGTGATTGTCCCCCTGTACTTGGCATTGGTGAGGCCGCACCTCGAGTACTGTGTTCAGTTTTGGGCCCCTCACTACAAGAAGGACATCGAGGTGCTGGAGCGTGTCCAAAGAAGGGCAAGGAAGCTGGTGAAGGGTCTAGAGCACAAGTCTTCTGAGGAGGGGCTGAGGGAGCTGGGGTTGTTTAGTCTGGAGAAGAGAAGGCTGAGGGGAGACCTTATTGCTCTCTACAACTGCCTGAAAGGAGGCTGTAGCAAGGTGGGGGTCGGTCTCTTCTCCCAAGTAACAAGCACTAGAATGAGAGGAAACGGCCTCAAGCTGCGCCAGGGGAGGTTTAGGTTAGATATTAGGAAAAACTTCTTCACCGAAAGGGCAGTCAGGCATTAGAACAGGCTGCTCACGGAAGTGGTTGAGTCTCCATCCCTGGAGGTATTTAAAAGAAGGGTAGACGTGGTGCTTGAGGACAGTTTAGTGGTGGACTTGGCAGTGCTAGGTTAACAGTTGGACTCGATGGTCTTAAGGGTCTTTTCCAACCTTAATGATTCTATGATTCTATGATTTAATGCCTAATCTATAAGACAACTCAGCATGCATTACGCTGGTCATGTCACATCAGTTACAAAGACCTGCAGGAGTCTGAAGCTAGGATTTAACGGTAGGAGAGTTATCACTTTCAGTAAATATGTTACTTTTCTCATTTGTTAAAAGTCAGAATATTCCTATTTAGTAAACTGAAACTGGAGATTAAGAATTTGGGATAACTATACACTATGGTAGTCTTTTCTATTCCAGGTGGTTGGGGAGATAACTAATTAACCAGGCTCACACCCAGAGTAATCTAGGAAAGCCATAATGGTAGTGACCTCCCAAGAAAGAAAGCAATCATGTTGTGGCTCCCTCCCTTCAATAGCTTCTCCTTAAAATCCAATAACAGCTCCTTAGCAATTTTATCTGCTGGAGTTGGCTAGGAGAAGCAATAAATCAGTGGATCTTATTGCTACCTTTGCCATACATCCTCCACATGTCG
Organism: Platalea leucorodia; assembly: GCF_965183815.1. NCBI lineage: Eukaryota > Metazoa > Chordata > Aves > Pelecaniformes > Threskiornithidae > Platalea > Platalea leucorodia. The sequence goes on from NC_138823.1 coordinate 38,078,945, forward strand.
TTTTCTGCAGTGCAAGGCTCTCAGGAAATTGCCAGAACTTTGTATTCCTGGTATTCAGAGAAAGAGATACTTGCCATTATGAAGGAGTCACTATACTAGCTTGGATTTACCTTTGCGTTTGCATAGCCTCACATACAACAACAACAACTGTGTAGTAGGTTCCTGGATCAGGGTGAAGATGTGGTATTCATTTCTATGTTCCCCAAAAGAAACACTCTTTCTTTTCTCAAACAGGATATCACCTTCTCAGATACTTATGGCCGATATATCCATAATCAGGTCCTCGAGTCTGAAAAACTACTAAAGAAACTTTAAAAAAAAAAAAAACCTATATAACCAATTTTTTAAAAATATATTTCCTTCTGTCTTTAAGATGGATACTTGTTTTCCTTCTTCATTCACAATATTAGGGAATGGTACACTGAAGTGCCATGGAGCCGGGAACTGAATTATTCATCTATTAGCAGGAGCAAAATGCTGAAGAAATAAGAAGTTGAAAACTCCTATAGGTAGGCTAGAAGAAAATGTATTCCCACAGAAAAATTCCTAGCAAAAAGGGATCACATTGCAGCAAATGCAGCAGTATAAGCTCCCAGCACATAAATGCAAGGTACAGCAGGGAACGTTTGATATCCTCCACAGTTTCCAGCCACAATTCAAAACTTTATTCCATCAACCACAAGAAGTATTTTTTTTATTCACTGCTATCTGACATTTTTCCTGCACCTGTCACAAATTGACAAATATCATGCTTTACTAGGAGTATGTATCCTCGCTTAACTGCAGTATCGAGAATGTATTTCAATACAGCAAGAGCCTGTACTTCTTAGCTTTAAGGAATAAATTTGTCACCTTGCAAGAGCCTCCTCACAGCGATGCATGTTTATTTTCTTATTGGTCACTCCAGGGTGTCATATGCTTTTGTAAAAACGTCTCGAAGCAACCTAGGAATTACCTATTGATTAATATTCCCTGTGCTAATAAACATTTGCTTTTTGTTCTTTCAGTGCAGCAGTGGATGTCTGAACATCTTGGAATACTGTTTTAACCTCTTAGAATACTCACGCTACAAACAAACTATGAACTCTTAATTTCAGCTCCAGAATTTATCTAAAAAAAAAAATTCTTAAAAATACTGAAGTACATTCGTAGTGAGTGTATTTCTTGCAGTTTGGTTGATAGATTGTGATCCTTTGCATAATGGATACAGTGGATATTTTTAATTATGCTTCACTTATTTTATTACAAGGGTGGCAGGCCTAGGACTCCACAAAGGGACAGAGAGAAATGCCTTTGTTGTACCTCAGTATTACATGACCAAGCACCACCAGCAGAGCTGTTAAATCTTACGCGTTCAGTAAGAGACTTGGAAACTTCTCCACCAACGTGCCTGCAGTTGCAGAACAGAATCGCAGCTTCTCTCTTGTTCCAGGTTCCCATCTGCTGGATCCATCTGGACCCTGATCCATCATGCACTGATTATCTGTATCTGGTACATGAAAACAGAACGGGAGCAAATGCAAAGTACTATACTGCAGCTAAAGAAGGTGCCAACAAGTGAGCCATCACAATTAAAGGATCATATTCACTGGCACTAACACACTGGTCCTATCTATTGGCCCATCCATCCTATTTATGGGTCACATACAGAGACAGGGCTGAGTGGTCTCTTGCACAATGGAAATACTGAAGAAAATTTATATTAAAAGCAGTAGTTTAAACAATACTTTAAGTTGGCATAAACTGGTACTGTTGCCAAAAAATGCAAGCCTGCCCTGTTCTTTCCTGTTTTCTTGTTCCTGTCCTTGTGTTATCCCCTTCCTTGAGCTAACACAAACATTTGTGAGGTTGCCTGATGAATCAGGATATGGAATATATCTGGATTAAAAATTCTCTGTTTCTTGTCAGGTTAATTTCAACCTAATTAAATTCTGAATGTAATTCAGCACATAATTCACAACATGACAATGCAAATGCTTATGCTGACCAAGGAAGCAAGAAATATATAGGTAGGAGCAGGAAGAAGGATTGCTTCTTTAGTGGCAGTTTGTGTTGGGTTTGTATGGCAAGGTTTTGGTAGCAGGGGGGATACAGGGGAGGCTTCTGTGAGAAGCTGCTAGAAGCTTCCCCTATGTCTGACAGAGCCAGTGCCAGCCGGCTCCAAGACGGACCCGCTGCTGGCCAAGGCCGAGCCCATCAGCAACGGTGGTAGTGCCTCTGGGATAACAGATTTAAGAAGGGGAAAAAAACCTGCACAACTGCAGCCAGACAGAGGAGTGGGAATATGTGAGAGGAACAACTCTGCGGACACCAAGGTCAGTGAAGAAGAAGGGGGAGGAGGTGCTCCAGGCACTGGAGCAGAGATTCTCCTACAGCCCGTGGTGAAGACCCTGGTGAGGCAGGCTGTCCCCCTGCAGCCCATGGAGGTTAATGGTGGAGCAGATATCCACCTGCAGCCCATGGAGGACTCCATGCTGGAGCAGGTGGATGCCCAAAGGAGCCTGTGACCCCATGGGAAGCCCGTGCTGGGGCAGGCTCCTGGCAGGACCTGTGGACCCATGGAGAGAAGAGCTCATGCTGGAGCAGGTTTGCTGGCAGGGCTTGTGACCCCATGGGGGACCCACGCTGGAGCAGTCTGTTCCTGAGGGACTGCACCCCATGGAAAGGACCCACGCTGGAGCAGTTAATGAAGAACTGCAGCCCGTGGGAAGGACCCACGTTGGAGCAGTTCGTGGAGGACTGTCTCCTGTGGGAGGGACGCCACACTGGAGCAGGGGAAGAGTGTGAGGAGTCCTCCGCTGAGGAGGAAGGAGCAGCAGAGGCAACGTGTGACGAACTGACCGCAACCCCCATTCCCCATCCCCGTGTGCTCCTCAGGGGGAGGAGGTAGAGAAATCAGGAGTAAAGTTAAGCCTGGGAAGAAGGGAGGGGTGGGGGTAAGGTGTTTTAAGATTTAGTTTTTATTTCTCATTAACTTACTCTGATTTGATTGGTAATAAATCACACTAATTTCCCCAAGTTGAGTCTGTTTTGCCCATGACAGTAACTGGTGAATGATCTCTCCCTGTCCTTAGCTAGGCCCACTAGCCTTTTGTTACATTTTCTCTCCCCTGTCCAGCTGAGGAGGGGGAGTGATAGAGCAGCTTTGTTGGGCATCTGGCATCCAGCCAGGGTCAACCCACCACACAGTTCTGTCTTATTCTAGCTTAAAGTGATCACAGTCTAACTATTACTGCGCTGTTTCAAAGCTCATCAAGATGATCTAAGAAGACAGTGCCCCCATGAGCAGTAGACCAGCCCTCCTCATCACTCCTAAACACATTTCCCCACTCCCTTTCTTGTGTAAGGATTACTGAATATGCGGGTAAGTCTGATCAATGCACTGATCCCACTGAAAACTGGCTTTCTTGTAAGGCTGATTTTTGGCTGGACCACTGAGCTGAACTGACTGAGTGCACGACTGCACCAACACAAGAAAGGGGGTGAGAGCTCATACAGGTGAAAGAGTTCCCTTTGGGAGGCAGTGCAGCCAGAGATGACCAGCTTGTTCCAAGCATGCAACTGCACTCTTACTATCACCTTTTACTGTCAGTTGGAAGCAAAGGCTTACAAGTTCTAGCTTTTCAGCGTTTTCAGACAAGCACTAGATACAATTGTTGTACATAAAGCCATCAGAAGCAGGTGCTAATTGTCCCCTCTCACACAGAAAGTTCTCTACAGTTTTTTACAAAACAAGTATCTAATACCCACTGAAAACATTTTCAATGTATGAAACAATGTAAGTGGCTTTTGGAATACTCTAATTAACTTGTATATAAAAAAGTACTAGACAGTAATTTTGGGGGTGTTTCTCAAATATATTTTTTCTCTTGTGCTGTTTTATGTTTAAACGTAAAGGCTCCAACAAAGCAGTGATGCTTTTGTGCTTTAGCACATATATACCAACATGTTTCTTTTAGGTTTGTCAGAAAACATTTCTCAGGTTTGATAGCACAACTATAATATTTCATACACGTTGCCTGCAGACTTAGCGGTTTGAGCAGAAAAAACAATTATCAGTACTTTTCCACGTCCTCAGGACTTCACCAGCAACCAAATAGGGATCTCTGCAGCTACGAGGATAACAGTCCTTGGGTCAGCCATTGACTGATGCCAATTACCAGTAAAGCAGAAATCTGCATGCTGAAACCAAAACAATACAGACATTAGAATCACTGTATCTAACAAGCATTTTGGAATTCTTTGCAAGGCACTGCTGTTGTACAGCACCATCTGTTCCCCAGGGCTCAGTATCAGGGCCAGTTCTGATTAATAACTTTATCAATGATCTGGATGAGGGGATCGAGTGCACCCTCAGTAAGTTTGCAGAAGACACCAAGTTGGGTGGAAGTGTCGATCTGCTGGAGGGTAGGAAGGCCCTGCAGAGGGACCTGGACAAGCTGGATCGTTGGGCCGGGGACAACTGTATGAGCTGTAAAAGCTGTGTAGATGTGGCGCTTAGGGACATTGTTTAGTGGTGGACTTGGCAGTGTTAGGTTAACGGTTGGACTTGATGATCCTAAGGGTCTTTTGCAACCTAAATGATTCCATCATTCTATGTTTAGTTAGGAACCCATGTAAGACACAAATATTCTAAATCTTTACCCTTTGTTTCTTGTGAGTTTTCTTATTCTCCTTTCAACAGAGAGAAACCCCTAGCTTTTAAAGTAATCATAAAAGAGCTAAACATGTTCCCTATGGTCTGTAGTCTCTGTGACAAAATCTGCCCTCAAAATGCTTCCTCAAAGTCCATAAAATTCTTCATAATTGACCAAACATTATTTTAATACATGGCTTCCCTAGTCAATAAAGCTGTCATAACAACTGACTCTATTCAAGGCACTGGGACCCAGCACACAAGCTGACAACCATTCATATATTAGCCCTAAATGAGGGCACGGGACTGTCTTGTTACCTCCAATGCTTATATTATAGTCCCCCTGTGATTTCCATCCTTACTGGCTCAGCTCTAGGAAGGAAACTGGATGTCAACCTGCTGGACAGATGATTTACAGTAAGATCTTCCCGTGCAATTTCAGAAGCAGTCCTTCGGTAACATACAGGCTCTACACTGTTGCAGGGTTCAGCCAGGGGTTGCCTTGTGACTAGCATGTAGATGTAGAGTGCCAGCTGTGCCAAGCTATAAATTGAGTGAACAGAGCAGCAGTTGTTTGAACCTGAGAACAGAAATTGAAGATTCAAACCACATGAAAACAAAACAAAACAAAAAGTTTAATCTGTTCATATTAGAGCAAGAATGAAAGCCATGGAAGTGAGTCTCTCTCTGATGGGTCTTTTCCTCCAGTAGCTTGACGTTTCAGCAGCAATTCTTTATGCTCAACTAGAACGTATTTTACATGTAAAATCATCTTGTGTATAGCATGTGAAAATGGACATCAATATGAACAAAACAGATAACTGCAGTGCTCAGTGCTCTTTACATACAGATAGATACCCATTGTCTTCATGATATTGCAAGTCTATTTCTGCCAAATGGACTGTGAAAATCAATAGCAAACTCCATTTGCTAAATAACACTTGGAAGCTCTGACTTGGCTAAGGAAATCTGGACTCAGGTGGTTTGTGCAAAGTTACCAGCAAGAACTCCATGGAAATTCTTACTCTTGCCATGTGGTCACTAGCAGGCAGCTTTGAAAGACCAAATTCATTTTGACATTAGAATTTCTGAACTTGCACCTGTGTATAAAAAAAAAATTGAGATTTAACCAACAGGCAAAAGGTTTTTCCCTGAATAAATTACTAGAAATAATTCAATTATGCTTAGTAATTATGCTGCTGAAGACGCAGTCTTTTGAATAAACCAACACAATCTGAACATGGTCAGTAAAAAAACGTGTGCTTTTTTTTGGGAATCAATGTGCTTGGTGCTGTGACTTCTAACTCTCTCACAAAGCTGTTACAAGGCTAAAATCAGGTGTGCCCTCTTAATATTTTCAGTACTGTTTATCAGTTGGGTAATAAAATAGCGTGCAGGTTCTGACAGTGACTAGAAAAAGCCCCTGGTGCAGATCAAGTCATTTCAGCAAACAGTGTTTTGTTCTGACAGTCAGGCCTGGCATTCACCTATAGCTTTAACGGAATTCCCCATGCCAGGGTATTCCTTAAAAAGTCCAAACATAGATACCTATAAGGCAACAAGTCATTTTGGAACAAATCATTTTTCATTTGTGAAACTGGTTAAAGCAATACTGGGCAGCATTAGCTGCCTCTTCATTAGGGGGCTGGGGTAACTGTATCTTTACTAATGCATCTACAACCACCCCACTGTAGACAAAGAAACAGAGGTGCTCAGATGAACTATTTAGTCAAGAACACAAGGCTGCTTGCAAGGCCTTAGCATGGTGGCATGATAGCCTGGGCAGGCTCTCTCAAATTTTCTGTGAGGAAGGGATCAGGATTAACTTTGGAAGGCTGTTGTCCTGACTAATGCAGCAGGACCAGAGGAATAGAGAACAGACAGAAGTTCACTGGGGCTAACCTCCTTCCCGTGTGCTGGCTCTCCATCCTCCGAGGTCAGAGACGGCCCCTGGTTTCCACAACCATTTCTGCTTTCTGCACGCTGATGCTATAGCCTTGTCCCACTCTGCCTAAAAAGCACATCTAGAAATTCAGTCCTTTCATTTCCAGATTAATTTTTAATTAATATTTTTTGTATCAGGTAAAAATCTTCTAAGACAGACCTGGCTTCAGTTAGTACCATATTCTATTTTTAAATACTGGTGTACCACCTCTGAGTGCAAAAACTTGCGCTATTACGCTTTTGCTGCTTACCAGTTAGCCAGAGCGGAGCACAGCTTTTCTTGGCCCTGAATCAAGCATGAGGAAATTACCCTTTGGCACCCTGGGAGGGAAAAAGGCCAAACAACACAAGCAAAAAAAAAAAACACCAAAAACCAAAAAAAACCCACAACAACTTTACAAAAATTTCTAACAATAAAATAAAAACCCACAAAAGTCACTGTTTAGTTATAAGCGAAGGTGCAGATTTTTTTAATGCTTTGTACTCCTAGCGCACGTACGATGGGGAAGAAGTGCGCGATGGCTGTATTTTAAAGGCAGAGGATGAAGGTGACAGGGAAAGGGCACCCGAGCAGAACGGGGACCGCGACAACCCACAGGTGAAGCGTTCATCCGACGCCGGAGAGCGGCGGGCAGCAAGGAGGAGGGCGGGCAGGCGGGGGCAGCCGGCGAGGGCGGCCGCTGCTGCCGGGCAGCGCTGCTCCCGCCCGGCGGGGCGAGGCGGAGGGGGCTGCGGGAGCGCCCCCGGGGCGGGCACCGCGCTCCCGGTCGCGTCCCGCACCCCAACGCGCTTCTTCCTCCCTCGGCTGCTCCCCGCTCGCTCCTCCCGTGGGCTTCTCGTCAGGGGAGGCCGCGGCCGGGGGAGGGACGGCAGCTCCTCTCTTGCCCTACCGCCGGCGGAGGCGCCCCTCAGGGGCAGGTGGCGCTTCCCGGGGGAGCCTTCCTCCCCCTCCTAGCGCCGGTGGCCCGGAAGGGAAGCCCTGCCCCTCCTCCTCCTCAGCCAGCTCCCAGGTGGCAGCGGCCATCTCCGTACCTCCCTCTCCGCTGCCTGCCGCCGGGCTGCTCCACCTGTAGCGCGCCCGCGGGGCGGGCAGAAGGCGAGCGCCCCCTCCCCGCCCGCCCGCTTCCCTCCGCCCGCCCGGCCGGGGCACGGCCGCCGCTTCCTCCCGCTCCGCAGCCGTGCGGCTGCGGCCCTGACGTCGTTTCCTTCCAACATGGCGAGGGCAGGTTGTTGCTGCCGCCGCCGCCGCCGCTGCTGCCGCTGCTAATGGAGGCGGGTGCGGGCCGGGGGCGGCTCGGGGACTGAGCGCGTCGCGGGCGCCGTCCGCGCACACAGGCGGCGGGGGCGGGGGGGAAGGAGAAGGAAGGAGAAGGCTTCGTCCTGCCTCAGCCGCGGGGGTTGGCTGTCGCCGCCGCCCGGGCCCACCCCAGCCTCCCCTCGGGGGGAGCCTCCGAGCGGGCGTCGGGACGCCGCGGCCCTCCCTCTGAGGGAGCCCTTCCCCCGCGCCTGCCTCGGCCCCTCGCAGCCCTCCCCCGGCGGGAGCGGCCGGTGCCCCGCTCTCCCTTCCCCTCCCCACCCTACCCCTCCTCCTCCTCTCCCGGCTCGATCGCGCCCATGTATGAAGGGAAGAAGACGAAAAACATGTTCCTGACCCGGGCCCTGGAGAAGATCCTGGCCGACAAGGAGGTGAAGAAGGCGCATCACTCCCAGCTGCGCAAAGCCTGCGAGGTAGCCCTAGGTGAGGCACAGCTCGGGGCGGGAAGGGGCGGCCGGTGGGGGGGGTCGGGGGTGCGCTCCGGGGCCCCCTTCCCCCGTTGCTCCCTTCCCCCGTTGCCCCCTCCCCCGTTGCCTGGTGTGCGTTTGTGTTGCCGGGGGGTGAGGGAGAGAGAAGGGGCGCTCTGGGGCCTCTCTGGGGCAATGAGGTGAGGGGTCTGCCCGGAGGGGAAGGGCCGGGGGAGGTGGGGCTGCGGGCTGAGCCCTGGCACCGGTTTTGGGATCGAGTGGAGGGTCTGGTTAGTTGTGTGAGACGCGGGGTGGGGGCGCGGAGAGGCCGAGGCCTGTCGCCGCCGGGCTGGGAAGCCCTCTGTGTGCCCCCGGGCTGAGGGGAGAGCTTCGCCCCTTGCCGAGAGCGGCCCCTCCGCGCACTGCTGACAGTGGGGGTGAGGGCGCTGCGGCGCCCGGCGGGCTCTCCTCCTCCTCCTCCTCCTCCTCCTCCCCGCTCGCAGGATGAATAGGCAGAGAGACGGAGGAGCCGGGCTGAGCTGAGCTGACCTGGAAGCAGACGGCCGGCGGGGAGGGAGCAGGTGACAGGCAGCGGTAAGGGAGGAGGGACGGGGGAGGAAGCGGGGGTGGCGGAAAGCGAGAGACAATGACACCAGGCCCCGTCTGGAGCTGGTGGCCCTTCGGCGCCGGGACGCAGGCCTCCGGGGAGGAGGGCTAGAGAGGGAGAGGATGGTCCAGGAGATGTGTGGGGGAGTGCCTTGGCTCTGTGGTTGCTGGTGGGGAAGGGGGCTTCCTTCATGCATGGCAGAGTTGATGCAGCCCCGGCAGATGCGGGGATGTTTGTCTGCTTCGGGCTGAAGAGGGGCGTTAGGCTGGTAGGGCAGCTGTGTCAACACCACCTCGTCTAGAAGCGTGAGGGAAGTACCGGGGCTGGGTCGTACAAAGCGTATGTACACATCCCATTACAGGCAGCACAAAAGGAGAACTTGGGCTTTAAAATTCTGGCATGATGAGCAGAGGCAGAGTTTGAACCTATGTGGCAAAATATTGATGTGTTTACTGAAAGACTTCTGAATAAAGCAGGCCTTTCTCTGAATAATACATAAATGGATTATGTCCCTCCCATTCTTGTGTAATTGTTTCTGGGTTTGGAGATAATTATCTTGATTTTGTACAGTAATAATGTCTGTTCAAATGGATTTGTTTGAAGAGATAATATTAAACTGAAACTTACTTGTTTTGAAAATTAGTATAAGTAATTTCAGGTTGTTCTTTTGTCATTCTATTCATTTGTCTTTTATAGTACTTTCAATTTAGAAAAAAGAGCAATCCGTTTCTTGTTTTCTTTGTGAAAGACCCTGACAAATGGAGGGGGAGAAATGGCAGTAGTTCAACTACTTATTTCTTAATAATTCAAATAGATTGGAAAGAGTTTTTCCTTACATTTCTCATTTATCACTAGAATTATTAATGATAATCTTATGATTTAGGCAGATGGGATTAAACTGATAACCCTGTGGCCTTTCTGTTGTCTTTAGACTGCGTATCCAAGTTAGAAATAAAACAGAGAAATGTTTTCTTATTATTAAACTGAATTTATATCCAGCTTGTATGTCATCCATAGAATTAGACATTGGTATTAATCTCGTGTTTCTGCTGTACTTTATTTCAGTAGCTTGATCTGTCTTAAGTATCATCCAGATCGCTCCAAGCATGGCTCCATTGTGTTACACAGATTATATAGCAAACCCTCTAGACTGTACAGTCTGCATCTTTTATCTTGTAAACTGATTTGTGCAAGGAGACCCCCAAGCACACATCCCAGTGATTTCTATGCTACAGCTTCAGTGAAACCTTCTCCTGTGGATCTGGTTGTGTGATTGGGGCTTATATAGGAAAACGATGCGGTGTGTGGGTATAAAAGCCAGTGAAGCAGGAAAAAAGAAATATAAGATTGTGTGTATTAGCTAATGTATACAGAAGGGATTCATAAACTTGAAAAATATCAGATGTGATGTTGATTACCATAGAGTAATAATAATTTTTTAGAAATAATTTTTTTTTTTTAGATTGTGACGCAATGAAATATAGTTGGTGATTGTAGATGTAGTATGGTCCATTGTCTGGTTTTGTGTGTGATAGACTCCTCATTCAAAAGTGGCAATGTATAACTTATACAGAGTAGTGCTCGTGTCTAACTATAAAAAGCTTTTCAGAGAAAGGTAAATATCCTCCTTATTTCACATGTGGAGCAACTGGGTGTTAAAGCTGAGCTGCGGTTTTCGCAGCAGAATTGGAAATAGGGTGCACGTGTTGTGCTCTCTCCATCTAGCTCTTCATCTGTTGGAGAATACTCTTCAACTGGACACTTCTTTGCTACCTTAAGCAAAGAGTACGTACTTCTTAGTCCTGAGAAATTGCTTTATTTCAGAGCACAACATCATCAATGATAAAACATTAGAAAAGTAGTAATTTAGAGTTAAGTTCAATTTGGAGTTAACTCTGGCGAAGTTTAACTTTAAAGTTTTATTGGATTTTTTAGAATGGTTGTCAAATAAAAAGTAGCTTTTAAAAATCATGGCAGTAATTACACATCCTCTATCTAATTTTTTTCAGTCTGAATATTTAATTGATCAGTCTTTACTGAAAGTATCTGATGTAATACAAAACTCTGCCATTAAGATCTTTCTTTCCAACTGCATGACCGTAGTAAAATGTTGCTTACTATTAGTATACCAAATATTCTAACTAGTCATTGTTACTAATCCAGACGCTTCTTTGTTTCATTTTTTGAGATGTGTTCATTTTTTGTTTTTTTTTTTTTTCTAAATCCAGTACTTATGTTGTTTTACATTGTTTATATAAGATGAGCTGCTATTGAAGTATTTCAGAAACAAGCATGCAATGACCAGAAATATGGTATACCTGTACAATAGACAAACAAATTAAAATTCTGCTTTTTAGATTGAGGTTAACAAGCAGTATTTTAAGAATCTTTAAGAATATCCCTTTGTCATTTTTAATCTCTATATATTTTCTTATAAACCTGTGCTATTGCATTCCATTAAGATTATACTTAGTCTATTTTTGATTTGTGAATTCTGAGGGAGAAAAAACCCACAACATTCCTGGTATTTGTTACTCTGGAAGCCTGGCCTCTGAACAGGTGTTAAGATGAGGTCCTTCTAGTATGACCATTTTTCTGGGCTATTAAAAGATAAGAAAGCAAAATATGAATTAAATATTGCAACTTGAATTATAGGTGTTCTTGCATCCTATATCTAATGATTCACCAGGTTGTGTCTGGATTAATACAGAATAGCTGACTCCAAATTTAATGTATTTTTTCTTGTAACATTGTCCTTTCTGAAAGATACTCTCTCTATGTAAAGAATGTAACGTTTCTTTCTCTAGTCACCTAATGAAATTCACTAATTTAGAACTTCGCGTTGTTTACTTGCATAGCAGCTACTCTTAATCTAGGTAAGGAATGAGTTTATCTTTGAAATTATTCACTTGCAGAGAGCATCAGGCAGCAAGCTGACAGCAGGATTAGATTTAGAGGCTCCCTTCTCAGGCAGTTCCCTGCACTGCTGTTTCTGTATTGGTTTTCAGCTATATTACAGTATAGCAAACTTTACAGTAAAAATACTGCATTGTGTATGGTCCATAAAAGGTCTTGGGGGGAAAAAAAATTCTTCAGCTGAATATAAAGTTTTTAATAGACTGAAGAAAAACTGTTAGTGCTTTGTGTCAGAATCCAGGGTGTGGATTTGTCCGCCTGGAAAGGTGGTTTATAGACGACCAAGCTGAGCAAACCAGAATTCCCTGCTTGTAGAAAGGCTGCTAGTTCAACTGCAATCAGGAGTCAAGCAACTCTTCTTTAAAACTCTGAACTGCAAATAATACGATATAGATATGTACCTGGCATGTACTTTAAAGCAAAGCATGCATGCGCTGCTTGGAATTCTGGAAGTACTGACTGAGGAAGGCTGAAGCTCAGTTTTAAAAGGTTCTTCAGTGCTCCTTGGATTGTTCAGTCTGTCATGCAAAGATCCTGCTGGATGATGTAGGTCTCCTGCAATGTGAAAGTAACAGTTCCGTTCAGTTTGTGCTGCCATTACGTGCCTGTGTAGGATGATGAAGCAGCAGGCTATAATTAAGCATTGAATCTTAGTTTTTCTGAAAACAGGTAACGTTTGGAGTAGAACTTACCCCAGAGGTGGGAAGATTCATCTATGTCTTTACTTAAGCAGATTTGTAAATGGCCTGGGAAAGTCTCACCTGCATAAATTTTTCTGTCTCTCTTTTTACCCTTCCTGGTTTCATTTTCTCGTGTCCTTCGCATATGTAGATAATCACATTCTGTTATCAGAGTAAGCCAGGTTAACAGTCAATACAGAAATGCACGTATGTGATGCAAATGCTGGGTGCCTTGAAAAAAACTTTCCTAAACTAGCACAAACAGTTAAAAATGCATTTTTAAGACCATTATTGTGTTACTCCGCTGGAATTAATGTTACTGGAGAAGTGTTGAACGAGCTAAATTTCTGCTTGTATTTTGGGTAATGCTGTTCTCAGTAGACTACCTTCCATCTTTCATCAAAATTAGCTGTCCTTTTTCAGAAGTCAAAGCCCAGAATTTTTAGTCTTTTCTCTGCTGCATACAAAGGGATCAATATTGTACCATTGTCTGTTGTCTGCATGTGCTATAGGCATGTATTTTCACAATATACAAGTCACCATTGTCCGTACAGAATTTATTTTCTGGTTTATTTGTTCCTCCGAAACACTTATTTCGAAGTAAGCAAGCAGGATAAATGGAGATTTTTTTGCTAGTACAAACCAAGATGTGTTTAAAAAAAACCAACAAACCAACCAAACAAAAAAAAAAACCCCTAAAAGCTGCAACTGCCTTTCTCTCCTCTTGCTTGCTTTGTTAAACTTGGACTTTACCTAGCAGGGTTTCAGTGTGGTTAAGAGCTCATCTACTTTTGCAAAGATTTAAAACTTGACTTGGTATCAGTAAGGTTTGTTTGGCCCCATAAACTGCTTTCCAGGTTGCCTTCTGCATTTGAGGTGTAGAGTGCCATTTATGTCAAATTTATGGGGCTAATTTAAGAGAAGCAGTGTATAGTGGGAATTTTTATTGTTTTAAATGTAATCAGTTCTTGGCTGTGTAGAATGGCAACACTGACGAGCTTTAATCTCCCTTAAGAAAGGGGACGGTTGGCAGGGTGCACATAAAAACACTTTTATAGAAAACAAGGTAGATTGTATTTGGGTTGGAAAAATGTTAATGGAAAATGAGTATCAAATATTTGGGTTTTGACTTGGAAGGAAAAAAAAATGGTATTTTTTCAGCTGGAACTTTGACTTTATCCTGAAATATGTCCTCAGTTAAAGCCTTAGATATTTTAAGTTTTAATGCTGATTTACAGTATCTTTTAAAATCTAATTTTGAAAGACTTCAACACATCTTTCTTTGTAACACAGGGCAGCTTTTAAATATCTCTGTTCTGCTGTGTATCTTAGAGCACTAATTGGAATGTTGAAGGTTAAAAGGAAAAGTTGTTGCCTTGTGACCAGAGTGCATCTATTTCTTATAATGAAATATCTTTACTGGTTTGTGGGTTTTTGTTCTCGTTGATCTTTTTCTCTATCTTCTTCCAGTATATTATTCCTGTAATTGTAATCTTTTTCTCTCTTCTCTTGGTTCTTGTCTACAGTTAACCACTGTTTCATTTTTTTTAGGATGACAACAATGTCCGTTCTTGTGCATCTTCTTCATATACAATTGAAAAAAAATCAGATTGGCTGTTGATGTCAGATGTACATTCCAGACCTTTTCTGGAGTCTGTGAGAGAATAATTGGTATTGAGCTAGTATTTTGATAATATGTTATTAATATGCTAACTTGTTTAGTTGTCAGGGAGGATTGTCACATGGGTGTTGAGAGGGAGGGAAGCATCAGCCGGTGGTGTGCTAGTCAGTCTCTCTTCCCTGTTTTTGACAAAACTCCTAGCTGAAATCATGGACTCAGAAAAAGCTAGATGAGGAAGCCTTATCTTCTTTTGTGGCACCTGCCTGTCAGTTCTGGGTTTTTCATTGATACTGATATTTTTAGCAAGTTGCTGATTAGTTAGTACTTCAAAGTAAACAAATGCTGCCAGGAGCCTGGGAAGAAAGACCAGCAAACTTGTACGTCTCTCATACAGTTCTGCGTCAGCCAGCAGTAGATTGGTGACTCTAACTTGAAATAGGCAGGGGGAAGGGAGTTTCATGTTTTCTGCATCAAGCCAGAGAGTTTTCCTGTGTGATGTGTAAATTGGTGGTTTGCTAGGAGAAAATATTTTTGTCTGGGAAAGACAGCTACTGTCAGTGGAGCATCAGAGGCTGAAGTGACTTGGGAAACACGACTCTGCAGGTTTCAAGGAAGGAGGGAGGTATCAAGGAAATAGGCAGAATTGAGTAAGAAGCTTGATAGTTTTTATCTGTTAGAGGAGGCAGAACTCTGTTGTGCGTCTGAAAGCCAAAAATATGTGATCTAGCTGTGCTAGTCAGATGGATACAGACCAAGAAGTATTCTGTTCATAGTTGGCAGTTATTACCATGTCCTTTCCATGAGTAAATAGTATAAGAAACTATAGGTTACTGTTAGGCAAACCAAACCTTTAAGAAAAATCACATACATACAAAAAGTCTCCAAAAAACCAGGGAAAACATAAAATACTTCTGTGGGATTTTATAGAAAGAGAATATTGTACAAGGACAGTTGAACAAGTGGTAGCTGGTGTGTTTTGTTTCTATGAAAAACACCTAGTGTTAGAACTTAAGAAAAAAACAAAACTCAAAACCAAAAAAAAACCACCCCAGCCTATATATTTTATAGATATCTTAATGGAATGCAGGGGAGTGTTAAATAAAAATATCTGTTTTGAAGGATAAGGTACATGATACTTGTTACATGCTACTTCCTATTTTGAGTATAAATGTAAAAGAGCTGCTAAAAATAGGCCTGTCAGATCCCAAGAGTTTGAAATACCTGGCAGAACTCCCTTATTGATTTCTAAACAATCTTAGGACACTGAGAAGATTCCAAAGGACTTGAAGACATCTGCTACTGTGCCAACATTGTTACAAGGATGGGTAGGATGACCTGGATAATTACTAGTGTATTGGCCTAGTGTTGATCCCGGACAAGGTAGTGGAGTAGCTGATACATGATGTGAGTGAGAACAAAAATGCCAGTCAGCAAGGATTTGAGAAAGATTTTAGAAGAAAAAAAAAAAGGGCAAGCCCTCCAGTTTAAGTTTTGGGGATAGATTATAAGGCGTTTTCCACACATTTTAGTCTTCTGTAACTCCTGTGTTCTTCAGTTCTTAATTTTACACAATTAGAAGTAAAAACTGCCAGGCTTGTAGGAAAAGGCTTGATAAAATTTCATTTGAATTGATAAATATTGACAAATTTTGTTAGCTTTTCCCCCCCCCATTTTTCATGTTGCTTCTTTCCACCATAACCATGGTCTTAGCTTTTAGGTATTCTTCTTGGTGTTGGGGGTTTCTGGGTTTGATTTTGTTTGTTGTTTTTCTTTAATTTGAACTTCTAGATTTAGTTTTCAGTGTGGACATATTAGTAGATTATGAGGTTTTAGTTGGGAAGCAGGAGCTCTTAAAGAACTTGAAGTCTTGAGGAATCTGAGCTCTTAGTATGATGCTGTAGTCAGAGGCAGTTTGAAGCTTGAGCAGAGAACGTGGAGGTTATACTAACTCTGTATCCGATACAACTTTTAGAGTCATGTTACCCCTGGTTTCAGCAGTGCATGGTCTTTACTATCAGTGAGACATGCTTGAAGAGCTGTATGAATTAGAGATTGAAAAAAATAGCACAAGAATCAAGATTAAGTCTGTTGCTTCTGTTTAGACACAGGTAGGAAAACAGCGGGCTAGTTTTATTCTCTGATGTTGCAAATCTTCTTACCACACATTCTTTTCCAAAAATGTGTTTTAATTCAAGAAAAGTTTTTTTTAAGAGATGTCTTACATCTGGCGGTGCTTTTCAGGAGTTTGTAAAAGGGAGTGACACTGGATGCTTCCTCTTAAACTGCAAAAAGGATGATTCTGTTTTGGAAATTCCTTTCTCTTTAATAAATAAAGTCACACTTGATTTTATGGGAATTTAAGTGAAACTATGTTTGTACTTTTAAATGTTATACCAAGAATATATAAAACGTTACTGTGTTATGGAAGTGCTGTTTGTGTGTGTGAAACCCAAAAATGACAAATAGAGCTTTCATTTTGAGAGAGAATTTAACTTCTTCCACCTTGGTCACTTGCCCACTGATTTTTTTTGCCTCTTCAGGAATGACAAATTGCCAAAACTTCGTGAACTGAGTGATCATTGTGGCATTCTGATGGTGTTTATTCTCTGAGGCGGCTACTTGTAGCTTTTCTCTAAGCTGTGATTAAACGTACTCATGCTAGCGAAGGAACCCAAAGCAGTAATGTATTTGGTTGCAACGTTTGATTAGATTCCCAAAAATGTCATTCTGTTCAGTTGTTTTAATCTTTTTTTTTTTTTTTTCCCCTCCTGTGATTTTTTTTTGAGCTTGAACAAAGAAAAATTTTTCAGTAGCATCTCAGGTAGATTTTAAAATAAAAAGACAAACCCAGTCCTGAAAAGCAGATTTACACTCGACCAAAGTAGTGGACAGTAGCCCCTGTCTAATTTGATATACTCACATGGCCGCCTGTTTCACCAGCTCAGATCCTGTTTTTTGCAGGTATGCTGTTCTTGTTCTGTTCTAGTATTATTTAATTTTTCTGCTAAACAGGTTTCATTCTAATTGTATTATCTAACTAGCTGTTTTGTCATGCTTGGGTAGTGGTGGTGTTTTTTGTCTTTTATCCCAGCTTTTTGTTTTAGAATTGTATACACACTCTAACAGCTTATCTAACAGCTTAACTAAATTTTACCAAAACCAAGAGACTCTTATTAAGACATCTAGGGCATGATTGCTGTGGGCTTTTTTTTTTTTTTTAATTGTTGATTTCAGTTCAGAATGTCTTACTTCTGTTTTCTTCCTCGCAACATTTCTGGTACTCTGTGTATCTTGTGGTACGAGATTACATGGTTATTGATGTTATGCTATTTAATACTTGTTTTTGTTCAGATGGGTAATGTCTGCTGTCCAGTGCTCTTCAATCTTTTTTTTTCATTTCATATGTTTCTTGTGTCAGAAAAAAAATTAAGATATTTTTAAGATAATTGAAAATACCTACCCTTGACATAAATGGGTTTATTTAAGCCCTCTTTTTTGTCTGTTGTTAGACACAGAGGTAGATAGGTGTGAAATGATGATCCATTAATAATACAAATTCTGCACTCACTGTCTTTAGCACTTGCTGTTCTAATAATAAGTTTTGTAATGCTATTCCTTCTTTTCATTTAGAAATAAAAGTATAATTAGGTTTGTAAATATTTCACGTCAGGAGATTTTAGCCAGTGCTGGGTACAGGAGTGTTTTGCTGCTTTGTGTTTTTACTTGACATAAATGTGGGACTGAGCATCAGTTTGCATTGCAGTTAGTTGTCAGGAATGTTTGAATGACCAACATGCTTCAGCATTGCAACGCGCAGCTTTGCAGTTTGAGAGAAACTGGGAAAAAGATCTTTTTAAACTTTCAAATTGAGATAAAAATGTTGGGGTTTACTAAAGATGTTAAATAGTGTTTTATGCTACAAGGCTCAGCTGTCCAGTTGAATAGTACAAGGTACGCTTAGAAAGTTTCAAATCTGTAAATTAAATATAAGTAGTATGGCACTGGTTTGATTTCTTTGGTAGCTTCCCATCATATTTTAATTTCAAAACTGTGCTACAAATTAACACAGATATGCTTGCACAAAAGAGTGTACTTTTAATGCAGGTAATAAGCATAAACTAATGGGAATGCCCTTTCAAATGAAGACCTTTTTTGCAAAGGTGTGGTTCTGTTGTGTGTAAAACTAACACACCTGTGTGTGCCTGGCAAGCAACCTTGCAGGTTATAGCAGTGTGTATAAAGGTCTGAGTGGTACTATTGCATGGACTGAGAGTGCAGCAGCTGGCATAAAATCACACTTTTTTTTCTGCAACTCAGGAAAGCTGGAAAATGCAGAGTCTTAACTCAGCTCGCTTCATTTGGCTAAAGGACTTTGATGTCTGCAGGAATGCCATACTGAATCTTGTGCAGTGTATGGGAAAGTGGATAGGAATAAATTAACCTCTGTTTTCATTATCCTGAAATGGAAACGGAACTTTATAACTGCTGTAAGTAAAATTGCTAGAATAGGACAGCTGCATTTGCATGCAAGTTTGAAAGCTGGATACAGGCTGCCTAAGTGCCTGAGAAGTATGCTTAAAATTTTCTTCACCTGCAGTGAAATGAGACACTTAGATGTTTTCCACTTGTGATTTAAGACATGATACTTTATTTTGTGTAACTATGTGTGCATAATTATGCATATAAATGGATCTCGAATGCTTAGAAATTTTGCCGTGAAGAGAAATACTTTTCTTTTTTGGAATTGTCTCTAACACTGTGGGGAAAATAGACTGTGATGGTTAGTGATGTTTGGAGGAGCCTTATGTTTGTGTCTTGGATGCAAAAAGAAAGAGAAGAGGGGATAAGTTTGACCTCCATCCCTCAGTCGAGACAAAATTCTGCGTTGAAATTATTAACACTGTCTTTTTATGTTGAAGGTAAAGCAGCACTTGGGCCATTCCTTCCTTGATCACCTCCTTTTCACATGAAAGCAGAAGCTGCTGTCTGTCTGCCTGGTTACTTTCCAGGCCTTTCAGTGATGAACTTGAGGCAGGTGGCATGGCACTAAGACGTTTCTTACCTCTACCCTTTGGGTGATACTTTCTTTTACACTTCTGCGTAGGAGTTCACTTTAATAACACCCCCCACCTCCCCTTCCAATCTAAAAATCCCCCTCCCCCGCTGCTTTCTGAAACTGGACCAGAGGGAGGAGTGGGTCAGGGTGAAACACCCTCACAAGGAAAAGAAGGGTTTTAAATTTCTTTAAAAAAGAACTGTAAAGTGTAATATTGAGGACCGTTTCAAACACAGTTAGAGATTCTTCTAGTATTCATTGCCAGTATCTATAAAACTTGAAGGATATGTGTAACTTCAGAGGTTTATTTTCATATACATCTTGTACCTGTGGTAGTACATGCACTAATCATTCATAACTCCAACCTGTGTAAAAGATCTCTACTTCTGTAGAAGTAGAAATGGCCAAAATAGTTTTATATACCAATGACTTAAATAAAAATAATAATAATAATAAAAAAGCCTTGAATAACACAGATTAGATGTATTAGATGTAATCTGGTAGATGCCTGATGAGCAATAGCTGGTGGTGGAAGGTGTTTGCATTTGATCACAAACAGATTGCCTGGAAGTAGCCACAGAGTTACGCTCTGGCTTCTAAAATATGAAGAAACTTCCATTATTTTGATAACAACAAATAGTTAGAAAGGCCAAGTATCCTTTTATAAGAGAGGGTGATTTTGAAAGTTCTTTGACTGTTATAGTTCATAACACCATTTATTTAATCATGTGTCCTAAAATGCTCTTAAAGAACGAGTAGGAGGGGCACAATCTCAGTGCAGTAGAAAGTGTAAGTAATTACTGTTAAATAAAAACTGTGTGTCTATATATATATATATATGAAAACCATTTGTGTAGTCACTGCAGGTACACTTTTTCATTATAGTTTATTATGAACTCATGGATCCAGTAAATACTGAACTGAATACCTTAATTGTCTTGTTCTTCACAGCTTTGGTAAGCAATGGTAAAAGAAGCACTTCCTTGTAAGATGGTGTGCAGCCAGGTGGAGTTAGCAATATTGTGCAGTGGTGACCTTTTTAAGTAGTCTTCCAGTTGTCTTCTGATCAGCATCTGAGAAAAGAAAGAGTAGTTGTCAAATGAGTAGTTGTCTTAATTTAAGCAGTCTGAACTTTCAAAAATATTTCTTTTGGATGTAAGCAGAAGATAGGAGATGGAAAATAAAAGTTTCATTGTATTAATAATCTAATGCATATGTGCTGTATTGAAGGTGGCTACACTGGAGCTTTCAGAGCACTGTAATACTCATATCCTTACTTCTTGTGTTCATCTTAGTCTGAGCTGCTTCCTACATCAGAATCTAATGAAGAAATCAGGACTTTAACAGTGTGATCACTTTGAAAGCTTCATTTGAAAGATCTCACCCCAGGACTTCTGACTTAAAGTTTGAGCTTTCTATTACAAATACAAATTTTTGTTTGAGTGAAAATTACAAAGTTGATGTGGTTGAAACCTTTGGGGGGGGGCATACCATAGACATAAAAATAAACTTAAATCTGTACTTTTCTGTTATCCAATTTTTTTTTTTCTCTGTCAAATGTAGCTTGGTGGATTTTATAGACAATCATTAAATTGTAGTCTTCTGGCTATCTTCTTTTATGTGGAAAAGACTATGATTTTCTTGTGATTCAGAGCTATGGCAGGAGGGAAGTGGCATAATGCTTTTTTAATTGGAAGGTTACCAGTAGTATAATTCATGTAGAGACTTAAAAGTGACCTTTAAAGTTTCAGTGCTTGAAATGGGTAAGAGTCTTGCAGTGTCACGTGTTTTGCTTCTTGTTTTTTCATCCCTACTTGCAAATTGCTTTTGAAGTTGCTGTAGTGACCAGGCTGTTTAATGGGAATATGGGTTTTGGTGTGTTGATTGTTTTTTTGTTTTGTTTTGTTTTCGGTTTATTTGCCATTTCTCAAGGTATCATGAACTTACAAGGATCTTGTATTTAAGTCTGAAATAAAGCTTAGTAATTTCCAACTTCTAAATTACCTTTTAAACTACACATTTCCAAGAGGACAAAAAATAATTGCAGTCAGATATCTACAGCAAGGGTGGAGGTTAAAAATAAAATGTAGATTTTTCCCGTATTGCAAAGGAATCTTTTAATTTGATTCTAGCTGTTCTTAGAACTTCATACGGCCCAAGAGCTTATTGTCCTTGGTTGTATCTAGTCTTTGACAATTCACAGTACTAATTGCTTAAAAAAGGTATATGAAACTTCCTCATAGACATTGAAAACTTTATAGCAAATGATTGCCCCTGTCATCAGGATGATAATCAAAAAGCATGAAGGTTCCCTTTTTGCAGGGAAGGGTTACTGTGTACGTAGTTCGATCAGTTTTAACTCTGGATTTGGTTTAAAAAAGAAAAGATTCTAGCAGCCAAAATAGACACATACTTTGAGATAAATATGCTCGTATGCCTGGCTTAGAATAATAATCATTACATGCCATGATTTATTTTATTCCATGAGTCTGTTCTGTATGTGTATCACACCTATTTAATGTATTGTATGCTTTTGTTCATGGAGGGGACAGCAGAGGCATCGCTGCTTCTCTTACCTTGAGTGAAGTGTTAAACTTAAGTGGCTCCAATGTATGTAATTGTATTTTGTAGTAGCTGGTTATACTTTAAAAAGTATGGAATAAGGATGCATCATTATTGCTATGCATGTGTGCTTACTCCTGAAAAAACCTTTTAAGAAAAAATAAGAATGTTTGAAGGATTGCGTTACATGACAGAGCATTACTGAAGAGGTGGGCTGTGTGAAAAGTGGACGTGTAGCTTTTGTTCATACTGCCAAATGATCCAGAAACAAGACTGAGAAACATAATGACGGTCTTGTTCTGCAACGGCAGCCTGTCCCTGCCAGAATAAATACAAAGCATTAGTAAAACATTTATTTCAGTCTTCAGTTGTCACCAACCAAGCAAATGAGCAAGTAGAACATAGTAGAAAATAACAGAGAAGTCTCAAGAAATAGTTTCATCAGTAGGTATCTATGTCAAAACCAAGTGCATGCTTGCTTATATGTGAATGCTGGAAGTCTAAAAATAGTCAGGTGAAATATTAGTGGTTTTAAAATGAGAATGCTGTCTTAACAGGCCAGGAATGGGGAAGGATAATATGTAAAAAAGTCTTAATTCCGTAGCATTAATTATGTAGGTATGAATGTTAAATTTGCTGTACTTTACAGAAAGCTTAGTCATGTTAGGTAAATAAATAAACTGCATTGACAGGTAACATTCAATTAAGATGTATTGAGCAGCTCTTGAGTTCTCGAGTGCTACCCAGGAATTGGTTTAAGGTGTAACAGCTGAAGAGCTGGTCTGTAATAGAGAGCATTCTCATCATTACATAGTCAAACATATGCTAAAATATGCTCAAATTGAGCTTTGTAGTAGTAATGAAAAAGATTCATTAAAGCACAAGGGAGCAAAATGCTTCGAGCTAACGTGGTCGTTCTTTGTCACGTGTTTTTGTTAACAGTTAGAGTAGGTGTATACCGACTTGATAAAAGCTTACGAAAAGCCTGTGATAAAGTCAGTATGAACAAATAGCAAAGAAGAAAACACACCCATATCTGTATGGCTTCTAGATGATAATGGTATCACGGAAGCATTTGGGGAATATAAAGATACTGAAGGAGACCAAAATATATTATTTGCCTTGTTGTATATGGAAGCTGAGGAAGTTTCCTATAGTGGAATTACAAGGAATGAGCAGAAAAAAGTTCCCAATTTGAAGTTTAAACCAAAGATCATATTAACTCATTAGGATTAAGAGTTTTTAAAGGTTTTCTTATCTGAAATTGCTGAACTGTTTACTAGAGCATATGTTAAAATTTCATTAATTGCTAACAAAGGAATGGGAGGTACTAAATGTGAGTAGCGTCAGTCTTTTTGTTTGTGTTTTTTTTGGTTTTTTTTTGTTTTTTTTTTGTTTTTTTTTGTTTTTTTTTTTTTAAAAAAAAAAAGTGCCGAGGGTATAAGGGATGGAGGAAGCTTGAGAACTTTAGACTGGCAAGTCTGAGCTGTAGCAAAGAGTAAAGCTGGTAGAGAACAGAATGGATGCCTGTGCTGTGGTGCAGGCTTTGCAGAGGGGAGACTTACGGTCACAAATATGTAAGGCGGAGTCGATGAGTGTAGATAAGCATATGGTAATCCAGTTTTACAGTAAACCTCAACCAGGTTGCTCACCCAAGGTTCCTGAAGGTATTGAGCTGTCAAGAAGTACATGTTCTGCTTTCCCAATGGAGAGGTATTTCGGTTCTGTAGAGGTTCATGGTGTTTTGGGGTGAATTGTGAGGTGACAAAGGTTTACAAAAGAAAATACTTAAAAGAGTGAAAACAACCTGTTAAAGTCCACAGTTGTGCTATACCGACCCCCTTCTTGATAAAAGGATGGAAGTTGAGTTTTGATAAATGCAAACTAATCCGTATGAGTGGAAGAGGGGAAGTGGAGGAGGAAACAGGACTAAATTGCGCATGCACAAACATGGGCTCTAAGTAAGTCTTTTATCTGTCGAGGGGGAAAGAATTGGAGTTGCTGTGAATGATTCCATCAGAATATTGATTCCTTTGTCAAAAAGGCAAATACAGAGAAACAATAGAGAAAAAAAAAATTAAGCTGTTACACCACTTTTTATAAAGATACCATGCATTCCATTTGTAGTTCTGCTCTCTGCTGCCTCCCAAAGAGACAGTGAACTTAGAAATGATGCATTGCAAGTAAACCATGATGACTGAAAATACGGAATGTCTTCCAGAAGAGATCAAGCAGGCTACGCCTCTTGTTCCCTGGAGGGGAAAAAAATGAGGAAGATGGACGTAAAAGAAGTTTGTAAGATTTTTTAAGTGGCATAGACATGAAGAGAGAATAATTGATTGCAATTTCTTGTCATGCAGATCCGGAGATGCTGTAAAGAACTCAGCTTATGTCAAGTAAAGCAAAAAAATATTCTTTCCTGCAGCTTGTAATTACATTGATCCCAAGAGTTTAAATGGTTTAAAAAGTGATTAAATGAGAATTTAGCAAGGGTTGTCAAACCTGCAGGATCAGTCTTTGCACAGGCAGAGTGTAAGCTACAGATGGCTAGATGCTGGTAGGAGGGGACTATTGCAGCATTCTTGCCCTGCTTTTATAATCTGCATTTACTTAAGCATATGCTGTTGGCCGCTTGTGGAAGCAAAACACAGGCTAGATATCAAGGGTTTAAGAAAAAAATTGCCATTCTTGTATCTGTCTGTCCAATACAGTCTGGTGGTTTTAGGTTTGATTTCTGGGTTTGTTCCCCAGTTCTCAAAGTTTAGAGGAACTTAATTTAAAAATCTGAGATAGGGATGCTCCGTTTTTGTTTGCACCTTTGGACACTGATCTGCTTATGTGTTTCGTGAGACATTCATTGTCTGTCAAGCTTGATTAGTTTGCCTTCGTGCCTCTTGTTTGAAATTTATTTTCATTTAGTTCCATTATGTCTGCAGTCTGTGGTGAAATAGCTTTTGAGCTGGGTAGTGCAAAAGTTCAAAAATGTTTATGCTAAATTATCGCTTTTTTAAAATTTTATGTATTAAAATGCATGTTTAACTACAAAGGAAAAATAGATTTGTTTTAACTAAATGGACTGGAGATACTGAATGCAAATCCCTGTCTTATGACATGAAATGATGATGAAAATACTGGTTTTCTGGGAATGGCATAATGAACTGAAGATACGCGAATTCTGGAATTAAACTTTGCATGTAGGTGTAATAGGCTGTGTTGTATCTGAAGCAGGAAGAACAGAATGCTTGTGTAACACAGGGAGAGCTGAACTGCTGCAAAATATGCTGCAGCTTGATTTTCCAATTTATATTTGGTTAGGCCTTAAAAATTTGATTCATAAATAAGCCAAGTGCGTAAGTGAAAATATAGTAGTAATTTTTCTTTGTTCAAGTTTCTGTCATAATTTATGTAAATACAGGGCTTTATGTTTACAACTGTAATACTGTTGTTAAAATATGAGAGTATTGGCGCTGAGGAAAAACTGAGAAACTGGCTTGGTGACTTAAATTCATGTTATATGTTACTTGTTCTTCTGTTACTAGGTTGTTGATTCTGTCATAGGAGCATAAACTCTTGAAACAGGACTCAGTTCAAAAGTAAAATGCCTAAGGTTAAAAGCTTCGTATGCATCAAATCTCTCATAAACTCTCTGCTGGCTTTGGAGAATGCTTGGGCAAGTCCTGAAGCGCAGCTCCTGGCTGGTCTGCTGCACAGCTTCCTCAGCTGCTGACAGCTTGCACTTGCAAGAGGTTAGGCAGATAGCATGCATGAAAACACGCAGGTTGAAACATCTTAACATCAAACCGAATCCTACCTTGAATGCAACATTTTGTGTTTCTAGATGTAGGTTCTACTGAATGTTTGGGATGCTTTTTCAGTTGTCAATGCAAACAATTAAAAATGTTAATTACATTTTAAGAGTTACTCAGCTACTTAAGAGACTTGTTTCTGTTAAGCCTTTTATTTATCACATTGTTTGACTGCAAGTGAATGCTGAAGAGGCGTCCTTGTGTAACAGAAGTCTTTTGGAAACGTATGGAGTCAAGTCATAGAGAAGTCTAGATCGAACGGGACCTATGGAAATTATCTGTTGAAAGCAGGGCCTTAGATTAGATTGAGCACCCTGTCAAGCCGAAGCATGAGTAATTTCAGCGGAGCAGACTCTTACCACTTCTCTGGGCAGCCTGTTCACTGTTTAGATATTACCAAGGGTAATAAATAGGCAGTGGCACATCAGACTGTGCAGAAATTTCTCTCTTCCAGGGATGGATGTGGTGGAAGAATCCAGCAATTCTAACTGCAGAGGGGTGAGATGATTTCTTATTATCAGGTCTTTGTTTTTTTGAGTTGGGCTGCTCATGTTTGCCTACTTTGAACTTAAAGGTCAGACATAAAGATGATCTCCAGAAAGAAGCTCATTGTGTCCTTTCAGATGAGTTACAAACTGCGGGATTTTGTTCTGGATATATTTAATTTCAGATATGCTTTCTCAGACAGGTGGAAATGATTTGATTGAAAATGTTTTCCCTATTTCAAATGTAATTTTGTGTCTCCAAAATTTGTTTCTGTCATTTTTGTGTTTTAGCAGAAACTCACACTATTCCAAGCAGAGTATGAGGGATGTGCTTGAGTTTCTGATCTTAAAAATGAGGGAAACTAACCTACTCTGTTGGGGGGAAGGGGTGTGGGGGGAAGCCCAGCTTGACATGAAGAGGCACAATGTGCATTACCACAAGCTTCCTTTCTTTGTAAGAAATGATGCTACACTTCTTTCATATCTGACAGTTTTCACCAGAAATATCATACATAATCAATTCTTTTATTTGCCTGTATTCATGAGTTTCATTTTTAACTTAAAAATAAAAAAGAAGAATCTATGTTGTGTTTGAGAAGATAGGAGTACTTTTCATATAAAGTTTATCAGGATGTGCGAAACAGTGGTAGAAGCTGGAAATGTATTAGTATTCTGATTGCAGTTTCAGTCATGACCTCATGACCTATCTTCCGATTCAAACTATCAGTTAAATGCATGTGGTGTTTCCTATGTTGTGCTGAGTTAGATCTTCCTCTTCAAGTTATAGATTAGATCTAGGGAGTAAAAATTGCATTATATCTGGAGATGGGGTATGTGTGCAAAGATAGAGAAAAATATTTGGACAGATATACAGTCTTAAATTTCTACTTTGTACTATGAATCCAAAATAGCTATATTATATTCAGTGCTCAAAGGGAAAAATATGAAGACCTAGATCCAAGTTAATTTCTTAAAGGTTGCAGCAGAACAACTGAGGCTGCTTTTGACTTCTCTAAATTTCAGAGGGCAACACATCAAGCCGCTGTGGCAAATTAAGAGTTATTGATGATTCATCTCTAGAACAAGGCAAACATGTTTCACAATCTTAAAACAACAGAGCTACTGGTTTCCTTGTGGTTTTGAGGAAGTGTAAACCCACCATGCTCAGAGGGTGTCTGCAGTCCTGCTCTTCCATGCAGTACAAGCTACAGTTCTGCTGACTGAAGCAAATATTTACTCAAATGAACTAGTGAATATTTGAGAAAATTGATAGAGAGGAGGACTATTGAGAATTTCTGTCTGCCCTGATTTTTCACTCTGCTTTCTCTTTGATGAATATGCTGAGAAACTAATGTGTCCCAGCAGTTGAATCAGGTAAACAATATGGGAGTAGGGGGCAAGTCCAGTTATCTTCCATGAACTATTCTAGAGGAACCGGAGGAGTAACATACTATTTCAAACCATTAGATTCTATCATCCTTCAAGGCTTACCCTCCCCCTCCCTTAAATTTGAAACCTAATTCAATGAGTAGATTCCTAACTCTTTCTAGTGGAGTTACAGGTGCTTGCAGGAACTTCACGCACAGAGTGCTTTGTAACGTTGGGTTGCAATGACAGAGGGGATGTAAATATAAAGTCTCGCTTCTATAAAGAATTATGCTGATTATAATCCATATTTTATGTAATTTGTCATTGATAATTAGTTTTGTTTACCTTACTGTGGGTTATGTAGATGGCAGTTATGATTCTTGGCAAGAATATTTGAAAAATCAGTTATTGAGGCAGAAAAGCTGGGTTTTTTGGGGGTTTTTTTGTCTCCAAAGACTTGTGATGCTTTTCTTAGTCCAGCATATTGGTATTTTCATGAGAGACAGTTGGTAACAACCTTTTTGTATACTGATCTGTATACTGTATACCATTGCACTCGGTAAAATTGCTTTTTCTGTAAATTACAGTTATTCTGATCTGAATAATTGTAGTATATCCTTTGATTGGGCTTTTCTAGGAGGTCTGTCTTAATTTGGTTGTTTCTCTGTGGTGTTTTGTCCTCCCATATTCTTAACTAAAGAAATAAATGACCTCCCTCGACACACATTTTCATGTTTCCATGTTGAATTTAATTTTCTGTTCTCTCTGTGATTACAGTCTGTTATAGTTAACACCCCATATTTCCCCAGCAGTAGCAGTAATCCTGGCTAAAGCATTTGTTTTCTTCCCCATCCGACCCTTAGCCACATGGTAAAACTAGATGAAGGAACTGATCCATATTTTTTAAAAAAATGTTTTAAACTTTCAGTTAAAAACTTCAACTTTTACTTTCTTAATCCAGTGTCACTTTTCAACTGGTAAGGTCTCTCTGCAATTTTATAGCAGGCATGCACAGACAGTTTTACTGGCATAATATAGATGATGCAGTCAGGAGAAAAGGGATGTTAAGTATCAAAGATTTGTGCCGTTTAACACATTGAACAACATTGTATGTTTTTCTTGCTGAGTTCTTTGTTCTTTCTTTGTTCTAAGTAGTAGTTGACTCATCTGTCTGCATAGGATATATATGCTGCTTACTTTCTTTAAGCAGCAAAACATACAAAAAAGCAATAAAAATATCTGAGTGAAGTTAGTTAATGCTGTTTTCAAAATATTGTGCTACCTACCTCTTTATTTGGATAGCTGTTTCTGTGTTTATATGCTGGGGTTGAGGCCTCTAGAATAAGGATTTACACAACTCACAAGAATTTTAACATAGGACATGAGAAAGAAGGGTCAGAAAACACTATATGCTTTGTGAATACGAAGAGGAATATACAGCTGCAGTCTTCCCCCCCCTTACCTGATAAGGAAACATTGTTGCCCTTGCAAACCTTACTTCATTACAAAAAATACTAATGCTTATGAAACATAGTGGGTAAACTTCATATGGTTGTGCCCTATGTTTATTCCAGTGCACCTGTGGGCATCCACTGCAATGGGCACTTCTGTTCCAGCTCTTCCTTCCCAAAACACGTGATACACATAAGGTGTGGCAACTCACGATCGTGCAGCTCTACAGTGAGCTGAAAAAGCTCGCTTTTGAAACTTTGTGCCTTGGCAGTGATTGCGCAAGGAGTGTGCAAATAAGCACAGAGAGACACGTGGAATGGGAGGAACCACCTTTTTTGGTGGTCACCCTCAGCTGGATTGGATTAAAGCATATTGGAAAACTGTACTTCTAGGCAAGATCTTTTCTATAATCTGGTTAAGTGACTATCTATTTGGTAACCAACAAATTGCCTGTCTGTTAATGCACCTTTTCAGCAACTTGTGCCACAAGTTCTGCACATGAAACGGGTAGTGGGAGGAAGTATTAAAAAAGGCTGGAACAAAGTGTTTGATAGGTATGCCTTGCTTGATTAACATGAATGTACATGGCTATCCTCTTCTTGTAAATGTGTTTAAAGGTGTAAATAAAAAGTCTATTTCCGTTCTTTGATTTCGATCTAAGTATAAGAAATTTCTTTAAGGAGTGAAGACACAAGTTTGGATACTGCTGGGAGTTTGCTGTAGAATTAATTAAGGATGAAGACCCATATAATATTGAGGGGAAGCAGAGGGATTTACTGCTGCAGAAAATAAGCTTTTCAGCCACATGTTAGAATATAAATGCTACTAATAATGACTACAATTCGGTTATCCTTGGCAATGTGTGACCTATATGTGTGTCACCTCTCCTTCCCAAGTAGTCAGTGAAGCAACTTGACAGTACTTTCAACTTGGTTTAGCAAGGAGAAAGATTACTACAGAAAATCTAGTCATAAAACCACATTGGATTGAAAGATTCTGAATTAATTTTAAGCAGAATGAGGCCACTAGAGTAGGTGGTTCTTCTGAGTAAATCTGACAGTGATTCTTGGTTTGAAAATGTCATGCCTATTGAGCTGAAGGAGCAGGTAGTAAGGTTGGCTGAGTGGAGACAGGTCGTACGTTCAAGCTTCTGAATTTACACCAGAGTTGCATATTCCCAAATGATATTATATTGTGAGCAGGGGTGGGGAGAAGCTGTAGCTCTGTATGAATGACTGTCTAAAAAGAAAATTAAGAATACATGAGAAGATTGCTTCACAGACAAAAAGCCATGTAGTTATTGTCTTTTGAATTGCAGATGTAAAAGTAGAGAAATACTTCAGTAGGATTTGCTGCAAACCTTTAACATATCAGAAAATATGGCATGAGAAGTAAGAACATATTATGTTCCTTTTTTATATTAACACTGTCTTCAGAGGATCAGTGTCATCTAAAGTTGAAGCACCTGTAGAAAGTTTGTATTTGTGGCTTTTGCTTTTTTACTTTGCGTGTATGTACACACAAATACTTCTCTGCATGATTCAAAGGTTACTATTCCATGTTTTTCTAAGCTAATGAGATATGACTTTGTATTTTATTTGATTAGAGGGTTTCAGGATTTTGTAGAGCACAACAAGGAGGATCTACACAGAATTTCATCAAGAGTTGTCAGACTCAAAGTGTAACTGCTGTTTGAAACGCTGCTTCTTAAATAGTGTGATTAATCCGTGCTTCCTTAGTTACTCCTTCAATACGTGTAAACTTGAAGGTGCAGCAGCATAATACATTGGAATGGAAAGCAAGTGGAAGTGTTCAAATACACTCTTAAGGTTGTTTTGTTTGTCTGTACAAGAATTATTTGTTATAATATAAATGCTATGTGAAGACCACAGCAGTGACTTTCTTAAGTCTGCATGGAGCTTTGGTGTTTTCTGTCCATGTGCCATTAGCTGTGTGAGCTGTAAGCTTGCAGATAGAGGAAACTAAGTAGAATGAAAGGTTAATTGACCCCAGCAAATAACAGCAGTTATAAGAACAGATGTGTAAATAAACTATAACTGAGGGTCTGTGCTAAAAGTCTGGGCGAAAGAAACACTCATGGTATTCTACAATGGGGAGAATGTACACAGGTGAAGTTCACATTTGATGCTCTATGTGCTTGTGCTTGCATCTGTATTTCTTCCAATCCTGTTTCTCTTTAGGTTAGCTTCCTGGATTAAAACAAAGAACAAAACTGCACCCCGAAAGGCTCAGTGCTGCTATCAGCCTCTTCTTGGACTCCCACAAATAGGATTTTTTTGTCCATCTTACAGTCACTGTGTTCAGGAGGATTTGAGGGAAGGGAGGAGAGATCTCTGTGCATCCTAGAAGGTATGACGGAGAAAGCTGTTCATAGGATTTACAGGAAGACACAGTGCTATGATATGCATCTTGGGAATTCCATTTAAGGAACAATTTCAGCTTTCATAGTGGATGTTTTCTTCTGCAGGCTACCTAAAATACTGATCATTTCAGTACTATCTTCCTATAATGAATTTGCATACACTATTACCAGTTTTAGGCAAGTCAACCTGATTTGATAATCTAGGGGAATAACAGTATTGTACAGAATTGTTTAATTACTCTATGGTGATTTGAGATCCCAGTGAGGCTTCTTATAAAGCTTTCATTTTTTGTCTGTTTGCTATTTACATACACTAATACAGATTAACGTTGAAGATAGATGTATTAAAAGTTACTGAAAGTTAATTACGCTGCTAGAATTAAAAAAGAAATGGGAGAGGAAAATATCATACTCTAAGTTTGCTAGTTACTCTTCTCCATACATCATCAGCGCAAGAAAACATATTGAAACTGGAGTAATTCAGAGTTTAGAAGTAGGGAGGCAGAGGGTCTGCGAGAGCAAGAAGAGTGGTCAGCTGGAAGCCTGGAGAAAATTTCTATGCAGTGTGTGTGTGCTCGACACTGTCTCTTAGCAAATCCTCAGCTTTGCAGAAGAGCTCTAAGGGGTTTAGATGTTAGGAACAACATTTAGGTAAGAGCAAGTGCCAAATTTGCAGCATGTATTTTTACATAAACTTGCTGATTTTTCTTAGATGTCCTGACTTGGCAGAAGTTGCCCACGGAGATAATCTTTGGATCATCATTGTGTGAATGCAATGGACCTTGAGCTGAAAATGGCTGTGTTTGTCCAGTTCTGTTGTTTGGACTCCTTAGACCTAATTATTTTAGTTTTTTTTCTGAAGTCTGTTACTGACTTTTGGGTGTTAATACTTCTTTACTTTAGCTGGACAGGCAAGAGGCTTTTTCTTTTTGACACTGCTTGAAGCTAATGGATAGCAGATATCAAGAAAAGAAACAAGTTTTGGATATTTATTTAGAAATATATTCTAATAACCCCTTTTGGGAGAAAACTTACTCAGCATGGTGTGTGTGGAATTTTGTCTCTTTGAGGGAGAGATTGGTTTGGGGACGTTTTTTATTCCCGTTATGTTTATATGGCTTTGAACTGTGAGTTCACATTTGGTAAATTTTTTTTAAATTAAACTATTACTATATACGTAATAATCTTATTAATGTAGTTGGGAATATAGTTAAAGTTCTCTTCAAATAAATATTGGATTTCTAGTTTTACATTACTTACAGTCCAGCTTGCTTTATCTTACAGTTTTAAATTGACGAGTACCTTTAGACTGCTAGGTCTTTGAGTGTTTCCATATACCTTGATATGGAGAAGGACAGTTTCAGTATTGTTAATGATGAAAAATTTGGGGTTTTTAATCCCTTAATTGGCACAATATTTTGTATGATGTTGGAGGCAGTCACTAGAATACTTGGATGGAAGGAAGGAAGCAAGCCAAGTCAATTCAAGCAAAGCCTTTAATGTTCTAATAGGATTTCACTTTTTTTTTTAATATAGATATAGATATAATTTAAATTTATCTTCACTGCTCGTTCCTTGGATCTCATCCACCTGCTTTGACTTGAAAGAATTGAATTCAAATTGCTTCCTTCTCGCAGTAGTCTTCTATGGTATAAGTAGCGTGAGCTCCAAACATTGACTTATTTCCTTGGAGTGTTGCAGCCTGTGCTGCTTTGGCTGGTTCTACCTTCTGATTACCCAGGATGGTTACAATTCTTTAAAACGCAACTGCTTGCTATCTTGAATTCATTATATATTTAATACCCTTTTTTGTTGTTGTTGTAATATTATGATTTTTAGTCATCTGCATATGTTTTTGGCATTAAGAAGAGTTAGAAAATCCAATTTTTTTTCAATACTGAGTGGAAGAGTAGCTTCTTCTGCCTCTCCCCCAGTGAGCAGAGGAACAGACGTATACATTTTGGATGTAATTTTTATTAGGTAATTATTTTTTTCCAATAAAAATGCAGGATGTTTTCTCTTCCAATAGATTTACTTAGGCAAATAAACTTTAATTCTGATGTTTACACTGAATATTAGTCTTCAGATGTGCAGATCCTTGTAGAATTGAGACTTATGCATGTGCTTCTCTGGCAGGCAACGTCAGTTGTTTGGAATATGGTATTGTGGGAATGTAGTATGCCCTTGTTTTTGAATACAATTCTGGTGCAAGAATGAAAAAATATAATGTGAGATATGCATTAAATGCTTTTAAGTGTGTGGGTTTTTCCTAACATCATACTTTGTAGTAAACTTGTATGTTTCCATTTTACGGAAAATAGTTTGGCCTTTTCCCAATAGCAAGTTCCATAAGAATTCTTTTCCCTGTAGTCTAATGTACAACTTGCTGTTGAGCTGATACCGTAGAACTTAGCTCTGTGTACCATTCCTGAAGGTAACCATTTGGTTATCCCTTACTTGATGAGAACGTTATCCTTGACTTCTACCAAAGTATAACCATAGAATATTTATACTTTATATGCTATTATGGCATATTTAGGTAAGCAGAAGGAAATATTACCTAAAGGTAACCTAGAGGAAAGGGTCTATTTCAGATGTAGGGGGATGTTGGCATAGGAACCAAGGGAATAATCCAGTCAAAAACAAATTTCAAATGGTATTTAGAGACACTCTTCAGTGTAGTTAAGGTTTAAATCATCCTTCGAATCGGATTAGTGGGGCAAACAGTGAATTAGCTCTAAGTTGGAGTTAGATCAGGATTATAGACCAGTTAAGACAGTATTGTCCACAGCACCTGCTTGACCTACTTGGCCCATTTTGACCTCGATGCTTAGGCATTGTCATTACAGAGAGAGCTGTTAACCAGCTAATTTCATTTGCAACTATAAATTTATTAGGTGTTAAAGGGAGAAAAAGAAAACTAGAAACTAGTTTGGTTTTTTCATCCTAGAAACTATGAGCAGTCTGAAGAGGGTAAAGAAAAGTGTTCAAATGACATGCTGAAATCGTGAATTAAAGTTGAAGAGGTGAGAATGGAATTATGGATACCTCTTGTGGTAGTTTGCCTCCAGCCAGCAGCTAAGCCCCATGCAGCCACTCAGTGGCTGCTATCGGGGAGAGAACTGGAAGGGTAAAAGTGCAAAAACTTTGGGTTGAGATAAAGACAGTTCAATAAGAAAATAAAAGGGTGGGGGGGGCTGGGAGAACAAAGGAAAACAAAAAGAAGAAACACAAGCGATGCAAAAAAACCCAATAGCTCACCACCAGGCAACTGATGCCCAGCCAGTCCCCAGGCAATGGCAGGTAAACTCCCCTCTTTCCCCCCAGGTTTTTATTGCTGAGCATGACACCATATGGTGTGGGGTATCCCTTTGGTCAGCTGGGATCAGCTGTCCCAGCTGTGTCCCTTCCCAACTTCTTGTGCACCCCCAGCCTCCTCGCTGGCGGGGCAGTGTGAGAAGCGGGAAAAGGCCTTGACTCTGTGTAAGCACTGCTCAGCAATAACGAAAATATCTCTGTATTATCAACACTGTTTTCATCACAAATCTAAAACACAGTGACATACAAGCTACTGTGAAGAAAGTTAACTCTATCCCAGCCTAAACAGCACACCTGTATAACAAAGGTCTTAGACCTTTTCAGAGATTTCTTTGAAATTATGATGGTCTGTACAAGTGTAGATGAAGTGGAAAATTATGTTGAAACTGATGTACATGACTCATTTTACCTGCTTTGTGAAACAGTTGATGCATACCATTGTAAATTGCAAAATAATGCATCTCTCTGATCAGCTCTATCTTCTGTGTGCAAATGCCACACATTTCCCTTAATTCTGTGATACAGCTCTATAAAGAGGTCTTCTTATGGATCCATGTATGAAAGCGAGAGTTCAGAAAGGATTTATTTTGTTATTTCTGCCACACTTTATTTAAGAGTACTAAATATGGCCCAGTTAATTCCAGTTTAGGACACTAAGTGCTGTAGAACTATCTGAGCTATTTTCCACAGTAATTCTGTGTTTACATCCCAGATAATGCAGAGAAAGACTCTGGAAGCTGTAGTCCTTTTCTCCAGTCTTCTTGTCCTGTTCCAGCATCTTACATCCTCTCTTACTTTTCCTTCCCAAAATGAATGGTGATGGTGAGATAGTACGCTTTTCCAGCTCTTGGATCCTCTCCTTTGTGGTTTTGGGTGTGTGTTTTGGAGAGGGGGAGAGCAAAACAAGGAAGCAGCCATATGTTTTTAAGCCTGGCTTCATCTCCCATTTCTAGCTAATCTTTATTTTTGCAGGGATTGCTTTTTTTCCCATTTAAAAGAATGTATCAATCAGTATTTTGGTTCATCTGTCGTTAACAGATTATTTATCTAGCATGAGAATTGTTAGTTACCTTTAATTATAATCTGGTTTTCTGCTGATAATGCACCTTGAATTTTTCTGTGCTTCCTACTGGATGTGGTTGTTACATGATGATGAAATTGTACTGTGATTAACTTGTGTTTTGGTGTGGAGAGCAGAGGGAGCAATCAGACAGTAAAGGAAAATAGGTTTTCTCTGTTCTCAAGGGTAAAAGTAAAGTTTAAGTTTGCTGCCTAACTCATTCATAGTAATGGTATCGTACTATGTGCTTATCAGCCATTTAAAATATTTTAGTCTCCTAAAATATTGATGTCAGCTGCTATGAGAATCTTTCTTTTTATTTAACAAATGTTATAAAATCTATACTTTCACATTAATAGACTGATGCAGTGCTGCTCGAAATGGTAGTAACATTTAATTAGATTGACACTTGCATAAGCTTTTTCCTTGTAATTGTAGTATACTTCCTTCAATTACAAAAATTTCCATTTTCTGATATGAATTGTTGTGTCCTATTCTGAAGACAATCTCTTGTAGTGTTTTAAGAATAGTGATAACTTGTTAGAATATCAGCAGTGCTGATATGAGGGGTCTAAGCAGCTCGATTGTTGTTTTTGTTTGTTTTTTTTTTTATTGTTTTGGTAATCTTTGCCAGTCCTGTTATAGTTTACAAGCAGAGAATGCATTTGGAGATAATCTGATGTAGTATCAAGATGACAGCTAGCTGGGTTTGATACATTCTTTTAGTTCAGGAATAAAACGAGTTAGCGCAAAGCGGAACTGCTGTTTCTGATTGTTCTTTTCTTGAATGTTATTTTATGTTTGTCTGTTTGCCAGGGACTGTCTTTGTTCATGCAGTGCTTTCAGCTCAAGAAATTTGCTTAAACATGCAGTTTAACCACAGTTTTGGAACCTGTAAAGCTGACTAGGGTGTCTGAACACTCACCTACTGTCACATCTGCTTTAAGTAGGGCTGGAAGAATATTTGCGCTTAGGATGTGTGCTGTCTTTTACTGGAAGAATGCTGTTGTTCATGAAGAAAGGGAGAGGGTGGGGAGCTGAGAATTGGCTTACTTGTACTTCCTTAAGCAATTTGCACACTAATTCAATACTCACAACTGTTTCTGTTCTGAACAATGAACAAGTTCCACTATAATTTGCACCTTCCCTAGGGGGGGGAGTGGTTACCCTCAGGGGGTTAGCGTCCCAGTGGCCTGGTGCAGGCTGAGAAGGGCAACTAGAATTGGACATGAAGTGGAGCTTCGCCTTGTGTTATTTTATTTATAGCAATAGTCTGAAATCATTCTTTTTCTAGATTTGTTTGTTGTTTTTTTTATTTTCCCCTAGCCAAAGTATAAAATAACTTGTAAATGCACAAATCTTTGTGTTGTCAATAGAGTAGTTGACTCCTGTACCTAAGTGATCTTAAGTAAAACTGTTAAATAAACAGGTTTGTTTCAGGTTATTAAAATCTGATAAAATTGTAAACTGAAATATGTGTTATAACAAGTTGACATTGATCTTGACATTATCTTGAATTGAAATATCATCTTTCTTCATATTAAATACCATGAAATGGGTTATAATCTTGAATTACAATTTAAATAGAAAACAGTAGAAATGTTTGTTAACATGACTCAGGTTCAAATTTTATAACTAAGTAGTTTCTGAATTTGTGTGTTAATCACTTAAAATAAGAACCTAATATATAAAAAAAAGATTTAAAGGAGTCACTCAGACTAATTCAAGTTCAGTAAGACATGATTTCTACTTTTGTGTTGGGTGTCTGCCCCCCACCTTTTTTTTTTTTTAAAAAAAAAAAAAAAAACACTACTCTTAACACCTTGTGTCATTTTACAGGCAAAATTTGTTATATTTCATTGCCATTATTAATGGGGTTACTATCTAAGCAGAGCATTAGGACTCGCTTAGTTTCTGTGGTCTACTGTGTTTCATTCTGTGTTCAAAATACTTGGCTATTGGGTGAGAATCTGCTCAGTTTTGTCACTTTAGTTGGAAACTTTGAACTCGGAAGCCATTCTACAGTTGTATCTGTTGGCTGGTACTGTTGTTTGTTGGACAGACTTCAGAGCATCTCGGGGAGGAGAGTTCCTGGGTGTGAATGCTAAGGTGGGAGGTAAAATAATGAAGGGTATGAAGATGCTGGAAGGGAAAGGACACAGATGAAGTGTGCTTTTGCTGCATGGGAGCTTAGTTAGAAATTTTTTTTTTTTTCTTTTTTTTTTTGCCAGAATCGATCCATGCCACTAGTTTAAAGCTTATACACAAAAATCAAAGTGAAGTGGTGGTTTTAGTTGATTGTGGTTTTGCATATTTGAGCAGGACTTGACGTTAGAATGGATTGCCTGAGAGGGTATCTTAAAAAAAAAAAAATATATATATATATATGCATTCATACTTGATCCTGTACATTTTATTTCAAGAATGTATTCCTACAACATTGGAAATGCTAGTTGTTATGGAATTTCCTGTGATTCAAATGTGCTAAGTAACTCGAGAATACAGACAAAAGTACTCCTGAAATTGAAGATGTTTCCTAAAGTTAGTTTTAGTAATTTAAAATTACTTTTAAAATGTATTGTAAAAAATTACTTAGAATGTCTTGTCAACAGCATTAAACTATTAGTTCTTCTGTTCTAATATCTTTTAAAATAGTATGAAATAGGGGCACTACAGATGTTTTCTTCCTCCCCTCTAGTCATTACTGTGGTGTCTAATTTAATAATATTTGCGTTTTCCTCATTATTTCTATATACATGAGCTGTGAAAAGAGCTTGCCAGTATCTCGGCAGAAACATTCTAGGGATGTGGTTTTTAGCTGGCATGACTGGATGCAAATTTAAGTATTAAGTTTCGAATATAGATTGGTAAAGTAATTTTGGTACAGTTTGCAACCAATGCAGGTGAAGAGTAGAAGCTCTTATGAAACTGCTTATAAACATGTATTTTCTGTTTTAAATTAATCCTGGTTTCAAATGTTTGCCTAAATAGTTTTGCTTTCCAACCATTTTCAGTTATTTAATTTTATATTTGTGGTTATGATACCATTTCCATAACTATGCCTTTGTTTCATTTTACAGAGGAAATAAAGGCTGAAACAGAAAAGCAAAGGTATGTGATAGTTTATCGTATTGAGCAATAGTGCTTTTAACTTCTTAAAATGTATACCATACTTATTCTGCATTGGGAGTACGGGCTCTCTCTGAAAAGCATTTTCAATGTATTTTGTAAGGTTGGTGGTATCTGGAAACATGCTAAAGATACTGCCTCTGTGACTGGCTGTTGTGGTTGTTATGGTGCAAGGCATGGGGCCTGGGAGTAGCGGCAGAAGATAGCTTAGAGGGAGCAGGCTGATATTGCCTGGCCAGGGAGGGTAGGAATGGGGATCAAGATTAGAAAAGGTCGTTGTGGGTGACACAGAAAGTAAGTATTGGTGGAGGGGCCTGAGCTTAAAAGGCTCTTGAAGTGGGTTCAGAGGAGGTGGAAGAGCCTGGAATGCAAATAAAAGACTTGAACTGTGAGTGAGCCAGGGGAGGAGGTGGGAACGGGTGGAGAAAAGTAGTGTAATTTGAAAAGATAGTGTCTGGAAAGGACATTGTTAGGGAATAGGTGTAGACTTCTGGAGGCAATTCCTCTACAAGTGAAGGTAGAAGCCAAAATTGACATTGAGCACTCCTCCGCTGTCAACAAGTACATTTTTAAGTATTGGTAAACTGTGGAATCCATTATTAGTATTTAATTACAATGTTCCACGGGATCTTCTTCCTCATTCAGTGTACGTTGCTAACCATGAGTCAGGGCTGTGTGATGAAGACTGTTTATACCACTGGTTGAAAGAATCGGATCAGTGGGTGAAACTGATGATGAAAGTGCTCTTATGGCTTAAGCAGATGAGTGCTACTTGGGGACGTGCATTCTGCCCTGTAACTGAATTTCTGGTTTAGGCAAATCATTTAAACCACAGCTGTCAAAATTGGCTGCTAATGATTTCTGCTTTGTCTCCTGGGTGTTTGAGCTGAAATTTACAAGTTTTGGTTTGGAAAATGTAAGCACTTCTAGCTGGAAAGGAAGCCAGTGGGAACTTTATTTCAGAAGATGTAAAGAACAACTTAATATCAAATATTCTGAACAATTTAGTCTTACAGCTTAAAAAATCGGGCATGTAAAAATTAGTGGATGCATCTGATTGAGTCACTGTGCTTCAGTTTCCACCAGCAAAATAAAGTCAATACCATCAGCTTATACTAAGGTTGTAAAAAATAAATTTAGTATTTGTGTAGTGTTAAGAAAGTGTTGCACCAAGCACCACAAGACAGTCTCAGACAGAAAGTAGTAATGTGGTTTTGTAACAGGTTTTACTTACAGTAGTATAAATAAACCACAAGTCCACATTGTGAGGCATCATAAGAAAAAAATGCTTAACATTAAATATTCAGTGAACAATATTTGTTCTGGGCACTGAATAAGGAAAAGTAATATCTGATTCTATAGTTAAATACCATGCTAAAACTAACGAGAGTGCTGAATTATCATGATTTATACAAGTGTGGTTCAGCCATTTCTGAACTTTGGGTGCATAAATTCTGTCCTATTAATATCTGAAGTTGTGATTTTTTGGGGTATAATATGTATGTCTTACCTGCCTAGGTACATTTTCTAAATAGATTTTGATCTCTTTTCTTCAGTGCTGTCTTTATTTTGACAGTAGCCTTTTGCTGCTATGAAGGCATTGCTGGACTTGGTAACTGTGAATGTATTTGCCCTCAAGTCAAATTTTTTAGATGCAGTAGAAAATACTGTTTTTCTAGGCCTTAGAATAGAGAAACCTCTTAGTTTATCAAATTATCTTCAGCTTCTTATTTCTGTAATTGAGATTTGAATATCCTAACAAGGTACTTTTAATGATAATTCTTTAAATTTTTCCAGTCCCTGTTCAAGGAAACTGATCTCACAGTTAACCTCGAAAGCATTGAAAAATAGATCATTTCCACCTCCCAGAAATTTTGCATCGAAAACTGCTTCTTTTGTTTTGTTGTTTGTTTTTTAAAGAGAACTGGTGTTTGGTAGTAGGGCGGAGGGGAATGGCATAGAGAAGGACAGGCTGATTTATGTAAACGTTACACAGCAAATGCTGCCAAAATAATTTCTAAATTCACTGTTTGATAAATACCTTAGCCTCTTTCTATGGCTGATACGTAAATACCAGCATATGTCATAATTCTCATGCTTGGTAGGTTCCTTGATGGAAGACGGTTTTGTTAGGGACAGTTCCTGGTTACACAATCTGCTAGGAAAAAAAAAAAAACAGCTGAAGTAATTTCTTTGCTGACATTAAGAAGAAAAGACCTTTTGGGTTTCTCTTCTCCCCTCTCCCTGCTATCCCCTTCCCTTCCATC
The DNA here is from genome assembly GCF_965183815.1 of Platalea leucorodia. Classification (NCBI taxonomy): domain Eukaryota; kingdom Metazoa; phylum Chordata; class Aves; order Pelecaniformes; family Threskiornithidae; genus Platalea; species Platalea leucorodia. The sequence goes on from NC_138823.1 coordinate 38,119,957, forward strand.
ATCGGCATGGTGATGAGCTTATTGAGCTATCTTTCCAGAGACAAATGGAGCATCATCTTCCATATTTATTATTTGGGGCATTTTTTAATAGCTTTCAGTTAAGAGAAGCTTCAGGCTTCTGCAATTGCTTGCTGTGGCATGGGTTCTTCATTTTCAGAATCTCATCACGGCCTCCTCCCGGTTTCTGAAAAATTCTGGTTTTATTTCCTGGGCGCTTTTTTAACCTAATTTTAATGGTTTCAATGGACATAATCACTAGATGAAGTGACATGAGCAAGTGATACCACCCTTCTGTTCCTCAGAAAAAAGCTTTTATAGGAATTTCGGAGAGATTTAAGAACGCAGAAGAATCATGTACTTCCTCTGCAACTTATCTGATTTGGGTTTTGTCCAAAAGAGCTCTGTTTCCAGCAAAACAATATTGGGCAATAAATAAAGTTATGCATCCAACAGAAAAACAAAGCTCTGCTCTTCTTCAGGAAAAAAATATGTAGGGATAAATCCTTAAACCTTCAAATGAGAAGTTATTTAGTAAAAAGTAGAATCTTAACGCTAATTATTCCCTATTAAGACTTAGAATTTAGGTGCCCTTTTTAAGCAGCCTAAACAAGGAGGGCTGTGTCAGTATGGTACCACATATCTTCTCGAGGACAACCCAGCTTGCTCTTTGGAAAGCTGAAATTGGTAATTTATCATATCAGTTAGTTTAAGGCTCTCTCCATGATGCGTGGGACTGCATTCATTCTTTAGATTTATAATAAACTCTTAGCAGTTCATTCTTCTACTTCAGCAACATGATAAATGTATATTTTCTACCATCTGCATTCCTTGAAGCATCTGATTTAATTTGCAACAAATGCATAGGGCCTGGATTTGAAATCAGTTGTTCTGTAAAGATGTTTGAATTACTGCAAGAATTTTGTAATCCTTCACTACAGAATACAGTTATGCTCTTTTTTCTTTTTTTTTTTTTTTATACCACTTATCGAGTCTGTGTAAGACAGGGTAGTTTACCTTTTATGTGAAGATACATATGCGTGCACAAAACTGGTCAGGAATGCTTTATATAAAGATGATGAGCTATTCTGTGAAATGAAAAGTCTGAACATCTTGCTTTGAGTCAAAGGCAAACTGCACTGATGCACACAAATAAGTGAAAAATTACCCATTCTTAATTGTTCTTTTTTGCTAAGTATTAATGAGCATGCCCTTTCTAAAGGTGCTGTAAGCAATAAGAGTTCAACAGCTAATTTCTCAAATTTTGTACAGTTAGTCATTTCAGATACATTGCCCAAGTGAGATACATTGGTTACACTGAACTCTTAAATTCTGTGGTGTCATCTGAAGCAGACAGAGCAAAGTTTTGTTTTTTTTTTTCGTTGGTGTTTCTTTGTTTGTTTTTCCCCTGACTATGTCCAGGATTGAAGTTCAGATAGGATTTAATCTCCAAAATAGATGTACGTTCTCTGAAGTACTGAACCAAACTCATATCATAATACAGTAGTTGAGTAGTTCTTAACTTTCAGGGTCATAAGAATTTTTGGCAAGTTGTGTTTTTATCTGTTCTAGTAGCAACTGACTAGACTTCTCTCAGAGTTCTCATTTAATGTGGAAATGATACTGAATAGATTTCCCTTCTTCCCCTCTGCCTTCACCAACCAAGTAAGGGGAGTCTTTTCCTATTTTCAGAGGAAACAAGTCTTTATGCCTTCAAACCGGCAGGGACCACTGAATATCTACTCAGTGTGCAAATGGGTCAATTTGCCTGATCCGTAAAGGAGACAGATGAAGTATAAAAGCCGTTAAGAATATTTATATGACCATATTACTGTTGTGTTAACTTCATAGAAGTTACTCTTTCCTAATGTTAATTTTCTTGATATTTTATTTCATTCATAAACATTGTGGTGGTGAGAACTATTTGTGTTACCACTTACAGCATTCTAATACAATCATTCTGTTTAGTCCCCCTCATGGAGAAGCAAAGCCTGGTTCAAGCACTCTTCCACCTGTGAAATCAAAGACAAGCTTCATTGAAGCGGACAAATACTTCCTACCATTTGAATTGGCATGCCAGTCGAAGTGCCCCAGGATTGTCAGTACATCTCTAGATTGTTTACAGGTCTGTATGAAGATGAGCTTTAACTGTCAACTCTAAAATTCCATTGTTTTGGAGGGGAAGTACAGTTGTATGTAACAAATAATGTCATTGTTTTTCTATTATTTTACTTTCTTGCACACACAAGCAAATTGAATATATTTCTCATAAAAGGTGAACGTACATCTTATTTATTATGTAATGCATATATGTGTTTGTGTATGTATGTATTACCACAGGTACATGTTTGGATCAGTTTTATTACGTTAGTGTACAACTGCCTATTTTCATGTGTATATCTGTGTGTTGAACTAACACATTATCAATGTGTTGATAACACATTATCAAATTCATTTTATGCTATTTATAATTGCAGTAAAATATTTTCAATTTGAGATGTCTAGTCTCTCAAAACTCATAGGCTCCTGTAATGTTTTCAAAACAAATTCTACAGCATGGAATTTAGCCATTCGCTTCTCCTGAGTAGCCCAACAGTGAACTCGATTAATATATTTACATTCAGAGGCACATGCCTGCCTGGCATGCTGTCGCGCTATGATGCCTTTCTAATCTGCATGTTTTTTAAGTAGGTGGGCCATGGAGATTTACAAATACTCTCATGCCTGAAGTGTTCGGAAGAGGATTTTGTTAATTTTGTAATAAATTCCATTCCAAAGTATTGAAGACCTAGAGAGAAAAAGGGATAATAGAACACTTAAAAACAGAAGACTAGCTAGTAGCTTAAATAGAAAGCATTTGCAGCTGGTTTATCTGATTTTAAAAGCATTTGTGTGCTGACTACATATGAAGATGTGTGTGATGTGAGTTAGTTTTTAGAATCCTGTTTGTTTTAAAACATTGTTAACTGATGAACAAAAGCTTTCTTCTTAAGTTTGCTGACAAACTTTATATTGCAGTTGCTGAGTGAAAATTGAATAAATCTGGAGGACATTTAAAAAAAATCCTTGATGTTTTATGAGACTTGGGGTAAAATGTACTGTTTTAATTATTCTGTGCAAGTTAGAGCTATCAAGTGAATTTATTTATTATAACAAAAAGCTGACTTATTTTTTTAAGCTCTTATTTATGTGTTTTTTTTCTCCTCTCCAGAAACTTATAGCATATGGGCACTTGACAGGGAATGCTCCAGACAGTACAGCTCCAGGCAAAAAATTAATTGATAGAATTATTGAGACAATATGTGGCTGTTTTCAAGGCCCTCAAACAGACGAAGGGGTTCAGCTACAAATAATAAAGGTAATATGATTAATACTTCCAGTATTTATAGTGGTGACAGCAGGAAGACATTCATGGCCTCAGAGTTCAAAAGCAGAAGCGTTTAATTTGTAAACATAATGGTAATTTAAAAATATTTTCTTGATCCTGTTTGTTTGAGATGGAAACTCCCTATCTAATGCTCCTTTCCCTACTCTCCCCCATTGCATTTTGGGTGAATTCATGGTTGTGACCTGAAGTCTTGTGCACAGACCACTGGGTGAAATTTCATTCACAGCGATCAGTGGAGCTTTCTAATTGTGAGGAATTACTGTCAAATAATCCTGCACTCCCAGTGGGGAAGACGGTAATTAAGCAGCAGATTTTTAAATCCATTTTGGAATTATTTTATGAAATGCAATTAGACCTGGCAGTCAGGCGTTACCATGGTAGCTGTGTGCTGCTGTGTCATAGACTTTTGCTTGAAGGAGGTCTCGGGTTTCTTTCCATAGCTTATGTAAACATTGCATGTGGAGTCTGTACAAATAAGTGTTTCTGAGGAACCTTAGCAGTTTTCTGATTGCACCCATTAATTACGGGTCTTTATTACATGAAATAATGATGTCAACTAATAGGAGTTAGCCACCTAGTGGAAACACCATACCCTACTCCTGTAACAGTAGTCTTTGAATGGTTGTGATGATGAGCAGTAGCGAAGAACACAATTAAAGTTAGTTATGAGGAATGGGGTGTTTGTTACCTTGTATTCTTGTGTATATTTGTCATGAGGTGTTGGCATTTTTTGCAGATTCTGTTTACTTGTTTTACTGCGAAGAAGGTAGTTTGTTTTCCTACTCCTTTTCATAGCTCAAATCTTCCTTTTTCTTGACACTCTACTTCTCCAGCAGATAGTTGTTAAAAATGTTGGTCTATGCTGCTGTTGTCTAGATTTGTTGTATTGTTTTGCCCAAGCTTTTAAGACACTTTTCATCTTGCAGAAGGAAGTTTTTGTTGATTTAAACTTTCAGTGACTGAAACCGTTATATCTCCCTCTCACCGTAATACCTTCTCTCTGAATGCTTTCTTATTCCGGTCCTCTCAGCCCTTGGTCAAGATGTTAAAAAGTTAACCTCCTGCCTGAAAGGGGTATCTGTGAGCTGAAATGCCTTCTGTGCAAGGAAATAGCAGAGAAAGTAAATTCTTCAACAATTGTAAAATGCCTTAAGTGTGTAAATTCATTTAGTGAGTTTCATTTTTTTGACTGTTTAAACTTAGCTAGTTGCCATATTAGAATGCCTGGGAAAGTGGAGAGTACTGTTTTTGTTTTGGCCCCATGTTTGTCCAGTACACTGGGCACTATAAAAAGCATCAACATTAGAAATAATCTTAGCAAAGACCAGAACTTGTTATTTCCCTTGGGGGAATAATGAAACTGCCAAGTCAGTCGTATTCTCGTAGGCTTCATAATTCTTCTGTTCTGGGCTGAGTGTGGACCCTGCTTCTCCAGTATGATTTGAAGGCTAGATCATGGGTCTTTTCAGACTCTTCTGTGGCTCTGGTGATTAGTATGTTCTCTGAAGAATTTTAATTCCATCAAGGAGATAGAAGGCAGGGGGACCTGGGTCTCCCGCTTTCTCTGCTGTTGCTCCCAGGCTGTTATTCATAGCATGAGTAGTGCTCCCACAGGGCAGCTGTATCACCAACACCACAGCAAAATCTGAGAACCTTGATCACTCAGACACCTTCCTTCCTGGAGGGTTATCTTGGTTCTGCGTGCTGAATGGATGGCCCTTACATAGCGTGCTGCCCTCAGTCTAAGATCTGTGAGCCAGCGTTGGGTAAGAGTTCCCACGTGGTGCTGTTTGCTAGGTACTAGATGTCTTTCCAGTGGTGGAGTCATCTTAAGCAGGTTCCCAACAACCGGAGCCGCTTAGGCGTTCTGAAAATACCTTTCTGCTGACTACCAAGGAAATAATCTTGCTGAGACTGAGGAGTGTAATTTCTCTCTTTTTAGGTACTTAAGCTTAGAGGTATGTTTAGTGGTAGCTCTGACAGTTGGTGGCCAGTTTAACTTTTTTGCCCCTATTTCTGCTTGCGTGTTCTCATCTCTGTAATCCCCTCGTTCTTCATCTGCAGACTCCATGATGAAGCAGACTGGGAAATTAGCCTTCTCCTTCCTTCCTCTTGTAGTTTAGTTTGATTTGGTGTAATTTTGATGGCAAGCCATGCAAATTCTTGTTCAGTTGTTATGGTGGGGATTGCTGGGGCAGAAGAAAAGCAAGTAATTAGGCTGCTGCTATGAACTGAAATTGTTTGTTCAAATTATGTTTGAAACAACCTCCCTTGATTGAACCTTTTTGCCTTCAGGCTTGCTCTGCTAGGGCGGCTATGGCATTCATGATGTGTGTGTGCAAAGTTCCTGTTGACACCTGCAGAGGTTTTAGTTGAAGTTCTGTTTACATTTCTGTCTGGGCTTTTTGTTCCTGAAGAACTACAATTATGACAAAAACTATATTAAATTTTTTTTAAAAAATCTATAAAGAAAGAATAGGGATGAGGAAGAAGGATGGGACACGAGATCAACTGTTTATCTTCATCTGTATTTTCTTGCCTTGGTCTGCTGTATAGTAAGTATTTGGTATTATCTAGATACTTTTACAGCCTAACTTGTTCATGTTTGGCAAAGAAAAATTTTTGTGCATGCTTGATAGCTGTAGTTTGAAAAGTTGCATGTTATTTTAGTGATGGCTTTCTGAGTCTTCCATGTGCAATAGACTGTTCATAAGGTCAACTCCTGTACGTGTCTTTTTACAGCTAGTCACGCTGTCAGTATGACCATTGTCCGTGGAGGAAGGCAAGTTCAATCAAACGTTGCTTGCACAAGCCGTCTTTTGAAACTAACTAAAAATAGAGGACAACTCATTGTTGGGTTACAGAATAGGGAGACTGTAAAAGCTAACTAATTCTGAGGAATAAGGAGAATGATGATATGTTTGAAAGAATTTTAACAAAACTTGTGTGAAAACAGATTCCAGATTGAGAAGACCCTTAGGAAGAACTTCTTGAGTTCCATATCCTGTTGTGTTTCAGTAGTGTGGAATGCTATCTAAGTAACTTAATCAGTAGTGTGGTTAGTTTTTCCTATAAAAAGATTGTAGAAAGCTTAATTCCTCCTGCTGAGTTTAAAAGGAGCTGTGGATTATGGAATGATTTGAGAATCAAAATAATGATGCAGGCAGTTTTATTTCTGAATCTTTGTATCTTGAGGCTTTCATCTTAAGTTAATGGCTAGGACTGGTTACTTAACCTGAAAATGCCATCCTGTCAGTTTGCAATTTTATTTTTTAGAGAAGGATTACATTTTCAGAGTTGGACATGAAATACTTCTGTTTTACAAAATATGTATCCATTTCATTCCATGTTAGATTCTAATTCATTTTGAACACCTAACTTTCTAGTGATAAACTAAATAAAACTTTATATTCTTAAATAATTTATATTCTTTATATTATCCTCTGTAGGAGAAACTGCAACATAGTGCTGTTCTTTCTGCAATCTCCACAGTCATAATCCTTCAGTGTGTTTCAGAGCTGGTAACTGAGCACATGCTTATGAATATGGATTTTTTTTTTTCCTTAAAATTGATGTTAAGTGGAAAAAAATACTAGTTTTAATAAAATACTAAGTGTTATTAATGATCCATTATTACTGATATCTGGTGTATAATCTAGGATATGACACTGTCTTGACTGTGAAAGCATGCTGGAAGCAAATACTGTATTTTTCTATTTTTCATACCATTACAGTGTATTTCCATAGGTCTTCAAAGTTGGTAAACTAAGTTAGGTAAATGTAGGTCTTTTAAAGCTATGGTGAATGTATAACATAAACGACTGAATAATTTGGAAATGGTAAAAAGCAGGAGATAAGATTATCACTTGCTCACAAAGAAAATGTTGCTTGGAGTGACATATTGAAAAATGATTTATCTGTGAAGGTTATTTGATGTATTTGTTGCTTTGTGGCTTAAGGGCTTAAGTCTCCTGTGTTTTTCCAAAAGTCAGTCCATAGTAACACATTATTTCATGATAAGTTAATGTTTGGGCTTCAAGTTGACTTCTAAAAAAATTTTATTATTAAAAATAACCCTGTAGCCCTTCTCAAAGGAAACGGAATTATGTGGTTCCAGTAGCTAATACACTAGAGAGAGGGGTTAGAGCCACTGTGGTTTATGTGCTGTCTCAGGTACTTGAGAGTTCCCAGGCAACTGAATTATAAGTATTTTACCCAAAGTAAGCCTGTGCTGATCAGATGATGGCTGTACTGTGTCATAAATCTTCCAAAGATAAGATGATCAGAGTTGGCTGAGAGGAAGAAAAGAATGACCCTGAGTTGAAAACTAGGCTTCCTAGCACGTCTGTATGTCGGTGCATCTGCCTCTTGTGCGTTCTTAAATCGTTCTTCTGGTTGTGGTTACTTTCTTTCACCGTAACCGTTCTGTTCTTGCAGAATATTCAGTGTGAGAGGAATGAAAAGTTTACAGGTACAGATAGATGCTGGATGTTTTTACTAGGGAATTAATGTTAATTTAGTTTACTTTATAAACTGCATTCTTTTTGCCTCACACTCATTTTACATAACAGGAAATTCACTAAATAGGCAAACATGCTTCCGGCTAAAAGAAAAAATACTATGGGTGTCATACAAAGATATGATAATCTGTAACTCAAGAAATGATCCTGAAGAATTTTCTCCTTTCCCAAACCCATCTGACGCTTGTTTACAGAAATGAATAAGTTTTATTTATAGTAACTAGGTGGAGGCACAGAACAATAGGGTCTTTCTCAAATACAGAACAATAAGTGTGAAGGACTGGAAGGAAAGCAAGGGAACAATCTCGCAGTCAGGATGATAGCCAGTAGTTCCAGGACAAGGGGAAGCTTCATGGCTGTTAGTATTTTTGCAGGCTTTGTGGCAAAGAAAGCTTTTGTGGAAGGACCTGAAGTATAATGAGGTAGTGCTAACAATGTTTTTACAAAGGTTTCCTTCCATGCCTGAAGAACAGCAAAGGGGAGGAATACAAGAAAAGTAGGCTTTTTTTTTTTTAATCATTCTCTCCTTAGCTCACACTGAAGATACTGGATGAAAACAGATGAGCTAAGTGTGACCAGAAGGAGTGGGAACTCAGCTGCAAAAACCCTTGAGCAGCAAATCTTTACCATGATAGAAAAGAGCAACCTAATGCTGTGACTCCATAGTCAGTGGAGCCATGCAGTAGCTTGCTGTTTTGACCCCTGCAGAGAGGCATTTTTCTGTCCAGGCTCCCAAATTTTGTCTCACTCCATCCCTTGTCCTGGCATGCATTTAATACTCTGAATCCACTAAAATGACTTTTAAAACAAACAAACAAACAAACCTGCAAAACCAAACACCAGAAAAGCACCTGTGGGTTTTTTTGTTCTGTGTTGTTTTTAATTGTATTAATGTGTTGCCATTAAAATAGCACAGGTGGCTTCATGCCCCAGGCCTGTTGCAAAGTAAGCAGTAAGAGTGTATGGCTTTTGTTGTTCCATCTCTCAGGGACGTGCATTGCTGTGTAGCAGTTTGAGATTTTTGCGTAGTCCGGCTTAACTGGGGACTGTTGCTGAGGTGGTTGTCTTCTACTCATGTGTCTTCCCTCTCTTCCTCCTTGCATTGGACCCAAGTAGCTGTTTGGCCACAGAGTAAGGTTGGGGAGTAATCTGACGAAAACTGATAAAGTGAGAAAGGGAAGGATTAGTTTTTTTAACATTTGAGTAGACAAGGGTTTCAGAGGAGCAGGACTGCCACTCATGATCGTAACCTGTGGTTTCTTGGGTCACACCAGTTGTGGTAATGATGTACTCTTTTATGATACAGAATGAGGTGATGTTGTTTAGGGCATGCTGTCAAATTGAGCCCTGGATGGAAGCTGCCAAGAGGGAAGGATGTTGTCAGAAAGTGATTGTAAAATCCTTCCTGTCTCATGTTCGTTCTCATATTTCTGCTAGACTGTGATAGTAGAGGAAGAGAAATGGCACTGAGATGTGAAGTAAGCATGACAGCCTGAGGATGGCTCTATATTGGAAGGAATATGAAATATATTAACAAAAGATCAAAGTTTAAAATGCTTATCAGTTTACAAACATGTGGTAGTCATTGGGATTCGTTGTCTCTAGCCCCTGAGAAGGAAAGAAACCCGAAGAAGTGACTGTCAGGACCTCTGTAGCCAAGTTGAACTCTTCAATAGTTAGATATCTGCAAGGAGGTGCCCTGCTGGAAAGACTGATTTCTCAGTCTGCATAGAAGATGTAGCTATTCAGTGAATTTGGATTAATGTGTTAAGGAGGTATGTCTCTGTGTGTGTGTGTAAACATTTCTTCGCCTCCACATCCCCTTATCAGGTGGTGTGAAAAGAACCAAGCTCTAGTAGTCATAACAAGCATACTGAAGACATTTAGGAAATTGAGGCTGTTAAGCCAATTAAAACAAAAGAGCACATAATCCATCTGTAGCCTTGTCACCTTTTTCTACAAGCAGGCATTGTCTCCTATTATTAAAAGTTGGGAAAAAAAACCCATAGGACTTTACTGAACTGAGATGGAAGTTAAAATTGGACTTTCAAATATCAAATTCTTAATCACCTGAATTTAACAAGGAGACAGAAAGTGACACAAAGGAATAACTTAATGAATGATACAGCTAGAACAAGAGAGATGGAAACTCAACCCCCCTGCCCCCCTGCACCTTTTCGTTAGTGTCCTAAATGCTAGGCAGCAAGAGACCTTATCTTCCAAGTGAGAAATTGTAGGTGGTTCTTAAACGGACGTATTTTAAGGTGTGTGTGTCTCAGTGTTATCTTTTGGAATTGGGTGAAAGAAATCTTAACTAAATCTAAATGCTTACTGTATGGAGCCCAAACAGTAATGCTTGGAAAAAATAGCTGTCTTGTTTATGCCTGGGCTCCACCTATTCGGTTTGTTTTCAAGAGTTACTGATCTTATTTTTTTAAACTGGCATAGACAAAGTTCTTCAAGGTTAATTCTGTTACAGAATTACTAGTGAAAGATGAAGGGAGCTTTCTGTTTTGGCCTTTAAGGACTTTGACGCACAAAACTTGAAAAAATAGAATGCTAAAATATGTACAGGTGTGCAGCCTTTCCAGCCAGATTGGAGAGTGCAGAATCTAATCACTGGGAGTTACCTGCCTTCAGGGTGACTGCCTTTGCTCCTGAAACATGTAGGAAAGAGTTGGAGAAGTCAGCAGAGCTGTGATTGATATGAGTAGCTTTGGGGATAAATTTTGGTGTGTGAGAGTACTGTGGTATAGGGGATGTAGATATGTTACCTGATCAGAAGAGATGTGCTGCTCTAATTAATGGGGTTCAGCGTGTTTTAGCTCAGTATTTGCAAGTCTCACAAAACCCCCAGGAATTCCTAGCAGTAAGGTAGAGGTGAAACAGTAATGAAAGATAAGTGAAAATATGACACATAGAATCGCGTGTGTAGACCAGTGTAGAACATGTTTGTATTAAGGGGAGAGGGGGAGGGACAGGTGGGGAATGGTTTAAATGTGTAAATAGGTTTTGGTGGCAGACTCATTGATATAGAGATGATAGAATATAATCGTAGAATGTTCTGGGTTGGAAGGGACCTTTAAAGATCACCTAGTCCAACCCCCCTGCAATGAGCAGGGACATCTTCAACCAGATCAAGTTGCTTAGAGCCCCGTCCAACCTGACCTTGAATGTTTCCAGGGATGGGGCATATACAGCCTCTCTGGGCAACCTGTTCAAGTGTTTCACCACTCTCATTGTAAAAAATTTCTTCCTTATATCTAGCCTGAATCTACCCTCTTTTAGTTTAAAACCATTGCCCCTTGTCCTATCACAACAGGCCCTACTAAAAAGTCTGTCCCCATCTTTCTTGCAAGCCCCCTTTAAGTACCGAAAGGCCACAATAAGGTCTCCCCACAGCTTTCTATTCTCCAGGCTGAACAACCCCAACTCTCTCGGCCTTTCCTCATAGCAGAGGTGTTCCAGCCCTCTGATCATTTTTGTGGCCCTCCTCTGGACCCGCTTCCACAGATCCATGTCCCTCCTGCACTGAGGACTCCAGAGCTGGATGCAATACTCCAAGTGGGGTCGACCTGCGGGCCACGTTTCTTTTGATGCAGCCAGGATACGGTTGGCTTTCTGGGCTGTGAGTGCACATTGCTGGCTCATGTCCAGCTTTTCATCCACCAATACCCCCGAGTCCTTCTCCGCAGGGCTGCTCTCAATCTCTTCATCCCTCAGCCTGTATTGATACCGGGGGTTGCCCCAACCCGGGTGCAGGACCTTGCATTTGGCCTTGTTGAACCTCACGAGGTTCACACAGGCCCACTTCCCGAGCTTGTCCAGGCTCCTCTGGATGGCATCCCATCCCTGAGGTGTGTCAACCGCAGGGACACAATTGAGGGTGCACTCAATCCCACTGTCTATGTCGCTGATGAAGATATTCAGCAGTACTGGTCCAGTATGGACCCCTGAGGGACACCACTTGTCACTGATCTCCATCCAGATACGGCACTGGATTTTGTTACGGCTTTTATATGTCCTCTTGCCTGACTGATGTTTCCATTAGCAGAAACGGGGTATTGCTAAGTTCTGTGGAGGTATTGAATCATTGCACAGAGAGGGTAAGAATTAAGGATGGTGGTATGAATTTCAGCTTAGCGCTTCTTGGTTTTCAGAAGGCCGGTGACATGTAAACTGAATTCTGGGATGGAAAAAAAGAACAGTAGTAGTGCTCAGAGACTTAAGTTCCTTTAACAAAGCCATTGTCTACAGTTTGCCTACCTCTGTCATTTCTTTTCTTTAGTTTGTTGGGTGTTTTTTGATTTATTTTTTTTTCTTTCAATTCTTGAGAAAAAAGACTTCTAATGGACATGTAGGCAGCATTACTTTATAGATTGTAGCATGAGATGCTGTTTAGTGGTCATGCAGATAAGAACGTATACTCTCCAGTAAGAAATGTAAGTACAGTCATCCATGTGTGTACCTCCCTATGTCCACTGATGAGAGAACTGAGGCACCACGGGTAGAATAAGAAGGGACCTTAAGTGAACTGCTTATCTAGGAGTAGAATTCGGGTCTCTTCAGCAGCAGTGCAGTGAGGTGGGTCTTTGATTTTCTTTTTTCTGTTAAGCTGTACAGTGATTTTTAAAGGGTTTAAGTGAGCAATGGATACTCTTTGTCCGCTTGTTGGTGCCATGTGTGGACAGAGGTGCTGACAGTGTCGGTAAAAGAAATGAGGCACCGTTTCATGAGTAAATTACACAACACTTAAAATAACTTCTGTTTTCACTGTGATAAACTTACCAATGTGTGAACTTTCCAGTGCTTCCAGTTCTTTCTTTCTTACCCTAAACGTCCCGTTAAATCATTAACTCAGTCAAAGTCTTTAATGCATAAAATGCCCTGATTTCTTCTACTGGAGTGCAATGATCAGTATAAACATGTTTGTTCTTTTGTGGACCAAGCTCTTGCCCTTTCCTTCCACTCACCAACATGCACCTCTGACAATGTCTTCACACCCTGTCCTCAGCTTTCTTCTGCCTCTATTTCTTAGAAAGGCTTATTTGCATATTTTTTTGCAAAAAAAGAGGAGCAGATATAAACTCAAATGGAAAGAAAGAAGTGAATTTCTACAGAGAGGGCAACACAATATTCTAGCATCTCCCCAAAGAGAGTGTTTAGAAAGAGTAGTTGTCCCACTTATAACTGCCTAATCTCATACTCAGTCTTTGTTCTTCACATTTACATTTATTTGTAAAACAACTTTCAGATGCTTTGGATTGCTTTCCAGATTTTAACAGGTAGTCTGTTGTTCATGTTTTATGTCTAGAAAATTCTAGGATGGCTTTTATTAACTACCTGTCTGATAACTCCATTGGTTACTTCTTGCTGTTATATGCTATGAAACATGTATTTCCCAGATATGTTGATTAAAAACACTCTCAATTTAATATAACTGATATGTATGATGTTCCAATATGGCTACAAGAGTACATGGGGAAACTTAATTAAACTGCAGTTCAAGATAGGTATTTAGTTATATATTAAAATAATCCCATTTTGATATTTAATCATCTGCAAATTATTTGATTGACATGAAAAGTTTTGACTGGAAAATGTATATATGTGTGTGTTTGTTTATTTAGGCTTTGCTCACTGCAGTAACATCTCAACACATAGAAATCCACGAAGGAACAGTGCTACAGGCTGTAAGAACATGTTACAATATCTATCTAGCAAGCAAAAATCTCATAAATCAAACCACAGCCAAGGCCACTCTAACACAAATGCTGAATGTCATTTTTGCACGTATGGAGAATCAAGCAGTGAGTATCTTAGTATCCTTACATAGATATTAGCTCTTAAAAGCAAACCAGCTTGAGAGATTTGTTTTGTCATTATTAGTAAAGCTTTTTGGCTTTCCCAACTTACATACTTTTGGGGGGAAAAAAAAAAAAAAGATACCTTTGTTCTTTGTGTGTTTTGCACTCTGAAACAGGTGTGAAATATGTTTTTGGGGAGCAGGAGTGGTGTATAGGATTTAAACTTCTCATAGGGGTCCTTTATATTTAATGGATGTATTCAACTTCAGTTTCTATCGTCAGGCTGTCAAGACATGCCACGCTACCTGCATAAGAGTGCATGTGGAGTACATTAGTGTTGGTGAAATGCTCCAGTGTTGTTGTGATCTTAAACACCAAAGAAGTAATCCATGATTAAAACAAAACAAAAACAAACAAACAAACAAACAAACAAAAAAACCAAAAACCAAACAAAAAAACCTTTCCAGTCATGTAATCATTTAAATTTTTTAATATTTTAATGTGTAGTAGTCACTAACAGATACTTCTGTGTCACTGAAATTGCTATTGTGAGTTGTCCGCAGGGACCCCAGCATATGCCCTGTGCCTTCTGCTGCTGACGATAAAGACAATTGCTGATCAATAAGGCAAAATAATTGTCCTAATTCCATTACAAAAAAAAAAAGCCCAAAACCCAAACAGACAAAAAAGCAGATGCCCAGATTTGAGAACTTCTTCAATTCCTAGCTACTTCTAGAAGTAATTCTGCTGTATTATTACAAACTCATAAGTTTTCTCTAAGAGCATGTAGTAATTTCTTTCCTATTTTCCTCTCAGAAGCAACTGCATATTGGTACGTGGTACTGCCACAGTTGAAGATTTATAAAGCATCATATTTATGATTAAGTCATGGCAAAAGCCATGCAGTACCTGCATGCTTTGGGAAGTCTGTGCAGTTACTGTCCTTTTAAGCAACTTAATATAGAAAGGGATTATTACTGTTATTCTACAGTGGAAGTCTTCATTTTTGCCAGACTATAAATCTAGTCTTTATGCAAGTTGATAAGCAGTTCTGCTTGTTTTGCACACTCTGAGCAGTTATTTTAATATGATAGCTAACAAACGCTAGAAGGAATTACTTGAGCTGTAATTTGAAAGGTAGTACCTACTCGTGGATCTGTAGCACCCCAAAAGATGCAGCACAGAAAGCTTTAAGTGGAAGAGTAAGGACTGAGATCATAGTAGTCAAACTAGCAGTATAAAAAGTTACAAAACTTTTGGTAAACACTAGGCTCTGCAGGGACAGAAAGCTGGTCCTTAGAGCATCACCTCAAAGGACACCCTGCTTTGGTTGGACTTTAATGACTGTTGTCTTTAAGCCATTAGACAAGTTACAGAAATTCTTCCCTTTCTGGAGATTCCAGATCAAGGAACCATGAAACTAAAATAGTCTTTGTCTTACAGTTTTAAGTATGATTTAAGTATTTTCTTCCTGAAGATCTGTCTTCTATAGCGTTTTGGAAGTGCTGCTCTTTTCAGTTTTAACTCCTGTTTTTGTGTTTTTTCCCTGGATGTTTAGTCAGTTTCCCTTTTTTTTGGTTTGGGTTTTTTTTTTGTTAGGTTGGGTTTTTGGGGTTTTTTCTTGTGGTTTTTTTTGTTTGTTTTTTTTTAGTCTTTCCTTTAATACCACATGCTTGTAGGATAACAGAAGACTCGTAAGTTCTCCAATGTATTTCTCTTTGTGAGAGCTTTCAAAAAAGAAAAGAACCTGCCTTGATGTTTCTCCATACAGTCCTTGTGTATTGTCACATCTACTGGCTGAATTTCCTTATAGGGTAGGCAGACAACTCTTGGTCCTATATTATGGGTAGATTAGTCATCCCTCTTGCACAGTGAAGGTGTGGCTAAGTGTAATGTGCATAGCTGGGAAGCAGCCCTTTTGCAAAGGTTTATCCTGTGCTATTAAAATTATTTATAATAATACAAAGGGTGCATTTTCTTAAACGGTTGGAGTTTTATGAAGGCGCTGAGTAAGCAGAGACAATGGAGATTCCATGTTTATAAAATAACGTATACAATATGTATACAGCTCATTGTTTTGTTTTGATAGTGAAATTCTTGTGTGATTGCAATGCTTTTGTAGCTTCAGGAAGCCAAACAGATGGAAAAGGAAAGACACAGACAGCAACACCATCTACAGCAGTCTCCAGTAAGCCATCATGAGCCTGAGTCACCTCAGTTGAGACATATTCCAACACAGACTGATCAGCTGTCCAAAGAACATGAGAGAGAGCTTGACCACAGCACAAATGATGTGGACAAGAACCTTCAAGAAGATATAGAGGCAGAAAATGGATCTGATATTTCTAGTGCTGAAAATGAACAGACAGAAGCTGACCAAGCCACAGCAGCAGAAAGTAATCAGTGTGTATTTCTGTTTCATGGAGGGAGGGAAAAGGTCTGTAAAAAGAAAGGCTTGAGGATTGCCTTTTTTTCCCTCTCGCAAATCTGGAGCCAGGCATATATTTTCAAATAGTTGACTAATGCAAAATGCCTGTTGTCCTTGTTACCACTGTTAAACTTTATCACGAGTATCCTTTAGTCTTGCACTCTGTTGTAGTCACTGTAGCAAAGATTCCTCGTTGCACCTATGTGATATTGTGAAAGTTTTTGAGAATAACATCTCAAACCTAGTAAGTTTTCAGTGTTTAATGTACGTGAAAATACAAAATTGATGTCTTTTGTTGGTATAGGTCTGTGGATTAATTGCCATTTACCATTTACAGGTTAAACACTGGAATGCTTGTGTTCTGCAAATGCTATTTTCAAAGCATCCAAACACTGCATTTTTTAACGTATGCTCTCCTGTTAATAGATTTGTAGTTGACTTTTTAAATACTAAATGCAAGTAAAATATTTCCTTAATTTCTGACTTTGTCATTAATATTTGTTTGGGTTTGTTTTTCTTTTTAAAGATCTTTCTAAAGCTGATGGAGGAACATATGATGGTGAAAGCAATGAGTGTGAAGAGAAGGCGCAAGAAATTGTAGAAAGTATTGTGCAGGAAATGGTGAACATAGTAGTTGGAGGTATTAATATCTGTCTAGTCGATAGCGACTACAGTCTGAATCTTGACATTAAGAATTATTTAACACTTCTGAATATTTAACTAAAATATGTCATTATTTAAATAACACATGCTGAAGAAAACAGTTTCAGTTGTCTGACCTTATCTGTGCATTATTTAACAGTAAAATGTACAAGATTTCATACATTAATTTACACTCTATATTGGAGACTAACGTTCTTTTTAAAATACAAATTCTTGTTACTTTTTTTTCTGTTTTGTTTCCACATAAACTCTTCACAAATGGGCCTGTCTCTGTAGTAGCAGTATAGCACTACATTTTTCAGTTTGTTGGAAAGCATATATCAAATCAGTGACTTATTTTTTTCCCCCCAATACTTCTTGGAAACTTGGTAGAATGGTGAACCTGGCAATGTAAAGTTGTAAGTTGTTTTTTAATTGCAATTTTCATTAGTAGGAATTAAGAGTATTTGGAATTTTTTAAATTATATAATGCCATGTAAATTCTGCCTTAAGTTCCTCCTTATGATACTTTGCTTATGATTGTTTTAGTTTTTAAACGTTAGATTTAAAAGCTCTTTTTAATTTGCATTGTTATGTAACATTTGTTTATAATTTTTACATCTTTTCTGATAGATGTGGAAGGGACTGCTGAAAGTGCAGGTGGTGATGGCACAATTGTAACATTAGAGGATGGCAGTGACAGTGAAAACATTCAGGCAAATGGAATTCCAGGGACTCCAATTTCTGTTGCTTATACACCATCTTTACCTGATGACAGATTATCTGTCTCTTCCAACGATACTCAGGTACAGGCAGTTATAAATGAGGAAATACTGAAAAAAGTAATATGTCTTAAGTGTTGCCCAACACTTGTGCAGAGAGTGTTTAATATAATTCCATAAAATAAGTTACTCAGATGAATTTCAAGTATCAAGTCGTGTTCTAAGCAGTATTCTATTTTAATGCACTATTTAAATTAAATTTTTGTAAGTAAATTTTGCATGTGATGCCTTTTTTATTCTAGCATATTTTTAGCTGCCCATAGAGAACACTGTTCCAAGATTAGAGAACTCAGTTCCCTGTTTTTTTGAAGTGCTCCTGAGAAACTGTAAAACTAGCATTCAAAATACACAGTGAATAATATAGCCAATTACAGATATGCTTGTATAATTTCAGTGTGCTCTTTTCAAATGATAAATAGAAATTTCAAGCCTATAGCATGACCTTACTGCAATGATTTCAGATAAAAAGTTTCATGTCTGAGAGGATGTGATTTTCATTAACAAAAAAGATGTGAAAATATACTCTGTGTTGTATCAGATGTTGGCATGTATGCACTATTAACTGACAGAGGGTATCTGCTGTCAAAGTGTACTGAGTAATTAGGTTTGGGAATAATAGATTTTAAGCTTAAAAAGCTGCAGTCACATATTCCATACAAATAGAAGATTAGCATTAAACATGTTGGTTATATAAAGAACAATACCAAATTGCAAGAACTTAATAATAGGGGTGATTATTGTACCATAGAAATTTTACCAAATGTGTCTTGCCACAGATATGTAACTACTTGCATTCTATTAAAATGTCAAGGTTTTTTTTTTTAAACTAGTTATCTACTGAAAATGTCTGAAGGCAATTCACTGCAAGTTACCTTACTTAAACTTGACCTACCTAGTTTCATGACAGTCTTTAATTAATTCTGACTTTTTACTGAGATGGCAATTCTTATTAGTGAGTTTGTTAATTTTAACTGGACTGCAGAATATTTTCTTTTGTTTTCATTTAGTCTTGACACCATAAAGCCATAGTGAATTGGTTATATTTGTATAATATGTTAACTTCTTGTTGCTAGGAGGTGGGGATTTCCCTACACACCCTGCTAATGCAAAATGGAATACTGAAATATGTTAACTTCTTTAGGAATCTGGAAATTCTTCAGGACCTACCCCTGGTGCTAAGTTTTCCCACATTTTACAAAAGGATGCCTTCCTTGTATTCAGGTCACTGTGTAAACTCTCCATGAAGCCCTTGTCAGATGGACCGCCAGATCCAAAGTAAGTAGAATTAAGAGTTCTCATAATGAATCTTTTCTATTTGAAAATAAAAATAAATTATTTAAATAAATTTGAAAGTCCTCAGTTACTGAGAAAATAATGGTATGGTAAAAAGAACTTGGAAACTTTGTAAAGGTACTTTTATGTTTTAATGCATCTTTTGTATGTTAAATGAAAGCAACTGCTGCTACCTGTCTACCTGTTTAGAAGTTTCTTGACAACACCTACGCTTCCTGTAAGTACATCATGTTCTTCGTAGTTGCTCTTTATAATGTTTTTCAGAAGGGTTTGTAAAGAAGGTCTTCAGGTATTTTTGGTCTCGGCTCATGTTGCTCTGCTTTTAAGTAATACCCAGGTTCATAGCCGTTGCTGTTTACACCCCACAATTTCTTACATCTCTTGCATATTGGGTATCCAGTACACATACCCAACTCTATTTCATCTTAATATAAGCTCCTCACTTTGAGCTGATACTGGTTATGATAAACTTGTGATATAGTGTTTCATTCTTTTGCTCAGGTTGGACACTTTTGACAGCCTCCTTAATCAAAACACAAATGTTTTGAAAACAAAGTCTGTATTTGCTTGTTTTGGAAATCTTGTCCTCTGACTGAAGATGCCATGTTTTCAATTTGGCTTAGAGAATTGTTCATTGTAAACAAACAAACAAAAAATCTTCTCCTCTATAGATGGGTGCCAGTATTAGTTAGTTGTGAGTGTTGGCAAAGAACTTTGCTTTTCTGATCTTAAATAAAACTTATATGCATCTTTTTTTGCACAGTAGGAACAATTGGTAATACTTTTCAAGAGGAATGCTTTTTTGTTCCTAAGATGTTAAAACTGTAGTATGACTTCTGATGACAGTCAAAGGCCCAGTATTCTTCAAAATAAAATCAGCTTTACTGTTCCAACTGTCTAACTTTTAAAGCAAGTAACTTTAAGACAGTTTAATCACTGATATGTGTTGTGGATTTAATAAGCTGAAAAAAATATAATGTAGTAGAAAGGGTTTTGAAGGGTTAGTCTAGAACAATTTTCAAATTGTTATCTAGTGAGGCACTATGGAAAGTCAGGACATTCAAGAATGAAGACTGAGGCATGAGGTTTTTTTCTTACTGTTTTTGAGAATTTGTCTTCCAGGAAATGCCATGAAAATCCTGTGGTTTTAGTCAGTTCTCTGAAACTAAGACTGTCCATTTATTAAAGGCTTTAATGGATTAACTCCCTCTGGAAGAGCAGCAATGGCTATTGAGGCACCTGAAGCATCTTATCTGAATCCATGGAGTCCTTGACGTTCATATTAGAACTGATTAAGCTCTTCATACGGAACAAATTGGAGGAAATGGCATTTAGGGCAACAAGAATTAGCTGCAAAGGCATTCAAAGACATCCTGTGCTTGGAGAAGTGCCTGGAATTTATCGGTGGTTCTGAGGCATTGATGGCTTTTTGAACTATTACAAACATGCTGTAATTGAAAGAGGAGGCGTAGGATATCTACAGCATTTTAAAAAACTCCTATCTGCCTCTTTAAAAATCATCTTTCCAGTGAAATTAGCTATGAAGTGTTTAATGAAAATACTTTTAAATTTTAGGTAACTGGACATGGAGCTTTAGCTTAAAATCATAAGCTGGGAGTTGAGATCAAGGTTATGCTTTCTGGGAACGTGCTTAATGTGTCTATCTCCTTTTTCCCTGGAATAAAATAAGATGGGGGATAAATGTCTGGAAGGTTCACTTATTAGATTTTAGTCCTTAAACTTGTTTTAAATTAAGTGGGCTTTACACATCATATAGAATTGGTAAGGCCAGCAAGTTAGGACTTCAGTTATGAGCTGACACGTGCTGGAAGTAAGCAATATTTAATATTTTATTTATGATTTAAATTCTCTTCATATTTAAATTCTTACATTTCATAGTAAAATATGGTCTGGTCATGTGCTGTCTGCACTCTTGATGGAACTTGGAAATCAAGCCTTTTGCATCAAAGAAGATTGTTATATTCGGTTCCATGCAGCTGTGCAGCATCCAGAGCCAGGCATTTTCTTGAAGAACTCCTACAGAGAGCTGTTTTGCGGCATTTACTTTGACCTGCAGCGCATTAGGAGGAATGGGAGGAACAAGTTCCTCGCTCAGTTTGACTGGCTATGTTTTGCTTCTCAGAAATGTCTGCAGACAAAGTCTAAGCTTGGGATTATATTCTATGAGTTTGTAATGTTTGCAGATTTGAATGTTTGCAGTTTCCCCCCATCCCACTTTGCCAGCGTGCAGAAATCATTGAGTTTATCTGCAACATACTTGTTATTAATTTGCATTTTTGTTTTTAGCTAGACTGGAATTACTTTTTTTTTCATTAAGCTTGTGTTTTTGCAGTATACAGCAAATATGCAAATATTGTGTGTCACGTGTTGACTTGAAGCACTCCTTACCGTATCTGCCCTGTATTGTATGAAAAATTTCTTATCATTGTTCCTCATGTTTCATAACTGTCCTCTGTCAGTGGGTGGTTGTTCAGTGAAAGCTGTGGACTGTCTTGTTGGGAAAGCCATTTGTGTCTATACCTGCTCTTCAGAAGAATTATAGTCTTTTTTGAGATGATCAGAAGTGTGAAGGAGCATCAGGAGTCTGAGGAGAGAACGCTTTCACCCAGAATGCTATTTAAATTGCTTCGTATTTTCATAGATGCAGATTTCCTTTACACTTTTGTGTGGGTTGTTTGTTTTTTTTTTTTCTCTGTAATTTTTTTTTAAAGCATAAATAGTAGCACTGTTCTGACATGAATTCTAGCTTACTTCAGTCTGTAAGAAGCGTGATGTTAACTGTGGAGCACTTGACAACACTGCAGTTGCCGGACTTTGTTATTGCCATGCTTGAAATAGGTATATTATGTATCTTAGCTGCTCTTGGAGTGGGATGGGGCCAGTGACTGATAAACAACACAAAATAAAAAAAGAGATTTCAGTGTTGGGAGGAAGTAGGTAAGGTAGTACAGCTGTTGTCTTTATGGTCCTTCAACTCTCTTTCCGTGCTGGTGGAAATAGAGGAGGAGGAGGAATTTCCACCTTTTGGTAGTCAGGGTTCTGTAGATGGGCTGGATATTTTAGATGGGATCTTCCAAAAATCCACTAAAAGGAAAGCATGCTCCCTTATCCTCTGGGTAAGACAGGCAGCATTGCCTACTGTTGCTGCTGTTCTGTGGTGCTGTGCTGCACAAGAGAGAGTGGCTGAATAGTACTGGAGAGAAACAGTAACTGGAAAAGGTTAGTCTTGCCCACCTTCTTGGCTGAAGTGACCACTTCAACAAAAAACATCTTTTTATGACTCTTTCTAGACCAGGTTGTGTCAAATTGAGTTTATTTCATGAACATTCCACATACAAAATCATTGTGGTGTGCATTGACTTTTCAAGAGAATGTTTTATTTTTTATGACTTACACTGAGCTGTTATGCTGCATTGTTTTGTTCTAGATCTCATGAACTGCGATCAAAGATTCTTTCATTGCAGTTGCTTCTGTCCATTCTGCAAAATGCAGGACCTGTCTTCAGGACAAATGAGATGTTTATTAATGCTATTAAGCAGTACCTTTGTGTTGCACTGTCAAAAAATGGAGTCTCATCAGTTCCAGAAGTTTTTGAACTTTCACTTTCCATATTTCTTACCCTGCTCTCAAACTTTAAGACTCATCTAAAGATGCAGATTGAGGTACGTTACATGAATTTCTAATTTAAGGGCTCGGGGGGTTGTTACGTGAACATTTGTTTAAATTTGTGTGTAGCTTGGTCTTGCTTAGATAAATTTGTTTTCCCTTCTGAATCTCAGCTTTTGTGTGAGACTTGCCAGATCTTCCCATGCATAGAAGCTCATTTTCACCCAGTGGCAATGGACTTGCTTGCAACAATGCCCTTGAAACTCCCTTCAAATAAAATAGCAGCATTTCCTTTGGAATACTTGCAGATTAAATAAGATTACTTCTGATGCTACAGAGCCAATGTGACACTTGTGGTAGTGTTACTTTGGTGAAGTGGAAAGTGATGGGAAAACTTTTGTAGGGCTGTTTAAAAAAAATTTCCATCATATTTTAACTAGAACATGAAAAGAAGTACCTAATAAAGAAGTAGGCCATTTCATCACTTAATAATAGACATTAACATAAACTAAGAAATTTTACAGTGCAGAACATGCTTTGATTGACTCTGTGATTGAGGTGAATTTTTGCAATCATAACTTATTATGCCCATAGTTGCTACTGTTACTATATGAGTTAGTTTCCTTTATTTAAAAGCAGAGTTTTCTGTTGGCTGTGCCATGGTGTTATTGCAGAATGATGCTGAAACTCATAAATGAGTAGGCTTGTGGATAAACTTGGTCAACCAATGTTTGATAATGCAATTAGGAAGTTATAGCTCTGCACTACATAGTACAAATTAAGAAAATTAGTACACTTATGAAAAGACTGTGTAATACATGGTTTTGCAAAGGAATTTTAGAATAAAAATTAATAACTTGAAATGCATTGTGGATTCTCTTTGAGGTCACTTGAACAGATTTCTTAATTGAGTGAAATCCCAGCTATTTGATTATTGTAGCCACTTCCCTTTGTATATCAGGGCCTACATCAATATATGTCCTGAATAAGATAATCTTATTTCCTCAGGTCTCAAAAGGTGTATGCATGACTTAACTCCTTGGGCCATAAGTAGAGATAAGTCCATATTCTTAGCAGTAAGAGTTATCCGAGTCCTGACAGACATTGCAAATTTTCTCGCTGGATATATTCTAAGTCATAGGGGAAAGCAAGACATATATAGAGGCTTTGTTCTTGACTTCTAATTCTTGTGCCATATGGTACAAGCAGCTTCTTGGAATGATTCTGTCCATCTGAACCACATGGATGCCCACTTGTGTGTCCCACGTGTTAAAGATCTTAATTCCATGATGATAAAGTAGTAGTCTGCACAGTGTGTTCCTACTGTTCATTTTGGTAATTTTATGTTTTGGGAGTCAATGTGAATCCTGAAGCCTAAAGATTGTCCCCTAAGTGTGGAGGTTAAGTACATGAAAAGATGCTGAGAAATGTTGACTGTGTTGCTGTTATAAGGACCTTGAATTCAGGGATTTCTTCATCTATGGATGTCGTTGTATCAGTTGATATGTTGTGATAGCTTTGGAGGAAGGACCTCATTTTGCCAGTACCATGTCAGTAGGGTATTGTGATCGCTTACCAGGTTATTTTGATGGCTTTTTGGGTAAGAAACAGTAGGATTTCCAGTATTTCCTTGAGCATAGCTTGGTTAGAAATACAGGTTTGGCGATTGATTGATTGAATGTGCCTTGAAAATACGATGCATTTTGAAGACTTTCAAGACAAACTGTGTGTGCTCAACAAGACTGTAGTGCATGTGCAGTGTTCAGCACATCAGACAGTCTGGGCCGAGCTGCTCTTCAGTCACACAGCCCGCTTCCCAGAAAGCGTTGGACTCGCTATGTGTTCACAGAGCTTACAAGTCAGCGTGTAGGTGGTAAATGCATTGCAATCCGGCTTCCCTGACAGAAATTTGATGAGCTTCCATCTCTGCCATCCTTTCCCCAAATTCCAAACAGAAAATGAGGACATATCTGAGGAAAATTGCATATACGATACCCTACATTATTGTAGCAGCTTCTAGAATATGCTAAATTAGGACCATCACCACATAGCAGGGCTGCATTTCCTCCTCACAAATATGAAAGCCAAAAGCTTGATGCTGCCAAAGTATCCATCTATTACAAAGTATGGGGGACAGCAATTTCTAGAAACTTACTCTTTTTCCTGGTTGTGAGCTAAGAATACCTCTTCTTTTAACTACTGATCCTAAAGGTCATTCAGAAGATGTGGGTAGGCAAGTAGATAACTTCACATTCAGTTTGTGTCTTGGAGCTGTAAGGGGAGCCATATGCTCTGATTTATAATATGCAAAATCTATATATTTTGGGATTGAGGCTGAATTCTTCATCTGTGTAAGAAATTCTTGGTGTATTTTAAAATACTAGTTTCAGATTCTGTTGAAAGTGACCCTCCCTTGGTCCTTTGACTTAAATATTCAGCTAACACTGCCCTCTGACAGTTAAAATAGTTTGAGTCGTACCTTAATTGTATTGTAACTATATTTCTAAATGGGTCAATGAATATATTTGCAGCAAATCAAGTCCCTAGATGTCAGGGGATTTGGAGTGTCATTTAGCTATACTTACCATTACCACCCTTTTGTAACTGTGAATAAGCTATCTTAAAGCTCTTATTTTCAATTTACCAAACTAAATAATTAGCGCTTTTCTGGTTTACTTTTCCAATATGCTAGGAATAAAGTCTCAACTCTGTGACATGAATTGTAGTAAGTAAAATAGTGATAGACAGCATTTTTAAATATCTGAAATGCAAATAATCAGTACAGTTTTGAGAAGCTGTTCATTCTAAGATACGCTTGTCTGAAGTTGACACCAGAAGCAAGAAGTCAGCTCTGTCTCAGAAGCATAGAATCTGAAGTGTCTTCGCAGTATGCAGACCTTCCAGCTAATTTCTCTTCTAGCTTAGATTTGTGTTTAGTTTTTATAGTTGAAACTTTATTCTCTGCTCCATCAGTGACTTCTTTTTTTAAATTCTCTACCATAAAAAATAACATTACTGTCAAAAATCAGAAAACAGCAAATATGTAACTAAGGATTGCTCATAGCATGACCTTTATTAAAATTTTATGTCTTCCTCTGTTTGGATTACATAAAATTGTGGCTAAAATCAGTCTACTACTCTTGAGTATATTTAAGTGCTTGAAAGTCTTTGATCTGTTATGTGTTGAACTCCTTATGTTTCATAGGGATGCTTTCCTTATTGAGACTAGTAACTGGGATTGTACTGCGTACCTCTCTTTCTCTAAAGAGGCCAATAAAATGGAAATACCATTAGCGCATTTTGCTTAAGGAAACAGCTTACCACCAAAGTTGCTTAAAAATCAATGTTGCTGTTTTTCCCCAAACATGTGACTTAAACCGAAATTAGCCTTATGCTTATCTCTACCTGGCTAATAGCATAAAAACATCTGTAAAAATTCTGTGGTATAAGGGAATATCTAATATTAAAAACAAGGGTAGTTACATATTTGGATATTTGCGTGCTGCTATCAGAGAAGAGGAGCTTGATGGCTTGAGACTATCAGCAGCGTTCTAGAAAAAAAACATATGTTGGTGGATTTGGTAGCCACAACTGGCTACGAAGAGGTGAGCTCTCAGAAGTGCAGAACGGTGATGTAATGTTGTGTAGGATGGTGATGTAATGCCATGTAGCAGTTCACACTTTGAGTTCATATGCTGTTACAGCAGTTGCTGCTGCTTAGGGAAACAGTGAGAAAAAGCCTGCCCTAGCTGCTAAGCATGCTCAGCTGAACTAGTCTGCCTGTAATAGTAATGGATCTGGTGAGGAACTAATTGAGAGAGAATAAAATTGTCAGTGTTCCAAACAAAAGCATCTGTACTAAAGCGATTTCAGGGAAAACTGTGTCTCTTTTAGGGAAGAGTAATTTTCCTATTAGTGGACCTGCTGCATTTTTTATGCTATGCCTGACCAATACCCTTCTTCCAATAATCTAATACCGTAGAGTGATTCTTTTGTGTCAAGATGTTTCCCTTCTAATGAAGGTCCAATGCTTTAAATTGGCATAAGTGGTTGTTTGTTACGTTTGTGCCATAATATCATCATCTCGTAGAGAAAATCTTTTGTGGTGAGGTAATACGTCTCCTTGCAAAATCCCAAATGATCTCTAATAGCAGCTTAGACTTCTTGTTAGGCTAAAGTGTCCTTCAGGACTTCACGTCATTCCCGGTTCTTCTGTTTTTGAGTGATCAGAATATAAACAAAACTTTTCAGCTGGACAAAACTCCAGAAACACATCAGTAATAATTCGAATTCCTAATTTGAATGTATCAAGCGTAAGTTGTATTTACTCCTTCCCTCCTTTTTTTTTTTTCCTTATTTCCTGTACCTCTGAAGTGGTACTTTCAGAATTATGTCAGAATATTGGCCATCAAAGTTAGCGACTGCATTTGTAATAGATTTTATTTTTTTCTCCCTCTTTCTGGAATATTTGTTAGGTTTTCTTCAAAGAAATTTTCCTGTATATCTTGGAAACTTCTACTAGCTCATTTGATCATAAATGGATGGTTATACAAACGCTGACAAGGATATGTGCAGGTATTAAGGACCATTTGGTTCTAGTTTTTACATTTTTATGCTAAAGACAAAACTGTACTTGCCTTTCATTGAGTGATTTACTTGTCGTTCCGAGTTTGACAATGTCACTTTGCTTATAGATGCCCAGAGTGTAGTGGATATCTACGTGAACTATGATTGTGATTTAAATGCAGCAAATATATTTGAAAGGCTGGTTAATGACCTATCAAAGATTGCTCAAGGAAGGGGTAGCCAAGAACTTGGCATGTCCAACGTTCAGGTAAAAACTCCACCAAACTTTATGAAGCTTCATGTTTCTTGGCATGATACGTTAAGACTAAGCTCTCCATTCCACTAATATATTGCTTTTGAAATCTTTTCTAGGAATTAAGTTTGAGAAAAAAAGGATTGGAATGCTTAGTGTCAATCTTGAAGTGCATGGTGGAGTGGAGTAAGGATCAATATGTAAATCCCAATTCTCAGACCACGCTTGGTAAGAGATGAGATGTGTTTCTTCTGGCTTTAGTAAAGAGGTGCTTTAGTGCATTTTTCCAGTATTTTGATACTGTTGGTGTCCAGATTGGTAAAACCTCTTGCATTAAAAAAAGAGAGAGAATAAACTTTGTTTTTCATTGGTAGAAATATCAGTAAGTTTGGATTGGTATCATTTGAACAAGTTGTTTAAGTTGTCTTTTCTTAACGGTATGAATTCCTAGAAAGCTACTATGCTGGAAATTACTAAATCCTGTTATTTTCTATATTTCCAATTTTAAAAGGATTACAAAACTTAATTTGAAGCTCCCCTGGTTTCACCTAACTTCATATTGATTAAATTACTACTGAAGCAAGCTGGATTTTTTTAATTTATTAATGTATAGCTATAGAATTTTCATTGTTGTAAGCAGTGAAGTAACTAAATCATTACTTGTTTTAATTTTGTTTCCATCTGACCTGAGATGAAAAGTACTAAGGTTATGCCAGAATTTTCAGGTTAAGTGCTTAAAGTTGGTAGGTGAAGTAATAAGCTTTTTAGAGGTGGTTTGCACGGCTCTCTTTGTGAACTGAGAGCACCAGCTCCTTGGCACGTCTGATCGTAAACACTTGTAGACACTCTGTTTCTGAAAGTTAGAATAGTGTGATTCGCTTCAGGTTAAAAGTAACATCAGACTTGACAATAAAAGGAAAGATCTGTAGTTGGGTTTCTAAGGTGTCGTATATTTTTTTTTTTGCACGTGCCTAGAAATTATAGTTGTAATTTAAGGCTTAAATTTCAGGTATGTGATAGACTGAAAGAATCCGTCTTGATACGTTGTAGTGATTTTTTTGTTATTTTCCCAACAAAAACAAAAGCAGAATATTTATATAAAAATTAAATAGATCATTGAAGATAACCCTAGTAGGTTTTAAAAGCCTTCAGAGGGGATTTGAAGAATAACCTGTGATTTTAATTTCTTTTCACTGTATGTATTTTGTATGTATGTAACCCTTTCCAATTTATAGGCCAAGAAAAACCTACGGAACAGGACAGCAATGAAACCAAACACCCTGAGACAATTAACAGATATGGAAGCTTAAATTCCTTGGATTCTACTGCTTCATCAGGAATTGGCAGTTACAGCACACAGATGTCTGGCACTGACAACCCAGAACAGTTTGAGGTCCTAAAGCAACAAAAGGAAATAATAGAACAAGGAATTGACTTGTGAGTGCCCTTTTATCACCCATGGGAGGGTGGATTCTTTTGGAGCTATGAAGATTCCTGGGTTTTTCTTCCTTCTCCTCATAGATACTCATCTTGTGTTAGGAAAAAAACTCTGGATGTAACAGCACTTCCTCTGGTGAAAGAGTGCTGAATGGTGTCCCCTTTGGAGCCTGTCAACAGTGTTTTGTGTTAACCTAATTCCTCACAGCTAGAAGATGAGTACTCTGAATGTTTGTTCTTTTTTCTCCAGACCTGCTTGTCTAAAAATAAGATTTTTATATTTGGATAAAAAGAACATTGAACTCATGTGATCAATTGAATACAATCCGTTTCAGTGTACACATTACTGATGAAAGTGTCCGTATGCTTAAGCTGATGCTTCCTTCTGATTAGCTAACTTGTCATAATTAGAACTGGAGGTTAGCATAATTTCTCAGTGCAGTCTGATAAGAATCTTCTGTGTGATTTCAGCCTTGTCACCTCCTCAGTGAGGTCACTTTATGCAAAAATGAAAGTATTCTGTAGTATAGTTTTCAGACCCTGAACAAACATGCCTTAGTCCTTTAGGGTTTCAGTTTCTTTCAGTTAGCTGGTTCCTTGTCTTGTACGTTTCCATTCTTACAGGCAACTCATGGATTTCTTCATTGTTTCATACAGATTAAAACAAAAAGCAACAGAGCATAATTGTTCCTTTCCAAGCCAAGGCTTTACTATTTCTGTGGAATGTTTTTTCTTCACAAGCGCCAGAGTAAATGATAGTCTTTAGCTCTCTTTACTGGGAGCTGCTTGGATGCCATGCTGGCAGTTATGTAGCAAAGAGGAAGAGGAGGCTTTTTACAGGGGGAAAAAAAAACCATAAAATCAGCCAATGATAAAGGGAATAATCATAGAAAGGAATAGCTCATTCCTATCTAATGCACAGTTTGATAAAGGAAAAATATTTAATACATAGATTTTTCAATACCTCATCCAAAATTATTGAATCTTTTCACTTAAGCTGGTAAGGCTTTGCGCATGGGTAAAAGGGTTAACTCTCATTCCATCCTGCTCTTGATTGTACAGATTCAACAAGAAACCAAAGAGGGGGATTCAGTACCTGCAAGAACAAGGAATGCTTGGCACTACCCCTGAAGATATTGCTCAGTTCTTGCATCAAGAAGAAAGATTAGATTCAGTAAGAAAACTCTTTTCCTGATGGTTGTTTTTGCTCATGCTGATGTTTTTATACTAATTGAAAATCACATGATAGTGTTTTAAAGTGCATAACATTATTGTACAATGAAGAAAAGGAAACCTCTCTCTCTTCTAAAATGTGTGAGCTCAAGGGATTTGAATTGGAGTGTCATTAGAGCGATACCCTGTACTATATGCATCCTGCAGTTCAGCAAAGTGTAAAGGAAAAGACTGACCTACTTGAGCTGATTCAAAACTTGTACTTAGTTGCTAGTATAGCTAGAAGCAACTTACTAAACTGTATGTACTTTAATCCAGTAAGTGTCTGGCAGAAGTAACGGTCCTTCAGGGATGGCTAAAAAACAACGTGGTGCAACAACATGAAAAGCATTTTTTGCTGCCTCCCGAAGGAAGGTTATTTAATCTAGATGAGTTTTTTGATTTTATTTACAGCTTGCAGCTGTTGCTGGACTTGGAAGGGTCCTGCAATACCCGGCTGAGGAGGGTGGGAATATCTCGTGTTGGTATTGTCATGAAAAACTTAGCTTTCCGAAACGGCAGTCTGCATCATTGTGCTTAGTAACCACCCCCATTGTTTTCTAAGGAAAGGCTCGCATATGCTCATGCTTGCAGCTGTGACTGAAGTAACAAATTTCAGTATTAGAACTTAGAGACAGCCATCAAAACAAATTTTTAACCTCAGTTTACATCTACAGGTATCTTTATCTGAATGCACAGTATTTTTCACTGTACTGTGTTGTGTTGACAGTGATCAACTTGGATGTATTTGAGTACCAGCTATTTATAATCAAGCAGCTCTTAGATCTATTTGAGACCTGTACTCTAGTGGGAATAAAGCTGAGTTTAGTAAGCTTTTCCTGTAGTAAGTTTCCCAACTACAAAAATCATTACAGCAGAGAACAATCAATCATTGGTAATATTAACTTTGTCTTGTGCACGTGTGGAATTCATCTACTAGGAAAAAAAGGTGCATGAGTAAAACCAGCGAAGGAGGAAAGTAGGCAGATATGAGCATGTAAGAGCATTATAATGGAATATATGGCCAAAATACTTTGATTTAGAGTGTAGAGGAGTAGCAGGAATATGTCTTAGTTAACTGCATACAGGCCTCTCTTTTTGTGAGACATAGGGGCAGTATGACTCTGTTGTTCTTATTTGATATCTTTTTTCCAGTGTCAATGCAATAGTTTGTCTTTTCTATTCTTATTTTAGACTCAGGTTGGGGAGTTCCTGGGAGACAATGATAAATTTAACAAAGAAGTCATGTATGCATATGTAGACCAACACGACTTTTCAGGAAAGGATTTTGTTTCAGCTCTGCGCATGTTTCTAGAGGGATTTCGTCTTCCAGGAGAGGCTCAAAAAATTGATCGCCTAATGGAGAAATTTGCTGCTAGATATTTAGAATGTAACCAAGGGTAAGCCGTACTTTGTCTTCAGAACTTTGGAAAGCTGAATAATAAGTAAAAAATCCTAATATGTTAAATTTGCTGTTCTTTTTCTCCTTTCCCCCTTCAGGCAAACTCTTTTTGCTAGTGCAGATACTGCCTATGTTTTAGCTTACTCAATTATCATGTTGACAACAGATCTTCACAGTCCACAGGTATGTTGCTAGAAAAATATTTGAGTAATCCGTAGACATCTAACTTTCAGGCTTTGTGACAATGTAGCTGTAAAAGCTTGATGTTCAATTCAACACCAATATGTGTGTAAGAAATATGGTAGCTTAAGTTTGTGCATCTTTTAAGCAACGGTATTGTGTTTCATTGGTGTAGAGATTTTCAAGTTGTTTTGGTTAGACCTTTCTGTAAGGTGTCATTTCCCTACTCTGTGTTGAATAGGAATTGTCTGGATTTGCGGCATATTGTCTGGATATTACGGCACTCATGGTAGTGATCTAACCTACAGTCAAAGCCAGAATTTATGTAATTACTTACCCATTGATTTTAACACAAATCTGCTCCTGATTTTAGTCTGAAAAAATAACACAGCTTTATTTTGATAAATACAGCTCACTTAAGGAGTGCATAATATTCAAAGTTGTGGTTATTAGCCATCAACATTTATTTAAGCAAAATCTGGAAAGAGTATTGAACTCTTATGAGATTATGGGATTATGCTTAAAATAAATAGCTTGGTCTGTATGACAAGATAAAACATACATTGTAATGTGTGTCTAATTGGTCTGCAGATTCTACTGAATGCTTGAGTGTTGTAATGTCCACATGGCCTTGAGTTATTTTGTAGATTTGACAGCATAGTCTTGCATATGTTGGATACTTTAAAATGTCTTCTGAGTCAGCAGGTTTGTCCTTCATGGTAACTTTTCATCTGTTTGGCTGCTTTATAGACAGCATTGTAACTGCTATGAACTTCCCTCATTTGGGTTTCAGGTTAAGAATAAAATGACGAAAGAACAGTATATTAAAATGAATAGAGGTATCAATGACAGTAAAGATCTCCCTGAAGAATATTTGTCTGCTATCTATAATGAAATAGCTGGAAAGAAGATTTCAATGAAAGAAACAAAAGAATTAACAATACCTACAAAATCCAGTAAACAAAGTAAGTAGTTGCAATGTTAGCTTTCTTCAAAGTGTTGGCTCTTCAGTTTGATGAAGGTATCTCCTTTTTAAAATGAGAGATGAATGAAGCAAGCACCACTTACTTAACTCAAAATGAGTCCTAACTTCTAATTTCGTATTCTTTTCCTTTTAACATAAATGCATGATGCTACCTTCAAATCTGTGTTAAATGCAACTGCTTATTTTCACTTCCCGTTGCATCTGAATTCCTGGTATTCAGTGCTTTGACCATGGAGAAGACAGGTTTTACTGTTGAACAGCAACATACAGAAATGCATTTGAGGAATTTATGAACTAACAATGTTGCTGAGTGGCATAGTGCCGAACAAACACAGTAGTTGTGCCTTCTCTTTCTACGGTCACCTTTGTGGTTTTCTGCAATAACCAGTCCATCATCTTCAAAAGTTTTGCATTATTTGGTTTGTAGGGCCCTAATTTATGCACTTTTTAAATTAATTATCTTTTCCTCTCTGAAATACCAGAAAAACTTTGTGTTTTGCAGAGTGTGAAGATTCAGATGTTACTCGTTCTAGCTTTTCTACAGAGAACATTAAGAGAGACTTGACTTTTTCCCAACATAGTCAAATTTCTATACTTTTAAGTTCTAGGTTAGCCTTATGAACAGATTACTTACAGGGAACTTTGCATCTGGAAAAAAGAATCCCTCTTATTTTCAATATTTGTTCAATTAACATAATTTTTTATTGTAATTTTAAAGAAGCTGATTACTACATTCTACTTGGGTTTCACTTTCTTGATGAGATGGAGGTTCTGTTACTGAAATGAAAAGGTGATTAAGGTAGTTCTCCCTCAGAAAAAGGATGTCTACTTATTGTTATTTTCCGTGCTGATGGATTGCTATGAA
This sequence comes from Platalea leucorodia, assembly GCF_965183815.1. Lineage (NCBI taxonomy): Eukaryota > Metazoa > Chordata > Aves > Pelecaniformes > Threskiornithidae > Platalea > Platalea leucorodia. The sequence goes on from NC_138823.1 coordinate 38,153,341, forward strand.
ACTTCTGGTCACTTTGAATTTAGCTTAGTGGATGTGATATTTATGCTGTCAGTTGAGGTGATGGAGAAGAAATGTTTGTTGTGCAAATCTTAAAATTCTGTAAAGGTTTAAAATGAAGTTATGTTTCATACATGAGTTTGCCTTAAGTTAAATCTTATCTATATTGTAAAAGAAATATCTTGCTGGTATGGTAATTTCAGAAAGTAAACATAATACAAAAAAATGTATCTGAGTATGGCACTTAACAAAAAACTTAAAATTATTATATTCCTGAAGATGCCACTGCTAAAGATGCACAAATGAGAGGAAACAATGTGTTTACAGGTGTTGCTAGTGAAAAGCAGAGAAGACTCCTATATAATTTGGAAATGGAACAAATGGCTAAAACAGCTAAAGCTCTCATGGAGGCAGTGAGCCATGTTCAGGCACCTTTTACTAGTGCAACACACCTGGAGCATGTGAGACCCATGTTTAAGGTGAGATACATGTTTAGATATTTACCTAGAATATCACATAGTTTCTTAATACAAAATGCTGACTGACAGGATTTGTTGAAAATACTCAAGACTTTTGTCTGCTACGTTTTGATCATTTTGTAAGTTATTTAACTTGCTATGAGAAAGAAGGGATTTTGAGCTTTCTGCCACATTTTCATTTGCCCTGGGATTTAAGAAGTTTCTATGCTGGTAGAAGCAGCATCTTGATAAAATGGAGGAGTTATGAGGAGTATGTTGAGGGGACAAAAGTACAAAGAGTAGTTAAAAACTTGAAATGATAGGATTTTTATTTCAGGTATAGAGGTGTAGTCAAAACAACAGATTTATAAAAGTGAGAAATGACTAATCCCAGTTCATTGTTTGAGTCCCTCCTACTGCTTCTAAGGGAGATTACTGCATTGCATTTTGGGGGAGCAATTATCAGGACAAACTTCTGTCTAATGTTGTTTGTTGCAAATTAATACTTCAAAAGGCTAGGTAGGACTGTCATCTAGTGTTGGAGGAGATATCTGGACCTGTATTAAGCCATTATTCTAAACACCTGTCTTTGCTATTGTGTAGGTGCAAAGCTTTCTGCATCCCAAATGCCTTTTCCATACCAGTGATTCAGATTTGTAGATACAGAGTATGTTCAGTACTGTATTATGCTTCAGTATGCTATTGGATATGGTCTTTGGCATAACTAGCTCATTACGGTTAACTGCCACTGAAATAAATTGTTGCGCCCTTACCATGCGCTCTCGTTTGCTGCCCTTGTGCAAGTAGTGGTCATCACATGACCCCTTTGTGAACTGCTCCAGGGAGGTAAAGTCTCAGACCACTACCATTACAATAAATGAATGGTTCCCTGGCGTGATGTGCTGTGAGGTCAGGTTGAGCTCCAGGCCCAGGCTCCAGAATCATAGAATCGTTTAGGTTAGAAAAGACCTTTAAGATCATCAGGTCCAGCCATTAACCTATCACTGCCAAGTCCACCACTAAACCATGTCTCTAAGCACCACATCTACACGTCTTTTAAATGCCTCCAGGGATGGGGACTCAACCACTTCCCTGGGCAGCCTGTTCCAATGCCTGACCACCCTTTCGGTGAAGAAATTTTTCTTAATATCCAACCTAAACCTCCCCTGGTGCAGCTTGAGGCCGTTTCCTCTCATCCTGTTGCTGGTTACTTGAGAGATCAACCCCCACCTCGCTACAACCTCCTTTCAGGGAGTTGTAGAGAGCAATAAGGTCTCCCCTCAGCCTCCTCTTCTCCAGACTGAACAACCCCAGCTCCCTCAGCCTCTCCTCAGAAGACTTGTGCTCTAGACCCTTCACCAGCTTCCTCGCCCTTCTTTGGACACCCTCCAGCACCTGGATGTCCCTCTTGTAGTGAGGGGCCCAAAACTGAACACGGTACTCGAGGTGCGGCCTCACCAATGCCAAGTACAGGGACACTATCACCTCCCTGGTCCTGCTGGCCACACTATTCCTGATACAAGCCAGGATGCTATTGGCCTTCTTGGCCACCTGGGCACGCTGAGGATCTAGCTGTAAAATTGCTGTCCGTGAGGAAAATTCTGGGTTCTTTATTGCCGTATTAATAAAAGTACGATTGTATTCTGCTTGTACAGAATAACGCTAAATGAAGCCCTTGTTTAAGATCTACTTTCAGAGTGTCAGGGTGTCACTTAGCAGAGGTGTACTGTACATAATTTCTCTCTGCTGACTTCTTTAAGGCTGAAATGAAATAACTTCCATGCAGGCATCTGTAAAATTCATGGACTATTTTTCCTTAAGATACCAGCCCAGTTACTCTATAACATTCCTAGCTTTTAGTATCTGAAAAGTACATTTGCAAAATCCATTTTCAAAGGAGCAAAATACGAAGCATCAAGGTAAATTAACACCCTAAACATCTTTTGTGAAGGTGCTAAGAATTAGCAGTCAACTTGCTTGAGGATGTTCATAAACTAATTAAAGTACTGAGGACAATGTAATATGTTGAACAGAGAGCTGTCTTCTCAGAAAGTGAGAACTGTGGAAGTTTAATTTCACTTTTTTTTATTTAGACTTCTTAAATTTTATTTTATTTTTATTTCAGCAAAACTTCATAAATTTCTGGGTATCTCTTTCACCCATTGATGCCAGTGTAAAATTTATCATTATAACTATATTTACAGATAGATTTGCTAAATGATTAAAACAGAACAAAAATTCACTTTTATACACCCACCTAAGCAGCCCCAAATTGACTATTTAAGAGGCATAATTTTTCACCTTTAATGACAAAACAGTCTATTATAAATAACAGCATAAATCTAGTTATACTATACAGATCTCTAGATAGTTCTTAAGAAAGTATTTCAGTTTTGAGATTTTTAAGATTAGTTTTGGTTTCAATAGGAATGAAAAAGGGGGGGGAGAGAAACATACACTTCTGGGACATAAAATCATAGAATAGTTTGGGTTGGAAGGGACTTGTAAAAGTCATGCAATAGGGAATTAAGTCCTGGATCTACGAATTCATCTGATGCCTTTAATACTGTCCCAGAGTTATGGTTTGGTGTGTGCAAGTGTTAAACGCTTTTCTGAGGTAGTGCTTTTGGAATTGCTGGCTTAAATGAAACCAAAGCTCTGTGGTGCATCGTTTTATTATGAAATTAAGTGTGAAATCTGTTACTCCCTGCTGTGCCCATTGACTCTGTATTTCATATGGGGTTACTTCAGGTAAAATCATTTCTAAAATCATTCTGGGTACCCTGGGCTTTCCTCTTCATAACCATGTGTAGTTATGGCAGGATCCTCTGCATCTCCTGATTGGTTTTTCTGCCTGTGGGAGAGGGAGCCTTGATCACAAGGACAGGACGATGTGGAGTCTCCTGCAATAACTTTTAGCTGAGTGTATTACACTCTCAGTCCCACGAAAGGCAAGAGGATGGGAAACATCAACAGTGGCTTAGATACAAAAAGATGGAGAGCCAAGGGCAACAAAATTAAGAGCAGAGAGATCAAGGAAAGAGTCATGTCCTGTCTCTTATTGTTGTTGTCTTACTGTAATTTTAGTGGAATTAATAAAGTTTGCTGCCCTGTTTTACCGTACCTTTTTTTTTTTTTTTTTTTTTTTTTTTTTTTTCCCCTTCTGGTGTTACCAGGACAAACTTGTCTTACTTAAGTACATACTTTTCATCATAAAGGCATCTATTATACACTGTGGTGATTCTTGTAATAACTGTTGACTCTATTTCTCACTGTACAAAGATAAAGGTTATCACGGGAATACCAAAACTCCAGTAAACATCTAACTGACATAGCTTTGGGGTTTGTTTTTGTTTTTGTTTTCCAGCTATCTGAAGATGGTTGTGTGTGTTGGTTGCTGAGGGAGAGTGCTTCTGAGGGTAGTGTCAATCTGCATTACTTCTATCTTATTCTATATCTCATGTCTCTTCTAACTGTACTTCTATCCTATTCCATGTCTCATGTCTGTTCTGTTTCATTTCCTTTTTGGCAAAAGGCAATGTCAGGGTTAATGATGTGAGTTAAGGACGGAATTTACACTTCAGCAAGATGTTGAAACTATAACATTCCCTTCAAGTACAGATAGTTGCTAATGTAACTTTTATTTTGCATACATTCCAGTTGGCGTGGACACCTTTTCTAGCTGCATTCAGTGTGGGTCTACAGGACTGTGATGACACCGAAGTTGCCTCTCTTTGTTTGGAGGGTATACGATGTGCAATCAGGATCGCTTGCATTTTCAACATCCAGGTAAAAAAAAATTAAGAGTGAGACAATACTTTGATATATGTACCACCAAAACGTTAGTGGGGTTCTAAGAGTCCTTGTTGCTGAAGCTATGCATTGCAATACCTAGAGGCTGCCTGCTTCTGCCATTGCGACTTCATCTGATATTTGACTGGAAGTGTTTTAAATAAAATGGCCTTTGACTGGAAGTGTTTTAAATAAAATGGCCTTTGACTGGAAGTGTTTTAAATAAAATGGCCTTTGACTGGAAGTGTTTTAAATAAAGTAACTTTTATTTTTCATGGTATTTTGTGGTAAGTGCTGCCATGCCTGTGTACTGAATTTTTGTTTCCCCACAAGTTGACTACTTTTATGTCAAAGTACTTTCTTTCTAGCTTTGTTACAAAGCTGTTTAGCTTTGTTATGATGTTTCATAAAATGAGTCTTTCTATCCTGTTTCATAAGTAAAACAGTATCTCTGTGAACTGTGTTTCAAATATTGTTCTGAACTTCAGAGAGATTATACTAATCTGAGACTTCTATAATTGGATACCATTTTAACAGTTGTGGCACTGGAAATGTCATTCCTGATGTAATGCATGAATGTATCTTTCATTAAGCACAATGCCAAGAATTCCAGACTCTCTGGCTCCAGAGGGTAATTCTGATTAAACTTGGGCTATTTTTTGCCCCCCCCCCCCCCCCCCCCACCTTTTCCATTTTAAAATAATCAGTAGTGAATGTATTACGTTATTGTAGACTATTAGTTAATAAATGGAGTACTGGTCTGCCGTAATTCCATTGGAGGGATAGCTGAAGAGAGAGGCAAGCAAAATTCATATGTTTGATATTGCATTATTTCATGTGTACATTGAAAACATTTAAAAAAAGGTTAAAAAAAAAACCTTGTAAGACTAAGTAGACCTGTCGAACTATGATATGATAGTGAATGCTTTGCTTCCCTCTCCCCTTGCACTTGTATTTAGCAAATTAGATAACTTTTTATCACTAATGTGGAAAGGCACATTGGGACCTCTGATACAGCTGCTTAAAAAAGCCCATTTGAGATCATATAAGGTTTCCTTCCTCTGTCTTTCCACTTCATTCCCACCCCGAACTGAACAGACTTAAAAATTTGATTAACAAAGCCTTCCCTGGAGCCTGCCGCTGTTCAATGAAATTCACATTCCTGTTATTTTTGTTTCTAAGCTGCGAAAGTGGAACTGGTACAAGTATCAGTTTCAGCAGCTGCAGAGGTTAGCTCCCAGTCCTGCAGTGGTCTACCTTGGGTGGAGAGGGCAAGGACATGTTTGCTCTAAGATCCCTATGTTCCAAGAATGTACCAGAATCAGTCGTACCCTTCCATTGGCTTGGGACAAACTTGATTGAACTGGAGGTGTTTAAAAAAACCCACACTTCTCATTTGCTGAAATTTAAAAACTTGGGGTTTGTATTTTCAATGTAAGTAATACTCCTTCTTGGTTTCCTATGGGAATTCTGTTTTGTTGGTATAATTAAAAACAACGCTGGTTCATTGATGATTTCTGTACGTTACAGGATGATTCCGTTGTACAAGGTCCTGATTAGATGGCAGTGTTGTTTGACTTCAGATGCTAGATAGCTCTGATGGTTTGAAGGAGACTAGCAAACCTGTACTTGAGCTGATGTAGGAATCTTTCCTGTAGGAAGCAGGTTTTTCCTCTTCTGCTTGACTGGTGCTGGCAACTTTTCTATTTCATTGAATAAACATACAGAAGTTAAGATTGGTGTCTAAGAACAGTTAACATTAGTTTACACACCTTCAGAGATAGTGGAGGGAGCTGAAGGCTTTTAGTTTAAGAAAATTCCCAAAGTACACAATATAGTTTAACCTATGCATGTTCACCTCTAAAACCTCAATTAAAGATTCTGGTTTTAATTATTTATGCTTTTAATCCTAGACTGTCACACAGTCTGGCTTTTGTCTTTAAGCATCTGGGACAAGATATGCATCAAAAGGATGCACTTTATTTGCTTATATCATCTGTTTTTACTTTCTGGTTGATGGACACATTGTTTAGTTGTTTTTCTCCTGCTTTGATGGCTTAGAAAAAGGGGCAGAGGGGGAATATCTGTATGGAACAGAGAGGGAAGGTAGGACTGAAAACATTTTCCTTTTACAGAAGATACACAGTTTGTAGACTCTAAAGCTTCTTTGCTTAGTACTCTTTCCATGAAACTTCCATTTTTCTGTGCTTATATATCATTTGCTGTGCCTTTGCCAGCGTACCCTGTAGTAGTAGTAGTTGGGTTTGAACATGGCAGCCATGCTGTGTGGCTCTGTTGGAATCCATCCCTTCTGTCATTGCCCACTGTGTTTGTGTTTGGTGTTTGTGTTTTCTCTGTGAAACAGACATTCTTCCTGGGAATTTTTTTTTTAAGATTTTATATTTGGTTTTATTATGTGCTCAATGATGTTTTTATTTCAAAGAAGTCTTAAACGTCCAAACAGTTAAATACATTTTATAGTTGTCATTTGTTTCTCTGATGTACAACCATTTCACTTTATGGCCTTCGGATCATACGTAACAGGAGAGTAAAATGCACTTGTGAGCTCAATGGTAATCCCCTTTTTACCATTGTAATCGGTTCATATGAGACGTGAGGAGTTTCCTTTGGTGTTTCTAGATACCCTATACATAAAAATTGGGTACCTACATGTGGAACGTTCTTTTTTGCCAGATTGAATTCATCTGCCTAGATTATAGGTCACTTGCTGTTTACCCACCCATGACAGCCTCACCTCACAAGCTTCTGAGGTGCTCCAAATGGCATAGACTAAATCAAATACGTTTTGAGCAGTTTTGTGGAATTGGCAAAACATGCCTTTTAGATATATTATTTAGATTCTGTTGCCAAAAAAATCCTGTAACTTGAGAGTCTGCTGAGACAGCATTTTCAGAGTAGGTCCAGGTATAGTACAAGAATATTAAAAGCTTACCTAAGAAGCCACATTTCTTCTGAAGCAGCATCCTGTTCCCCAGAAAAGCCCCCCAAATATCCAGAAAGACCAAACCCAGAAACCTAACAATAACCTATGTGTTCTGTGCTGTCATACATTACACTTCATGTTCCTGAATAGAGGGAGCCTGATTTTATCCCACAGCTTACTACAGAAGAACATGACGTATTTTCACTATGTAGAATGCTTTTCTAGGAAGAGAAAGGTAAACTATATAGTTGCTGAAATCACACAGATTGTACTAAGAACAAGAAACTGAGAAAATACTGATGACAATATTTTTTTTTTTTTTTTCTCCTATTTGTAGCTGGAAAGAGATGCCTATGTCCAGGCATTAGCAAGATTTACGTTACTTACAGTGAGTTCTGGTATTACTGAAATGAAGCAGAAGAATATTGACACAATTAAAACTCTCATCACAGTGGCTCATACAGATGGAAACTATTTGGGAAATTCTTGGCATGAGGTACAAGAGTCATTTATACTTAAACAGTAAGAAAGCATGTGTACTGATTTTGAACACAGTAGTGTACTTATTTGTGCATAAATACAGTGGTGTTTAGATAAATGCTGAGTATATACTTTTGCACATACATCATGTAGAATTGCACATTATGCAGCCAATTAAAGTAGCAAAACATGTCCAAGTGAGAAATAAAATTGTGAGAGACTAATCCAATAGTATTTAAATTAGTATTCATTTTAGACAGAAGAACAGAAATATTTGTCTGACCTTGAGTGTTTAGAATGTTTTTCTTCTAAGGATCTTTATTTATTTATTTTTTACTATTTCAAGCTGCTTTTTGTTGATAAACATCTTGTTTATTCTCTGGAATAGATTCTGAAATGCATCAGTCAACTTGAACTGGCACAGTTAATAGGAACTGGAGTAAAACCTCGCTACATCTCAGGGACAGTGCGTGGCAGGGAAGGTTCTTTTACTGGAACAAAAGATCAGGCACCCGATGAATTTGTGGGGCTAGGACTGGGTAAGTAATGTGGATATGAAGTATTTTGTTTAACTGGCTTTTTTCAGACAGATAATAAAGTTTGTCCTTTGTTTGCGTTATTGTTGACTCTGAGGTTCGGAGATGAGACCATGAAGTAGTCCTTGTAAAACTGTCTTAGGCTTTGAATAGACCTATTCCTGTTTTTGGAATATTTGTTTTGCTCTGTTAAGTATTATTGCTAGGATGGGGGAGTGGGAAATGTAAGAAAATGATACATTATTCATTTCTATTAAAATATAGCTGACCAAGTAAGAATGGATTGCTGATGGTATGACCAGATTTAATAATATTGCAACATAGATGTCCCTGCCAGTTGCAGGGGGGATGGACTAGATGACCTTTAAAGGTCCCTTCCATCCCAAAGCATTCTGTGATTCTATGATTAGCGCACCAAGTGTTTTACCAAACAGGCAAGTTAGTATGTGTAGGTTAAGTATCCTGTTACGAAACTTTGCGAGAAATACGCAGTATTCAAACCAAGTGGAAGATTAGTTTAGTTTAAATTCTGAACTTCTGTTTCCTTCTCTTTTGGTTACTTTCATACTGAATAAGTGCCTTTTTTAGGTTGGCCCGAGAGCCAAAATGTACTCCGTAAATGAGATGTTGTTTCCTATCCTCCTAGAAAAGTATGCCCGTCTTACCTTAAATTATCTTAAAAAGGTTGGGTTGGTATTTTTGTTTGGTTTGGTTTGGGGTTTTTTGGGGGTTTTTTTGTTTGGTTTTTGTTTTTTTTTAAATAGGAACACAGTTAAAGACATACAGATGTAGGGTATTAGGAAACTATGGAAGCGTCAAGGAAGTATATATAACTCCATTTGACTGTTAGAAAGTTTCAATTTTAGTATGATGCTCAGTATCTCCTGCCTTTTGAACAACTTCACCCACAACTGAACAAAAGCTTTGTCTTCCCTCAATTTTTTCTTGTAATTTTTTTTTTTTTTTTGAGGAGTAATGATTATTTTACTAGTTTCCCTGATCTTAGCCCTCAACTAGTACTAATTGTCTGGCTCTGTGTTCTCCTCAGCCAGTTTTTCTAATTCTGCAGTCAGTCCTTTCCTTTCCATTGTGCTCTCCTTTGGCCTGCCTCTGTGTACTCCCCTCACCTTGCCAAGAGTTGCTGCAGGGAAACCTTATGCCTGGAAATTAATGCATCTGCCAGCATCTCATATACTGAGCTTCTTCCTGCCCTTCTAATATGCATCCTCCAGTTCAGTGTTCCCCAATGACCCATCCAACTTTGCTATTTCCAAATGCCGGTAGTTTCTCTACACTGACGTGACTGGCCTTTAAAAATTTTTAAGTCCTAATAACTCAAGAATGTAAGCTGTAGTCAGGTGTCTCTAAATCACACTTGCTAGTCATTGGTGTAGATCTAGCTCATAAAGACTTTTTTCCCCTCTGTCAACTACATTTCTGGGGAAAGTAGTCTGTGCCCAAATGCATAAAATGTTTCTCTCTGAATTGAATTTCTGGAATGCTTGTTACAGTGCACATATGGAAACTTAACCTTTTTTTTTTTTTTTTTTTTTTTTTTTTTTTTAAATAATATCACATCAATCTTACAGGAAAATGTCTAACTCAAAGGAGTTTGGTTTTCATGTATTTAGGGGCTGTTAGAACATAGTCATTTTCTCAACTGTTTTAGTTTTTTCACTCTTCACCGCAAATCCTGTGTGGCAGATACTTTAATTTTCTTTCTGTGATAACTCTGAAGTATCCTTTGGAACTATGGCTTTCAAGCAACCTTCCTATAAACCTAAATTCCTATGAAGAACCCATAGTGCATATGTCCATATATACAGACACACATTTTAAAGGAAAATAGTTGTTTATAGTTAGAGTAAGTGAAGTTGCAGTCTGGTGACACAGGAGCTTCATCTTTCAAACCTGCTTGCAAAATCAGACATGCAGCAGCATTCAGTCTTCTTGCTGAAGTCAGAAGTGTGTGTTTTTAAACAAAAAACCAAAAAACAAAACAAACAAACAAAACAACAGCAACAAAAAACTAAAAAACAACAACAACAACAAAACAAAACAAAAAAAAAAACAACCCAACTCCAGAAACTCTTTTGCTCATTTACTGCCTGAACAAGGATTCAGGTGTGCACTCTTCAGGGGTCTACATTTGAATGTCTTCATCACTCTTGCATTATCTTCTTGCTGTGGCACTTTTTTGTTTTACTTGAAAATTCAAGGCATCACAAGCATGTGGGTTGTAAAAGTAAACGAATAAGCATCTGTTCCTTTGCTTCTTTGGTAGGAATGTTGTCTTACTTGGAGTTGTAACTGTGAAGTTCAGCTTTCTTCTAGCCTAGTTTCTATTCACAGAGCTGAAAGACAAAACCTGTTGCTGTGAGTAGGTCATAGCCAAAGTATACTTCTTAGGTAAGCAGAAACCTTCTTTGGACAATGGGAATCTGAGGAATCAGTTTTTCATAAAGCAGAATTATATAGGTGACTCTATGTTTCATTGTAAAAGATCTCGTTACTGTTGGAATTTAAATCTGCTGTCTGTTTAGGTCTTCCAGCATTGATTATAAATCCTACTATAATAAGGAATTCTCATGTAAACTGGCAGGGTTGGTTAGGGTGACCTGACTTCTTGGAAATAGCCCTTCAAATTCACTTCACACAGCTGTTTGTTTGATATGTTTCTCAGCTGACGCATTACCAAGATTCAAGCTAATTGATACTGGCAGCTTGTGTGCTTACAGAAGACTTGATCAAACCCAACAGTATTATAAGTTGCTGAAATACTAGTATAAGATTACCTATGTATGCATGTACCTACAGAAAGGCTACTCCATAAATGCCCTAGAAAAATACTTCAGATGGGTCAGTTTATCTAGATTTGCCAGCCAGTCGTCTCCAGCCACCTCCAAGTGTGGAGCACAGCAAGACTCAGAGGCAGACTTTTGGGAGGCAGTCTGAAACATGAGAACTATTTGTCTCTGCAAAGCTCTGAGAACAGAACTGCTGGCTGTCTTTCAGCCTTCTGTTCTCCTCTATCTTTCTGATCGGCTGCCTAAGGAAAAAAACCCTAAATACAGGGTAGGTGGAATTACCCAGAATGGTTACAAGATTCCTGCTCTTTTTTTGATGGGGGGTGGGGCTTAGAGATTGCCAGAAATTTCAGCAATTTGCTCACTGTGAAGTTAGCATTTTCTTAACATGAGCTTTCCCAGGTGTGGGTTACAATTTCTAGCCTCCAAAATAAATATTGCTATTTTTATTTACAGATTTTTCTCACTATTGTTAGGTGATAATTTTGTTGTACTTGAGAGGTAGGTTTAAGATGGAGTTTTGATGGGAGCTCTTCTCTGTGAATGATTAAAAAGAAAACCTATCAGGATGGATTTACTCACTTGCTTCTAATAAAGTGTGAAAAGTTCTCCTCTGTGCGGTATTCTCTATCATATGTTGTATGTTTTCAGTAGCAGAATTACCAAGGATCCATGGAAAGAAAGATGGAGAGAAAAAGGTGGTTCTTGTGCTTTTGAATTTTTTTCACTTGTATCTATTCATACAGTTGTTCCAAATGTGGACAATTTTCTGGGACTAATATAGTTGATACACGGATAGAGAATCTAGAGAATCAGGACTTGGACCAACATGCAACTGTTCACTGAAATGCCCAGCTCATGCAAGGGAAATTAATAATGTACTTCTCTTTTTTGTGAATTAAAAATACATATAATTATATTGGTAGTGGTACGACTTCTCTTCTTCTTTCTTCCCAGCCCTTTCTGTGTTGTCTCTCACCCATTTTTCAAATTTTGTTCACTGTAGTGGGTGGAAACGTGGATTGGAAGCAGATAGCAAGTATTCAGGAATCCATTGGTGAAACTAGCTCCCAAAGTGTTGTCGTTGCTGTAGACAGGTATTGTATTAAATTTGCCGTTGCCGTCTCAAGCTTTTTAAGAAATATTTGAATACCCTGTGCTAATAATAGGACATTATTAGTTTACCCCTATTTGGAAAAAACTACATAAATACTACCATATTAAAGTGCTTTTCAGTTTTGTGGGTTTTTTCATTTTTTATGGAGCAGAAGTATTTTTGCAAGAAGGAACACAACAAAGATTAGGCAAGAAGCCTTTTTACTGATTATAAAATTATTACAGGAGAGTTGCACAACGGAAACTGCTGTGCTGTCCAGTGAATCTTGATTTGCAATATATGGTAACATATAGCAAATCTCATTTTGCCTTAGTACAGGGAGCATTATTGACAGACTCTTTCTCCTAAATGTAATCACTGACTCCCTGCTTTCCTCTAGGTTATGTAGATGTTGTCTGAAATTACCAAAATTATTATTCCAGTCTTCCTTTCTATGAATCATGTTTATCATAACTGAATTTGATCAGGCATGATACATCTCGTAAGCATTCCCTGTTCATATCATAAAGTACTGATCAGACTGGAGTGTTAATGGATCTTGCTCTCTCAACATATAAGAAATCCGAAAACATCATTTTCTTAATGGTTGTCAAAATTGACAGTCACAAAGAGGTATCATTCTGAAGGCTTACAAGCATTTCTGTGATTGAGTATAGGCAGCAAGATCGATGTCAGTTCAATGAAACTTGCCTTGCAGTAAAATCACATCAAGCGAACTGGAGGCTTAATGTCAAACACATAATAGCTCTTTAGGTTTGCAGTATTTCTCCCCACTTCATAATGGGAAGTGTTTCAAGTATCTATTTGTCATAGCAAATAGGAATTGTGCGCTCTGGAGAAGTTTGACTTCTGTATTTGGAGCAGGGCTGGCTAGTTTATAAACTACTGACATTATTCATCAGTCACTGTCAATGAGCAGATAGTATTAGAAACAATGCTCGCCTCCCAGTCTCCACGCATGCTTATGGGAGTTATTTTTAAATATTAGAAATAATTGAGATATTTCTGATTTTATTTTCAAAGCTCAGTATTTTTCCACAATTACTAATTGTTTTTTAATAAATAGAAGAAGTCAGAGGGTTTCTATGTATATTTTAAAAAATATTGAATACATGTTTATTAGATGCTTTTTTAAGAAATTGTAACAATGTCTTAAACTGTATTTTACAGAATATTTACAGGATCTACAAGGTTGGATGGAAATGCTATTGGTAAGTTTTATCTCCCCCCCTCCCCATAAACTACAAAGCAGCTTTGTCTTAAACCTTGGAAGAATATTGCATTAAAATCTGTGGTCGTTTAACAGTGGATTTCGTTCGCTGGCTGTGTGCCGTATCTATGGATGAACTGCTGTCTGCTACCCACCCTCGAATGTTTAGTCTGCAGAAGATAGTAGAGATTTCGTACTACAACATGGGCCGGATAAGGCTACAGTGGTCTAGAATCTGGGAAGTTATTGGAGATCATTTTAATAAGGTATCCTTGTTAATGGTTATACTGCATACTCCTTGAATTTATCGATACAAATAAATTTTATTTAGAGATTTCTTGGGAAAGCATGTGCTCATCTGAATTATACTGTTTTTTCTGTCCTTCTGTATAAGTAGCTTAAAACACCACAAAAATGATAAAGCTGGAAAGGCCTGCGAGAAGGCAGATGTACATAATATAATAAATGTAAAGGCAAGAGTATACATTGTTATTTATCATGACCTGGTGTGGAACTGGCTGCCGTTAGTTATGTGTTCTAATTTTTGGGGGTGTTTTATGAAGCTTGGGATAAGAGGTTGTTTTCTGTTCAAGTCTAAATTGACTATCAGGTGAATGTTTGACGTGCATGTTTAATACAGCTTATTGAAGTCTTTCTAGACAGTTTGCTTATTTTTAGAAAGTTTTAAATGCTAGGATGTATAATGTAGAAAATAGCTGGAATTGCTTAGGGATTATTGAAATGCATTAACAATGTGGTTTATGGAACTTGTTACTGTTTATTTTTATTAATTTTCCAGTACTGCTTAGTTCTCCGTTGTCAAATGTAAAGGCAGCTTGAGCTGAATCCCTAAGAATTCTGATGCAAGCTTACTGTGCATTTCTATTCTACGTTATCAGGTTGGCTGCAATCCCAATGAAGATGTAGCTATTTTTGCTGTAGACTCATTAAGGCAATTATCAATGAAGTTCTTAGAAAAAGGAGAACTTGCTAATTTCCGATTCCAGAAGGACTTCCTAAGACCGTTTGAACATATCATGAAGAGAAACAGGTAATAACATACAATTAACTGAATTGCCTGGGATCATAAGCATTAACTTTTGCAATTAATGTTTCAAATTGCTTTTGTAAAATCAGTTGCTGGAGAATTATACTATTCTAATTGTTTCTGTAATTTAGTTTAAACAATTATTGTTTATTATCTTAATTTAGGTCTCCTACTATTCGAGACATGGTTGTACGGTGTATTGCACAGATGGTAAATTCCCAGGCTGCTAACATTCGTTCTGGCTGGAAAAACATTTTTTCAGTATTTCATCTGGCAGCCTCAGATCAGGATGAAAGTATAGTGGAACTTGCATTCCAGACTACAGGACACATTGTCAGTGAGTATTGATGATATTCAGACATCATGAAAGTTTGTGTGACTCCAGAGACTGAGAAGCTTTGTTTATCTGTTGGCTTTACAGCCTGCATAGTAAAGCACACTTCATGCTTTAGAACCAACGTTTTACGCTTTTCAACCAATCCTCTGGGAAAATATGTAGGAAAGTAATTCAATAAGATTATAGTTATCTGTCTTCCTTTATGCCTTTTTAAAAAAATTTATGTTTGTAGCATTCGGTAGTAAAACAAGTCAAGCCTTAGATAATTTTACTTAATGTGTACTTTTTCATTTAAGTGAAGGATTTTATACTTTTTTCCTCCAGAAAAAAATTGTGTAGTCATTTTACTATTATGTTGTTTGCTTATCTTTTTCCTTGTTTCTGAATTGTGCTTCTCTATGGCCTCTTTAGGAGAAAGTGCTGTGCTAGGTGGCACTAGGATTTTTTTTTTTTTTTTTCCCCCCATGGTAATTTAGATCTCAGGTTTTAAGTGCTGTAAGGGATCTCTTTATTCTGTCTCAACCTCTGCAAGTTCCTAGAACTTTTTCAGCATTGAAGAAGAATGTTTTTTTCCTCAAAAGTAACTATTTAAAATCAAGGCAATAGGACCATATTGCTGTGGGAAGTCCTTTTGTAGATGTAACTCTGTGCTTTATGTAGCACTCTTAAGCTCTGATCACACAGGCTAGTGTTAACCAGTAAGCCTATTGTTCTGTTCTTGCTTAACTGTTAAATTTCCCTCTTCTAGACTAGATGCTACCTTGATTTATTTTAAACACTTATTTACTGTCAAAATAGAATGCCCTCTAGGTCATCCTTTTTTTTGGTTGAGCATTCATTTTTTAGTTTTTATTACTACTCAAGCATTTGACAGCACCAATCGATGAACCAGTCTCTCATGACTTCTGTTACAATCAGTTCATATTAGAATTAATAGATTTTAAAGCATGACACTTTTTTCTTCTGTTCACACTTTTCTCCCAGCAATTGTGTTTGAAAAACACTTCCCAGCAACCATAGATTCTTTCCAGGATGCAGTAAAGTGCTTGTCTGAATTTGCCTGCAATGCAGCATTTCCAGATACCAGTATGGAAGCGATCCGCCTCATTCGCCACTGTGCAAAATATGTATCTGATAGACCTCAGGTATAGTCTGTATTAACTAAATTATAAGTGCTTTAATCAAGTGTTTTATAAAGAAAAAAATACTCGCGCTAACCTTATTGGCTTCCCTTCAAGTTTCAGAGATTAATGAGAAAGGTACTTTATTTAGAAGCAATAGGAAAATAAAATGCCACAGGCTTTGAAAGTAACAGCAATTTTTTTTTTTTCTTTTATTCCCCCCTGCCCATCCCCATTCACCCAGTTCAGCTGGTGGCTAGCTTTCCTGAGAGCTGCTGGAAATCAACGTATCTCAGGATCTGCTCTCTACTGAGAAATGTTGTGAAGAATGGATAATGGCATAAGCAAAAATGTTTGATATCCTCAAAATGTTATGGTAGATCCTCACTTTCAGTGCTGTCTCTATAAAAGGAGAGTAAGAGACTCAGACTGAACTGCAAGCAAAAACTGATGCTTGAATGTATCATCTCGTTTGGTTTTTTTTTTTAGTTTATTTTTCATAATATACTAAGCATTACTTTGAAAAACACTTCACCTTCTCAGTATTATTTTGATTGCCAGCTCACCTGAGTTATCAGAGTGTAATATTAGTATAGCAGAGATTATTTACAGTCCAAATTGTGTTTTATTTTGAACAATCTAACTCTTCTGACTCTGTATAACCCTGTGTTTTCTTTTAAAGGCATTCAAAGAATACACAAGTGATGATATGAATGTAGCTCCTGAAGACAGAGTGTGGGTGCGAGGATGGTTCCCAATTCTGTTTGAGTTGTCCTGTATCATCAATAGATGCAAATTAGATGTAAGAACCAGGTAACAATCAGTATTTGTAATTCAAATTTTAAAAGGCTTACTTTGTGCTTTTAAAATAGAAACAACTCTCTTAGTAAACGTAACTGTCATAAAATGACTTATTATTTAATTTAGGTGATACCACTGTGGGAACACCAAACTTTTTAAAAACACCTTTTAAATAGATGCTGGAATGTAGATGCTGGAATTAAATCTGTGTTCTTTACATAAGAAATTTTTATCTTCTGTTATAATAAATAATGAAGTTACGTGGTTGTGACTGCATTATGTTAAAGAGATAAGTATTACATTTCCTTAAAGTTAAATATTTAAACAGTGCCTGCTTAGGATGGATAACCATGAAATCACAAAGATAAGAACTATTTAAATAGTTCATTTAAAAATAAATTAAAGCTTAAGTAAATTAAAATATAGTGACTGTTTTCCATTTATTATAGAACCTATAAACTATTTAAGACAGCTCAGCTCAGATTGCAATCAGATGCTATGGAAGCAGCTGATGCATAGAGCACAGTAAAATGTAAAAGTCCAACTTCTAACTTTCCCAATGTATGGCAAGCAGGCATTATTTTAACATGGAAGGTCAACTCTAAATGGTCAACATGCGTTACATTCCGTGTCGTCCTCCTTCCTTTTTTTTTTTTTTAAATAAGGTATTACATTGGATTAATATCCAAATCTGTATTTTTCCAGTGGCAATACTGATTCTCTCTATTCATTAGTAAATATAAATGTATGATGTTTGATTCCATGATATATGCCCCTGTTACTCCATTTTAATGATTTGTCATAGTTGACCTGGGTAAGCCTCATGTCACGTTTCCGTTTTCTCTCTGTTTAAAACGGAGCATTTTTCATTTGCGCAATGAGTAGGTTTTGTTTTAGTGGACTCCAACAGCAAAATTCTGTTGGAATATTTTTGGTTTTAATTAAAACTCATGACCCCAGTTTTGCCTGCCCTCCTGTGTCTTGCCCATCATACTTACTTTGAAGATTTTAAAACTTTTTATACCATGATACATTAACTGGTTGAGGATTGCAGAAACAGTTGAAAAAACAAAGCTGTACTCTGATTTCATGTAAAACCTGCTTATTTTCCTTGAATATGGCTTTTCCCTTATGAAGTGTATTCTGTTGCAGTTCTGATGCTAAATATGAGAGGTTGTATACAAATAATTTTAAATTTACACATCTACATGCGAGCTGTGCATCTGGACTCCCTTTATAGCTGGTGAAGATTAATACTCATTTTCTAGACCTCTGTATTTCTTACCTGGAAATACTTGTTCCTTTATTTTTGTGGTCCTTTGTAAAGAAGTTGTTTTCCTATTTTAATTTGAAATTACCACAGTTCTCAAATGTATTTTTTGGCTATTGCCTGTGAGTTTTAAGTGCTTTTTAAACAAGCTGATTTTCTACTTAATTTTAGTGTACTAGTGTGACTGATCCACATCAGATCAATGTATGATGTTCTTAACAGTATTTGAGTTTGTTATTGCTGTTGCAGTGTAACATATTTGGTCTCGTGCATGTCTTTTTATAACTCTTAGTATATGTTGTTCTTTCTTCATTTCAGGGGCTTAACAGTAATGTTTGAAATAATGAAGACATATGGCCATACTTACGAAAAACACTGGTGGCAAGATTTGTTTCGGATTGTCTTCAGGATATTTGACAACATGAAACTGCCAGAACAGCAGACTGAGGTGAAAAAAGTGGGGGAAGATAATTTACATGAGATCTGTATTTATGGTCAAAAACCGGATTAGTAATATTAGCTTATCAAGTAATGTAAGGCAAACCTCAAAACTTCCACAGCTGACCTCTGGTTCTAGTAGCCTTATTTTGTTATATTAGCATTCTACTGTCTCTTTCCTCTTTTTTTTTTTTTTAAACAATGTGTGTAAAAGGCCTAGTAGTTTACACTATGAACAACAGAAAAATAGCATGAAATGCAATATCTAGGGTTTGTAAGAAGAACTGCAGCTTTTACACATGTCTGGAAGTTGAGACACACATCATTTCATGGCAACATGCTTAATGGAATTAGGCGTGTAATCAGCAGTGAAGTCACAATTCGAAGAAATAAGTTCTGCTAGTTCAAACCTTTTTTATGACTAGGGAAAAAACAAACAGAAAACTCCAAAAAGCAGCACTGTCCTTTCACTGCACCCTTTTGACCAGCAAAACAGGTTTTGACCTGCCAAACCAGGACCAGGTACTGTCCTGACAAGGAAGTGAAACAGAAATGGGCTTACTAATGTAAATTAAGTGTAAATTATTAATATTAGAAGTTTGATCAAAATTGTCAACTGGGAGGCTCTGTCTGAATATTTGTAGAAGGACATCTCTCACTTTCTAAATTATTATTCCCTGGAAAATATTTAGAAGAAACACAGAGAACTTGGTGTTAAACTGTTGAGCTAGGGTTAGACACTAAGTTTAATGTCAAACTCAGTATCTCATGATGGTAAGTGCTTGTCAGTCCTATAATCTGGTCTCCAAGAATAGTTGTTTGTCTGTTTCTGTAGTTTTTTAAACCTGCTAGTTAGCAAAGAAAAGTTGGGACTCCAAGTTTGGGGGGTTTTGAGGTACAGAAAAGAATTGCATGTCATTGTAAAGCAATTCAAATTGAGTAAATGCATATATCCATCTGCCTGCAGGGATGTGTATCCTAAAAGTTTCACCTTAAAGTTTTAACTTTTTTTTCCCCCCTTCTAGAAAGCTGAATGGATGACAACTACTTGCAACCATGCACTTTATGCAATATGTGATGTATTCACACAGTATTTAGAAGTACTTAGTGATGTTCTTTTGGATGATATATTTGCACAGCTGTACTGGTGTGTGCAGCAAGGTAGGACTGTACCAAAATTACATTAAACAATGTTAACATTTTACTGTTGAATGTGAATAAACAAATGCACTGTTTGTCTTTTCCAGACAATGAACAACTGGCACGGTCTGGTACAAACTGTTTGGAGAATGTTGTCATCCTAAATGGTGAAAAGTTTACCCTAGAAATCTGGGATAAAACTTGTACTTGCATGCTGGATATTTTCAAAACTACAATCCCTCATGCGTAAGTCGACTTAATATTTATACTTTGTAAAATAGTTTAGCTAGATGACTTACTGATTTCTGTGAAGCTTTTTCCACAAAATACTAAAATACTGCAACAGTCTTAGAGATTTAAGTCTCTGTGGTTGATGGTTAATTTCCATCATATGTTTCTATGAATCCTAATCTTTTTATGAAAATTATCTTGCATGTTTGGTAACCGTCTTTCCCTTCTTCATGTTATAACTCTATACGAAGTTTCTTGAAACAAGGCTGTGTACTATTCTGAGTAGTATGTTATACATGTACATCATAGAACAGAATAACAAGAAATCGCGTCCAGCATTATACCAAAGATGTGGGGTTTTTCCCCCTACCAACACTGAGGTGAAACACTACTTGTTTTCAAATCTGATAGTCTTAATGTTGAACTGTTGTACTTGTCCTGTATCTGTCAATTAGTTCCCATAGCGTTTGCTTCTGGGTGTCACCCGTAGAATCATAGAATCATCAAGGTTGGAAAAGACCCTTAAGATCATCGAGTCCAACCGTTAAGCTAACACTGCCAAGTCCATCTATACCATGTCCTCGAGCACCACATCTATCCGTTCTTTAAATACCTCTAGGGATGGAGACTCAACCACTTCCCTGGGCAGCCTGTTCCAATGCTTGACCACCCTTTTGGTGAAGAAGTTTTTCCTAATATCTAACCTAAACCTCCCCTGGTGCAGCTTGAGGCCGTTTCCTCTCGTCGTATCACTCGTTACTAGGGAGGAGAGACGGACCCCCACCTCGCTACAACCTCCTTTCAGGTAGTTGTAGAGAGCAATAAGGTCTCCCCTCAGCCTCCTCTTCTCCAGACTAAACAACCTCAGTTCCTGCAGCCTCTCCTCAGAAGTCTTGTGCTCTAGACCCTTCACCAACTTCCTTGCCCTCCTCTGGACACGCTCCAGCACCTCAATGTCCTTCTTGTGGTGAGGGGCCCAAAACTGAACACAGTACTCGAGGTGCGGCCTCACCAATGCCGAGTACAGGGGCAGTAAGTTCAGGCCTGAAGAAAACTGGAGCAAAGGGGAATCTTCTGCACATCAGTCTTTCCTTAATTTTAGAGTTATGTATCAACTAGCACTGTAAGAGAGCTTCATTCATGTTTAAAGATAAGTTAATCCATCTGTCACTACCTCACCTGTTTTTCTATGTGATGAGTAGGTATGAATTAATTGCACCCAAAAAATAATACTAAAATAAAGCTGAAACATCTGGGAGCTGGCAAGATATTTTTTTTGCATTTTGGTAACTGCCAAAAATAAAATTTGAAACCAAATCTCTGGATGTAAAAGTCCTGATTATACCTGATTATACCTGATTTGAAATATGTGCATTATTCCTTTGATGTTTATGGCACTTATGCTTTTCAAATGGGTTATTTTTCCTAGGATGGTATCTGACTCCTTCCATAGATTTCCATTCTTTACTTCCCATCTCCTTTTTTAATCTTTCTGTGCCTTCTTTGAGAACTTCATTTTGTTATTATATTTCTGGGAGGTTCCCAGCTGTTGCAGGGTGAAGTAAATCTTACTTGGATTTTATAAATGAGTAATCCCTTGAGCATATGTCATCAGTCTCCTTTCCCATGGTGAAAGTACACCTGCTCTTTTCCAAACAATTATTGGGTGACACAAAACTGCTCAGAACAGTCTTTTCACTTTGACCGTAATTGATTAAAGCTGAAGCTTTTTAGATGGGTAAGAAAAAATTATGATAACTATATACAGGTATTCATTCATATTTTTAATGGCGACTTTGTACTCATTTTTTTTTCCTTCTCTTTCTGAGCCCTAAGAGGATAGGTTTTTCACAGATTTTTCTGTGACTCCTGGTTTGGCTGGCATTTCATATTTGTATTTCTTAGTCCCTCTATTAGCCTTATTTTGTGGTGGAGATTTTCCTGCCCTCCCGGCCTTAATTTCACACCACCCCCCCCAGTTTTAATACCCAGCTTGTTGTGGAGGCTGCCCCAGTACTAAGAGAAGAAAGCAAATGCTCCTTTTACCGTTTTTTTCCCATGTCTGGAAGTAACACAATAGTTAATGTTGAAATGAAGACAGAGACAAATCGCACAGTGGTATATATTTATGGGCGAATGCTTTTTTGCTAATTGTCTTTGAAATAGTCAGATGCTATGAATCTCTGGAGTGTGAAGTATCTTCTGGCAGAGGTTTTTATTAACCTGATCAGGTAGGATTATATCTGTTCTTTTTTAGCATTTATATAAAACATCTTCCAGGTATTGTGTAACTTAATTCTTCAGTTCAAGAGTTGCAGCATTGGCTGCAGGAGTTCTTAGTTGCAGTACTAACCTCTGCTGGTTCTTGGCAAGTTACTTTTTTGCAAAGAGAGAGGATCATATTATTTCCTTGTTTGGAAGACTTAGTATTGGAATATTGACTCAGCTACCAATTTCAGCAAGGATGACTTACTAGAAGAGCCCAGACTGTACTCCTGCCAAGCTTCCACAAAATCATTGAGGTGTTGATAGCTGAAGATACTAACACAGAATCACAGAATGGCTGAGCTTGGAAGGGGCTCTGGAGGTTGTCTGGTCCAATCCCCCTGCTCAAGTATGGCCACCCAGAGCAATTTCCCCAGGACCATGTCCTGGCTTTTGAATATCTCCAAGGAGGGAAGCTCCACAGCTCCCTGGGCAACCTGTGCCAGCGCTCGGTCACCCTCGCAGTGGAAAAAGTGTCTCCTGATGCTCAGAGGGAACCTCCTGTGTTTCAGTTTGTACCTGTTGCCTCTGTTGCTGTCACTGGGCACCACTGGAAAGAGCCTGGCTCTGTCCTCTTTGTATCCTGCCTTCACGTATTTATCTACATTGATGAGATCCCCCCTGAGCCTTCGCATCTCCAGGCTTAACAGTCCCACCTCTCTCAGCCTTTCCTTGTAGGAGAGATGCTCCAGTCCCTTAATCATCTTCATGGCCTTTTGCTGGACCCTCTCCAATTTGTCCATGTCTCTCTCGTACTGGGGAGCGCAGGACTGGACATAGTGCTAAGTAGAGGGGCAGGACCACCTCCCTCCACCTGCTGGCAACTCTCCTAATGCAGCCCAGGATAACGTTTGCTTTCTTTGCAGCAAGGGCACATTACTGACTCATATCCAGCCTGGTGTCCACCAGGACCCCGGGGCCTTCTCTGCCAAGCTGTTTTCCAGCTGGGTGGCTCCCAGCATATACTGGTGCATGGGGTTGTTCCTCTCCAGGTGAAGAATTTTGCACTTCCCCTTGTTGAACTGCGTGAGGTTCCCATCAGCTCATTTCTCCAGCCTGTTGAGGTCCCTCTGCGTGGGAGCATGACCCTCTGGTGTATTAGCCACTCCTCCCAGTTTTGTGTCATCAGCAAATTTGCTGAGGGTCCACTCTGCCCTATCATCCAGAGCATTAATGAAGATGTTGAACAGAATTGGACCCAATATTGACCCCTGGGGTACACCACTAGTTACCGGCCTCCAACTAGACTTTATGCCCCTGATCACCACCCTCTTGGCTCGGCTGTTCAGACAGTTTTCGATCCACCTCACTGTTTGTTCATCCAGCCCATACTTCGTTAGCTCATTTTAATAGTTTCTTTGATTCTTCTTTTTATTTAATTTCTATTCTGTTTATAATTTTTTTTTTTAATTGAAATTTTCTGAAGCTTCATGAGAGCAAGTCTTGGCTTGCTGGCGCTGAGAAAGCCAGGGTGAATGCTCTCTTGTCCTTGAGAAATTTAAGAGTTAGAATTGATTCCATGCACAAATTACGATGATCTGGCCTCTACTGGCTCATAACGGCTCATTATTCCACTACCTCCTTTGGCAGATAGAAGTTTAAAACTTTATAGCCCAAAATAAACTACACTGTATTTAACAACCTCTAATTCAGAATAATCTGCAATTTGTGTCCTGGTAGCTTTCAAGAATCAATTCAGTTCTCTGCTGTACTTTACTTGTCTCATTACATGCCTCAAGATTTTATCTTTTATTATCTCCGATTTGTCTTTTTAGTTCTATGGTCTTTAGTTGTATCGAGATAGTGATGTGTTAATTGAGGATCCTTAACACAGTAGGAAAGATCTCACTTAGGATACGCAGACACAAATGTCCATCAAGCATTGCCTCACACAGATTGAGGGTAAATAGTTTGAGATCGTAACAATGACAAATAACTTCAATCTTACTTTGTAACAATAGATTTGATAGAACAAGAGATGATGGGACCACTTAGGTTATTTAATCCAATTTCCTTCCTTGGCAGGCACAGCCAGCCTCAATAAGTTACAATTAATGTAGAAAGTTTTTAGTGCTTAAGGTGAAGATCCTCAAGACAGCAACATGCTATAGGAAAACAACAGGGAAGAGATCAGAAGTATTGTCAGTGGCTTGGTACCTCATAGCAGCAATGAATCCTAAGTAGAACTGTTGAATCCTACATGGAGATAGAACTACAATGCTGGAACATATGCCAAACAGAGAATGCAAAACATCTCTAGACATTCATGCCAATTTGTCCTGGAATAGATTCATTCCTTATTCCAGGTATAGCTTAAGGCAGTGTGAGAGAGCAAGGCCCACTAATGACACTAGAGCACTGCCTAAAGCCAAATCCAGTGTTTCTGAGAAAAATTAATGCATCTCCACATAATCCAGTTGTCCGTCCAGGGCAATTGGCAGAAACAGTGAAGTTCAAAAAACACAATACTTCAATTTTTCACTATGTGTGAAAGAATAAAATGTATACTTAAA
The DNA here is from genome assembly GCF_965183815.1 of Platalea leucorodia. NCBI lineage: Eukaryota > Metazoa > Chordata > Aves > Pelecaniformes > Threskiornithidae > Platalea > Platalea leucorodia. The sequence goes on from NC_138823.1 coordinate 38,177,846, forward strand.
ACTGAAACTAGTTTATTAATTTATGGAAGTATCTATATCCGACTCTTCATGTTTGGCTTCCATTAATTTAAATTAAAACAAAAAAACCCCACCATATTGATGTGGACTTTTTAGAATATCAGTTCTGATTTGTATTTCAAACTTAATAAATTTGGTACTGGTTTTGTGTTTTCAAGGCTGCTGACTTGGCGACCAGTCAGCGGGGAGTTTGGCTCTGGATCTCCTTCTGATGCAAAAGAAAAACTGGTAAGCTGCTGAAAAAAAAATATTTTAAAAGCTTGCAAGAGTTTGGTACAAATGTGTTGTGATGTAGAATAAGTGAAAAGTATACTTAGCTTAAACCCATTTTTCAATTTTTATTTACTTGAAAAAGTTTTTTCCAGATAAAGTAAGTGCTACTTAATACGTAAAAACGGCAAGGAATTAATTGAGAAAGAGAAGCATGTATTTGTTTGCAGTGAAGTTGGCTGTAGGTCATTATCCATGTATGTTTTAGGTAATGTCCTGTGTCTGTTAGGTCTCTATAATACTGTATCTAAGGTTTGAGTTGTTTTCTGGTTTGGGGTGTGGTTTTTGTTTCATTTTGCTCAATATTCTCTTTGATATATTGGCATGATGAGAAAATGCTGGAGGTGGAAAGATTGCCAGTTAGATTGACTTTTTTTTTCCTTTAAATTTTCTCTGGTAATAAGAACTTAAACATCGGTGTTTAAAATAGAAAATATGTATAACCATCAGATTTCTTAGCACTGATTGAATAAACTGATGTAGAATTCGGATTTGCCTACAAGTGGCAGCCCTCTAGCTGCTTTACTACTGATGAGAATTAGTTTAGCTTTTGGACATTCTCACAAGATTGCTACATGAAGTTCTTTATAGATTAATGAAGCATTTGATAAAATCGTTCAAGGATATGGTCCCAAATGAGTTCTACTAAGAGAGACTGACTCCGTTCATTTATCTTTATGGAGTGTTAACGTAATTTACTTACAACAGAGTGTAAATGTTTGTGATGGCCAGTTCTCATTATACAGGTATTTTACATCCATGTGACTGAATGTGGTTGCTGTATCTTGACTCATTTGTAGTGCTTTGATCTATAAATATTTGATCTAAATGTTGGCTACGTTTTTGATCCATTTATGTCAAATATAATAGCATGCAAACATGGCAAATATACTGAATGTCTTAGTCATGAATAAATTGAAAGATCTTTTCTCTTTGAAATAGTTTAACATGAATGTTTTCAAAAACCTTTTTGTCTTCAGTGTAAAAAAACACTTTACAACTTCAAAATTAACAGAACTTGTATAATAAATAGTGTTAAAGGAGATATATTTTGGATCCGTCCTTTTGGTAGGATAGAATTTTTGCAGGCTTTTGATATTTCCATCTAATTTTTCTTCAGGTAGTTCAAATATAATGAAGCATTAGACATTAGCATTATCTATAGACATAATATCTATTAAAAGTATATTTATACTTAATAGAGATTAAAACCTTGGTTATTTACTGGTATGAGAAGTTGATATGTTCTTTATAGGAACGGTATATGTAGATTTAAATCTTGCTAACAACACAATGCAGGGAATTAATGTGTAGTCTCCAGTGGCACTTAGGGAACAAATGCCAGTAGAAATGCTGGGTTATTGAAAGGGACAGTAATTACTATATATAACTGCTTTTCAGTTAATGAGAACATATTTTGTTATTAATTACATTTCCCTCTTTCAATGAATGCTTTCTGAAATGAAAACAATAGGTATCACCATTGATTTTAATACTCTACATTCAACTGATCAAGAAAGAAGATATTTATTAAAAAATAAAACAAAACAAAACTCCAACAAGTCATCTTCCAAAGTCATTGAGTTCTAGCTCACAAGATAACACAGTACAACATGGAGAATCAGAACACACTGAAGAAGTCTGCTGAAGCAGCTCTCTGGCAAAAGGATTTTAGATCAGAGCGTTTTTTTCATATGCATATATTCTCCTCCTTCATCATTTTACTGTAGTAAATTCCTGTAGCACCTGCAAACATGTTAGTAGGAGCATATAATTCAGAACATTCAAGGGAGTAAAGGCAAATGAAGATGAAAGTTTGATGATCGCTCATGTTGTTTGGACATGTCACATGTGTGTTCACATTTTCACCTGTTATAAAAGGAATACAAATTCTCACAGAAGCTACTAGAGGTTTTTATTGTAGATCAAGGTAGATACTGCATTGCCCAGTATTGGAACCTTGCGTCAAACCTCATACACTTAATCTGCTAAAAGTCAAACTGTTGGCTGACATACTAAATGCTTGGATGGCATACAAAAAAATGATGTGCAAAATACTACTCATTGACTTCGCTGTGTATTTAAGTATTTGTTGCTTGTTAAATTTTCAGTTCTTTCTTAGTAGGTCATCTTTTTAGTACGTCTTTCTTGAATGCTAATATGAAATATGACTAACGTAAATGAAAAAGTGCAGTGTTGAAACAGCAAATGTCTTAAGCTATGAAGAGCACAACGCTATTGATGATTAGCTTGCAGAAGTTTTGTGTAAGTTAATTTTTTTTTTTTTTTTTTTCTTTTCAGGATACAATCTCACAGAAGTCAGTAGATATTCATGATTCTATTCAGCCTCGATCTTCAGATGGACGTCCATATCAACCCAGCGCAGGGTCCACAGTAGGTGAAGAAATGAGTAAAACCAGGCCAACAGCAAGTGCGTGTTTTGTAGTGATTTGGCATTTTATATCTGTTAAGAGTAGTTTTTAGCAGATGTTTGATATCTTTAGTTATAGCCCCAGTTATAACTTTAGATACATGATGTGAAGAAAATAACATTGGTTGAATTTTTGTCTTCATGTAGTATGACAGAATTCTGTTGGACTCTCATGGGTCCACATTTTTGACCTGTGCTTTAAAAATCTAGAGTTCAGCTGCTAACTTGCAGGCTTTTTACCCAAAGCAAAATATTAAGAATAGTACTCTCCTTATAATGCTATGTAAATGAGTAACTTTTTCTTAAGAGCAAAGTTCCTTCTGTGCAGAACGCAACAGAAGCAATAGCTGGGGGGGGGGAAAAAAAAGGTGTACTTAGACTGATTTGAAGAGACTACACCAAACCCTTAAGATACTTGTGCAAAGTTATGTGTTGGTGCTCAAAATGTTCATGTTTGGTGGTATTGGTACTTGCTGCAAGTACAAACAAGCATCAGTGATATCACTGCTATCCTAAGCCTCCTCTGCCTGCGGACAGTCTCAGCCTCTGGTTCTTCCCATTGCACTGATGCTAACAACAAGGTCACTAATTTTGGTGATTTTTAAGTAACATTGAATATTTGTCCAATGTATGGCAGGCGACTTCAAAGTTAGGCAATAGTTTTTTAAAACCTGCCAATTGTTAACATGGTGATCAGTCCTGGTTTTAGAAGAGTAACTCAGGCGGGTGGATTCCAGGTTTGGTTTATGAATGTCCTTGAAGTTAAGCTGTTCTTCAACTTACCCCTCAAAAAAGAAAAAAAGTATTGCAGTTATATTAGTTAACAAGCAATTTTCTTTTTCTTTCCTTTAAAGAATTTCCAGAACAGAAGTTATTTGCTGCTCTTTTGATCAAATGCGTTGTACAACTGGAACTCATTCAGACCATCGACAATATTGTGTTCTTCCCAGCAACTAGCAAAAAAGAGGATGCAGAGAATCTAGCAGCAGCACAAGTAAGTAGAACTGATAGGTATCTCTCTTTTTAACGGCTTTTTCTTTAGTGGATAACGTTTCATAAACTCCTGTAACATCTTCTAATTTACAATTTTTAGAAGCGCTTGAGAACTTCCAGCAGACTGTTGAGATCTTTTACATCTTGCATTAAATTGCATTTGCTGTGCTGGGGCAGCACACTGTGGAGATTAAAACATGTATTGTTCAAAGGGATTTATGCAACTGGGATGTGGATACAACTTTTAATGCAGTTTTAAGTTTAAATACAAGGACAGATAAAAACAGGGTAGGATTGAGTAATCACAGGAGCTTGCTGAAGACAATTGTGAATTTTTGCTTGAAATATCTTTTTTTTTCTTTTTGTTTTTTTCTTTATTTTTAATAGAGAGATGCAGTAGATTTCGATGTCCATGTGGATACACAAGATCAAGGGATGTATCGTTTTCTAACATCACAGCAGCTTTTCAAACTTCTGGATTGTCTGCTGGAATCTCATAGATTTGCTAAAGCATTTAATTCCAACAATGAACAAAGAACTGCTCTCTGGAAAGCAGGTGAGTTAGTCACCTTGGAGAAATATTTTGTGAGAATGTGTTACTGTGCTTTGAATTGACCCAAAAATAGGTCAAAAGTACTTTGATGCTGAATGTAAAATTGCATATCCCTAGAATTTAGAACCCTAGAATCCCTAAGGGGAGGAGGCCTCATCTGTGCAGGTGCAAATATCTTTTCCATTTCCTAAAATTTCAGGTTGCACTGGGTTACGGCTGCCAAGCTGATCCCTGGCCGTAGGTGTGAGTCCCGTGCTTGGAAGCTGCAGGCCCAACCCCCCAGAACTTGCTATGGGGGGTTGTTTTACCTACCAGTGTATAAGTGACATATGTGTCACTTTCTACAACAGATGGAAAACGGACTGTGTAGCATTGTGTTTAATCTATTCCTTGCACCAAAGTTAGCTATATTAATACTTTTTATGGTGAATGCATACTGTGAATATGCAGCAAGCTGTTTTGTGCATTGATGTATGCATACACAGAGCCATTTTCAGCTTGAGTGAGGTAGTATTAATATTTATGGGTATGCTTTTTGCTACTATGGACCTCCACTAGCAAACTGAGTTTAATTATACAGTAACAGCTTTGGAAACAGCAGTATTGTAGGCATTTTTATCAAAAACAAGCAATAAAACAGTATACACTACAGATATATGATTGAGACAAAATGGTCTGTTGTTCAGGTGGTTAGAATGCACTTCTGTCGTACACCCAGGTTTCACATCTACTTGGAAGCTTATATAAAATGGGTGCCAAACACAGTATGGTGTATATTCATAGGTTAACTTTTAACGGTACTCCATCGTACTAAACGTTGTGAGAAATTAATTACGTAAGGTGGTTCTTCTAAGTGTCTACGTGCTTAGAAGGAGAAGTGGGGGACTGTAAGGAAAAATGTCAGATGAAACAAAAGTCTAAATGGATGCTTGGAATTTCTCTAGGTTTCAAAGGCAAATCAAAGCCAAATCTTCTGAAACAGGAGACCAGTAGTCTTGCCTGTGGGTTGCGCATTCTGTTCCGTATGTACATGGATGAAAGCCGTACCAGTGCATGGGAGGAAGTCCAGCAAAGACTACTAAAGTAAGGTCCATGTAGCTGAACCTGTTGACGTTATTTCTGATGTTAAAGAATGTTTATTTTTATTTAAAAGGCTAGACCTCCTCTGTTTGCAGTAAGCTTCCTACAGTTAACACAGTATGTTGGTGGTCACAGCTAATATTAAGAGTTGCTATGTTGTGTGGAGAGTGCTGTGCCCCCAGCTACTAATGCTGCCTCTGCTTTCTGTTCTCATTACATGTTTTGCAGGAGAGAACACAGGTTTTGTCACCTCCGTGGTTTTTTGGTTTTTTTGTAGCACGTGGGTAGGTGGGGGTTGTTATAGCTCCTCTTTAAAAAGAAAAGCAACTATCACCTAAACCCTGCTTGTTTCTTTCAGTAACCTCAGATATTTGGGGGAACTGATGCTGTTTGTTCTCATCTGCAGAAATGAGCACTGGGCTTGAGGAGCCTGTGGGCATACAGAAGCTTTTGGCTTCTTAGTTGTTCATTACTGTGAATACTAAGGTTCACCTGAACGTTTCTAGTTTACAAAGTTGTTCAAGCAAGTGTTGGAATAACAGAGGGCTTAAAACCATGGCAGTAACACAGTGAAAGTATTTTAAGGTTTATAGACCAGGGCGCAGAGCTGAAAACTACCTGGTTATGCCAGCATGAGATTAATTTTTGAAGTCTGCATATCATTTTGTCGCATGCATTTTAATACCTCTCAGAGAGCACTTGATACACTTTAAATATACGCACAAACAGTGCAGTCATGTTTTGTCAGCATATTTAATACTGAAGTCCTAGGACTTTGGTTTTTGAGTTGAACAAAATCACTGCTTTCTATTACTAATCAGGCTTACAGTAGCTTTCATAAAACGATGCTCTTCTGCACCAGGGCTCTGCACTGGTATAGTTGCAAAGCCAAAGCGCGCTCTCTGCAGTAGAGCTCACAATAAAATGTTAGTTACTAGTTCTTGTGTCTTTTCTCTCTAGTGTCTGCAGTGAGGCTCTGAGTTATTTCCTCACACTTACATCAGAAAGTCATCGGGAAGCCTGGACTAATTTATTACTCTTATTTTTGACTAAAGTCCTGAAGATAAGTGATGAAAGGGTAAGTAGCTGTTTGGAATGGTATTTAAGACGACGTTTATAGGTAAGACGTCATTCCAGACCAGTTCTTCATGCCCAGTTATATACTTGACTTTAAAAGCGCCTGCTGCTCTGTAGACACTCTTTGTTGAGGGAATGTACATTGAAGCTGCACTTGACAGATACTGCCAGTAGTAATGCAGAGCGAGGGTGCAGTGAGTGATAAAATAAAATGTGTCTGAGAAAATTTAAAAGGTGCTAAAATCCTTTAGAAGTGTGTGTTAAGTTGCCTTTACCCCTCTCCTACTGAGGAAGAGGATCAGTGGCTGATATTTTATTCACAGAAATAACTCCTGTTTCTGCTTCCAGTGTTACATGTACATCACCTTGACCTTCTCCAAGGCAATTCTGCAGTAAATAAATCCATATTCAGATCTCCCTCTATTTCTTAGAAACTTGACTGAAATATTAAGTGTAAGGGGCTATCTACAACAAAAAACTTATAACAGAAAAATTCTTCCTCCTGAAGAATAAGCATTAGCAAGGAGCTGTGTGTAGCTAGTGAGCATCTGTCAGAGCACATTACAGCTGTCGTAGCCTTATTCTAGGGCTGCTAGCTCCAGTTATCAAGATGTTTCTGCTTGTCACTGCGGGTTTCTCACCTTGCCTAGGGAGAGTATTTAAAAGTCTTCGCTTGCAACGCGCTTCCTGAGGTGTATTGATGCATACTAGAATAATTTCTTCTGTTTGTTTTCTCCTCAGTTCAAGGCTCACGCCTCATTCTACTACCCTCTGTTGTGTGAAATTATGCAGTTTGACCTTATTCCTGAACTTCGAGCTGTTCTACGAAGGTTTTTCCTGCGGATTGGTGTGGTTTTCCAAATATCCCAACCACCAGAACAAGAGTCTGGAATAAGCAAGCAGTAGCAGATAGTGACTGAGTATTGCTCCGTTTAAAAGTCTGTATTCCTCAGCTAAATAAAAGGACCAGGTAGCTGAGCCATTCTGTCTGGATATCCATAAAAATGGTTTCTTTGTATGGCGATGTGTATCCGAGGGTTAACGGTACAGATGCTTACAACTGTAATTAAGGCTTGCAACACTTCAGTCCCTTTATTTCCTGATGGATTCTCTCTATCGGTTTCTCTTACCTGGCTCATGCTGAGCACAGAGCCAGTTTTTAGCACAGTCCTCTGGTCAGCATGGGCTGCAATATCCTTTACTGTCCTAGACAGCGGTATAGCAACAGATGTTTATGGCGGGTGTGAAGGTAAAATGTACCCAAAGAACTATATATGTAAAGGTTTGAGCTTCTGCAAGAAGTACAACTCAGGAGAGCTGTATTTTGAAGGATAAAATGTTTATAGTGAAAAGAAAATGGAGATTATTGTTCATGGTAAAAGATATTTAGCAACTATGTCTGATATTCTTATTCTGAGATTTTTGCACACTCAGGCTGTCTGAGACATGGGTAATCATCCTTCTGTGAAAAATGTACAGAGATGCAGGTCTGTAATATAAACTCTTTAACACTATACAGTTCTTCCTGAATTGTTTTATTTCTGTATTATTGATTTGCTGAAAACCCATAACACTTCATTGTTTACCAAATGCACTAGAAGTTTGGGTTTATTTTTTTGGGTTGTGATTTTCTTTTCTTTTTTCTTTTTTTTTTTTTTTTTTGGTTTCGTTGTAGCCCAGAACTTAGTGTTGCTGACTTTTGTCAAGAACAGAGGTAGAAATATCACGACTGACATAACTACCTGTAATATACTTGTTTTAGGGCTTTTAAATATAACGAGCCATTGAAATGATGATCCTTCAAGGACTGGAACTTGAATCACTGCAAACAAGTCTAGGTTGTGTCTGCTGTCAGATGTTTTTTGTTTGATGTAGATTTCACTCTTATGTACAGAATTTAATGTTGAATATATTCAAGTAACAAATCTGGCATGGTTTGGGGATGGTTAAATTTATTGGATATGTATTCATACTGTGAATTGTGCTCTGATGGTTAAAAGACAAGATTGTCAAGCATTCTGTATTACAATGGATGTAGAAATTTTTTTCAGATGGACAAAATGTATATGGTACAGATATGTAAAGTTTTCTATGTAAAAAAAATTCTGTACAACTTTCTGTACAATATTTGGTTCTCATCTGGCATATTCTAATCAGGTTATAGGTCAATAAAGTTTTTGAACTCTTTCATCAGTGCAATCAAAACCAGTCTAATCCACAGCTACTTGTTTTACAGTTTCCTTTGCCTCTCCTGCTCTCGTTTCAAAGGAACAAACCCCAGCCCTCCGGGGGCCGAAAGGTGGCTGCCGTTTGGTTGACTAGGAGGTGCCTTCTCACTGCTAGGCAAATACAGGGTGAAAAAGAATGGTAAGTTTTTTTAAAAAAAAAAAAAAGGGAATAATAAAAGTGCTCGTAGGTGGACTGGTTAAATGAACCCTGTAGTGCTGCACAGACGGAAGCTCAAATGCTGCGTTTTGCTTTCGGGGGATTAAAATATTAATACAAAACAGACTATGGAAGAAGGGGGGGTGGGAGAGGCTGGGATCACAGTTCATCTGCCTGCTGACTGGGATACATCAGCCCGCTAAGCCTTCTCGGTGTCTTTGATTTTGTAAGTAAAAGTGGAATTGGATTGTTCTCCAGTGCCTTCTCACAAAACTCACCACAAACACAGGAGAGAAGCGGGAGGACGGAGAAAGTGGCTGAGGGAGCCTAATCTCAGAGGTGAATGAATCTCCCTGTAGCTGTTCACAGCACGCTCCAAAAATAAGCGTAAGCAGTCGAAGGAAACAGCTATGGAAAGGCCCGTGGAGGGAATTAAAGGGCATGACCTGTGACTGGGAGTTTTGTGGTAATGGTAGTTGGGGTGGAGCAAAACCAAATTGCATTTGTCGAAGTCAGAAGGGGGAGAATTGAGGTTATTTCAATTAATTGTAATTGTACAGTCTTTCCCCTTGGGCTGTATTTTATTTTTTCAGTTGGTTGTGTAACGTTTAAATCTTAAACCACCGTACTAAGCCAGACCTGAGGTCTGTCTTGTCTGTCAGTCATCAGTAATCATTCTTAGAGTAAGTATGACGTGTCCCACCCCTACGGATGTCGCACTCTCCCCCGTGCCTGCGGCAAACTGTTCTCAGTGCCGTTATCCAGGTGTTCCTGGCGCTGCTACCCAGCGCACTGTCCTAACAGCCGTTTCTGTATCTGTTACCCATGTCTCTGCATAGTTCCTTTTTAAATGTCCGTGTTCAAGATTCAGCATTCCGTGGCACTGAGTACAATAGATTATCTGAAAGGTCTGGTAGTTTGGGCTGGTTTGTTTGTTTTTCTTTAGACCTTACTGCTTCCTCATTCTGTTGTGCACTCCTATTTAGTACTGACTTGCTTTACAGCATGACTTTCTCATGCCTTACCTTATTTATTGCCTATGTGGAAAAGGCCTAATCGCTGTTTAGTCTTGGTTCACGGGAAACTGAGCTCCTGTGTCATCGTTCCTCCTTTCGGTACCTCTCCATAGTTCCGGCAGCGCCAGAGCTGCACTAGCTGTGCTCTGGGTGTCACCTTCAGCTTCCTCACGTCTGCAACGATCATCAGAAAAGCGGGGGCAGGGGCAGGGAACGGGTTCTGTTTTGGCCATCTCAGCTTTGAGCTCAGGACTGCGGATCGCAGCCGCGTTTATTTTGCAGGTGAGACTGTCGTGATAAAAAAAGAAAATTAAAAAAAAAAAGTCGGAAGGCAGGCAGAAACACCCTGCCGACAGCTGAGCTTTGGATATGCGGAGAAAGCTGAAGGAAAGATGTGAAGGACCCAGAGTATCCCGAATGCTGAAGGGAGACTGGCTGTGAGGAAGAGCGTAATGCGCTGTGCTGAGGCTGTTGAGCAGTGAGGTTATGCGAAGTCTCCTGGTTTCAGGTCACTGCAGAGGTGAGGGAAGCAACGTAAAGGGGGGCTGTGCGGTGTCCTAGACTTGGACTGGAGGAAAAGACTGGCTGCCTCTGAGGGCCGGCGACGCTTACAGAAATTCTTGCAGTTAACTGAGGCTGGCTTTTTAGGTTAACGCTAACTTTATGCTTCTATCAGGCAGGTAAAACTGATTAAAGTTCAGGGAATAAAGAAAAATTAAACTATGCAGGCCACTAGATGAGGAAGAAGAGTTAGCCTGGAGGTAGTGCAGGGAATGGATCACAAAGTTCAACTTGGGAAGCAACTGAGAAGAGTCACCAGGCCTCAGAAACAAGGGGAAGGCCAGCAGGTGCCAAACCGAAGAAACGTGTGACATACATAAGGTGGGCTTCAGCGTGAGAGGCTCGGTGGGAGGGTGATAACTGTGGTATTGAACATTTTCACCTCAGCTGCCTAAAACTATGTTAGGATTCCTGCCTCTGGGAAATTCAGAATCGAGCATCCCTGAGGCCTGTGCTACATGCTCAAGCCTAGGGCTTGGATTTCACAGCGCTCCCTGCAGTGCTCACTGGCCATCGCTGTCGTAGCCACACTGATGAGGCTGATAGCCCTTTTAGCTGATGAGCCAGAAACTCTTGGTAAGACTGAGCCCGATTTGGCCCTTCCTCTCCGGGCAGGAACATGCTAAACCCGTGAAGCAGCTCAGTGCGACACCATGTTGAAGTACATCTCAGCAAGCATCTCCTGCCTGCCGTCATCACAGACCTGCTGTGGCCTTCAAGCAGGGAGCTTGAAGGCAGCATTTTAGTAAAAAAAAAAAAAAAAAAAGGCATTTTTACAAATTGTTTTTGTTTCTTCATTTGTTTTTCCCTGCTGGTCAAGCTTTGGCTTCTGGGAGAGAATTCCTAACCACAAGGAAAGTCACGGTCTTCCCCTTGCTTCACCTTGGTGTTTCAGGTCACTGAACTCCTAAAATCTTGCTTCCATCTACACGTCCTTCTTGCTAAAGCTCTGTGCTTTTATTCAGCAACTTTTCCATGGGTTTTTTCCTGGTTCTTTGCAGATAGCCTTAAGGTTCCAGTTTGTTCATGAGTAAATGTAAGCTGAAGCACATGATAAATTAAGAAAACTGAAGTCTGCTTTCACATTTTTAGTAACAAAATAATTTATTAACTCTTAAATCAGAACCATAAATTAAATATATGCAACACTCTCTGTAATTCCAGCACGTAACAGGTTAGGGAACATAAGATACATTGCTAATAGCAAACAGTTTCATGGAAAAATGACTGAGCTTTCATGCAGGACAGCACTCATCACTGTATGAAAAGCAAGTGCCCTTCCCCAAGTTATTTACTCTTTTGGTAAAAGCTTAAAATGCACCTCTGCTGTTGGGTTACTCTACTTCCAGACAGTTTTGGAGTTTGGCTATAAACAAAGCTAAAAATTAACTTTGATTTAATATCAAATTCACACACACACACACACTGGTTTTGTGCTAAGTCCAGCTCTCAGGCTGAAACTTGTATAAAAAGTGCAAAAACCGCCAAGCTCCTCCTCCGCTTCCCAGGCCATGTAACATAAACCATCCCAGCTCTACGTCTGCATTACACCGCAGCTCCTGTTACTTCATTATTGCTATGTTAAACGATCCGTACAGCTCCACACTCTCTACATGGAAGAGGACTATCCCTACACGAGACCCTGGAAAGTGCGGTAGTGCCGAGCCGTCCCTCCTGCGCTGCAAGGCACAGCGGCTTCGCCCAGGGGCTCGCGTCAGCCGTGCGCGGTCGAGAGGCCTTGCCAGTGGAGCGGTAGCGCGTTTTCGGGTGAAAGCTTTGCTGGGCTTGGCTGTTCAGCCATGAGCCTTTGGAGCGTCTCCGACGTTCCCGGTCGCAGCCAGGGCTCTGTTGCGACTGTGTCGACAGAACTGGGCCGTCTGCCCGCGCTGGACGGAGCGTGCTTCAAAAGGTCGTCCGCTTCTCCCAAGGAAACGTTATCACCTGAGAGAGGAGCGCAACGTACCTTTGTTAAAGGTAACAAAAGCTTATCGCATCGAACTCACAACGTTTTGTTATACTGAACAGGCTTATTTGTCTGCAATAAATGCATAAATAACACTTTTAAATTACATTTGTTTCTACTTAACACATGGTTTTGATGTTCTGGGGAACTGGGCCCATCCAGAGTCAACAGCTAAAGCCTCCAGGTCTTTGATGTCAGTGCCAACAGCTCCTCCCCCTGCCAGATCAACAAGGAGGCACCACGGGCAGCCTTGGAGGGGCTTGGCAGAAGCTTCTTGCTTTCCCAAAGCCTCCTGCTATAGCGACAAGTCAAATCTGTCAGTGCATATATGCATAGAAAATGCATATAGAAATAAGGCCATTAAATGACAGTGTTATGGCTAAACGCTCTTGTATAGCCAGTCTCTTACTCAGGAGAGAACCCAGGAAGAATTATTTTAACACTGGTAAACCCTGCAAATGCAAGCGCGTCTGCGTATCACAGGCCAGGATAGCTAATAACCTTAACGCGGCGCCGTTCTGAAATGCGTACTGGCTAAGTCGTCATCTTCCAGCTACAAACCAAACCACACAAAAAACAAAAAAAAAAACCAACAAAAAACCAAAACCAGCCCTGCCTTTGGACTTGGGATCGTTATCACTCTGAACTCTGCTATTACTTGTTTCAATTCAGTCAGCGACCATACATACCTAATACCTTAACCAAATAGTTTTTCGTGTGGATAATCAAACATTTCTTATATATATATAAATATAAAAGGATATAAATGTATCATTTCTCTGGGCTGTTCACTTTTTGGATTCACAACGTTTACTTTTACATGCATAAACCAAAAAATAACGCAAACCCCCCACACCTACAAGGACTGAAAATTGCAATGGTTTCCTCTTTAAAGCTGTCATGTAAATGAGGAGGTTCTGGTTTGTTGGGGGTTTTTTAAGCTGTGCAGAAAAATATTTAAAGACTCTGGATTAGGGAAAAAAAAACCACAAAGTTTTTGCAGAAACATACTAATTCCAGTAAAACTTAACAAAATTGTATATTCTTTAGTGATGAAATAGTTCACGTAAGCAATTCATAAGTTTCATGTAATTTAAGCATTTGGATGAGTTTTCCAAACTTCAGGGTTTTATTCTGGAAAAAACTAATGACTTTTTAAAATCTGATTTTAAACCAAAGCTTCTCTGAAGCTTCTCATTAAAACGTGATGGTGTAAGCACGGGCGTGAGAACCCAGGTCCTGCAGAAGCAGCAGCCAGGTGTGTGGACGTGAAGGGAAAGACAGAAACCGCACGACCCCCCCTACCCCCAGAGCGAAGGCTCGGTTTTCCTCTTAGTGCCTAAGGCGGGATGCAGGCTCTAAAACAAAGCGCCAAATACTTTTTGCTCAAAACGAACTTGGCTCCTAAATCTTGGCTCAGATGAACTCTCCTATGGGTCGGAACCCACAGTTTTTACATACATAAGTTATGGTGGGGTTAACAGCAGCGGACAGCAGAAAAAATAATACTTAAAGAAAATTAATTTTCTCTTTGCTACTTTTTAAAGAGATGATATTTAGAAACAATGAAGCTAAGGTAATGTATTTGTTTAGAGACACACAAACTGTGGACTTTCAGGCCAGAAGACTGCATTTCCCCGAGTTTAACTATTCCTGCCTTCAAAGCCGCAGCCATTAATCTTCCGGCAGTCAGAGGTGAGAACAACTGCTGTGTCAGAGGTAAGCTCACCATGCACATCACTGTATCAGACTCGTTTGCTGCTGCTTTTAGAAAGCACAACAGAGCAGCTACAGTACAAAACTTGCTTCATCATGAATTTCAACACTTTGTATAGTCCATAAAAACCTGTTCTTAATTGGGCCACATACGAAGAATTTTCTTTATTTCTTTTATATTATAATTTATATATTTCTTTTATGAGAAAATTCTTGATAATTCACAGTTAGTATCTGGAGGCTGGGGATAAGTAGACCTCTTTCCTTCACAAGAAATACTGATGTAGCAATTGAGTGATGTCTGGACTCCAGCTGAGCCCCAGCTGCGGCACCCCGAACACCCCTGACCGTGGCGCACCCCTGACCGCGGCGCACCCTGCCCCTGGAGGAGAACAAACTCCTTCAGCGCCCTGGAGTGGATATCGGTGTTTGCTGTCAGCCTGCGCTTACCAGCAATCAATCAATCAATCAGTGCTGCTGCCCGCTGTAGGTCATCGCAGGCTCCAGCATTCCCTTACTGAAAGGCACAGAGGAATGCCTCAAAAGTCTCAAGCAGTTTAGGCAACCTTTTTTACATATAGCAGGGTCTCAGCCACATGTACCTAATGTGCTCAAAGCTGTGAGAATTCTCTCTTCTGTGTCTGAGTCTGCTCTTGTTTATGCAGTTAGGAGCATCCATAAATTGCCTGCTGGAGAAAGTAGCTGCTGGCTTGCAGAGACTTCATCGCCCAAAGGATGCACCAAGTCTACACTGATGAGAATGGTTTTTTTGGATGGGTGAAAGCAGAGAAGGAGGCCTGGCTCCAATGGTGTGCACCAATTTTCCAATTAAGAAAACAATTCTAGGGTGGCTGTAGGATTCCCACATCAATCCCATAAAGGAAAAGTGAACTGCTGTGAACAGAGCCTCCTTACTGTGCCAAAGATCAGCTCTCAAAATTTATCAAAGCCTGTAAATTGTCATTTAAAGGGAAGATAACCAGTTAGAGTTCCTTAGTTATATATTTAATAGAGTTGTTTTCTCCCAGCAGTGTTTCTGAGGGTGGAGGAGAATCATAGAATCGTCAAGGTTGGAAAAGACCCTTAAGATCATCGAGTCCAACCATTAACCTATCACTGCCAAGTCCATCTATACCATGTCCTCGAGCACCACATCTATCCGTTCTTTAAATACCTCCAGGGATGGAGACTCAACCACTTCCCTGGGCAGCCTGTTCCAATGCTTGACCACCCTCTCGGTGAAGAAGTTTTTCCTAATGTCTAACCTAAACCTCCCCTGGCGCAGCTTGAGGCCATTTCCTCTCATCCTATCACTTGTTACTAGGGAGAAGAGACCAACACCCACCTCACTACAACCTCCTTTCAGGTAGCTGTAGAGAGGAATAAGGTCTCCCCTCAGCCTCCTCTTCTCCAGGCTAAACAACCCCAGCTCGCTCAGCCTCTCCTCATAAGACTTGTGCTCTAGACCCTTCACGCCCTCCTCTGGACACGCTCTAGCACCTCGATGTCCTTCTTGTAGTGAGGGGCCCAAAACTGAACACAGTACTCGAGGTGAGGCCTCACCAGTGCCGAGTACAGGGGCACTATCACCTCCCTGGTCCTGCTGGCCACACTATTCTTGATGCAGGCCAGGATGCCATTGGCCCTCTTGGCCACCTGAGCACACTGCTGGCTCATGTTCAGGTGGCTGTCAACCAGCACCCCCGGGTCCTTTTCCGCCAGGCAGCTCTCCAGCCACTCTTCCCCAAGCCTGTAGCGTTGCATGGGGTTGTTGTGACCCAAGTGCAGGACCCGGCACTGAGCCTTGTTGAATCTCATACAGTTGGCCCCGGCCCATCGATCCAGCCTGTCCAGGTCCCTCTGCAGGGCCTTCCTACCCTCCAGCAGATCGACACTTCCACCCAACTTGGTGTCTTCTGCAAACTTACGGAGGGTGCACTCGATCCCCTCATCCAGATCATCAATGAAGATGTTGAACAGGACCGGCCCCTACACTGAGCCCTGGGGAACACCACTCATGACCGGCCACCAACTGGATTTGACTCCATTCACCACCCCTCTCTGGGCTCGGCCGTCCAGCCAGTTTTCAACCCAGCGTAGAGTGCACCCATCCAAGCCGTGTGCAGCCAGCTTCTCCAATATAACAGTCCTAGTTGTTAGGAAAGCAAGAGGATGCCACAAGGGTTCTATCAACCTGCTAGGGAACAGGAATGAAACCACTGGGCTTCACTCATTTTTTTTGTAACGTCACTGAGCATGAGGTGGAATAGGAGTGCAGGCAGCAGTGCAGCCCTAACCACCACAGCTGAGCAAAAGGATCTCATTACATCTCCAAGAGGCACATATGCGAAGGATGAATGATGGTCCCCACGCGTTCCAAAGAACAAGCTACGTACAGACATATAAATATATATATATACACATGCACGCACCCAAATTATATATATCTAAAGGCTGAAGCTCTGGAGACCATGACAAACAGAAGGTAAACAAAATAAAAAGTGTAGTTCACACGACATGAGGTGAAATTATAAAAGAGGTGAGTAAGAACAAAGGCAGAGAAGTAAAAGAAGTTCACATAGCAAAAATGTTTGGGTGGAGTAAAATTAGTAAAGCATTTGTTTAGATTCTAGAAGAAATGAATATGAATGGGGTTTTTTTCGTGACTTAGAAATCACAGTGAGATGATTAAAAGAAACAAAAAAGGATGAAGTGCTTGTAAGAGTACCCATAGCAACAGAATCAGAAAAACTGTCAGCATCTGTACTCTCATTAAGTTTATAAAAAGGATACTGGTACTGCAACTGCCTAGACAGCATAGCAACCACCTCCTAAAAAAAGGGAGATTTCAGGCTCATATGAAAGAACCGTTAGCACAAAGTGTATCAATGGGGTCATAATCCACGTGAGAAATTAAAGGCCGTTAACGGTTGCCATAATTGGTACCTGATACACAGAGTGGATCTACATCAGACAGGCAGCCTCTGGAGAAGCTCTGGGACAACTCCCAGAGCTGGATGTATTATATGGTCACAAGACGGACATCATAAATTCAAGTGCGTGTATAATGAAAGAGTTATCAATATCAGCCTCGAATACTGAATGATCGTTTATGTTAACAAACCAGCAGAAAATCCAAATTAACTAGAAATTGAAGTACTACTTTATACACAATTTTCTGGCATATCTTCATGATGGCTGGACCACAGACATCCGATTCCTAGGAATGCCAGTAAACTCGCACAGGCGCCCCATCAATCAGTCAGGAGTTTCATTTCTTTCCACTAACATTTCAGCTATGCAGCTGGATGTCCACATCCTGCTGCTGGCAGTGACGCATCGCAATATTAAAAGTAGTATAGACAGGACAGGTATGAGTGGCTGATCAGACAGGAATTAGAGCACCTTTTCCTATTACCCTCCGCTAAACTTTTACTCTAAAAAGCTGTGCTGAAGTTTGCTGGGGAACATCTTGCACCAGCTACAGAGCTCTATAAATAATTCCTGTGTTTGAGCCAGTTGCTCACTGCTCAACCACAGGCAGTCTATTAATATTTGTTCCTTTAATTATTGCAATTACTTAGTATTCACCGCGTCATCTCTACTACGCAGAGCATACCTAAGTAAGCAGATTTCTGCTGGAGCTCAGTCAGTCTGTGCAATCGTTCTTCATTCTTGCCTTTCAACTGATCAACATCGAGGCTGAAGCTCGAGTGCAAAGAAAAGCCGTCAGGCTGCAGTAACGGTGCCTTGCCCGGTGCAACATCCTCCTGCAGAAAATCCAAAAATGCACAAATCCTTCAGTTAAACAGCATCCTTTTTAAAAGGGCAAATAGCTATACATGCATGCTCTCGGCATCCATATCATCTAGCCACTAAGGAACCACAGGAACTGTTTGACATTAGATCTGTGGTCCACCTTCATATTTCAGCCAATCCAGTTCTTATACGTACAGCACACTCCAAAGCTTTCTGCTTTATTCGTCTCCTCTCCCTTGCAGAAGGTGGAAGCTGTGGTGATAAATTAACTTCTCCTAAGGCAGGAAACATTTCCCCATTAGCACCTGGAAAAACAGGCAAAAGCATTTTCAAAGCAATCAAAATACTAGACAGTGTTCAAACACATTTATGGTTTGAAATAAGCCAATATATTGTATGTGATTTAATCCCAGGAATCAAAGGAATGTATTCATTAGGACATCTTGCATGAAGCCAGTGATAATCCAGATGCAGACAAAAGAACAAGGTACCACGATAGCAGCAAGGGATGAACCTTGCCTCAGTAAAGGCAAGGAATATCTTGAGACTCATATTGAGATCTCTCTTGTGTGGAGGAGAAGGCATTTCACATCCTGCAAATCCACCACCTACCTTACTTCACCATATCTTGTTTACATCTAGACCTTTAAAGAAAACGAGTACTCAAATGAGTATAGCATCTCTGCTTGAAAGAGAGAACACTAGGCAAATTGGAGACATAAAAAGATACAACCATGTAATAAATCATGTATGTAAATATGTTACATGGAATATATAATAACATTACATGGAATTATAATGTTACATGGAATATAATAACATAATCAATGCCTTAATCACACATCCTTAGTCCTATCTTAGCCTTTTCATGAAATAAAGTGCTAGAATCTGTTCACACAAAAATAACTAACTAAATAAATTTTTGATCATACCGCTATCACATGACAGTGGGGGGAGTTTAATCTATTTTTATAATATAAATGAACCCTAAGGCGATGTTTCTGCTTCACACTTGTTTTGTCTATTTCCCCTTCCTTCGCTGATTCTGGAAACTACTTCAAATACAAACTATTCAAACAGATACTTGTTTTCTCTCCAGGACCAGTAACCACTGTCTGGGGGCTGGTTTATGGCTTTGCCGCTGCTTGGTGCAGGCAGTGGGCTCTGTTTTCCAGTTCAGTCCCTCTAGTACCTCCCAGAACAGAGCCTCCCAGAAAAAGAAAGGACTCTGCTTTAGAAAACCAGTACAGAATCCGTTACCACCAGTTACTGTTTGTGACAATGAAGTCACCTTTTGGAAAGGCGCTTAGTCTAGCATGGCACATGAAGTTAAAAAAAAAAAAATGTGTGGAAAAAAAAAAAAAAAACAAACCCATATATATATATACACACACAAACACACAGAGTACTGAACACTTCTGCAGCATTTGTCTGAAATGACATACTATGACATGAAAAATAAACCACAACTGTGGAAAGAATGGGTTTTTCTTTTCCCAGCAATTTGACAATAACTTTTAATGACATATTTTATATCATTCATGAGTTTCAAGGATCTTCATATGAAATTTTAAAAGTAACAATTAAACGATTATTTGGGTTGAAAATTGAAACACTTAGGTTTGAAAAATAAATTTGATAGATATCAAGAAAGTTCAGAGAAACAAAGACAGGTATTTTTAAAAATTCTTTCATATTGCCAGTTGTTTTTTCCCTAGAAATAAAGGTTTTATTCCCCTCTCCTCTTTTCCCTCCCCCAGTTTCGCCAAAGGTACTCATGCTCCCATCACAAATGTTTCAAGTAAAAAAATCAAAGCATGATTTTGAAATGGTATATGGCTAACAATCCACTTCTCAGAATTCTAGTTACAAGATCAGTTGAACTTCATTATATTCAAAATAGTGCTATTACTCAGAACACAAAAAAATGTTTAATCATGTGGATTTATCACAACAGAAACAAAGTACAAGCTAAAGAAGAATTTATTTGTACGTTTAGTGTTTCATCAATGTAAGATGCTACCTGTTCCTTTAAGCATCTCTCATTCAGATACTGCTACGCAGATGTGCTTTCAAGTCACCGCATTAACAAATTCTAGGGTTTCAAGTGAGGCAAAAAAAAGGGAAAAAAATTGATAAACCTCTTTATTCCTAAATACCTCAAGTTTCTGAGCCCTAGGAGATAAATTCAGTTGTAATGCTGACATCTATTACAAAATTGAGTTAGATTTTAAACCCATGTCAAAAAAAAAACCCAGAAAACCTAAAACAGAGGGTGGTGTTAGGCTCTTCTCAGGAAATGAAAAACATTGTTAAAATACACCAGAAGTATTTCACAAAAGACCCTCAGACAACGTGAGCAGCACAATTCACAGAGAAGGCAGCCCACAGATAATGAGAGTTTTTATTTTTCATTTCAGGGCTGGAAGTCACCAGATTCACATTCAGAATTTTAATTGCTATTTATAAAGCCCAAGTAATGCAAAGGGTAGCAAAGTTTTAGGTAGTGCCTACAGCTCAGTATTGGAGAAGATGCTTTTCAACACAGTCATAAACGATGTGGGGGGGGGGAAGAGAAAGGAAAAAATAAGGGGGTGAATAGTATCATAAGTTAACTCCATCACCTCACTGAGCTGCAAGAACCAGCTGGAGGGGGAGAAGAAGGGAATAGAAGAGAGGACTATAAATATCGTGAACCTTGCGAACGTGGTGAACAAAACCAAGGAGCCCCCCGTTACACAGGTGGCAGATTCAGAACAGATGAAAGGAGATACTTCACGCAAGGCATAGTGTGGAAATTCATCCACACAATACTGCTGATGGTAAACAATTAGAGGGATTCAAAAATGCTGATTCCGATTCAGAGCACTCCGCAGTGTTGCTGCATGCCTGCCCTCCTCCTCCTATTCCTCCCCATGCGCCTATTCTGGCTACTGTTAGAGACAGGGTATTTGGCCAGACTATAGACTGACGGACTGTCCTAAAGCATCCTTTCATCAGTTGGTCTGTACATAATAAATAGTACTTCCTAACCTGAAGAAGAATATATTGCAGACTACGCGAGCAACAACTGCACCGAAGAAGCCTGAAAGCCCAACCCTGTGCCCTTCCCAATCCCAGGTTATGCCCTGTACTCCAGGGCTTGCACATTACCAGAATAAGCTTGAATTCATTTCAAGTGAAAAATTCTGCTTTTAACCAAAGGCAGAGATAACAATCATCAGTATACAGAAACGTATCTAGTTTCATTAAAAAGCACTTGCAGGAAATCTACTGCATCTCCCATACAGCAAAGAATAAAACCTTGTAAGATGATTTCCCATAGATGATTGAAGAGAATTTCAAGGTACTGTAATGCCTACTAATGGAAAATAACGCGTAGAGGCCTGAGCTGGTTGGGTTTTTTAAGAAAAGAGAAGATAAGTTCTAGCCTTATGATTTCTAGTAACTGGAAATAAAACACATCTGAAACAGCATTCTTACATACATGCATGTAAAGGTTGAATAAAGAGACCTAAGACAATGTGAGGCATAATCTTCTATACAAAAATCTTAAGAAAACTAAAAATCATCTACTTCAGATGATTTAGAAGTGACAATGTTTACAAGTATGATGTGGCAAGTTAAGTGAACTGGAGTAATGTGTGAACAGCAGAAAACTGAGTAATTTAGAATGATTCACTATTTTATACCCATATAATCATACTTAAAATCGAGCATGCTTATAAAACAAAAGAATAAAAATGAGAAGAATCACTGACTGACCAACACTTTTATATTTCACTATGGACAGCTCGTAATTGTAAGCTGTGATTGCTAATAAATTATTTTATTTGCTGCAGAACAATAGAAGAGCATTGCATATTCTACCATTGTAACACACTTGCTGAACAAATACTAGCTTTTCCTTATCCAAAGCTGGGAAGGTGTCAAAAAAGCTCCTTGACAAGGCTAACATCCCTGTCAGAGCACAATGAGCACAGAAAGATGCTTTCTCATGAAAAGA
Organism: Platalea leucorodia; assembly: GCF_965183815.1. NCBI lineage: Eukaryota > Metazoa > Chordata > Aves > Pelecaniformes > Threskiornithidae > Platalea > Platalea leucorodia. The sequence goes on from NC_138823.1 coordinate 38,199,674, forward strand.
TGTGAAGTGGTATAAGGCGAGTGAGCACCATCATTAATTTTAGGTGTGACCTACACAAATTTATTGCAGTACAATTACATAAAGATCTGCATTTTAATTTGGAGGCATAATTTTCTAGTACTTTAAAACAATCACCATAGCTACACCCACTGCAACTTTTAAAACAGCAATAATCATTTTAGAGACACATCATTAGATTAAATGGCATGTTGGTACATTCGTAACATGGTTAAGGGGAGGTATAAACTCACCGATAAAAGCGCTATCCGATTCCAACAGTGAATTTTTCAAGAATTCATTAGATTCATTCCTGAACTACAAAAGTGAAACAGAAGACATGCAAATTCAGATGCCTCAATATCTTTCTGGGGCCAAATTTTAATTAATGTAAATTAACTGCCAAACTTCTGCAAAGCAAACAGCAGCTCTACAGTGTTCTGTACTATTCCTTACTTTATGGCTATAAAAAAATCTATAGATTTTTAAATAAGTCATGTTCTCTTTGAGCATTAGGGGTTTTTTTACTTCTCTGTAGTAATCCCATTTGTTGAAATTGCTTACACATGGCAACTGTTGTGGTGATTTGTTTAACACAGACATTTCAATCAAGAAATACCTCCTCATCACTCTGCCTGAGTTTCAGAACAGTCAGCACTAGAAGTGAGCTTTGTACCCAAGGTTTGCATGAAATGCAAATTACTGATCAAATGAAGAATGATTCCTTATATTTCACTTATCCCACCACATACAATCTTTGATGTTAAAGCATTAAAACAATAAGTTTCTTCATAGTAATAACAAGCACTAAGAGTAATACCTCTGGTTCACTGCTTAGTCGCACCCATTTGTTACAGAAATTCTACTATGGAATAATTTATGTTGAAAACCACTCTGAAATCAAAGCAGTGGAAACTATCAGGGGAAACAGAACAAGAGAAAACAATTTTTTTTACTGCAAAGCATTGCCCTGAAGAAGAATTTCAGGCAATAAATTGCAACTATAAAATGTGCTAAGGTGACTTTTTTTTAAATAAAGAATGTTTCATTTCTGCATGTAGTTACAGTATTATCCTTGAGGCTAACGGCTTTGCTCTTCCACAGTCTTCCATTTTGTATGGTTTCACATTCCCACGAGACACAATTGAACTCTGTTATTCTGTAGGTTGGGTTAGTGCAGAATTCCAACCGGATAGCACTTTATCGTGCTCTTTTTACCAAGTCAGAAAATAAACGTCCCATTTGAGACAACGGATCTAATTATTGACTGCCATGTGCATCCCTTAAGCCACCTGAATTCAGAGCAACTGCTTCTGGCTTGGAGTCCTCTACTAATTCCCACCTCCAGCAGCAATCTAACACCATATGAATATAAAATAAGTACCAATGAATATAAAAAGAAGGGAGTTAAAGAATCAAACAATCTCTATATACAGAGATAAACAACTTGTATGTCAAGTCTAAAGAAGCTGTTACTCAGTGTATTGACAAGCAAGAGAAGTAAATAAGCTTGCTGTCTTGTTACTTAAGTGTGATTCCTTTCTCCAAATCTGTGAAAGACACAATATTTCTCACACTTGAAAAAGGCAAAGTAATATAATAAAAAACTTGTTTTATTCTTACCAGTCCCATGGTTTGTGGGTTACCGCCAGAAGCAGAATCATCTTGATCAACAAAAGCCACATAGACAAGGGACAAAACGATAGTATTGACATAAAAACAGTTAATACTAAAACATATTAAAAGTTTTATCAGCATATTATTACAAAAATGAAGACCACTATACATTACTTCTTTAAAATTACACACATTGTAATTAATATTTTTAAAACATTCGAATGCAATGTTTATTCCGGTTTCCTTATGTCAACTTAAGTAGAATCAGAGAAATCAAACAGAACTCAGTAGTAGATTATTTCTAAGAGTGTTGAGCATGTGCAAGCCCTTCTTACGGCTGGGTTCATCAGTCTCTCCCAAAGAGCAAACATACTTTTCACACTAGAACTATACTGTTCATCCCTAATAAAAATCAACCATTTCCCATCTTGTTCAAAACCTGATGTTACCCAGAGAAAGGAAGCATAACTATTTTTGTGGCTACTGAAAACCAATTTTTTTTAAGAAGATATAATCACACTTCATGAAATGCTAAAATTGCACTAAATTGTGCTGAATTCTGAAAAAGTTCTCTATACTGCAACAGTCAGAACTACTTTTGTGCTATGTTTACAACAATATTGTAAACACTTGTTCTAGAAAGGTCATGTCCAAGTGTTGACTGAGTAATGTAAAAACCATCAATTTGTGGGAAGGCAGCATGGTTTAAGCCATCAAAGCAACACATTAGGGCACAAAAGATTGCTGCATGAATACTAGGTTTCTCTCTTTTACACCCTTATGTTTTGTTTGTTGATACCTTAAGATCCTTTATTATTTGAATTACTGCACCTTAAACAATATCCCGTCACACAGCTAGCAAGAAATGTTTTTTTCATCATATGTTCTGCACACTGCTGAATCCTAACGCAACTGGAAGATGGCACTGAGACAACACGCCATGTTAAGTAACTTCAGATGAAAAAGCATTTACACAGAAACTTACTTTCCAAAGTGTAGCCAAGAACTTAAGGTCAATGGCCGCCTTACTATAATAAAGATTATCCTCCCTTCCCTAGCACAAGTATTTTGGTTTTCTTGCCATCATCTTCACATGTTAAATTTTATGCATGTCACATTTTTCTTATATTAAAAACATTAGTGAATTAAAAAAAAAAAAAAAAGAGTGGAAGTTAATGGTATTCAACATCCCAGTGGGTGCAAGTGCTAAACTGCAACACTTCAAAATCCATCTCAACTTCACAGCTAGGATACAAAAAAAACCCCAATAATGGAGAGAAATCTCTCTAATTTATCAATTTTTGTTTAAACTTGCTATGAACCAAGTAGAAAAACAAACCAATACTGTATCAAACTTCAAAAATTAGAGAGCCAAAAATGACTTTTTTTTTCCATAATTAGGGATCACCTGAGCCATGTTTTTCCTGACCTCACTTTGTTTTTTTCCATTATTTTTAGTGGTCTATCAAGAGCTAGACTGAGGGATTCAGGAGTCTCATTTACATGTAGTGAAGCTAAACATTACAACAGTTTTGTAGTTAAAACTCACCGATACTCAAAAAATATTTATTCTATATTCCAGCCACCTTCTTGCCAGGAATAGGCATGTTTGTGTAGCTAAACAGTCATATTTATTATCAACAGAACTCAAGACTAAGGATGTTCTCCCCTAGGTGGGACAACTCAACAACCAATTTGACTAGCAAGAAGGATGTTGTGTCACAGTAAACTCTGTCAGATGAAATCAGTTCTCTTGGCTTCTGTCAGGGTGTACTAACAGAGCAGGAGACTGCAGAAAGCCCCAAGAGCGAACGTACGCTCAGCATGCTGAGCACACCGCGTTTGCAGCTCCCAAAGGGAGGCTGAGAGGTTGAACCAGACAGCGATCATTTCACAGAGGAAAGTACTTGTCCAAGGATAAAAACCTCAACGCTGGAAAGCACAGAGAACCATCCTGAAAGTTAATCTAACAATGACCCCATGCACACTGGAAATACAAAGAAGCAAAACTGAAGTTATTCTTCTTATTCGGTTTAAGTCTTCAAATAAAATATTTAATAAGACAGTTTTTATTTCTTGCATCTCTGCCTAGCAAACTTATTCAGCGTGTAGCTGACGACCTGTCTAGCATCAAAAACCATAGCACAGGGGCTGTCACTCCTCCTGGACTGACAACCAGCCCATTCCCGATACGCTACTCCAGTCAAGCAGAGCCCAGCTCTGCAGCGCAACGACATCAAACCTGCTCCTGTGCCTTTCCCTCCTATCCCTCAAAATAATAATCGTCCACAAGTCTGCAAAGGACTGCCTTGTTTACAGGGATACAGCAACCAATTAAAAAATTTGGGACATTTAAAAAATCATTAGTTTCTCAGGTTATAGTTTCACTAATAGTCCACATATTTCTCTTTTACATAAAGAGAAAAAAAAAGAAAGAAAAAGCATATTAGAGGGAAAACGGTATATAAAGCATGTAAGGTAAAGAACACACATATAGTAGGGGAAAACAGGTAAGCCTTTGCCACTACAGGCTATAATACAACATTTTGCCCACAGTACAAAAATACATATTGCTTTAATTCATCTTTCCTTCTGGCTTAAATCAGACAATAAAACCACTCATCTATTTTCAGTGAGAGGAAGACGATGAACTTGTCTCTGAGGAAAATAAACTGAAAATAGAGAGATACATGGCAACTAATTAATTCTCTTGCTCAGTACACAGTGACAGACTATAAAGTTAAATGATGTTGTAAAGCAGTAGGAGAACGAAAGAGAGAGGAAAAAATGCTCAAGGACCCTCTATAAGCATCAGTGGAAAATCGTTTTAAAAATCAGCTGCTTGTCTACCAACTAATCTAAATTGTCCAAGGAAATGCCTCTTTAGGTTGTCACCATGTAAGCCTGCATTATCCATTTAGCATTAGCATATGTCTAAAATGACTGCTTGTCCTTAAAATTAATGAAAAAGGCAAATTTGCTTTCTACTTGGTGGAGGTTCCTCTCCAGACAACATTAAAGCCTCCTCAGACTGACCTACTGAAAAATATTCTAATGGCAGAAAACCAAAACCAAACCCCACACAGATCTCAGTTGAAGCTAGTAAATTATTTTTCACCATTTTAGTCAATCTCACAAAGGGGAAGACTGAAGACAACCCTATACATTCCATTTAGACATTAAATGACATTCAAGAGCTTGTAATTAACACAGAAAGTGGTATAGACATGCTTATTTGCAACTGCGATGTTATCCATAAGCAATATTCCACACGCTGCTTGAACACCAGCACATCTGTCCAACATGGAATAGGAACCATCTTTAACACTCCCCAGGGTACCAAACAAAACACCCTGCAACTAACTGTCACCCTTCGCATCTTGGTATCAGTTTTGTTAATCTTCCTCGCATATGAGTCTATTAACAGGTAACAAACAAGCCTCAAAGCACGACCAGTGATAAAGAAGAGGCATTCAGTTTTTCTAAAGCAGTATGGAAAGGTGTAACTACTTTCCTTTTATATGTGTTTTGGGTTTTTTATGCCAAACTCTCACCTCATCTCCAAGACTAAAAAAAGCCTACGGAGCAATCTGAAATTGTGCTGGCTGTCTGTGGCAAGGCTGGGGCTGCAGGGGCGACCACTGTGAGAAGCTGCCAGGGCACAGCCGGTACCACAATGGACCCACCACAGGACACAGTTGAGCCCATAAGTCAAGTTTGTGGTGCCTCTGTGAAAACATATTTAGGAAAGGGCAAAACGAAACACGGCAGTGAGGACAAAAGTGTGAGAAGCAGCCCTGCAGACACCAAGGTTGGAGAAGGAGGAAGGGGAGGAGGTACTCCAGGTGCTGGAGCAGAGATTCCCCAGCAGCCCCTGGAGGAGACCACGGTGGAGCAGATGGAAAGGTACAAGACGACAGGAGCAGCAGAGAGAAACCGCTGTGTACTGACCATAATTCCCCCCCGCACCAGCCTGATGCCACTCATTGCGTCATCGAAGGGACTGGGGCGGTACGAAGGAAGGGGAGCAGGGGCGTCGGGAGTGAAGGAGTGAAATTGGGCATGGGGAAGGGGACAGAAAAGGTGTGGTTTTGATGTTTGTCTTTTTGTTTCCCACTATTCAAAATCAGTAATTAAATATTTATTTAAATTGATAATAATTATGTTAATTTTCCCAAAATCAAGTCTGTTTTGCCCAAAACAGCAGTTGGTAAGCAATCTCCCCATCTGTACCTCGGCCAACAAGCGTTATTCTTCCTGTTTCCCCTACTATCTCGCCAAGGGGCATGAATGAGGGGACGTGAGCAGGCGAGCAGCTGGGTGGGAGTTTCGCTGCTAGCCAAGGCTATGCCACCACAGAAATAAAGTTACTGTCTCTTCAAAATTTTAGTTAGGGCAGTCTGAATTACAGAGAGAAACACTTTTCTGAGAAGTTTGTATCTTGCACTCAAAACTGAGTTCGTTCGGATAGTTGCAACTGTAACTTGAGATACCGGTCTTTCATGACGGTTCATAAAAGACATCTGAATGAGCATTACATTTGGGATTAAGTGCAGCATGCAAAAAAGGGACATTACATTTACTTTTCACTGCTTCTGCAATATGCAGCCAAAATATTTTACTATGTTAGGATGTTAATATTTTACTGTATTAGGATGATCTCCTTTAAGCGATACAAGCAAAATTTTAATTCTGGAACCTCAAACTAGCTATATCTTATATGTGGTTTATAAAGCAAAGCCTGTTTATGGATACAGATTTCTGAAACTTTGAAATAGTCAACCCAAGACCATGGAAATAAAAGAAATTTAATCCATTAAAAGGAGACCAAGGTGAAGACATACTGGCTGCATTTTAACCAATTCACAGTTCAAAGCCATCTACCTCCTCAGCGAGAACTGAAAAAATGCCACAAGGAATTTACCTGCTAACGCTTTTATCACAAATGAGCTGAAGAGTTTTACTGCTCTGTAGTTTTCTTTAAGAAACAGTAACCAAACTACTTTTCTCTTGCATTTTTCTGAAGTATGAAGCACTAGTTATATTACTTTCAGGGAATCAGAGAGAAACAGTCACTGTAATTAAAAAGTCATTAAATTTTTTTGTGCTTTACATTATAACAGAATTTCAGTGTTCTGGTGTTTTACTGTTTTGTACTGCAGTGCTGACATTGAACTTGAAAGAAGTGAAACCAGAGCTGGTGGTTTTTTAATTCTTACCAAATACAAAACAAATAAACAAAAATCACTGAAATTATCTCGGACCATTGATTCCTTACCTTCTGTTTCTCTCCTCATTCTCATTCTGTCAAGTTTCTTCTGCTGTTCCCTCAACAGTGCCTGCTGCTGAATCTCTAGAGTCTGGTCATCTTTTGGAGGATCAGGATACATATGCCTCAAGCCCATACGCGTTTCAGAATCTAAAGCAAAGATATTAAAGTCAAATTTTTCCCTAAACCAATGTTTCTGAAAAACATTTTTAAAGAACTAGCTACAGATACAGAGTCATGAAAAACATTAAAAATAATGGTGACAATGGCCAAGAAGATGAGCCACTTTAGCAATGATTTTACAATTTTACTATATTAAAAATGTAATTTCTGGTAAAGGAGAAGGAGAAAGTTACATAGAATCATAATTTGTTGGTGGGTAAAAAAATCAAGTTCAGTCTACTTTCAGTAACATCATATCAAATGCATAAGAAGTTAAGAAGTTTAAGCAGCAAGGACTAGAAGCTAGGTGAGTGCTCCGAGTGGTACCTCGGCATTACAATGCCGTGAATTGTGTGCATTTGTACACACATACAAAATGCTGTCCACGGAGCATGTTGTCTATGGGCACTAGCTGTGAAGAGCCTGATTTTTATTTTTGTCTTTAAATCCTGGGTGGCATGGAAGATGGAGGAAAAGAACAGCTGTTTCACTACCTTTCTTCATCAATAATAAGAAAATCTACCTGCCTTTGTATTTAAGTTCATTAAATTCCCAGATATTCTGTATATTGACGGGATCTTGTGTCTCTTTTGATGAAGGTCGCCTTACTGGAGCCTGCAGACGAAGCCTGGCCATCTCAAATATGTCCTTTGGATTCTTCTCTCTCCTCCCACTTGAAAAGTTTGGAAAACAAGCAGAATACAATTTAACACTGTAATATTAATGAGCTGGGTGGAACTATAATATTGATAAAGCTCACATCTTTTATCCTTAAATAAAGCTAGCAAAACAGGAAAATAAATTTGAAAGTAATGACACTGCATATTGTGTTATAAAAAGGGATAACCTACTTAAAATCAAAAAAACCCCTCATACTTTATGGAGTGGAACTAAGACTGATGAACTGATTAGTCTTTTCCAACTAATTGGTATGATTAACTAATACATTTTGGAACCTAGCAACTGTTTTTAAATAAAAAGGGCATGATTTTCCATAAGAAAGTACTTCCACAGCAGTATGCTGTTCATAAGCATATTCATCACCAGTAGTACTGCGGTTTACAGGCACAAATTATGCCCTAGGTAAAAAGGTAATGAGATAAAACTGTGCTTTAGACATCTGTTTTGGACCACTCTCCAAGAGAGAGTATTGCAATTTCCAGTCTTACCAGTACAGCCATTCTTACACTAAACTTTAGTAAGATTCTTGGAAAAAACACACACATTAGAAAAAATGAAGAAAATTTTATATACAAGTTCTATCTTTAGATTTTCATTTCACTCATGTATATTAGCCAACTAATACTAGCTACTAATACACAGTGGCTTTGAGTTCCTGTGCAAAATGTAACTTTTAAAACTGAAGACGAAATTCTTACCGTGTAATTGGTACATCATCATCACTCGCCACATTTAGCAACTGTTCCTGCAGTCGCCTCTCTTCACTACGAAGCTGTTTCCTCATCTCTGATAATTCATTTATCACATTCTTTCTTTCTTCTGGAATTTAACACAAATAATTTAAAAATAAAAGAGTGTCAGACACTTTTCTGTCTACCTCATAAATGTAAGGCAAAAAAAAAAAAAAGAAAGAGATAATGAACTGTTAATTAAAACAAGGATTATACAAACACAAGAATCGCAGCATTTCATACACTAGAAATTAGGTCAGAGCTTGTATTTTGAGACAGCACAAGGACAAGATCCCCTGAACAGCAGAAAGCATCCAAACTTCAATGGAAATGTTTCACTGTATTTAAAAAAAGAAAAGTTATGAAATACCAGCAAGTGGGTGCTGCCAGTAAATAGTCTTATTTTGAAATTAGAAAATCTATGCAGTCCTCAGAATCCCAGAGGCAGATGACAGGAACTGAGGTGGTATCAGCAAGTACGCAACCTCATTTCTGTTTCCTGACTCAAACGTGGGATATCTGTCTGCTCAGTGCAGACTCTCTTAAGTGTTCAAGAGTTCTGACCTCAACACTTATTTTTAGTACGTGCTTATGTTGACTTTTTAGACCTACTTTGGGTCTAAGCTGGTTTTTGTGGTCAGGACAGCATTCCTCCACAAGTTAAAACAGTTTCATAAATTCCTTATTTTCCAAATAACACACTTAATAATTTGATATTTTACTGACTTTTAGTCTGAGTCCAGAACCTAGCAGGCAAGCAAGTTTTACTAGCTTAAATCCTCAAACGCAAGATTTAATTCCTATGTCTTTATTTCTCTCATGACAGACAGTCCGAGTCAATCAATTTCCAAGAGCTGCATTAAGAACCACTCTGCCTTCCATGTAGTGCAAGAGCCAAAACTCCCCAGAATGGACCCAGGTACTGACTGCTGGGGGTTAGCATTTGGAGGACAACATTTACTGTTACATTCCATGTGTTGTTTCTTTTATACTTGTAAAAAAGAACCAGAAGAAAAATTACTGCTTTTCACCCGCATATTGCCAAGATAACGAAAATATAAAGAGCAAAGGAGATCCTGCTAGCATGTCTGAATTTTAAAACCACTAGTGAAGGCTAAGAGGAAAAAGCAGAGAATTAGGCAGATTAACAAAGGAAAGCAGAATTTAAGAGTTAGGACCACAATGCTCTACACATTGCTGGTCTAATCCATTACTCAGCCAATCCAAAACTCTCCCGTTTTGCAATGTTCTGGTCACAGTGGTCACCACTGTCCTGACTGAAAGATCCAGCACTTCCCGTGTAGACTATTGCATTATCAGAGCTTTCACAAAAAAATACTTCCTGATGAAGACACATAATAAATGCATCTTTATTTTGTGTTAATACTTCAGACATACCATACTAACATATTGATAATACTAAGACAGAGAGAACACCCACATAGAAATGCAAACTGTATAAGCCTATTCCTTTGATGGTAAGAAAGAGGACTGTAACTAAGAACAATTTCATTGTAATAGAAATTAAGCTTGCAATAAAGACAATACCTACCAAATGCACGCAACTGATTTCTTCTAGCAGGGACAGGTGGAGAAGGAACTCTTGGTTGTGGAGGATCCTAGTGATCATAATGAATATGAAATGTTAATATGTCAAAGGAAGAAAAGATAGCAGCCCCAAGTACATTTTATTTCCTTATTTTATGTCCAATGTACACTAACTACCACTACAACTGGAAGACAGAATAGTAACCTTACAGGTTCTTAATGTCTAAGGGCTTTTATAAATCTGATCTTTAAATGTATAGTCTAAAATACTATGATAATACCTATAATGCACTATTCAGAGATCTAGACAAAGCTGTACCACGTACTGCAAAGACACAGAAATAAACTGACCTTCCCCCAGAGCATTCTTAACATTCAGGGAAAGCAACAGTTTTAAATAAGGTTTAAGGTCTTACTTAAAACATTTTCTGAAACTGCACTATAAAGTATTTTGCCAAATTATCATTTTCATGGCAAATTCATTTTTTAAATTTTTAGCCCAGTTCATACAGTTGGTAAAAAACCCATTTCCAATAAGAAGTCAGAAGTGTAGCCTGAGATTCAAATATCATAGATGATTATTTAATCTATTCTTCACAGGAGAAATTTATTTTAAAAAAATTGTCCCAGGGAAGATTAAATAAAGTGAAAGAAATTAGTGGTCTCGGGACCACTACTGTAACTCATTTGTGATGCAAAGAAGAAAGTGAAGTGTATTAGGAGTTATAATCTTATTGTACCTTCAAAAACTTAAAACAATAATGTCTGTAGCTAGGAATCAACATTAAACTTCATGCATGAGCTGAGTTCTCTTAGTGAACACAAAGAGTTGCTAGATTAGATGTAAACTTTCTTATCCTAAACCTTGAGATCATTAGACCCTCGGTAAGGGTCTGGACAGAGTACGTATACTCAAAAATGAGGTGCTCATCTCTACAAAAAATGCACATGCAGAAAAAAAAATTAAAATAACACACCCCAGAAAAGTTTCTTCAATACTTAGAACAAATGTGAACATTACATTTCAGAGCTACAAGACTGGCTAATATAAAGACTGTCTCCAGTTATTTGTGGTATTGCAGTAATAACTGGCAGACATTAAAAACCTGGTAGGATTTCATACACTGTACTGTCTTAAATAAATCAGTAAAGTTTACTATAAAGATCATACTTGTGCATAGTAAGATATATGGCTCTCAGCAGAGGGAATCCTTTCTTCTTTCCTTAATGATTTGTTCTGAAGAGCAGAAACAATGGGAGAAGGCTGCCTTGAAAACTGCAAGGAGGAAAGCAAGACTGAAACTACATGCTATAGATTCTGAATAAAGTATTATTTTGCATAGGAAGAGTTTTGTTAATATTTTTAATTTGACAGAAAAAAAGCTTTTGCTTATCTTACTTATTTTTGTATTTAATTTGCTTTCAACTCTTAACTGCATAAAATTATTGCAAAAATTATTTAATGTGATTTTATTTTCTACCTACAGTAATTTTTTTCTATCATGTAGTTTTTTAAATTTATGGTTAAGTTACATATCTTTTTTTCCTCTAGACACTTCCATTGTATCTGTCCATTTTAGAGAAATGACATGGAGAAATTTCTAGAAGAGAAACAGTTCTACATTTTACTTAGATTTTGTCCATCAGAATTCTATGTGATGGACTTCTGACATAACCCACGTCAAAGGAAAATAATTACATTACAAAGAACGTCGTTGTTAAAGACGAACAGTCCTCCAGTCCTCTAAATTATATAACTTTATTTTTATTTTTATTTGGACCTCAGCAAAAGCAGGCCACGGTACTTCACAGCAGATATAAAAATCAACTATGGAGTGCAGCTTGCTCTTATTTACCTTGATTTTACTACTTTTTTAATGTGAATTTGATCAGCATGATAAGCTTCCACCGCAGTACGTCCAAGTTTTCAATCAGCTGTTCCCTGTGTGTGCACTAAGCATACCATAGCTTGATAAACTAAGAGGGGAACAACACTGAAGGTAGAGGTCTAAGAAATCATGCAATTTCTTTAAAATTCGGTTCTTTTTAAAAGTTAGGAAAAATTATTTGTATCTTAGAAAGTCACTGAAGCATACCATCTTTTTTTCCTCTTCCATCTTTTCTTTCTCAAAATATTGTCTAAGTTGTTCATCTTGCTTTTCTTCTTTTTCTTTTCTTCTTTTTTCTGCCTCTTTTTGCCTCTCTTCATCTAATCGAATTATTTCTTTATTTTTCAATCTTCGCTGTAACATAAACATTATTAGTACATAAAAAAGACTCAACATTATTAAAGTTTTGCTTTGGTTTTCTTTGAGAAGTTAAAATTACACATCAAAGTGATTAGTATGAAATGAAAAGCATATTTCATTAGGCTGACTTCAAACATTCAAATTAAAAACTATTCCATGCAAATATAAAAAATCTGCAGTCCTAGCTCTGCTAACATCATTTAACAGAATTCCTAATAATTTCAATAAACGCCAGTTTGTGTCCCCAGATCTGCTGCCAGTTAAGGCTAAACTGTAGGAGTCACCTCCAAAAATTCAGATTCAAACAAAACATACTGCAAACATGCCCCACCTTATCACAAGCCCACAAAGAAAATTATCATCTAGTCTCAATTTTAGTCTTGTGCCTGTGAAAAGCGATGATACCAGTTAGCTTCCTACTATATACTAGACCACCTCTATTATCCAGAAGGCAAGACTCATCCAACTAACTTGCTCATAGTAGGGAAGAGAATCTAGAATATAAGCTAAGTGTCCTGTCTCAGAAATCTTGAAGTCCTACATCCTGAACCGATCTTTTGTAATCCCGTAGGGTACTGAAAGATTTTTCCATCTCTGATGGCCTTGTGTCCTTTTCCTACAATTATTTATGAGATTCTGAATTATGCAAATTTATTCAATTTTCCAAACCTGATAAATAAAGCTTTTGGGCTTGAATTAAATCACAAGTTTACCTCCATGAAAAGTATTCATTAGATTTGCTTGGCATTCTTCCAAAACAAGCAGTATTCTTATCTCAAACATATATCCCGGCCAATTCAAAAAAAGGTTTTACAAAATCTTCCTGTATGGCTATACTCAGAATACAACTAATTCCATAAGAGACAGATTTAAGAGGCTAACCAAAAAAAAAAAAAAACAAACACAAAACAAACAAACAAACAAACAAAACTATTGTTGGTTTTTTTTTTTTAAATTCACCAATTTGACAAAGCTTTTTATTGGCCTCACAAACAATTTGCTTTAGAAATGTCACTTATAAAACTACACAATTTTTCTCAGAAGAATTAATAGTACGTCAAGTTGGTAGTAAACCATAAAGAGTGAGAAGAATGTGCTAGTTAATACTGACAGTTTTCTACCTCTCCTCTGGCTAATATAGACTCATTTTAAAACAAAGACCAGTTCACAGGACACTTCTTGGATTACCTTCTTAATCTAGAGAACAAATATTACAAAGGGTTAGTATAAGATGGAAAAAAGTCAAGGTATCAAAATACTACACCTCCTCCTCTTTCTTTCTTTTCTCTTCCTGTTCATCTTCATATGCTTTTTGAATTCTCATCCTCTGTTCAGCTAGTCGTTTTTCTTCTTTTTCTTCTTCCATTCTAAGTTTTTCTCGCTCTGCTTCTTCCCTACGTCTCTTTTCTTCAATCTAGAAAATAAAGCAAAGAAGTATTCAACTGTCGATAGCCATCAATAATCTGATGAACAACATTTACCATCATGATCTTCTGTGACTTTTACAGCACCTACTTGCGCAATCAAAGATTGTATGGAGCAACTGACAGAATTCAAGGGCCAGTCTTACATTTCAGCTTCAGAATTCCTTTAAAATGAGATGATATTTTACTCTTTCTGTTTGGCCACTATTTACGGAACCACCCTCCAGTAAGAACACTAATTATAAATGCTACTAATAGAACCTGAATATTTCCTAACACTTACTCTACTCCAAATGTGCTGGAATAACACTTTTCTTCACTGATTAAATAATGGAAGATGGGAAACCAAAACAAAAAAGAGACATGGCAATTATCTTTTTCCTTTCTACAATTATAATATTTTTAGACACAGCGCTGACTTACTGAAGCCAAAGGTCTGCCCATTCTTTATTCTTTCTGGCAGCACTATACATGGAATTGATCTTTTCTGTTTAAGAGAGCCATATCAAACTACCGTATGACATTCATACTCTTCTAAATTATCTAGGATTTCCTTTATATTTAATTAAATTGATATTTAATTCCTGTGGCATGAGATTATATGCAAATTATTATGGACAGAAGACAGAAGCTGGTAGAAGAACAATCACGTATCATATACCCATCAATAAATAACTACACTATTATTGTCTCACTGATCACCATTTCATTCTGATGAATGTCCATTTGTATCATATAGACTCCCAAGGGCAAACATCTTTGTTTCTTTACATATTTATGTATGCAAACTTGTACTGTATGCACAGTTTGAGAACTCAATACTATATTTAGAGAGCTGTACTTAGAAAAAAAAAGACAGAATCTAGATTAACGAAGCCAACTATTAATAGCATCACTTTTATAAGCATTTCTTACGTAAGGCAAAATCTGAGAGACTCAATAGCGTATAGCTCTTAGTACACCTCTTGTGTATAGAACTGGTTATGATTGGATAAGGTCTTTGGTCAGCAGTGATGATTTACTTTGACTGTAATCCATCTTTTTAAAATGTATTCAACCAGATGATAACTGGTGTGCGCATTCACCTGTAGACGAAGAAAGTTCTTGTACGACTCCTGTCGCTTAAGATGCTGTGGAGATGGTGGTTCACCGAACACATTACCTCGAGCAAAAGGAGAGGTCTGTGCAAATGTAAAACCTAAGCGGGGGGAAGTTACAGACAAAAATCAAAGTAAATTTTTGACAGCAAGCCAGAGTGAAGAAGCAGGAATCTGAGACACTTGTTTCAAAAGGTAGTTTATGACAGCCATAATTCAAGGCTATAGCTGAAAACAGTAGCTAGGATTAAAAGTTCTTACGTTGTCTGCCTAGACTACTGTCAGGTTTTAACTGCTCAATTAATAATGTCCAAGCGAGTTGTCTTGTTACAAAATAACACCTATAGAAGTCCTATATTCTACTGCCCAATCTGCAGTTTAGTATCTAAAAATGTTACCTGTAAGCTAATTAGAATAGCAAAGGTTTTACATCTCATAACTTTACGGCTTGCAATTACTCTGACTTAACACACGTAGTTCTGTTCCTTAGGTCTATTCACTCTTTAAAAACAGAACATCCTAACAGAACAAATATTTAGCTATAGTAACACCAGATGCTACAAAAAACAAAGCCCAAAACTGGCAAATAAAATTCTAAGCAGTCAGAAAATTGAATTCTGCCAGTATAAGGTGCCTTCCATATTAAGAAGTTTGAAGTGTCAGGTCTCCTTTAGCCCTGAGTTATGAATGCGTCATAACCATACAGTCCCAAAAGCTCTAGATAGGAGGATTAACTCAGATACCACACAGAACAGATTTTGCAGAATAGGATCCCTACAGGAAGCAGAGGAGAAAGGAAGGAAGTAAAGGAAAAGTAGAGTAAGTTGTGTTAACTTTGCAGCTGACACAGCATGTTCTTCATTTGTATCATGTCTGCTCCATAGGACAGCGCCTCAAGGATGTGCAGGAGCCATAGCTCCACTGAGCTGAGATGAACACAGCTGTAGCTGTTCTCATGTTGCCCCCTTAAATTTCCCTATATGGTGATGGACCACCCAAGTCAGATGAAAGCAGAAATAACACATACACTTATTCCCATAGGAATGCACATGCTTACTGCTGCAGCCTAGCCTTAGGAGCATGTGCTTGCATACCCAGGAGTACACTTTGAGGTTAGTATTATTTTTCCTTACATAGAATCACTGTTTGAATCCTTCCAAAATATAACTGAATTTACAGGCGGCTCTTTCAGGATGGATTTACTTCACATGGAGAGATTCCATGCAAAAAAGCAGAATAAAGTTTATATACCATTTGAAAGGCATGGATACAAGACAAACAAGTTACTATGGAAGGTATCAAAGAATAAACTTATTGTGTACCAGCTACCATCCTGCAGGTTCCTCTTTTAATGGGGTAGTGCAAAAAAACAAACAAACAAACAAACAAAAACCAAACAAAACAAAACAAAAAACAAACAACCAAAACCACCAAAACCTACACAAAGCCACTTTACTGCCTGATTAATCAAATGAAAGGTGCAAGACTATAAAGTTTCCATCATTGATCTACATGACCTCCTGATCCCAAAGTAAGTGATCTAACCAGGGGGCTCTTTGCTATTCTGTATTATTACTTTATTGGCCTTGCCTGTTTCACTTCTTAGTAAATGGTTAAATATATACTATATTAGGGAGAAAGAGCAAGAGAGGGGACAGAAGGAACAAAAAAAAAGGATTCTACAGCCAGTGGCCAGGACACTGAAATGCAATCGTGCAAAGTAGATCCGTGCCCCAAGTACTATGTAATTCTTTATATAGAAGTGCAACAGTTCAGACAGGAGAAAGAAAAGCAGCATCTAAGCTGCCTTGAGGAGACCACCACCGATTCTGGCCTTTGCCCATCCCAGACTAGGGACAGGTCTGGAGTACCACAGCGCTCTCATTTAGATGTCTCACAAAACATAAGAAGAGAAAGATGCATTAGTTTTTAAATAGGAAAATAAAATAAAATCCCTAAAACTTGGAGGCAGTGCACAGAGCTGCATATGTACTCAATTTACCTGTAACATTTTAGAATTTATTAACCTAGTTACTGTGCCAATTTCATCTTAACCTGTAACAGGATACATCTGCTGACCCTCCTCTTCCTTTTATTTCCATTTTCTCTCCTACTATACAGTTGTATTTTACTGTGGCATTTGAAAGTAAAACAAATATGTATGAAGATTTGATTAGATAACATTGAACCTGGAAAACTAATATACTGATCCTGACTGTTCAGTGCTAAAACAGTTCCTAGTTATCATTACTGACAAGACAGATAAGAAAATACACTTGCAGTGCACACAGTGACAGCAATGAAGAAGTTTGGGAAAGAAGAATGATAACGACTTCGCAGGTAGAGAGCACTAACACTATCATAGGACTACTAGAAAGGAATAAAGAAACTAGAGAATTTTGATCACTAAAACCTATAAATAATTAGAGCTGTAATACAGTATTCTTAAAAACCTGCTATTTTATTTGTAGATGCTTCTGTGATCTCACGTCTTGGGGAGGCCAAACTTAGGTCAACTGATACAATAGCCCTTTTATCTTCATATAGTCTTGCCTCTGGATTATGATATGCATCTTCATTTTGCTTGTGCATCATATTCAAGTCCGCTAAAGGAAAGGGGAAATAACTGTTTATAATATTTTATTCTCATAAAAGGCACGTTTCACCATAGATTCTCAAAAATACAGGGATTTTTGAGCAGACTCCACTTTCCCTGGGCATACCAACTATGGGAACAAAAAATTTAAGCAAAGAAAAGAATATAGAAGCTATAGGTGACATACTAGTCCTTAGGAATTAACTGATTAAAAGATTTATTTTGTTGGTTTTCTTTTGCCAGATTCTTCACAGCAAACCTCCCCTCTCCCCCACCCAAACATGCTATGAAACGGATAGAAGAGGATGAAGAGCTCAAAGACAAAAAGGACTGACAAGTCTTTGTTGACAGGCATGTATTTAGAAACCACCCCTTCTTCTGTTTCCTTAAAGCTGTAAAATACTTTTGAGTTTAGTATTGGTATTTTAAGTACTGAATCTCTATTTGATTACTACTAAGGGTGATAAGCACAATTGAACCATTAAAGTGTATTTTGGTCTTCATGTCTTTAGTAACAATCCAGGTGCAGATTTCTGTATGTAAGCAAAACAATGTCATCCAACATTTTCACCACAATTTACACGGTGCCTCTCAGTTACCATAAAAATCCTGATCAAAGATGTTAAGTTCAGCTCATTTGAAGTGTTACCATACTATACCTAGAGGGCTCGTTTCAAACGAAAAAGTACTACACATTTTTCAGATTACCTTTTTTAAATAGTATTTCTGATCATTATGAATTACTGTAGTCATTTAAGCACACAGATTCCAAGAACTTACATCGCTCTCTGTAAAGCAGCCTTTGCTTACATCAGAGTCTCA
The DNA here is from genome assembly GCF_965183815.1 of Platalea leucorodia. NCBI lineage: Eukaryota > Metazoa > Chordata > Aves > Pelecaniformes > Threskiornithidae > Platalea > Platalea leucorodia. The sequence continues at coordinate 38,217,867 of NC_138823.1, forward strand.
AAAGCTATTTAGAGACATTTTCAAGAGGATAAAAAGACAAGTCACACTGCATAAAAAAGAGACATGGCAGAAAGCATGTTATGTTTTACAACATTTAACTCATAGCTTATCCATCATGCTGCTGAACTATGGTGCGAAAAATAACTTTACATGTTTAATTCAGGGAAACAGGCTAAGAAACTTCTTTCTCTTGGTTCCTCATTTACAGATGAGATAAGCTTCTCAGCAGGTATATGCAGAGCTCAGCCTAATATGAGACACCTACATTTTCCTCTGACCCACTCTACTCACACCATTGTAAAGCCTAGAGAAAGAAGCCAGACACTTAAATGCAGTGCCTAAAGTTAGGCAGTGTGAACACCTCTATCTGCTCTGGCAATAAACACAAGCTTGGATCCTCAACACAAGCTTCTAAACTTATCATTTGGGCACACATTCTTTAAAAAGCACTTAAAGTTTACCCCCTACCCTCAAACTACACTATGAATTTAGCCATATGTTGCTCAGGTGCCATAAAACTGAAACTAATTATTTATATATAAACTGTTACCCAGTACGTGTTCCATGCTTTGAAAATGCTCATATTTTATTACCAGGAGACATAATTAAAAAATCTAATCAGAATTCAGCATCATATTCCAATAACAAGAAAATCAATTTGTCTCACATTAGAAATCAATAGTTATAAAATTGTAAGACTTACTCATTCAGATGCTAAAGGCAAGAATGAAGAGAGCTAGCACAGGCCAAGATTTTGAAATATACAAATCTAATCGTGCCTACTGAGTACTATTTTTATTTTAGATAAGCTATTCCTGTAGGGTTCACTAGGAACCAGGATCAGGAATTTGAGTTTTAATCTTACATCTATCTCTGATTTACTGGAGGGGTGGATGAACAACTTGCCCAGATCATAGCTATCTCCCAGCTCACTACTCCCATCTTGTATAAAACAGCACTTGGAAAAAAATAAACCTTAAAAAACATTACTGCTGACTGCTATTTATATAGCCATTTACCAGCAGTGTTACTTGGGGAAATTTAAATTTTCCACTTAGCTTTATATATTTATTCAAACATGCTTCCATTTTCCATGTCACAAGTAGAGCTTTCTAAGCCTAGAAGTTATTTTAAAAAAGAAAAACAATAATAAAAAAAAAAAAAACGGTTCCTGGAAAATGTTTAAATAAAAGTCTTCACAACAGACTTTAGCACATTTGTATTGCAGATGATTCTAGCAGCTTGTTTTCCTCCTTCTCCCTTTACTATTGCATTGTGTCTTCACTTAAGAGTTGACATATCCTGTGTTTCCCATTTTGTTCAAATTGTACTCTTCGAATTTCTACAGAAATCAAAATAATTACTCACTTAAATATTCCTAGAGTGCATCTGCTTGAAACAAGTACATCTACTTGTCAATAACAGGCTACCAGTGTTACAAAACAAGGAATAACATATCTGAATAGAGCCCTTATGAGAGCAAGAAAACATCAATCTTGAAAAGACAACACATAATTTTAGCAAACATACTTATCAGATTTCCTTTTGCATCTCTGAGAGGAGCACCACCACCACCTTTCCCCCAGGGATTGTAATTCCTCATTTCTGCTTCTAACTTGGCTTCGTAGCGTTCCTTCTCCTCTCTCTCTTGTCTGCGTCGTTCTTCTCTCTCTCTTATCTAAAAAACAAGCAAACCCAAGTCAGTTGCATAAAAATATCACATTAAGTATAATTTTAATAAAAAGTTAACAGAGCAAGCTGAATGCTATCATTACCCATTCCCTCATCTATATCAAGCAAATTGCAAACATTTCACTGCCTATACTGTAACAGTGATTAAACACTGTTGTCAAAACGTGCACATCCAGTTGTACATAACCACAGAGAAACATACAGATACACATTATAAGACTTCCGAGTTCCAGAAATGTTCAAATCTGACACTGCAGTAGATCAAAAGTCCCATATCTTTAGATCTTTGATACAGAAGTTTATACTGCCTGAAAATTAAACAGGCAAATTTCTACAATACTACAGCACTTGCTTCTCTCAAGCTGGTGTATTCTGTTTAAACAAAACCTGGACTAGAGACGACATGAGGTAAAGAAAGACTCCTAACAATAAATGCCTTCATGGAATGCTACACAATTCTATAACCATTCACGAAACAGTTTTCTGCAGTAATACATGATGATGTATGCAAATGACACAGAACTGTTCATACAGTTTGTTCTGCCTTTTCTTCAAAATCAGGTTAAATTTATATAACTAAGTCTCCTAATAACTTAATGTAGTATTTATAAAGAGAACGGCTGTTAAAAAAGTTCATCTTCTATTCAAAGCTTTTAAAACATTACTTATTTATGTAGCTGAAATATATTAACATATTTTTCTTTTTTTCTTCTGTGCATTAAACAAACATTTCCCTTTTTCAAGTAGTCCGACAATTTCAGAAGAGATACAACCAGTCAACACAAAGACCCATCTAGCCCCTTCGACTGTTTACAAACATGGTCAGTCAGGTTTGTCTATAGGACAACGAAGCAGAATACCTTCCATTTGCTTTCAACCATAAGCAGCATAATAAGTTTGAAAGACTGTATCATGCCACGTTTATTAGACCTTTATGTCAAATTGTGCAGTCTCTCATATGGCAAGATAAAATTTACTTCAAGAACTATAGTGAGAAAATGCCTTCAAAGAAGCATAAGTGCAATATCAGACACTGTTCCTAAATGTTTATTTTATTCTTAATTTGACGTTGATTGGCAGCCTCTCCTTCATCCCTATGCACAATCATAATTAGAACTAGAATATTTTTATAGCAATTATTTACCTCCACTGAAGAAATGCATAATGGAGAATAAGATAAGAAAACGTTAGTGCCACTGAACTGGGTTCTAGCAAAATCTCTTCTGAAATAACATGCCTTATCATGGTCAGATACATTTTATAAATATAAACTCCCACAAGATGCAGCAGCAAAAGGCCACTAAAGTGAGTAGGGGACTAGGGTGTCTACTGGAAGTCAGGAGACTCAAGAAATTTGTCTAGTCTACCAAAAAGGAAGCTGAAAAGAGATAAGACACCACCTACAAACACACTGGAAATAAACATTAGGGAAGCTTTTGAATTAGTATCCAAATGATCATGAAGAATTTATTGAACTTAGAGTGTTCCTAATAATTATAGCAATAATGCTCAAAAGCAATCTTTCAATAGGAATATCAGAGCAACACAACTCATTACTTTTAAGATGCAGAATCTTATGTTTATGAAAATAATTATATAAAACTCCATGCCTGGAACTAATCTGTTTGCTATCAGTCTTAACATTCTCTCTGCCTCTGATAAAAAAATTGAAGAGCTTACCGTCCACCCAAAGAGCTAAAATGAGATAAAGCAGGGCCAGAAGAATGGGAGGAAGGAAGTGACGAAAGGAGGCAGACTTAATAAAGCTTTTTGCTTGTAAACTAAATAAATATGTTTGAAAGAGTACTACAGTTACAACCAATATATGTTAAAAAGTAAAAGAAGAAAGCGTCAGAAGCTTTGTCACTCAGTACCTGCTGCTGTAATTCTTGTTGATAAGATAATGTTGCCTCTTTGGAAGGCTTTGGTTTTTCTTCAGAAAATACTCCTATGCTTCTTTGTCTGTCTCCTGTATTCCTCTGTCCAGTGTTACTTCTGAATTAGAAAATCACACATATAAAAGGAAAACATCATAGGGTCCAGACAGGGGGGGAAATTAAAAAAAAAAAATATACATATCCGTGCCTGAAATATTTAAGAGCTGTTGTTTTCCACAGCCTGGCAGTTTATAATCTCAAACATTTTTATAAATCCATATAAAAATAGTTCACTGAATTATTGTTTAGACAGAAATTCTTAATTAGAAGTTTGAAGAGTTGTCTTTAACACACTTTATTTCAAAGGCATATCCATTGTCAGCAAAATACTCCAAACATGAAAAGCACGTCAATACAAATAAATACAAGCAAGAATACGAATACAGATAATACTCACACAGATTGCTCTACTGGGGCTTGGCCTAAAGGAGGATCCAGATTAGGTGTGGGTTGCATTCCCATCATACCTGTACCATCTACCCAGTAAAAAAAATAATATTTTAGATTTTGAATGCTCAGATATAAATATTTGCCATTACTTAAAAGAACAGAGCTCACTGCTCAAACTCTGTGACTGCAGAATTACAAACAGGACCCTCAACTTCTATACCAAACTTATCTAACACTTAATGCCCTCTAAAGCAAGAAATACAATGCCAAGGTACAAATCTATTTCTTAAATTCAACTAAATCCCTTTAAAATTTACAAATGTCTTCATTAACGTATTCTACAATAAACTAACAAAAAGAAATTACTCGCTTAACGTAACACTTGTCCTCATGCTTTCCAAATGTGTCCTCTGTTGTGAGGAGAGCCCCATTGCCTCCTGCAGAAATGCAGCAGATTTGACACCTGTACTCTTACTGAAGCAGGACCTGCAGCACTCTGCCACAGCAGGGCTCAAAATTACTGTGCATACTACTGCTTGTGTTCAAGACAAGAGATGCCTCTCTCAAACAATTTCACACTTTCAGATTTTAAGCACCAACAATATTGCAGTTTGTGACAACAAGCTTTAACACAACTTAACTCTCGCGTGTGAATTTTAAGTATCAGTTTCTTTAATACTCTAAACTGTAAGCCATTTTACCCGAGAGGTTATATTGATACAAGGGAAAAAAACAAACAAAACAAACAACAAAACACCAATACAAAAAAAAAAAAACCACACAACAAAAAAAACCCAAAACCAACCCACACCAAACAAACCCCCCCAAAAACCCCCAAACTTCTGTGAGTTAAAACTGTGGTCTGAAAATAAGATTATAAAGAAAAGGTAAAAAAACATTTCAAGACAGGGAGAAATTTACACTAGGAAAAAAAAAAAAATCTAAAAACTTTTGCTCTTAAATCTCTAGCATTCCCAAAATTCCCCAATGGATACAAATCTTGTTTTTTTATTATTGCAAGGGTTATTTTCTCCTTTAATTTTTCTATGAAGGCAGCAAAATAACTTTTTAAAAGTATTTCTGGTTTTTCCTCTAAAAAAGCAAAAAAAGCAAAAAAAACCCACCAAACACCACACAATTCAGTCCCTCCACACACACATCACAGTTGTTTCACTCGTGAAATCATCATGAAGCAGTCAAAGGGTAGATTAAAAAAAGGAGTTCTTAAAATAAAAAGTTTGATTACTTCATAAAGTTCCTTTAAAAATAGTTAAAATTATATCTGGAATTGTAACAACACCTAAACATGTAATCAATTATAATACGATTTAAGCAATTTTAGAAAACAATGTTTTGATTATCAAAACTATAAAGAAAAAGATCTGGGAGGAGTAATGGCTAAGTAGCTGAGACTAGAGCTTGTTCCAGTGATGAGCAAGATTTCTGTAAGCCATAGGCCCTTCTGCAGTTGAAGAAAACTACTTCATTCAAAACCAGTATTGAAAAAAAGCCTACTTTTCATTCAATACACATCTAAGAAATGGGTTTAAATTGCTGTTACTAGTTCTATTCTACATTATTAATCATTTAACTAGATTAAAAGCAGTCATTTGAATCACTCTAACAACCAATCCACCTAAAATCATCAACTTACAATATGCAAGATTGGGATCCAAAGGATTCCTAACTCCATAAAAGTAATATGCATCATCATAAGGCGTTCTATAGTTGTCTGTCAAAACTGGTGGTGGAGGTGGTGGCATTGGTGCAAGCCTTAAAGAATAAAGGAACACAATTTTTTATTTTGTTGTACAACTGAAAAGAGATCATCAAAATAAGAAAGAAAGGAAAAAAAAAGAGAGAGAGAATTCACTATAGAAAAACTCTAGATTTAGCTCAGCCCAAGACCTCTCATTAGTGCCACGCAGGAACAAGATACAATAAGCCTCAGTAGGAAATTAACCTTCCCTTAGGGAGTAGTACATTAACCCACACTATTCCAGAGATCTAAAGAACATAAAACAACCATGCTTTCTTTAACTGGTTCAGTTAACGATACTTACTGGTTACATCAGTAACAGTAAATAAAACAAGCCAAGGATTAGTCTCTGGTCAAAGGGCAAGTGGCACAGCACAGCTTTAGCCACGTGCCTAAAGCTCCTTCTCTCTCCCAAAAGAGTTTAGTCTCAACCACAGTGCCTAATGGAAGCTGTCCTTGCCTACACTGCATTCCTGAGCTTAGCCCTGGGAGCAAGCTTAATTGATAGGGGCCAAACTCATGCCAAACCAGCCTTCTCACAACACGGACACCGCTGGCGTGTGCCCCAAGCACGTGCCCAAACACCCTCGCAGCGCAGTTCCGTATTACAGCCACAGACATAATTTCTACAGCACGACTTATCCTACACAAACATCCAGTAAGTAGTAATAACATCCTTAGCACCAAGCATATTTAACGTGCAAAATGAACATGATGGTGAAGCACCTGGGCGCTGCAATTTCACCAAGAGTGCTGGCTAGCCCCCTGTGAAAGTCTTCATTCACCGGAGAAGCTGAAGGGACGGGCACCGGAGTTTGGAAAGCCACCCTAGGCCTTTCAGGAGGTACTTTCTCTGCAGAAGCTCTTGCTGTCAAGCCAAACTGCTTCAATCTATTTGGCTGAAGGCAGGGGCAGAATAGAAAAAGAGAGAAAAAAAAGCAGTTACCTTGTTATTACTAGGAGATACTCTGAACCTCCATTTAGGCTGCGTTAAACACTTCACTGGGTCCCAACTAGCTGTTCAAATTTCTAGTAATTGCATTTTTTTTCTCCCAAGGAATTACTGGAAATCTCATACTACAAGGAAATCCAGATTTATAAAATCCAGCCTCTATGGCAGGCTTCAGGAAGTATATGGTTCTAGTTATTATCCAGGGAAAAAAAAAAAAGTATTTACACAGCTGTCTGTAGTACTGCCACCAGCTTCTTACACTGACAGTATTATCACATTATGCATAGGAAAAGTTTCTAAAATACACCCCCCCCCCCCCCCCAAAAAAAACTAAAATAGCTAATAATCAGTAAAAATAAAAACAAACACACACTGAGACGTTTTCCAATAAACATTTCCTTGCAATACTGTTATTTCATTTTTGGGGTTCATTTGATGTTATTAGCTCTTGCAAACACAACAATTAAAAAATTTTGTGGGTTTTTTTTAACGTATCAAATGTTTATTGACAACTGGCAGCCTCAGAAAAAAGTCAAAGGCAACATGCAAGTAATGCAAAGGCATGCAAGTCAGTCAGTATCAGAACTATCCTATCACACCCAGAAAGCCCTTATACCACCTGCTATGCATAAATATTTTAATGTTTGTTTAAACGAGTCAATCTAATAGACCAGAAAAAAATTATACATTGTATAACAGATTTTGTTTCTGAATTTATTGGTCCTAACATTGTAGTGCTTCAATTAACATGCATTCAGAGAAAGTAATACCAGCCACCAGCTAAAGACTAAATATCTAACAGCAAACCATATACCCTACAATATGGAAGTATTTCAGCAAAATATTAAATCTTTACCTCCTCATCACTTAGCTGCAAGACAGTATATACAAGGCAGTTAGTACTCACCAATCATCAACTACAGCATTAAGGTTAAAATTCTCAAAGTCTACTAGACGTGAATATTTGTTTATAACATTTAACTTCAAATTTCTAGATGTAAATACAAAATTAGATAATAGATATGAGCTACAGCAATTGAAAATTATAAAGCAGTCTACAGACTTTTTTTTAACTTGTCTTTTCAAATCCAGAGTGTTGAGCAGGAGAACATTTAAAACAGCCTTCCTCACTAACAAGTTTGATGTGAACGGTTCCCAAAGTGCCCCAGATTTCAGCTCTGTAGCTAATTTCACATGTGACTATGGTACTCAGTTCATCCTGGGGATTGTTTTCTTTTAAACAAGCAGTATATACAACAGTCTACATTTATAGATTCTTAATCAGGCATTGCTATTTAACCAACCTGTAATTAATCAAGAAATCCACCTAATTAGAATCCCTCCCCGAGAGGCAATTTAAAGCTAACAGTGACTGCTGCTTAATGAATGTAGCAATTCTACTTAATTGAAGGCTTTCAGCTAAATTAATGGGTTTAAAACATTATACATGCCCTGGACTTGCTCTGGATGTAATTTTGTTCCTACAACAAGCACTTTTCAGTCTCTGACTAAGATGCGTACAGCGTATAGAGTGCTTCAGCACAGCATGCTTCTGCCTAGTCAGCTTTGATTAGACAGAACGGTCTACCCTGACCTTACAGCCTGCTGTGCCGAAGAGCCAGCATCCTCTGCTCCGTTTTTCCTCTTCTCCTGCCTGGCTCCCAGCTGTACACTCCATGCCTCTCCCTTTCACCGTCTGAATCCCTGATTAGCCAACTGACCTCTCTAAGCCAACGAAAGCCGCAAAAAAGATTCAGATTTTTGCCAGCTAACCAAGCTGAATCAGTTCGCAAAAGGGATCAAACAAGCACCACGGATACTTCAAGCAGAGAGGGCAGGAACGTGCGGCCAGACCACTCGTCAGTGTTCTCCCTCCCCATGTAGGAGTAAGAATTTTGATTCAGCTTCGTTGCTTATCTACGTGTGTTCTCAGTCTCCTGCCACACATGCTGACTAACAGCATCTTACAGCTATTTCTTCATCTTCATTTTCTAGAAAATAAGAGCTCCTTTCATTTCTGCTAAACTCTCCAGAAACGGCACACTTTTCTTTCTGTGTTGTAGCCTCCCCCAAAAAACAGCGCCATTGATAATTTAAACTGGTAACCAGTTAAATTAATAACCAGTTTATTCTTTCTTGAGAAAGTTACCCATCCTACGTCTCCAACAGATCTCTACTGCACCCAAGATGCAACGGCTTCGGGCACTTAGCAAACACACATGCAAATCATGCTAGTTCTGTGACAACCAGTCTCCTACTAATGTTACCAGTGCTAACAATCTACTCCTTCATATATGCTAATCAAAATTCTGAGTACAATAATCACCTTACTAAGGAAGTGGAGACAGTAGTAACTCTGCACTTAGTCTTACAAGCAACACAATATTGAACAACTTGCTTTTTACAAAATCCCATAAAAATGCCTGTAATCCTGAACACTACATTTCATAGTTTAAAAAAAGATTACACATTTGAAATTAAAAATTGCTACAATGAGATCAACTCAGCTGCAAAATAACTGGATTTTTTTTTAATTGAAAAAGAGCAAAAAAAACTTTCTGCAGCATACTTTACATTCCCGAAGAAAGGTTACTAATGTGTGCATGTACAGGGTACCAGTGGATCCTAAGTATTTTTTCCATGGTACCCACTGCTTGTACAAAATTTCCACTTGGTCACAGCAAAAGAAAGTGTTAGATAACTTCCATGAAAGTATTTTCCTCTTAAGCTGAAAGCATGTGTAATGAGTTACAGCCTTATCATCCTTGTCTTCAATTTTATTGTATGCTAAAGCCCTATCAGAAAAACACACAACATCTATCATTCTATGAAAGCCCTAGAGAGTTTTGTGACTAAGCAGCCAACAGTATACATGTAATAAAAAGAAGTCTATATAGGTGAAAGACAATCCAAGTTTCTTACCTTCTTTTCTGGGTCTCGAGCTCCAGAAGCAGCAACTGAGAGCTCAAGTTCCTTCTCACTGTTTTTGTTTTAAAAAAGAAAAAAGAAAAAAAAAAAAAAAAAAGGATCAGATCAGAAAGCAGTAACAACTATACTCATTCTTTCAAAGCACAGACCTCACAACTCTGTAGTTAAAATAACTCTGAAAATAGAGGATAACAGAAGATGTGATTCCACGTGATTTCTTCTGGAGTCAGGGAAGAAGGATACTGTACATTATTTGTAAATAAACAGAACTCTCAAGAAGTTTCTGGCTATCATCTATTCTGCCTAATAAAAATCCAACCACCATAAAAGGACAAACCACCACACTGCTTTTTACTACAACCTTTCAAGACATTTCTTAAAAATTGATCTTTATTCATGTTACAACAAGAAGCTTATTATAAACATATTGAAATGAGTGATTCAAAAGTACAGCCATAAGTACTACACTGTAATTTCAGGGCTCAGGCTTGTTCAGCATGTACAATTTTTCATCACAGTGAAACCGTCAATAGTAACTTACTTTTAATTCTTTATCCCTTCACTAATATCACTGTGTGTTTTTAGGTATCCATACTATCATTCAGCAGGTAGCTACTAATAGGTAAACAAGAAATTTATATTTTATTATTCTGCATAAACCAGATGGCCAAGTGCTTTGAAAGTGAAAGGTTACTTTCCTAAATTGGAGGGCAAAACAAGATTCAACTTTGCAAAGTAATTAGACACTCCTCTACCAGCAAAAAAGATAACTTCAGTTAAAGCTTCTTCACCCTTAAGAAACTAAAAACAATTTTTTAAAAATGAAAAAAATCTGGGTTTTCCTTTGTTCCACTGAAAGCTGGTGAATTTGTTTATTAAAAACTAAAGCTCTCATGCCAATGAGTTTAATTGGATGCAATATTACCCTGCTAGCTGGAATTCCTTAGTTATGAAAATTATTCTTACCACATTGAATTCATGAAATTCCTTTAAATTTCAGCCATTATGATTTAAAAATATAGTAACTTCCCATTACCGTCTCTTATTTCGCTGTTGCTCAGCCATCTGTTCTATCAGTTCTTGCCTGTATTTCTCTTTTTTCCTTTGGAGAAGTTCTCGGTCCTGACCACCTAATGGAAATGACCACACATTTGCATAAATGCTGCACAAAATACACAAAAGGTACTGGACAAAACCACCACATTTCAGTCAATTTAAAACATGAAACACAGCAGAGTATATGATCTGGGAATGTGCATAAGAACACTGGATCTTTACTGACTAAAAAAATATATATATCTAGTTTTAACATGCAGTTTGTTTGGAGTATGATGATCAAAACTACTAAAATTTTCATTATTATTTTCCTAGTTTGCCTGCTTTTGTATAGTCCAGAAGCTACAAATTGCAAAGCTACGTGATACAACAGCAACTAAAAAAAGTTACTTAAATTTTATAGTTTTTTCCCCCTAATGCTCAGCTAAGGAAGATGATACACTATGGCACTCCAAAATTATGAGGCACTGCTCTGGATAAAAATGAAAGTTAAAACTGAAGAGAGTCAGGCCTGCAGGGAGGAAAGCAAATTGTTCCACTTTTAGGATGGTTCCCATGACTACTAAGAATTAGCAGTGTATTGGCAGATATGTGTATGTAAAAGGAAACAGTGATAACATCTCACATGGATTTTAAGGAACCCAAAAAACTTTCAACTTGCGGTAGTTCCCCCACAATAAGCAGAGTCTCTTCTATTATTTTAAAAACAAAACAAAAAAACATCATCACCACTTTCTATATAGTATAAGTATCAGACACAAGGACTCCTAACATATTTCCATACACAAAGTCACTGTGGATCTCCAGTGAAGTAGACCTGAACAATAAAGTGAAGGAAGCTGCAAAGAAACTAAAACAAACAAACAAACCAACCCCAAAAACCACCACCACCACCACCACAAAAAAACCATGATGCATGACTGACTGAATTTTAAATTCAATTATTGTGCTGTGACTGTAAAGTGATCAAAATGTGCAAGACAAGCTCATGGTCTGTGATTTTTGGGGAGTCTGAAATCACTTCTCACTTCCAAAAATTTCAAGCGTTAATTTACTTGATCTTTATACAACACAGTTAACAATATTCTTCTCCTAACCGGGACTGCTAGGAATACAAATTCAGAACTTCAGGTACTCAAGTTGCTACAAATGAGATGACTGAAGAGATCAAAGAGACTGACCATTACAACACCACTGTTTTAATGCTGCCTTTAAACAGTTCCAAAAAATTGACCTGCCACATACAGCACTGAAGATCAGGTGAGTTCAAATGTAAAAATAAATAGAACTTATTCTAACAACTTTTAGTCAATTTTTCCATAATTCAAACCTAGCTTTCCTTCAAAGGCTCCCATCTGAAGAACTACTACAGTTCTTTTATTCTTGCCATATAATTTTCTGAATTTAGCTAGGAATGCTATGTTTTCAATAGTATTTCTCTCTACTACACCCAATAGATAATGTTCCCTGCTAAATTTTATGGCTACATTTAAGCAGTAAGAGATGATCAGAATCATTTGTTCCTGCACAAGGCTGTGAACAGTACCATTTCCCATATTTCTGTAATTGAAATTCAATACCAAGCCAAGTCTTTAACAATACAGATGTTAATATTTCTCCTATACTTCATTTCGTAAAAAAAATGAAGAATGTATCTGGGCCTTAAACTGGTAATGAAATCCAAGAAAAAACTTGAGCTCTTCAAAACTAATTAGAAAGCCCCGTTACATTACAGGGAAAAAGGAACATGTTTTTCTTTTTTTATTTTCTCTATGTAAATAATATTTATTTACCAGCCTTGGGGACAACTAGCACAACGAAAAAGCTAATTTTTCTAGTTTTTAATTATTCCCAGAGAAAAATAAAATATGCAAAGAAAGGCTAACTCAGTGTCATTAGTTAGGTTTTTATACATACCAAGAACAAGGCCTGTTGCATACGGCATTTCAGCTGCAGACTTGTCCTGTTCATTAGCTGAAGAACTAATTTGTACCTGATTTCTGGCAAAGACAAAAAAGAAAATGGAAAAGATCAAACTCGAGAATTTACTTGCAGTCTGTGTGAAACATGATAGATGCACTTACATCACTATGTGATACATTTATGACAAACAGCTTTCCTAAAATCCAAAGAAACATCACAAGCAAAAGAAGAAACCGCCTGGCAAAAAGGCGTTTCTCACAGTTCTCATTTGCCTGCGGTTTCTGAAGCCATCAGAAACACTGACTCAGTTGAGCACTTCAACAATGTTGACAGACTCCGTGGTGCCAGTCAAGAGTTTACATAAGGGCTTTACAAGCGTTCTGCTTCTGCCTCATCCACTTAGATCACTTCAGGACTTGCAAAACCAAGACAAGAGGAAAAAAAGGAATTTTAAAACTACTATCAAAAAAGGATTCCAGGTTATTCTAATCATGAAAAGTCTTCAGCTGGAGAATTGGTGATCTAGTGTTTCAAAAAGAAAACTGGCATGCAAGCTTCAATAGCTGTTCTCAAAGGAAACAAGTTTTTCTTGTCCCACTATATCTTAGCTGCAGGAAAAACTATCAGCCATTTCAGACAACACATTAGGGATTTTAGATAAACATCTTCCTTTCACCATGATTTTGTAGTGCTTATCAGAAAAATACACCGTATACCACACCTAGAATTTCCAGTTCTTGAGATCTGCTGCACATGTGCTCTCTCCTTTAATTCGTCTTCATAATCTGCAGGTAGATCTCTTACTATTCCATCCACATAGGGCCTTAAAGAAATAGAAAATATTCAGCTATGCTTGCCTACAAACATACAATCTGACATGGAAGGTCTAGCAGTTTCGTGCAAATGGATCCTCAGCCTGATTGCACACTGGATGGCAGAACCAGTTCTGAAAATATCACACGAAATTTCCAGAAATAATTCACTTTGCTAGCATTGTCAAGGCAGCTCTCCATCTGGAGTCTGAATTCCCAAGCTTGCTTTCATGCAACCTTTATCTATTGAGCCTGGTTAAAAGTTTTGAGAGCTGAAGAGCATTCAGCATTGACACTGCATTAACTGAAACAGATCTTTGCTGCTCTTAATCCCCAGGAGCCAACAAAGTCTACAACAGATTTCGGCACACAGCTATTGTGCAAGTCTGGTGAAACAGTTAATTCAGATACGAAAAGCTTCTTTAATGACAACCTACCCTTCACTATGCACCTGATACCATTTAAAAGAGAGAGGTGACTTTTCATCAAGATAAAATACAGGTAACATGGTGAATACAAAAATTCAGGAGCTAAAATTTCAATCATCTAAATATGAAGTGAATTAATATCATTGAAACTTCAAATAATTCCAAAGATGCTAAAAATTGTATGGACACAAGGGAGCTTTTCCTGAAAAGATCTGGGGTAGTTGAATTTACAGGCTTTTCTTGCCTTGCAAATTAACTACTCTTTAATGAGGACTTAAAGTTAGCTTGATAAAATAAGGCAAAAATAGGTATTCAATTGAAAAATAAAGTACCCAATAGATGCTAACAAAGTTACATATTTTTCAGAGCTGGACAGAGCCATGGACTTCCTATTAAGCAAACAAAAAAAATACTATCTAAACATAGAAAAAATCCCAACTTATTCTTTTACGTAAAAAGATCCACAGCTTTGCCCATCTCCAATTTAAATAAAAGCCAATAATCAAAGATGAAAGGGTGCAAGCAGATTATTAAACATTGATTTGGCATCTTAACAACCCACAAGAACAACATGAAAGAACGACATCCATCCTCTTGGCATAACATGATCTTCTTTCATGATCAAGAACATCTTTTTGATAATGATCAATCTGCTACTTACAAGGCTGGTCACGTAAGACTGAAACGCAGTCAGGAAATAGAAAGCCTAGTCCATAGCACGATGAAAGGATGCAGGGAGGAAGCAAAGAAACAAACCTTGGCATTCAAGAGGCAACCTTTTTTGTAAAAAGCAGCAAGCTTAGCATGGCAGGTCCAGGCATGTTGGCCCAATTCAGTCAAGAAGCTGTTGTATGCTGTTCGTAGGACAGACCTACCTCCTGGGGATGGACTAAAGCATTCCACTCCTAAGAACCAAAACATTTTGCACTTCCTTTCACTTTCCTGTCACCATTTCTATTTGCTGAAATATGCCACAGTCCTTGTGCCTCCAGCAAAACAGAAACCTTTCAGAAAAGTCCTGTTACAAACACCTGCCTCTCCAAACTAATAAAGCCCATTTAAAAACATAAAAACTTCAATACAGCAAATAAAAATACTCCTCCTTATGAATTTAGTTTCTGTCATGAATCAAATGTGTTCTGGAAAAGTTGACTTTGCCTGAAATGTAGAAAAAAAATGCTAACTCTTCAGAAGCTGAGCTGTCAGTAACTAATAGATGTGTTTCTCCTTCTTGAAGAGAGACTGAATATAGTCCATAAAAGGTTAAGTGGAGCTCCTTGCGAAGGAGGAAAAAAAAAAAGTACTAGGTTACAAAGCACATTTAATAAAAAATAAATAATGAAAAGTAATTAATAATCAATAAAAATTCAGCATAGTAGAAGATACACACCAAAAAAACAGACCTTAATTTTATGTACAAATTTAAGTTCAGGCAATTCAGGTGATGGTCCAGCAACTTCTTTTAAGAAGATGCACTAAGTCTGCCAATAACAAAGATAAGACTTTGTACAGATCTTCTGTACTTTCTTTTAAAAGAAAACTGGAACCCAAACTGTTTCAGAGGCCTCTCCAAATAAGCAATGAATTGCCTAGTGATATATTGGTCACAGACATTTAAATAAGCACCATCAGTGTTTTCTGGAATAACTAAGAGCTAGTATACTTCTATTCAACATGGTACTGTCTACTGTTGCTTCAACCACCATCCTTGCTGATATTTTACATATACAATTCTGTATATATTCTTTGAGAAACAAAGTAAACCCTCAAACTTTATCAAATGGACATTTTTATTTAAAGATTAGACTCTGTGTCCAATTGCATTAGACAGTGGCAAAGAGCTACCCAGTAAAAAGAGGACATTCATCCTTCTGGGTGTTAATTAACACAGAGGATTAACGTTGCTGTCAGTCTCAGAAATACAGACATTTTATTTATCTTTGTTAGACACCAAGTCAAGCTTCTAATATTTTTCTTTCTGAAAAGTTGTAGGACAAGACGACCCCCTCTACCCTAACACTTCCTTTGCTCATTTCTACCAATACTACACTATAGGATGGAACGATTCTTGTATTTTGCATTCTCTTCCCTGAATCTCATTCAGCAGAAAATGGGAAATCTTGTTCTGCTATCTATTTAACCACTGTTTCCATTTGCTAGTCTTTTTCAGAAATACTGTATGAATAAATACATGCTTTTAGAAGCATATCTGAACATACAATCTGAAACTCTGAAATAACCCATTTATTTAGTCTGCATCTCCCAAATGCTTCCAGACATTTCATTTTTGCCATAGTTACTTAATTTCTTTAATTTTTTTTTTAAAGGCTGAGAAAGAATATCAAAAGCTATTTTTGCAGACAAGTTATTTTAACTCTATTGTCATCTGAAACTGGAAAAGAAGCATGACTTCATTCAATTTAGAAAACACTTTTGCAGTAGAAGAGCATTTTAGGGTTTGTTTTTCCCAGTTATTAATTTGCGGTACTATCCAGAAAATTATCCCTGTAAACAATGACTCAAAAGATCATTTAACTAGTCCACCAGCAATTAACAATGAAACACGATCGTAGTATTTAACACTGTTGAGAGTAATACAACTTGCCTTCTGTTTTTTCTAGAAGTGTTAATTCTAGGAAAAAAAAAAAAGTGGCTATTTTTCCTAATAAGGGAAAGACAGTGGTGTTTCCTTCACTGAAGCAAGTGCATTAAAATAACTCTGGCAACAGGCTTAACACAAAGGCAAAAAAAAAAAAAAAAAGCACATCTACAACACTCACGTTCCCAAGATCTGTAAAGTGAACAAATGAACACTCTTCAAGCACCTTTTTAAAACTTATTTACAAGAAACTCTACTGCTTTATTTCATTTGAATTTAGCTGTATAAAACAAATCTGTTTCAAGTTTGGTACTGTTTCACACCACAATCCATCTGTTTTTGAAAGCAACTGGTTCTTGCAATGGAATAACCGAAGGTGGCCAGACTGCCAAACCCTGAATGATTGGGAAGGTTATGCTTTCTTTTTTTTTTCTTTTAAATGAGTGAGCTAGAAGAGAAAGATTAACAATTTACGTCAAAGTAATCAAACTGATTTACCAGTTAACACAGTAAAGACTATTTAATAATGAACAGTACATAGTATCAGTTTTCCTCCTGAATGATTTATCTAAAACACTCTCTTTTGGTTAGGGTTTTCTTAAATGTGTATTCAAATTGTGTAGTTATTACTGAAATTAGCACCTACTAACACTATCAGGATTTGGTTCAACTATGCATATGTTTACAGTCTGCCTTAGCAAGACATGCAGGAAAAAAGAGGATTTTTAAATTTTATTTTTTTTTTTTTTACATTTCTGACACGTAGTGATATGTACCAAAAACTGAAGCTGAAAGCAATTTTGGAATCTGAATTGAAAATTGACTTGCTGTAACTATTACAGACTAAGAAAATACATGTAATCTTGGGTTCCCAGTGCAGGGGTTTGCTCTCAAATACTAACATGTTTTCTGGCAAACTACTCTTCATAAAAATGAATTGTGCGCTTCTTTTTCTGGGGTAATTTCTCTAGTATCCTTGGTTTGCCATAATATATAAAGTACTCCCTAAAGTAGGATGTATAACCTTAGGTACTGGTCCAATTTTTAAATATTTTTTCTAAAAATTATTGCAAAGCTCCTGTTTAAAGTAAGTACAAAAATCATGCTTTCACATGTGAATCTTGTCTAATTTTCAATGAGAGCAAACCATGGCTGTCAACAAGCATTACAGAAATAAAGGAGAAAATAGAATTAAGAATACCTTTCAGCATAAAAAACACGGGGCGTTTTTCTGTCATAAGCGCTTTCACATCTAAATCTAGGGTCCATTTCTTCACTTATCTCAGGATCATAGTCCATTCTGTAGTATCTTCTACCAAAATCACGATCCTCATCAAGTCGGTGATGCTTCCTAATAGGAATTACAGATTCGCTAGCAAATCCACGATGTCTTCGATTAGGAACATCCAAATCTTCATCAAGTCTTCTATTTAATAGTCGACTTCTTAATTCAACCTCATCATCTAACCTATGATATCTGTCTTCCTCCAGCCATCTCTTATTTAGCAGCTCTTCATAACCTTCTGTAGAAGTAAAGGCATCCTTCTTGGGAGGTTCTGTACCCGTATTACAGGGCTGTACTTCTGTATATAGTTCTGGCTGGAGCCTGGTAACAGCAATAGGTTTTTTATTCCTGTCCATCTCGTTCTGTTTAATGGAAAAAAAAAATATTAAAAGATCTGAATATAAACAAATCACATTGAGCAAAAACTTGGTTTTGTATTTCTTCAAACAATCCCTAAACAGGTACTGGAGAAAAGGCAGGAGGTGAGCAAGAAAAACACTTCAAGGAGGGCTTAAAAGCTAGGGATTTTTTTTTTTTCTTAAGGAAAAAAAAGCACTCTTTCTCTTAACTAATATTTATCAGAAGAATGGCTATCAATCCTGGATGAGCCTTTTATGAACTCCAATTTGACCTTCAGATTCAGAGGTGCAAAAAATCAAAAAACTCTTTGCACTTTATACCTCATCAAGAGACTAGGTATCTTTATTCTATCCAGATTCAGGCAAGTCTGTACTACTTTTTACCTATGAGCACAACCTTTTAACCTGACCATTTCTTAATCTATTTCTTTGCTCCCCAGGAGATGTCACTATGAGAAAAGATAGTTTAGCGGATTAAAAAAACCCTATGACACATTGGACCAGTGTTCAATACACAGTTCTAGCAAACAACATAGTTTTTGGTAAATCCTGTAGTATTTCGGTGCGCTAATCTTTCATCCGTGGAATAACGATAACTAACTCATACTTTACAAAATGTACTGAAAAATAAATTAAAGATGCAAATGACACCAAACTGGGAAGAATTATCAATACACTAGAGGGTATGACTGCCACTCAGAAGGGTCTTGACAAACTGGAGAAATACGCTGATAAAAAGCTCATGAAGATCAACAAATGCAAAATTCTGCATCTGAGACAGAATAATGCCATGCACCAGTACAGGCTGGGCACTGACCATCTAGAAAGCAGTTTTGCAGAAAAGGCCTGGGTTAGTGGTGGGCGAGTAGCTGAACATGAGTCAGCAGAGCACCCTTGCAGTGATGACGGCCAACCACACCCTGGGCTGCATTAACAAGAGTGTCATCAGCAGGACAAGGGAAGTGATCCTTCTCCTCTGCTCAGTAGTTTTTCAGTATTCAGGTTCCAGTGTAGTGTGCCCAGTTTCCCCCCCTCCCCATGAATACTGACAAACTGGAGAAAGTGCAAAGGATAGCTACTGAGATGGATAAGGCACTTGAGCTCATAAAGGAAAAGCTGACAGAGCTGGGTTTGTTCAGCCTGGAAAAAGAAGGTTAAGGAGGGTATGTATGGGGGCAGGAGGAACTAGTAATTGCAGTTTCGACCTAATGGGTGGTTACACAGATGCCAGAATCGTGGTTTTCAAAGAACCAATGGTCAGAAGTGGCAGCAAAGGAACTTTCAATGGGATATAGAGGGAAATAAGTTCAGATCAAGCAGTTAAAGCAGTGGAACAGGTTGCCCAGAGGAACTATGGATTCTCCATCCTTTCAAAACTCAACCAGGTAAGGCCTCACCAACCTGATCTAACTGTGAAGTTAACCCTGCTCTGAGTAGGAGACTGTACTACGTGAATTCCAGAGGTTCCTTGCAACTGAAGTTTATCCTATGACTATCTAAACTATTGGATCAAACTTTTGAGGTCACATATGTTAATCATGAGACCTATTCATTTGACTCTCACTCCAAGTCAAATATCCCTCAGAGAAGGAAGAACCTCAACAAATCCTCACCAGGTTTTTTTCCTGTTTTTTCTTTTATGACAGCAAAATTGTTTCTACACAAGAATAATAAAAATATAACATAAAGGTCAAATGGGGCGACAAACAAAGCAGAAAGAAAAAACTACGATTCCCAAAATAGACTTGATTAGGTAAGTCAGCTGAGGAAATATAAATACCCAAACATGTTGAAAAATCTTCAGAGATTTACAGACTCACAAACAAGCTGCATTTTTGCCATGTATTTCCTAGGGATCACTATTGTGTAGCACTCCAACCCTTGAAGAAGACAATAAGAATCAGATATTGAATTCTGACATCTAAAGGATGCCTGAATACTGCCTTATAGCTCTCTTCACAGATTAAGATAGTTTTCAACTATATGACACTTCAATGCAGTTGGAGGAAAAGATCCTTCTCATAAGAAAACAATCTTTCTGGAGACAGACCAGAAACACTCTTCTAGATAGAACTTATAAATACACGGGTATTTGCACTTGCTGACTGCTGTAAGAAAGAAAATAAACTTTCAGCTGTTATGAGTACAAATACAAGTCCCTTCATAGAATGACCTAGCTCTCACACTACTGTAGACTTAAGAATTTCCATATTGAAACAAAGTGGAAGGCCTTCTTAAATCAAACCTGCATTAGATGAGAGTTCCAAATTATTGCAGTCCGTCACTAAACTAAGGCAACAATATTTAAAAAAGAAAATTTACCCATTCTGCACAAGATTTTACAATTAACAAGCAGTAGAGAGGCTTTCTCAGATCAATATATTGCTTCCAGATTACTAAAACAAAGGGTCTCACAACAATGCTAATAAGACCTAAAAATCCCCTGTTGATTGTTGTACTGGTTTTGGCTGGGATAGAGTTAAATTTCTTCATAGTAGCTTGTATGGGGCTATGTTTTAGATTTGTGATGAAAACAGTGTTGATAACACAGGGATGTTTTCGTTATTGCTGAGCAGTGCTAACACAGAGTCAAGGCCTTTTCTGCTTCTCACCCCACCCCACCAGCGAGGAGGCTGGGGGTGCACAAGAAGTTGGGAGGGGACACAGCTGGGACAGCTGACCCCAAATGAACAAAGGGATATCCCATACCACAAAACATCATACTCAATGATAAAAAATGAGGGAAGAAGAAGGAAAGGGGGACATTTGGATTATGGCCTCTGTCTTCCCAAGCAATTGTTACGTGTTATGGAGCCCCACTTTCCTGGAAATGGCTGACTCCTGCCTGCCAATGGAAAGTAGTGAAGGAATTCCTGATTTTGCTTTGCTCGTGTGTGCAGCTTTTGCTTAACCTATTAAACTGTCTTTAACTCAACCTATGATTTTTCTCACTTTTACCCTTCTGATTCTCTCCCCCATCCCACTGCAAGGGGTGGGGAGTGAGCAAGTGGCTGCGTGGTGCTTAGTTGCCTGCTACCATACAAATAAAAGGCCTCAGATCAGAATCTGAGTTTAATTATGCATGTGTCTAGCTGACTTGCAGTAGTAAAGACTTTTTTTTTTTTGATTCACAAATGCACAGCACCATATACTGGACAGCTGCCTGCACTTGCCTTGCTTTCTCATGAGCTAGACACAGTCTGAGGAAAAAGCAGCTACAAATAAAAGCTAAGGAACACTGTGTGGAGCTCAACATTTTGTTCAGAGATAGTTTTTTTGGCCACCACTTTTAGCACCAAGAACAATCCAGGGACTTGCTTCAGACACACAGAAGAATGAAAGCGTCCCTCTACCAGATAGACATGACTGAAGTAGGAACCAAGAACCGCGCTGTATGATTCTTAACCAGGAATTGCTAGATATATTAATAAAACTGTGGCCTAATTGAATGACATTCTTTGCTTATGTTGTCTTTCTTTATACGTCTTAGTCAATGATAAAACAATTGACAAGATCATTTATGTTCTTTGTATCAGCTTCAGTAAAACTCTATTACCTCTGTGTTTTTCTTCCCTAATTTCCTTAGCCTTTCATTCCATTCTTCTTTATCCCTGAGATATTGATTGTACTCCTTGTTTCTTTCAAGCCGTAGTTTCTCCTAAAACAGGCATTGAAAACGGCATCATAATTTTGCATTTTTGAGTAGCTTTTAACTTCACAGAACTACAGTATTAAATGAATACATGCCAGCTGTATGTTGTTCCCCCCCCCCCCCCCCTTCTTTGTGATGTACAGATAGGGCTTGAATTGCTTTGAGGTTTTTTGTTCGTTCTTGAACATAATACTTTCTCTTAATCTGAAATCTCTAAGTAGAAGTCAGCTTCTTGGGCATGAAGTCTAGTCCCCAGTAACACTATCATATATCAAGTTCCATCTTAAAATCAGTTAGGTTTCCTCCTGCTAAATCTATTCCAAAATTGTTCCAAAGCCTCACTCCTTTGACAATCAGAAATCACCTTCTAATTTCCAATCGGAATGTATTTACAGATGATTTTTAAACATACAATTTTTTTTTTGTGTTAAGGTTAGTTGTGACTTGCCCCACTCATAATTAAAACAGGACAACAAATATATGTATAGACAAGATGTGTCAATTATAGCTTAGGATATAACTTGTACTGTCAAATTCAAATGAGCTTAACTAAGATGACTGCAAAAAGAGTAAAAAGCACAAAGAATGCAAGGAAAACTAAGAAAACCATGATCTATCCACCTTATCCTAGCTGCTTTTGCAAAGTGACTACTTTTATAATCAGCTTGCTCAGGTCTAAAAATGCACAGGAATTGTACATCAATAGCCTAATAATATAATATGTAATACAAAAGTCTCCGGGTAAAGCAAACTCTAATTTGCATTATTTCCTGATATTAGTACCTTATGTCTGGAGCATGGGGCATCTCTTATACTACCTCATTCCAACCATCATATAAATAAAGAGAATTATATTACAATATTACAAATCATGCTCTTCTCCACTACAGTATTTTCCAATAAAAAGCATAAGGTATTAAAAAATCTGAACATTATATATAAATTTACTTTCCCATGAACAAACTTCAAACAAAAATAATTTATATGAGGGCGAGAGGAAATGACCTCAAGTTGTGCCAGGGGAGATTTAGATTAGATATTAGGAAAAAATTTCTTCACGGAGAGAGTGGTTAGGCATTGGAACAGACTGCCCAGGGAAGTGGTGCAATCACAGTCCCTGGAAGTGTTCAAAAAACGTGTGGATGTGGTGCTTAGGGATATGGTTTAGAGGTGGACCTGGCAGTTAGGTTAACGGCTGGACTCGATGATCTCAGAAGTCTTTTCCAACCTTAATGATTCTATGATTCTATACCGCAATCACCATGGAAATACCAGCTTAGTAACAGTTTTACAAATGAGACCAATGCTTCCCAAAACTGTTGGGTTTTTTTTCCCAAAAATTTGTGTCTATAGGTTTTCTGACAGTGACAATATAAAACCTGTAGACAGCTACGAAAGCTGCCTGAGGGGTATTTTCCAAAGCTGAGAAGCTAGCGTTGTCTTTAACAGGTGGCAAAACACTCAGCAGAAAATTCAGTATGCTGTGTGACTGCACATTTTACCTAACAGAGGAAATCAAAATGCAAATGTTAACCTCTATTCATTAGCTGCCCAGAAGCTAACCGTTTAGCAGGGCACAGTGTGCCATCTCCCGGCAGCTTTTAGGTTCTGCAATAGCAATAAATAAATGGGTAAAAAGGATACAACGCATGTTGAGCTGCTAAGATATAAAACCATCAATGATCAGACAAGTTCCCAGTGCAGATACGTCTTCAATTTTCACAGAATTAATCAAAGATACTTTATCTTTCACTGTTTCAGCACACCTCGCAAGGGTTAACACAAAGTTCACATGAACTTGAAGCTAACATAAACTCAGCACACATAACATGCTGCCACTGAGAAGGAGTCCTTTCGCCTTCCTGGGCATTTCATTCTTCCTGCCTCCCTTTTTTTTAACACTGGTATAATTTGGAGTTTGGGGCTTTTTCGTAACAGCAATTTTCACTTATTTTAGTTCTCACCGGGCTCCTCATATGGCCAAACATTATTGCCAGCACAAGAGAGGCAGAAAGCGTTAAGTAAGCACAGCAGGGGTAAGACCAACACATTCCATAGCAGAAGTCTTGTGCCAGATTACAGTGACAGCATAGTGCCAAACACAGAGCAACAATGCAACTCCAAGGCAACATAGGTTTAAAAAAACCAAAACCAAATAAAACCCCCTAGGGTGTAACAGTCCAGTCCTACTCCAGCAACAGTTTCTCTTTCTGCCTTGCATCTCCGCTGGGGTTTGACCAATCCTAAGAGCCAACCAGTGGTGTTCATTAAGGCCGCAAAAATATTTGCTAAATTACAATGTTTCTGCTAATTCACCTTCCTGGATCAATTTACAAGCAAACATAAAAAAGGAACTGGGAATATAAGGCCAACAGCGTGAAGGCAAGAGGAGAGGTGACCCCTGTAAGACGGATTTAGGCTTCCACAGAATCATACTATGCATCAGAGGAATGGACCAGAGGTTAAGAAACATATGCACGTTGCATCTTCATATTCTAACCTCCATGAACCTCCAATAGCAGAGAGACTGTTACGGCTGCTATCTTTCTCCAACATATGAAAGCAAGACCATAAGAAACCTCAGGGAGATCAAAGGGGCTAAACACAAATGGAATGTGTACTCCTTTCACAAAACACGTTAGTATCTGTATTCTCAAAGAAAGATTGGAAATGAGGAAGATTCCTATATTAACAGCAGGCAATACGTGAAATACCAGATCAGCTTTTATTTAGATTCCTGGATTTATCTGTTAAAAAAATATCACGAGGATAAGCAGGTAGGTTAAACGTACACAGACATCAAAATAAATTGTGTACAGCAGAAAGCACACTTCCTCTAGTTCTGATAGGAACTGATAAGAATATCACTGTAGAAACAACCACAAGAAAATATTTTTAAAATTATCCCCAGGCTGCAGTAAGAAGACTAATAAATTAGAAAAGCATATCTATAAGAAAAACAATGCTGTTTATTAGATCAATATTTATTACTGAACAAAACCCAAGCACAACCACTAGAGCTTTTGAACACACCAAATGCCTTGCAGGTGTGAATTAGAAGTAGCAAACCTCAAACTAGTATCAGTATAGAATTACACATCTAATTACCTAAAAATTAAGAGTACAGGTAACCTAGAATTAAAAATTTAAAAACAACAACAAAATGCAAAGACTTTATTTTTCTGGAAATTATTCTAACGACCACCTCCAAAAATGTTCATTTGTAAACAGTGTAAAAAAAAAACAATCAAACAAAAAAACCTTAAGTGGAAATAATTTTTCCACAACAGTTTAAACGTCCAGGTTCATTTTCAAGTTATGCACCACTTACTTAGTTTCCTCCAGATATTTACCTTGGCAGATCTTCGCTCATCAATAGGTAGAGATAATCCCTGAGTATATGGATCTACTTCACCAGTAGTCAGATAATTTTTCTACATTAAAAAAAAAAAATCATTCAATATATTTTAAAATATCAAATCTTACTTGCTAAACAGTTGCTAGGAATTACATTTTCTGAAATAAATCTGATCAACTTAATGAAATAAAGACTGAAGACAACCCTCACATTTTGAAAATGTAGGATGTTCTTGGAACACATGAATGAAGTGAAGTCAAGGAATGCGGAAAAGTAAAGGGCTTTGTCAAGCTTTAAGCTTGAGTTTGAAAGTGTTTGTCACTTCTTCCCTGTTACACTATTTCAAGGATTACATAAGCTGGTCTCTGTATATTAAAAAAATATTTTTTTTCAAAAAAACTCCACCATTACTCAATTCTCCTGTAAGCAAGTAGCATAAGCACAAGAATCTGTACAATCATAAGAGGAATTTTCCAAGATGCTACCTTCCTTAAGATGAAAAAATTGCTTTTTCTAACTGTAGAAAACTTATGTCTGACTCTTATTTTAACAGATGGAATCCCGCTAACACTAGCAGTCACCACTTTGCATCTCAACACTATCTGTTTTCTACAACAGCAATCCCCAAACTTTTGAGGGTAATGACTGTCCTGGTTTTGGCTGGGACAGAGTTAATTTTCTTCCTAGTAGCTGGTATAGTGCTGTGTTTTGGATTTAGCATGAGAATAGTGTTGATAACACACTGATGTTTTAGTTATTGCTAAGCAGTGCTTACACTGGTCAAGGACTTTTCAGCTTCCCATGCTCTGCCCGGTGCACAAGAAGCTGGGAGGGGGCACAGCCAGGACAGCTGACCCAGACTGGCCAAAGGGCTATGCCATACCATATGATGTCACGCTCAGTATATAAACTGGGGGGAGTTGGCTGGGGGGTAGTGATCGCTGCTCAGGGATGGGATGGGCATTGGTCAGCAGGTGGTGAGCAATTGCATTGTGCATCACTTGTTTTGTATATTCTTTTATCATTATTATTACTACTATTTTCCCTTCCTCTGCTGTCCTATTAAACTGTCTTTTTCTCAACCCACAGGTTTTACTTTTTTTTTTCCCCCCGATTCTCTCCCCCATCCCACCAGAGAGGGCTGGGGGGGCGAGGCAGTGAGCAAGAGGCCATGTGGTGCTTAGTTGCCAACTGGGGTTAAACCACAACAATGACCCACCACCAAATCTTGTAATTCCTTATGGACCATCAGTCACTTTCAGAACAGAACTTGCCGTTGAAAACACTATGTTGTTGCTCTACATAGCTCCCTGGGCTGCAGCTTGGGAACTAGGCTGCACAGCAAGTCAAAGTATCAGCCTTTCAAATCAAACACCAGTGCTGGAACAGGTCCTCAGCTTCCAGGTCTAGTGGCTTCTTCATACATCACTCATTTACTAAAAGCAACCCCAGGCAATTCTCAGTCAATCACCTATGTTTTATAAATCCGATTATCTTTAATAAAAAGATCGTCTATTTGTGTGGCACAGGCTGATGAGGGGAATGGGTTAGATACGGTATTTCACTACCATTGTTTCCTTCCATTATCTATGTCGTAATGTAGCTTAAAAGCTTAGAGGCATGTCAATAGGTAAGAGCGCTACCTGTTCCAGTACAAAACCACATCATTATGAATTATATTTCACAACTACACATTGAAAGATTTAAGGGATTTAATAACCATGCAAATATTCAAGCACTGAGTCAACTAGATTAATATGGAGAGCTAAATTATTATTACTAGAAAAAGTAAATCAGTTGTAATCCTCATTATTAAGTAATTCTTTTCACACTTTGAACACACCTGTAGAGATTACCTCTGATCTTAAAAAGGTATTTGCCAAAAATCAGAAGCTGATATGGAAACAGCATTTTCTACACAAGTGAGACTAAACAAGTATTAACCAAAATATTATCACTGTGAGAGCTGCTAAAAGTTGCATGGGGAAAAGAAATCAGAGATTGTTATCCTATCTCCTCCTCAGGCCTTACAAGCTTAATATAGCTAACGTGTACTACAAAAAGCAACCCTTGTAAACCTAAATTTGTAAAACTGAAGTTCAATTGAGAATAAAATACTAAAAGTTAATGTAAAAATTATATTACTTGTGTACTTTAGTGAGAATTATGAAACGTTAAGTTTTAACACAACATTCTAACTTTGAAAATAAACTGAAGTTTAAGATTAAACAAGAAGCAACAAATATATTAGCATCGTTTTGGTTAGAGGTTAAGAAGCCAGTTAATTCTGCTGTTGCTATTGTTATTCAGGAATTCTAGTGCATGCTTATATAGTTAATTTGTATCATATGCACGTTATTTAAAGCCTCAGAAAAAACAGAAGGTTGTGTTTCTACCATATTGCCTCCCGGTCCTTTACTGAAGTTGCTTAATTTGAACAACCTGGATGGACAGTGTTAAATTTGAAAATTATATATACGTGACACCATAATGATATAAATAATTAAAAATTACTGTAATTGAATGAAGCTTGCAAAAATGTGCCTCTGGTATTGTTTTTTTTCTCACAATACTTGTATTCTTGCATTCTGGCCACTAGATGCTGAATAACTGGCTCTACTGCTTTCCTAAGCACCACTGATGAGATTTCACAGTGACAGGGAAGAAAAAAGCCCTGATTCTGGTTTCAATGTCATATTATAATATTTTAGAATTTACGATTTTATTCCATCTTTGTAAAGTATGTATATGAAGAAAAAAAAATCTGAACTCATAACTTCGATGTAACTGATAAGCCTTGAAGCAAATGTCTACTAAAAGAAAAAAACTTTTGTAGAGTCAGCATTAGACAGCAACAACAGCAATTGCAAAGGAAAAAAGAAATCGACAAGTGTTTTAATATCTTATTAATGGAAAATAATAAATATAAGCAATCATTTTGCATAAAGCAAACAATGTTGTTAATCACAACTAATCACTACAGCATGCACAAACACACAAAGCACAAAAGAAGCAATGATTTTTTTTTTTTTTAAATTCAAAGAGCACAAAGCTTTCAAACAAAGCAAAAAGCAACTAATTTGAAGAAAAAAAAAATTGATATTGCAGGCACCCTACCTTTCTTTTTGCCTGTGAAATACCCTAAAAGTCAGGGAAAAGATACTATTCAAAAAGTGTCTTTCACTCAAAAATATTTGACTTAACAAAAAAGAATTCTTTTCTTAAAGCCAATCGATTCTTTCATTTTAAGAACTAAAGATAATTAGCATCTTCAGACAACAGAAATTATTTGGTTCCTGATTTTTTTTTCTGTTTGACTAAGAAGGGATACAGAATATTCCCAAGATTACGACACTTCATACATACCATTTCAATTTTACATTTACTGTGACATTCAATAAGTCATGCTAAGCGGAACAAAGCTTTTTTTTATTTCTAAAATTGAAAAGAAGCTGTTAAATGGAGTCATACTAATTACAGGAATATTCTTACCTGAATTACAGACCATAGAATACATAAGTGCTTAAGGAAGTAACAGATGATATTTTAAATTCTTAAGAAGAAACTAAGAAAGAAGTACAGACAAATAAATAAAAGTATTCAGAATAAAATGTACTAAGTAACATGTAGTCTCACAGCAATGAGATCTGTAGAAGCCTAAAATATATAACCTTTCCTAGTGGTGACATTTTGAAATTACTTTGACTCAAGTCTTTGAAATCAGCCATTGCTCATAATGAATGCCTTCTTATAAAGATTTTCCACAGATTTTATTAATTTTCATTCAATTAAAATGAGAGAGTCATTTTAAAAGACTCACTAAACTCAGGCAATCAGACAAGAGGCTTTACCTGAGAAAGATATCGCCTATAATCTTGTCGAAGTTCCTCTTTGAGTTTATGTTTTTTTCGTTCGTATTCTTCTCCAAGAGGTAAACTCAAGCCATAGTCACCTGAAAGTTTAACACCGTAAAATGTTATTCCACTGTTTTGTATTAATACAAAGCACATCCAGCAAAAGCTACATCTGGATTTTTATCAAACATCAGCAATGAAAAAAAAAGAACAATGCAACCAGTAATTACAAAACAGCTGCAATAAAAACCACTTTCTCTGTATGGGTAGTTAGGTGGAAAGCACAGAAAAATAGGCTGATTTTTGGATGTTAGTTTTCCTCTACTCCCTGCGCTTCTTCTCCCTACTAGAAAAAAAATGCAACATAAACTGAATGTATTTGGATAGTTTGACAAATAGTATAAAATAACCTAAATATTGTTGTCAATGTATGTTTCAAAGGAAATCTCCTTTGGCACATTAGTTTCCAAATTACACTGATATTTTAAGCTGTGCTTACCACACAATAGAAAACATACTTTGCAACTAGAAAGCAACAAGCTATTTGTTTAGCATGAAGCATGTGAAAAATATGTTGGCTTCCATACAACTAGAAGGAATCTGACCATATGATAATAATTTTTTTCTTTCCATCTCAGTGTTTTTAATTGTAGTAGATGCAAAACACGCATTTAGTCCTTTTCCAAGATCACTGTCAGGTCTCAGAACAGCTGCACTCTTAAAATATAATGCCATGCAAGTTGTTTGTTGTTCCCAAAATACATTTTAAAGTACTTTATAAGAAATATCCTCTGCCCCACAAGCCCACCTCTGCAGCCACTTTCACCACTCTCCACAGAGAGCTAGTGAATTCCACAAAACCACACAACAAGAGACACAGACTGCAACTCTTTGGGTTTTTTTCATTTCCTATGGTGCCTCTGAAAGCATTTCTACATCTTGTCGTCGATGTAAAATGAGTAGCAAGGAGTAAGAGGGAAGAGAGGGCTACTCAAGATTTACTCTTATATCAGTCCAAATTTATTGCATGGTACTTTGTCTGACTCCAGTATTTTAAATGTTTAGGGCATTAATCGATGTCTGTACAGTAAAAATGACACTACATAAATGCTGAAAATTGCTCACTTGGGAATCACTCTGCTACTGAAACAGAAAAAAGGTTGAAATATACTTAGTAAAAAAGGGCTTAGCTGGCTTGGCTTGAGATAGTTTCAGCTAAGTCAGAATGTATCCTCGCAAGCCAAAACAGGAGTCAGACTGCTCTTCTGTAGAACCAAAGGACCTAATACCTGATTAAATATGTCATACGCTATTTTGAAACGGCTTGCAGAGTCCAGCTACTAACCAAAATCTGCATGGGAGCTGCTTCTGCAACCTGCAAGTTACTTTTCTCCTAATTTTGCACATGGTAAGTGTGAGTTCTGTTAAAAAACAATGTACCCTTTCAACCCTCAAAAAAGCGGTAAGTGTAAAGAAGAACAGAATACAGAAGAGGAAATGGTTTGTTTCAGCTACTTGCTCTTGCCTTTTATTTTCATGTGAAATTATTGTTGGATTAACTATAGGAAACCAAGAAAAAAAATCAAAAGCAACTAACATGTCAGAGTGAAGATTCAGTAACTTCACAGAGGTCAGTAAAATTCAGTACAGAAAAAAAATCAGTGAGAATCAAGTGCTTTAATTCAAATATGTGAATTATTCAAACAAAAGAGGGTTTAAAGTTAATTCTATTACAGAGGAACTTTTTTTGGCCACCAGAAAACCACTGAGATAACAATTATGGGTAGTGATTTAGGAGATACTTGAAAACTACCTACTTCATAAACTTACTTTAGGAGAGCCTAGCAGGGCAAAAATACTCCAGTTAACATACATTCATCCTAATTTCACGCATAATTTTTCTGAATTCCTCTATCGGAATACGAGATATACTTTCTTTTTCATTGTTTTTCTGCTTTTGTTTATTCTGTATTTGCTGTATTTATTTGCCATTTCACATTCTGTTAATCACACACGATCACATTGACAACTTTTTTTTTTTTTAGAAAAAAGTTAAGATTTTAAACGCATTTTTACGTATAAGACTGCATGCATTTAATATGTTGAGAAATAACTATAACTTCATTCAGCCTGATTCTCAACACTACTGCTAGAACTATAGAACATACTTTGCAGCTACCAACAAACAAATCCCTGTCTAATTTAATCCAAAGGAAATTATGTTGCTTTAAAGCAGAACCAGCCAATAATATCAACAACCATCCACTGATAGCCAAATGTGTTCAGCGCCCAAATTACTGTCATAGAATGTGCTGGGTTTGGCTGGGATAGAGTTAATTTTCTTCATAGTGGCTGCTATGGGGCTGTTTTGGATTCGTGCTGGAAACAGTGTTGAGAATACCGGGATGTTTTTGTTACTGCCGAGCAGTGCTTACACAGACTCAAGGCCTTTTCTGCTTCTCACCCCACCCCACCAGCGAGGAGGCTGGGGGTGCACAAGATGTCAGGAGGGGACACAGCTGGAACAGCTGACCCCAACTGACCAAAGGGATATCCCATACCATATGACGTCATGTTCAGTAATAAAACTAGGGGGGTGGTTGGTGGTGAGTAATTGTTTTCATTTACATCACTTGTCTTTCTTGGGTTTTATTTCTCTCTGTTATTTTCCTTTTCATTACAATTTATTAATTATTATTCTTTTATTTCAATTATTAAACTGTTTTTATCTCAGCCCACAAGTTTTCTCACTTTTACCCTTCTGATTCTCTCCCCCCATCCCGCTGCAGGGGGGAGTGAGCAAGCAGCTGTGCGGTGCTTTGTTGCCAGCTGGGGTTAAACCACAACATAGCAATACCTACTTGGTGCTTTTCATTTAAGACCACCTGGATGCCCCTCATCTGCAATACTTCATCATGTGTGTTACTATATTTAGGTGTCAACAGTTAAGTCCAATTTATAATAATAAACACAACATGACATGTGCTATTATAGCTCTCCAACAAGAGATAAAATTATTTTAATATTAAAATAGTTTAACTGTTGTGTAGTGGTCTGTCACAGCCATTGGGATACTACCTACTGTGTTCTATTTTCTGTATCATATGTTTCCACAGTTAAGCAAAGAATTATCAACACCAGGACTAACCTGCTGATCATAATAAAACTGCCAAAAAGGTGAGGTTGATACTTATTCAGGTGCTGTCCTCTAACCAAGTTTATTCATTACGACTTCTGACAGCAAGGAATACTCAATTATCATTTCAGGTCATTTTTAGTGGTTTTCCTGTAAAGGTTTTAGAGGAGCTAGCCTTGTTGATGGCTGGAAGTTCTACTTATACAACATCCTCATAAAAACCCATGGTTTTATTTATGCAGCCAAGATCAGTTCAGGCCCCCAGATTCACAAGCTCAGGCTCTGTTTTTTAAGACATGCACTTTTTTGCTCACAAATTCTATTGAAATTATAGAGGGAACATAACATTAAGTTTAGCAGGAGTACTTATTTAAAAGACAGATTAGATTGGTATTATGTAAACAACATCAAATATCCATTGACGTATCTTCTTTAAAACAAAAGCACAGCTTTTACTCCCACTGGAAGCTGCAGAATTACACCAGAATTACAGTAACCATGGTATAAAAATTAATGAGGCACAAAAGCAAAGTGTCTACACATGAAAGAAGAGAGTTACCTACCGACAAGAAGTAGGACACAGAAAAGCTTTAAAGCTGTCAAGACAAACCTGAGCTACGCAAGTGTAACTAAGGAAAAACAGTAGTGCCTACAGAAAGGAGATGGTAAGACAAGTAAGGAAAGATGGCACATTACAGAAACAGTAAAATGGAGAAAGGAACACTATCACGCATTTCAAACAGAAATCACAAAGAACACAGAGAAAAGAAGAAAATAGGACAATATATATTTTTAAATAAAACAGTGATTAAATCAATAGTCACAGCAAAACAAATCTAACCATTTCACTTAGTTAAGATTTCAACCAAAACTAAGTGCTTCTTCTTTCCTTGTATAATAAATGACTACATTATAACAAAATTACAAAAGCAATACAATCAGTTTAGTACTCTATGCCTAAACATTTAAAAGACACTTAGCATTAAAAGAAAAATTAGTTTAACTGTGTGCATTTTAGCCAAGTTGGACTAGGACTCTTAAGCTTAGAGGCTGAAAGAAAAGGCATCCTTACTTCCCTGGCACAAAGTACAGGGAACGTATCCTTTTGCAGTAAAGTCCAGATGAAAGATGGACTTCCACGGCTTTTTTGCTCCACCCAAATACAACAGGAAAGGACAGATCATCTATCAAGGACTGGCAAGCAGCTTTTTGTTTTGTTTTTTTGTTTTGTTTTTTTTTTAAATGGAGCTACCTTTACAAGAAGAAAAAGAAAGTGCTTGGCATATTTTCCTTATTCAAAAAAAGGTATAACTACAAAAAAAAATTCCATACAATCCCAAGACTGAAGAATTGGTATGCACTTGAATTATAATGATCATCTTATGATTAAAAATCCAAAGTAGTAATTCCCTTCCAAAAATTCTCAAAGGTAATTAAATGCTACTTAAATCTAGAAGACATATAAAAAAAAAAAATACTATACCTGAAGGATAGTTCTGTTGACTGTTTGGAGGTATATTTTCTTTAGCCATGGAGATTAACATTTTGCTAGTCTCAGAAAGCTTCTCTGATTCCTTATTCTGAAAGCAAAACAAAATGCTTTGCTGCATTCACAGGGTAAAAGGAACATCACATGTAAGAACAATATTATTAACATAATTTTTAGCACTGGAGAACAGAGAGATTGAAAGTGATGCTGGATTAACACATTAAGCAAGTTACACATTTCACTAATGCTACCAAAAAAGTAGTTCTCCTCTACAACAAAGAAATTATCATTTCAATTTATTTCAATATATTTCATGTTGTCCCTCGGGACAACTGAGGGATCAGGCCCAGCCAGCATGGGTTTATGAAAGGGAGATCCTGTTTCACTAACCTGGTCTCCTTCTATGACAAGGGGACCCGCTTAGTGGATGAGGGGAAGGCTGTGGATGTTGTCTACTTGGACTTCAGTAAGGCCTTTGACACTGTCTCCCACAGCATTCTCCTGGAGAAGCTGGCTGCTCACGGCTTGGATAAGTGCACTTTGCGCTGGGTTAAAAACTGGCCGGATGGCCGAGCCCAGAGAGGGGTGGTGAATGGAGTCAAATCCAGTTGGCGGCCGGTCATGAGTGGTGTTCCCCAGGGCTCAGTATTGGGGCTGGTCCTGTTCAACATCTTCATTGATGATCTGGATGAGGGGATCGAGTGCACCCTCAGTAAGTTTCCAGATGACACCAAGTTGGGTGGAAGTGTCCATCTGCTGGAGGGTAGGAAGGCCCTGCAGAGGGACCTGGACAGGCTGGATCAATGGGCCCGGGCCAACTGTATGAGATTCAACAAGGCTCAGTGACGGCTCCTGCACTTGGGTCACAACAACCCCATGCAACGCTACAGGCTGGGGGAGGAGTGGCTGGAGAGCTGCCTGGCAGAAAAGGACCCGGGGGTGTTGGTTGACAGCCGCCTGAACATGGGCCAGCAGTGTGCTCAGGTGGCCAAGAGGGCCAATGGCATCCTGGCCTGTATCAGGAATAGTGTGGCCAGCAGGACCAGGGAGGTGATTGTGTCCCTGTACTCAGCATTGGTGAGGCCGCACCTCGAGTACTGTGTTCAGTTTTGGGCCCCTCACTACAAGAAGAACATCGAGGTGCTGGAGCCTGTCCAGAGGAGGGCAAGGAAGCTGGTGAAGGGTCTGGAGCACAAGGCTTATGAGGAGCGGCTGAGGGAGCTGGGGTTGTTTAGTCTGGAGAAGAGAAGGCTGAGGGGAGACCTTATTCCTCTCTACAGCTACCTGAAAGGAGGTTGTAGCGAGGTGGGTGTTGGTCTCTTCTCCCTAGTAACAAGTGATAGGACGAGAGGAAACGGCCTCAAGCTGCGCCAGGGGAGGTTTAGGTTGGATATTAGGAAAAACTTCTTCACCGAGAGGGTGGTCAAGCATTGGAACAGGCTGCCCATGGAAGTAGTTGAGTCTCCATCCCTGGAGGTATTTAAAGAACGGATAGATGTGGTGCTCGAGGACATGGTATAGATGGACTTGGCAGTGATAGGTTGACAGTTGGACTCAATGATCTTAAGGGTCTTTTCCAACCTTGACGATTCTATGATTCTATGATTCTATGTCATGAAGTATGTTGACAATATATATTGTGATTTATGTCATAAACCACATGTCATAATCCACAATTGTTTCATAGTTTAACACAGCTGTTCCCTGAAACTTTCACCACACAGCTTAGGACTTTATTGAGCTATAGGCTGGGAACACTCTCCTCTTTAAACTTGCTCTGAGCAGAGGAGGCAAAAATAAAGGAAGCCCAACTCCTCACAGCTCCCTAAAAATTACCTTTCTGGAGTGAATTAATAAAACTTCCTGGAGAGAATTATTGTAACTAGGTAAAAATACTTATATTACCCAAAGAAGGGGAAAGATCAATTCTCATAACCTTCTGATGAAACCAAGAAGGGCATGAAAACTCAGTATTATAATTGCTGTTAAAAGCTCAAGCTGTTTGGGGCTTTGTAATTCAAACAACAGATAAATCAAAACTCCTTTTTTTACTAAGAACTTTAGTTAATTACCATAACACTTAGCTAGCTTGAATTATTTAGATACAGCTTTTTGCCAGGTACTGGCAGTATTAAACAACTTAATGGTGATCTGCAAATGATAAAATCTTTATACCTTTACAATTAGGTACTAAAATTTCTAACAGGAAAATTGTGATAAGAAGAGAATCTGTTTAATTGATTGGATTAAGTAATTTGCCTTTTATATTTCCTAGTTTCCGTAACAGAAATTTTGAGGATATTTATACCTTCCATCCCCATCCCAACACCCATGCTCTGGAGTGGGCAGAGAGCATACCCCTGCTAGTCAGCTTCCCTAGGGAGGGGGGAAGGAACAATGATAACCATTTACAAGAGTTTTCCCGCTTGAAAAATACAAATGTTACTGTGTATGCCTGGTGGCAAACAGGTAAAAATCTACATAAATACAGATACAAAGTATTTAAGTTAGAAATTACTTTGAATAGATAAATCTTTAATATATACTTTAAATACAGTTTTAAGAGCACAATAAAGCCAAGCTTAAATCAAGACCCTAGCAATAGAAGCGTTTAAATTCAGGAAAACTATTTAATACTCTTACCCTCATTTCCATGTAAGGTGGATCATTTTCAAGTTCTGCCTTATCTTGTGCCAACTTGGCCTTCTGATCTTCAATAAATTTGTCTAAATCAACTGCCATCATTTCTAAAGTTACAGAAAAGACATAGAACATTGCATCAGAACCTCAAAAATTTAAAGCTCAATTATAGTTGCTTAAGACAGTAGTTAAGTAATACTCAAGTTTCTCTCTCAGAACTACAAGCCTTAAGATGTTTGCTGGGTCAACCAAACACCTGACTCAGGAAACCCATCCATGGAGATTACTTGATGTTTCATGAGAGAGAAAATTCAAAGATTCCAGGTTACAAGACTGAAGATATTTCTCTAATCTTTTTTTCTAACTTGGTTAAAGTGTTTTGTGTTTTTTTTTTTTTTTAACTGCAAGTCTATCAATGGCCCCTCACTACAGACTAGCACGAGCTTATTGTTAGTGAATTATAAAATCAAAATTAGACAACATAACAAAATAAACAGGATAAAGGAATCGTTAGACAAAAAAGTACAAAAGTGCAAAATACACGTATACTCTAAAATAAAGACTAAATCATACAAAAAATTCTGTGCTTAACTTGCTATCTTGCGAAGTCTTAAAAATCATGAAGCTTATTAAAAAAATCACAAAAAACAAAGGAAAAAACTACAAAAAAAACCCACAAAACACAAGATACATGCATAGTGTTTCTGGAGTTGGAGCCAACAGTGTATCATTACCTCCTGTACCAATAAAACAGCAGAGGCAATAAGAACAGCTACAATTCTGCAATACTTGTAAGATCGTGGATATCAGGCAGCATTGACTTGCAATCAGAGAAGCCACTCATATGTAACAAAACATGTACTGAGGAACAGCTGATTACCTCTCTTCCATTAGTTGTGCATCTTGCCTGTTTAACTGAAAGCCCTTCAGAGCAGAAATGTTAGCATCTTATTTGTGCAACTTATTGTATATTGCTGCTCCTAGATAACCTCGTACTAAAAATTAAAGTGAATCAAATTCATGACAATGGAACTGTACAGAAGTTAAGGCACACACTCAGACTTTGAATATTCTTTGTTTGAATAGTCTTGTCAGAACTAAAAATATTGCAAAGCTGCATACTAAGTAACCATGGCAAGAAGAAAGACAAAAACAAAAGGAATGACTGCATACAAGCCTACTCATCCTCATCTCCACTCAGCATTTTCACCAACTCCACTGCAGGAGAAGTTTTGCAAAACCAAGCCTACAGACCAAAAATCCATATTTAAAAATCCATGCTTAAAGGAAGCATGAAACTGAGAAGAAAATTATGACCCTCAAACCCCTCTAATACTACCCATACAACTTAAGCAATAGGATTGCTTATGCAGGTTCCTAAGCAATCCCATCACAGCCGGTATCTAAACTCAGATTGTACAGCAGCTTTATTGAGGCAAATTCAGTATCTTTCTAAAGCCTACAGACTGTATGAAGTAAACCATAGTCCAATGACAAAAGTATATTAGAAAACACTTTCAGGAAGAGGATCAAAGAATTTAAAAAACAAAACAAAACAAAAACCACCTCACAAAGACTAGCAGAATAAGATACTACACAGGTTAACATAAAACAATGTGTCCAGAGAGACTGAGATAAATGCTTACTGGAAGTAAGATGAAGAGAAAAAAATGTCAAACTTCGATTAAATAAATTCAAGTAATTGCATGCTAACTTAATTTAAGGAATACAGCTGCTTGATGTATTCCTTAAAATGTATTCCTTTAAACTTTTTCCTCTTACATTAATGCTATTTTTTGATTCATAATATAAAATTATAATATTGTTACAACGGAGGTAGAACTAGGACAACCTATTTACAACTCCTAGTGGTAATACAGGACAATCAATTCCCAAAATAAATTCCCCCATCTGATTTGTCCTAAATCTTTAATCTCATTAGTTTTGCATACTGAAAAAGGATAAAAGAAATCTAAAAGAGGGTAAGTTTCCAGGCACTGATAAATTTCATTTAGCATATTAGGTTACACAAGAATAATGAAAGAAACACTGTTCTAAATGTGTGAAACAACTTGTCATACTAAAGAATTTAGAAGTTGGTCTCATCACCTATCCAGTGCTGCATACCCACCAAGAGCAAAATTACCACATGCAGAAGGAGGGACTGTGAGAAGCCTTCCCAGAAGCTCGCTGACTGTAACATCTGCATTTCTTACCTCTGTTTACAGTAATATTTATAAACTCTAGAACTGTTTCCAAATCATGGTATTGGAATGGTACCAAACCTATTCTGAGAGACTGTATCAGGAAAGGAATATTTGCAGTATATTTTCTGTCTAGTACAAGGAAGACAATGAATATTCTAGCATTCTGCACTCCTAACATATTGCTCAAAAGAGCAATATAATAAATTAAAAAAACAAAGACAAGACAGTTACAGTTGAACTACACAGGCAACTCAATTGGTGTGAAGAAAGCTTACAACTCCAGGCCTTGGAGAACACTAAGACGACTAATGCCACAGCACTGTTGATTCAGCATACCTTTAATACAGCTAAATAGCCAGGAAAAGCAGCAAAATGCCTCTTAGAAAATAGCTGGACATTTTATGTCCTACTTCTTTCTGCTTGAGTTGATCTTCTAAAATATGCACGAGTGCAAACTTTATAAGATAAGTGAAAAGGGTATATTATACTGAAAGAAAATGAAAGACAGAAAAAAAAATCAAAAATTCTTACATATTCTAAGCAAAAGACTGACAATTTGAATGTGATGGATACACTGCTAAGTTCAGAAAATATACCAGTATGTAAGCAAGTACCTTACTGAATATTAATCAGTTTTATTGTATCTGTATCAAGTGAAGAGATCATGAATAATCACAATGAAAAAAAAAAGAAACAGTACACTTCTATCTGAAAAGAGTGCTACCACAGTCCCCAGTTACACAGTGAAGTATATTGGAGGTGACAGCACTAAACTCACAGCGAACTGTTAACTTCAAACTGGCTTCACATGACTGCACAAACATACCGAGGTACCGCTTGCCACTATAAAACCACTTCAATTCAAAATAAAATAATCTATTTTCAGTTTAGCAATGTGTCTGAATGCATTTTGTGCACTCCTAGACCCTTGCAGTTATTACTAGCAAAAGCAAGAGATTCAAAACTAAGTTTGGAGACTTTGCTCCACGGGCACGTGCATAGAGCAAAAAGGAAAGTCAGAACATGCTGTAAACATTTGAAAACTAAAGGATAAACCATATGCCCCCCAAATGACAAGGTGCAAATAACATATTTTTCATGTTTTTTGGAAAACAGAATATTTTGTAAATACTATTTTTTTAAAAAAAAGTTTGATAGCATAGATCTATCAACACTTCCATCTTTAAATCTTGGATGTACTTGCATTCCCAAAACATTGTATTATTCAAAGTGGAATTACATTAAACATACTGCTGCTATACACTCAACTACTGTCTGAAAGCATCCCATAAAAAATACATTTTATACACTTTTCCTTTCAAGAAGATTTTAATTTTTCATAACCTTTTTTTGCTTTTAAACTGGAAGTTTTCACAAAAGCAACTTCGAATAACTACAGTGTCAGCCAGGTAGACTTCAACTTAACCAAATATACCAGGCAATAGAAAGCATATAGATATTCAAGAAAATAAGTCAAGTTTGAACATTATATTTTTATTAGATCTATGCCCAAAAAGAGTTAATGCAAGTCTCTGTATTCGAGACATTCGAAACATCTACTTACGTATGTATTGTATCGTAAGTACTACATCTATCTGCATGTTGTGTATCTACTTTATCATCTAAAGCAATGTTTACTGTGTTCCTTTTTATTCTTTCCCTTCCCCTCCTATTTGTTCAAGAAAACAGGGCACAAAATTTAAAATCAGCATGTGTAAGTAGACAGACTTCATCTATTCTGTGCCACAATAATACTAAAACGACATCAGGAAAAGTGGCAAAATGGCAATTCCCATCCATACCAACTGCAGCAAGGGTGGGAAGGAGGGAATTGCTTTAAAAAAGCAACTGTATGCCATGTTTAGTAATTGTACTTGCAGATTATATGGTCGCATAATCGTTTCATTGAGAAATATTTTTCACCCAAACCTCCTCAGCTCTCAGGACAGCCAGCACTGGCTGCCTCTGTGAATGGCATTTAGAATAAGCTCTTGCTGTCAGAGACGTGCTTCCCGCACCTTTCACCTTCGTTTCTTTTCAATTTTTATCTGAAAAAGCACCAAGAAATCCAGGGTCTGGATGCTCACAATTAATAAACTCTAAAACAACACGAGTTTTTCGTAACTGTGAAGGCAATTAACCCTCAAAACAACCAACCAACAAGTTTTGTGAGCTGCTTCCCCTCGCCATAAGGGCTTATCCGCTTTTCCAGAACACGGGCTCTGATCCAAAAAGACGTTAATTTCGGGAAACCTTCAGAGCCAGATGAGATGTATTTCCCCAAGCGTGACAGCTCGGGGAAGGGCCTCTCCCCCGGCCTCCCAACCTCCCTCCTCGGCAGCATTCCTCAGGCAGCCCCGGGAGCACCGACCCCCCCCCACACACACACACACCTCGGGCCAGGTGTGAGGCGCTGTCGCCCACCCGAGAGGACGATCGCGGGAGGCTGTGGGCCCGGGGGGTGGGGGGGAGGCGGAACTCGGGGCTCGGCCCCTTTAAGGAGCGCGGCGCCGTTGTTAGGCAACGGCCGCGCAACAAACGGCTCCCGCCGGAAGGCCCCGCTGCCCTCTCAACCCCCCCCGCCGGGACGCCCAGGCCTGGCACCGTGGGTCCCGGCCCGCAAGCGGCTCACCGGGGAGGGAGAGGGGGCCCGGGAGGCGGCGCAGGGAGCGTTCGCTCCCTGCGCCGCCTCCCGGGCTCCTCTCCCTCCCCGGTGAGCCGCCGATGTCCCGCCCGCAGCCGCTCGGCAGCCCGGACTGCGGCGGGAGGGTTCCCGGTCGCTGTCCCCATCGCAGCGCTCACCGGCGACCGCCGCTCTCTCCGCGTCCACGCGCGCGTTACCGCCTTCCCCGGAAACCGGCGGGCGGCGCCGAGCAGCGCCCCCTGCTGCTCCGGAGGGCGGCGCGACGCGGCCCGTCTGCCCCGCCTCCTCCCCGGGTGAGGGCAGGGCCGCGCTGGCGCGGCTGGAACCGGGGAAAGGGAGCGGGGAGGGAGGCGGCGGCGGCCTCCCCCGTCTCGCCGTGAAGCACCGCTTGGCCGGGCGGCGGCGGGGAGGGAGAACGCACTGCGACCCCCCCTCCAGCACTCGTGTCATGCTGTAACGGGAGCACGCCGAGCCGCCCCGCAGCCGCTCTGCTGACCCGGCCCAGGCGCAGAGCCCGGCGCCACCGCTGGGGGCCCGGCGCCGCCCGCCCCGGGCCTGCGCGGACCGTACCACCGCCCTCCGCCTCCCCCCCCGCCTCGCTTGGTTCCGCCGGCGGCCCGGTGCGGCGGTGAGGCGGGCCGGGGCCGGGCCCAGCGCGGGGGGCGATGGCGGCGGCGGCGGGGAGCGGCGCCTCCGGGAGCGGGATGGCGCAGAAGACGTGGGAGTTGGCCAACAACATGCAGGAGGCGCAGAGCATCGACGAGATCTACAAGTACGACCGCAAGCAGCAGCAGGAGATCCTGGCGGCCAAGCCCTGGACCAAAGAGTGAGTGAGAGCGGCGCCGGGCCGGGCCGGGCCGGGCGGAGGGGGCGGAGGGGCGGGCGGGCGGGAGGCGAGGGCCCGTCGGCGGCGCCGTCCCTGATGGCTTCCGCCGTCCCTCTCCCGCAGCCACCATTACTTCAAGTACTGCAAGATCTCGGCGCTGGCGCTGCTGAAGATGGTGATGCACGCCCGGTCAGGGGGCAACCTGGAGGTGATGGGGCTCATGCTGGGCAAGGTGGACGGGGAAACCATGATCATCATGGACAGCTTCGCCCTGCCGGTGGAGGGCACCGAGACTCGCGTCAACGCGCAGGCGGCCGCCTACGAGTACATGGCTGCGTACATTGAGAACGCGAAGCAGGTAAGGAGGAGTGGCGGAGGCTGTGTCTCCCCCTCCGTGGTGCGGCTGTGGATCTTGTAAGCTCAGGAACGTGTTGTGGAGTTTGCAGGCTTCCCCGCCTCCCGCGGTGATAAAGTGGCTGGCCGGTTGCCCTGTTCCTTCTCAAACGCGGCCAAGAGAACTGTGTCAGCAGCAAAGAACACTGACCCCTCTCAGCGTTTTCGCAGATAGGTATTTCCATGTCTTACAGTAGGTCATCAAGTACTGGATTCTCCTTTCCTTTATAAATAGTAGGTCATCAAGTACTGGATTCTCCTTTCTTTTATAAATAATTTTCATCGCTCAGGAGGTGTTTTTGTGGCCGCAGCTGGTGGCTTGCGGGTGGAACAAGGAGGGGGTGTGTTTCTAAAATAATGGATATAATACACGTTTCTAAAAACAGTATGCAAAATTAAATATAAAACGCATATGTGTCAGAGATACTTACTAGTTGTAGATCAGGAATACGACATTTATTCTTACCTTCTTGCTTTCTGAAGTCTGACTGCATAGCCATGCTGCTATAAAAATAAAGACATTTGTGAAGAAAAGGCCAATGAAGGCATAAGTAAGTTTCAGCGCAACTTCATTATTCATATTTATAATTTGGAAATTTAGATGAACTGACTCAAATGTCTGTTCCCCTTCTTTGTCACCCTGTATTCAGAGATCCATGTCATATTAAGCCTGACTATGTAGTAAAATTCTCACATGCAGAAGGATAACAGAAATATGAATCCGCTCTTTGGCTGATGTAGAAACCAGCACGGCACATCAGAGCACCTGCTGGCGTGCTTCTTCCAATACAGGGCAATCCTATACTTTGAATGTTTACCGTTTGATTTTTCTTTAATCCTCGCAGGATTTTAAACCAGCTGAAATTAGAGACACCTTACTTATTCAGTGCAGATAACAGAGCAGTATTTGGGTTATTTTGGAGAATTGTACTTACATTCACAGCCTTATATACAGTTAGAGATATTTAAATACATGTGAATTAGGTTGGATCGTAACATCCGAAAAGAGTAAACATAATCCAGAAGTAGGTATATTCTGGGACTTTTTTAATAATTCATCCCTGCTTATGAGAAAATTTAGAAATAATTTATTTAATCTAGTTCCTTTTACCTGGAACGTATTAATGTCATGATGCTAATATTGTTGTTGCAGAAAAGTAGGTAACTTGAAAAGATGTCTTTATCTAAAGACATATTCATACTATCCAGTTCTTAGGTAGAAATAATGGGTTTCAAAATAGTAAGTATATAGCTTAAAATTAGTATTTTTTTATATACAATTAGTTCATCTTATGTTTAAAACAGTCCCGGTTTATGTAGGAGTACTCATATGATAGGAAATGTTTTCTCCAGTTGTTTATATTGTACAGTTTTATCTATACTTGGCTTCACAATTTTGAAATGGAACTTGTGTGCAAATATAACAACTCAGCTTTACTGGTGCTCTGGCAGAGTTTGCATGCTGGCTGTTCCACATTTGATCTTGGCAAGCAGTTGTTCCTGGAATAACTCTTTTTAATATTAGATTGCAAGTTGATATATTCCCCTGCATAAGTACTTTACAGATGCCAGTGTTCCAATTATTTGCTTCTCCGTGGGCAGGATCTGGTGTTAATACAGTCAAAATGTGTTATTTGGCTTTGAAAAATAACACATTCTTCAGTGTTTTGTTGGTCTCTCCTTCTCTATTATGGGAGATGTAAAGAAAATATTTATGTTATTCACTATTCAAAAATAATATAAATGTTCCATTCAGTGGGAAGTTCATCTTAACATTTTTCTGATTTAACCTCCCTGACATATTCAGTATTTGGCAAAACCAAGCAGGTGATGCATCCAAACACGCAACTCTCAATTAAGAACTGGCATGTAGGGTCATATCAAAATTACTCAACTCAGTATGGAACAGCCAGTAAGCAATTCCTGAGAGAGGATTACAAAACCAAGTGCAATGGGTG
Source organism: Platalea leucorodia (assembly GCF_965183815.1). Classification (NCBI taxonomy): domain Eukaryota; kingdom Metazoa; phylum Chordata; class Aves; order Pelecaniformes; family Threskiornithidae; genus Platalea; species Platalea leucorodia. The sequence continues at coordinate 38,262,144 of NC_138823.1, forward strand.
TTTTTTCTCCTGAGTGTGTGTTTGTTTTTCTTCCAGTATTTGTAGAGATAGCCAGGGGTATTATTTGGAAACTCCTATTTTGAGTTTTTTGACCTTAAAAATCTCAAAAATCATCTTTTTGGCTTTCACAGCATGCTCTGGCAATAATTTCTGTCATTTTTGGTGTTAGAAAACATGCGCCTCTGAAGTTATTTTTTAAACCTAGCAATAATTTCTCTATATGCCTGTGAGATGTGTTACTGTACTAAATAATGAACGTTCATTCTCTGCTGACATACCATGCATTATATGAGGTTATATATACTTATGTCATATCCACCTTAAGAAATGTCTCTTCCACGCTGAGGAGTCCCAGCTTACTTACCCATCTCACCGTGTGGAGCCTGTTCTGTACTTCAGCTGTCCTTGAAGAAGTAGCTCCTGTCTCCTTGAAGTTTTTTGTTCTGTGGTAGTAGCTGTAATAGAGAATGCTAATACTACAGACTGTATGGTTTCTAGAAAATAGTTTAGCAAAATAAGGTGTATGTTTAGTATTTAGTTTAGTTTTAGTAAGTTAGCAAGGCAAGGCTGTGTGTGTATTCCTTATCCTCTCACCGTGTTGTAGTATGCTGGAAGGCCCAATAGAGGGCAGCTGACACTTTGGGAATGGAGATTAACCCTGGGTTTGTTTTCCGTCGCTGCTGTTAGGTTGGTCGTCTAGAAAATGCAATTGGCTGGTATCACAGTCACCCTGGCTACGGCTGCTGGCTCTCCGGGATCGACGTCAGTACCCAGATGCTTAATCAGCAATTTCAAGAACCCTTTGTAGCAGTGGTTGTAAGTACTGGCTGATAGTTGATAAAACTGCATAGCCAATTATGTTGAGGGGGGTATAATTTTTAGATTTCTGTCTGTTAACATTCTAGTAGTGTGTATTTTGCACGATGGAAGTGTTAGATCTAAATTTTAAATTGGTATCGCTCCTTTTGCTTTGCTGGCCATATACTGGTCAAACCAGTAGTATTGCTTACCAAGGCCACTTTCACTGCACTGTTGCAGGTATGGTAGCTCTGTACAAGTCCATACGTTACTCTTAAAGTTCTACTTGGTACTTTTGCAAAAAAATGTATTGAGCAATCCATATTCAACTCCTGCAATAGAACAAAAATCTTTTTCTTTTGTTCTCTTCCTTGCTGCTTCTGTCAAAACAGAGCAGAGCATGTTCACAGGGTTCTGTTACTTTGCATCTAAAATGCCTTTTAAATTAAACCAGTGGCATAGTACAAGGTAGAAGACACTAGGAAATCTATCTTTGAAGAAAAAAATCTGAAGAAACTCTGTGAGCCCTTCAGCATCTGCCAGGCTACAGGTCACATTTGAAACCAAAAGTATTATTTTAGATACTGCTTGTATAGTCATTGCTGCTGAAGGAAATAAAGGAAAAAAGACTGAAATGAGTCAGAAAGAAGGAATATAACTCTGATGGAAGAATTACATTAGAAAAGGATAAATCACCCTTAAGAAGTATTTCCACCATGTGAGTTCTATGTTATGACATAATTTCACAGATTAAGAACACTTTCCTTGGGACTGTTTTTTTGTTTGGTTTTTTCATTTTCTTTCTTTCTTTCCTTTTTTTAATTACTTTTAATATTAAACACGGAGTTAGTAAATATGTTAGCAAAGAGATTTGTTCATTGGTTTCTTGTATTTTCCACCAAAATACAGCAGATCACATAATACTGTTTCTTACCTCTAGTGGTTATGAGATTAAAATGCAGATTTTTTTTTTTTTATTATTATGGTTTATTGATTGCTCTTAAGTGCAATTTCTTTAGAGTATTTGGGAAATAAGGAAAATGAGTTTGAAAAAATGGTCCACAGAAGGGTATTGATATTCCCATCTTTTTAGGGAGTCTCATACCAACAGATGCCAACTGAAAAAGTACTGTTTATGACAAAACTAATACAATTTGCACTAATTACATTTCTGAAATACAATTACTGTGAAGTTAATTTACGCTTGTAATAATTTATAAGATGCATATAACAAGCATTACCTGTATTTCTACAGATTGATCCAACAAGAACAATATCTGCAGGAAAAGTAAATCTTGGAGCATTTAGGACATATCCTAAGGTAAATAGTGAAAATTACCTAGTGTGTAATCACTAAACTGTCTTTAAATGAGTAATAGATCGGTTTTAAAGATTACTACAGTTCGATCATCTGACAGTTCGATTTGCTGTGCTGTACTGTATGTCATTGTTCATTCTAAAAGAAAGATGTGCTTATATGCTGCTTATGGCATGTCTTTGGATATTGATTACCTTTACAAAGGGTGACTTCTAGTTTCTTTTTCATAGATTTTTGGCAGTGTTAAATCAAATAGACTGTCTAGTGGAGCTGTCCTAAAATTATATAGCTCAATATAGACATTTTTGTAGGTAGCATTCATCAAAATAGATTTATGTTAATTCTTCTCTGTCATTTTTTTAGACCTAAAACCAAATGGTAATAGCATGTTTTATATGTTGTAATCTGCTTTTCATTTTAGAAAAGCAAGATTCAAAACGATCTACTTAACTGTTTCAAATAAATATTAGGAATCTTTGCAATATAACATACAAAAAAAACAAGTTAATTGAACAACGTGGAAAGGTTAGGCTAAAAACTGGGAAATCACATAGATACTGGAGATCTAGATCTCCAAATGCAGTCTTTCGTTTATACTTCTGGCAGAGATATAACTGTGCTATTTAATTTCAGTCTAATAAAGTTCAGGTATATCCTTCAAATTTCCAGTTATTGAGTGATCAAGAACTTTAGGCTGACATCCAGTAGAACTGTAATTAACAAAAATGTTTGTGAGAGGTTCCCAGTTGCATTCAAGCATTATTTTTGTGATGACAAATACACAAGAGATCATCTTACAACAGTTTGTGATTCCGGAGAATATTCACTTCTCTAGGCAAAACTACTTCATAAATACTTCCAGAATTTTGAGCAGGGAGAGGAATCCTGCACCTGAAAACCAAATCCTATACAGAAAATGCACGTTAGAAGCATATTTTTAGGAAGTCCTCACAGTGGTCTGCGGGTGGTTCTTGGCTACTCAGTAGCTGTGAGTGGCACCATCTTGGCTAAATAACTGAAGTTTTAGGTATCCCTAAGGCATATCCAAAGCACGGATGTTTCTTCCCTCTTCTCATGCCCCCTGTCTTCCCTCAAAAGAGGATTGAAATCACTTCCAAAACCAGGTAGAGAACTATTATCTTAGAAGAAGCTCACTCTTTCTTTGATCTAAGAAATGATCTAATCACAGCTTGCCATCTTACTTGTTTGAAAAATCTCAACTATGACCGCTAGTTTGCCTCCAACGTGCATTTTGATAGACTTGCAAATGTAATGATTGCTTGTAAAGCCAAATGTAGATGAGATCCAAGAAAATTCCAAATTTCAGGCTACTGGGGGAAGTTTCATTTTCCCTAGGAAAAATAAACAAGAATTGCATAAACTGGAATTTTTGTAAATGCTTTCAAAGAGTTTAGGCATTTAAAAACATCGCAAAATTACTGTGTCATCTTTGCTCTTTTTTGAATTTTTAGGGCTATAAACCTCCGGATGAAGGTCCCTCTGAATACCAGACTATTCCGCTTAATAAAATAGAAGACTTTGGTGTACATTGTAAACAGTAAGTAACATAAAAACTACTAACACTAGCTAAGTTCTCAATTTTTGTGTTTATAGGTTAGTGATTCAGTACAGAGAAGTACATTTCTTGGAGTGTTTCAAATCTTGGAAGTTCTTTATTGCTTTAGCACTGTTGGTTTTGTGAAAAAGTGCTATTGTCATTTATCAGGAGATATTTTAAGGGACAACTGTTACAAAGATTAAGATGAACCTGGTAAAAAGCTTTAGCAGTTGGTTCCTGAACACCTTTAAGTAGTGGTGCTTTCTTAGGGCAGGGAGGAAAGGGTCAGATGTAGATTTAGCAGCAGGGCTAGGGAGACTGTAATCTGTCTGCTCTTCTGAGTAGTGGCAAGTGCTGTGCCTCTCTTTATCCTGCGTCACTGGGCATGTTAAAATTGTTTCTGTCTTTGGTAGGATTGGAAAGTGGAGCTGCTTCAAGGATAACATCAGCAACAGGCAGAATTACTGCTTTTTCTCTCCTGTTAGTTTACTTTCCATGAATTAAAAAGGTAGTCTAGTTTTAACCATTCTTTCTTTAACGGTTCTATTCCCCAGCCACATGTTCCTCACTTCATACCTACATTTACTTATTTGGCGAGGCATTTGTTTTGCCAGGTCAGTCCCCTGATCTGGTCCAACTTGTGGGAGCACAGACATTCTTGCTGGTTAAGCTAGGGTGGAGTGGAAAGTAGAGACAGATGTTGGAGATGCAGTGTTTGCAAAGAACAACTAAGGAAAGATGGGGCCGCTTCTTTCAATAACATCTTGGTTTCAGTTCTACCTTCAGATGTTTGACAAGCACTACAGCTTAAGTGTTTGTGTACAGGCAACTTGAAGATCTCATTGGCACCAGTGTGTCCTGTAGGCTGTTGCATCGTTTTTTCACATTTTTAGTGCATGGGTATCTGCTCTTCAGTGTGTTTATAGTTGCATGCAAAGTCTGACCCTGAAGAGATGAAGAAATTAAAACAATTGGAATTTGTCTTCCTATCCAATTTGACGAAAAATCCAGAACAGTAGCTACACAGAAATCTTTGTAGAACTGTAATGTTCCTTTCATTCCAGAGTAGTCCTTTTAAGTCTGACGTTTGCCATAAACCCATGCTTTTAAGCATGAAAGGAGGATATGTTCTATCTTTTTGATTTTAGAGGTGGTCAATTTGGGAGAGTTCATTTGGTGGGTTTTTTTAAGTTGGAAGTGCTTAATAGTCACCATTCTAATCTCTATCTCGGGAAGCTGTCTCCTTGTACAAGTCATTTCTTTCTATCCTAACAAGAAAATATTTTCCAGCCTCTCCTAGAAGGAAACAGCAGTTAGGCAAAGAGAGGGAATTAAAAGTGGTAATTTGTCACGTTACTGAAATATTGATAATACAAGGGGAGTGCTGGTGTCCTCTCAGTAGTATGTGTAGTCTGAGTAAGAATTAAAAGTTTAGAGAACTTGAATGATGATCATAGAACCACAGAATCATTTAGGTTGGAAAAGGCCTTTAAGCTCATTGAGACCTACCGTTAACCTAACACTACAAAGTCCACCACTAAACCATGTCCCTAAGTGCCATTTCTACACATATTTTAAATACCTCCAGGGACAGTGACTCAACCACTTCCACGGGCAGCCTGTTCCAGTGCTTGACAAGCCTTTTGCTGAAGAAATTTTTCCTAATATCCAATCTAAACTTACCCTGGCGCAACTTGAGGCCATTTTCTCTTGTCCTATCGCTTGTTACTTGGGAGAAGAGACCCACCCCTACCTCACTACAACCTCCTTTCAGGTAGTTGTAGAGAGCAACTCAGCCTCCTTTTCTCCAGGCTAAACAACCCCAGTTTCCTCAGCCGCTGCTCAGAAGACTTCTTCTCGAGACCCTTAATGCCAGTGACTACTAATTGCTTCATCATAGCAGTCTGGATAATCTTAGTCAAACTTCTGTCCTTTAATTGGTGTTCAATGTGCAATGTGAAACTACTTCCATTTAATCTTTTTTAGTAAGTTTATTCCACTATTCCTCAAACAACTTGCATTTCTAATTTTGAATCTGCCACACATCTCTCTGAAGAACTGACTTAGTACCTCATTTTTCTTAGCATATGTAAAATAAGGGTATTTGTTCTATCATAGAAATATTAAAGTGTGGTGTGTGGGTAGATTTTAAAGCATTGTTATCTTGGATGGAATTTCTTACAGAAATGCCAAGCAAAATAACTTTCCAGAGAAATCACGAGATAATAGGATTATTGATAACCTGCTCAAGCATTTCCTGATCAAAATAAAGTTTAATACAACTCTTTAATGTTGCTGTAATTCACTTACACTAATGACTTCGCAGAGCTCAGCTTTCTATCTGCTTTATCATCTCTTGTGAATTCTGTAGCACCACTAAAGCCTGGCTTTCAAAATAGGTGTGGTAGAACGTAAGATTGTTTGCCTGTTTGTAACATTTACTGCTATCAGATGTTCCTAATTGAATCAGAGGTGACATACGCAAAGCTGCAGTAATCTGTAAGGAACAGGTATTACAGTATTGAAGATCCCAAGCATGGAACAGGGCATCATTGCATTGCAGAAGAAGTTGTTACGAGAGTAATTTAAAAACCCTTGCAATCTCATTAAATAGAGCACAGCAGTGTGTGTGAGGATTATGTATACCTGTATTAAAGCTATATATGAAATAGTTACAGAACATCTTTCAGAGTTAGAATTGGAAGCGGAGGTAACTTTTTTTATTGTTCAGTGCTTTGAATTTTTGAAGATACTGGTCATTGATAAGGATTTTTGAGATGCATGTACTTTGGCTGTCACAGCCAAACAAGACATAGTTAGATGGAAGCTTATTTTGTTTGCATGTTTGTTTTTAAAGGTATTATGCTTTAGAAGTCTCGTACTTTAAATCATCTTTGGATCGTAAATTGCTTGAGCTTTTGTGGAACAAGTACTGGGTGAACACTCTCAGTTCTTCTAGTTTGCTTACTGTAAGTACCATAGTATGCTATCATGCATATATTAATTCATTAATGCTGAAAGCCAGACCCTCTACTGTAAAACACTTAATGGGACGCTGATACAGGTCCCACATTAAGAATCTATTTGCCAGATTAAAGAAGAAAGGAAGGTTTTCCTAATCATAAGTGCTGAAATGTTCCTTATATCTGGTCCTCAAAAGTAGAAGGTGGGAATAACTTAGGTTTAATTTTACTGAGTTCTCTATACACTTAGATTTTGTCTTAAGCACCTTTTAACCTTATATCTCTTTACAGCACTGTAATGAATAGTGTGCCTTAAAATAATGGTATTGAATAAGTAAACACTTCTTGAAATAAAAAAACAAAAAACAAACAAAAAACCAACTAACCAAGCAAAAAAAAACCAAACAAAAAACAAAACAAAACAAACAAACAAACAAAAAAACCAAACCAAACAACCCCCAATGGAACTGTTAAAACTGCAGGTAGACCTTCAGTATAACATCTCAGCATCAAAACCTTCCTTCTGCAAAAGCCAATTTTGTACCTTTTCTCTTGGTCAAAACCAACTGAGTTTTACTTACTCATTTGTAACTTAAGGCACGGGCCGAAAATAATAAAGAGTGCCCATTTCAGGCTTTAGGTATTGAGCATTTGTCAGATGTTCAGCTTCTGTTCTGTCAACCACCACTTGTGTGCCACTCATGTTCTGTTATCACTTCAATTGCAGACGTAGGTTAAAATGTGCAGTACTACAGTCTTAAAGGCTCTTTTCAGATTTTGTTTATTTTCTGTATAAATGCTTGAATTTATAGCTTAGAATTCAATATGTTTAATGCCTTCTTTCTCCTAAGAATGCTGACTACACCACTGGCCAAGTCTTTGATTTGTCTGAAAAATTAGAACAGTCAGAAGCTCAGCTTGGAAGGGGCAGTTTCATGCTCGGTTTAGAAACTCATGATAAGAAATCAGAAGACAAACTTGCAAAAGCGACAAGAGACAGGTAAGATAACGCATACTTGTGTTCTTCCCTGTAAGAAGTGTTATTTTGTTTTAAACGTTTATCATGCCTGTAATTGTAACCTACCAATTAAATTGTAACCTACCAAGATTATAGATAAGAATGATTAGATTATAGATAGGAATGAGACTCCAACTGTCACCAGTTATTTTTGAAAGTTTAAGAAAATCTTGCCTTTATTAAACCTACAATGGCTTTTCAGTCTTTGTTTCTGGAATAAATTCAACTCTAGTTTATAGTTAACAAAAAAGCCCTGTTAAATTCCATCAGTATACGGCAAACCAAAAAAGATGTTTTCTGTCAAATGCAAAATGGTAGCATTACTAGAAAATAGCACATTTTATGTGGTTAATCAGGTTTAAACTAACAGTAAATAACATTATTACCTACAACATGATTTTAAGAAGTAGTGCTAACAGTCCAGTAAGTTTAGTTTACACTTGGGTAATACTTTCACCCAGTTAAAAATTAAGAACTCCCCTTTTTTTCATATTTCTTAATTAATACATCCTTTTTCCACAAATGAGGAAGGTTTTGTGTTGTGTTTTGTTTTCTTTTTAAGAAGTAGATTACAGGCATTTTAGCCTTTATGTTTAGCTACCCTGCCTGATAGCAAATACTTGCTATTATCAGTTAATGAACTTATCATCACTGGGTATACAGCATTATTTCAGAGAAGTTGTAGTGTTTTCCCTCAGTGTTCCTTATATGTTTGTTGGTAATCTGCTCTTTTCTTTTTTGAGCTTTCAAGTACAAAAGTTGCTTCTCACTAATACTCACATCTCTCCCAATAGTCTTAAGAATGGTATGTGTGCTTAGACTATCTATGTAATGTTACAGTCACCATTTTTCCAAGTAAAATCTTTAACAAAGGGTAATAGTATCCAACAAGCCATACAGTATCTTGGGCTGTTGAAGAACATTGTATTTGGCAAATTCCAGTCTTGGAAAACCAAGAAGTACTGCCCTGTACATGCTAGTACAATCTCAGGTCCAGCTGTGGAGAAGACAGAACTCACCTGCATGCATCTTAGGAGTGTTCTGAGTGAGATATAATTCCACTTAATAAGGAACAATTCTGTAGAATCCCTTGTAACAGACTGCAAAAATTGAAGAAAATCTGGGATGGTCTACTTTTCAGAGTTGGAGGTTTTCTGGTCCTCTTCCTCATCATTTTATCCTGATAAGTAGAACAGTTATCTTGTGTACTCTTCCCTGACCCCCCCCCCCACGTTAGCAATATGTGCTGTAGTATAAACTTTACTAACAAACTGATTTTTGAGATACCAGGTGAGTGGTGAGTTAGTGATAGGTAAAAAAACCAAGAGACAAAAAGGAGGCCTTGTGTGAAGAGACTTATTTATAAATAAATTCCTTTACATCTTGCTCAGTATAACTCAGGTGAACATGGGCTTTGCCTTAATAAAGAGAGGAGTCAGCTTGTGTTGCACAAGCCTTTGTTCCACAGTACGCGGTGGGGGAATACCTGCAAACGTAATATGGTCATTGCTAAATAGAATCAGAGTTGCTGTTGTGCATTTGTTTCCTTGTTACGGAAAGCTAACAGCTCTTACAAGTTTTCTAACAAACACGATCGAGTGGGAGGGGGGTTGACTTCATAGAAGTAAATACCCATTTAGACTGTTTTGGTTGCAGAATAGATTTGCAATGGAGTTAAGGCTGTTGCTAACTCAGGAGAGCCAGGTTAGGTGATACCTCCCGGTTCCTGTAGTGAAACAGTTACAATAGCAATGCTTCAAAGACACGAGAAGGATGGAATTGCTGACAAGTTTGCTTTGATTTTGATCCCTGTTTGGTGTCCCATAATACTGCATTTTGTCTTCACGTTACTCTCGTGCTTACAGTTATTCTAAGAAATAACACCTTCTCTGATCATCCTACTATATTATTTCTTGCAGCATTTCAAGAGGTTTTTCTTTTCTGTTTTTATTTAGTCATCATCAGTAGTTAGTTTCTAAATTGTAAGACTGGAAGGGATTGTTGTTGTCATCAGTTCTGCTTTCCTGTGTAACAGAGGCTACTGTAGTTCCCAAAATGGATTGTAACACTTCTACAGATGCATGTTTTTCTTCAACTAATAATCTTTCCTAAGAAAAGAGAAAAGACAGTGGAAGACTTGTGCAGACAGGACAATTGATTCAATGGCACCTAAATTCCTTTCAGGAAATAAGGTTGCAAAGTTTGCTAAAGGATTATTGGGTGTACCTGTTTTAGGAAGAACAATTCTGTAAGACATTAGGATAAAGGTGCTTACACGTGGCTATATGATATCTTCTGTTACTGTACATACACATCTCTAAGAGTCATTTTCTAAGAGTACCTATGCATTAGCCAAACTGCGCTCCAAGCTGGCTTCCTTTGCCTGGGATTCCTTTATCTGTCTAGCAGTAATTTATCCCTACTCTCCATGCCTTCAGGGCCGATTCATCTTTTGCATTTGTATATTCTGTTCTGAGACATTTTTATTTGTTAGTTTGACACTACATCCCCCTAAGCCAGGCACACTGCATGAAACTTGGATCAGTAGGAATCCTCTCAGCTGTTTGGGGGTTTTGCACATGTTACATATTTTGACTAATAACTGATTAGCTCTATAAACTCTTCATTTAATGTTGTCTGTAAAGTTTCTCAGAGGAGCTATGGTTACTTTGCACTACTGGCCTGGGGTTGGGCAAAGAAGATAAGAGAACAGTGAGAGCATTCAGGTATTGATAACAGCTGATAGCTCTATTTCCCCAGGGATTTTTATTATTATTATTATTTTTTGGTTCAGATGACCACAGAGCTCACTTGCTATTGTTAATGTGAGATGTCCTAAATTGCCAGACAAAGAAGTTTTCTGGAATTGGTCTTTGTGTGTATAGTGCTCGTCAGTTTGCTTTTTAAGTAACAAAAAGTTATTGGCAACAATGGCTAAATTGCTGCGTATGACTTTTCCTTTCTGGACAGTTGTTAAGATTCATGGGGTTATGGGCACCCTGATCTTCCAAAACAGCTGAATATCTTCAAATAAAATGACAGTTCAGTTCAGTGTTTGGCCAACATTGAATTTATGCTTGTTTTTCAGCTGCAAGACCACCATAGAAGCTATACATGGATTGATGTCTCAGGTTATTAAGGATAAACTTTTTAATCAAATTAATATAGCTTGAAGTGCATCACCAGCTGATATGCATCTCCAAAGCAGAAAAAAGTCATGGTTTCTTTCGCTTGGACTTGTTCAATTTGGGAAATGAAGCTGGAGTGGAAAATTATTCATTTAATTCGTAGTACTTTAATATTTCCCACCTGTCTGACCAGTTTTAAAGAACAAAATGTTCTGAAATGTAGTGCAACTTTTTGTTCTTTATCATAAAACACAACCAGTTTGGAGAATTGTTCCAAAAGAAAAATAAATGTGACTTACTGGATTTTGCTCTTAGGTATTTATCACTATTATCCAACTGCAATAAAACAATTTTGAAAATGAGTGTTTTGGGGCTTGAATTTTTTTGGCAAACATTCATCTCCTCTTACTCTTTTTCCTCTTGTTCCATAGAAAAGTTCTGTCCAGTCAGTTAAACTAGATAGGTAACCTATGCTGTATAAGAAGTTTGTTTCTCAGATTTTCATTTCTGTGTTTAAGAATTGAAATCCCATTTGCTTATCTTTTAACAAGTTATTAAATATAATGGAGCCTTTCCTGATTTAGTATTATTGGTTCAGCCAGAAATAGTTTCTTCTCACAGTGATGAACCATTCATGCATGATACAACACCATTTTGCTTGCAGCTTCACACTTATGATGGACATTTTATATTTCTAAGTAGTCAAGTAACGACCAGTTCCACAGTGAAACTAATAATATGGTTATATACCATTATTTTTCTCCTGCTCACCTTCTATTGCTTGTCATAGTCACTTGTTGCATGCAAAGGAACAAAATGAAAAATTATTATCTCTGAAATACGCATTAGGCTCATTTAGGGCCACAGACATGACAACGCATTAATCATAATTGCTGGCTTACAACATGGTGCTGCTGCAGGGCTGATCTAAGTTTGTTTTGGAGGCTTTCATACTGCATTTCAATAATTCAAGATGTTTGGATTTCTTTTAAGTTTTTATACTTAATCCTGAGTTTCCTGGGGTTTTTGGAATGTTTACTTTTGGGATAATTTATAACATGCTTTATACAATATGCCATTATGCTTTATACTGTAAGTAACTGATATTCCTTTTCAACCTTAACTCTGCCTTGATGTGGGTTTTGTTTTTGTTTTGGTCTGGAAATTTTAATAGCTATTACTCATTTGGGGCTTTTCATCCAAATGGACTCCAGCATATTTGAAGCTAGGATGCAAGTCATACAATGGAAACTTATCATTCAGCAGGGAAATGCAGATACCCTGAAGCAGAAATTCATCAAGAGTTTTAAAGCAGCAGCATCCAGCAGTATAGGGAAAATGTATTTACTCGGAGCTAGTAAAGTTGAGATAATTCTCGGTTGTGCAGTTTGATAGGAGAAAAATTTTATGCTTCTTCCAGCATGGCAGTGGTGGCGGGGAGGCAGGAGAAGAAAGCTGTGGTATTTTAATATTCCGAGCCATTCATTTTCTTGGAAATGGCAGCGATAGACTTCTGTACAAGCAAGCACAGTACATAAGCCCACAGCAGTACCTTTTAAGTTCAAGGAAGACACGGCAAGTGTACCTGGCCAGTAACTTTTCCTACTTACTTTCTTCCACATGGGTTTGTGAGACTCTAAGTTTTAGCACACAGCCACTGTCCCGCTCAGTATGTGTTTACACAAAGAAGTACGCTGCTTTTGTGAGATAAATACCCATTAGGAAATACAACTTACGTTGCCACTTTATGGAATTCTCCTTGCATAGCATGATTCAAGTTTTGCACGTCTTGTATCTACCTGAAATATAAAATAATAGTTTAATCTCAGATTAATCTATTTAGCGTATTTAAACTGGCCTCATTTGTGATAGCAGTGAGCTGAAATTTCATGCACATAGGCTCAGACTGAATGTTTTTACTCACACTTGGCTTTAAAATACCAAGTTGTTATAAACTATAGGAATATGAATGCTGATGTAAACAGTTGTCCATTGAGTTACCTCTGTTGCTACTTGCTGAGCATATAGTGTTACAACTCAATTTAAAATCATACATGTAGTCTGGCTATACCTGCGGCCTGTATAGGATCCTTTCTGCAGTGTTCAGGAACCAAAATAACAATGCCCTTGTCTTTGATCAACGATTTTTAATGCTAGTGTTATTCCAAATTCTGCCTTAACTGAGATCAGAATTCCATGCATTGAAGATGATGGCCACAAAGGACTCATCCAGTATGTACACACACGTACACAAGCATATCCTAAAGGATGGACAGTCATTAAGGAATAGAAAGTATGCCTTAATCCTACTAAATACTTTTGAGACTTTAAAAATATTAGAAATAAAGGTATTCTTGAGAACAATACATGTTGTATATCAACAAATACATGAATTCGTTCTTCCACATTTGCACCCACTTTTTATTTAGAAATTAGTTCATGCAAATGAGTGCCACGTATCAGGTAATTATTTTGACAGGTGAAGTAATTCAGTACATACTAAGGCACATGCAAATAGGTTCCCTTTATTTAGATTTTTGAGACAAGCACGCATACAAAAATTCTGAGTGCCTTTGACATTTTAATAAATAAAAATGTAATTCAATGACCACAATTAATTTCTTCATCTAACAGTATTTGCCAACAGATATTAAAATTACAGAATGCTGAAAATGCTGAATTGTGTTTGAACTTCTTCCCTCTCCTTCTGTTCTTTTTTCAAGTTGTCGTGCATGCTCACCTTTCTCATGTATGCAAATCGCATTTTTAAGCAATTTATATATTCTAATCTCAACAAAATCCGAAGACATATATGCATATTTGTAACAATCAAATACCAAGGACTAAGCGGTAATTCCTGGTAAGAGTACCAGTTTGCCTTTATTGTGCACAGGCTTTAAGAAGAGCCTTTCAGTTTTATTCTGTGCTTACTGGGACAGTCAAAGACGCTTCATTGTCCTGTCAGACCGCCTTCTCCTTTGAAGTTCCCTTCAAATGTTTGGTAAGAACTGGAATGGCAGCTCCTATACGTTAATTTTCTTGCCTGAAGATTGAACGGTGGTGCTTCTGTTGCCATATGGAACCAGAAAAAAAGACGTAATTTTTCTTGCCTTTTTTAAATCTATGGAATGGAGTAATGCAGCTGTGAGAGACTGGCTTCTATTTCTGTTCACCTGTTGTCCTATTTTCCAGTCTACCTAAAATGCAAATAGGCCAGAGAAGGTAAGGGGTTGTGGGAAACGCCTTGCTGGTTGGCCACCTCTAACAGCAGCCGTAGGAGCACTACTGGCGAAGAGCACTTGGACCTGGTCGCTTTTTTACCTGTTTCGAATGATCTAGTAGCTTTTATAGAGTATTTCTAGTTCTAACAGCGTGGCATGTGCTGGTTAAGTTTTGTTTGCCTTACCCTCCACCTTTATGATTTATTAGCTTTTATCGTATCGTCACCTCAGCCTTCTCTCCAAATTGAGACGTTTCAGCTTTTTCATGCTGCTGTTCTAAAGCTGCCACTTTACCCACTCGATCATCGTAGTCGCCCTCCATGCCGTGTCTCATCCTGCTTTGTCCTTGACACGCAGAGCCCAGAACAGCACCGTGCTCGAGATGTGGGTGCGCCGAAGTTTTATAGAGAGGCAAAATAGTTCTCCCTTGTTCTCAGTACCCTTCCTGGTGACACCCCGTGTTTCGTTGGCTTATTTGGTTGCTGCTGCACATCAAGCTGATGATTTCAAAATCTTAAAAACTGCTTAAGTTTGAATTGGTCGGTACAACTCTGGAAAGCATCGTGTAGGCATGGTTCAGATTTCCCCCGATGCATTTATCTACATTGAAGCTCCTCTGCCACATTTTTGCTCACTCAGTTTTGTGAGGTCCTTTTGGAGTTCCTCACCGTCAGCGCGGTATTTGACTGCCCAAGTTACCAGCTGAAAACTTCGAAATATTTAGTTGTCTTTAACTCTTCGGGGTTTCATCTGCTTGATGTGCTCATTTCAGAGAGGAGTTTACCCCAATGATACCGACTATATTTTATAATGTACTGCCATATATTTTATAATGTAGTGGCATACTTCTGGACAGTAAAGTCAAATGCAAACTATTGTGCTGTCTATAACAAAATTCAAGCTTGGGTTGTCTTTATAATTCAGTGTGATGTCTGAGCCTTTCTGAAGGATTGGCCCTAACTGGGAGTTTGATACACTGAAGAAAGCCAAATTTTAGAAAATGTTTCGGTCCCAAAAACTCTCTCTGCCACAGTTAGCCACCAGTATCTGGATTTTGTTACAAACTCTGTAATCTTTACTCTTACAAGCAATCTTTGTATGAACAACCTCACTGAAATCAAGAAATATTTTTTGCTTTAGAAAAAACTAATAAAAAGGCTAACCTTAATCTTTCGCTTTTGACCAGTGTTACAAGTTCTTCCGTTGTCCCTTACCTCACGTTCATGCCAGGCCAGAAGAAATATTCCTTGAGCTTTTCATAAATTATCTTTGATTCTAGTACTGGAATAACAGGCAGCTGTGAGCTGGCTACAACAGCTCTGTTCACCGTCTATCTTTGATATTCCCTAGAAAACTCCCCTTAGCCCACAATGTCTCTGTTCAGACCCTATTTTACAAGGGACTCTCTTGTTTTCCTTGCCCTCGGTGGCACATTGTGCACACGAGCTCAGGTTAAATAGAATGAGCTCTTTTAAACTTGCTGTTTAGTAAATGAAGCATAATTTTCTCGCATTTCTATCACTTGTGCCTTTATGTAGCTTCGACTGCGTCTGGGTTTGGATATTTTGTTTTTACCTTAACCTGTCCAGTGCTTCATGACACTTCCATGCAGCAGGCTACTCCTGCAGATATAAGGTTGCCATGAACATACGATGTTTCTATAGTGCTCCCCCCTTTATTATGAACTGTAATGCCAGTTGATTATTTAATGTTGATTATTAAAAATGCAAGAATCCAAGATGTAAAGCTAATTGCCGACATGTTACTATTTTGTTTATAAGGTTAAAAATATACTAAATATAATTAACCATTAGTTATCTTACTTATTTTCTCCCCTTTGCTAAATTTTGGAGCTTTTTGTTTTGTTTTGTTTAGGTCAGTGTTTTAAAATAAGCTTGGTATGTTACTTTCTCTTTGATAAACATACTATTTATTTTATCTGTTTTTATTGCTGTGCCCCAAAAAGTCCAAATCAGAATTGGACTCTCATTATGCTACTAACATGTAATTAACATAATATGTTTATACACAATATTTAAAGTATTTATTGAAATCCCAGTATAAGAGATTTTGTATATCATACCACAAACTAGGTTAAGATAAAATGATAAAAACAAATACTTCCAAAAGTACAAAACCAGACAAAATTTAAATACTACAGAGTTGAGCTAGCATCATTTTAAGGGTGCAAGTCCCTAAGAGGTGAAAATTATTAAAATATGGGGTGATAATACATAAGATTAATTGCATGCATGCAGAATTTTTTCTTGTGTCAAGTCTTGAAGAACTGACATCAGAGAGTCTCCAGTTACTTGAAGGATTTTTCTGGAGTTAAAAACAATTATGCTAAGCCTTTAAGGAATTAATGAAGTATCTTGTTCCTCAGGGTGTATTTTTTATGAGCTGTAGTTTTACTTTTCAGAGCCTAGGAATAATATCCACGAGGAAATATGTAATTTAGGAAAGTTAATTTTGACCCTCAGATGAAACTTCTAACATATGAAATATTTGCTGTGACGTTTGGTTTGTTTTTAATTATGAAAAATTGCTTCATACAGGGCTTTCTGAAAACTACAGTATTCTGGGAAGTAGCATGGTCCAGTGGATAGGTCATAGGACTGCATCTCAGGAGAATTGGGCTTTCTTCCTGACTTTTCACAAACCAGGAGTGCATAAACTTTAGCAAGGCATTTTTGCCAGAGTTAGTGTCTGCTTTCCTCTATGAAGTAAGAAGATTGATCATGAGCCTTTTAAAAATACAGATGAAAAAGGATATGTAAGTATTACTATTTTTATGCACTGAAGGTCATCGCTACATCTCCAGTTTGTCAGACATTACCACCTTAAATAACAATTCTTAACAATGCTGTTAGCGAAGAATGTTTACTCTGTTTTGCATAGTTTGTCTGTTTAGATCATCACAGATAGGAAATGCCTGAGTCCTTTCAGGGGATTATAAATATATTGTTTTAGGAACTCTTCATTTTCAACTGAAACATGCATTCAACTCCTATGTAATTTGTCCATCATTTCCTGTGTGAATTTCTGTTTGGTTTAGACCCAATTACCTTAGGGCTTGTGTATAACTGCAGTGGCATTACTTTATTATAAAAGGAAATTAATTTATGTGCCTGCACCTAACGGCATGCAATCTTTAGTAATTACAGCCATCTGAGCTTTCTTCTCCAGCTGAAGACAAGTTGCATTCACTTACTGTATCATTTGAGGTTAGAAGTAAGCTTATATTTTTAATCTATTTCTAAAGGAGGCCTTTTCAGTCTGAGTTCCACAAAGCTGGAGATAGAACTGGAGAAACCTAGAGGTACTAAACCGGCAGATACTCTTCCAGCTTAAACAAGATGTATGTATTCTATATGGTGATACAAACTCCAAACTAGCTCCTCATTATACCAAGTTTTTGTGGAACATCTTCCTTTTCCACTTCAAAAATTCTTCCTATGACAACTAGGTAAAATTCTGAAAGTGGCAAAAAATGGTTTAACACAAATATTTATGTAAAACATCAGCCAGGGACAAATAACATGTAAATAACATCTTACATCTATTTAAGAGCAAAGAAGAATGACTGCGTGAATACTCAGATTTGCTCTCTATACAGTGTTTGACAAAATAATGCTGAGATACCAGTACATCTTCTGACTCTTTCTGAATAACAGCAGCATGTAATAATTTTTACCTTCTCAGTTCATCTGTCAAACTTCATTACAATATTCGGAAAGCTGTTATTTTCTCTATGGTAAAAATTGTGAAAGTGTGGTTTGAATTATTTCTTGTCACTCACCTTTGGAGACAGAATCTTGCATTTCCCAAATCAGCATTGTAGTTTCTGCTGGAGGTAAGATACAGTGTTCATAAAAAACATTGTAAACACTATAAAGATAAAATGTTTGTCCTAACAAACAGATCGTCTTCTAATAATTTAACTTTTACTTCCAGGCTGTAACAGATTTTAATGCTGGGAGATGCAGAAAGGCTATTTTCACTTTTTGGCATCTGCCAATGATATTAATGGTGATAACAGTTTTGTACTAATAACAGACCTTAAAGTATAATAATAATAATAATAATAATAATAATAATAATAATAATAATAATAATAATCCATATTGGGCTTCAGGCTTTGTCTGGTATTGGACATATTTTAACTTGATTTTAGTTGTATTTGCAGAAATAATTTTAGGAACTTTTGTAACGGCCAGCGTGTTATATCTATCTCATTTTAATCATGGTGGTGGTTTTCTGTCTTGGCTCCGGTTTTGCTTAGGCTTGCACAGTTCTGTTGGTATCAGCAGTCAGTATGAGCAAAAGTGTTAATCTCATCACAGAAGAAGTGATAAGGTATAACCCCTGAAACCGCAGTAGCATGAGACATGAACCGTGCGTGGTCAGCGAGGAGAAGGCAGCACCGCAGCGACAGAACTCCGGTCCGGTGCTTCTCCAGCACAGGGAAGGAAAAGTAGCTTAGCTTTGAATGCGTAATCTGTTACTCAAGCGTGCACGAGATCCTGCTCAAATAAAATCAAGAATCAAGAGGCGTTGTCAAGTAGTTGCCATGCCACAGAACAAGCCCAAGAACTTGAAGCACTGCATGCAAGGTTAGGGCTTTACAGAAATAATTATTCCAGGTACTTGTCTCACCTAAACCACTTCCAGGATAGAAATATAAATATGTAGAGTTATGCTGCCGGACACCTATTTCAGAATAAGTTTGACTTGTGGACAAAACTGAGGAAACCACGTATTTACCAGAATTATTATTCATGAGCAGCAAAAAAACGCGATTCCCTGTCTCCTGCAGCATCTTATTCCCTCTTGACTGTAACTGAGAGGTTCGTGGGTGACAGCTGGAGCTCCCATCCGCACGCCTGTAACAGGCCCCCCACGCTGCTCCAGCTCTCCCCCCTGCCCCCCAGCCGCGGCTGAATGAAGGCTGCTGGACTTGCCAGGGAGGCCGGCTAATGCCCACCCGCCAGAGCAGCAGGGGACTTCAAGCGTTCAGGTCACGCTCCAGCCCCTCCCTCAAATGAGGACGCGAGGCTAGGAATCTCTTTTTTTCTAACCAGTTGTTGAATTTTGTAAAAAATAGTAGAATTTATTACTGCCCCATGCCTGTCCCCTTTGCCAGTTTTAGCCAGAGTTGGCTTGATGGGTTTAAAAGTTACTAGGCAGTGTATACAGGCAGAGACATCACGAATGGATAAGCACCATGTCCTTAAGAAACCAGGCTGACAACGTCAGCCGTAATGGATTATAGCTTTATTTTTCAAAGACATTTCAGTACAGCTCTCTCCAAGTTTATTGAAATTAAAGCACTATGCCCTCCCCTATGTTTTTGAGAACCCTATATTTGCTACCTTTGAAAACATAAAAGCCAAAACGAATTTAAATTCGGTGGAAAAAGTTGTTTCAGACATATTTTTACATATTAAAACAACTATACTGAACCAACTGTGTTGATTCCATTTTACATAGCTGTCTAGCCACAAAAGACGAAGGCCAGACATACTCAGGAAAAAGTCTGACTGAATAAGAAGTTTCAAACCTCACCCTGAAAAAGTTTGTCAGAAATTGTTAGGCTTGAATTTAATGCTTTACAATTAGAAGTGTGAGTATCTTCTAAGGATATTTGTCTTATTCATTATATGACACACCCCACGTATAGAATCCATACACACGGAAATAGCTCTATGCAAAATGCATGGTAGTGCTTATGCAAGGGAGGCTCTTAAGGTGTTTTATGTCCTTAGAAGTAAATTTCAGGTCAACGTTCCAATCTGGAACTGTAAGAAATATAGCCATCAATGATTTTATGCAGGTATTTCCAAAAGCTTTTTTGAAGACAAGGACTTTTTGTGCTCAGCCAAATTGCTGCCATCCTGGAGAGTACGCAGATGATTGTTTAATACTCTGTGCCACCAGATGAGAATCCTATTTCAAATCTTAGTGAATAAATACTCTCTCTGAAACTTCTCATAGCTTTTTCTGCCTTTAAATCAAATTACTAACAGACAGCCCAAGACACCTGCAAAATCTACAGCCATGAGGGAGAACAAACTAAGTCCAAAATTAACTTTCAGAATATTAACATACTTTTTTTACAGAAACATTTCCCAGAACAAGCAGCTCCAGGGCACGCTCAGTTTGGATTCCACCACAGAAATAAGGACATCTTATGAACTTCCATATCCTCACAGAGAAGCATAGGAACATTATATTTATTAATACATTATAGGAATAACGTATTAAACATTTGCTAACTTTTTTTATAGAACATTGCTGTTAAATACAGTATCCACTCAATTTATTAAAATATTAACCGTCCTAAGGGCCCCTTAGGGCCACAAAAATGATCAGAGGGATGGAACACCTCTGCTATAAGGGAAGGCTGAAAGAGCTGGGATTGTTCAGCCTGGAGAAAAGAAGGCTCCAGGGAGAACTTAGTGTGGCCTTTCAGTACTTAAAGGGGGCCTACAAGAAAGATGGGGACAGACTTTTAGCAGGGCCAATAGCAATAGGACAAGGGGTAATGGTTTTAAACTAAAGGAGGGTAGATATAGACTGAACACAAGGAAAACATTTTTCACGATGAGGGTGGTGAAACGCTGGAACAGGTTGCCCAGAGAGGTGGTAGATGCCCCAACCCTGGAAACGTTCAAGGCCAGGCTGGATGGGGCTCTGAGCAACCTGATCTAGCTGTAGATGTCCCTGCCCATTGCAGGGGGGCTGGACTAGATGGCCTTTAAAGGTCCCTTCCAACCCAAACCATTCTGATTCTATGATTCTAATTTCAGCATGGGGGAAAGGAACCACATAACTTTTTTGCCAGTAACTCATGCTCACTAAAATGCCTGGCATGCAGGAAGAAGTGGTCATACCAAATGCAAAATCTGCAGGTAAACAAAATTCAAGAACACATAGCATTATTAAGATATTAGTAAGACAATGAGCTCTTCATAGGGCAGATGTTGTTCAAACTCCATTTGCATCATCAGGTTTCCAAGTTTTCTTCTGGGATATTCCCCTGTTGCGATTCCCTCTTCCACACACTCCTGAGATAGGCTGACAGGCCCCAGCTAGCCGAGGGGCCACCCTCACTGTGGGACATGCCTGTGCCCTTGACCTGTCGCACAGCAACCCTCTTTTGCCTCGGAGGCACAACCAGGCCCATAACTGCAGGCTAACAAGGAACACCCACTCCCCCACCCCGGCTCACCCTTGTGGTCTAGCCAGGGGAGGCAAGGCCCCCAGCGACCCCAGCAGCCCCTTCCCCACAGGCCGCCTCAGGCCATGCCCCCCTCACAACCGCTCAGACGACGGCGCCGCGCCGAAGTGCCCCGCCCGCCTCTGCTCGTGCACCGCCCGCAGCTGCGCAGGCGCAGCCCCGCCCACCCACCCCCCGCCGCGCTCTCTCCTCAACGCTGATTGGGTGGGGAGGGCGCGCGCCGAAGCCGGCGGCGGGAGCCTTCGGCCTCCTCGGCGGTTGGCGTGCGGTTGCCACGGCAACCGGGGGCGGGGGAGGCGCTCGCGCCGCCTCTCTGCCCGCCGTCCCCTTGAGGTGAGGGGGCGAGCGGGGCCGGGGCGGGGGGCTCCTCCCTGGGCCGCCTGGGGAGGGGGTGGCTGGGAGCGGACCCTGCCTCTTCCTTCCTTCCTGCCCGCTACCTGTCCCCCTTGGCTTACGGGCAGGGACATCAGAGCAGCCTTCCCGCGGGTTGCGCTGGGTGGCGGCTGGTCCTTGTCGTCGTCAAGCCTTCTGCTGGGGGGAGTGGGGGGGAGAGGTAGGCGACAGTGTCAAATCACAGGGCTCTAGGAGCTGGGGGAGCGAGGGAGACCTGCCTCACAGAAAGCCCCCGCCCTGGCAGCCCGGCTTTCCCTCTGCTGCTACTGCTTGTTTTGGAAGAAGGTCTAAGGAAAGGCTCTGAAAGGTATTTTGTGTAAAAAAAAAAACAAGAAAGAAGCACGCTTCTCAGTTTAAAAAAAAAAAAAAAAAAAAAGTCCTTTCAGCTCTCCTTCTTCCCCCACCTTTTAAAAAAAAAGAAAAAAAAACCAAAACCCACATGGATAAGGGGAAACTACTGAACTTCAGCCTTGCGTAGTAAATAAGGAAGTTTCTTCTGTCTTTGCAGTTTCAACCTTTGCTTTTCCTCAGTTTCTCATAAATGTACTACTGGCAAGGAGGATTCTCCGTGCCTTGGTTTATGTGGCTGCATGAGTTTTAGTATTGAGATGCTTTTTGCTGTCTCCTCAGTTGTTTTGATACACTGATGTGGGGGTATTATGTATTGGCTAAAATATATAATGTATATTGTATTATGTACAGGCTAAAAAAGCAACCTTTTTATTCTGAGTTGTTAAGTTATATTTGTTAGGGTATTTTTATCCCCAGGCCATTTACACATCCAGTTCGAAATATGTGTCTCACCTTCTTCCCTCCCACCCCCTGTTCCCTGATTTATAAGCTCACTTGCAACAATGGCCAGAGTTTAAAAATACAAGTTGGTTTTGTTGTGAGAGCCTCTACAGTATGCCTCAGTGTGAAAAACTCCGTTTTTCACTGTGCGTAACAAATGCACATGCAGTTGTGTGCATGACAAAAGGGCCGTGCAAATCCATAAACAGTACTGTAGCTTTATACCACTTCTCACAGCCTGTAAAACCTGCTATAGAGACTAATGTATTTTCTAACTAATAATTAGGTTATGAGCTGCCATTAATTAGTTATTTGTGTGAGAATTACTTCTGCTGTGGACCATTGTGCTCATATTTCTATATGAAAAAGGTGAAGACGACAGTACAACCTTAAGCACACTGAAACAACAAATCAAATATAACAATGTATTTCAAATGTTATTTAATACAATAAAAGTTTGAAAAAATGACAGCAAGAAAGGGGTAGGTTTTTATAAGCAGCAAAGACTACATAATTGTGTCACTGTAAGCAACAAGGGAATTGGTGGGGAAACATCAGATTTGAAGTATGCATGTAAGCTTTGTTGAAGATCTGGGGTACAAGTAGTATAACATTCTCCTTTTTGTTTTTAAGGCATTTTGTAAAACTACTTACAAGAGCACGTGGAACACACTATTAAAAGAAGCAGTAGAGCAGTTTGGCCTATTACAGAACTATGGTTCAACTAACAATGGACCTCATTGCTAAAAGCGTCAGTCACAAGAATCGCAATGAAGAGGACTTTGGACAGTATCTGCGAAAAATAACTCATCTGAATTTATCAGATAAAAATATAGATGCAATTGTAAGATTTATTTTTCTTTATTCCTTTTAACCTGGCTACTCAAATGTTTTGCAGTTAGTGTTGAGTTGTTTATAGTTGGGGAGACAAACAAGCAAAGCCAAGTTTCTATTTTGTAACAGCTACACTACATTTGAACGTTTATATTGACTTGCAGTTAAGCCTTAATAACACATCTGTTTGGAAACATGCTTCAGCATTCACTGCTGTTATTCTGTGGAACACAGCTTGGATGTAAAAGTGTTTAAATGGATTTTAAATGTGTGTGTATTTGAAATGTGAAAATAATCTTTCAGCTGTAATTTTTCATATAAAACATCAAAGCGGGCGACTGTAACTCCAGCAGTCTGCAGGTTTCTTCTTATCAGCCTGACACTTTTTCCTTTATGTGGCAAAAATCTTGTTGAAGTATTTTACTTACCTGAAACTGTGGAAACACACATCATCTGTGTAGCAGACAAGAAGGCTATTATCGGTACACTAACTATTTTTGCCATTAATTAATTAAAATAGAAAATCCATGTGAGCAATTACACAAGAGAGGTGAACTGAAGTATTAAAGTGAAGTATTTTTTGCAGTATTTCACAGAACTATTATAGAAATCTGCAGCTCTAAAAATAAAAATCAAAACAATTTACTGTTTTGATTATTTCATACAGTTGCTACACTGTAAAGGAGCTTTCAGGAAGTCACCAAAATGGAAATGATAACTCCACTTGCTTACCTCTTTAGCCACTTAAGAAAGACAATATTTCAAATTAATTATTTAGACCTGACACTTTTCCTATAGAATATAGCCAGGCTGTTGCCATTGAACCAGCCGGTGTAGGGCTTTGACAGTAGTGCTCTAACCCTACTGAAATCTAGCTATAGTGTTCTCGGAGACTTTAGGTCTGAGGTTAAAAACTAAAGTTCATATTTTCAACAGTTTGGGTTTTTATTTAAAGACTTGTATTTATTGATGATTACCTTTATAAAAATGCAAACTGTGGATAGAAGATGATGTAAGGAACTAGTAATTTCGCAGATCAGATTTTTTTTTTAAAGGAAGTAATAATGATATTACATACTATTAAGTGCAACACTTATTTTATTCTTGTTAATGCCATATTTTTTCTAGTCTTGGGAATTTTACAAAGAGTTGTTAACTCACAGCACAATCTTTTCAATCTATCAGTGATTTATTCCTTAGATTTCAGAGGAAGTCTGAGAAAGGAAAGGGGAGTTCAGGAACAGGATACAAGCCAAGTGAGGTTAACAGATTTGGACTGGTGTAGTGGCTTTTTCAAATTAGTCAGGTTAAAATCTACATTTTTTTTTTTAAATTGCTCCCTGGGGCTTATTAATTTAAAAAATAATCCGTGACCTTTGCATGACTAAACCTGCAAACTTAACCCAGTCCTCCTTCCTTTGAGTTTAATAATAGAAAATTTATACAGGTTTCAGTAACTCCTGAGTTAACGCAAATCCCCTCAAGATACTGAGTACATTTTGAAATTGCTGAACCCTGAACAACTGAATTGTTGTGTATGGTGGATTTCTGCTTTAAAAGTGTCATTTCAGTCAAGAAGATTAAATAGCTTGTTCTATGTCAACAGATCCATGCAAGCAAATGGGTTTATTCAGCCCACTCCTAGGAATGTGCACAGCCATAGCAAGTTACTAATTTGATCAGACCATTTGATTAGGACTGGTTCATAAGATGCCTTAGAGAAGTTTAACAGAAACCCTCATAAGAACATGTGATGTTTTAGTTATTTAAGAAGAATACATTCAAAGAAACTTGACATTTGAGTGGAATCTTAGACTCAGAAGTGTATTAAAATACATTGAAGAGCAAGTTTTTATATAAATCAATATTCCTTTGCCAAGAACTGGTTTCCATTACATCACTGAGGTTTGATGGAGACAACTACACTAGCAATTGTGCTTTTCTGAAATCCACCTGCGGAAGGCAAGGAAGGGAATGAAGTCACACACACAGGATGTGATGTACCTGCTGCTGATGGCTGTAGTCCTCAGCTTCTGTATGACAGAACAGCAGTGATTTCAGTCTTAAATCTATGCAGGAGATGATTACTGACACTCAGTTTTTCTAGGAAAAATAGTTGTTAAAAGTGTTTGTTAAAGGTGAAAACATATAAATCGTGCAGCAGAACTTAAATATAAAAACAATCAACAGCTTCCAGAAGCAGGCGGTGAGTGAAATCTATGTAGCGTTAATTTGTTATTGTTTATTTCAGGGTGACCTCTCTTTGTGTAAAAATCTTAGAGTTCTATATTTATATGATAACCAAATCAGTCAAATCCAGAACTTGGACTTTGCTTCAAATATAACACACCTTTACCTTCAGAACAATTGTATTACACGTATAGAAAACCTCTCATCGCTGAAAAACCTTGAAAAACTGTAAGTTGAAAATCATGTATTTATTTTACTAGTAAAAGAACAATTATTGCACTAAGACATTAAAAAATTATGTAGCCAGTAAGGTCCTTTCAGCTCTTAAATGTTGCTTTTCAAATCAAAGTAATTGCTTATGATTTTTTAACAAAGTGTTCTATGATATAAATAAAGTGATGGCATATCATCTTAACATTTATTTGCATTTAAATTATTTGCCTTTTTCAGCCATTTAATAATAATAGTAGCAATATATAAAACCCCTAAAAAAACCTTGGATCTGTTAGCTGTGTGTTCTACTTGCATGCTAGGTTATTTGCTTTTTCTCTTATAATTTCCAAGTATTATTCAATAATATTTAAAACTTTTTTTTTTTTTTAATATATTGAGGCCTTGTGTTAGCTTTCGCTTTCAGAGGATATTAAATCTATTTTGTGTCCTATTCTGCAGGTATTTGGGGGGAAACTGCATCACTGTAGTAGAGGGTTTGGATAAATTAGAAGAAATAAGGGAGCTACATATTGAAAGTCAACATCTCCCGCTTGGTGAAAAGCTTCTGTTTGATCCAAGGTCTCTTAGGTCCCTGGCAGTAAGTACATTTTGAGAATTTCCATGAGCCCAGTATTTTTAAGAGAAGTAATTAGGACTTGATCACTTTGTGTTTTCCTTTTCTCCCAGCTGGTGTCTTTCTTTCAAATTCTACCAAGGGACTCCCATCCCATTTCTCACGTAAGCAAGGAGTCCAGCAGATTCTACTTCATTTATTTTTCTATGAAGCATGGAAATACAAATAAAGTTAGAGAGGAAGTAAGGAAATGTGTAGATAGCCTATACCAACAGAATGTGAAGGGGTAGGAATTCATCACAGTTATCTTAGTTTACTTAGTTTGTAGTGAATTATTTTGCTGATACTTCTCTGATTTGATTGTTACAGTGGTTTATTTACCGCCTCCTGTATTTCTCTAGAGAAGGCAATGGCAAAAGGTGCAAACAGCTTTTTTTCTGGATATTAGGGGCAACACAATCAAAAACATTCAGTTTTAGTTCTGCAATTTTTCTATGTTGTGATATGTCAAAATTTCAGGAAAGTCAGCTTTTGAAGTTTTCTTTCAACGTGTTAATTGCTCAGTAAACATCAAATGTATTGTTGAAGTAGTTAAAAAAATAGAGTTGATTTACTGATAGATGTAGTTCTGTACTAAAAAAAAAATCACCTTGCTGTATCTCCCAAAGTGTAGTCAGGGCTTGATGAGCTTTTTTTGCGAAGATAAAGAACTCACTGAAATTGTTCCTGTGTATATCATAAACATTTGACCAAGCTCTAATTCTTGCTGTTTTGAAATTAAGTAATCCTAGACATGTATGGCCATTTTCCTTTAACAGAAATGAACCATTCCTGTGGGAGCACTTTCACTTTGTTCCTTCTATATTGGAGAAATGATGAAAGTAGAGGGAGGTTATATAGCTGTAATCTTCCCAGGATAACTCATATACTTCAGTGTTTCTCGGCATCCTGGCCTAGAGTCACTAGCATTTTGTTCTTCATGGCTTTTATTTAAGGTCTTTTGGTGTGGTGGTTTTTTTGTTTCGTTTTTTAAGAAACAGTTTGCATTATTGACCATGTAACATCTTTGTGGAAGCTACATCTAAAAACATTCTATTTTTATCCTTTGAGTGCTAAGTGTTTGGTCTCTCTTTAAGACATCACTTCTTACTTCATCTTCTTCTATCTGTTTCTGGCTCTTAATGCTGTCAGAGATAAAGGAGCCAAAATCATTGGACCATATAGCTCTCTGCGTACCACAAACAAATGTTCGATGACGATGACAATATCGTGAATCTTTTGACTGAGGAGATTAAGTTTATGCACTGTGTGTATCAGGATGATACTGGTAATTTCTGCCTGCAGTGTAGCTCTTGGTCAGATTTTAGAAGGGGGTTACATTTCCTGTATACACTGCTGAAATAGACATTTTCTAAATAACGGTAAATCCCATATCTCAACTCACTGGGTTAGGTGCCCTGTTTCATCTTCTGGAGATACAAGCTTATTTTTCCTTCTGTGTGAAACTAAATGAAGTATTCCCTGAGATAAACACCTGAAATGCATTTACTTTTTATCTAGAATGTAAAGATCTCTCTTAACTATTTGTCTGTTACAAAAGGCAAAGTGCATTATGTGACTCACTAGTGTTCCAACAAAGGGGCAAGGAATAGAGGTATGTATACCGAGAGGTTTGTAGGATCAAGCCTGAAAGAAAAACAGTATAGTCCAGCTGTTAAACGAGACTATGTGGGTATCAGATATGGATTTCAGCTCTGTGCAGTTCAGATGTAACCTTGGAAAAGGCAGTCAATTTCTGTGTCTGTTTTGTACTTCAAACGTAGAGTTAGTAGCACTTGCAGAACTCTGTCAAGCATTTGAACGTGTTTAGAGAAAAACAAAAATTCTGTGTTTACTAAGAATTTCTGAAATAATTGGGAAATAATCTTATTTTGGTTTGACTTTCTTGATAAAAAAAACCAAACAGCATTTTATGACAAGATGCAAGGCCAACATAAAACAATGTGTGAGGTGCATGGTAGTTGTATTTGCATATTTCTGCTTCATATGCTTGTTCTTCCTTTAAGAGAATATTCTGTAAGAATTTACAACTTGACTCATGCATGGCATGAAAAAAAAAGTTTCTTTTTCTGCTTTTCTTCCTCCAGAAATCTTTGTCTGTGTTGAATATCAGCAATAACAACATTGATGAATTAGAAGAACTGGCAATTTTGGAAAATCTTTCTTATCTTAGAGCAGTTGACAATCAACTTCAAGATATGAAGGTATTAAAATAAATATTTGTTCTATTTAGATAAGCAATCAGTCAAATTCATCTTTATCACTAAATAGATGAGTAAAAATAAACTTTACTTCTACAGTTACTGAACCTCTGACTTTCCAAGCGTGTTGTCTTTTCTCATCCAAAAAATCTTGTTGAGATTAAAAATGGAGAACCGTTTATCTAGGATGTCCAAATGTCCTTTAATCCTACGTAAAGTGGCAATTGTGCATGCATCTATCAACTGAGTAGTAAATGCATGGAAGTTATAATTATAATATAATATGTCCAAAATGTAGAGTTAGTGTGAATGTTTTGGCCAAGTGACTATGCGTGGCTGAGTTTGCAAAGATGACATGGCCATTGTTTGCTAATTAGCTTGCAATATTTTACCATATTACAGTTTTTAGTTCTCCATTTTAGTGTAATAAAAGCCTCTTCGTAGATATCAGATCATCCAGCTGATTTTGCAGGCATTCTAATATCAAAATGACTTTTCGACTACCGTTGCTGGACTAGCATAAGAAGTATTTGTCATGAAAGTATACATTGAATTTCTTTCATAAATTTCTGCTAAGGAAAGACATGTCTTCATAAGCAAGAGCTCTGATTTCCACAGTAGCAGCTAAAACAAAAGAAATAAAAGTATTTATGCTCTTCCTTTTGCAGTAGTGAATGTAGTTCAAACAGAACGTTCTAGACTTACAATTTCCAGCTTATCTTCTCAAAAAGGAACAGGAGTATTGGCATTGTTACTTCTCATTATTTTTGTAAGTTACGATGTCTTCTACTTCTTGACATAAAGCGCAGCTAAAAAAATAATTTTAGTGTCATGCTAGTAAATGAGTATCAAATTTCTGTTGAACAGTATGCTGACACCATCATTGCACAGTGGAGGCATGGAACAAACTTTATAAATTACTTAATAAACACTGTTTTCATTTCATATAAACCATAGGTATTAGTGTTCTGCGTTTTTTGAAATTTATATTTTTATTAATAAATACTAAAATGAATTGGCTTAAATCATAACCCAAATCACCAAGACAAAGCCTTGATTAAAATAAACTCTTTCATTACTGGTTTGCATATACATTCTATTTCCTTAGAAAAGTTAACTTTCATTGGTTAGTAATTATTAAGATAACTATTCTTATTACTTCTTAGAACACTTAATATCTTTAAATTAAATTTGGCAGTTCTTTTTACTAATGAGGAGATGCCAGTACTTTGTCTGCACAATCTAGCAATTTTCTAGGTCAATATACTTTATTTGGATTCTTCATTTTTTACATTTTAATATTAAAAAATGTTGAATGATGCATTTCTTTTTTACTAGAGGATTATTAATGTATTGTATTTCAAGCTGTGTTTCTGGCTGGCAGTTGTGATTGAATTCATATCGAAATACACTTCATATAGGCTTTTGCTGGGTAATTAAAACCATATTGGATGTGTTGGTTACATCAAAATAACAGTAAGCTTTTTTAAATAGGTAGTCTCTCCAAAGCTTCCCCCTTGAAAAGGATGCCTTTTCTAAATAAAACATATTACAGTGATTTTTTTAATTGTCTTTTTTCTTTCTTATAAATACAAAAGACTTCAGTTGTGATAATCTTAAAAGGGGATTGTCTTAGCCAAAGAACCAATTATTTTTAAGAATGAGGATGTCAGTTCTGAGACAGTGTTTTCAGTATCTCAGAGGAAAAAACGGTGTCTTCTGAAACAGAATAAGGAGAGGACAAAAAGACTGTATTATTCAGTAGCTGTGTATATATTATTTAATCATTATTAAAAGGCATTTCATCATGATTATACTTCATCATCAGGAAGATCAGAGTTAATATTTAACGAAATCAATTAGTCATTTAGATTTCCATGTTACATGGTCACAGCTTTTTAAAAATTATGTGGTTAGCATTTGAGTTAGCTGCTGCTGCTGCTGCGATCAGTTACACTTGGATCAAGCTCTGGTAAACTTTGAAAGTGACTGTCCTGTGTGTTTTCTAAACAATCTCCAAGTTTTGAAAATATGGAGCAGATAGGGTATTTCTATTCATATCCTTGCAGACCTGTAAAATTAATGAGTCTAACATATAGTGTGATGCAGCTGAATATCCAGCTTTCCAGCTACAATTACTGTGTTTTAGAGATTGCATTTTAGTAGGCTCTACATATCACTAATACAGATTCTTATTTGAATAAAAAAACCCCAAACTGTTGAAAAAAAGCAGTAAGCCATCCAAAATAATAAAAAAAAAAAGTCAGTTTTAGATCTATTTAAGAGGCTTTAACTTACAGTGAACATCTAGCAGGAGAACAATTTGATACATCCACTCACTGTGTAAAAAAAAATAGTTGAGGGAAGTTTTGAGTATGTTTCAAATTTTTTGCAACCCTGAATTTCGTGATTCCATGGCTTGCATTATTCTACAGCTGTGATAGCTGAAAGGATTTTAGGGGGTATACAATTATACTACATATAGTTAATTGCTTCTGCTGGCTGAACTTGTTACACGCAGCAAAGGCTCTTTCATTCCCACACAAGCTGCCTCCATTCTCCTCCGTCTTGCCTCTCTGTTTTCAAAGCTCTGAAGTATACCTCTTTTTCATGCCAAAGGCTCTACGTCCCCCATTTTCCCATTCCTGCTTCCCCATCACTGCCATCAAGAACGTCCCCAGGAATGTTTCGCGTTGATCGGAGACCGTGGCGGTGCTGCATGACAGAGAAGTGCCAAAGAGCTCTGTACCCAGCTTTGCTTCACCCGGTGGGAAGAGAAGCTGTAGAGGAGCCGTCCAGGTCTTAGCAGGGCTGGTCAACAGCAGTGATCTGTGTAGCAGAGGTAGATGGCAGCAGGAATAATACGGAATCTTTGCAAAAGAAGGAAATGTGAAAGGCATGAGAAATGCATGAAATACAATCTTCTCATGTAGACTTTTCTCACTTTTATATAATCAGTATAATTATTTTATATCTAAACATTTATCTCAGTTTTTTTCACATTATTATGAAAACCCATACTCCCTCGCTTTTCAACAATGCCACGTTGATTTCAGCGTAGTTGAAAATTAGGGCTAGTAAATTCAAGCACTTAAGGTTCTGGCTAATTCAGGGCATTGTTAGCATAATTAACAGACATCAAGGCATATGACCTCGTTTCACATGACTGAAGTTTATATAATGCAGACTGAACAGTAGACAGAACAAAATTAAGTAATTTTTCTCAATTCATGCAAAATAACTTACTATGAGTAGCTACCACATGTAAAAAGCATGTCTTAGGTCAGTTACCAAGAATATAATTGATCTTAATAGAATTGGCTTTTCTTTATTTTCTGTTTCTTGCTACTTCATTTATTTATCCTATCGAGCTTCTAGTTTACTTTAGTCAGGTTTGCAAGGACTTCTAGGCTGCAGTGTATTTGGGTTGGAATACTAAGGGAATTTTTTAAAAACATTCCTATTAAAAAAAAAACCCACAACTATTTCTGTTTACAAAAAGCCAGAATATTATTTATTTATTAATTACATTAGTTTTGGGAAGGTTATGACTTGTGTGAGTATTTGGATAGATAGAGAAAATATAGCTAGATATACCTATAAAAATCGGTATTTCCTAAGTCTTTCATTTATTCAACCTCTGCCCGATATTGATTATGACAAGAGGATATCACAAAAGATGAATTCATTCACTTCAGAATCGAGTCAGGAACAAGAGAAAAATTATAGATTTTCTCAAATAGATTATGACAGGTAGTCAAGATGGTGACAAATTGCTGTCTGTGGATGTAGTTAGGGCAGTTGGACTAGACATTTCCGATAAAAACTGGAGCATACTGGTCAAATACCAATTCTTAAATGGCCATCATTAATTGGTAAGAACGTTATTGCCAGCACTACAGCTGCCTACCAAGGCACTTGCCCTTCCCCCTCTTCCCCCCCCCAATAGAATATAATTTGCTCGTCAGTATTTTGTAGCAGACCTCAAAGTGATAGCATGACATGATCATTTATCAAACGGAGACTGCCCAGAAGAGTGTCTGGTCCCTTTAGTACAGCTTATTGAAAGGCTGGGAAGTGAAAGCACTTTATTAGAGACAGGAAGGCAATGAACAACTAGAGCGTATCGAAAGGGTAATCATATTTCAGCACAGGATTAGTGTGCTCTTAGATAAACATACACTGGAGTAAGCATGTTCTGGGTCATTTATCAAGTAAGTAACAGCTAACAAAAATCTACAGGACTCTTTGTGTACATTCCTCAAAGTTAAACTGTATACATCTTATTTCAGTAATAGACAATTTTGTGTTGCAAAACTATTACTTGAAAAAAATCTTTCTAGTGAAATCTTGAACACATTACAGATTTCAGTGACAATGCCTGAATGCTCAGGTAAGAATACATAAATACATTTGCTAAATGCTATTTCTCTTTTAGTAAGCCTACCCTAAAATATTTTTCACCTAAATTATTGTGTTTGTGATTAAGTGTTAGCACCTAAACTGTGGGGATTATCATGTTGCTATTCTGATACATGCTGATAAAGCTTTGCTGTGTAACAATATGAGATTCATCAACATTTCTTCATGTGGACTGGTTCTCAGAGTTTCTTGCAGTGTTTTATCAGTCTTGCTCCTCACAGAACCAGACTTTCGCTCTCTATTTTTTTGAAAAGATGTTATCATCACTGGATAACAATAGATGATATCACCATCATCATCGATAGACAAAAAGGTGGTGTGAGGCTGTGCTGCCACTTCCTCTTCCTTGTGATTTTTCTAAACATGTATTATATAACCCATAGAATATTCCCAGGAGGATTTTCTACCAAGGGAGTAGAGCCTGCAAAACTGAAATTCTCCTTGCTTGTGTTACCCAGATGATTTTCTAAATTTGAAGGAGCTAAGAGATATCTGCATTGCTAGATACCTCATTATTGGCATCAAGCTACAAAATTCTACAGACTTTGCAGTTTAGAATCTGTCACATCATGATTAGTAGATTTTTTCCAAATTATTACAACTGTAGAACATAAATTCTCTCTCCCCTGGTACTCATAGAGATTGTTTTGAATCCCTCCTTAAGGTTTTCACACATATAAGGAAGTCTATCAAGAATGACAGTTAAGTGAAATTTTGAAAAGAAAGTATTTCAGAAAGTAGGATATCTGAGTAGAAAGGACCAATCTGCTAAGCTTTGCATCCTTTTAACTTGAATTTATTGTGTTTAAAAGACAGAAGAAGTTTTATCTAGGTCATACTGCCCTTGGGTAACCAGACAAACTCAGATGGAGAAAAGTATATTTCAAAGATTTCACTATTTGGGCCAATACTATAACTGACCACCCATGGTTATGTAGGGGGGGATTACTGTTTCTCTTGTAAAATACAGTTTTACATATATATAAAAAGAGAGGCAGTCTACTGTGGTTTGCACGATTTTTAGCTTTTTTGGGAGTCTGTTCTTTCTCTGTAAAGTATTTGTTCTTCCACAATTTTTTCAAAATCTAATCACACACTGATACTCTAAGGGCTCTGTGAGACCACGGGGATGCATTAACAGACACTACATATCATACTAATTTTTTGGCTGGTAATTCCTCGGCTTCAGGTGCTTATAAGTGGGATTGTAGTGGTAATTTTCCATAGCCAGCATTACTATATCCTTCAAAATGCAGAGTTTTCCAACTGCATCACCATTTCTTCTGTGTGATTTTGATATATTCAGGGAATACTACGCACCACTCTATTTGAAAATGCACATTCTTAATGTGCATATTAATACATGAATAGTCTCATTGAAGTTATTTCTGTGTGCAGGATTTGGGCCTGGCTGAACAAATCACGTTACTACTGAATATTACTCTGGAGGGGGAAAAATAATCACAGTGTTCTGTTCTTGTATCAATTGCAGGATTTGGAGGTTGTATTACACAAATGGCCAAAGCTACGCAGAATGGATCTTACAGGAAACCCCATCTGCCAGAAGCCAAAGTACAGGGACAGGATTGTAGTAGAGTCACGAACTTTAGGTAAAAAATAAAACTAATAGCCAACACCAAAACCCACCCATAACCCTCACTGTTTTAGCACATAACTGATGCATTAGTCCTTCTTGAATCGCACTATGTATGTAAACATAATTGCTGCCATAGATACTTATGTCAAATGATAAATTTTTAATTTATGTACAGGTAACCTAGCTAAAGCTGTTTATGTAATCAACTGCACAAACTGTGTTGCTTAGCTTTTGCTATTAGTAGTAGTAATAATTTGTTTTATAACAGATGATTGCTGAGATTTTTATAAGACAATAAGACTTTTTTTGTGTTCAGATTCCAGACGTTGTGAAACCGATTTTCAAAGATAAGTTTAGTCTACTCCCCTATCAGCCTGTAGTAGTTGCTTAGATGTTTTAGTTGTACAGTTACAGCTGTAAGGGTCATACCTTACCGTATTTGAATTTGTTATATAACATTTGTCCTTAAAGTTAAAAGCAGTTTACACTTATGTTACAAATGTATTTGTTAATCTTAACCTTACTGTGATGCAGTTTACGTTATTATTTTGAGATAATTTTAGCACAAAAGGAAGCAACTTAGTCTTCTCTATGTAAATATTCATACTGTAGAAACAAAAAATATCTGCTCTTTTTTTTTTTTGATAAAGGTGGCAATTATCTTAAAAGCTGTAAGTACAGAACTTGTTTTTCTTTTTTCTGAGAGTATAAAATATTGCCCATTAAGAAAAAGAAAAAGCCTATCTGCACAATGAAAATAACAGTGCCTTAGGACAGTTCTAATGCAGCCTAAATTTGTAGCCAAATGAGGTATTTCATTTGGTCTGACTCAAAAATGCAGCTGCAACCAAGGAAACATAGAGCATAAGCTTTATGGCACCTAAGTGCGCAACGTGAACCTTAAAGAGCCAAATCTGTCTGTCTGTCTTCATGATCAGTAGGATTCCTTGACTGTTAAGACATGCAGTTTCCCTCTCTCAACCTGAATTTCTGCATCTATATATGTTTTTTGTGTAAGAGCATAGCTTTTCTTCAAAACTTTCTATAAGGTGTTGCACATTAACTGAATGTGAAATATATTTTTTTCCCTTGAAAGTTATAAAAATAATAGATGCTTTCTTTTGTAATCAAGGCATGTCAGCTCACTCTTGCAGCTTGAATATTAATATCCAGCTGTATTGGGTATTTTTTTTACCAAAAGACAAAAAATATTTGAAAGAGCAAATACAGAACCAGTACACGTTACATACAGCTTTGTACAGCCTTTTAGTTAACTTCGGGTATCACAAAAAATGTTCCCTTCTCTTTGACAGAATCCCTTGATGGGAAAGAAATTAAAGAAATGGAAAGACAGTTCCTAATGAATTGGAAAGCCTCCAAAGCTGCCAGGAAAAAAAACAAAGAAAGAATGACAAATGAACATGCAGCCTACCTACATTTTTGTAAGCAAACTAAGCAATTACTTCATGATTATTTGCAATATTATAGAAACAATAAAATAGCAGCTAACAGTAAATGTACTAGGAATAAGACATGTACTGGTGGTGGGACCAAAACACAGGAGTAGAAATTGAACTTTTCCAATATAAAATTTAATTTTAGCACTAGTTCTTGTGGTGTTTTTTTCCTCCCATCCCAGTCTCCCAAAATTATGGAAAGGAGTAGCTAATACATTTTGAATGTTTGTAAATATTCATGATTACTTTCCATATTTAAAAAAAAAAAAAAAGCATTGGGCATTCTAGAATAAATATGCATGAAATACATCAGACTTTTAAAATCTATTATTTGATGATACTTATTTGATCTGTGTAATTTCCCAGTCCTTTTGAAGGCCTTCACAAGATACACATCTAGCAGAAGTAAAAGTTTTAAATTTGGAAAGGAAAAAAAAGTCTTGGAGGAAAAAAAGCCTTAAACCTAAAAGAAAAGGCAACAGGTTCTTAAAGCGGGAAAACAAATGACTTTTGACACTTAAGCAAAACCTGAAATAAACTTTGAGTTTTTTAAAAAATGGGGTGGGGGTTGTTGTTGTTACAGAGTTGACTGCAGATTAAAACATAAATGACTTAACAGCATGTCTTGCCATCTTGCAGGATTTGGAAACAGACATTAGACTTCAAATGACTCAAAATGGTTTGAATGACCATATTTATAAAATAAAATAAAATTGGTGACAGTTACACTGTTGTTTTGAGAAGATAAACTGTGATAGGTAACCAAGGGGAGAGAGCATGCTCTTTGTAGCTATACTATCTCAAATTAATTCACGAAATCTCATGAAGATCAGTTATTTTTGAAGACATAGAGTGAAAAGCACTCAGCCTGTCGGTCTCAGCCCCAAGAAAGCTGCAGTCTGCTCAGTGTTTGGAAGCCATATGTGAATGGCAATGGTTCTGAAAGTAATATTCTCTCTTCTGAATAACTACCAATATAAGGAGGTGCTATGTAACTGAATTTACTCCCTTTCAAATAACTCTACCTGAATATGAATACCTGCTTTAATATTCACCTTCATCAGTGTTTGCAGCACCTTCCATAATTTCATATGAAGTTCTCCATTTTCAGTTATCAAATTTGAGGCATTTTTACCCTAAGGCTTATTACACTGTTTTCTATAACAAAATATATTGGAACCTGTGATCAATCATACTGAATATTAAAATAGATGTGGTTTGACTTGGGATATTGAATTAATCCTTTTATCTTTCTTTTCTGCAGCTGACTTTGAAACACCTTATCCTATTCTTCCCTTTCACTACAGTCACTCTGTGAAAGAAAAACCAAATTTTTTAGTGTTGTCTGAGATGCACAAAGTTAAAAGAAAACCTCTGCCAAGAATCCTGGGAAAAAAATAAATCAGACGAAAACTCAGGTATGTTCCTCAGACATCTTCCTCTTAGTTCTGTTGGTTATTGCATGTACAGCTCTTACTGCATCAGTTGGAAAACGAGTACATGAAGGTAGAATTTAATCTGAAATCAGTTTCATGTTTTTTTAACCACGTTATAATTGTGGTCTTTATTTCTTTGAAAGACAGGATAATAGATTTCCGTTTCTGGTTATAAATCAGTAGACTAGCTAATAGTAATAACTTTACTCCAGTGTTACTAGTTTCTGTCGTATGCATTTGCTTGTAATCTTCCAAAAAGATAAAACAATATAGAAGTTAATTCTTGGAAGTACAGTTACTGTCAACAACATTGGTGAAGGTTGATCCCGTGCAGGCAGTAATATGCAGAAGGAGAAACAATCACTTTTCATCATTATAGCTTACCTCTAATAGACATGTTCCAGTGTATTATATACGTGATGAGCATTTTCCTGTAGCATCAACTCAAGACCATCAAGATAATCAAGAAAGAAAATCTGATGTGTGTGCCTTACAGACATTTAGACATTAGATGAATTGAAACAATCCACAGTTTAGCGTTCCTTAACATAAGCAGCCTTGGGAACTCTAACACAACTCTTTGTGGAACTAAAATCTGCTCATGGGGATTAACAGTTTGGGACCTCTAGTTTTTCCAGTTTTACCTGTAGTAATAGTTTAGTTCAGTATTTGGGACCTAATATCACTCCTTCTGTATTTTTAATGCTACTTTTAGCCTAACTGTTTCATTATTTATCAGCTGTACTGGCCAACAAAAAAAATCATCATTTATGCAATGCTGTAGATAAATAAATTCAACTGACGTAGGTATTCTTTTGTAACTAAATTACTAAATGTAGTGTTTTATTTTACATTCAAATCGGAATTTATTAGTTTGTTTGAGAATTTAACTAGGCAACATTTAATACTATTTTATTCTTGACAACTTACCACTTTCCATTCCATCAGTTTTGTTGCTACTGATTATTTGTTCTGACAAAAAATTGCTGCCTTTCCCTTGAGAAAGGACGAAGAATTACAAATCACAGAGCTGCTCTCTTCCAAAGTATCATATTTGTTCTTCATATGACAATGGATATATTCCGGCCTAAAACCAAACTGAACTCGCCGTATGTGTGCCTGTTCTTGGGTTTTCTTCCTGCTGCAGAAGTGGAGAAGTTTAAAAACAAGAACTGCAAGAATAATGTACTAGTTATCACAAAATAGTACTACTATGTGATTATTTTCCAGCAAATAGTCCAGGCTTGTAAAATTTAGAGGGGTACAGCCTAATACTCACGCCATACAAACATGCATTTTTTTCTTTTAATTCCATTGTAAAATGAGTTCATCCACATGCTCAGTGTTCTGTAAGCCTGCATTTCATCTTTATTAGCATTCTGCCTTTTGGGCTAGGCTGAATAAAGCTATGCTTTTCATTTACCATCCCCCTTAGTTCTAATAAAGGGTGGAACATGTGTGTACAGCACCTCCCAGAAAGTTATTTTCTTCAGTGTAGGAACTTCTGCTATCTCCTTGGAGATAAAGCATTCCGATTTTACTCTACTATGTTAAAAAGCTGTCCAATTGTTGAGCTGCTTTGCTTGACAAAAATTTTCCCAGTATTAAGAAGCTGGAGTACAGTCCCGGGCCTGTTGAAATCCCTCCTGACTCTAAAGCAGCAAAGATTGCATCTTGCATACTTGATTGAAATCAAAGGTCTATATTTGTATTAATTTAGATTTGCAAATTAAACAATTTGAGTGATTTTTTTTGTTTTGTTTGTACTATTAGTCTAGAAGATTTTACTCTGATTCACATAAAGGATAGAATAAACTACCGTCAGATGACTTGCATTTAATATTTTCAAAAAACTTCTAAGCGGGACTTTTTATCTTGGGCGCTGAAGGTTGCTTGTACATTACAATTTCATATGGAGTCACTGATCTTGAGATGTATTCTAATCTTGTTACTAGTGGAATTCCATGGAAACCAAAAAGTCTTGGGAATTAGTTAAAGGTTAGTGAATTCTCTCTTAAAATTTTTTTTGGGGGAAAAAAATAACGCAAAATACAGAAATATTAATTCTCAGAGTATATGCAGATACAAAATAATGACAAATCACAGTATTCCCTTGCCAGATCCAGTAGTTAGGGATATGCATAAATTTGCCCACATGTAAAGCGAGGAAATTTTGTCAAACTGAACAAATACCGGTATTGTTTAATTGAAGTTCAGTATTAGACCAAAGAAATTAGTGAATTTTAATCCTGCCCTCCGTGTTAGTCAAATAAATTATTCCAACAGATGTTTCCTCTTCCCCTATACATGCTAGGTGATGTTTGACCTTGGCAACTGAAAAACAGGCATTAAATACCTTTTTAACCTACATCTAAGATCCACTGAGGATTACATACAGCTTGAACAAGGAAAACAGCCAGTTATTACTAGATTACTGAAATATGTCATTAATCTTTCTTTTTTGATGACATAAAAACAATAGCAATTTTATATTGAATTTTAAGTTAGTTTTGAACATTTAGAGAGAATTATAGATATTGGCAGGAAGTAATTAAAAGAAAACAAATCACTTAACTGTTTTAAAGATACCTAATACCTTCCAATGGGATACACTATTATTAATTTTCCCTGAGTAGAGAAGTTGTTGAAATTTTGATGTTGTAAACTTAACCTATAACCAGCAGTTTCTGCCCACGTTTCCGTACTCATGGAATTAAATATCACAGTAGGTATTTGTAGCAATATCGTAGTAGTTCAGAATTTGGTGGGAAAGTCACCTTTTGTCTCTCCAGTATATGTGATTAGCAATATGGTAATATTTTTAAATTATATAGTCAGCATATAATAAGTACACTGGATTGTGTCAACTAATCATAAGCCACTCTCCTAGCCACCATGCACATCCTGTATAGGTCAAGTTCTAGTTCAAATGGAAGGAACTTGCAGTGAGCAACGTTAGTTCTCCCTCTTCTTAGCTCTTTGGCAGGTGCTCTTATCAACGTTTTCTGTGTTTATTTATTTATGTATTTATTTATTTAAATATTTCTAAATGCCTTGAGGTGATTTATGAGGTCTGAAATCGATACAGGGTAATGTATATTTGATAGCGAGTAAGAATGTACATGTTCTGCATGTATACTGGGCTTTTGTTTATACGAATCTAACTGGCATTATAATAAATAGAATTATTAAAGCCTATTACATAACAGTTTTTTGGGGAGGGCTGATACTGAGATTATAATGATTGAATACCCAAAACATAACTTTTACAATCATACGTTTATTTCATATTACAGAATATAGTTCTCTTATTTGAGGGGGGGGGGTGTAATTTACCTCCAGGTAACATAAATCTTGTTATCTTACTGAATATCAATTTCAGCAAACTTCTGAAAATTCAAAAATAAGAAATATTTTCAGCCTTGCCTTCAGAAAAAGGAGAAATACAGAGTTAAGATACAAACTAGTGCAGTTTTAGCTGTGCACCCTAGAGCTGGTTTTAGCCACTGAATAGCACTGTATTCAGAATTACGTGCATTAAATATTTGGAGATACCAGCTGGAGCACTTTGGCAGAGCTGTGAGCATGTTTTGAACAGAGCTGGAGTGCCTCTTCCAGCAGCTATAGCCCATCTCACTGCCTTTCCTTGGTGGTGGCGTGGAAGGAAAAATGCAAACATCTCCTCAGTGAGGTCTAGAAAGTATCCATCAGCAATAAGTGATGAAGGCTGTGGAAGAGAAATGTAAGGAATTTACTTGCTGTTGAATTATTCAGCCATGATATGGGATATGAGAGGAGTCACTGTAATGCTAGATAAAGTGTAAGGATGAAGAGATGAAGTTCTGAAATTAAATAGTGTTGCTGAAGCAGAGCTATTTGAATGGAGATCAGGGATAAACAGTTTCTGGTTACTGTGGCCCATGTAAGGGTTTCAGCGGGCAATTCACCAATTTAGTGGTTGGTTCCCTTTTTTCTGGAGGACATGCACTAACTGCAAAGGTGAGCATGAGTGCGTTTGTAAGATCATAATTAACATTACGGTATTGTGTATCTTCATGGTATTTTCTGTATCCGTGTTTATAGTCTTGCTGAATTAATTCAGTTGAATGTGGTGCTGAATGATTCTCCCCATGATAATTCATAATCTGTTTAGAAGGAAAAATATAACTCTCATTACAAACATGCAAGATTCTGTACAAACAGCATTATCTTCTCTCTAAACTTAAATTTCAGTAGTGGTAATTAAAAAAAAAAAAAAAAAAAAAGAGTAGTTTTAATATACACCAAATCTGTAGTACTTAACACTGCCACAGCATTCAGCATCCCAAAGACAGATAAAAGGCATCCCTTCTTGGCCATGAATTCTGCTATTTACCTGGAGACTACTGATTTGGAAATTATCCTTTCTCTCCTGTGTCCATGCCTCCCCACTTCAGTTCTCTGTGCTGCTGGCTGGGCCCAGAACTGGGAAAGAGAAAGGATCTAAAATACAGCAGCAGAACACATGCACTAATAGACGCCCTGTGCCCTTGAAAAGAATAAACGCTTTTTCAAATCACTGAGAGCGCGCGCCCATCCCCTGATGAGCAGATTGCCAGCCGGACCACACGTACTCCTGCATGGCTGGATGACCAGCTATCATATCGGCACGTCCTCGTCGGGAGGTATGTGCCTGCTGATGGGCAAGCTGGCCGCGGCACGTTTGCTGCTGCCATTTTCCAGACCTTCAGAAGACCAAATAGCACGTGCAACTTGTCAGCCACTAGTAGGTCAAAAAATTACCGGGGCGTATCTGGGTCTGCAGGCTGTAATACACTTTCAAGAACGTTGAAACCCCGACTGCTTGAAACCTTCTACATTAATATTTAGAATCATTTAGGTTGGAAAAGACCCTTAAGATCATCAAGTCCAACGGTAGGTCAATAACATTTTAAACAGAATGCATATCTAGAAAGGGCTATTCAGTGACTTTAGAGTTGCATCTTGTAAATGGCTCCATCAAAATTGTATCAGCAATGAAACACTACTTTAGGATGGTAAAATAAACAAAAAGTAAACTCAAATCTTTGCATATCTGTTTTTCAGGTGTTCCGTGTTCATTGTAATGGTCATTAGATAAATGAAACAGACATCCAGTATGCATTGTTTACTTTTTCCCTATCCTTAGATCTTTGTTGTCAGTACTTTTACAGACTACTGTTGAGATGAAAACTCAAAACTTCGTAACATTTTTATTCTGCTGCGTTAGCACTGAACATTTTTTATTGTGTAACTAATTTACAAAATTATAAAAATCACTTTTATATACACAAAGCATGAATCAAATTAACAAAGTAAAGACATAATGCTGTGTTTTCAGGTTTTTAAAACAGATACCAGCATGAGAGATTAATTTGAGATTAAAATAAAGACTGCCGCTCGAATAGGGATACATAAATAAATTCTGTAATACCTCAGTATAACTCTGGAAGCTATTCAGCTGAAGTCCGTTCCAATAAACTAATTTACTGCAATGATATAAACGCTGTTTCACTGTTTGCCTTCCTGCATCCTACCACACATTCTGTAGGCATCCTCCCATATCTGAAACGTTGAAAGCAGTTGCTT
The DNA here is from genome assembly GCF_965183815.1 of Platalea leucorodia. Lineage (NCBI taxonomy): Eukaryota > Metazoa > Chordata > Aves > Pelecaniformes > Threskiornithidae > Platalea > Platalea leucorodia. Next base: position 38,305,167 of record NC_138823.1, read on the forward strand.
TAACAAACTTGAGGTGAAAACGCAATCGTTGTGCCCTCATCTACCAAGATGAGACGCTACGTTTTGGAGGACAGCATTACGACCCCTAGTCATATAGTAACAGCTGTACCTCCTCAAATTCACTTCCAGCGCCTGGGGTGCATCCCATCCAGTTGCAAAGACTTGGATATGTCAGATGTGCCCTAGTGGTTCCTAACTCCATCATCATCTACTGTTGGTGGTATTTCTCCCCCCTAAAAACTGTTCCTAGGACCTAGGAGGCGTGAGACCAGGCCTCGCCAGTCCAGATCTGGATGCTTTCAGAGCAATCTGCAGTACTGTTGCAGCTTCTTGGTGTGTCAGAAGTACCAAAAGGGGAACAAAGTCAGGCATCAGTGCCTGAACACCTCCCCTTGGCACTGCTCTGACCCTAATCAGAACATATGTATAGATACATAAGCTTTGTAATCACTGTGTACACATGTGAAATTTAAATCAGTGACCAAGGGAAAAATCCTATTTTTCTTACATGTCACATTAAAAATAGTGCAAGGTGTAAGTTAATTTAACGCCATATTATTTCTTTATATATGCAGGTATAAAGCAGTGCACAGAACTGGTTGTGATAGAATCAGAAAGTTCTGAGGTTGGGGAAGAAGGGGAAAAAATAGCCAAAAAATTGAGTCGGTGTTCAAGATGTGCCCATTGATTTTTCAGGATGAGGATTAAGACACATGACCTGTTAGTATGGGAAAGTATGCCATTGTAATTCAGAGTGTAACTGATAAAAATAAGTGGATCTGGAAAGTCTCTTCCAGGTTTTCCTTATGATTTTTTATCTTTGTGTACCGTACAAAGTAGGTGTCCTGACTAACAGAGCTCTGAGGGAAATCAATTAATATGTGAACCTGCTTATTTACAGTCACTAAATGATAAATGTTATATATTGTGACTGTAACAAATAGATTTTACTTTGCCAGGAAAAAAAAAAAAAAAAAAACAGTGAGTTTTGACTTGAAGTCACGTGGCCTTGAAGGATTCTAGGAGTTCACTGCTAAAAAAATATGTATTTGAACTTTACCTCTTCAATCAAATAACACTGTAACCAGAGACTACAGGAATGACTGGCTACATCTTTCTGTTCTCTTAATTCTGAGCAGAATTAATTGCTGCATCAAAACCAAGATAAATCAGAGCCAGCTGTGAAATGATCCATGTAATAGACTAATACTTTAATTCAAAAAGAGAATTGGAGCAATACGCTCTTCCTTTCTTTGAGAGTAAATATATCAGACTGTCATAGTAATCACTAATTACACGTCCAGTAAAGTTGGGTATAATCAGTTACACATAGTTTGTAGTAAAATGTTTTGGAATAAAAGACTGCGTCTTATCTGATTTCATTTATATGAGAAATTGCTTTGATTATTACTAAGGTTTTGTTTCTTGTGGAACTTGAAAATTATCAGTGCTTGATACAAATTGCTCTGGCCAAAATTGTTAACTGTCACCATTTTTGTGTCAATTTTGTAACAAGGGAATGTACAGTACCCAGATCGTCAGATTATGTCAATTCGGATTAGTCTGCCCTCAGGCTTGGTATTGGTTAAAAAAAGGGGCTTTCACTGCATCAGTCGATATCCTCGCAATAGGTAAAGCCCTTTTTTTCCGTCTGCAGCTTTTGATAACACTGCTTATACATTTTGTAGAAATATGGTGTGGTCTTGAGAAGCGTTAATGAAGACGGGAGCGACGGGGGCTTTGGTGTGGTTCTGACATGAAGATCTCATCTGTCTTCTCTGATCCCTCTGTAGGTTGAGGAGGAGCCTGAAGTAATGGCAGACGTTGAATTCTAAAAGCCAGAAGTTACAGGATGTGAAGATTTGGCCATTATCGGATATTTTTTTTTCCTCAAAGCTTACAAAGAAAGGTATTCGTGTCTCTTTAGATATGTTGTCTGTGTCTTTGTAATCTCAAAACCAGACAGAATGAAGTACGTTGAACTTAACACTGCCCTTTAAGAGCACTCAGAAAAATAAGGTGACTGCCTATTTATTTAGAAGCAATGATGCTTTGTATTAAAAGCATGTAAAGCTATCAGTGCGTGGTAGGCTAAACTGGTTGCCTATTTCTTAAACTTCCTCAAGAAAGGAGTTGGTTTTAGCCAGCGTCTTACCTAGTTTGTGACCTGAATACCCAAGGAGCTGCTGCTTTCCATATGTGATACTCTTAACAGTTATGCAGAGGCACACTTGTAGTCTCTTACTTCAAGAAGAAAGGACCTATTAATACATGATTTTTGAGAAGATCTGTAGTCCTAAAAAAATAATTTCCATCATTTGGATTTTTCCAAGTTCTGGTGAATAACATGGAATAGTTAGGAGAGAAGGCACAAGAAGATTAATGATGTCTATGCTGATTAATTTTTGGACTGGGAGCATTACACATTAATTTTACTTTGAATTCTGTTTTAAGTAACTGGGACTTGAGTTTGGCTGCTTTGCACTAGTTTGAGTAATTAAATGAGCGCTCAAGACTTCCGATATAGGAAAATTCGAAATGTACAGATAAGGAAAGGAAAGCCTAGATTGTAAATTGCCCCTGGAATAAAACCTTTCCTAATGGAGCTTCTCTGTATGAATGTCAGCTCAGCATCTTATGCTTCAGACCCTCTCTGAAATAAGAAAGGGATTTTTCCTGAATAAGGAAATCAGGATCTGTCTTTTTGCATTCAATGTTTTGTGTGTTTTGTTACCATTTGTATTTTATTGCCCTTTGATAAAGATCATTCAAATAAATTTAACTCCTGCATGCCTTCTCCCCTTGAATAACAAGATCTTTATCTTCATTAGAAAGAAACAGATTTCCAAAACTAAGGTAGTAAATGAGTCGCACTATAACCCTGAGGTGCCCCTTGCTTATGTTAAAGCTAGTGAGTCATTTGCCTTCAAAATAAGAAAATAGAAAACAATAAATTAAGCTCGGATGTGTAGCTGTCGTTATTAGTCCATTACTGAAATAAGTATTAACCGAGCATGATACTCCTTGTCTTAGCTGTCGTCACCAAGGACATTCAGGTCGAGGAGGACAGAAACGCATACATTAAAAAAAAGTTGCTTCTTGTTTAGGCAGTTCCCAGAGAAGAAAGTCAATGCTTTCGGTGAGCGTGTCTGAAGCAGCAGCCGCCGGATTACTGACTCAACGCAGAGGATTAGGAAGTCGCCCCCTGATCTCTATAGCATGGCGTTGTCTTTCCACCTTACGCTTCCCTCTGCCTCACACACACCCATTTAAAAATGTTTCATGGAGCTTTAATATTTCTCAATGTGGGTTCTGCTCTGTAAGCCATTTAGAGCGTGACTTATTTTTCATAGGTTCCGAGCATTTCTGGCTTAAAGATTTTAGTTTCTTGTACATGAAATAAAATACTCAAGACCTGAACGAATTATGCCCTGTACCGAGTGGGCCACGGGGTTTCACACGGTGAATCCTGCAGCCAAGCAACTCGCGTCTAGCTAAAGCAAACCCCTATCAAAGTCTTCCACTGGTGAAATAGCAAAGTGGGTCGCGGTCTCGCTGCATCTAATCTCCCTCTCACTTTTTACATTCCGGAATAGCTTGGCTACATCCCAGCTGCATACCTGTGTCTTTAGTCCCATCCTTTGGCCTGCTCTAAACCCCTGCGTTTTAAGTCTGCAGTCCCCCTTGAGTGCAACCATTCGCGCTGTCATTTATTGCATAAATACTCCCCGCTTCTCCAGCTCCAGCAAAGCCAGCCCTTCCCCTGCTCGGCTCCCGCGCTGGCTGGAGCAGCGCGCTTCTCGCCTGGCTGCTAGCGAGGGAGAACGGGGCCAGGTCTCCTGGGGCTCTCATCCTTCACCCTGGTTTTCCCTTCTCTTAGAGCGAGAACGGCCGAGCTAACGGAGACCCTTTCAAATTGGACACCTTTCTCGTCATCTCCAATGGGAGGGTTTAGAAGTAGTTCCTTAAATATGGCTGGGTATGAAATGGAGTTACGCTGGGATCTCAGCACCTCTAAGTCTTTAAAAAAAAGAAAACCTTAATATCACATTCTAACACTTGTGTACACACACGCACTAGAACAGAGCCCTTCTGATACGTATTTTAGATATATTTTAAAAGTAATTATTACTAGGAAAAGTGGATGCTTCTTGGTGGTAGCTGGGAGAATGGAATACTAAACTCAAGCTTCATTTTTGCAACTTGCCTCTGAAAATGTTGTGGTTTTCTTACAAAACATTTATTTTAAAATATTTGGATTTATGAGTATGGATGGGAAAATCTAGAGAGAGGACAATTTTAAAGGGGGGGTAAGAGATGGCATTTGAACTTGTTGATTGTTTTATGTCTGTTAGTGAAAATGTTCACCAAAATTGTAATTCAAAATGACATTTTGATTAAGGCGACATTTTTGGAAGCTAAACTACTTTGATCAGCAAATTTGGAAGGAGAGATGAAATTAAAAACGTTTGTCCTGTTTTCTTTTTCAGTGTATGCTGCAAAATCTTTCTTGCAGCATACAGGAGAGGCACTGGTGTGTTCTGGTATTCCAGTATTAAGAAGCAGCTCTACTTTTAGTAATTTAGAAAATACAATAAAAGGCGTTTTGCTACACTGTAATATAACATATTTAACATAACTGCAGAATATGCCATGGTCCTAGAACACACCAACAACATGGCATTTGAAGCAAGGAAAAAAAGGTATTTAATTGGCAATTTTCGAAATACTCGTTTGGATTTGGAATGCACTCCCATTACGAAATGCTGAGTTTTCCCCATGAAGCAGAAGTGCTGAATTTCAACCTATTTTGCCTCTCCCGTGGCTGCGCCTCGCCTTTGGTTCGCTCCCAAGCTACAGCTGGAAGCAGCGGGAGCGGATCGGGCGCAGCCCGTCTCTGGCTCTGCACCAAAACTACTTCACCCGGACAAAGGACGTTTCTGCTGGTCCGTCAGTAGTAGCCATAGCCACGCTTCCCCTTGCCAGCAGACAAACATGCTTGTGAAGTCCTTATACAGAAATGGGAATGGGAGAGAATGAACAAATTGGAAAGAAACACCGTGAACGTTCATGCTGAACCGTAGCTGTAAAACCAGAAAATAATTTGACGTGAAGGGAGCAAAGTGTACCTGGATAAGCATCGCTCTGTCTCTAGCAGAACTTCGTCTTACCTAAATCACACGGGAAGTCTGGCTCCCCTGTGGCCCTGGCGTTTCTCAGATCTGAAATATACCGTGGAAGGTAAGGCAGGAAAGTCATCCTCAGACATTTAGCTGGGAAAGGAGAAGGAGAAACAGCTGCAGCAGCTTGTTACAGCTTCAGACTTAAATACTGGGTTGATACAAGAAAATAAGCCCTGGATCTCTTTGAGGTTACAACGGAGGAGGAGTCTTCTGGGGGGAGAAAGTCTTGATGGGGCAAAGAGCAATTATCTCTACCCTTACATCCACTGGGTGGGGTTTTAATGTATCTGAAGGACCTCTGCTTTGGTAACAGCGTTAGCAGCCAGGGCGGCCTCTCCAAACCTCGCTAGGCAATCTCTCTAGCCACGCTCCGCAGCCGGCTGGATTTGGAGTTGCCAAAAGATGGTAACGGGGGTTCCACCACGTCTCTTCCAGCTCCTTCCGCTGGATTTCCTGCGCTGAGGCTGAACTCGGCGCGCGTACAACGGGAAAGTCAAAAAAATACATCATTTTGTGTCATTGACTCCATTAGAGCAGAGAAGAAGAGCGCAGCACTCACGACCTGCTACCTTAGGGTGGCTCAGGCAGTTAAGACACCTCCCGCCAAGCCCTCTGTCTGTCGCTGGCCCAAGTTAGCGTTGCCGAGGGTCCCGCCGTCCAGCTGAAAGTCCTTTTGGGGTAGGCGTTTCTCGGGCGGGCAGGCCTAGGGCTCCTCCTGGGGACACGGGGAGCCGATGCCCGGGCTCCTGGGCCGCACCGGGTCAGCGCGTTGGGGGAACCGGGGCTGGGAGGCAAGTCTCCCTGCGCCCGGGGCGGCCGGGACCGGCGCTCCCGCCCCGCAGCGCGGTGTCAGCCGCGGGTCTCCGTGCAGGTGTAAGGACGCCTTCCAGAACCGCCCGCTCCCGCCCCGGCGGCTGGCGGAGCGAGCTGCTGAGCGGCTCCCGCCGCAGGCAGGTGCCGGGGATGCCGCCTTGCGCCGGGGGCAGGCCGGGAAGCTTGGGGGCGGAGGGGCGGGCCGGGGTGCGAGGCTGGCTGGGCCGGCGGCTCGGGGGCCTCCGCCGCCCCCCAGGAGCCGCAGCTGCGCCTGGGCAGCTGGAGGATGGCCCGCGGTGGAGGTGAGGCCCGCGGTCACGGCCCCGTAAATCCTGACGGAGCAGCTTTTGTCAGGGTAGCTCCTGAGGGAAGAGGGGGAGCCCCTACCGAGGCAGCCGGCGCCGGGCAAAGGTAAACCTCGAGGCACGGTTTCGCTTTCAGTAGTTCAATCCATCTCCCTGGAAGCAGCCCGATGGCACCCCTCGCCACCGGCCCTCTCCGCCTCGGCGGGGCTGTGGCTACCACCCCCGGGCGGGAAGGCCGCGGCTCCTGCTCGCCCCCCTCAGCGGGGCTGTGAAACACTCGGGCCGGAGCCTTTTGCCGGGGCGGGCTCGCCCGCTTCGTGCCGCCCCGAGGGCCGGCGGCCACGGCGGCCGCTCACCGGGCCGGGGCCGGGGCCGGGGCCGGGGCCGGGGCGCGGCGGAGGTGCAGCAGCCCCGCCGGAGCGGCTGAAGGCGGGCGCCCGGCTCCCCCTGCGCGGCCGCGGCCGCCCCCGCCGGGCCCTCCCGCCGCTAAGTCATCCCTTCCCGGGACTTCCCATTACCGCTGAAGATTAAGCCCGTAATTTTCTTGGCTGCAAAAGCGGTAACGAATCGCGCAGACTTTGTTTTTTCTACTGCTCCCGAGGCTTGATTTATTGTGTCTCCGTTATCGCACGATCGGGCTTCGTTCAACATGTTTTTCTGGGCTTATTCTCTACCCCCGCTATTTACCTTGACCGTCCCTTCTCATTAACGTTGCTAATTTTTAACTTGCTCCCCCTTCACTTCCAAACCGCCCCGGTCGCGCCTCATCCCCTGCGTGTTTGCAGCCCCGCGTGTGGGTCGGTCCCGCGGGGGGCGGCTGCGGGACGGGGCCTGGCCGGGGGGAGCGGGACGGGACGGGACGGGACGGGACGGGACGGGAGCGTGAGGCGATGCCGCCCCCCGACAGCTCCGTGATTGATGGCCGGCCCGGCAAGGGGCGGTCGCTGCCGCCCGGGCGGGCGGGGGGAGCCCGGCGCCCAGGTGCGGCCCGGCCCCGCCGCACCCACCGGCCGCCACGGTTTATAAGCGGCGCCGCGGGGCCGGGCCGGCAGCGACCGGGACCGGTAAGTTCATCCCCGGGCCGGGGACCGCGGGCTCTGCCGGGGAGGCGGCGGCGGCGGCGGGGGGGGCCGCGGCCTCGGCGGGGCGGGCAGCGCCTCTGCGCCCTTGGCAAAGCGAGTTCCCGTCTCGCCGCTCCAGAGCGGGTCTCGTCCCGAGCCGTTACCCGAGCAAGGTCTTTTTAACAAACGATGCGAAATAATACAGATTCACTATATTTTTTTCCCCTCAAGGAACAACCGAAGAGGCTGCGAGGAAGTTTATCTCAGGTTTCCACCTATTTCTTTTCAGGTTGCACGCTCCGCTCTGGCGTTTTCGATCTTTTTCCTTGTCCGTGTGGGTAGGTTGCCTCCATCGCTGCTCCGCTCACACGGAATATAGGACTAAAATAAGCGGTGTGCTGTTTTCTTCGGTAAACATATTACATTTAAACCCGATTGTGTCTTTGTAATGGCATGTAAAACCCCGAATGCCTCAGCCGGCATTAGAAATACTGCAATAGAAATGCTTTAGAAATAATATAAATACTTTGACTTACTTTCACACCCCCATTTCCAGGTCTCTGCATGCTGGGCAGCAAGCGGGCGTTTGCAAAAATGATTGTAATTGTCTTAAAAAAGCAAACCTCTTCCTTGTAAAATTTTAAAGGGGATTACATGGAAACTGTCTGTTGCCCAGAGGCACTTTATTTTCTTTAGTTTTCAGCAACGGTTTTTGGACCACAAGGTTTGGGTGACGGCTGGGCTTTACTGATCGCACCGGCGCGGAGGGCGACGCTGCCCAGCCCCGGCGCGTAACTAACGCGGTCCTGGCTCAGGAACCGCCGCGTTTCAGCTACACGTGCGTCCGCGCCTATAGTAGAGTCCGTGTTTCTGCGTGGCGGATTTTCGCGGGCCGTTTGCTGTATGTATTTGATGGGAAATCTGACAGTGAAGAATTTAATTCAGAGGGAAACCTCTCATTTCCACAGCTGAGATTTTTGCCTGTTTTTTCCCCACAGGCGCAGGATTTCATCCAATGTAGATGTGAAGCTCCTAAACCAGAAAATTCTACTTGAAGGGGCGCCCAAGGAAATGAGGTTTTTAGGTATGTGCGTTTCTGTGTGCTGTACGTCACGCAAAGTCATTCTAGTGCTAAATTTGGTGACACAGCAACACAGCAAAATCAAAACTCTGTGTAAACCAGCCTCGGTCCTGTGTTTCAGTCGACAAGCAGGTACTTGTACTGACCCAGTCTGCCTGTATCCTTGCATAATTCAGACTTTTCCAGTAATCAGGGAAGACTTCTTCATTTCGCTGGGATTTTGATGGGATGGCAAATGAGAAATCCTGCTGATAACCCTGAAACGACAGACGACTTTGCTGTATTTCGTGATTGTATTGACTCTGCAGTGGCAACAGAGATGATTTTTTTTTTTTTTTTTTTTTTTGGCCACTCAAATGCATCTAGATCTGACTGTGAGTTAACATGGTGAGAAAATTAAAAAACAAAAAAAGCACAGGGGACCTTTTTTATTTTAAGTTAAAGGAAATAGCCAATTTAAGCACCATTTTTCAGCCCTCACTCAAGACAAGCTCATGTAGACTTAATGTGAGTTTTATTTTATATCGGTTGTAATTATCACAATAAAAAAGAATAATGAGTTTTTTTTCCTTTTGTTTACAGCTATAATGCACACGGAGTATTTCACAAATAGTTGCAGGCTAAATTTGACTACTATTTGAGAGAACGTTACCTGATAAAACTCTGTGAGTCAGATTAACAGCAAATGAATCACAATAAAACACCAAAAATAATAATGTCTTCTAAATACCATCAAATTAGAGCATTACAAAAAAGATTATTTAGAAACCTTTCCTCTTCTCAGCTATAAATCTTTGGCTGGGTTCATTGTCTTGGGTTTTTTGCCTTTATCAGCCACAGTTAGACAGGGACATCAGTGGGACTTCAGCATGTGGTTGAAAGGCTTTGCAAAATCAAGGCCTAATTTTTGGAAATTTAGATCTTCAGTCATTTACGTGCATTGATTTTATTTAAATTTTTAAAATTACATAGTATTTGAATGAAATTAAAAGTTTTAATAGCTTGTTCTTACCCTTGCTGTCTAGCTGGGCCATCCCAGAAAGAGCCGCTCCCAACACGTGAAAGCCGGGATCTGTCTGAGACGTCTCGAAGGGCTGCTTGACTAAGGACAACAGGGTCAGGTATTCTTCTGGCTAAGAAGTTTGGGGAAATATTGGTTGAATTGCATTTTACTGCGGAACTGAATGAATGAAAGGACGGTGAGTTTTATTAGAGGCAGAGCTGACTGACCGTCTTTTCTGAAAGTTGGGGAAAGACCTTGCAGTCATTGTTTTCAGCTTTGCTCAAAAGGAGCTTTTTGCTGTTTTCAAAGGGTTCTTTTGCCCCCCGATGGCCAAAATCCAGTTTACAAGATGCTTTTATGTTTGAAAATGTAGCAGCTCCAGGATAAGCACGGAAATTCTTGAGTAGCCTTACGGGTGGGAGGACAGAAGTTGGTGGCTGATCCTTTAAAATCATGGACCAAGCTTCATCCTTCAAAAATTCAGTACTGTGCTCTGTGGCACCGTTCACCGCTGTGTCTGAAAATGGTTTTCTTTCTGTAATCCATGGAGCACTGATCACTTAAAAGACCCTCAATAAAATGGTGGCAGGTAAATAGAAAATAGACACATAGTCCCACATCCCAAATTATACAAATAATGTGTTTTTGTTTTTTTTTTTTAAAAATCGCATTTAGCCTAATTTGTAGTTGATTGTAACTGGAAGCTACTGGGGCAGTGCTGCTCAGCGTTGCCTGGTGGGTTTTCTCAGAAGAGCCGGGTGATCTTTGAGCTAGGAGTGATTCAAAGAAATTGCGCTGTGTAATACTGTCCCCCCAAAAATTAAATCTTTGTGAAGAGTTTAACTTCTGTTTCTGTACCTGTGTGTGACATCAAATTTATAAGCAGCGAGCAGAGGAGCAGCTTACAGCTGCACAGCGGCATCCTGGCTTTTTCTGGCACGGGCAGCCCTTGCATTTCTGATAATCTCTGGTTTTAGGAAGCATTTGCTTCAGCGCGGCGTGGCGGCTGGCTTTAGAGGTGCTCTTGTTGGTTGCAGGACCCTCCCTGCCGGGGAAGTCACCAATGGACTGTGGACACTTAGCGGAGAGCAGCGAGGAGATCTCTGGCCCGGGCGCAGAGCCCGATTCCTTGCTGCCTTCTGCTGCCGGCAGCAGTTCCTGCCCGCCCTCGGCGGCGGGGCAGCGGGCCGGGGCTCCTCCTGGCAGACCCGCCGCCGCCAACGCTGCGCGGGAGCGCAGTCGGGTTCAAACCCTGCGCCATGCCTTCCTCGAGCTGCAGAAGACTCTCCCCTCGGTGCCGCCCGACACCAAGCTCTCCAAGCTGGATGTGCTCCTCCTGGCCACCACCTATATCGCGCACCTCACGCGCAGCCTTCAGGATGAGGAAGAGTCACCGGGAGAGGGCTTGGGTACCCTCCGAGGGGACGGATACCTCCACCCTGTCAAGGTAGGAGAGCTGGGGAGCAGCTACCATCTTCTCTCAGTGAAGAAGTAAATAGGTGTTAAAGATACTTAGATGAAACTAAAGATTTCAAGCTTATTTACCTTGCCAGAGTTAATACATGAAAAGACTGCCTGCGCTAACCATTGCATGGAGGTGCGATGGGCCTGATGGAAACGTCCCGGAGCTTTGTCCCTCCAGCTTCAGGGACTTTGCACAAAAATATCAAATACAGCGTAGGCCCAAACCCAGTGGGACGTGGTCCCTTGGAAGCGAAGGCGGAGGGCAGCGCCAGAGGAGCACCAGCACCTCGGTCTGCCCGTGGAAACCTTGGGGATCCCCCACCGAGCCCATCGGGACCCACCGCAGGGGATGTCTGCGGTTGCGGGGATGCGCTGTCCCACGGCGGCCACCCCAGCCATGGCTGGGCCTGCTCTGGCTCTCCTGAGGCAGCCAAGGTGTGGGAGGTGGCGTTAATTACTGGCCACGTGTTAATTCCTTCCATGAAAGTGCTTTTCTGATGCGTTTATTTCGTCTAGTTGGTATACGCTGCTGTTGCTCTTCCCTTTGTCAAATTCACGGCGATGCAGAGGGGACGAGAAAGGGGAGCTGCTCTTGGAGGGGGCCTGGGGCTGGAGACTGGTTTCAGATGCATTGCTCAGTGACTGACGGGGCTCTTAAATACCACGGGGTATTTTCTTTGGCTCTGGTCTCGGGGAGTGAGTCAGAGCACTGGTGTGGGGTTTTTTTCTTCTTTTTTTTTTTTTTTTTAAAGTCTGGTGAATTCAGAATGATTTAATTAAGATTAATTTGTGAAGTAATCTCTAATTCCTAGAAAGTGACTAATTCACAGAGAGTTTCTTGTTCACGGTGTTGGTTGCTGTAAAGAGCGTGATGTGAACGTAGGCTTCTGAGGCCATTTAAATGATTAGCAGGCTCATTAAGAAAGCAAAACCTTTACATCAATTAGAAGATGGCTATAATTTAAGGAAAAAAAATATCGTGATGTATTTCAAAATAAGTTTTAAGTAGCTTCTGTTGGTTCCTTTGGTCAGAGTGAAGGGACACAGGTCTCTTAGGCTACTTCTTATCAGCTGCCAACTATTACTGGCAGAAAATACTTTAAAATAGTTATTACAGCAGTTAAATGATCCAGATGCAGATTTCTTGGGCTACTGGTATACGGCAATACTGAATTCATCCAGCAATTATTTTTTATAATCTTATTTATGTGCCATTTACCTGTATGAAGTTTCGTAAAGATTCTATGAGTCTAACCAATCTTTCAAATATTCCTGGTAGTAAATTAGTTTTTTTAGTCGGCACTAGCACAAAAGCATCACGGGTAAATTGTAGCACATGCTTCAAAAAAAACCCCCAAAGTGCAGGATATGAGACAGCCAGTACAGATAAGGGCTGTAACTACACTCGTATATCAAGCACAGTAACTACAAACAGCAAGGAAAGTAAAATACCAAGTACAGTTGTGTGTGCACCAAACAAAAAATATGGTTAATGACTTTAAACTCAGGTGTCTTATTGGTAATGCATTCACAACATCACTCTTGAAATAAACATACTGAATGAGATTGTACTGTGTTTCCAGCTGGGAATATGCCGCTTCATTATGTCTTTAAATAAAAGAGCTGAGATCTAACTGCAGTATTAAGCCCCTCTAGTTTTTAGGGCTCTCTTTCATTACCCACAGGAAAGGTGCCAGCCTGTTCCCAAAAGTATCTTAAGAAAATGTTTCTTCTTTTGGACCAACACGCCGGCTGTGTTTCAGGTATTTTTGCATCAGCTGTGTCTGTATGACCAGTTGTCTTTTCAAACATCCAGCTCTCTAATAACGAACTCGGCACATCAAACTGGAGCTGCGTGCTTCCTCCCAGGAGAAGGGCGCACAGCTGCAGGGCCGCTGGCAGTAACTCTCTCGCTCGCGTTAAGAAACTCGAGCTGTAAGAATAGATGTTCAACACCAGTCTAACGGATTATTCCGATAATGAATGGAAAGACGAATTGTCTCCTCTGAAATCACTGGAGCTGACCAAGAACAAGAAGCGGTCAGTGCTGGAGACCACCCAGGAGCAATTATATTAAATTCCCTCCAGCAGAGTCTTCAGCAGCCCCTGTGCTGCGGTCGGTGTTGCGGGGGCTGGCAGGAACGGGTACGCACGCAGGGCTGCCATCTCCGCGGGCGTCGGTATATCCCCACGGCATCCCTGGCACTGTAAAGAGGAACGCTCTGTTCTGTTCTACCAACAGAGCACCCACTATGCAAATTGTGGCACGATGCCGGATCAGCGTGACTTACTCCTGTGCGCTGGGTCCCGGGGGGTTAGGAGCTGTGCCTCGCCGTTAATTACCAAAGAGAATACTCAGGCTGAGGTTCCCTTACCAGCTTCTAACGACATTTTTCCAACAAAGGCCAAAATGGGAACTTTCCGTCAATAGCAAGAGTTTCCTATTTTCTCGTATTGTGATTCCACCAACATTTAAAGCTTTGAAACGACACTCGGGCTGCTCCTACCCACGCAGTTCCCGTGTATCTCAGGGCTGTGCCTGTCTCCTCTCTTGCAGAAGTGGCCAATGCGTTCCAGGTTATACATCGGAGCTACAGGACAGTTTCTGACTCACTCGGCACAAGGAGACGGCGCAAACCAAGGAGAAACACCGACAACTTCACAAATCTAATCTCCCTTCTCGCTTCTAAAAAAAAAAAAAAAGTTATTTATTACACCTTATATATATTTAAGTTAAGAAATAATATCTACAGACAGACTATAATTCCTGAAATACTGTTTGTAGAGGAGAAGGAATTGATTCTTAAATGTAATTAATACCTCATTAAGTTAATGTGATGCATGATTGGTTTCTGTCATAGAGGACGTTGCTGGGCTCCGAACTGGGGGAAATGAAGGCGATGGCAGTCGGCACCAGCACGAGAGGCAGCCGCCAAGGCAGAGCTGCTGGCAGGACGGGGAACCTGCGGAAAAGGGGGAGAAGGGGAGCGGTGCGGCACGGGCTAAGTGCAGAGCAATACCGGCCTGGGGGAGAAGCAAAGGGCAAGCCTAAAAACAGCAATGGAAATCCCGCGTGCGCTTTCTTCGCTGCACGAAGGCAATGGCCGAAACCCCCCTGGCTGCAGTTGTCGGGTCGGGGCTTCATCCTTTGGGTAGTATTAATCTTAAACGTAGGTAGTTACTCCTGAGAACGCGGATGCATGTTCACCTTAAGTAAAAACGTGCCGACATCTCTCCTGCGTACACGCAGCGCCAAGAGACACAAACCGCTCTGTACGTTGAGTATTGCTTGTGTTGAGCCGTACGATGGTGTCGCGTGTTACCGGGTTTAAAATATGTTTACGTGTTACCCCAGTACAACCGCTTGTCTGCTCAAGGTGCCAAGGTTCGTTTGCCTTGCCTTTTAGCAGGTTCGTGCATTCAAGCAAATGAGCCTTAAGCGTCGGCTTGTCCATGGCACGTTTTTCACTTAAACATCTTCTACGTTGAGGCAAGAAAAGCTGAAACGAAATGCACAGATGCCATCTAATGTATCTGTTCTGTAAAACACTGTACTTCTCATAGTTTGTTATTGCTGAAGTAAACATTAAATATTATTCATCGGACATTAAGTATTTATTGAGTTGCGAAATCTGTATCAGTTTCTCATTGTACAGGACTGATAGTTTCTAATAGTAATATTTGACATTTATAGCAACTTCTTTCTGAAGGACTTCTTCACAGGTTACATCTTAAAATGACATTTGGCAGAAAAGGAAAACAAATACTAGCAAGAACAACCTTTATTTAAAAAAAAAAAAAAATTATTGCTTTCATTCTTGAGTCAAACTGGTGATGCCTTTCAGAGGTGCTGAGTATGTCATCGCAAGCTGTGTTCAGTATCGCAGAAAATCAGGCCTGCGGTAGAAGAAAGTATATAAAAACTAGCAGAGCCATTAGAAAGAGCTGGACAAACCAGCTAGGAGATGTCAGAGCTGTAAACCATGGTAAAATCTGGAACTGCCCTCCACCCTTGCAGCAGTCTGAGCTTTTAACAAGATTATTCTTTTAAACAGTAAAAATACTTTATTTATATTTGAACTATTTTAGGCATATATTTCTTATTTACAATTGTAAGTAGTTTATTATGAGAATTACATAGCCAGAGCATCATTCAACCACACAAACTCCTGTATTTTGTGAAAAAAATGTGTACAAAAGGGCAGTTTTGCCTAGACAAGTATCTACTCTTAGGTAATTAAGAGTTTGACTTTTAAAAAGAACTGTACTGACTTTCCATAGCGGTAAAAAGTGGGTTAGCACCACCTCTTACGGGGACAGCTATTCATATCCCGAGAGATTCATGAGGAGGGGCAAGGGAGTTGTAAAGGTGACGATAGTTCAGCAAGATGAAGGAGTGACAGAACAGTCAGGGTTTCCAGGAGTACTTTGCTGTACAAGATGAAGGCGTAAGGCACAGCTTACGCTTTAGACTGATAAAATGACAAGTAGCAAGGTAGAAGCACAGAGAACTCGGTCTAGTTTTATATGTCACTGAGATCTAAAGGAATGGCATCAGGTCAGGGAGAAAAGGACAAGCGAAATCTCAGCCAGAAGTCAACATCAAACCCGGAGCTGCCACTGTGTAGCAGTGGTCTGGTAATGAAAACAAACCACAGATGAATCCTGCGTACAAATCATGTGGGGAAAACGCAAAACGCTGCGGTGTTTTGCATCGTTTGCATGCTCTTACCTAGCACAGAGGTGCTGGCTACTTCACAGGCTCTTAAGGAATACACCTGGAAGGGGCAGAATTCAAGAAACAAAAAAGGAAAAGACACCCCCACCCCCCCCCAGCTTTTAAAGGCTTCTTCCATTAAATGTAATTGAAAGATTCTGACTGCTTATGCATGAAGTAAGCATGAAAAATGGATGGGAATAAGGGTTAGAAACATGGAAATTTAGGAACGGATGACTTGGAGAAAACATCTCCACTCAGACTTTTACTACGGTACCGGAGGAGTTTTTACAGTGGTCAGAAGCCAGCCAGTGAAATGGAGCAGCAAACACCAGAGCTACTTTGCACCCACAGCATTTCCATAAATTGTGGCCACATCCATGACAATGCAAAGACCTCAGCAGCATTTTGTAGATGCATTAAAGGATAGGAAGAACATGCAGAATTAAAACAGCAGTTTTTTACTTGAGAAGAACTCCCCATATTGATGAGTTGGGATTTTTTTCCCCCCCCCCCCGAGACAGATTATTCTGCATCAGCAGCAAATGTTTATGCCTTTCCTCCCAGAGCCAAGACACCAGGTTAGGCAACCCGCTCCCTTTGACCAGCGCAGGAGCTCTTGCCTTCCGGAAATGTACACCAGGATGGAAGCAGATCCTCTGAACCTGTTTGCTTCAAACCTGATGTTTGGATCGAACATCACGTTTCTTAGGAACAGTTTGTATCCTTGTACACTGAGATAGAACGGTTTGGCGTTTGGCACTGGAAATACGCACGTGTTTAGGAATAAAATCCTGCAATGGTCGCGCATCGCTACCAAAAGGAACCGTTTTTTCATGGCGTAACTTAAGGATCTCCGCAAACCTGAGTCACTGCCGTCGCAGCTTCTCCTTCAGAGGGACGGGAGCGGTGAGCTTCGCAGGGCCGCACGCAAACCACCCGCCTACGCAAAACCTGCTGGATGCACATCTTTTTCCCCTCAGGGTCGCAGCTGTAACTGCGGTGCTGTGCCCTCCGGCCCTGCGTGGCCGCCTCTGAACGCAGCCCCTGCCCATCGCTCCTTCCTCCCTCAGAGGCCGCTGGGACAAAGCATTCACTGTGCTTGTGTAAACCAAAGAACCGACAACACCAAAAAGGTGGATTTTCCACGGCTTTGACTTCTAAAAGACTGACACTTCAGTGAGAACGGAAGCATTTTAAGGTTGAAAACGCTGGGGTTTATTAAGAATGCTGCGGTACGTAAGACACAGCAAAGAGAAAGCGATGGCGCTTCCATCCCGGCTAGTCTCGCTCACTTTCTTAACCCACCTGGCACAAGCTCCTTCCTCAGTGAAGCCGCGGCCCCATAAAGCGCCCCCCCGTGACCACAGACCTGCGTGCTCGCCGCCAGCTCCCCCGGAGCCCGGCCGGCAGGGCAGGCTGCTGCCCGCGCCCCGAGCCCCCTCGGCGGCGGCACCGCACCCAGCCGCTCCGGTGCCACGCAGATGGGCCGCTGGGGACCGGCCGCCGCCCGAAGAAGGAAGCAAGCACCTCCCGCCTCTCCCGCCCGGCCCGCGGCCGCGGCGCCCTCGCCCCGCCTCCCTCTCACAGGCTCCCCGCCGCCGCCGGCCCCGCCGCCCGCCCCAGGCCTGCGCATGCGCGAGCAGCCAGCGCCCGCCGCCGGGGCAGGCCCCGCCCCGCCGCAAAGCGCCGCCGTGCCGCGCGGACTATTTAAGGGGCCGCCGCGGGCCGCTCGCTCCTTCCGCGCCCCGCGGCCCTGAGGAGGCGGGCGGGGGGCTGCCGGCGGGGAGGACGCGGGGACGCGGCGGCCGGGGCCGGCAGCTGGGTGGGCTGCGAGCCCTTCCCTGCCTGCCTCGGCCTCCGGCACCGGAGCGGCAGCTCGGGCCGCCGGGGCTAATGCCGCTCCGCCGGGACGGGCCCTCCGGCAGCGGCCCGGCCGCCTTGCCGGGGGCGTCGGGAGCGGCCGAGCCACCCGGCCTCCGGCTTGGTGCCGCTGCCTCCTTGAAGCAGCCCCTCAGCTCGTCAGTCCAAGCCCGTGCTCGTCTGAACAGGAGAGTGAGTGCTCGGGTTTTTTTTCAGAGGAATCAGAAATATGCCCTCTGGTTTAATGTAAGAAACCCAATTCTGAGGGCTCAAAACAACGAGTATAACCTCAAGAATTGAAGGGACTTTACTGCTGGCACCGTTTTCTAAATGGCGTAAGCCATCACGTGAAAGATGAGCGATGGTCACGCTGTGGTAACTGTACCTTGGTTTTGGTTGCCCAGCGCAGTGGCAGTGGTCCAGCCTGGCTGCTGCAGCGGGCTAGTTGAAGCCGACGCTCAGTAGCCACGCGGGCTTTCCAGGGACCCGCGTACGTCCCGTGAGGCTAGGATGGACCTCGTTAGCACGTGCGGCTCCGCTGGCGAGCCATGGTGGCTCCTGCGAGTTATCTCTTGGCTCATCAAGTCGTCAAAGGAATGACAGATTGGACATCCAAAGAGGCTTGGTTTTGCTGATAAATCATTTTCATCGGCAAAGGCATGTCCTAATTCTAAAGATAAATTACCTTTTCTCCCTTTGGGGAGTTTGGCCAGTGGTGTACGGTGACCCCGACGATGCCCTCTTTGGCTCGCAGGCAGACCCAAGCGGGGGGCTCTGGCAGGGGCAGGACCCGGGGCTCTCGGCAGTCTCTGCGGTAACACTCTCCTGCCAGGGCCGCGGCGCGAGAGCTGACCTTAACCAAAAGGCAAACGCGTCAGTAGGCTCCCCCGCGCGCGTGAACTGGGGTTAAAGGCTGTGCCCTGCTGGGGTACTCCTCTCCCCTGCCACGGCTGTTCGGTAGGAGCAGCACAGCGGCCCTGCAATCAGTCACTCTTCGTACTGGCCTGCGCTTTAGGTAATAAAATGGTCATGACTCTGTGTAACCTTGATCTCGGCTGATGCTGCCTGTACTTTTCTCCCCAGGTAATGATAAAGCCAGCAATTAGGCTGCCCAGGGGGTTGGTATTTCTTTGACTGGTTTACTTCCCCAAGGAAATGTTGATGCTTTCTGCTGCTGGCTCAGCAGCGGAGCTCTCTGAGTCGGATATCTTTTATCTCTTTTCATTGTTGTAGGCGGCAGGTGAAGAGATGACTTTGTTACCGGCTTTGGGAATCTCCAGTCTGGACTCTGCCACGCTGCTACCTTGCAAGCAGGAAGATGTCACCTGAACTCCGGAGCTACAGAAGTAATTCTTTCTTACTGTACTTAAAAATGTTGAGGAAAGCCTCCTGAAAACTAGATTTCTGAAGCTCTTTTATAGCTTGTAAATTCTCTTACAGATGGAACAAGAAGGAATATGAATGTTTGCATGTAGGGTTAAGCGGTTGAAATTCAAAACAAAAGGTATTATGATAGCTATATAACCTAAGACTTGCTCCCCAGAACAGATCGGGTGCAAGCCAAGAATCCGGAAGGAATCGGAGAGGTTTGTAATAGTATCGGAGCATCTAGCTTTTAACTGGGGAGAGAAATGAGACTTCTGCTTTGAAGAATTAGCAGATGCTAGTTGGAAGTGAGAGGCTAAAGTGAAGAACAGCGTGTTCAAATCACCATCCCTGCTGGCACTTAACCGTATCAGCCTGATGGAATATATTCCAAGGGAAAGGTGACTGTGGCAGTGGACTTTCCCTCTAGAAAGATACTTGGCATCTGGAGCTTGAATCTCACAACAGGGAGGGGCCTGTGGTTTTGTGCCCAGAGGGAGCTTTTTTTCTCTTGTTCCTGGCTATCCTGAAGCCATTCTGTGCTTAACAGTTAAAAACAAGGTTCTACTTTGATGTATAGAAGTGCATCTCTTGCGACAAACTTAACAGACCCTCTTGTGTTTGATGCCTTACACCAGCCTTAGCGCAGGCAGGAGACTGCTTGCTGGCATAGTGATGATGACTTTGCCGTTTACCCAGCTGAGTTTTGTGATGAGCAATGTTGTATCTGATGTGCCAGCTAATGAGTAGGATTTTTCCAGTTTGATCTGCTACCGTCGTTTCTGATTTCGCTTATTCTTTTTAAAGGCGCTGTGACATCAGATGACCTCCTCCACTGTCTTTGAGGCTCGTGTACACACATACAGCCAACAGTAGACTCCATCCACTTCTAGAAGGAGGGGTGTTTAAGAAGGTAAGTCGCATTTTTACTGCGATGCTACAGTACTCGGGCTCCAGTAAGCTACGCTGCTAGCCGGTGAAGGCCTGTACTGGCCACGTTTGCTGCTGTCTGGAGCTGTGCTGGCTTACGTCAGCCGACGGTGCGGCCTGTTAGTTGAGGGCGCTTTTGGGCTACTGACTGACTATGCTGTCCTTTACTTGTGGGACTGCTCCTGGTCTTTGCTTAAAATGTCACGGGAGAAGCTGGGGAGAGGTAGGGATAAAAAGTTGTGCTCTTTTTGCAGATTTTTTTTTTTTTTTTCCCTTAAGGATGTACATTCCTTAATATGGCTTGTCAAAAATCGTGATTTATAAAGGAATTCTATTTAAGTCTATTCTAGAAGTAATTTTGCTGGCATAGTGATGAAATCTTTGCCGTTTACCCATCTGACTGTTTTTTGATGTGTATCTTGGAATCTGAAATGCCAGTAAAGTTAATAACTTTGTATAAGATTGATTAAGCATACAGAAAACTGATTAACTTATTTTGAGTTGTTTTTTGTTGGTGTTTGTGTTTTTTGTTTTTTGTTTTTTTGGTTTTTTTTAGCTTGAAAACAGCAGCCTGAAACGTGGAGTTCTGATGCCCTCGGAAATGCTTTCACGGCCCTTCCTGCTCCTCAGAAATACTGCTTGGTTCAATAGTAGGGCAGAGGAGTAGCTGTTTCGTGAAAATGTGTGCATAATCCTTGAATGGAGTTCAGGTGAGAGTGTCACTCTAGAAAGGGAGGTGGCCTTGCGGACACTCTTAGAACTTGGTATGAATATTTAAGTGTGCCAAACAAATTGAATACAATGGAATAAAGCAAGAGTTAAAACATGTAGGAAAACTTGTGTTATCTTTTCTAAATGAGAGTGTTTACAATATTAGTGGAGGCACCTTTTCTGCTTATCTCCAAGGCAGTGTGTGTATGAAAAAAACCCGTTGGATTTCTGTTTTCAGTGCCTGTAGTTTTTTGTTGAGGCTACGTGAGCGGTAGCACCACGATCCTGCTGGATGACAACCTGGGTAGGAGCCACACCAAGCCGTTCAGCTTGTCCAGATTTGACAGGAAGCCTACAATTTTTCTGCTACATTTTTTTTTTTTTTAACATGGACCTCTTGGATGTAAAACTTGCTCAGTATTATGTCTACTGCTATATCCTTACTAGGAAGATAAAATACAGAGAAGTCCACAGTTGGAGAAACGTACTGTAGGTCAGACACCTCATCTTCTACTACACCACTCTTTACACTTGTTTTTGCAGTGAGGTAGAGTTGAACTCGCTGAGCTGCCCACCTACCAGGTCGTCCAAAACATTTTTTTTCACTCTCCTGTAGGGTTCCGCTATCCCCTGCAGTCTGTATAAAGTAACGTGGAAATACTGTGGGTTTTTTCAGATTGCAGGAGCACATCAGCATCCTGGTCTAATATTACGTTGCTGTGATGTAAAATAAAGAAATAGAACATCAAGCAGTATGGCGATACTTTTATACCTTTCAGAACATGACTAATAATGTTATAAAGTTGCCTTACACTAGAAAAAGAGTTTTTATGTATTTAAAACTATTTAATGCTCATTGGGTGATACATTCAAAAAGAAGCAACAAGAAAAACTGCAGAGAATGTTCATGTAGTTGAAACATTAGATTCTAAACTCCTGGTTTAATTGTTAGTTGTAGTCTTATTAAAAACCCTGCTTTACTCCTGTCACTTAACGGTGGATGAACAGTGGTAGCCAGGAAGAGAAGTTCCGGTTGTGGCTTTATTCTGACGCCATGGCCTCCTAGGATGAAGTTGTCACTCCTGCCTTCAAACAACACTGTCAGAAAACTTGTAACTGAATCTTGTCAGCTATGCTTTATTCCTTAGCAAAACAGCACAGAACTGTCTTACCAAAATATTAAAAACTGTATTTCTAAGTTATTAACATTAGTTAATAACTAAATTAATTAAAGTTAATTAGTTACTAACTTTATTTCTAAGTATATTTCTAACTGCAGTCTCTCAAAAGGCTAAAGTGGAAGCTTCAGGCTTTACTTACAGAGTGGAGTTTTCACTCTTCGTTAGTCTTCATATGAGTTCCTGGGCCATATGCACCAATAAACGTCAGCAGTTGATGGTGACACTGCATTAGGTAACTATCTCGCTCTTGCAGGGAGTTTTCATCACTGAGGTCAAATGGAAATACAGGATTTGGTGCTATGCATAATGCAGACTTGCCTGAACAAAGAAGAAATTAAGACTTGTGCTGAAAGACTTGATAAACTCTTGCCAGGGCTTTGAAGGCAAAAAAGCTGTGACAGATGACTTAGTAATGCAATCTTGTATGTTTCCACTTTTAAGCATTGCATCATAATTCTTGCCTCTGCCAAATTTGTGTGAACAAACGTGCCTGTGATGCTAGATAAACAAAACAAACCCCTCAACCCTTGTCTTCTCTCTCCCCAGGGAGGGAATCTGTCTTCAGCTGAACCTGGATCGATGTTAGAGGAGCTGCGCCTCTCATAAGCCAGCATAAAGGGTGGAGGCTTGGTGCTGGCCTGCGGCCTAATGACGTGCAGCACTGAGATGCTCTGCAGGGAAGTCAGCTGAAAGGCAGTGGAAATTCTGGACTTAGATTTGAGATGAACTAACTACTATTGCAATCGATCAATATAAACTTTTTTCAAACTGCCAAAATACGAAAACTATGTACCCAAGACTAAAGACTGTTACATTATTTACCATGTTTTAGGGTAAGAGAGGATTCAAGTAACAAGATGGCAATCAACGCATCTTCCTCGAGCGCTTTCTTTCTTAAACTTAGTTTAGTATGAGCCTTAGCCAGTGAAATCCTAAGAGATGAATAAAAGCATGTCAGAAAAAGATATTGCAGACATGAATGCAGTATGTATTGCCCTGTTTCAAGCACTTCGGTAAATCAGAAGTTAACCCTGGAGTGGTTTTTTTTCCCCATACTTCAGCTGTGTAAACTTCCCACAAATAGTGCAGTTATACTTGTCACTGAGAAAGTGCGTATTACTCTGCATTACTTTCTTGTGCTACGAAAGCAGTGGAACTCAGCATATTATCTACTGTTAATACTTTTTTTGCTTGCATAGTACCAAGCTGTGATAATTTAAATCCCATTTTTGTTTTTCTAGGTAGCTTTAATAGTGGTAATTGTTTCTTAAATCACTGGGGTTTTGCCTGGGGAAAAAAACAAAACAAAACAAAACTTTTAAAACTTTAAAACTCTTTAAACTTTTTTTTTTTTCCAACATCAATATGTAAGATAAATGGCATTCATAAATGGTAAATAAGATTCTTTACGCTTGTTTTTTTCAAAACTTAAAAGTCTTGTCTAGATTTTTTTTTAACAAGCTCTTGAGCAGGCTAGCACAATTTCTATTTGAAACATAGATGTGTTTCCTTTACTATGAAGAGCAGGACATACAGAATTTTTAGTGCAGATGCTGATAATGTTGATCCATGAATAGAATCTCTTCTCACTCTGCGACTTGCAAGATAGTAGCCCTGAATGAGGTTTTCTGCTTCTGAACTCAGTTCAACATGAAGATTCTTAGCAAACAAAATAAACTAGAGAGAGGGTATACATTTTAAATATTTAACTGGAAAACAAAGAATTTACATTTTTCACACCAGTGGCATAGTAATATAGTTTGGACCATATATTCTACCAATAGTTTTTATAAAGACAACTGTCACCATTCAGCTATATGTAAGGATAGATCTCAGTTTATTTAGAATGGAATATTGACTTTTACTACTGATTGTAAGCTATTCTGGTCAAAATTAGGTATTGGAGATCTCATATCAATGTTAACCTAGTATTTTTTTCAGAAACAAGATTGAACTGAATTTATTGTGCTGGCCCCCTTTTAAAGAACTGAAGCTAATTTTATCAGTGTGTGTATCAGTTATTAATGCTAGTGGGAATATGGTGGGGGGGAAAGAGTAGGAAGTGAGTATTAACATGTTTAAGCAATCAGAATGTGCGGAGAGAACCTTGTGATTCCAGAAACAGTATGATAAGTTACTGGATAGTATCTGTTACCTCCTCATAATCCTGCGTTCTGAACTGCTGTGAGACTTTGTACAGCATGGCCTCAGGATTAATGGCTTTTTTCAAGATCTGATGCACCAAAGGAGAAGATAGTCGACAGGAGGGAAACTCACTGTATATCAAAAGCCCAAAAACATCTAGGAGGTTAGGTGGAATCAAACTCGCATCCTAAAGAGAAGACCCGGAGAAAGAAAACAATTACTTTATTTTGGCCTTTTGACTTGTAGAAACCTCACAGTTTTTTCAGTCTGAAATGTTTGATATCCATATCTACTGAGTCCTGCAAGATTATCTAATGAATTACCTACAATATATGCAGTAAAATTTTCTTTCAATAGTAGTTGTCAAAAGCTATTCTGAATAAAATAAATGATACCTGCTTTTCGGAAAGCTAGCTCATTTTAGAAGATACTTGATTTAAAGTCACTGAAGTTGTGACTTTTTGGAAATACTAACAAATTTGATTGTTTTCATTATAAGTTGAAATAACCATAAACACAAATGACTGCTATAGTACAGTTACTGTCGTAACAAGGCATGTGCTTTACCATCTGCCCAATTAAAAAGTTATCCTTTTGCGTATGTTTCTTTGTGGAAGCATCCACATCTACAAAAGACCAAAAATTGGTCTGAACTGAAATAGTAACTTGTTGGTCAGCCTCCTCTCCGTACTTCTTCCCAGGAATGAATACTGTTGTCGTTCTGCTCTCCAGCACTAGGACAGGACAAAATACATCAGTTACGTTTTTGATGTAGTTTAACTATAAATTCTAGTCCCACAGGCACTGTCTGAAACCAGTCACGATTATGTATTTCATTGAATCGTCACGATCAGTGGATCTCTGTAGCGTGGCCTGTGTAGCAAATGTAAGCTAATAGGACCTTGGCTTTTCTGTCCTTATTTTGGACACAGACTGGTGACAAATAGCTTATCGATTTTCCCAGCATTTCAGGGCCATAAGCTGGGGAACGAAGCTCGCCACAAATCTGCATGTTTGTTGTGTTGTGTCCCCTCATTCGTTAGTAGGTGTGAGATTACCGGACTGTAGAAGTTCAAGTTTATCCTTTTTATATGACGATAAGTCTCCTATGTAACAGATACCACCCTTAGCCAGCGCAGCGCTGCAGGCGTGAATACTAGCACTTCCAGTTCCGTGTTTATCTTTGGACACAGAAGGAAAAATTTCACCAGAAGGTGGGTGTCGTATGCCACGAGGCAGAAGACAGATGCTGTAATTCAGAAGCCTAGAGGATTAAATATTTCTGTTAGTCACAAATTGTTATTGTTCAGTTTTAAAAAACTTAAGCAACTTAATACTACACTTAATGCTTTATAATGGTATTTATATATATTAAGACTCACTTAGAAACAGCAACAACCACCACCACCCTTAACATAAAAACAGCGTCAAAATTGAATGTTTAAAGTAACTTTGAATACAAAGGTAGAAGTCCAGGCTTTCTCACCAACAGCTGCCAACAGGACAAAAATTTCTTATGGATATAACATATGAGACAAATGGTTTGCAATAGAAGTAATTCCTAGGAATTAAAAAAGAAGTCTCATAATTTAACCCTGCATTGTTAACTCCTGTTCCTATTCTAGAGAAACTTTTCCAGTGATTTACAAGGGTAGAGGATTAGGAATCCTGGCCATCTGGGAAAAATGAAAAAGCTGGGAACACGCGAGCTCTGCCTGCCAGGGTTACTGCCCCCCACCCCAATTCTTTTTGAGAAAGCAGGTATAGAGTTTCTTTTTCATCCCCTGCACTCCGTTCCTTGGCACAAAGAGGTTGCAAATTGTCTGGTTCCACAATCAAAGGCTCCTAATGATTTTCAGATGTCAGAGCACCATTTATCCTATTATTATTATTAACTTGGAGAAAATTATTAATTACAATTAAGAAGTATTAATAAATAGGCTATCATACCAATATAAATATGATGTAGGAAATGCCTATTTTGACAAGCTACTGACAATAAAATACTATGCGCACATACAAAACAGTACAAATGACAGTACTGACCAAGATTCACAGTGTGCAACTGTTGTAATATTAACCAGATGATTTGATTCTCAAAACACTGAGCTCCTATGATTTCTCTTGACATCTACTCTTAACCTGAGAAAGAAAGCCTGCAACCCACTTTTTATTCAAATTTAAACTAATTTCTACAGCTAAATTTTGAAATGGTTAAGAAAGTTTTTTTTTTTCCACAACAAAAAATACTAATGAATTTGCTGAATTCTCAAATGAAAATAAAATTCATGCCACTTTCAAAGATCTTTGTCGAAAATAAAAATGAAGCCCTGTTTTGAGTTGGGGAAGGAGAAAGTAATTTTGTTTAAATTAATGTAAATTTAAAGGTGAGTGTATTGTACTTTTCTGTAGTGTATGTGAAATTACGTTAACAGTTTATAGTTGTGCGAAGGGGTAAATACATAAAATGCATAAATACAGGAAAACATTTTGTTAAAGGCAACAACAGCTGGATTTATGACCTACGTGTGAAGACGTACATGACTTTTGATACCTTATCAGTATAGTTTTTATCAAAAAGAGTGATAAAAATGTAAGTATCTATTTACACACTGCTTATAAACTGAAAATGCTGATACCTGGGAAGTGGTGGTGAAAAGGCTTAAAGTGACACAAGATTTGAAAGCAGAGCCCTTTGCTTCCAGCATTACCAGCTTCTGGGTCAGGCTTCAGTTTTCATTTTAGAAGAATGTATTATTTGAGCTCTGCTAAACAGTGCTAGTGTTAAAATCTTATTGAGATCATTACGAGAGTGTTAAGTGGTTTTATTATTCGTGAAGTTCTGATCTAGATTTATCACTTGAAATAAATAAAAATGTCCCAGGGATAAAAATGGGGTATTTTTTACTGAGTTGGAGCCCTGTATATTCTTTTAAAATATAGTCTCTTTAGCCTTTCATGGAAGACCGATCCTATTATCTTTAAAAATACTCATGTTTTTAATTCTAATTTAGGTTAAAAATAAGGAATCTCTTTACCTATCAATTACTAGCGTGTCACTTGTCACAATCAACAGATCCAGATAATCTGCGTTTTCTTTTTCACATGTCTGTACTAGACTCAGCAATATTGCGAGTTTAAGAGTATTGTAAGTGCCTGGTGGAACAACTTGAGAAGCAAAGATATTGGCAAGGATGGCAGTAAACCTCCAGCATGAATTTGAAGTCAGGGAGAGCAGATACTTAAAATTGTCACTGACAAAGGAAGGACCTAATGAAAACAAAGTACAGGTTAACAAACACTTCATAAGAGCGCTATGCAGATATATTAGAACAAATCAACTTTCCAGTCTTGATACAAAACTTACAAAGAACGAGTATGTTTACTCAAATTCAGAATTTAAACATCTGACACTATTAATTTTACTACGAAAAAGGTAGCAGACATGATCTGCTAAAACTGGTGGAATAAGAAAGGAGTAACAAACTCATCACAAACTAAAATATCTTAATATATGATTTCAAAGTACCTTCCAATGGATAGGAGAAGTTGGAAAGAGAAGTTGAAGAACTGCAGTAAATAATTACGTAGTTTCCCAACGCATGGAAACTGGGCAAAAGAAGATATTCTCAAATAACCGTAAGCATACATTTCAGACTGTAAGAGGAAAGTCCCAGAGTGGTTTTGTAATCCGGACCTCTAGATAACAGAAGACTGTACCAATTCTCAAGATTTTGTTCTAGAATGTTTTTCCAACTTTTTTAGTCAATTTTTAATGGAACTTTCTTACCATTTGATTTACAGAGCTGTACACTATTGACTTCTATACATGCTGTACTTTGTAAGCCATTTTGGACACAAGCTGGAATTCCTATAATCTTGTAGTGGTCTCCCATTTTCATTTTATTGGCCAGTTCGTCTAGAAATTAAAAAAAAAGGGGGGGGGGGGGCAGGGGGGGAGAAGAACCTGCAGATGTTTTAGGGCATAAAAACAGGTCTAAAGACATGGTCAGAAAACTTTTCTTCACATTCTGAACAGTTTGATTTTATGATTTAATTGCAGAAAACAACAGTTGGATGCAAAAGGTAAGGAAGGCACACCGTGTGAGGAAAAGGAGATTCCTGATAAAGAAAATGGATGATGCATTTAGTTCCGCACTGAGAAGAAAATGGACAGTTGTTTGCAAGTATGCATTCCTACTCTGAAACTTGTGGCTACGCCATTATCAGTTACTGTCCTATAAAATGTTGGAGAAAAAAAAAAAAAAACACAATAAAAAGGCAATCTAAACTAAACAGATTTCAAATAGCTTTGGGAACCTTTGCATTTCTGTGCATTTAAAAAAAAAAAATCACATTTATTTTTTGGAAATGAGAGTTTGGTCCAATCAAATACGAATCTCAGCTGTTGAGATCCTGTCTAACCTCACTGATCACTGAAGCCAGTGGAAATTAATGCATGCATGACTGGCAGTATCTCACCCATAGATTCTGTTTTATAACCATACATGCATAGTGCCAATTTTTAAGTGTTTCTCATGATCCTGGAGCTATTTAGTTTTCAAGAAATTAACTATATAATTCTGTAGACTTTGAATGGCACTTTTTTTTTTTTTTTAAGAGAATTAATGGAATTATGTTGGTGAGTTGTGATCTTAGTTGGATATTCACATTAGAAATCATTTAATGTTTGCAGCGGAAGGTAGTAGTAGCAGAAGCCAAAAATCCTGATGGAGTGCAGAAAACAGCTAGATTGAGGAAGGATGTTAAAAATGCATGAAGTTACAAAACGGTGTGACTAAAGGAAGTAGAAAGGAGGAAAAAACAAGCTACAGTAAGAATGCAATACTGCAGAGCTGGCCAGGGGATTTTATTTAAATGAAGGTATAAAAGTGAATGCAACAGTTTTGCCATGTGCACTCTTAAATCACCTGTGTATACTGTTTAGTCACCTAGCTAATTTTATGTATTTTACCCCCCTAATTTTATGAAAGAACTGCAATATAAATTAGGACTTTCACCATTTTGTCCAGAGAAATGGACCTATAAGGAAAATGCAAGGGATTATTACAGTTCAATTCTAAAACATTTTTGACAAAACTCCAAAATTCAGCTTACCTCTCAAGAAAACTGTAAATGTCTGAATCCTAAAATGTGATTTATCATTGGAATATCCTTTCAAAGCATTAAGAACTTTTGCATCAATCATTTCAACTATTTGTTTATCTTTCAAAATAAAGGCAAAGAAAAGGTTAGTTCTCTTGAAAACAATACAGCTTTTTTTTTTTTTTTTCCCTAAATGGCTGGTGCATTTGGGGGCTTTTTGCACTTAACCATTTTGTTTACTTCTTATTGTGTAACAGAAGTAGGAAAGTAATAGGTCTAAAAATAAAACTACATAAATCCTACCACCAAGTACTCTAAATTTCATGTCTTCCTGCAGTGGCGAAGAACACAAACTACACACAAAATCATTCCTCACTGTGGCAGATTCGGTAGCTCCAGGCAGATGCACCCTTATGTACCTAAAGCCTGGGGGAAAAAAAAAAAATTACCAAAAATTTAAAACGAGGACAGGGCTTTCATTTTAAATTTCCCATTAAGAATAGAAGTGATGAGACTACTGGACAGTGAAATTCCAAATTTGTCATGTGTTTCTTCAGATGGGCATACGATCATATACTACGCTTCCACTAAAATGATATGTATAATCTACTACAGGTTGACCACAAGATGTCAGAATTTCCCACTGCCCATTCCCAAGCAGAACAGCTCGGCCTCTGAGCGCAGGGAGCAAGCGACTGCCGCTTCTGCTTTGCGTGGAAATGACACGGGATATGGATATTCATTATTAGAGGTGCATGCCCTCATAAAGACGTCATTATGATGTATTCTGCAGTCTCCTAACTTCGGGATTTCGCTTCTCTCTTCTAATTTTATGGTCTCTGTTACAGGAAGAAGCAAACAATACAATGCCTTAGAAGTACTTCAGCCCTAATCCTGCAACAGTACAAGCACTTGGGTAATATTACTCAAAGAAGTAGTTCCACAGAAGTCAGCTACTCATTAAAGCAAACTTGTTCTATGCTAGAATCTTTTGCCAGTCACTTAAGCATACTTTTCTGTGGCATTTTTTATAAACAGAAACACAGTTTCCAAGGGAAAAAAAAAAAAAGTATTCTACTAGTTTAGCATTTTTTCTTTCGGATAATTTATTAAATTATATTGGCGACATATCTTTTCTCATATAAACTATCATCTTCAACATTAGGAAAATGGATTGCTGGCATAGCTATGCTCCCAAAACATTTAATAATGCTGAGCAACCCCTGCAAGGTCCACTGCTTTCAATTAGTAAAAATCATGCTGTGCTCATTACAAAAATGTTTGCATAATAAGACTGCATAGAGAAATGCCTTTTTCATGCTAGGTTTTTAATCTCCGTTAAGTTATGAAAATTATTAAAAAGCTTTTGAAACAGTACTGATTTTTCTTTTTTTTACTACCTTCAGAAAAGGGACAGGTTTCCTCAGTACAAAGAAATCTTGCTCCTTGTGTATATTTTGTTACAGTTCCCATTGCAATCACTATTCCTTCAGACATATAAAATCTTTGAGATGTGTAATTAAAGGGAAACGCAGAAAGACTCAGAACATAACTTGGTAAAGGTGGCAAATGTGTTGGTTTCAGCAGTATACTAATCTAACAAGAGACACAATTACATTAATACCGTAAATATTTTTTTATTTAAAACTGCTTTACTTACATAGACAAACACACAATGTGATACATAGCTATTAGAAAAAAAAATCAGAAACACATAAAAAGTGTAAGAGTAATTAGGTTTCATATTAATTATCTCAAAATTTTTGCAATATGGTTGGGTGAGACTTCCAGCTATTTTTAATTACAAATACTACTACAACCAAAGGGAAAATGAAAACTGAAAAGTTAATTCAAAAATAATATTTGTTAATACTTCACCATACTTAAAAGATTTAAGATCTAAATGGAGGAAAACAATGCAGACTCACCTGGGCCTCTGTCTGCAGTTGTTCAATTAATGATAATGTCTTAATAGCTATGAAACATACCTGTGATATCGAAAAATAACTTCATTTTAGAAAGGAAAACCTAGTTAAAATATAGAAGATGTACTTTTGTCTACTCTTGTCTATAAATACATACTTACTGACTGAAAAATCTGTGCAGCTTGTATGGGATTATGAAGAATGTAATTTCCAAGAGTTGCATCTAATTCAGCAATGTCAGAAGGATTTATTGAAATAATGAAACGATAAACAGCGTAACTTTGTTTTGAGTCTGTAGGAGCAAAAAAGTATCTTAAATGTTACACAAATCTCTTATTTTTTTTTACGTATCAATTTAACAGACTGTCTATTGAGTGAGTAATACCATTATATTTTTTGCAATCGTGCACGAATTTCTGAAGGCCACCACTTCTGTCAAGGTAAACAAGGGCAATTTCCCTCATTTTCTGTATTTCACGATGCATCTTCCAAGAAAGCTCTTCGCACTCTTTATCAAAATGTTGGAATAAACTGTGAAGAAATGACGTTAGAACTGGCCGTGCTACAATAATGACAAAGGTATATATTAACGAAGCCATACAAAATTAAAATAGTCTCTTTTTCAAACTATGCAATTCTTTAAGGATTTTTAAAATTCAGTGGACAGTTCTTTCCGATAGCTGAAGCATACTACGTTCCCAAATTCCTGAAGAATACTCTAGTGTTTTCTTTTCTCAGTGAATTATTTCACTGTGCAATTCCCTAACCCATGAAATTAAAGCTTGCATTTAATTTAACCTCCCCTACGTATTTTATAGGTATAATCAGCCTATTAAAAGTAAGACTTAAATACCTCCCTTATCTGAGAATTCTGCCATAGCTGCTAGAAGTGTGAAACTGGGCAACGTATTTTCCCTTTTCTAAATCTGACTTTCCTACTCTGCTGTCACCTCCTGTAGCACCCACTTAAGGTGTTGATCTTGCAAACACTTATTTCCATCCACGTACACGTAAGATCAGTTCTGATTCCTATACGCAAAACTTTCACAACGATTTTGGTTTGGAGGCTGACCATGCTCTTCAGCGCTGTTTTCACTGTGTATTATCCACATCTCTGCTTTTTTTTTTTTTTTTTTTAAGTAGAATCTCATACCATGAAGCACTTATTTGCTGAATTTAGAGGGAGAATTACTAAGGCCAAAATATAGTATTTGTGTATCTGTTTTACTGTCTTACAGATTTTCTTCTACAAAGTGTCCTTTCTCCTCTCTGTAGATGACCAACATGAAATGCCACTTAGATCTTCAAAAACAGATTAAGCTACCTAGTAAAGGACAAGACACAGAATTATTGGGCTGATGAGGAAGCAAAGCTCATAGCATATGAAAGATCCCCTGTAGGAGTTCACAGAACTGGCTTCGGGAGGACAAGCAGATCAACACCCGAGAGAGGAGTGACTGGATACCAGTGCAACACTCGTGCGGCAGCAGCGTAAATAAACCCTGGCGTCTGAGAATTGTACGCTGTGGGCTGGTAGATGTGTTTAGTGCCTGAGGTATCAAATTTTGAGCACAAGTTGAAAGAGAATTTATAGCAGGGATTTTTTGTTTTTCCAGTTTCTTTAGGATTAGTCCCACAGGATTTCTGCTCCATCCCTTTAAATCTTCAGCAAGAAGGGATTAAAGAAACACGCACACACGGATCCACCGTATCTCCCTGCGCCCTGTGTTCCCCGGGCTAGAAGGACAACAAACATGATGAGGAAGGACTAAGCTATGGCCTGGGTCACTGTGCACGAAACACTGCGATTGCCTAAGCTTGGAAACATAAAACCTGACCAGTCCCACTGGCGGGGCGACCGTGTCCATCAGCGCCCCACAGCCAGCTAACCCCACTCGGCTGCGCTCCGGCATCTGGCACGCCGCGGTACCCAGCATCGCCCTCCTGGCTTCCAGCTCCTGCCATCAGCACCCCTGCCTCACAAACCTCGCCGGCGCCCTCCCCAAAATATTCCCCAGGCTCCCTATGCCCCCCTCTTCAGCGCTGCCGTGTCAGCAGCAACGGGCGCTGAGGGGGACCAGGCTGCCCGCGCCACGGCGGGGAGAGCGGCCACGCCGCCTTCTCCCCCGGAGGGCGCCGGTGCGCCCGCAGGCGCGGTCAGCGGGACCACGTACGGGGCGGTACCGCCGGGACCGACAGCCGCAGGCCGGGGCGGTACCGCCGGGACCGACAGCCGCAGGCCGGGGCGGCTCCCTCGCCCCCTCAGCCGGCAGCTCGGCGGCCTCGGGGGCAGCCGGCGGCAGCGCGCGGCCGAGGCGGGAAAGGCGCCGCGGCTCCCCCCGCCCCAGCGGGCTCCGCCTCTCCGGGCCGCCGCTGCCGGGCCCCGGCAGGGCAGCGCCCGCCTTGAGAACGGCGCCTTGGCGAAGGCGAAACCCGGGCCCAGCCGTTACCCGGGCCCAGCCGTTACCCGGCGCTGCGCAAGCGCAGCAGCCGCCGCCTCTGGTGGGTGACTCTGCCCCGTTCAGCACGGGGCGCGCTGCCTGGGGTTTACTGTGGCCGCAGCCCTAGGCGGGTCACTAATAAAGGGTCACGCGCTGACAGGGTAGCAAGCACTAGAAGACAGCTTATTTGTAAAACCATTTTCTCTCTTTCGTTAATAAATATTGCATATTTAACTGCTGCCTTTAATGCCAGCCATCTGCAAACTTACCTCCCAGGACAGCACCTCTAAACTCTCTTTTTCTGTTGTATTTCAGTGCATGTCCTCACAACCGCCATGCATTTCAGTCAGTCCGTCTTGTCCCTCTCTTTCCTCCCCGGCCAAAAGCCTGGGGAGCACGAAGGCGGCACCCTTCCTCTGCTTCCACCGCACCAGGGGAGAAGGCCTGCTCCTCACGGGCTTCAGCTGCCCCGCTCCAGAAGGGGAGGAACCATCCCCTTTTGCTACCGACAGGGAAAAACCCCCTGCATTAGTCACAAAAAGACAAATTTTACCTCCCTTTATTACATATCTGCCAAAACAGGGAGTAGCGGGGTGGTTCCTGTGTAGGTTCTTCGCCGACCTCCTCTCTAGGCTTTACCACGACTAGTGCTTCAGATGCCACTTTCCAGCTCAGCACGGGTGAAGGGGCTGCTGCACTCTGAAGCCAGCATCTCGCTTTGAAAACCAGCGCCCTGAAACGGAGATGCAGAACGAGAGCGCTGGAGACAGAAGTATCGTGAGGCTTTACTGCCTGACGTTGCACACGGAGTGGGTTACCTTCAGAAGTCCTGACCCGACCGAGGCGTTTCACAATATGAACTTCTAGCAGAAGAAACAAAGTGAGCTTACGTATTGCAAGTGGTATGTTTAACACATTCGCACTTCGCCAAAAACGCAGAGCCTGCTGAAGGAAAAAGCTTAGTAAGCAATTAAGCTGATCTCCCAGAAATAACTTCAACGACCACTGCCATCTTTTCTTTAATAAAAAAAAAAAAGAAACCCCAAATTTATGACAAAAAAAACCCTCACGCAGTCAGGCAGCTAGGTTTAGACATCTTGGAAATATAAGACGAAGAAACTAAAAGGGGTGCTAGCTCCCACAGCAACAGCTTCTGAAGTATTCCCTCTTCTTCCCATCTCTACGGTACTGCGCTTCCTTGCTGGGAGAAGCAGAAAGCAGCTACAGCATCTGCTTCCTTGCCATAAAGAGAAGGCAGTTACAGTAGCCCACAATCGTTTCATGAGTATACAGAGTAAAAATTCAGTATGAGAATGGATACTTCTTTCCTTACAATCAGTTTCTGCTTTCCAGTCCATCAGAAAGACATGTTTAAAGGAGGGGAAAAAAAAAAAAAAAAAGATAAGGC
This sequence comes from Platalea leucorodia, assembly GCF_965183815.1. Taxonomy (NCBI): domain Eukaryota; kingdom Metazoa; phylum Chordata; class Aves; order Pelecaniformes; family Threskiornithidae; genus Platalea; species Platalea leucorodia. The sequence goes on from NC_138823.1 coordinate 38,339,869, forward strand.
TGGTGCTCCCAAACGATTTTAAGTGCAAGAACAGGTTTCACGTAGTTGTTGGTTGTCCTGAACAGCTGCATAGCTATTTCCAAAGAGCAGCACTATGGAAAAGGAGCGCCAAGCCACCAGTCCGCTCCCCCAAATGATACAGTTCCCTCCTCCCTTCCATGCCAATGTCGATTCTTGCTTCTTTTACCCAGCCGCTCCTTCCGACAGCTCACGTAGCAACTGCTCAGCATCACTTAAGCACTGTGCAGGAGACAGTGCTATAGGAGATACTCCTTGACATAAGCAAGGAATTCTGTTTTAGTTCCCACTTGTCTAATGTTTCACTGTTGACACAACATTAATTTCAAAAGAATTACGATTTGATATACACATTTCCCCAATATTCTCAATTATTAACTGATCTTGATGCAATACAGATAGCATTTCTCTTAGCTAGTTCTCATTTTGTCAAAAATGAGATTATTTAGAAATTGAAATTATCTAACATTTAACTCTGGCTACTCATCAGTGTCTTATTGGACTTCTCTCAAATCAAGGCATTTAATTGACTGTATTTATGAACAAAAAACACAGAACATTTTTGAAGTAACAGACAAAAATAAGTTGTTATTTACAAGTAATATATATAACAAAACTACTACCATGATAGGCCTTTATACACTGTAACTGCAGTCAATTTTTGCATTGTTTAAAAAAATTTCCTTAAACAGAAATTGTTCAGAATTATCAGTTTGTCCATACATGTGTATGTTATGAGAAATACAATAGCTTTTCACATTTTTAAAATTATCAGCATAATTTACATTTTTTTTTCCCCTAATATCAAGTGAAGATTTAAAAATGGTGCAAACTGGAACACAAAGACAAGTAGCTATGAACACTGAAATACAATCAATTTGGAACATATTAGTGTTTCAAATGATAAATATGTGAGAAAAAATCCCTAATATTTGGCATGATCCCCTCACCGCCCACCCCCAAAAGGTCAAAGCAAGACAGCCTTTTAAAGTAACAGTGATTATTGCATATTTTATCTTTGGAAAAGCAGAGTTTTAACCAAAAATATTTTTAATGTAGTTGAAATATAGACATATTTACCTCAAGGAGGAAAGAAAAGCAGAACACACGATCAGTAATGTTATCAGATCAAGCCAGTTAATTTGTTCCATCCTTGCTTTGAGCAATCCCCCATACCTCAGATAATCCAGTTGAGTGAATGGGTACTTCAGCAAGCACAAGAGCAACAATCCAGTTTTACATCACCAACTTTTCATTCTGTCAAAGTCCTTTAAGAATCCCCTCATTTAAGTGCTGACAGGTAAATTAACATATATTTCAAACTGATAGAACAGGGAAAACATTTACCTTTTTTAAACCAGGATATACAAAAGACAATTTGCATAGTTACAATTCAAGCACAAAGTCACTGTAAATAGGTACAAAAGCATTTATAAATTTACTAAATTTGCTGCTGTTTGTGCCAGCCAAATCTTAGATAGGTATGAATGTAAACTTGAAGGGATTGAGAACAGTCAATGTTTTTGCTTTAAAAATATGTAGAGAACGCTTTTTAAAGGTTTTAAAAAATATTTTCTGCAGCAGGAACAAACAGTTCAAACCCCAAAGAAAGCCATCCACAATGCCCAAATTCCTCCTATACAGCAGAGAAAGTTTGTTCATAGGTTTCAAACCTACATACAAAACGAGGCACTAGTTACACTATTTTGGAATGTGTCCATAAACCCTAACATTTCGGTTCACCCCAAGACTTCCAAAACACTGTTGGCTTCTAACTTCCTAGGAAAACATATCTTCAGAAGGTGGTGCATAAGAAAATCCAACAAAGGCATCATCCGCCTCTAGGACACTGGCATTAACAACGTTGTAATCGGAAGAAACGCAAACTGAGTATGGGACCATTTCTTCTGTAAACACTGCATCAAAATTCCCAATATCATCTGGTCCAACCTAGAAAACAGAAAGATCTATCAGTTGTCATATTAATGCTGTGTTTTAAACTTGTGCTTGTCCTTTAGGTTTCAAATTTAACTCTTGAGGCTATCTACTTTATGTCATTCTTCCCTGTTTTAAGTACTGTAAATTTAAGGAAGCACACCACAGTATCCCTGAGAAGGTGTTAAAAGCCTGCTTGTTTCTTTCAGGCTGGAGTTCAGGCCAAAGCCTACACACCTTTATGAATTGATAAACCTAAGAAATATGAAGAAATGTCTCTTTCTTAAATGACCGTTAGGGAAATGCAAAAACTATCTCCCCCCCCCCCCAAAATGAAAACCCAACAAAAAAACCCAAACCAAAAATGCAAACCACACCAAATTATCTTTCTCCCCTTTCCATCAATAATACTTTAAGTGTTAAATTCTAGCAATGGTACTGTTGTTATGATAGATCAGCTTCCCAGTAAGACACCTAAGAACTAGAGCACAGTAATATTTAGTCACAGCGAGAAGAGACAAGGCAGCTAAGGCTTCTTCACCACACAGACAGAGACTCAACAAAAGGTGATGCTCTGACATGACGTCAGGAAGGACTTCTTCCCCACCCTCCCTGAGTTTCTGGACAAGCAGTCACAGACTGACACAGTTTAAACTAACGGGAGGATAAAGAAAAGCTGCAAGTAAGGCTTAATAACTACAAAAACAGCAGGAAATCAGTCTTTTGGAAAGTCTTCAAATGAAGAGCCTATCTGTATTTTCTTCTTTGGTCTTCAGACCCCACAAAAATTGACAGTACTTTGACAGGAATGAGCAGAGGAAACAGTGATATGTCAAACTGAGTTTTAAGTAAAAAACAAACAAAAAAACCCCCAACCAAACAAAACAAACAGTATCACTGCTCAAAAGGCCAGTCAGCACAGGGCGGGGGGGGGGGGGGGGGGGGGGGGGGTGTGTGTCCCATTCTTCACCATTCTGAAACAAACATTCTTTGCAAATAGATGAGCCCTCAAAGGCAGAAATTTGGCAGGTATGAACTAAAACAGCGCCAGGCACCTACCACATTAGGATTAAATGGTGGTGGAATCTTCTTCTGAAGAAGATCAGTCCAGCTGAGAGATTCAAAGAATGGGTGCTTTTGAATTTCAAGCTGCAGTAAGGAATAAAGATTTTAGATATTTCAGATATCCATCGTGTGCATCACAGTAAATGCTTCGGACTGCACGCACATAAGGAAGTCATAGAATAGAAGTCCTTCATCAGCTTATTTATTCACAGTTTACTTTGCAATAAAAGCTATAGTTGGTAAAAACAGCAATTAAAATTTGTTAGTCTGCCTCTACAAATTGGTTTCCTTTTAAGATCACATTTTCCGCTTTTAAGCCCTAAAATCAACTACCTTGAAGTCTGCCACAGAGGAAGAGTGTTTTCTGTTAGTACCTCTGCTCCTGCCTTAAAGTTTTGTTAGTTTTCGTAAAGCAGGTCATAGTCTGACAAGCGGCTGCTTCAACAACTCTGCAATATGCTTACTAGTTATGAAGCAGCAAACAGCTACGCTAAATGCTTCCATCCTTTCGTCTTGCTCCACGCTGTGAAAATACGATGTCATAGTCTAAATGCTGTGTTACAAAGTCAACAGACTACCTAGCGTTAAGGCTGCAAACAGAAGACTATGAAGATCTCACGATTAATGGATGGAAGAAGTCCTTTTAGATCGTTCCTCATTGCACCGTTCTGAAGACATCTATACTTTCTTACATCAGCTTCTTGCAAACAAAGTTTTTGTTGTTACACTGGGAAAACACTTGCCATGATTTTAAGGCTAAAAAAAAGAGCTGCCGTTTGCATGGTAGTAGTGTTCCTCTTTATCTGAAGACGGTTTTTCATGTAGTTAGTTAAACTGACATGACCAGAAAATGGCCTTTTCTTTTGATTATTTCCCAGTTTCACTATGAACAGTGAAACCTACCTCCTTAGTACACCTTAGGGACTACTACACCAGGAATTGCATTTCCTTTGATGGCACGTACAGCAGCAACCAAGCTCAAAATATTTATATCCCACAACAATCATCTCTTTCCTATCCCCAACAGCTTTCAGGGATTGACCACACTGGTGTCTTTAATGAAGAAATAAAAAGGAAGAAAACAAAGACAGACATAACAGAGCAATCTCTGTCTCCAACTACTGAAGCTGTGCTGTGCACATAAATTTGGTGATATCCCTTTAAATGAAGTATGGCTTGATAAATTAGGACATTACATACAAAATCTTCCCTTGCTCCAAGCCTGCTTTGCCGATCTTTCTCCAAAAGTTCTTCCAGAATAGACCAGGCTGTAAGACTGATTCCTGGGCGCAAAACTAGGGGTTTATGAAGAATATTCTCGTACATCTCAGCAACATCACGGCAGTAAAAAGGGGGCTAAAAAAAAAAAAAAAAAAAAGAAGTTATACATGAATTTGAAGCCCCATGCGACATTTTCTTTCACGTGTATGGACCAGTGAATAATTTTATAAGAAATACAAACTGCTAGCAGTGAAGAAGAAATCTACCTTTTCTCATGCACTGCTAACTTCTAATTCAGTCATCACCATTGCCAGATCTTTACACTTGAGAGCTTCCCCACCCAACTCCTCTGCTCCTAACATGTTCTCACACTCGTAAGTAGCCACAGATGCCATCCAGCTTCGAAGCCCCCATTGAACTTGCCTGAAAAGAACATGAGAGTGGAAAACCAAATCTATCTCCCTATTTAAGGTCCTATGGGAGGAGATAAAACTCAAGAAAACTAACAGAACAGATTGTTACTGGAGTGATGACATATGACTAGAAGCAGCATAGTAACATTTTTTGTTTTAATGCTGCATCAAGCAATGGAAAAGCTAGGAGAAATTCTGGAAGACCTAAGTAAAATAAAGTCTTTTAATTTTATTTATTCCAGTATTTGGCAAGATTTCACTTATAAGCTGGGAGTTTTTATTGGATATTATCACTGTTGAATCAGTTAACTCTCACATTCCCTCAAAGTGATGACTACTTGTCTTCATTGGAGTTGATGTCCAGCAGTTCACTGGAAAGCAAAATCTTAGACATCAAGAGGCAACGCAAAATCCAAAAGAGAAAAACAGGTGCTATGTTAAGTATAAGACAAACTGTTCATCCATTTAAGTGGAGTATTTCAATATTTTGCAAAAGTTAGCATCTTTAACAACACTCCAGGGTTACATCACATAAAGGGGGAGGAGTGGGGGAAGCAACCCCTGCCCCCCACATATTAAGTACGTACCAGCCCATAAAGCATTTCATAAAGAACTGCACCAAGGCACCACCAGTCTACTGTGTTGTCATAGGGCTGCTTTTTAATGACTTCTGGTGCAAGATACTAAAATTAAAAAAAAAAAAAAAAATTTTTAGAGCATTAGGCTAGCAAGAATAAAACCTAGGTTTTAGTCACATCACAATAAACACCTTCAGGAAAAGTTGCTTCATAGCAATTGTAAGACTGCTAAGATCTTGTCCTTCAATAAACCTGGCAAATACTTCGTCACCATCCGGTCATTTACCAAGTAGGACAGCTGTTTTCCCAACTGAAACAATACGTCCCACACATTACTGTTTTGCCAAACTACTTTGCCACCTCTATTAAGAAACTTGTTTTACATTTCAGATAGGTTGCTGCACTGTTGCAGAGGCAACATCTCTCAGCAAGCTGGCTACTAGCCATGCCTATTCTGCCATCCTCAGCCAATATGTTCCCCATCCAGTACATAAAAATGAAAGGAGGTCTTAATTCTGCTTTAAATCTATTGTTATTGAGAAACTGTATGACCAATAGAGCTTCACAGTAAATCTCAATGAGGGCATGAGTTGCGAGTTGCTAAATTAGAGATTCTTGTCAAATAGGTATCACTTGACCGATTTGTGTTAAACATCCGATACCATCGAACACTGAATGACAACGCTAACTGGTTTCGATCTGCCTTGCAAGACATCTATTCAGCATCTCAGAGCTTACTAACACTACCGCACGAGGACAGCCACTTCATAATATGAGACCATTCTTTGTGAATATGTAATATAAAATTACTATGGCTGGATCATCATCATCTCAGTCCTCACCTACAGCATACACAGTTTCTAACCTCTCAAAACAAGAGGATGCTCACTTCTATCACTCTAGCATCCAAATTCTGGATGGAAATCTGAAATTTCATCTACAAATAGATGATAGCATTGTCAGACAAGGCACAGACTTAAACTCACAGTTTAATTCCATCAATCTTTCTCAAACTTTCTGTATGTGAGTGCCCTGTAACTCATTTGTCTATAGATGATGCTGCAAAAGCATGAAAAGCAGCTGAAGTATTTTGAACTCAACTACTTGAGCTTTTTCTAATCTTTCACAAACTCCTTTGAGCTTTTTACGTGTTGGAACTCACCAAGTCATTCAACTCAGTTTTTAGAACCACTGAGAAGATCATTACACTTTTAGCAGTATCATGAAAGATTTTAATCTAAATCTTGGATTAGAGAGGTTAATACACAACTGCTATGTTTAGTCTTGACATTTTTAAGAACTCCTATGAAGCAACAGCATTAGCATCCTCTTATGTTGCAATTCATGCAAGTCCAAGGTAAGCGTGAAGACTAAACCTCTGAACATGGGAAAAAAACCCACAGATTTTCTCAAACAGATCCAGAGTTACCAGTGTTCTCTATATTGTCCTTTGAACTTTCCAGAACATTCAACAAATATTGTTTCAGCCCACATTTACCACTCAGCTTTATGGATTCCTACTCTGATCATAACTAGGATAAAGTTGTCACATGTTGTCACCTGCCTTTTTTTTTTTTTTTGAGTTCAAATGTTTCAGCTACATACTACTCCTCACTCATCCTTCTCTGCCTTCAAAGGCATTTTCCGTAAAGAATGTTTATCAACTTATCAAAGCCACTAATCCTGGCATTTCAGTGAATCCCTCATATGTGTTCAAGACTTCCAGATTCCAAGTTTTCCAGCCTAGTTTTCTTACTAAAAAGAGACAACAGAGTTGAATAAACTCAGTCAGCAAGTTCAGTTTCACGCATATGCAAAATTTGCTCAAGTCTCACAGGTATTAAGTCCTTACAAACTTACTAAAAATCAGTGGCAGAATATGGTAAGTAGATTCATATTGGCTAATCTGTTGCAGCTGTTACACAAGCTAACTGTCCCGTGTCTAGCCAGCAGTTAAGAGACATGGGAGGAACAGAATGTTTGAAAAGGGCTGGAAAAAAGGAGGAAGGAAGAGATGAGTTATGGGGATGTGGGTAGTAAGTAGGAGACACTGTGTATTAGTAAAAAGGACAAAGAACAGATCTGCAGGAAGCTTGTCTTTGGTTTGGTTTGGTTTCATGGAAGAGCTTGTTCAAAGAATGCAGATCTCCAACAGTATAAAATGGAATATTTGATCTTCCAGTTACACAAATATTAATAACAGTCAACAGTCATTAATTACTAGTCAAAAAACCACAAAAGTTGTCAACATACTTCTGGTGTCCCACAAAAAGTTGCAGTGGTATCAGAACTTGCAATCCCTTCTTTACAAAGTCCAAAGTCTGTCAACACAACATGACCCTGTTTGAGAAAGAGTGGTATTTTAAAAACAGAACATGGTCAATGTGTGGATACACGTAAATGTCAATTTTGTGAGAGAACACAAAAAACCAAGAATAATGTTGCATACTTACTAGTGAATCTAGGAGAATGTTTTCTGGTTTTAAATCCCTGTTCAAAAAAAAAAAAAATTCTATTAATTGAAAACAGCAGTCACACAAGAACTTTAGAGGCAAGGACTTTTATTCTTCAGCTGAAAGCTTCAAGTTTTGGTGAAATTGTTATGTTCGAGTTTCCCATAAGATGATTTTGTGTTGTGGTTTTTATTCAGTAATTTGTCCTATTTTGAACTTCTGCAGGACAAGGATACATTTCAGAAACTTACCTGTACACTATATTTATGGAGTGTAAGTAGCCCAGTGCACTGGCTATTTCAGCAGCATAAAATCTGGCTCTGTGCTCAGGAAAGGAACGTTCTCTTTGTAAGTGAAAGAACAGCTGTAAATATGCAAACAGTAAATAAGAACATTACACACAAAAAAATGGTTAATAACGTGTAATTTTAACAGTAAAAAGTAATTTTATTTAGCCGTCCCCTTTTTTTAAAAAATGAAAAATTAAATCTAATTGGTTTTGCTGCATGACTTTGTCATCCTTTACTCACTTCCTTTCCTCTCTTTTGTAGCTCAGAAATGGATAGGTAACTCAAACGCATAAAAACATTCCCTTAAAACCAGGACTAGTCCGAAGGAACTAGAGTAAACCACTAAGCTGTGAATAGAGGTTGGCAAGATAGCCTCCTAACAGAATATAAACTGGTGTCAAATATGTAATCTTCCATTTCTGTATAGGCTTGCATTCAAAGTTTTGTATGTAAGTATTTATATAATTGTATTCTGAAATCATCTAGATGTAGATCACTTCAGGAGACATATATTCCAAGCTGATCCACAAATTCTCTCAACTACAGAGAGCTGTCTGGCTTCAAATAATTTGAGTAGATACAGAAGTCTAGCCAAAGATTAAATCATAAACATACAGATGTAACTACACTACCCATTCAACTTCTAAAAACTTTAAAAGACCAGAAATTTTCTTTTTTCTGCCTACAAAGTTTGGGAAAAAAAAAAATATAAAAAGCCACCAAAGCTTTCCAAGCACTTCATTCAAATTTGAAAGCTGTTTCGAACTGTACTTTAGTTTGCCTGGAAGAATGCCAAACAACATGGCGGCCAGGAATTCGGAGCAGAGCAAACCAGGAGTTTGCTAATACCATCTAAATAAGACGACAGTACATTAGACAAGAGAAAGGCCTATCTTGTCCCAACTGTGACCCTTAAAGGGGTCAGAACGCCAGCCCTACGAGCACCATAAATACTGGCAGTAGGCCATATGAATATAAACTAATGTATACCCCAGTTCATATCTCATCCTGGTTTATTCAGCATACTTTATACTTGTCTGTGTACATCCAGGTGCAGTGACATAATAGGAAACCTTAAGATATTGCCAAAACAAACTATTTGAATTCTAACCCTTCTCCTGTGCTCTTTCAGCTACCAGAGTTTTATCATCAAAAACAGTATCCTGTCTCATCCTTCTTTCCTGTTCTGCTTTAAGCACCTGTAAGACCTCCTGAAATGTGTACATTTTATACCAATAAATTACCAAATTGAAAACACAGCAAGTGACAAGACATACATATCTTCTTTAAAGCATGTATGTTGGAGAGGTCCTTTCATACAATAATTTTTCACTACACTGTTTTCTTCAGTCACAACTAATTTCCTAGACAGGTCCAGGTGTTATTAGTCTACAAGGCCCTTGATTTTCCACAGAACCTTTTGAAGGAACAGAAGCAACATTTTATACCCTTCTCATGTGTACTGGCTATTCAACCAGTTTATACATGAGTTTCTTGAGCACTCCTGCAAGTACTGGGTACTTTGAAAAGCAGCACGTCCCTAGCTGAAGACAAACTGCTCCAGAAGTACATTCAAACATATAGACTTCCTCCATTTCTTTCACAAGTTCACACCCCCCCCCCCCCCCCGAGTTCCTTAATGGCTCCTCAGATTCAATAGCATAGCTTCAAGGCAAAGAATCCTGAGGATAAGGCTATTTGGCAAGAAGTAATTAATTAGACCACGCAAAGCTACCGAATGATCCCAAGGTTCCCAATTGTATCAATGTAGTAAATTCAGTTGCCAGTTTCCTTCGTTCTGCTTTCGAAATACTAGTGTCTCAGCTAATGCAGATACAAAAGACAGTTTTACATAGTGAAAAACATCAACATAAGATTAATTCTTATGTACCTTAATAAAGGTACATTTATGTAACTGTAAAATACAGTATTTGTATCTGACAATCATGAATAAACTTGGGATTAAAGTTGTCGATAAGAAGAGGAACGGGGCCCGTATACCTATAGAAGTCTGTAGTAACAGCAGATAATAACAAATTTTCAAAATTGGGAGAATACTGATCATAGTCCATTGTAAAAGATCATGTCGTTCCTCCCACCTAGAACTAGCACAACAGAGACTCAAATCCAAACACAACCACCACATACCTCTCCTCCATTAACAAAATCCAGGACAAAGTAAAGCTTTTCCGTTGTTTGGAATGAGTAATGTAATCCAACCAAAAATGGATGTTTCACATTTTTCAAAAGCACATTACGCTCAGCCATAATATGTTTTTGCTATAAGGAAGTAAAAGATCAATACGTAAACAGGAATGATTTTGTAATTAAGGGAAAAAGGAAGGGAGGTGGGTGGAGAAAGAACATTTCTTTTCACCTCTTTCCTATTAAGAACAATTTTTTTCTGCAGCACTTTGACAGCATAGTATTTCCCATCCAGTTTTCGTTTTGCAAGAAGAACCTGTGAAATTCAAAACAAATGAAGAAATGCGATTGTTGCAGTTCACATTCTATTAGCAATATTTTCATAGTTTCAGCATAATTGGAAAGTATTCATGCTATTTTTTGACAATAAAGTTTGTTTGCTTTTAATATAGTCAATCAGCAATATAATCACCAATAGAGCAAGCTTACAGTTCAGTAAAATCTGTCATGATAGTGATGATATGAAAGACTGAATTATAACATTTATTTTCCAGGACCTGATGAATCTCTATCAAGATCGATTTCAGCTGGTTTTGTAAGTTTTAAAGATAATTTAATGGAAAACAACAAGTTGAAAAATAACCTGAAAACAAAGATTTCAAGAGGGATTCTCTATTGCATCTTTGCAGAATATCAATATTTAAGTCACTTTTCAGTGGGCTGTTGCTCACATTGCTCCATCGCATTAGGGGTTTGAGAAAAGAGTCCATGCCAACAAAGGGAAATGCACGGTTCGTACTCTAGCTGCTGCATAAGCACAGGGGTACCTCCCTTCCTCTCTGGGGGAAACAGAGGATCCCTATTGCTCCTAACGAGAAAGGGAAACTCCCTTTTGTTACTCCCAACAAGCGATGGAGGCAGCCAACTGCCACACCACAGAAAAAATGGCAGGGCAGCAACAGGGATCCAATACAACAGTTTATATGCCAGCCTAGACGGATAGATACCACTTCCAAAACCTCTGGCCAAGTCTAGTCAACAGTCAGTATGTGCAACACACACCAGCTACCATTCTTGCACCAGGATAAGACACAGTAAAAAGAAAACTCACCTTGCCAAAGCTGCCTTTCCCAATAACTTTCAGGAAATCAAAGTCTGTTGGTTTAGCACTGAAAGATATTCAGGAAGGAGACAGGTCATGTAGGTAGAAATTACAGGCTTTATAGCTGTACAGCAGTCTAGTGTAGCACTTGAGTTGTAATGTGAGAAGAACCGTCTGTCAGCACCCTCCTTTATTCATTATTCTACCCAACACCTAGACTTCTGCAGACCTTCCCTTGGAGGAAACAACAATTCCTCTTCATTTTGGAATTCCATTTTCCTCCTAGGAAAGTGTTCAAGTTACAAAATAAAATAAACTCAAAGGATGCAAGTCTAAGATGTAAAGGAGGAGCAAGACTGTTCTTTTATTCTCCATAGTCTAGTTTCTTGTCATTTTTAAGTCTCCATTTCCCCATGACTTTTCCTGGAGCTTATTTCTCATTTCCAGAGGGCCAAATGGATTCTCAAGCTTACATGAGGGAAGGAAGGACCAAGTTTATCTATTCTCTCTTTGCTTATCCCATCCTTCCCTCCATCCATTCCTCTCTCATTTTAAATTACAGCGAGAGGAGCGAGGCCCTAACAGCTTCCTCTTCCGTGTGTGTACGTATGAACTCACTCTCAGTTTTTCCACTTCCCACATCACCACTCCTTTCAGTTATTTCCCAGGGTTCCCTCACTTTTTCCTAAATACACAATGCAGATATAATTTTGTCAGCAAAACAATTATCCATGTTTTCAAATTCCAAAACAATAGTTACATCACCATACACCTCTCCATTATTGCCCCTGAAGGGAAGTACTCTTAAATTTAATTCCTTACTGCAATCCATTAAGCATTTCCTCCTGTTAAGCCAGAACAAATCTGTGAGGAAAGCAAAACCAAAATAGCAGTCATCTCCTAGATGAGGAAAGCACAGATTCACATAGAATTGAGAACAGAAACTCTACAGAAGACACTGAACAGAGAAGCAAGTTATGACTGCAGCAACTAGGTCTGTAGTATCAACAGGGCAAGCTGCCCCTTCGCCATGCATTAAAGCAAACTTGTTTTCAGAAACCATTCACATTCTTAACAGTTTTGCGACCACTCCCAAGACAGAGGGGTCACCTTTGCTGTAGGATCCTTACGTAAAAGGATAGCAGACTAAAAAAATCTGAAGGTGAAAAGGAAAACATGTTTTAAAAGTGGTTGTTTATGTAGCACAGGATTCAATGTTTTGCTTTCCCCTGAGCAGTGCAAACCAACAAATAAAGGCATATATCCAAAGAACTTTTCATACTGTTAACAATTACAATCAGTCTAATTTTTCAGGTTTTAAAATTAATTGTAATAATATTTCATTAAAATAAAAAATTTTACAGTAAATTGAATTACATTTTAATTCAATTTAATTGAAACCTACTGAGGATTTCCAGATGGTCCCAAGTTGATATTCTGTGAGGTAGAGTTTAACTGTTGGGAGAGACAGAGGTTTATTTTTAATATTTTTAAAATTTATTCTCTCTTATATTTCAACCAATACTAACTTCGAAATACTCGCTCAATCCGTACCTTCACACTTGTTACATTAGATTTTTAAAGAGATCTAACATCCAGATTGGGAACTTAATAAGTTGAAATATCTGGCCATCATCACCTTGTGACAAATTATTTCTATGCACATCATATTCAAGGATGAAGGTAATAAAATAATTGTGTCCAGACACAGAGGACAAGATTAGGAACAAAAATTTAAGAGCGTTTCAACAAACAACTTGTTCCTCATCTGGAATTTAACCCTTTCTGTATTTGCTCTAGGAGTACATTTTCTACCTTTTATTCTGAATTTTCCAAGATCTTATCAATAAAATAATTTTAAACCCACACTGTTTATGAAAGACATGGTGCTTTTAAAAAAAAAAAAAAAAAAAAAAAAAGAACAAAAGTGAACTTTCTCCCCACCCCAAGAAAAACATTACCAACCTTTTCTATCCTGACATTAAAGGTTAACTAACTCAATTCCAGGAATAGCATGAATCTTACCAGTACACACCCAGACAGAATTTGTAAATTACAGGGAGAGGAGGAAACCACTGTCATTTAGGCAATTTTCTCCATTTTGTTTTTGATTAAAAAAAAAAAGGCAGTATTTGTACCCTCATTGTGGTTTTGGACTTTATCAGAGAAGGATAAACTGTATTCAGATACAAGTTACCTGGGTACAGGCTAGCAGGCATCACAAAACCAGTGCTCCTACAGAAGCAGAGAATGCCCTGACAGCAGTGCTGGATGCTGCTATTCGCTAATAAGAGCCAATCACACAACAGTACCAGACAGTTTTTAAAAAGCTACTATATAAGTTTTAAGATTTTTCTTTTCTTGAGGGCTTGTTTTTGTTCCTTATTCTTCATCTTCATAAACAGTTCTTACAGTAACTATGAGAAGGTGAATTTATGAGAAGGTGAATTTTCTATCAAAAAGTATGGTCCAGGCCACTATGCATTAGCTCTCTTCCTAGTCTGGAATTTTCTTGTGGCATGACACATCATTTATTTTCCACAGAAGGTTTAGATCATTCCACATTACTTAAAATACCTTTCAAAGCAGGAGGAAACTGGTATTTTAAATTAGAATTTTGCTGCATGTTCACAGTGCTGTCAAGCACTTAAAAAAAAAAAAAAAGGGGGCAGCAAAGACTGGCATCTTTGGAAGTGAAACTTTCAGAAAACACTAAATCTGCTGTGGATCACACACAAACCAAAATGACAACTCTTGCATCTTTAACAGGGGCTGAATAAGAAAAGAAGTACTAAGATCACATCTGTAGGCCAAGAAGCGAGCCATAGAGAAAACAAGCTTAAATATGGCACTTCTGCCTTCCTAGAAATACTCCTATTTTCAAACAACACTGTTTCTGGAGGCTGTAAATTAATTTTCAGAGAATCCATCTAGCTATGTAGTGGCTTTTGTGACAAAAGAGGCTTCAGACCTCACACAGTGTTGTATGTGAAATGAAATCAAATCCAGCCGTGCTCCTGAGTGACTTTTAGAAAGACTGCATTTTTTCCCCCCAAGAAAATTATATTTCTCCCCCTATTTAAAAAAAACAACACACAAGCAAACAAAAAGACAATTAAACATTCAGTCTCCCCTGCTCCTTACCAGATGTTCTTAGCAAGAATCTTTTAAGAGATTGCAAAAACTGTGACAGCTAAGCCATGACTAAAGCTGTGTTTCTTTAACCCATGTAGCAAGTGGGGAAGAAGCAAGGCAAAGCTAGCCATCACTTTTACCCCTCTCTGCAGTTCGCATCTCACAGAAAGATATCTTACAGCCCACAGTGGAACACATTTGTTTAAAAGAGCTTGGAGGGGATTTATTGTGAAACCAACCAGTAATTTTCAGTAAATACACCTAAGATTGCCCTCAAGTAGTTAAAATTTAGAAGACTGTCCTACTTCCGTTTTATTACCTTCCGACTGCTCCTTTCATCTTCATCTTCAGATGGATCTGACTGGTGTTTTGGGTTATCCATCTGAAGAAATGCTCTGACATCTGGGCTAGAAACACAATTAACTTCATTAGCACACCAACAACCTGTATGATTTTCAGCCATAACCATAGGAAGCATAGGATTAAACAGCAGCGTACAGAGGAGTTACTCATCAGAAAGTTTTATATTTAAGTTCTGGTAATTAAGGACTGTGTACAAGAAATGCTTTTGTAGCAACATAATTCAACTGCTGAATGTGTTACATACAGTACATAAAATTTTCCACTTGCAAAAAACTGGTATGTTGAAGTATATGCATATGAAGACTTCATATGGAAATGCTCTGCAGAACTGCATTAAAAGGTAATTATTAGAAGAAAGAACACTACCCAAAGCAAGAGTTCTAACTGGCTAGCAACCACCAGGAAACCAACTTTCTTTCAAAAAATGGAAGAGTTTAAAAGCCATTTTTAGTTTTCCAAAATTAATGAAACAGTCCAACACAATACAGAATGCGATACACAGTCTGTATCCCAAAGAGAGATGCCTGCCCCAAGAGGTACATAGTTGTCACGTTCCTGTCCCCATTCGCTTTAAAGCAGAAGATGGTGATTTTGTCTTCAGACTGCATTCTAGCTGGGCACTGACAAGCCAACATAAGAAATCCCTTCCAGTCAGCTGCAGGACACAAACCCTGTCCTTCAGGAACTGGCAAGAGAGACTACAAGCTTCCCGCAGTACCTAAGGAGATGCATGTTTAACTTCACCATTGGTTTCTAGCTTCTGTCTTGGCGGGGACTGAGGGAGGAGGACTGGGAGAAAGGAGGGAAAGTAAGAGAATTCTGAGAACCCGTTCCCAGGAAGCGAGGCTTAGCCAACAGTAAGTTCAAAAGAATGTACCATCTTTCTTAACCACAGCACAGTGAGGGAGTAAAGAATAATGTAATATAAGTGAGGCAAAATTAATTCCTAAACAAATGGGTATCACGTATAGCCTATATACCACTTGAAGAGATGACTTGACTCTTTCAAGTTCCTTCAGTTCACTAAAAGTCAACGTGTTTCTCAAGGAAGAAATCTTAGCTAAATTTCAGAGATAAAAGTTCTTCGAGAAGGTCTCAGGGCAGCCACTGATAGGAAAGTCTGCCTGAGCCATTCAGTACAAGAACAGCACTAACTTACTATGGAGCTGCTCTTTCATCTTATCCCTAGTATATATTAAATAGGGTGGTTTTATAGAAGCAGCAGATACGCTTGCTTTGCTATTTCCAATCCGTTTCACCCTCCACGCTTCTGTAAAGTGAGGATGAGAAGCAAGAGATGAGCTGTTTCTGTCATTACTCCAGCTCCTGTATTTTGTATTAGCATTACTGAACCTAATTCATGTCCTGTGCTATCTGAGGCTCCCGGTCTCTATCGCTTACATTCGGTATTCCTAAACCCTACTTGAAATCTGTTTCAGTTACCTTCAGCCTTTCAGGTTTAAAATACAGCAACAAGACTGATCACATCATTTCCCACCATCATTTCAGTTTAATTCTTCTCATCTTATATGAACGCCAAATTCTGATCTATCTCAGGGTCTGTCTTGTATCCTAAGTCCCAGGAAGACAAAAACCACTGTGGTTTGAATACTGTAGTAATATTGGCTCATCATGCAACAATTTAAGTTTCAGAATCTTTGGATGTTGTCACATCAAGAATAAAAAGTTATGGTTAATGCTTTTCACTAAACCGAACAACAAAACCAGACCTTAACTACCTTTCAGCGTCAATTATTCTGGACAACTGGCTGATTAAATAGAGCATGTTTTAATACATCTCAAATAGTTACTATAGTAACTTTGTCCATGACTGAATTCACAGCAAAAAAAAAAAAAAATCTGTTCACAGTAAAAGGCTGCTGTACAGTTGCAGAGTATTCAACGATCTCCACAATACATGGCAGCCAGAAGCTAACTGATCAACGTTACATTGTTCACATTTGTAATTTTAAAAGCACCGCAAAGAAGTAGTGATTAAAAAGTTTAAATGTACGAACTTCTCAGCCAAGATTGCAGCATGTTATGCAAAATGCTGTATAGATTGGTAGGATATCTATGCTACGTTAGCTCACATGTATTAATTCAAATGTAATTTAAAATACACTGAAACTATCCTAAAATAACCTCACATATCAAATTAAAAGGATCAAGAAAACAGTTTAAAAAGGGATGCTTGACATACGTTGTACCTATACTACCAGCAAAACTTGGTTTTGTCTGGATTTTTATGATTGACTGGATAAGTTTAGTTTATGGATTATCTCTGAAATCCACAAAGGGGTGTCAAACTCTGCCTAAATAGGGTTTCTTCTGTGATACTTGTTCTGCATTACCCTTTCTGCAGAAACATATGAAGCCACTCAAAAATTTTGGACATACCCACAAATATGAACAAGCCCAAAAAGTTACACGAATTTTGAAGCAAAATGGTAAAATTAATTGCCAGTGACAGAACCTTAACATTTAAGACACACTTTATTTAAATAATGGTTCCCAGCTCCTCCATCTTCTCCCCACACCTTTAAAAAAAAAAACAAAAACAAAAACAAAAAAACCCAAACAAACCACTGCTATCTTTCTTACAGAGAGCAAAGGCTCAAAAAGTCATAAGAGACCATAAGATTTTAAAAGAGCACAACTAATGTAATGCAAGGTTTGCTTTCCCCAACATGGACTGCAAGACCTTACAATCCAGGGGTTTCATATTCATTTTTATATTCATAAGACTTCAAAACCAGAAAAATCTAGTCACTGATCTTCTAGGGAACAAACACAGAACCCTGCTTCTCACTTAAGGAACTGATGAGTCATTTTCCCTGAGAGGTTGCAGGGTATTGTCATCCTGGAGTTCTTCAAGTGTTATGCAAATGTTCTCATTTTCATTAAGGAGCTACTTTGGACTATTTAAAAATAACTACGTTACATCTTTAATGCATTCTCTATTATACATTTGGATTCAAACAGATTTTCTTTGCATGTTCTGATAGACAACTAAATGCATTACTTTTTCAGTGAAGACCTACATTTGAGGGGGCGAGCAGCCCAATTTGAATAGTTGCTCAGTGATTTAGGGGGCCTCACAGTGCTCCCAAGCAACAAACCCCCAGCTCCCATTCAGTCAGCAAGGGGGACGCATTATCAGATCTCCATCCCTTCTGACTTTTTTGTTTTGTTGTTTTTTTGGTGTTTTTGGTTTTGGTTTTGTTTTTTTCTCAACATCCACATTCTATCCATGACACGAGTTCTCTATCAAATACAGTTAGCTGTAAATGCAGCTTGAAGCTAGTCCACTTAACTCCGAATTCGGTCTAAGCCAATGACCCATCTCGCCCCGCATTCGTTGTGACAGTGATTGCAGGAAAATCCTTATCAACCATTACAGGGGCTCTCTAATCACTCTAACACACTTTAGGTTTTTGTTGGGTTTATTATTGAGCAGAACGGTTTGGCTTTGATACAATATTCGACAAACATGTCAGACCCAAGGACAAAGTCCACTGAAGGAGAAGGAAAAAAAAAAAGGAAAAAAAAAGGAAAAAAGAACACAGTGCTGCATGTTTCAGAGAATAATGTAAATATCACCATTTTGGACACACTGAATCTGATGTTTGTGCTTTTCAGTTCAGATGTTCAGGTGCCTTCCGCTCCAGAAATGAGGACATCACCATGAACCATCCTTTTTAGTGAAACAGTTTTCCTAGGTAGGACTTAAAAATATGACATCCTGGTACTGGTTTTAATGCTTAAGAGATGTAGTGGAATGTGGACTTCCTTAAAGGTTTATGAGAATGCATAACCCACTAAGTCTCCCTTGTACACTACTAACTTTACCTAAGTTATTTTACCTAATATCAAGTTTAATTAGCACGTTAAAGCAAAACAGTCTATGAAAGCAAGGATGCGGACTATTTGTGAAGACTCAGTCACCATATATTCTTTGAGTAGTTTCTAGCAGATTTAAAACAAAACAAAAAACCCAAAACCACAACCCAGCAAAGTCATAAAGTTTTGGTATTTCTTAACTAACAACATTCATTGGCACATAGAAAAGGTGACAGATTATGTAATTATTAATATTATTTGTTGCAATGGAGCACTGCAAAAAGTAAAAGCACACTCCAGAAAAACAAAGTACCTTGCAGTTATTAAAAGAACAATAACACAGAAATTACTATAAAATTAAATGCTTTTGCACTGAATTGTGAATTAAAGGCTTGCTTTTTCTCCCACATAAATTGCTGTTACTTTAAGGGTGGGGAGGAGGAGAACAGCACAAGACAAACTTCAGCCTCTATTTTGGTTTTATTGAAGAAGTATGCCTAATAAGCTTTTTATTTTACACATTTCCAACAGCACCTAACACTTTAAGACCTATTTCTTAATACTGGTTTAAGTTCCAGACAGGCTAAGTGCCATATTAAAGAACACAGATTCAGCTACAGATGCATTTGAGCATAAAGCAATTTTAAAAGCTCACAAAAATTTAAGAAGGCAAGTGCATTTCAGATTTGGTTGTGTGTGTGGTTTTTTTTTTTTTTGTGTTTTTTTTTTTTTTTTAAGCACTCAACTTTGTGATGTGCACTGAAAAAAGAAAAGTACCATTTTACCTTTGGAAAACAAATATAGTATGTTTTGACACAAAATATTTTGTACTTGAACATACTGACAACCAAACAGGCTGAGGGGAGGGGATTGTGCCGAATGAAACCAGTGTCCCTTCCTAATGTAACAAAACAGATTAGCTTTCAATAATTAGTTATTTTAAAGTGCTTTCTATTCTTTCCCAGAGAAGAACATGACTATGATCACAAACCTCACAGTATTTGTTCTAGTGGAAAACTATTCCACCGTAAAGACTTTGTTTCGAAATTTTTTCCACTTTCTTCCTTTCCACAAGGAAGTATATGTAAAATGCTCTTTTTTTTTTTTCCCAAAAACGAAAGGAAGTACATATTTCAGGTTAACAGGACATTAAATAGTTCATTTGTTGGGGAAAAAAAAAAAAATCTGATTGCACACTGCAAACTGCAGCAATATTCTGTCAAGAGATTTTTTTTTTTCCTGTGGGAAACGGGCAGTTTCACAGGTTGTACGTATAGGCTAATTAAACAAAGCATATGTATTAAAGACATTTACTCAACACTAAAGCCAAACATAGAGCTTCACCATTTTACTAGTTCAAGTAACGCAGAAAGTTGCAAGGATTTAGTTTCAACTGATTAGGTATAGATTTAAAGAAAAACACAGTTTATCCCCCAAATCGGTTCACACACAGAAGCGCTATCCTCCAGATTTAACTGGAGCTGACTCTAGCACATCCCCGTCTCTCATTCATCACCATCCCACTGATGGAGGTTAACACGCCTGCCGTTCTTCTGACAGAACAGTTTATGTGCAAGCTTATTCATCTGCTTTAGGCAGGTCAGCTTCATTATCCCAAACCACCTAAGCAAGCTGATTAAGCTACTTGGTTAACAGGCTTAAAACAAGTTCTGGAGTAGACACATGAACTGCTCTAACAAAAGGATGCAGGCAGTGACTTGCTCCCAGGACAATGTAGTAGCAAGTGACAGTAGTTTTCAAACAGTAAAGCTATCAGCAAAACAAACACCTGCCCTACAGCAACAGAGTTTACACTGGAATCTGCACCTCTTGAACTAAAATCAGTTAACTGTCCACAAGTTTATTTGTGGATCAGTTTTCAGAAAACAAAGACATCTTTACACTGCTCATCAGTCTGTAGATTTTTCCTGAAGGAATGAACAGCCATATTAAAGTTTATTTATTATGCTTAAGAGCACTGAACAGGTAGAATATGTTTTCTGGTTAAAGTACTTAATTTGCAATTTTGTATTTGACAACCCGTCTTTTAAATAGTCCTTATAAAACAGAAATGAAACTACTTACTGGTTGCATAGCTCTGGCTGTCTAACTAAATTCTGAATGAATTCATTCAGTCCTGCTCTTCTCTGTTTAATGAAATCTGGGGGGAAAAAAAAAAAGATAGATTTATCAGAATGATCAGTCAGCTGGTGAAAAAGACTTCTTCTCAAATTTTTTTCATTTTTTTTTTAAGGACTTGAACAGCAGTTAAAAAGAGATTGGTTCATGATTGTTTCTGTATATGAAAGTCACAAGCTTAAAACATTCAAGT
The DNA here is from genome assembly GCF_965183815.1 of Platalea leucorodia. Classification (NCBI taxonomy): domain Eukaryota; kingdom Metazoa; phylum Chordata; class Aves; order Pelecaniformes; family Threskiornithidae; genus Platalea; species Platalea leucorodia. The sequence continues at coordinate 38,360,762 of NC_138823.1, forward strand.
GAGGTGACAGAACAAATTTCAGTTTCTCTGCTATGCTACCTGAAAATGGAGAAAGCCAGGTGGATTAAAAGTGCACTGCAGTGCTTCAAGAACAGCACGTAACTGCAGTGGGCTAACCTGTGCAGCCTTCATTGCACGGGTGGGCCCTTCAGGACCTGATTCCACTCAGAAAAAAGCCACAGGCAACACTTGACATCAGTTGTCCAAGTCAAGTTTTTACACGAACAGTCCCACCAAGCAGCATATTTCCATAATACACGTATGGCAGTGGGAAAGTTGCACAACTCATCCAGCCAGCAGGCACTCAGATGTAACCATTAAAGTTAACTAAATAAAATGCCTTTTTTCCCCCCGTTTTGGACATCATCTCTAATGTAAAGAAAAAAAAAATGCTCAGAATCTCCACCCTCACCCAAAGCTTAAAACACATAACTTTTCTTTAGCAATATGGAAAGATACACAAGGGACTTGAAATTGAAAAAGAGCTCTAACATGAAATAAAGTGCAAAACAGAATAATCTTGTCTTTCGTTACTAATATCAACAATATTTGTATGGAAAAAGAATATTTAACTTGTGTATTAACTTTTAAGGTATTCCAATGACTCTTTCTATCACATATAGATTACTGACAACTATTAAAATTTTAAATTAAAATTAAATTTCAATTAAAAGCTGTATTTCAAGTATTAAGAAAAATGTTAATATTGTTTCAGGGATGTAATCCCTAAATTCGTGTTAGGGTATTTAATAATCCCAAATTACTGACATCAAACAGGAAGGTAAATCTGCATAAAGATGTTAAGGGAGTCACCAACATCAAGCAGTTTCAGTATGGCGGATGTATAACGCAGTCAGCCACGCTAAGCCTACAGAGCTATCCATGTTGTTGCAGATAGAACACCTGCATCACATCAGCTCAAATGTATTCTGTAATTTTCTAGTTCTGTGTTCTGGCTGGTTTCTGTTATTTCCCTCTGCCCCATTTTTGAAGTTAAAACAAGATTAATTTTGAAATAACCTAAGCGACAATAAAAATGGAGCGTTTAAATGACAACATATGTTATGACAGTATTTTTGGTAGACTTTAGGAAAAGAGATATGTAAGTTTCACTCTGCTGCACTTACGACTCCAATGCAATAGTACAATGCTGCACACCCAAGCGTGGATTGACAGAAGTAAAATACCTTTTCACCATTTCTGAAGTATGTGACCTATTCCAGAAGCCAGTAGAAACATCACATCAAAGCTTCAATAAATCAGTGTTAAGATAAAGAATTATTTAAATAAGCATCATGGCTCCATCTCCACCCTGCCCCCCAGCAAGAAACATCTTGAGAACTATTTAATTTCTCATGCTTCAAGGATTTCAGGATAGTTCACAGAAATTTAAAACAAGTCTGAGGACTTTTTTTACATATATAGTTTTAATGACGTTTTAGGGTTTATTTTTCCCCATTTAAACTCCAGTTTCCTAAATCTGACACCAAGGAATCCACCTGTACATTTGGCTGTACAGCAGACCAGACTGCATGACATTACTAGGTCTTCAGCCAGCTCTGAAAACCCCAAGGTCAGAGAAAAGCAAAGAAACCAAACCAAGTCATCCATGTATACATAAATACATGCAGAACTTTTGGCAATCATTTACATCTTCATCAGAAGAGGACATCAGAGCCTAGATACTTGCATTTGATTATTTTAATAAAAAAAATAAAAGGGAGTTTCACGTCAGGGTCCAGATGATTAACTGTCACTGACAAAAATGAATTTGTTTGAAACAACTCTCCAAACCCCAAAACACCACATCCCAAGAAGTTCAACATCCTTGGATCCATTTGTTCTTCAGCAAAGGAGAAAATGACATGCTTGAAATAGGTGCAGGAGAAGGTGAAACTACAAACACAGTCTGATCATATCAGCAAGCCCGGGGAGGGTGTGAGGTTCCCAACGACCATCAGGAAAACTCTTAAGGAAAAATGGCCTGAACGAAAGGTATAAACACACAGAACAAAGGCCTGGCCTCCCATTTGCCTTTTTATTTATTCATCGGTGGTGCCACCTAGATTAATTCAATGCACTTTACAAGTGATTTTCCATTAGTATTTTGATGGGGACAGAGCAAGCTTAATTGGGACCCATCACTGCTAACTGGATCACATCGTGTTCACATCAGACAGGCTTCTGTAAGTGAACAACAGGAAGAGGTTCATTTTCATCTAAACCGTACAAGGAAGCACATTTAGATAGAGTGAGTTCAAAAGCCTTCGAAGATAAATCCTCTAGTTATTTAATTTTTCAGAGGGAGAAAAAAAAGTCACACAAATGAAGTTTAAAATTTACTAGGTGTACATTTTAAAGAGTTTGGGTTTTGGCTCTTGCTTTTATAGAAGAGAGATTACACCTGACAGTTCAGAATCTCTCACAATCCTGAATATGGGAGGGCTGAGAGCAGCCTTCAGTGCAAGAGAGGCACTGGGCCACTAAGCCACACTTTGCTCAATATCACAAGGTAGAATACCTACCTACGCTAGTTCCTGTTCTTGACTGAAGCATGACTAAACTTCGGTTTAGTCACTGTTTTGAGGACTGGTATAAAGCTCATCTAAGATAGCTTCTCGTAGGCTGGAATAGATCAATTTTCATATAAAGAAACTGACAAAATGAGTAACAAGATGATAACTTACCGGGATCAAAATTATCTCCAAATATTCTTTTAGCTGGAATCTTCAGGTTCATGGTGGGAAATTGCTTCTTTAGCTGTAAACAAAACACGCACAATTGGATTGTGCTTAGACATCAAAGTACCTAGAAATAATTGCGTTTTGTTTGTTTTCTGACAAACAGTTTGAACATCTGATTATTAGTAATTCTGCTCCTCTCTGCCATCTTCTCTACTCGTACACTTAAGGGAAAAAAGCAAACGCAAAACAACCTGTACTCAGCTTGTTTGCACCCCTTGCACCCTTTTCAATTCAAAGGCCATCTCGCTTTAGAAAGCTATGGACTATTGCAGCTATCTTCTGCAATATTGGCAAAATGGTTTTCCACTTGCCCCAGATTAACAAGTAGGCTAAAATGTTGGTTTTATTCTCCTCTTTACTTCCTTCCTCCATCAGTTCACTATCTCTCTCGGGTTTGTTTTTTCTTGCCTGCTTACATAGGGATGTATGCATGAGGTTTAAGATGGGTTGGGGATACAGGCCTCTGGGTTTTGCCCAAACAACATTCTTAAAGCTTCAGAAACCACAGGTGGTCGACCCCTAAGTCAAAATTGTAAATAGATAAACAGCCTGTTTTATGATACTGCATTTAATAATTTGATCGTATTCCACACTTGATAAACTGACCAGAAGATTGTATACAACAGCACTGAATAAAATAACTGACATGAGCCAAGCCTTGACTAGATTGGTTTCATCTTCAAGCGCTCCAGGAAGAGCAATCTTACTCTCATCCTCTTTAAGAGAGTAGTTTTCTAATACAGTAGCTAGCAATTCTTCTTTCCTTAGGAACATCGGTATCCAGGGAAGTCGTGCAGTCACAGTCCCTGGAGTATTCAAAAACCGTGTGGATGTGGTGCTTCGGGACATGGTTTAGAGGTGGACAAGGCAGTTAGGTTAACGGTTGCATTCGATGATCTCAGAGGTCCTTTCCAACCTTAACGATTCTATGATCTCTTCCAGTTAGCCACACAAGTTCTCTTTGGTGTACTACACTATATGAATTACACTGAATAGAAACTGGACTAAATGTCCTCCTGGTTATGCTTCCCCAGGACCTCCACCTCTACACATGTTACAAAGACCAGTGATGAACAAACTTCAGCAGAGCAATCCTAATCTGAATAGCAAAAGATGTGGCAAAGGGAACAGGATCACCAACACTCACTCTGCAGGTATCAAAAAGGGGATACTTTGTTTTCACATCACCTGGAAGTCTATCCCAAGATGCAGGTAAAGCATAGCCTGGTGCATCTAGGCTGACTTCAGCTCAGACCTTTTAAGACAGCTCCAAGCTCACTGCCTGCATTTGTAATAACACTGTCACACACTTCCCATAGGGGCAATGGAAGGGAAATGAAGGCACAGATAAGTAGCTGGTAATCTTTTCTTATGGGGATCACAGAGGAATTATTTGTTAAAGCAAAAGCTGTGTGCTCTAAACATGAAGAACTGGAGAAAAGTATGGACACAAGACACATAATAGACTGCACATCTGAGCAATTATTTGCCCCACTTGCCCACTATGTAAAAAGGGGCAAAATCCTCTTCTAGCAATGAACCCAAGAAATCCATACTTAGTTGCTGAAGAGGTCTGTTTTATTTGGACCACTGCCACAAAAATTGGCTATGAAACTGCAGGTAGCAATTTCCATAACTGACTTACCAGAAAGTTTATATTAAGAAACAAGGATTTGTTCACTGCTTTCAGTACTTCAACGTAAAACACTTATTTTAAGAGAAATTTATCTATCTAGATGTTTCAAGTTTTGTAGTGATTTTTACCATCATGAATAAATGCACATTTTGGATGTTCTGACAACAAGTAAATTGGAAGTTTCTCTCATTACACTATGATCCCAACCAACAATAAAACAAAAGTGAGAAATAAGTGGATTTCGAATTTGAAATTCAAACAAACCGAAGCTTTAAAAAAACACCCTGCCATTTCCTTTAAACAGGCTCCTATGGTTGTTGAATGTTGACTCAAACTCCTCCATGAGGGAATTAACTCAAATCATAACGCTGCAAACAAGTGTTACTCTGTGCTATTTTGGCGTGATTTCATAGCTTGCCTTTTACTTACCGTATTGTAGAGTTTATCAAACTCTGCATACCGTCTGAAGACAAACCATTCATTTCTGCCAACTGAGACCAACACTTTGTAAACCTGTAGTAACAAAGATAAAGTTATTGCCAACAGCAAAGTTTAAGAAAACCTCCCAGGTTTAGTCCTGTGGTGGAAATAAGAGCATGTTCAATGTATTGTGTAAATGTACTTGTTGAGCTATATATTTCTTACAGCTGTCACACAGACATCAACACAAATGATTAAAAGAACAATTAGAAGAGTCTGGTATTTTACAGAAATAGTTTTTGTTTACCTAGTGTTTAAGCTGATTTAATGGAGTTTCATAAGTTAATTCATACCCACAAGAACACCTGGCCATCAGACAGTAGTCTACAAAAATTTGCTACAAAATTTGTTAACAACTTGATAATCCATAATAAAGACTAACATTAAAGAAATAAAGCATTTAAATACTGAAGATTGCCTTCATCAAAACCTAAAGAGAAAGCATATATGGAAGGCAGTTATAAAGATAACTGTTCCTTGCAACATCCTGAATACATATTACAGTCAGGATCCTGGCAGATGACACAATCGTTCAGGTTGGGAAAAAACGCTGCTGCAGCTGAAATACAGCAGCAGGTTACACAATCCACAGCACTGGGATCCAGGGAGGCGTAGCTGGAACCTGCTGCACAGTTCTGGCCATTCAAATCCCAGGGCAGCAGAGGACTCCAGTAGCCAGACAGATTGTCAGTCCCTGGCTTCATAAACCTAGTTGACAGCTGAGTGTCCAGCAGGCTTCTGTCTCTTACGCAACTAGTTGACCTTCTGTCTCCACCTTCTTGTGCTTCCAGAAGGAGCCTGCCTGTTCCTCCAGGGGAGAGGATGGGCACAGCAAGGAAATGAGTGCAGAAGGCTGCTAATTCTCGAGATAGAAAACTGGACCAATGCCCCAGTCTCCCTTCTGTCCTGCAACAGCAGCTCACCTCTCTCTTTTTAACGCTCTCAGTGGAAGTGGCAGCCACCAACATCAGTTCCTTAGCCCGAGATTTGCATTCATGCTACGTTAACTGCTCAAATAAGCTGCTCTCAGTCTTCCCTGAGGAACACAGGAGGCTGGATAGCAACATCCAGTAGGATGCTGGTAAGACTCTACCTAGAAAACCAGCTTTCCCTTATACTGCTACACAAGCATTAGCATAAAACCTAGCTACTCACCTTCTAGAGCCTCCCTAGACTGTAAACAGCAAAAGCTTCAGCTGTAAAGACTTCAGTACTGTCCTCCTCAACTAGCTATCTTATACAACAACCAAGTCCCACAAATAGTGCTCAAACACACATTTTCATTCCCCATGGTTGCATGGCAGATCAATGCCAACAAGCTTAAGAAGCAGGCCATGGACAACTTCTTAAATCAGCAGGGCAAAATGCATAGACTGCAAAGTGCACAGGCAAGCAAAACTTAGGATACAAGATGATATTTACCTCCTCGTCAACCTCAAAATTAAAAAAGTTTTGTTCTTGCAGTAGCTAGCTGTAGAACAATGACACAGTCAACATTTTTTACACAAGAGAGCATAAAAAAAATATCCATACGAGGTCATCCATTTCACACCATCACTGAAGCTCTTGCATACCCAACAAAGTAGAAACTGCAAGTTCGACAGCAATGGAAGCACTGAATGATAAGAACACATATGATATCTACAAAGAATTTGGTAAAACCCAAAACCACAACATGTCTTTGGGCTGTATTACTACTATCAGCTACACCTATGTAATGATTTAGAGATGTGCAATGCTTGTTTCGGGGGGGGGGGGGGGGGGGGGGCGGGAATCTAGCCTTACTTAGATAATAACCTTTTCAAATCTAATTACTCCTAAACCAAAACTAGTCTTAGAAAACTCCTAAAAAATAGATAAGATGCATCCACACCTTGTGATACGTGGATAAATACTGCAAAGCTTTGGGAAAGGAAAAAGGAAGAAAAAGAAACAGAATTCCTGAAAACATCACTATCACCACCATAAACCATCTTCCCAGACGCAGATAGGATAGGGTCCAGCTATTTCTGGATGTGATAGATTTCTTCACGAAATAACTAAAATGAAAAGGCTTCAACTCTGTTTTGGTAGCTCATGCTTCTGGATTAAATGTTCAATTTGTATTAAACAAAGCTAAGTAAAAAGGTGGGCTGTTTTCCAATTTCAAGAGAGCAAGCATTGAGAAAGTAACAAAACTATTTATTGTCAACAAAATCAAAAAACAACTCTGCAATTTTCACAGGGCTGGGGATTACTATTATACATCGCAGATCTGAGATGAAGTTTCCAGATTTAATCAAACAGCACCCTTGAAAGAGATTTCTTAATAAGCCTGTATATGATTGGGGTGTGAGGGGAGACAACAGGTCAGAAGAGAAAAATTAAGCCTCAGACATTCAACAGCATAGGGGTAAAAGCGAGAAATCCAGAACAAAGCTATTTGGCAAAACAGGCAAAAAAAAGTGGCCCACTATGCAGCAAGGACAGAATAGCAATTAATATAGCCTAGATATGGTCCAAAACAAGCAAGTATTTTGCTCTTTTTATGAAGAAAGTGAATGCTGAATCTTCAGAAAAACGCAGGACAGTGAACTAGGGTGGGTATACATAGAGGCTGGTTACCACGAACTAAGTGGAAGCAAAAAAGCTTCCTTGCCAGAACACCCGAAAAATTCAAACATTAAATTATTAGTCAAGGAAAAAAAAAATTGGTAGTAAATATATCAAATGCATGCAGTATTTAACAAAAGCAAATCAAATATTCAATAAAAGGTTATGAAAATGCTCAAGAAGAATGAACAGTTCATCTCCAAAGACAAAATTGAGAAGTTTGACTCATTTATCAGAATGAAGACTGCACAGAGACAAGATTGTTTTTAAAAATGCTTCATCAGGGCAAGCATGAGGGGGAAAAAGAAGAGTTAGTAAAAGCAAAGTTGCACATACTTGTCTTATTTCCATGCCAGCATTACGTGAGCCACTGTAAGGTTTGAGCTGGAATTCATAGTTTCTATTCAGACCAGTAAGATTCTAGAATAGCCTCAGAAGCGGTAGTGATATATACTGTAAGTGTCAGTAAGGTGAAGATTATACAAAATAGTCACCTGAAGTCTTTCCTAGCCTTTATCACTTTAACCTTTTCTTTCACCCTAAGGTTCTTATTGCTCTTTACGGAAATGGCACTAACATGGCTATCAGAAACAGCTATACCTACCACAAATTTTTTAAGAACTGTTTGCCCCCACACCCCTTTCTTGCTCCCCTCCAAAAGCAGTACTGACAGGCTCCGGTCATTACAACACAGCTACAAAAGAGGAAACACAGTAAAAGCACTGACATGCTGGAATTCACAGTTCCCACCACGAAGTTTAGTATGACCCTCGCTTCTGTTATCAAATTCTAAAATATATGTGATAATACTCAAAAGCTTGGTTGTGAAAAGCAGTTCTTGTCAAGCTGCTAATTGATGCAGAAAGCAGAAGCCGCCAAGACAAAGTGTACCTCCACATAGTGCAAGCTGGGTTGGACTCCTTTCCTCCCCTCCCTTAACCCCCAATTTCTGAAGTTTCCCACTCTTGCTTGTACAGCTTTCTAAAGGGCACGCCCAAAGAAAGTGCCTTTAAGTTGCTAAGGTTGTCACACAGATCTTCAGATAAAATTACCTGGAAATCACAACACTAGTATGTACCACAAATGTACTACACCGGCACATTTTAACAGCAGGACTGCCAGCACTGACGCAATAAAACAAACCTGTTTTGCTCAAGTTTAGGCTTCTTTGAAGTTTTTCCTGCTCATTTGAGTTTCACATGCATGCAGCAGTTTAAAGTATTAGTAAAGTTCCCTTTTGCTTGCTCCCTTTTCCAGCACACTCCTTCCCCAAATTACATCTTGATACACTTGTACAATCAAATAGCATTATTCTCCTCTGAGGAAGGGAGGTGAAGAGGAAAGACATATATATATCTCAAAGTAAGTCTTTGTTTTGTTGTATTCTTCAGACAGCAATTCAGTCTAAGGGTGTTTGCATTCCACATCTGAAGAGTGACTAAGTCACTCAAAAAAAAAAAAAAAGCTTAGAGGAAGTTGCACAAGAGCAATGAAATAGTTCAAGCTTTTTAAAGGAAGTATTACAATGCTGTCTTTATATCCTAGCATACATATAAGCAAAACAAAAATTCATGCCATGCTGTTTTTCAGTATGCAATGCAAAGAGTTTCCCCACAGAATGGGAAGACTTTAATTCCAGAAAGCAAGTCAAATTGGGAGGTGAAAAAAGGAAGAGGGAGGGGAATGACAAGAAGTGGAAATGGGAGCAGGATAGGAAAAAACTCATAGGCATTAGAAATAGAAAACAGGAAGACAGAGGAAAGGTCTTTAAAAAATTTGATGGTTTATATTTTTTTCTTTTACACAAAAAATTATAAAAGTATAATAAGAGATCTAAGAAAAAAGCAGCCATTTAAAAAAAGACAAAACCCCAACCAAACCCACACTTTACTCCATCACAAAATAAATGTTTTCATGAAAAATAATGTAGGATGCCAAATCTTAATCTGATTTGGTACCAAAATGTTATCCCTGCATCTGGACACTTATGTATTTTCTATGAGAAAATGCTGCTGTTTGGAGGTAAAAATACCAGAAATTTGTAAAGCCAAATACTTTTTGCAGAAAGCAACACAGTTAAACACTGTAAAACATTCACAACTTCTCACACTGGACTATGGCCAGTACTCACAAGAGCAAGTGAGCAGATTTCCATAAACCTGTTGAAAATAAGACCAAGCTTACTAGTAAAAACCCGAGAAAGTAGCACTTCTAGGCACTAATAGCCTATGCATTTGCGTACAGTGCTTACACTCTTACATACTTACAGTAAATCTTTTTTTCTTCTCTCTGTGTTCATCAGAGCTGGGAATGCTAACACTTGGGCAGCTTTCTTTGAGATCCATTGTATGTGATCTTTTGACAAATTTGTTACAGAACCCTGCTTCGGGTGTTGCAATCAGAAGATATCTTCAACGGTACTGATCCAAGATATGCAGCTTTTCTTGAGAAAATGCGAATTCCATCATGTAATCTTAAAGTAAACAGAAAAGGAAAATTAAGTACAGGAACACTTAACTCACAGTGCTAAAACCTGTGAGACAAGAACGTTTCTTGGCAGGAAATGCACTTTACTATGCACATATACAGCCATAATCATTATGATTTTGCAAACTGTTTTATGCTTGTGGTCCTTTGTTGTTTCACTGAAATCACTCGTGTTCTCTAAGGACGCAAGTGCACCCAAAAAATCACCGGGTTGTGTAGACATTCTGGAAACAGATTTGGGCCCACTACAGACAATACTTCGAAGGAACAAAAATAGAGCACAGAGAAATAATTAAAGATGACAACCTGGTATCAGACATCTGAGAAAAGCCACTAACATGTACATTCAGAACAGTTCATTTCAAAAACAAAGGTTTTCAACTGCATGACTCTGTACCAGAGGGCATTTCAGATTTGTCAGAACATGCTGAGTGTACTTAATTATCACATCAGAGATGAAAGACAACATGAGAAGAAATAATTTTTCATGTGAATTTTAGAGAGGGACACAGGTAGCATCATGTGTCTGTCTGAGTATTTACCTTCTCTGCCCCCATACTTGGCATACTTTGTGTTTAGCAAGAACAGTAAGGTCATCCATTCCCTTCAGCAGAACACTTAGCTTCCTTGCAGAACTTGAGAAGGGCACAATACAAGAGAGGATAAAGCCATCAAAAAGGCAGAGTGCTTAGTATTAACTAGATGCCTCTTCACTCACCGAATGACAGTATTGTCCACACCCACCTTGAGCACAAACCAGTTGTTTACTGGGCCCCACTGCAAGCAACAGGAACTGCAGCACAGCCTAAGAGCAGCAAAAATTAATGCTACGTAGCTACAACCCTCTGTTCAGGCCTGCACGGCTGTCTGAAACGTTTTAGTGAATGCAGCTCAGCTTTTAGAACACTGTGTGTCTAACCAACTTACAAAACATGAGAAAAATTTTTTAGAAAGAGGAGACCTCAGTTCTCTTCACAACATGCAGAGGAAAAAGAAGCACGCAGTTCAACATTTAATGCCCTATTTTCTTAAAACAAGGAAGTATAGAAGTGAACTGTGTATTTCATAATATAAATTTCCAAAAAGCTCAAACTAATCCAATGCAATTCTGCTATTAAAGAGACACCCATATTTATGTTGGCACAAAGGCCAAAGTCCCTGGAATCCAGTGAAAAGATTTGTTCTTGATACCCAACTAGTCTCAGTCAGTCAGCTGACTATTTTCCTTGTTGTCAAAAGCCAGATCATGTCTCTGGTTCAAACTTCATGTTATTATTCCTCCTGTAGCCATTTAAAATTAAGTAATTTTCAAAGATCTATCTGGTGGCTTTAAACAAAAAGGAGTGTTTGAAACCACTGTAATCACAGCTAAGTGATAGATCATCCATACTGCAATGTATTTAGAGAATAATTTTTAGTTACATCTGCATTCAACTTAATTTGATTGCTCCCTACTTCACTGATTAGGTAGTTATAGGGTTGAGCAGGGTTAAGCTTCCCCCTTGCCTTTACTTGACTATTAACACAACTCATCCAAGCCAGTTACACAGACTCTGAGTTTCAAATTGTTTTCTCTTTTCCTTTGGCAAACCACTGTTAAAAGCTTTATTTTAACAAGGCACAGTTCCCATTTTCCACAATTTTATACTGGCATGGGATTAAGACTATTCTTCACCGATTGCCACACACTAAAATTAAGATCTGTGCTCTTCTCCATCATAAGAGGTCCACTAAAATAGTCAACAGGCACCACTTGCAGTAAGTGTTTCACTAAGCTCAGACTTTACTAAGCACTTATGTGAATCTTTAGCCACTTCAGGTCCAGCACTAGGAACTGAGCACAAGTCCCTGTGTTTATCTGTCTTCCTGCTCATGACAGAAAAACAAGTAAAGCTTTAAAACGGATTAGGTGTTCCCTGACTAATATCACTCACCATCTTTCTCCTCTTGTAAACTGACATTCGTTACAAAGGTTCCTAACATGCTTGCACTCATTCTCACAATATAGGCTGTGCTTCTCTCATCCCTTTCATTTTTTATTGTTGGTGTCATAGCTTTAAATACCAGTACAGGAGCAGTATGGATTAAAAGCTGTAGTCCAAAGAGTATCGCTTGGAAGACTGAGCTTTATTCAAGATCTGAAGTTGAAATATCTACAGAAAACAAAAGGAGGAAGTGTCACCCAGATTAATTCAGGAAGAGTTTATTCATCTTACTGGGGAGAAAAAGAATAAATCATCTGATAAGCTGAAACTGCAATGTTCGTATTTCTTTAAGCTGCCTAGAAGATCACTGGCTGTGATTATTTTCTTTCCCTGAGGCATCTCCTCTGAGCTGTGCCTGGGTCACCAACACTAAGCTGAACTGACAAACTTGGAAGAAATGCATTATCAATTCGACACTAAGCTCCAGAGGATCAGAGCTTTCTTTCAATTTCTATTTGCCACGAGTCTATCAGCTCTTCGGAGCTTCTTATGTCTGAATTGCAGGTCTGACTGTAGAAATACGGATAGATTTGCCTTAATCTTTGCCATGCTGTAGTTTTAGTAGCAGGTAAAACCACTAGCGCTGCGGTAACTACATGAAGTAATAACAGAGAGCAAACAGTAGAGACGTATTTTCATGCACAGCTTCACAAGTGCAAACTGCAGTGTCTCGAGGGTTGCCAGATACGAGTGAATTCAACAGACACTGTCACTTGAGAAGTCTCTGCCTCTGCTTACAGCTTTTCCTGTAACTAAGAACAAGCATCCCCGGCATCAACTTTGACAACAGGCACAAAGGAAAAGGAACTTTAGAAAACCAGGTAGCAAAATAAATACCCCTTAAATCATACATGAGCACTAGTGAAAGAGCATGTAGATAATGCAAGACAGGTTAATACTGAGACACGTGCTGTCCAGAAACTGCTAAAACTTTTAAGTTGCTACAGTATCTAGGCCTCCAACAGGGGAAGGCACAGACGAACGCGTTAGAAAACAGAAGTCACGCATCCTCCTGGGAAAGTTTCAAGCCTGTCAACAGCTAGGCTGTCCGCTTTCTCCATGGTGGCTGTCAAAAAGCAGGCAGTATTTTCCCCGTTTCCTGGTGACAGGAAGCTGCAACAATGTCAGATTTCAGGCTCACCCTTGCCTCTGGTGAAGGAAGAGCACGGTAATAACTGAACCCTGACACTATGAGAACATATATAGATCTACTATACCCACAAATGAAGAATTTTCTGAATGCCTTACAATAAAATATTTTGTGCAACCTCATAATAGCTACATGTAACAGACAAACATTATGTCGTTTAGTGGTCCATGGCAACCTCCTTTTGCTCCTTGCTACATAAGCTAGGCTCAAAGTGTATTAGAAAAGGTTTCTGAAGTTTAATCAGATTGTTTTATTCTGTACTGAAACATTTTCTTTTCTTTCTTAAATTATAATGGCCTGAAGATGATACCATTGCATAACCAAAGACCCTTGTTCTGGGTGCTTATAAGTCAATCTCTGCCAAGAATGTTCAAAACTAGATTAGGAAGCTGTGTACTTGCCTGCTGGGTGAGTACTCTCCAGCTGTAGCAAATTGCCTTAAATGCCTCTAATGTCAGTGCAAATCAGCTATCACACTCACTCCAACTCTTTGAGTGATACAAGGGAAGCAGAGACAAGAACAGTCAAAAAAAAAATGAAAGACAGTCTCCCTGCAAGCATGCTTGGAAGAATCACCAGGATCCACACTCACCCATTGGAACAGAACAGGCATTTCCCTATACGCTAATCATCCGCCTAGAAAGACTTACTCTAAGGCTGAGTCACCAGGAAAACCAGCTGCTGAAAATCCCACCTGAGTGTGATTCCAATTACAGAAGGAACCTGCATATGCAGAAACAGAAAGCAAGATACAGGTGACAGTCCTATTATTCACTATAAACATTACTCTATTTCCTCTAACTTTAGAGAAAGTATCATCTTTGGCATACTTTTCATCGCTTCCTCAGTCTTCTCCACAAATATCCTGATAACGACTCAACATATCACTGAATATTACACAATCTTCAAGAAAGCCCAGAAAGCCAACTTTTTCTCAACCGCTCTATGATGAAACAGGGAGTCCCACTCTCTCGTTACCAGACAAGGAGCTGACACACAGGAAACAGGAGACAAGATATTCGGAATCCAATGCAACAGAAATACAGGATGAGGAGAGCCAGGGACTGTAAGAGAAGTCGCATGCTTCAGAAAGAGTCAAAAGCAAAACACAGATCACTAATCTCTAAAGAGAGACGGATGGCCAGAAGATGTTGAATAACTAGGTTCTGAAGAAAACAGATTTCGCATAGGCCATCCTTTTAAATACTACATACATATGATTTTTAATATGAGAACACTAAACACCAGTGTAGACCTCTAGAAATATTACAGCCGAAGAAAAAAGGAGACCACTAACCAAAATACTCTGGCCAACCCCTGGCCTATCTCCACACTCCCTTCTAACTACAATTTGAGAGGAGAATTGAGAATTCAGCCGTTGGTGTAAAGGAAAAAGCCTGCTCCCTGTTCACACACCCACCCACTACCTTGCATTTTTAAAAATCTTTAGTATCACCACTATGGAAAGCAAACCACTACTCTGCAGCAATGTGGGCAAAGTCCAATTCCACTGATTCCTTATACTCATAGAAAAGGATAGCAGGTAAAATGAAAACCCAACCAAGGGAAAGAAATTAGTAACTCCTCTTTTTTTCTATCAAATTTACTTTGGAGAAGTCAGGCAAACATTCACCTCCCACGATTCTACTGCACCCAAGAATAATCCTTCTGCCCCACCTCCCAAAATATGCTCCAGTAAATTACTCTAACTGGCATATTCAAGATTCGTGGATTGGACTGGATCTATTTGCATTCATGTTTATTACATGACAGAACACGGGTTCTTTGCTGTGGCAAGCAAACCCTGAGTAATAAAATGGGTCTAAAGAACAAATACTGCCAATAAAAGGCAGCTGTCTTTTAATCCTGAACACAGGTCCATAATAATTTCATCTTTAGCCTGTGTCCATAGTATCTGGAATGGTCACTATATGCCTCAGACAGTATGACTTACACAAACAGCAGAGCACATAAAAAAAAAAAAAATCAACTTTGCATTACACTTGCTACCTGCACATTTCTTGGCATGCTTCCCCAGCCTTCCTACACACTAGGTCCAATTAAAGTTAAATGTAGGTGCCTAAGGATAGCACAGATCAAAAGCTGTAGCAACAGCACTGTGAGCTACTTTCAGGAGGTCTTACAGGGAGCTGATACCAGCCACTTGCAACATAGTCAGTTCTACATGAGAGGGCAGTCAGGCTTCAGTAAACACAAAGCAAATACTTCCATCCTCATTTTGCCCCTCTTGACAAAGATTAAGTGAGAGAACCCTAAATTTAAATTCCAGATATATTGCCCGTTTTTTTATATGACCTTCAACAGAAGTCACTAACTGTTCTCCCTCTGTTTCACTACATAAAGACAAGAGAATTCGGATCTATTTAAGATTGATGTTACTGCTAATGCATCGAACATGAAGAAAGTTACTGGATTTTACGTACTATAATCAGCAAAAGGGTAAAATCCATACAACAGAATATATCTGGATTTTAAAATAATGAAATAGGTAAATTCGAGCCACAGTTCACAACCCAGAAAACACATACAGAATTCACGGCCGCCTAGAGCCATAAAGCTGTTGGATAATGAAAAGGCAGCAACTTAAATATCAGAATATAAAAGGCAAGTAAGAGAAAGAGCCTTTAGCAATATCCAAATCACACGCCCAGTTCACCACCACTTGATTCCTCACATTACACCCGTGCAACTACAACTAGTATTTTATGCCCATTCTTCAAGGACAGTTTACAAACCCCTGCAGGTAAGAGCATACATTGACCTCTCACATATTTCAGTGCTGCAGAGAGTAAGAAGGTGTTTCACTTCTGTAAGGATTCAGGGAACAGTTGTTTATGCATGTATAACAGAATTTGGTGCAATAACGTCAGATGTGGTTGAGGCTGTAATTTACAATCAAAGGCAGACATTAAGGTTAGAAAGCAAATCTAACACAATTCATCATTATCACGTAACCACTAGTGACTACTTCTTCAGCTTTAAAATTGTCAAGGTTGTTAAAGCAACCAGTACTTCTCACTGACATGTGCAAGTTTCTCAGCTAAACCAGCATCTCAAATACCTGCTGTATTTCTGACCTAAATGAGCATCGCGAAATACCTTTTAAGAAATAGGTCAGTTTTCTAGCTTTAAGCTATTAGAAATACCATGCATGGAGACTACTCTGACAATATTAACAGTGAACTTTCCAAAACGCTTTCCAAAAGCTACTAACATTTTTTCCTGAAATCTAAAGTATCATAAAGCCTTCAGGAAAGCACTCCTCCATACACACCTTCCTTTTTTATCATTAGGTCATATTACAGTCATTGAGGAGATTGACATGCAGGTGAAGACTAAAAAAAAAACAACAAAAAAAAAAACAACAAAAAAAACAGAGCTATATTTAGACACTCAGACTGAAGCAACAGTAACATGAGAAGAACCCAAAATGGAATAACAGCAGCCTTTAAAAATACAGATTCATTCTGCATGAGCCTATAAACACACCTAATACATGTTTGAAAGGAGTTATAAAAAAAACTTAGCTACAAGAATACTGCAGCAAGTGATACAGAAATCTTCAGTGCCAAATAACTGGAAGAACCATAACAGCGTTCAAGGGACATTACTGTGTTGAAATGAAATGCAGTACCAGCACCAAAACGTATCTTAAGTTTAAAGGGGAATAAGAAATGAACATTCCATACTGCAAAACTACTGCACATCCAGAAGCAGAACAGTTACACCTTTAAAAGCTGCTAGAGGAGGAAAATTCACATAAATATTACAAAAAGATGAGCTGTCAAAACAGCTTACGCCTTAATACTTTTCAGCGGCCTTTTAATTAACCTCCACAAAATCAAATTCCTCAAGGGTACCTGAATCCCTGCAGAACAGCACTGCCTAAAAAGCTGTAGTTTTTCAGGACAAGACCTCAGCAGCATTCTCCCTCAGGTTCACTGCGCTCCTCCCAAAACACCGGCACCGCACTGGCTGCAAACCGCTCGGAGGACGAGGAGTAAACACGGCGCAGACAACGCCCCGGGGCATGCCCCTCCTCCAGCGGCCGCCACAGCTGGCAAAATGCACCGAAAAAGGGACCCGCAGCCGCCTCAGCTGGTAAAATGGACCGAAAAAGGGACCCGCACCCGCCTGCCGCACGAGCGAGACCGCCGGGAACGAAACCAAGCCGCTCACCTTCGCCCCGACAACTATTTCTCAGCTCCCCGGTTTCTAGGAAGTTACAAATTTCTCACATTCAGATGGCTGCCCTCCCCCCGCCCGCCCGCCTGCCCCCCGCCCCGGGCGCAGCCATCTCCAGCCCGGCGGCGTCCCGCCGCCCCGCAGCCCGCCCCCGGAGCCCCGCAGGCTAACGCACACGCGGCCCCAACGGCGAGGAAAGGCGGCTCCACCGAGGAGAGCAGAGCAGAGGAGAGGGAGGGAGGAGGCCGGCGCCGCCGCGGGAAGGGCGCCCGGCAGGCCCCGCCGCCCCGCCGCGCCTCACCGCAGCGCCGAGCGGCAACGGCCGCGCACCCGCCCAGCCCACGCACCCCGCACGTGCGGCCGTCGCTCCGGAGCGGGGCGGGGCGGGGGCAGGGAGCGGGAAGACCATTAACCCCAATTAGCGCCCTCCCGGGGAAGGCGAGGGCGGCCAGCCGCCCCGGCCCACCCACGGACGCGCCCGCGGGGCCAGCGCCCGGTCGCGGCCGCCCTCCCGCGCCCCTCCGCCCCCGCGGCGCCGGGCTGCGGCCCGGCCCGGGCCGCCTCGCCGCCACCCCCGGGCCCTCCGCGGGGCCCAGACCCGCTCTTGCCCCGGGCTGCAGGCCGGGGACGGGAGGCGAGGTTACCCCGCCCCCCCCCTTTTTTTTTAAAAAACTTTTTTTTTTTTAATCTTAAATACAAGTTCCCACTTTTCCCCATCCCCGCCGCTGGGTTTCAGCCCCCGGGGATGCGCCCGCTTCTGCTGGGCCGCTCCCCGCAGAAGATCAACAGCGGCGAAGCTGCCGCTCCGGTAAAAATAATAATAAAACCAAAATAATTGCGCACAAGAGGGGTTTCAGTTTAACTCTGCGGTGCATTTAGGGGTGCCCACAATCCACTGGCAAGGCCGTCATTAAACCAGCTGCTATAATGAAAGCTCTTCCCCTTCTTCTGTATGTGCAGCAGGAATAACGCAGAAAAATGAGACAGGTTTGTATAATATCTAGCACTATTTAGGGAACCCTTTCTGCACCCTCTGAAATTAGAGGGTAAGTTTCAATAGCCCAGTTAAAATTCAACTAGACCTCTTAAAACAAAGTGTAACTTGGTAAGTTTTTCCTGAGCAGATTGAGGCCATAAAACAGTTATAAAATTACAAATTCCAGAACAAAGCTCTTTCAATGGCAGTATCACTTCCGCTTGGTTAACTAGATCCAAAAGTGCAGGACAGCCAGGAGTCAGCATGGGTTGAGTTTAACAGAACAGACCCTGCACCCATGAAGTTAAAACCTCGTGTTTATTGAGGATCTGCTACGGTCTCCAAAGGTGTATGTTCCTCATTCAGACAAGGCTTAAGAGGCAAAGAATAAGTAACGCAAATGGTAACACTCAGGATGAGGTAAAAACCTATGCCATTTTAGCTTCCTCCATATAAATACCTGAAATGATTCTTGGGATTTCAACTGCCATGTAAAGCATGAGCAAGTGTGAAAACACTGTAGCCCATCCCACTGTCTTAACTGATGTAACATGTAGGTACCCCAAAAAACCAACAGGTTTTCATCAGGAAATTGTTCTATCGATTACAGAGAAGCCGCATGTTCTACAAGCGTGTCTTCACAAGACTTGTATGTGGGCCTGACGAGACACGACGATGCTCATTTCAGCAGTCTCAGGTATTGGCAAGTATCTGGTAAACAGCGATTCGGGAGATCCTGTTTCTGGACACTCCTGCTGCAGAAGTATTCCTGCATAATACTACACGCATGTGTCAGACACTGACAGTCATCCAACCGCTCTCCAAAAACAAACCAGAGAAGCAGCCTGGCATTATTTAAAATACGTCAGTGTTTTGATTAGCGTGTTGTAACTATGTACACAGTCAACTGGATCACAAGCTTCCATTTCAGTAGAGTCCTCGCAGGAAGAAATGAGGAATTTCTCCGTCCTAACCTGCCCTTTCCTGATTTTGGAGTTTTGTATTTTTGGGTAGGCACTGCTAGATCCAGCGACTCCGTATTGCAGCAACAGCCGCCTTTTGCTTGTTCAGATCGGGTAAGCTATTTGCCTTGCATTCATAGAGAGGTTTTAAAGAAACTGTGTTAGCACTTCTCATTATGAAACCCAGAGCTTTTGAACTTAAGTCAGTTAAAATAACTTGTTGGCAAATAACTTAATCAGGTAATCTGTATTCAAGAGTTATTTTACTTTACAGTTGTTCAGCAGTGTTCATCTTCTGCCTGGTTGATAGTTTTGAGTTAATCATTCACTTGTCAGCAGATCAGCTGAATGGAGCCACTGGACTGATTTACAGTAAGTAGAGGGGCCTCAACCCAGGAAAGCAGAGATGTCCCTGGCCTAGAGATAATTTAACTCCGTCTACCTGGCCACACGGCCTAAGCCCTAAAACTCTGAATAAAGAGCAGCTATTTGTCCTTCCTCACAGTTCAAAACTGCCTGAAGACTGGGCTGTCAACTGGTTAACTTTATGCAGTTCCTCTCACTATTCTGGAGCTGTGCTCAATCTTAAGTAATTAGAGAGCAGCAACGTGGTACATATCCTTAAATTGTAATTTGCCTGAATGAATTCCACAGGACGTTCATCTGTCTAGTGCATCATACCATGCAAAACACTGTTAAGGTCCTAAAATTTAAATAAACCCTAATTTACAGATTTGCTTGATGAGCTTTTAAAGGCTGATATTCTAATGTCAGCGTGGATATCTGGGGGTTAACCGCATAGCACACACAGAAACACAGGGAACTCAACTTGCCTTTTAAGTGAAGTTAAAGGTCAGCATTCGCTCTAACATTTTTGTCCCCGGGGAACTCCCTTGCATTCCCTATTTATGTTTCCTGGGCAAGTAATACACACAAAGAATCTCACTTCCACTGCTTTGCAGTACTTTGCTTCTAAAGAATGTTACAAATCCATGTACTGTGCTGTCATCCCAAGTATTTCAAGTCTTTGCTGAAGAACACCAGTGACTGGGTGGCGGGGGTGGAAAAGAAGAAAAAAGGGAAGAGAAATGAAGGACCCATCTCAACCCACTGCAAATGCAAGAGGTCACAGAAATGCAGGGTACCTTTGACATGTTTTTCCAAGCCCAGTATGAGCAGGTAGCAATAATCCGAACTATTAGGTTCTGTTTTTACTGAAAATGTCCTTAAATTAGTACGAAAACCTTGCCCCTGACCAAAGATCAAAAGTCTAATTTTACAACATCGAGAGAACTATATAGACAAAAATACAGTATGAAAAACATTGTGAGACAAAGACAAGCAGGAATGCAGAAGACTTGTTTAAACATAGCCAGGAGCTTTGCTAGTGAATACTGTTCTGTATGTATATTCTGTGGTACTTTAGTATATATTCAAATATTCACAGAACAAGCACAGCCCAAACCACTTGACAAGCATAGCCCAATATTTTTAGTTACTGCTAAAACATGGTGGGTCAATTGAGTAACACCTCGAAATCATTACCTCATTATCAGCTTCAAACATTGATATCACAGCTTTCAGTTTCAGTTCCTGCATCTTCATAAGAGTATCATAGTTTATCACTTTTAACACCAAGCCTTCTATCCTACTCCTCACGCTCAGGGATAACACAACCGAAGGCACGTCTGTTTAAAACCCTCCAAAAGGCATTAACGTGACACTGCAATAGATATGAAGTGATCTTTTAAATAATTATTGTTAGCCTTTAGCCTATAAAGCCTTAAATTTAGACCGCTCAGGAAACATCCGCTGGCCATTATAGTTAACTTTGCACATGCCAATTATTTTAATCAAAGAACCCAACCCCAAGCAGATTGTATCCACCTACACAGCATTGAGCAGTCTGAGGACATCACCCTTTGGAAAGCCTCAGGCTGCAATGGATGGGCCTCATAATGACACAGGCACAGCAACTCAGGGCAAATATTGTCTAACACCTGGGATTCCGGCAGCCACAAAAACTCCATAAAATGTGTGAAGACAGATATGCACCCGCCCTTTTCTATCAATTACTCTCACACTGCTTCCCAGCCTCTTGTTTGGATACACCTGATTAATCCATGTTCATACCCCGCTGCCTGCTTAGGAACAGGACTTTGAAGAGGCTTGGGAATGGGCCAGTTGGGACCACGTGTTCAGCACTGCAAAGCATGAGACTCAAGAGTTATGTACTGGAGAAAACTGTCTTCTGATAGACTCCCTGGACACATGAGATTACCAAAAAACATGGGCTATCACAGATAAAATCAAATAAGAAGACCCTCAGTGGAAGGTGATTTAGCTGAAAGCCTGAAGGTTAAAACTGCGGAAGAAATGCCAGCTGGACGAGATTTAAACCTCACAGTGCACATGCAAGCAACAGTGTCACCAGGTAACTGTTCTTTACCAAAGCAGGTTTTGTAACACTTAATGCATGTACGCATATTAATGGCTTTCATTTAACTCATTTTCATAGCTGCATGCCTGTGCTTATTATCAAAGTCTGAATAATGGTTCAGTTTTACATGACCTGCACAGGAGAAATGCTTTTTTCCCATACTTTCTTTTTGTACGCTAGATCAACTACAAAATGTCTTCAGATTACAGAGACAGTCTTTCACTTTGCAGGACTGAAATGAATACTTAAGAGACCGATTCGCAGCACACATATACTTCGACCCCTTCTCCCAGCAAACCAACCAACCCACACGAAACTACCACAAGCCCCCTAAACAAGTACGACTGAAAGATTCATTATTATCTCTTCACAAAGCATAAGAACTTGGCAAGTAAAGGAAGCTTCCCAACCCTGAACAACATTCACAGTGAACTGACAGTTTTCCAGCACTCCAGACACAAAGATGATCCAGGTATTACAAGAAGAGTGTCCTGGAGCACAGAGGCTGGTGGAGATCGAGACCAGGATCTACAACAACAGTACACAGACCCCACTTAGCATAAGAAACACCACAAACCAAAATAATGGAAAACTGTAGAAAAACTGTAATATATTGTATCATTTCACAAACATCACAGAGTATACATAACATGGACAAGAAGAATGACAGCAGCACCACATCAAAGAAATTCTTCACAGAAGCCAAGAAGAAAACTGGTTTAAATCAATTGAAGCCTATACTAAAGATGAATGCTAGTACACAAGCAAGCACTGTTCCAAAAGCAGCAGTGACACAAGGAATGAAGGAAAAATAGGTAATGCTAAAAGATTAAAAAGGCAAGTTTATCCCTACCTGGGGGAACATGTATGCCAAGTATGTTGTTGTGTACCTTGGAAATTCAGATTCCCTGCCAGTGCTCTT
Organism: Platalea leucorodia; assembly: GCF_965183815.1. Classification (NCBI taxonomy): domain Eukaryota; kingdom Metazoa; phylum Chordata; class Aves; order Pelecaniformes; family Threskiornithidae; genus Platalea; species Platalea leucorodia. Next base: position 38,383,342 of record NC_138823.1, read on the forward strand.
CAGAGCAATTGCATTTTTTATTAAAAATATATGAAGCGCTCAGTCTCTTCAGCAATGCATTTACACGCTAGGATGATGAAGCTCTCAGCAGCTGAGAGTTTCTCTGGGCAAGATCAACTGTAGTAAACAGCAAATACTCTCAGTCACATGGAAAAGCCCCACTAAGAAGGAGTTCAGTGACACCTCTGTCTTAAGTGCGTTGACATTTACGTTGGTCAACACTACAGCACATATATCTGGTCCTTCCTAGAAGCAGTGCTGAACATTCAGCAGACCTATGCAGGACCTCTTAACATCCACAGTCCAAGGTGAATGGCCATTCTTACTTGTCTGCTGGGTATCCAGAGCTCCAAAACAGTTAGGTTCTGTCCTGGTGCCACCTCCAGGCAGAAGAAAAGAGGAGGCATCTCTAGAGAAAATTAGACATATGGCAGGTTTTACAGATCCCATCTCAGTCCAAGCATAGCCTTCATCCTCACACAGTACCAGAGACTTTGCCTAGGGATGCCTCCCTTTTCTGTCACAAAGGCCACTTTCATATCCCAGACTTTACTCCACTTTGAACAATTTTCATTCCCTGAGATGCAGGGATCGCTATATTCTGAGCTGCTTTCTTACAAGCCAGGGATTCCTGGCTGTACTTCATATACTTCGTGTTCAGTTATGTCACATATGGTCTTCTACAATGAGAAGGAATCTGTTTCAAGCAACGTCTATGGGCAAATACCCTGTAGAAAAGGGACTTTATGGACCTGGCCACCACCTGACTGTGGGAAGTACTTGATATGCATAAGGATCTGGAGGTAGCAAATGGTGCATAATAGGCTGAGTGGTGGTGGGGAGGAAACCTGAGTGATTCATTCCAGTAGAAAAGGTGTATACCTCAGACACAGCACAGACGTCCCTCATGATCTTGATACCACCCAATAATCCATATCATAGCCAGTCTCACATTTTACCCAAATACATGAGTATTGGAGAACACACATACATGCAAATACATAGAAGAGGGCCAACCGTGTCCTGGGGTGCATCAAGCACTGTAGTACCAGCCGGTCCAGGGAGGTGATTGTCCCACTCTACTCTGCACTGGCGCGGCCTCATCTTGAGTGCTGTGTGCAGTTTTGGGCGCCACGGTACAAAAAGGATACAAAGCTACTGGAGAGTGTCCAGAGGAGAGCCACGAAGATGGTGAAGGGTTTAGAGGGGAAGCCGTACGAGGAGCGGCTGAAGTGACTTGGTCTGTTCAGCCTGGAGAAGAGGAGACTTGAGGGGAGACCTCATTGCGGTCTACAGCTTCCTCACAAGGGGAAGAGGAGGGGCAGGCGCTGATCTCTTCTCCCTGATGACCAATGATAGGACCCGAGGGAATGGCAGGAAGATATGCCAGGGGAGGTTTAGGTCGGACATCAGGAAAAGGTTCTTCACCCAGAGGGTGGTGGAGCACTGGAACAGGCTCCCCGGGGAGGCAGTCATGGCACCAAGCCTGACAACATTTAAGAAGCATTTGGACAACGCCCTCAGACATATGGTGTGAATTTTGGGGTTGTCCTATGCAGGGACAGGCGTTGGACTCGATGATCCTTGTGGGTCCCTTCTAACTCAGGACATCCTATGATTCTATGAAACCAGTTTACTGTCACAAGCACTAGACAGGCTTCTAAAAGATGGAAAGCAAATTGAAAACATGAAGACAAGTGAGGCCATGAGTCACCCTTTTTTCCTTTAATGCAAGAGTTCTGCTTGTTTACATTTCATGATTACTTGAAGCCTCTGTATGTTTTCATAAACCTATTTAGGAAAATTAATTCCTTTTGTACAACACTATGTTCTAACGAACAATGCCCTGGGTAATTTGATATAGGCAAGCAATTTTTGGTAGAAACCACATAAATGCATGATGGGATTTCAAGATAAAAAAGCAGTATCAGGCAGTGAAATATCATATCTGCATTTTCAATACATCTCTATTTTCCTCACTTCATCCTCCTCAAGTTCTTTCTTTCCCTCATACATACACCAAAATGTATTATTCTTGCCGTATCAGTCATTTTGGAGTACTTTCTTCAGTTAGGGCAAGTTGAACAATGTATTGTTATAAAGCAAACAACGTAAGATTAGTTTCTTAAAATTACTTATCATGCAAGGCATTTAAAGTGAACGGTGAAGTGCACATGAACTGTCTGACAAAGCTCACCTCTGACCCAAACCCTGCTGTTTACATCCTGTTCACTTATCAGGTCAATAGCTGGCAGGGTTCCACCAGGAGATATTACCAAGTTACAGCCTCGTCATTAGGGGAAGCACCACTAACCGAGGGCACAGGGACACACACCAGTATTCACTGCCTACTGGGCCCAGATCTCTTTCTGCCTTCCACCCACCCTCACTCACTGCAAGCGTGCAGTCTGGAGCAGGTACCCAAGCGGAATCTCCACAAACTAGTTCAGCTACCAGAAGCAGAATAATAGCATGAATGCTAAACTCCTGATTGATAGCCTAGTTTACCTTAGTTTTCAGTTTTCCTAGAGATGCACAGTGTAGATACTGCTTCAAGCCACCTCCACTTGCTTACATGGAAGCATGGAAGATTTACAGAGGTTCCAAGAATACGAGGAAAAAGAAGTCCATTGGACCTGACTTATCACCAAGTCCTACAAGCATGAATATAGCAAAAGGACAAAGATAACTGTCTGCTTTATAGATATATAGCAAAATACGTGCTTACCATGTCAAATATATGGCTTATTGGTATATGCTAACATGTTCTGGGGCTAGTTTCAGCAGAGATGCATACAATGCAGTAAGAAATTACTGTCCTGTTAAACACTTTGAAGCTGAAGCTATTCAATACATCTCATGAAGTATAAGTTGCTAAAAACCCTCCCGACTCATAGTACTGCAAGACCTGCTTTTTGTTCTTAAAGACTCTTTGGAATTCAGTTTATAAATACAGTTCTATCAAACAGGTCAAGTATCTGAGTTTGCAGATCTGAGCAGTTTGTGCAGGGAAGTATACCAAAGCTAAGCTAAGTATAAAAGAAGAAAAGCTTTCTAAGTAGTAATTCTGTATGGATGTTTCTTAATTCAGCCTCCTGAATCCCAGCTACAGCACGTTCTACTAGAATTGCAAATACAGGCTGGGGTGAACAAACATGCTTTGGTAAACAACTGCTCTGGCGCACAATGTTACGGAGGTGGGGTCTACCCAGAATGGCAAGAGTTCTTCCCCAGATTCTAGAGATGAGCAAGAACACAAGCACCATATTTGCATTTTCAAGCTATTTACTGGTAGCTCATCTGTACAGGTATTCTATTCAAATGAAACTAAACAAGGGCATTGGTTTGGAGGTGTCCCCCCATTGTGTCCACCCCCCACAAAAGGCTCACAGCCTTTTTCCAAAATGTCAACATTTCAAAGGCAGCCTAAGATCTACAGAATAGACCAATTTGGATTTGCTGTTCTAGTAATACTTCTAACAAATTGTTTATGTCAAAAGACACATGCATTCCACTAGAGCAGCGTTATGCACCAACTTGGAGTAGAAAAAACATAGCAGCAATTTAAAAACACCACCACCAAAGCAAGAAGCTGTATCTTATAATCCAAAAATGAGAGAGATTTAAGCAAAACGTTGTAAGAGTTTATTATTTGCTGTCCTTACTTTGTTTAGGTGCTTACCTAGCCGTTTCCTCATGTTTGCCAGATGCCAACCTATTCCTGACCCACACAGAAGATGTATTTCCATCTACCAACTACAGAGTCTTGTTTTTGTTCTCCAAGCACAAATACTCTCATTTTCAGTCCTGGGAGCTGTGGGTCAATGTTTTAAGTGTGTATGTGGGTCTGAACTATTAAGTGAGTTTCAGCAATGGATTTATATAAAGATACATCCTGTCCTCTTCTACCAGCTAAAACCAATGCAACACAGGATGTCCAAGAACAAGCAGGGACAGAGGACAGATGATCAACTTTTGGACTCTACTAAATGAAATTTTTCTTTAACATATCTTTCTTCTTATAATATGACAATCTAGCAGAAGCCACTTAATGGAATATCGCAAATCTGAGTACGAAGCACAAGCAACGATTAAATAAATCCCTCTAATCTCGATATCGACTCAAGACCACTGTTCCATTAGGCAGTTTTAAAAAGGAACATGGCAGTATTTAATGTTTCAGGTCAGCTATTTTTTGATGTTAGCTATTATGGTGTTGGGTGGTAAGGACCACAGAGAACGAAGAAAGGTATTGTAAGTTGCAGCATGTAACATGAATACTAAGTAGGAGAAGTTATCACAAAATTGTACATTGACATTTAGCTTTGATGAACATACAGCCATTTTAAAGGGAAAATAAGAACCAGATTATTTAAAAGACATGGTATTTTCTTGCAGTCATTGTTCAGATTAAGTCAAATGTTTCGTATGAAAATGTTCCTGCACACAAATCCAAGCTACTCTGTTTCCCTTCTATAAGGCATGAGATCAAGAATAAGTCTTATTTCAACTACAGTCTTCTCCAACAATGCTGTACAAATTAAAGTAATTTTGGTAGGTGACAGTGCAATTTTAAGCTTGCATAAGAACACAAAAGAGCAAAATGCCAAAGTTTTCTAATTATGTGGCAATCTTCGTGTCAACCCGATTCATTAAATGTTTTTATAAACCTTCGAATTAAGCAAAGAAAAACTTTTGTTCTAGAAAGAAGATAAAGAGTTCTGTACAGCCGTGAGAACTCAAGATGCCATCCATCTCAAGAACTGAAGCACTTGATAAATACATTGTTACTGCATTGGGAGTAAAATATGGGAGCTGTGCAGAATCTGTACAATGTTCAGGAAACCACCGATAATCAACCTCGGCTCAGATGCGATTACAACAGTGATGAGGATATCCAGACTGGAATATGCACCACGCTAATGGAAGTTAATAGGAGCGGTGTTGGAGGAGGGTGCTAATATCTTCCACTCTTGGATTAACTGATGAAAATTTAACTTCAGTCTGAAGCAGATAGCATGTAAGTGCTCCAAAATCTCTCCGTGCCGCACTAGCTCTGTTTCCCCTCAGGTCTGGGATGAGTCACTAGCAGGTTTCTACACCAAACTGCTTCTGATTCAAATGTACCTTTCATTTATATAAAAAGTGTTCCGGTAACAGCCCTTCAAAATACCCACTTTAGAAATAACGTTTCATCGTTCACCTTTATATAACTGCGGTTCTCCCAGGCCTACGCTGATCATTTTTTTCTTTTGTTTGCCACCAATTTGTGCCTACCCCCACGCAGTCGTTAGCACACCAGAACGGCAGGGAACGCCTGCGCTGCTGGCGCGGTCACCTCCCCTAGGGAGGCTGGGGTGTCCAGCCAAGGGGCCCTCACCGTGTGCCTCCGTTTAAAATAAAGTCCGGGTAATTACGGATATTTTCATTCCTTCACCCATCTGCCTCCGCTGATTGATTCAGAAGTGTCTTCAAAATCAGAAAATACAAGCACTGTTTATTTCTCACTCTTACAAGAACGATGCCTAATTTTGAGAAGGGAAATGCGGAAGTACTGAGGACAAAAACATTTTTTTACGTAATGCTGTTAAAGTCAGAGCAAGCAAGATGGCTGTTTATACTGCTGATTCCTGGCTCCAGCATTCCTACATGCGTAATTGCTCAATAAAGCTTTTCATAATCATTTTATTGCATTCATTGTGAACTTGCACAGTTAAACTAGTACCTCATTTTAAAATCTGGTTTATGGGAAGAATGTCTCAAGTTGTACAAGCCAGAGCAGCTTAGCGCTTTTTTGGGATAATGGAATAACAGTAGAGTTTCTGTCAACTAACAAAAGGACCAGCAGTCGAGGGAGACAAAAAGAGAACAAATAAAACATTAAGCTAACACCAAAAAGACGTTTTGGATGTTTCACATAAATGCAAACTTGAAAGCATTAATATGCCTACCATGGTGGGCAGGTATAGAGTCAAACTATACCTGTGCAGATGCTAGAATTGTGGGAGTATGAAAACAGGAAGATGGTGGGATTAGTTATTTCATTTACATGGGATTATATGAAGTTTTGTTTTATTGCATGTCTAGGAAAGTTGAGAGCAGAGCCCATGACTTCCTGTAAAGGGGAGAGGAAAGCATGCAGAACCCCCACTCCTTTACTTTATAACAAAAAAGAAAAATTATATGGAGATTTTCTTTTGTAAGGTAAAAAAAAAAATCTATATATACACAAGCATATGGGGGGGGCAAATTTACTAGAAAGGAAAGTAAATCGGATACTAACAAAAAGTTATTTCAGAGAATATTTGTCAGTATCTTCTGAACACATAAATCATGGAATTTGTCTTACATTTTAAAAGTTTTCAAATACTACTAGATAATCTGCCTAGACCTGAAAAATTAAGTATCCAATTTACTGAAGAGCCTTAAAAGGAAAAGAGGTCTAACACTGGTCCGTGGTTAATTCTGTCATATATTGGCACAGAATGTATCACAAATTTGGAAGGAAGTCAGATTAAAGAAACAAACAAAATCCCAGATATTGGCTAAGGAGAATAAATAAACAAACTAAGGTCTGAATCCAAATAAATAGATTAAGTAGTATTTTCTTTGCCAGTAGCAGCGTTTTCTTGGCCAAGACTGTTCAGATTCCAATGAACAATAAAATTAGGACCTGCTACATTGTAAAACGTGAAAACAGCAATAAAAATGTGCCTGCAACACAGACTCAAAGAGTCAACCAAGGCACAAGGAAAGTTTTTGCAACAGAACGAGGAGGAGATCTTGAGTCTTCCAACCTCCCAGCACATCTTATTCATTATTCCACAGTGGAGGAAGATTACTTGCAAAGGACAGCCTTTTTACTCAGCTAGGAAAAAACAGTCTACCTACCTTCTTCTAAAAGCACCCCAGCCCTAATTCTCTAGCACCACGTAACTTTGATTGCTCCTCTGTGTAGAGCACCAGCAGAACCCCAGGTTACATACAAATGTTTGGAAGACCACTTGCCAACCCCAGGGTGATCGGAGATCCCTAGAGTATCTGGCTCCATGTGTCAATATGCTCAGTGAATTAGTTTGCTAAAACTATTCTCTAATTAGGCACAGGATAGGACGGGCTGCAAATAAATTAAACACCAAAATCACAGTAAGTCTTATTGGGCTGGAGATGCTAATGCACGTGGGAGAAAAGGAGACAACAGCCTAAAAAAGCATTTTGTGATCAGGACAAACTGGCAGGGCTTTGCCTACTTAATTATCACATTAAACCCTAAACAGTGTTTTATTTGGGGCACCTCCTTCATCAGCACAGATAAAAGGTTGCAGGCAGTTGCACACAAAAAAAAGTAGTATCAAATAGCAGGCAATGAAAAAAATATCTTCCCATTTTTGTCGGAGCATCTTTCTCATTTACCTTCACTGGGAGGATAGTGTCTGTGTACCATGTTACACCCTGCCTCTCCACCTCAAGAGGTGCAGGATTTTGCTCACAACCCCTCTCTTCCCGCTCTCTCCACACTCAAATGCCACTGTCACCCACTCTTGTTCAGGACCCTTTTCACGCTGCAGCTGTGACTTGTCTTATCTCACCAGCTAGGAATAAAAGCCAGAGCAGAGTTCTTTGGAAAAGAGGTCATTTTTATTAATTTTGTGCAAGACATCCAGCATAATGTGGACTTGATGCAGCTTCGAGTGCCTAGTGGCTGCCATTTGCGCTAACAGGCCTAATCAGTTTAAACGACGACGAAGCCATTAAAAAAAATCTGGCAGCACCAGGGTTATTTGTTTGATATCTCAAAATCTATATATCAAACAGCTAGCGACTTGGAAATAAAGCAGAAAAGCCTGAAATGGTAATCTAACAACACGTGGTATCTTGACAGCCACATGGTATAAGGAGCAAAGGCCCATGAATGGACATGAAGCTTTACTGTTGTTTAGACTCACACTTCTTCTATTTCAAAATTAGCAATTTTTGTAATTAAAAAATGGAGAAAATACAGAAGGCAGCAGATCCTTTAGATTTGTTTCCAGACAAATGGAGAGCAACCAGTTCAGAAGAGAAGTTGACTAAACCTCATGAAATGGAAGGAGAGGGAGCTCATAAATGTAACGAAGACAAATGCAAACACACTCAGGTAGAGAGGAGACCTCACAAGAGACACTGCTAAGAGGAGAGGCAAGAAAGCAGCAGCAGTTCCTCCAATAAACAATACAGTAGGATCATCTGTGCTTGTGCCCTGTAAAAATAAACAGCAGAAGTTGTAGCACAAGATTTATTTGTCAAGACAGACATAGAATGTGAAAACACAGTCTAATTGCTAGCAAGAAGTATAAAATCTACATAAGTACAAAGGTATGAGAATCAGCATGGTTAAGATAGAATTATAATTTTAAAAAATGGCTATCAACAAAAAAAATTCCTTATTATCAATACGATTATAGCTTAAAAGCAAGAAAAACCTTGCTGCCCCAGTCAACACAGAGAAAAACTGATATGAGATGACATCCAGAAGGCTATCGTGTTTAGGACATCAGTCTTCACTAAGAAGGTCAAATGCAAGCAGTGATTAGCATAAACAGCAGCAACGACAGGTAAGATTTCAGAGGAAGGAGGAAGAGAGAGAGAATGTGAATGAAACTGCATGCACGTGTGCACGATGGAAAAAAACCCAAATAAGTCAACAAAACAAAGCAACAAAAAGCAACAGGTAAGAATATTAGAGATGCAATGAGTCAGTTTAACTTCAAATTCCTGGAGAAAACAATCCAGAACAAATTAATTAGCAGCACCTGTAAAATAATCTTAACTAGTAGCCAAAAGAGATTTGTTAAATCACATTGCTAACTTCCTTTGACAGGCCTTCCAGATAGGTAGGAGAGAAACCGCAGATGTCACATCTTGCCTTTACTAAGGCTTTGAAACTGCCTTGAGACATTTTAACAATCAGACTACAGATGCCGGAAGAGTAAGTATTAGTTCAGGATGCGAGAAACAAAGGTTAAATATATCATCGTCAGGATAGAGTAGTGATCTGGAAGGACGGAGTGAAATGTAGCAGGTTATGTACAAGCTACCGCCCACAGGCAGGAAATATCAAATATAGAAATACAGGATGGGAAACAACAAGGCAGCAGCCTACAGCGGGTCACAAGAGACAAATATCATGCTGTTATAAAGCAGACAAACGTTGCTATGAGGTGTAAAATTTTTTAAAAGTGTTGGAGTGCAAAGCCTGAGCATAATCTACTGAACCCAAAAAAATCCTTCGACTTTACTCTGTTCATGTCTCAACACCTAGGAAAGATGTGGACCCACCAGAGAGGGTACAGGCAACAGTAATGAGAATGCAAAGTAGTCTAGAAAATGTGACTTATGGGGAGGTGGGATGGACAAGCTAGTTGTTAATGGAGGGGAAAAAAGAAACACTTAAGGGATAGCTGTTACATTGGAAGACTACTACAAAGAGAAGGGAATTGTCTCTTCAGCCAGCTATGGATAGGACGAGTCCTAATGAGCTTAAAATGAGCACAGGAAAGGTTCAGGTTAAACACTGGAGGAAGGGAGACACGAACATCAAAAAAAATAACGGCAGGGTAGTGGAGCACTGGAGGAGATTCCACCAGGGAAGAGCTTTAAAAAGTGAGGTGAACACTTCTTCACAAAAGACAGATTGCACTTTTGGGGTAGAGACGGTTAAATGACCTCTTGAGACTGAGAACTTATGGCTGGGAGCAATGTTCTAGGAAAGAGATGGTGGCAAACAAGAAGTGAGGGGAAGGAAGAGTGGTTTGAAAGCACAGAGAGGAGAAGCACCGAGGAAAGTCAAGTGACAGGCAGGAAACTGAGAAAAAGAAAGATCAAAAATGAGACTGCCATTTGCAGGGAGAGCCATTTCAGAGGGGTGTGACACTTTCATGAGCAACTACTTAGGAGGTTGCACCTGAAGTCAAGAGAAAAGGCAGCCTCCAGGTGTAGTTTTTGTAGTTTTTGTTCCATGTCTACCTTAGCAAGTAATGCTGCGCAAGAAAAGCACATCCACAGAGAGGAAAACAGTTGATGTTGAGGATGTGGCATCCACACTACCCATGTTGGCATGGTAGGATTTGTATGTTTTGCTTCAAGCCAGCTCTAGCCTGGTCCTGTGCGCAGGACACCCATTCGTGGTCGGTAGGTGTTAAAAGCGCTCCTGCAGAACATCTTCCAGTCTGACTTCATCTGAAAGGAATCCCGCTCATGTTCCCCAAGATCACCCGGCAAAGTGAACCAAAATGTCGTGAGGGACGTACTTCAAAAGCAGGCTCCCGAACTGAACTAATACGGTAACACAGACTCACCCTAAGCCAAACCAGAGGAATTCAGGGCCCAACAGTGGCATCCATATGGCAGAGAGCAAAGCAGGACAGGTCAACCATAGCAGACCAGAACACCACTGCTTGCCTCAACTGTTAGACAGATCTAAATACTTTGCAGCAACAAGCATGACTGGAGTGACAACGTTCAGTGTCTAGGCACCAGGTACTGACTGTTTAAAGACAGCATATTGACCATTTTAACTGACATCTGATGTGACATATGGATGTCGTGGGTAGGCCTGTAAACAAACTGTAACAAACAATCACAATGTTTTCATTTAACAACTGCATTTGCTTTAAAATAACATTGCTAATAATGTCTTTTGTTTTTCTTTCTTTCTTTCTTTTCTTTAAGTAAGGACCTATGTCTAGGGACTTTCTGACTCATAAATTAAAATAGCAGAACCAAAACAAAAGGCCAAGCACCCAAGCCATCAATCTTTTCCAGCTGTCGCATCATAAAGCAGTAACCAAGACAAAGAACATTCCAGTCCTCATTGCCAGTTCCTAATTTCTTATCAACATATATTCATTTCATGGTGCAACTTTCTTTTCCTAAAGAAGGGTCAAACTGTGCACAAGGCTGTGTGTGTGTGCCTTTTTAGACTCTGAGCTGCAAGGCCATCCTTTGTTCCTTATGAGGCCATTGCTCTGTAGCTTCCGAAATATTCAGCACCTTCGGATTCCTTGTCAAGGACTGTTTTGTTTCTTACTCTGTGCGCATCACACATCCAGCATGGTTCCCTGAATAATTATCTGGGCTTTGACTGGGTGGTTGATCATAGAATTTCTTTCAGGTCACTTCAAGTGATGCTGCTATGTAAAACTGCAAACTGATTTTTGCACACAGTGACAAGTTTACAGTTTCATTTCTGAGTAAAACCCTGCAAGTGTTATGAGATTCCTCCTGCCACCTCTATTTTAATTCTTTATAAACAAACACACATGAAACACAGAGGAAAAAAAAAAACACAAACAACCTCAACTAATATCAACAAACACAATTAAAATGTTTGCACAGAGATTCTAGATACCTTTTAATACATGAGAGAAGCTACAGAATTCTGGTTTTATTCCCAGATAATTAAACAACGGGAAAAATGGCTGAGGGCATCAAACATAAGAATATCTTAACGGAGGATCCTAGCCAGCTTGTGTTGCAGAGCTATGTTTGCAAGACAGGCATTATTTACACATTCTGGTGAAGTACTCCACAAGTTTAACATTTTAAGGCGGTTTATGAATTTCTAATAGCCTTTGTGAATTCACACAAAATGTGCTTAAACACCCAGATGCTATGACCAAAACCAAATGAATCATAAATTTGAAGTTCGTCTGAATCGGTGAGGTTAAGTCAAGCTTCTAGTTTAAATTTACATGGCCTTGGATGTGTAAATTAACATCCAAGCAGCAAAACTTACTTTTAATTGGCTTGGATGGTAGAGGAACTCTTTCCTTTTCAGTCTGCCTTCTGATTTTAATTGGGTAGAAGACTACTGTAAATATTTTCTTCTTTCTCACTCCTTCTTCCCAAGGTTTTTTATAAACAAGTGAGGTATTGTTTAGCTGCTATGCAGTATACCCCACACACCCCAAACCAAAACAGAGAAAAAGTATGCGTTCAGATTGCTACAGAGCACTCAGGGTTTTACAGATTTTTTTTGATCACGCACTGCAGAACAATTTTGCATACCTCCAAAAACATGGACTAGTGCAAGTAATAGCATCTTTTTAGCTTTGCTTTTCATTATCTCCATAAGGAGAGAAAAGTAGGCTTGGAAACTTCGGCAAGTGGACCTAGAAAGATTTGCTCAGCGGTCTCCGAGTCTCTGGTCAACAGCTCTGTGCTGTTCAAAGCCCAAGTACAAGTGCATCACTGTTCTCTCATTTAAATGTAGAATAATTCTAGGATTCATGGCAATGCCAGCTTAAACTTCGCTCTAAAGAAACCCTTTGTTTTCAAATAAATCAGTGCCTGGTTTTAGATAATTCTATAAAGAATCCTATTCATCCACCACATAACGTATTAGTTAACATGAAAAGAGCACCAAAGAGGCAGCCAACCTCCAAAAAATTCTGAAGAAAAGTGAAGTTAAGCCAATCTATCTGGCATATGCCTTTAGAGTTACATATAATGTGTGTGGACACATACACAAGATGTAAAACCTCATTGGAAACAGCACAGTTTGTTCTTGGGACAAACACTTCACACTAAGACAGTTGAAAATTTAGGAACACATTGCTCTGGCAAGAGAGCGTGGCCAATGTAATTGCTCAGGTTTTCTGTCACTGCTGCAAGTATCCCGTGGTTTTTAAGGGACACTACCGAGGGACAGTTTTGTGGTCCCCTGACAGAGAAACCCTGTACGTTTTCAATCACAGAGGGATGGCAGAAAAGAGACCCAACAATTCCAAAGCCAACAGATATTCTTTTACCAAGGGCTGATTTGGGAGGGATAGGGGTGAAATTTAGATGGTTTAATATTAAAATGCTGCTTAAGTATTTCCATGACAGTCTGAAAATCCAGAACCCCTTGTAAGAGCAATTGATCGCGCTAAATTACTTATTTACAAGAAATTTATCATGAGTACCAGGAGATTAGATTAATACTATTAGATGTATTACTTAAATAAAACACTTGAATGAAACAAGAGGGCCTAGTATTTGGGGGGGGAAAAAAAAATCAGGAAGCAAATTGGATTCTAGGCTATCAGCACCTACTATGACTCTAGCTAGCCCCCTTCTGTTTCATGTCTTACCTCTCATAAAACATGGGTATATACTCTTTAATGCTACATGCTCTTTTTACTTACCTTTTATGACAACATAGCTTTTTTTCTTTTTTTCTTTTTTTTTTTTTTTAATAATATAATCAAGATGTACCATTACGACTGCAGCAAGGAAGCAGAAGTCTCCTCGTTCTTGGATGCACTTGCCTTCAGGCGTTTGACAGTCTGGGTACTTTTGCCAGGTAGCTTTTATTTCTGAACTGTTCTAAGTTTTCTCCGTTCTGTAGTTTTTGGTAGCATTCCAAACTCGTATACTTAATGCATCTTGCTTTTGCAAGGTATGGTTAAATCTCATCCAAAGGGAGTACAAAAGTTATTTTTTTCTTTAATTACCTCCTATCCCTATTCCATGTTCTTCACAACATTAAAGGAAAACACATACCATAAATGGGAAATTCCACAGCACTTAAGTAAAAGCAATAATTTTGTGAATGCTCAGTCCTTACTTATTTACTAAACTTAGTATGAAACATATTTTAGGGCTCGATAGTGATCCCAGTTCATAAATAACTAAGATGCCAAAAAAAAAAAGTCTAAACCTCAACTATCATAATCTAAATACACGGTTGTTCTGTCAGAGTCCTGCGGACTGAGTACATTCACATTTAAATACATATGTCCGACATTCCTGCACTTAAGCAGGAAGGACACGGGGCACAGAAGAGGTCAGAAGACAGACCGTCAAGGGCTGCAGCACGTGCTCTAGTCGCAGGTGACCAGACTCGCTTAGCCTTGAGAAGAGGAGGCTTCACGGTGACCTAACGGCAGCCTTAGAGAAGGTTACGGAGAAGACAGAAAGACAGACTCTTTGCTTGCGGTGCACTGCATGGGAAGGGAAATCATTATAAGGATAACTGACCACCAGGACAAGCTGCCCAGAGGGGCTGCGGAGCCTGTGCCTTTGGAGGTTTTCAAAACCCAGCTAGACAAAGCCCTGAGCAACCCTGTCCGAACTCAGTGTTAACCCTGTTTCGAGGAGGAGGTTGCACTCTACACCTCCCAAGGTTCCTTCTAACCTGAATAACTGCATGATTTAAGACCTTTAGCCCTAAGCAGCACTTACCCCTTCAGTGTATCTTCCTAGCTGAATCCAGAAATGTCACTGTAATGCAATGTTATATGCAACATCACAGGACAATAATCCTCACAAGTCCCTCAAACACAGTATCTCATTAAAATATCAATTTGAGCTAAGATTAATAATGCAAAGCCCTCAAATAGCCATCAAAATAGTTTCTGAAAAGTAAGAACTGTGTTTCCAGCCAGTCCCTTATTTTAACAGGAAACATGTTATGAGACCTCAAAAACTGACCCACAGTTTGCATATATTTAGATACCAGATTTTGTATCCTCTGTTAATTAGATGAATATAAATACTTGGGAGTGACTTCAATTCCACAGTTGTTCAATAAACGCTCACATATGAGGTATAACTCCATGGGATGCTGCGAATCTCTTTTGATGCACCTGATTGATTGATAGGTTAGCATTGTGTCCAGAACCAGAGGCAAAGCTTTCCGTGGTCTGATGTCTGTTCCAAAATATTTTGCAATTAACACTACAATGAAAAAGTTTTAAATAGTTCTGTTCCGTCAGTTCTTTCACAACAGTGAACAAGAGATGGAGAAGTACTGTTGAAGGAAAACCGACTGCAAGAACTAGAAGAGACGGCAGCAGCAAAGCAGCATGCTGGTGCCTCAGAAGCAGCTGGAAATGGTTGGTCTTGCTTCTCAGTGGAGGCAAAGGATCAGAAGTTGGTACCCCTTTGGTATAACTCCAAGAGAAATGTAATGGTCTGTAAAGTTGCACAACTTCTGCAGTGGCAGTATTTTGCAACAGTATTTGGCAAGGCACTTAGCACTAGCAGCTTGCCAATCGCCCTCCAAGTTTCAAACGACTGCCAAAAAATAAGATATGATATCTCTTTGAATAAAGGAGCTTTCAAGTAAATTTAGACACCAATCTTGCTTATCCACATCCCCCCCCCAACCAGGTGCTTTCCTGCCCTAGAACGAAGAAACACTGTAGTAGCAAAGCAAAGCTTTTCAAATCTGAGGGAATGAGGAATTTCCCTCTCGTTGTCAGATGAAGCTCGCAGGGTGTCTGAAAGAACCACGTTAAAAGATCATGTGAAGGTACAACCTTACTTCTTCCTTTGCTAAAGGTTAGGGAAGATGACTCTCAACACAGAGCCGGGTGAGGGGACGGAGTTACAGGTCAGGTCACAGACACCCCAACCTGCGGATTGGATCGGTCATGACAAGAACGGAGCACCTGCATCATAGAGAACTGCCAGGCTGGCACCTACCGCCACACAGATACACCGCGCAGAGAGGCGGCCCGGGATGGAGATCTCTGCACTGGAAATGGGGTTTTCTGGTAGGAAATACTGAACACGCTCTCCACTTCAACTTCAGGGCTTCAACTCCTAAGCCAGGACTACAAACAGCTGTCACCATCTAGTCCAGAGCTCAGAGCCCATTCTTCTCCTGGGCCCAGTTTTCTCCTAGAGCAACTAGCGAAGGGTTACTCCCCTCTTGAAATGTGGAGGAAGTCGTGGAAATTCCTACCTCTGATAACAGTCTCACCATCAGTGACCAAGCACTAGATCCCAGCCCTCCTCCCAGGGGAACACACAAACTGCTGCAACAGAGTCCGGTTCCTGCTGGTGCTCCCTCATGTCAGCCTTGGGCAACCTGCTGCATCTTCCACGAGATGGCCCAGGTTAAACACAAGGAGAGAAGCCTGCCCTCCCGCTCACTTCAGCCTCTGCAACAGCTGCGGAGGTGGGGGAAGATGTGGGCTTGAACCCCTTGGGCGCGGGGACCAGGAGCCCAGGTTTCAACTACTAGAACAGCATCTACTCTTTAGACAAGTCCGACCACCACCAGCTCTCAGGGAAAGGTGGTCACTGGTTCCTCTTCTGGCGATGTTTTAAAAAGAAAACCCATACAACTGCATTTCGAGACACAACCAACCCTATCAGCGTCTGTGTTTACAGTGTGCTTGCCAGGTGTCCTAGTTCCTTGATCTCCTAAGGGCTTTGATGCTCAACTACAGCAGCTCTAGATAAGGCGCTTAAAAACTTTCTGCTTAAAGAGGGAGATCCAATACATTTAAGATGCTTTCAGAGTCAGGCAGACACTGTGTTAGGTGGTTTGGAAGACTCGGGGAGATAAATTCTGTTTGAGAATTAGGAATGCAAGCAGGAACCTGATTAATACATTTTAAAATGTTCTTACAGTATGCTGAAGCCCTTCAGTTCTACTCTGGAAAGCATAAGTGTTTGCTTTGCAGGTTATTTTAGCATATGGATACTACTTAAACTAGAACAAAATGAATCCTTCAATATAAACACTTAAAGTGATAACTTCAAATAAAAACAACATATTGCTTTACTACAGCTCAGTCTATATAAATACATAATTACTTATGCCAGTTTCTAGTTCCTTGGTCTACAGAAAAAAATAATTCATAGCAGTATGTGTCTTCAGTGACTTATAAGCATCCAAAAATGAAGTCACAAAAACAACCAACAGTGACTTTCCTTTTGGGAAGTGCCCAGTCCTTAAAAATAACATTTTTCTAAATGACAAATTAGACAGCCCAAAAAAAATATTCATTTACAACTACAAATATGTGTAATCTGATCTCGATTTACATGCCGAAATGCAGGGCATTTGTGTATAAAATAGCTTGTAGCTGTGGGACAAAAATGCCCTAGCACTTGTATGCAAATTATAAAACCAAAACCATCTGGAAAATGATCTGGGATATAGGCAGGATAACCCAGGAGAGAGCTGATGTGTGGATGTGGCTGAAGGATCACAGCTTATTAGATGCTTATCCTGTATGGATGGGATGAAAAATAAGATTTGACATACCCTCTTACATAGTGATGATTAACATGAACCTGCAATTAGCACGCATGGTATTATAGAATGACAGATGATTTCCATCATAAATCCTAGATCCCAGGGGATACAAGAGTTGCTTTGCATCTATTTTTATTTGCTAATACCTATGACATTTTATTTAATATACTTTATTTTTGGCTCTCAGCATACCCTGTTGAAATATCTTGTTGCAGGGTCAAGTCAGCTTTGGAGGCTTGCAGCTACTCCAGCTAGCTAGGCTGAAACAATTCTGCATATTAAAAACCAGCAATCACTATTTTAAACATATGCCATTACAGTCAAATTATCCACCTACTTGTGGATTGACTTTAAACACGTCAAAAAATGAACAGACTAGTAATTTTAAAGTGCCCACATCTTAAAACTTGAACTACTAGCTCCCTGCAATACATATTTTATAAGCAGAGTGGGCTAGGAACCGCCCAACTAATGTTCCCTGTAGGTCCTTTGAACCTCTGTTCAATGAGACTTGAACATCCAGCTTTGTCAGGCTTCTTAGAAAGCCGCCTGTCCTTAGAGAATGAAAATGCAGAGAGCAATAATAAAAAGCAGCAACTCCTCTCAGTTGTTCATTATCAGAATGAAGATCCCCTCAGTACAACATAACCAATGAATTACAAGTCTTGCAGTACTCTGGGTGCAGTCCATGTATACACCAGTCCGCATAACTCTCCTTCCCCTCAGGAAATGTTTAAGCCTCTTTTAAGATAACAATAGATACTGAATTTATTAGATTAGCATGAAAGAAATTAAATGCAAGGGCTGTCAGCATCTATTTTGAGTATCCAATATAAATTTCAATGCTTTTTCAATGTTCAGAGCACGTAACAAAGAGGCTGTAGCACTTACTAGAGAGAAATATAGCGACTTCAAACTGTTTTTTGCTGCCAACTAGTACATATTCCTGCTCTTCCTACGCTCCTCAAAACTAAGGGAAAGGGCATGGCAGAATTCAGACAAAAAAAACAGCTCTGCAGGGCCACGTAAGTCTCAGCAAGGGGAAGCCAAGGAGCGCTGACCAATGCTCACGAAAGAACTGAGCCAAAGGCGTCCTGCAAATACAAAGTCACGCAGGTGAATGTTGTGGGATACTCCTTCGAGCACCACTAGTTCTCCCCCTAGTGCAAATCCTCCAAGTTTGCATCAGAATTTTACCCTTCCCATAAGAGACCTGCCCAGAAAGTACCGATACTTTGCAACTCCCTCTGCGCGCGAGGCGAAAACAATTATTTTAATTTTCTCCCTGCCTCCAACCTTCTCTTGTGTTTAAGGTGTTTAAAGGGGTAAAGGGGCAATTCCAGCCCTTGCCTCTCTGGCACGGAGATCGCTAGAAAGAGGCGCTGCCCTGCGTTCACTGCTTTTCTTTGGCGAGGCACAAAGCAAAGTGAACCAGGGTCTCCCCATCTATGGGGGCATGGGGAAAGGGCTCTCTGGAAGAGGGCTCTAAATGTAAATGCCAAGCCATCCCTTATCTCTTAAATGTCTGCTTCCAGCTTAGGATCACCGTCTATATGGAATTAAGTAGGGGAACTGAAACGGAGTTTGGTGGTGTCCGCAGTTGCAACCCAGAAATGAAACCCTCCCAAACCCAGCCAGCCATGCAAAATAAAACATAATACGTTAAACTACACGTACACAGAGTAGCGCATCAAAATATTAGGGCAAGAGTACTAGCAGGAGCAAGTAACACTGCTGAAGAAGGGTGGGAATAAAAAAATAGGCGAGAGGAGAAGGTGAAATGCAGAATGACTGTGCAACTTCTTTGCAAATATAGTGTCTAAAGCTACACCAGCTTGGGAGAAAAAAAAAAAAAAAAAAAAGGCAGAAGTTTCTCCATGTTTGCGTGGAGCACTTTGCCCCCAGTCCGTAACCGGATCCCTGCAACTGGAGCCGTTCGCCCACGCGGGTCCGCGTTTTCCTGCGTGACCAGCGCCAGCCCCCCCCCCCGCAGAGGGCCACAGGGCACACGCTCCGCCGAAGCGGCGGGGGAGGTAAGAAAAGCGCGCACCCATCTTCGGGCTGCAACAAAAGGGAGGCAAACCGCACCCGGGAGGCAAAGCTCCCCCCCGCCGCCCGCCGGCCCTCTGCAAGCGGCCACGGCAGCGGGACCCCGCGTACCTGCCTGCCTCCCTCCCGCCGGCCGGGGCGGGCCGGGGGTGTCCGTCCGTCCGTCCGTCCGTCCGCCCGCCCGCTGGAGCTGGCCTCTTCCTCCTGCCGCCTTCCCTGCCGCGTCAGCCGCGCTCCTCCCGCCGCCGCCCCGGGCCGACGGGCTCCCGCCCGCGGGGGCTCCCCCCGCCCCGCCGCGCCCCGGGCACCGGGCGGCCACGCACGACCGCAGGCGGGGCCGCTGTCGCTGTCGTCGCTGTCGCAGCCGCCGACCAGCGCCGCCCCGGGCGGCGGAGAGCGGGGTCAGGCGGGGACTCGAGGCCGGCGCCGGCCCCCGGCCCGCTCCGCCCCGGCCCCCGGCGGCCTGCCCCCGGCCTGCCCCCGGCCCGCCCCCGGCCCGGCCCCGGCCTGGCCCCGGGGCTGCGGCTGCCCGAGGGACCGGCACCGGCAGAGCTGCGCCCGCTGCCTGCGGAGCCTGCGGCTGCCGGCAAACACTGGGAGAGGGGATTCAAGGCCGGATGACCGGGATCCTCCGGCCTCCGGTTAAACCGGCGGATGAGCCCGGGCGACGCGGTCTCCCCCGCATCCAGCAGAAACCGGGCAGCGCCCGCTGCGCCGCGGGAGCGGGTGTCGAGGGGCGGCGGTGCTGCGAGGCCCGCAGAGGCACCCGACGAGCGGCTCCCAGCCTGCGTAACCCTGGGTCGCCCCGTCAGCCGCAACGCCGTCACGGCCCGGCGCAGAAGGCGAAGACGGATTTTCGACGCCAGCGTTTTGTTCGTCTGGCCAGCAAAAATGAATTAATGGGGCTGGATAGGGGAAAGAGACATCGGAGACGTTATCTAGGGTGCAGAAGCATCCTTCCCCTTCTGTCTTCCAGGCGTTATTCTGCCTTTTTTCTTCAGTAGTCACTTTCAGTGCTCATTTCTCATGGCAGGATGTGGTAAAAATAGAGTTATCAGTCCGTCTCAGGCAACATTTGTTGTCTCTTTTCTGGCTGCTGCTTCGGTGCTTCCTGCCACACTTGCTTCTCCACAGGATGCGGCACAGAAAAACCCACCCCACTCTTAATTTGCGCAATCCTGCCTTGAAACACTTCTGTGGATCAGATTCATGGTTCCGAGTATGGCCAGCTGAGGTTCCCATGGGGCACGCCGAAGAAGACGGAACCAGCTTGGAGGCTTCACAAAACACGGAGCATTTCAGGAAGGCCTCAGGGACGCGACGTGAGATGAAGGAGGTTGTTCCAAGCGCAGACGGGGCACAGGTGAAATTTTTGAGTGGCAAAAAGAGGAAGGCAAGAGACTACTGAGAAAGGCAGCAGCTCTTGCATCCTGAGACGTAAGGAAGAAAACAGAGACTATAGTGTGGGCAAAAGTGAATCCTAGACAAAGAGCTCAATCTGATGGTCTGGTATAGTTAATCTGATGTCCTAGCATATCTTAAAAGAATGATCACTACCTTACAGTGTCCTGCAGTGCAGTTTGGATAGTTCCTTCCTTCCCCTCTTCTAATTAAGCAAAGGAGTGAGATGAACAGTACAGCAAAAAGCCACATCTTTGAGGAAAGATAGGAATAAGCAGTTCTTGCCATCAGTGGACAAGGGAAGAGCTACAGATGTCATCTATCTGGACTTCTGTAAGGCCTTTGAGATGGTCCCCCACAATATCCTTCTCTCTAAATTGGACAGATATGGACTTGATGGGGGACTGTTCGGTGGATGAGGAATTGGTTGGATGGTTGCATCCAGAGGGTAGTTGTCAATGGCTCGATGTCCAGATGGAGATCGGTGACAAGTGGTGTCCCTCTGTACTGGGACCAGTACTGTTTAATGTCTTCATCAATGACATAGACAGTGGGATCAAGTGCACCATCAGCAAGTTTGCAGATGACACCAAGCTGAGTGGTGCGGTTGACACACCTCAGGGATGGGATGCCATCCAGAGGGACCTGGACAAGCTCGGGAAGTGGGCCTGTGTGAACCTCATGAGGTTCAACAAGGCCAAATGCAAGGTCCTGCACCTGGGGTGGGGCAATCTCTGGTATCAATACAGGCTGGGGGATGAAGAGATTGGGAGCAGCCCTGCGGAGAAGGACTCGGGGGTATTGGTGGATGAAAAGCTGGACATGAGCCAGCACCGTGCTCTCGCAGCCCAGAAAGCCAACCGTATCCTGGGCTGCATCAAAAGCAGCGTGGCCCGCAGGTTCAGGGAGGTGATTCTGTCCCTCTGCTCTGCTGAGACCCGACCTGCAGTACTGCGTCCAGCTCTGAGGTCCTCAGTGCAGGAAGGACATGGACCTGTTGGAGCGGGTCCAGAGGAGGGCCACAAAAATGATCAGAGGGATGGAACACCTCTCCTGTGAGGAGAGGCTGAGAGAGTTGGGGTTGTTCAGCCTGGAGAAGAGAAGGCTGCAGAGAGACCGTATTGCAGCCTTTCAGTACTTAAAGGGGGCCTATAAGAAAGATGGGGACAGACTTTTTAGCAGGGCCAATAGCGATAGGACAAGGGGTAATGGTTTTAAACTAAAAGAGGGTAGATTCAGACTAGATACAAGGAAGAGAGTTTTTACAATGTGGGTGGTGAAACACTGGAACGGGTTGCCCAGAGAGGTGGTAGAAGCCCCATCCCTGGAAACATTCAAGGTCAGGTTGGACGGAGCTCTGATCCGGGGCTCCTATATCGGGACAAAACCAAAAACAGAATGAAAAATGTTCTTTTCCCCTCCCCAAAAAGGAAAGGGCTGTTCAACTGTAGAGTAGCCTATAACCTGATGTATCATCACAACATTCTTGTACTTCTTAAACACTGGATAAAGTACCTAGTTTTGTTGGTGCTCATCCCATACTGGCAACAGGATTTCTACTTCCAAAGCTCTAACACAGTATTCTCGTATAGTTTGTTCCTTGTCTGAAATTAAAAATTGTAAAAAGCATCCATTTTAAGTGAAACCCATCTTGGTTATCTAACAATAATATGCAACTCTTTCTAGAATTTTCCTGCCACTTAAAAAGAGCACAGAGCTAGTAGGAAGAAAAACAAAAGGGCAGCCATAAACAGCAGCTTGTATCAGTTGAGGAGGCTGAACCACTGGAAGCCTCTTCTAGTCCTTTTTTTGCGTGTGTGTAAAAACACTACAAATCTTTCTTTGACCCGATA
Organism: Platalea leucorodia; assembly: GCF_965183815.1. NCBI lineage: Eukaryota > Metazoa > Chordata > Aves > Pelecaniformes > Threskiornithidae > Platalea > Platalea leucorodia. Next base: position 38,405,665 of record NC_138823.1, read on the forward strand.
GAATCCATTTTTCCTGCTTTACATGCAGTTTGACCCAAACTAAGTGGCTTGAGAAAGACACGGTCCTCCTGCAAGTGATGGGTTGGCTCGCTGACAGCCTGGGAAAGTTTCCAGTCTAGACCACAGCCTGCAGACACAGCCCTGGCCCCGCCGTGACATTGCTGCGGTGGCGGAGCCCCTGGGTGACTGCAGATTCACACTCTTTCTCTGTACCAGAGACTCTTCTGTGCCTACTCAAGCTATCGCACTCCTGTATGGCCACAGCACAAGACCTAAATATCAGTGAGAATCTTAACCACACCCCCCACCCTTCAATAAAAGCAAATTTCACCTGCGATGAAATCCTCTTAAAAAAAAAAGGAACGAGGAAGAAAATTACTTGCCGTTACAGTCAGCCTTTTATTTTCTTCCATCGTAATTGCCCTGTAAGAACAGCATGTTTTCCTCTTGCTCTGGTATTCTGCTGCGAGGACGTAAGTACACACTCAAGGTCCCTAATGCTACATCATCCATAATAGGAAGCACTAAACCTAGAAAATCTTTAAAAGGTTCGTCTCAGTCCTGCTGCTGAACAAACAAAGCTGATAGATGTGCCTCATTTGTTCCTTAATCTGTTTGCTCCATGGTTTGTTTTCTTTTCTTACACATATCCTTGCAGACAGGTTGATCTGTTTAACTATACACAGGCCAATGTCTGAATAGCTCACCTAGAAGCACCAGCAACACAGAAAGAGAAAATGGGAAAAAAACAGATGATGATGACATACTGGTTTTAAAGCATAACAAAACTCTTGTCAACACCAGCACTGGTGCACGGACTGAGGTCAGAGTAAACCCTTTCTGCAGTAACTGAGTAGTTGTGGCGATGATGTATTTTCCGCTTTATTGTGAGAGACCAAACAAAGGGGGAAAGATCTTTTGCGAGGTCACCTTTTGCCTTCTTGCTATACCTTCTTTCATTCTCTTTGTCGCTTCACCCGTTTGCACGTTTCCACCTTTCTTCCCTTTGCACTTCTTTCCCCATAGCAACTCTGCCTGCATACATCCTACTTCTGCCTCCTCCCACATCAAGAAGCTGCGTAATAGTGCAGGCAGAACTTTAGAAGGGAAAATTGCAAAGACAAAGTGTCATTAACTGATGTAGACTGGTAGCGAGCTTTCTAGCACTACAGGCTACGAGCCAAAGTAGGGAGAAAAGAAATAGAGACAGACTAAGGACAAGTGGAATAAAAGAAGTTAAGAAAGTTTTAGAGAGCAGAAAGTTATACAAGGTGATCTTTCACCTAGGATTGTCTGTTCGGCAGACCTGACGGTACACGCTCAGGCTAGTTAGATCCCCCACAACCACATACTAGCAAGGAAATAAATCAATGATTACGTATTATGAGAAAGGCTTGTTGTGACATGGCATTCATCTGCCACTAAATCCATGTTCATGAAGAGGTTCCTATCTTCAGGCACACAAATTTCCATTTTTGCAGAGCAAGTTCCTGAAGGAATGATAAATTTGTCTTGAGGGGGCTAGCTAGCTATTCATATTTCTGATAAACATGGAGCTTTACAAGGTATAGGTATTGAATTTACTTTCCTCCAGTAAGGTAGTATAACACTTACATGTTTTATTGAACATTTGAAACATGGACTACAGCAATTAAGATGAAAGCTCAACACAAATGTTAAATAAAACGAAGCTTGAGTGCTTTATTGAGCTCATGGAACCTGGTTGCCAAATCACATCTGGGGATCCCTATCGAACTCCTATTGTGCCTCCAAGGAAAAAGCATCTTCTCCAAAGCATTGCCATTAGACTTTCCTATCAGCACCCAAATCAGAACAGGTAGAGAAGAGCGGAGGTCACCGTTCTCACAGCCACCATTTTAAGTTGGTTTCACTTGGTTATATTTCCTACACTGTTGGATGCTTTGAGTTTCATACTTTAGTTTGTACTCGTCAGTGTCATGAGTAAATCTAGATCAGATTTTGCAGAATTGGAGTCCACCGTAGATGGATATTCAGGTGAGGTGCCCACCTGCAGAGTGCAGAGACATGTTTCCAAGTCTTAGTTGTTATTAAATAGTGGTCATTAGCAGTCTAATCCTGAGACAAGGTGAATACGGGTGAACTGAGTAGGAAGAAGATATTGCCAAGTTTGTGGGTGGTATTTCAGGACATGTAAGCAGTGTTACTTAGCCCCTAACTAGGAGCAGCTTTCAACGCAGTAAGTACAGTTCTTTTCCTGAAACAGTGAGAGGAAAGCAATTAAGCACAGGATCCTTCGTCTAGGTAGCTAGTAAACACACTTAATTTTCGCTCCCTCCTTCCAAAAAGTAAATTTGTCATTCTTTTATCATATCCTCTTACTCAACTGCCGTGGCATATTACGCTACTGTTAAACGTTTAAGTATGTTCTCTGTAAAGTTCAAGGTTAATTAGACCAGAAGGTTCACTGCCCTTCAGCTTTTACTGGCTATCCTGTAAGGTTCATCCATTCACACCACAAGCCTGTTTAACTTTTGCATACAAAGCAGAGCCCATTTTTTGCATTTAGGATCTCTGCTGCTGTGTACTATTTGTCATATGAAACACCAGTCACGTTGGCTACAGCATCTGACAGTCAACCCCTGCAAGCAGAATTAACTGAAATAACAGAAGACAGTATATTCCTTAAATCTGTAATAAACTTCTTTAAAATTAATAAAACTAATTATCTTTAATATATTAAACAGCAATTCTCAAACATCCAGCCAAGAATTAGAAGCTATTTCTCTACAAAAAGGCGCAAGAAAAACAGGCATGTATTACAAGGGTGCTACACAATAATTGTATCTCGATAACTCCAAACAGAAAACCAAAGGATACGGCAAAGAAAACATGAGAGGATGCATAGTCATCTTACTCACTGCAACATGTAATAATTAAGCAGATGATAAATTAGAGGCCCTAAGTAAAACCCTGAGTCTACTTTTGCTTCTTAAGATAGTTTTATAAAAGGGGATTGGGATTAAATCTTAGTGGTATAGGAAAAAAACACATCATGTGACAAAACGAAGTCTCCAGGAAGTTGAAATTGAATTAATTTATAAAAGTTTCAGTGTAAGAAAACATCCCGCTTAGAAAATAAATTTATTTAATGAAGTGGGGTTTTTGTTTCTTCTCTCTTTTCATTTTCATTCCAGCTGTGGTGGCCGGTTTGGGGAACACGAAAGTCCCTGCCTCAGATGTTTCCCATGAGTTATCAGGAAGTACCAAAGATGAGGCAACAGCTTTCCCAAAAATAAAATCTCAAAACCTACCACAAACTCATGGAGGTGTTCTTATTTATCTTAATATAGGAGTTGGGGTGTAAAGTCTTTAAAAGAAGAGAATAAGCCTTTTGAGTGGTCAAGAGTAGAAGGCTGTAAGGAAGCTGAATTACCCATTTCTAAGTGGAGGGGTTAATAAAGTTTATATATGTGAAGTCTTGTTTATATATGCGTAAATCGGAAGTGGTGTTGCTTAATGCTCGCTCTTCATTAACACAGGCACTCTTTTCAGCCCTGCTGATAGTGAGACTACAACTTAAAAATTAAAATAAATGTTTTATTTCCTTCAGTTTTGTTATTCTGCTTTCTCATCTTCACTGTCCTCTGTTCTATGAACTTTTCTGCACTGTAATGCAATATAGATGAAACTGGATTAAGGAAGCCGATGAAATCTCTTCTGAAGGGTAAACTGGGAAAGACCTGAAATTACTCATCTTTTTTTAATAAACTTGCACACAGAAATAAGCATAGTGAAATACAATGGGCGTACAATGAAAGGATAACTGAACTGGGCAAGTGAAGGAGAGACATCCACGTTACTAAGCCCTGGGGTCTGTCACGTGCTGTAACTCCATTCTAAAAGCATCTATTTTTCAATCAACTCTTGCAGAGCTCCAGCAGGAAGAATAGAGCGAGTGTCCCAGGTGTGCTAACCAACTGGTACGTGGATCTGCTCTCAGTAGAGCACATCTCAAACACCGGTAGCTATCTCCATCTGAGGTAGCTTCTTTGCTGGTGGGAACTGCTGGAGGTTTACAAGAAATCCTTTTGCACACATGATAGGAGATAGCTGCTCACAAAAGGTCTATTTGGGAAGTGTCTGGAGTCCTAGGAAGCGACTGAGGCACAATATTTAAAGTAGGGATTAGATAAACCTAAACCAATGTTAAACCAGTGGTAACAATGCCATGTTCTCCACTTCAGAATATTTTCAGATTGTATCTGTTCCTGAAGAGTTATCTGGGGAAACTACCCACTGTCTCTCCTACACCTAGACTTGAAAGGCAAAGTTTTGGGTTCAGTTATGTATCCCCTAGTTTCTTCTCCATCTTATTCAGAAACTGTAGTAAAAATACCTGCCCGAGGCCTTCTTCCAGGGGTCTGGTATTGTGCAACAAGGAAGGGGGATTGCTGGGACTCCCCTTCTGCGGAGCTGGGGTTTCCCACCCTGCCAGAGGCTGCTTATGTTGTCTCCCCATACCAGAGGTCCACATTGCATCTCTTTCTCCCTCCACTACCCCATCGATTCACTGAATCTCTTTAGTCCCCCAATATTTTAATTCATTTTTCCTTCGTGGAAGGAAACACGTCAGAGAGCCAGTGAAGTGCTTTGGAAGAGCTGAGTTGGGAATAACGCTCTTGGGAGGGGTAATGGCTTCAGTCAACTGCTCTTTGATCTGTAGGTTATTATAAAACCAGCTGAAACTCTCAGCTCTGCTAACCCACATACAAGAAGGTAAGCTCTCAGTCTCTTTTTCTCGAATTCTCATTTTGCTTTTTTCTTGTTTTCAACATAGTCAGCATGTTTTTGTTTGCCTTCCTGAAGAACATTCCCCCAAATTTCACAGTTCACCTTGAGCGCTGGGCTGGCTGCTCATGGTGTAAACAGGAGGTGAACAAAACTTAACTATCAGACGGGTGGACTTAGCAGTTAGACACAAATAGAAAGATAAGAAAGGGTTGGGAGTAGAGCGGATTATTTATCACGAAGAAATATAATCTCTGAGATATTTTTTCTCGTATCTTCTAATTTTGTGTCATCTTTCTGTACTGATATCTTGACTCTTACTTCCAGTCTGCGTGTGATACCAGCCTCAGTTACCTAGCTCTTGCGTGCTTAGATGAGGACATCCACTCTTTCTCTCACGTCTTTTTTCTAGACCATGATTATCTTTTGTTCATCTAGCTTGGACTTTTCCCTGTTGGTTCACATGCTTCTTGAAATGAGGTACCAACACACACTTCGCTTGCTGCAAGTTGCCATGTTGATCATTTTGTCTTACCTGTGATACTCATGCTCTGAATCCTTTACAAGGCTTTGCTTTTTCATAACAACACGACATGGCTGACTCACAATCAGTTTGTGATTCACTGCATGCCCCGATCCTTTCTGAAGAATGTTCCCAATAAATTTTCTCCCTTATCTTGTGATTATAAGTGGGAATAAAGTACTATATGTGCTGCTTTCTAATCCTATTTATTTCACCAGCTTGTCAAGATAACTTTGGACTATAAATTTCTCCCCAAAAGTGCTTGCAACTCTTTCCAGCTTAGTGTTTCCCGCAAGTTTAATAAGTATAATCTTGCATGTAATTAATGAACAGACTGAGGACAGATGCTGCATAACCTCATTTTGATATGCTTTTACAGTCTGGTAGTGACCAGCTGCTCTGCATATGCCGTGGTTACATAAGTATGCTATAATCATGGCTTTTCTACCTAGCACAACAGTATCCGATCGGCGCATTTTCTGCTAGCTTGATTGCAAGGTGTAATGTGAGAGGATACCAAAACTCACAAATACCAAGATAAGACAGCTATCATTTCTCATGTACGTGGCCTGCTCTCACTGAGAGAAAATAGGTTACCATATTGGGCTGGCATTGTCGACCGTTCCTCATAGTAATAATGCATTTGCAGAATATCCTCCTTTTATCTCCTTAATTGTGTCTTACTTTCTGCTTTGGCATTGTTGGATTTTTTTGACCATATCGCTTTCTCTTTGGTAATTTGATTTAGTTTTTTATTTTGGGTATGGTTCTTTTTGAGTTTGGGGGTCAATGTTATTGTTTAACCAAGCTGATTTTTCTGCACTTTACTATTCCTTGGATTGAGATGGTTTGGGCACATGTAACCTCTGATTTTTTCAGAATTACTTTTAATTTTTACTTTCTTCCCATGAAATCTTATCCAGCAATGTGGAGAGTTTCAAAAGTCCATTGTCTTTCTTTATCTCTTTTATCATTTCATGAACAGTTGTGCAACTTGTTTGCTACTTTTGTTCGTTCAGCTAGATCTGCTCAGATTCAAATCTAGAAAGCCTTCCCTATAGGATGCCTTGCATCTCCTATATCAACAGAGTCTCTCTCAAACTTTCTGCCTGTTAGCCAGCTTTCTCCCACTGTACCCATTTACCAGCAGATATCTGTTAATTTGAGTAGTGAACTTGGTGGTAATGAAGGATGTTAGTATGATTTTATTTGAAATCCTCCCCTTAAAATTATATCGGCTGATCTTATGCAGTGCTCTGTAGTAAAGTCATGCCATAGTGGGATCTTTCCGCTGCTTTCTCTTCAACCCCATTTTGTTGCGGTTATTTGAGCAGATGTCCTGATGAGTTCTGGACCTCAGAACAGGCGCTCATGCTCTCAACGTGCAAATCACGGTTTTCCATCATTCTTCAGCCGGCAATGTTCTTCTGTATCAATACGTGTCTTGTGAACTACCCTACCACGCTTGCTACGCTAGTGAAATCTTAGTGCGTAAGAAAAGCTTGTCCTGGTTATTTGCTCAGTAGTGTACAGTCATCTAGGATGTTCAGCAGTTGGACCCTCTGGTTTTCTTTATTTGATTAGTCAGCTAAAAAGCAATAGAGTGACAAAGTCGTTGTGCCTTATAGCACTAATGTATCATCATCCGCGGAGCGTGGCAGTTCCTGGGACCAGTGGGAAGGTTCGCTTGGTTGGCTTCTGCTGACACCTACTGCCAGAGCTGAATGCAGCAAAATAACACAGGAGAAGGCTTTGACGCTGTCCCACAAGACTGATGGACTGTAGCTTCGGATTCGGACTACCAGTATCGTACTTAAAGAGATAAATACCATCCATACTTTTATGGAAATAAGAGTAACACAGATTAGAAATGGCATAGTCTCCAGGAGCAATTTGGGGTTTTTTGTTGCTGTTTTTCTAGTAAAATTAGTGAAGGACAACGGTTAATTGAAAGTCACTTTATGCATTTCCCATGATAAAAGCTATTGAGTTTATGGCTAGAAGTAAATACTTCTCAGAGGCAAAAAAGGTGTAACTTTTTTTTTTTTTTAAGTAGATGATACATCTTCATTGTTACTGCAAATGGTTTTACATCAGTTTCAAGAAAAAGCTTCTCCTCAAAGCAATTCCTGCCACATAGTAGGGACCTGTTTCTTTGTTTTTACAAACCTCCTTTTCACTTATTTCAATACCGAGAAATCACATCCAGGGCAAGGAAGTATGGTAGAAGATTCCACTTACTGGAGGGTTGTTAGGTTTAGTAAACTGCAATGAACTCATGCACACAAGAGCTGTACTTTAGACCTTTATAGGTGTATAAAGGACAAAGAACCTTCTGAGCAATCAGAAAACTGGAAACTTATAACATCTGGCTACTGGTGGTAAGGGTGTTTGTGCATTTTGGAAGATGGGATATTATGCTCGTTGCTAAAGGACAGGGCAACAAACCAGTTTGAAGGGTTCATCTAGTTTATATTTGAACTGTAACAACACCTAGGCTAAAACCCTCAGGAGACAATCTGAGGACAGAGTGGCTTTGTTTTCCTTTTATTCAGCCAACTGATCAATCCCACCATTTCATATTTGTGTACCAGGTTCTCTCCTATGTCTTCAACTCTGAAAAATACAGGCTTTCAACCTGTCAAATAATTCCAAATTTAAGCATAACCACAAGCCAGGCATCACTGCTCTGTGTTCTCTGTAAGAAGCATTCCATTGTCTTTGTTATCCATTTACATCCTTGACTTGGGAATTCTTCTGTCCTGGAAATGGCTGCTCATTCTTCTCTACTAAACTGGGTATTTGCAGAGAGAATTTCACTAAGGACCAGACAGTAAATCGGGATGCTTAAATACACATGAATGTCATATAGATTTAAGTAAACCTTTAACAGCTGCCGAGATCAGTGACTGCGCATACGCTGTGAACATCCAAATCAATACGGCAGCGAGTGTGTTAGTTGCTCAACCTATTTTATTTTGAGGCATTTATCTTTTAGTGTAATGGGATTGTACCATTCCTTCAATTTGTATTTGACAGAGCGCTATGGAAAGCAGATAAATATTCACAGTAATTGCCGTTGAGACTTCCCTATAATCAGGTTACACATCTAAGCTAATAACACTTACATGCTCCTCTTTTTTAATGGTCTACTGCCCTAAAGATTGATTTTCTATTGACAGTTGCTGGACACTGACAGTCCTGATGAATCCATTTTGTTTGCCAATTGTGCTGGCATCACCTCTCAGAGATATTCAGAATAAAAAATGTGGGGCCTTAATTTTGCAGAGGAGTTTGCATGTGAAATCAATTTAATTTGCTTGCAAGATAGGGCCTCAGAGCCAGATTTTAAGCCAAGAAATAAAAGGAAAGCACAGGTAAAAAAAAACAGTGTACCCGTTGAGCGGCTTGTCTTGGATGCCAAGATTGCCCCTGCGTGGGAGTCAGCTGTAGAGCTGTTCTTACCGGACAAGGCTGTCCCTGAAAAAACATCGGGAACATTGACTTCGCAGCAGCAAAGCCTTTGAGCAGGTTATTTGGATAGTTGTAATTAGTATTACAAGGTCTGCCCAGTATCTCCCTTTTGTGTGTTGTTTTCCTAACGTGCTTCTGTTTTGCTAACACACATACCACATTTTGAGCAGCCTCAAATTTGGTCTCATGTGTAGGAATTACATCAATGTTAACAAAGTGCATCTATTAGGGGTGTGAAATGCAGAACCTGTTGCAATGGCAGCAGTTCAAGCTCTGACTCTGTGAAAGCACTGAAGGAAAAAGAGTTTTTCATTTTGGAGATCATTGGAAGGCAGTAGAATAGGGATATGGAAGCTATTCGGTTGGACGTATCCAGGACAAGAGTTACAAGTCTAGGTCCTCAAAATAAGCCAGATGCTGTTTTCTAACCACCATCAACTAACCATTCATTAACTCAAAGGTTTATGAAAGCTGAACTGAAGTTGCTCAGTGGTGATTCCTGTCCTTCCAGAACCCTGTGCTGGGCTGCACGCTGCCTCTGAGGACAAGGACGCGAGGAGGCCCGTGACCAACACCCCTTCGGCATACCGCAGTAAGCGTGGTGCTTAATCCTTGGGCTTTTAATAACGCCTGCTCAAGTGAAGGGCCACAAAATACACGCAGTTCAGCAGCAGTTTGGAAGTGAGCGCAGAACTGGCTTAACAAGAGCATAAATACAAGAGCCTACGCTGCACGGAACTCGAAGCTGCTCTGTGCGGTGAAGCACATACTGCTGTTGACTCCTTGTAGATAGCTGGTACTACTAATCGTACTTATGATATTGTAAGTACTATCCAGTCGGGGGCCTACCCATGCTTTTTAGACACTAGGGTGTCATATCTAAATAGAAAAAAAGTTTCACTCATTGTGGGTTGTGATGATACTGCCATCTGCCCTCTGGCTCACACTTGTGTGTTCTCTCTCCTCCTTCTCGAGTGTAAGGCTGAAATGTAGAGTGCTTTTTGGGCCAGGTCAGGCAAAACTGCTAGTCTTGCAGGCTAGGCAGGATCAGCTCTGCCAGGGATTCAATGAAGGTAGCACCAGATTTTAGCTATCCTTTCTCTATAATGCATGGTATGGAGAGCACGGTGAGTTGTAGCTGAAGGCTGATAATAACTTTAACTTCTTGACAAAATATAGCATCTTCTAGTTTATCATGATCCGGTCTTTGGCAGGCTGCACAAGCCTTCTGTTTCTGTTTAGCTGGAAACTTCTGTCATTGCTCTTCCAGAGAAAAAAGTCCCTCTGAGAAATAATTGCTTTCACCTGGGAATGATGCATTTCCTGAGGGTGAATGACACAGAAGAGAGGGAGCAGCACTGGGTGAAGATCAAATTTAAAATTTTAGATCTTGCATCCTGGCCCTGAAACAAATACCTGGTATTTTGCCTGGTAGTGCTCGGTTCTCATCAACAAAGCAGCAGGGGTTCAGATATATCCTGTTGCTGATAATTACTCACTCTTCTGACCCATTATAAGTATATTTAACTTTGTAATCAGTGTGATCTTCAAGTATGTGGTAGATTTGAAAGTAATCCTGCTTTCCTGACTGTGATGTTGCTGTTTGCGTTGCCTGTGAAAATAGTGTGGTTATTGCCGTGATCTCTGCTAGGACTCATTGCTACACTTCTGTAGGGTATCTACTAACAAGGCAGATACTGTATTTCCTGAAACGTCCTTTAAGGCTGCTTAAAGGTTTAGTTACTTGCATGACCTGTATTCAGTGATGTAACACAGAACTTCCTTATCCTGTTTGCCAGATACAGTGTATAAAGCTTGTAAATAAACATGCATTTAATTTGCATAAATTATTAGCTCAGCAGAGAATTGTGATTTTTATCAAAGATTCTGTAATGAAAGTTTATTGTTGCAGAAATTGCTTGGGAAATCAGTCACGATGATAAGTCTGCATATAGCTGGACCACTTACAAATGTAATTCATCGAAAACATTCATGTTAATTAGGGTCAAGTCACCATAAAAGATAGATTCCTCTATTGAATATCATTTATCAGTGAAATTAATGTAGGGAATAGGAAGGAGAAAAGCTTTTGACTTTACTCAAGTGCTTTCATAAAAACATCTGGCTAGAGAAGTAAAAACGTCAACATTTCCGTCGGCTTTGACAGTAAAAGCTAATTATTTCACCAGGATGCTACCTATTATTGACTACAAAGTACTATTAAGCAATGACAGAAGTGTTTATTTCCCATATGCGAAGAAATGGATTGCTGCAGAGGCCAGTGATGTTACAGAAAAATTGTTTGACATCCCTTCAAAATGCAGGCCGGGTCAGCACAGGATTGTCACCGTCCGATGCTCTGCGTGGTGCCCATTCTCAATAGCTGCCACACAGTTTCACAGAGGACAGAGGCTCCCCTATTTGCATTTTTACCGCGTTCCTGCTGCTTATGAAGGGAAGACTAAGGAATGAATGGGCATAGACTGCTGATTTATCCCCAAGTACAAGGCACATTGGCAGGATTATGGAGCTGGTGATGCTGCTACCTTACCGTCATACACATAAAAAAGAATTAGTAGCAGGCAAGAACGAAAATCTGTCTCATAACTTTCACCTTTTCCTCTTCAAACCTGTCCCAGATTTTGAAAGATCAGATAAAAGATTATGCTGCGGAATGCATACATTTACACACGCATATATATTTTCTGTGCTTGACAAGTTACTGTACCAAGAGGGAATGAGCACGCACAGCTCTGCTGCCATCACTGGAAGGTGCTCAGTCTGTCACAGGGCCAGGCCCGGAGACATTTTTTTCCTTAAGCCTGTGATAAAGCACACAAACAGAATTTTTCTGTATGTATTAATCATCTGAATGTTTATAATTTAAATGTCAGCTGCATAAGTTACTTTTCATGGATTAATGAAAATGAAACATGCTCTTTGTATTGGAAAGTACAAGCACAATACGTTCTCTATAATTTTTCTTCTAATTTTAAATCGTTTGGGTGACTATAGAATAGGTAAGGCCTCGGGATGTAAACGCCAGGTGTTTGTTCGGTGGAACCGGGATGACGGAGGAGGGAGGAAGTGGTCATTTTTGCTCTTGTATTTGTAGGGCTGGGTCTCTCTGGTACTCGGCAATACCCAGAGAGGTGCTACCTTGTCCCCTAGAAGCTCAGCTTTTGTTTCCTTTATTAAAGGATAAATCTCTATCTGGAATGGCTTCCAGAGAACTTAAAAAAAACCTGTGCACTGACAGTAACCCTCCTCGAGCTCTCCGGGTGAATATGCTGCCAGCCCACTGTAATTAGGCTGGAAGTTGTGAACATTATTCCCTTTCATTTCTGTGAAGTATCATTTCAGACGGCCACTGGAGATAACGTAAGCACCAGCTCCATTCCCTCATTATCTCCTTATGTAGCACCAGCAGGAGGGATCACTTGCGCTAACAACTTGCTCTCGCGTCCCCTCGTGCCTTGTTTCGGCGCTATCAGCAGCCGGCAGCTGGGGAACACCTCCGTATAGATAGATCACCTCCCGGGGAAGCAGCTTGGCGTAGCTGCTCGGGAAGCGACACCCCGCCGCGGGTGTATCTGCCGCCAACGCCAGCCCCGCGTGGGCCAGGCCTGGCTGCGGTGACTCGCGTGGGCCGAAGCCCGCGTGCCCACGGCCGCAGGGGATGGCCGCCCGGGAGGACGCGCCGCTCGCCGTGCTGTTTGAAAACCTCCATGGCCGGGAGGCCCTGGGGGGTCACCCCCGGGCACTCGGGCCCCCTGCACAGCGGCGGTGAGGCGCAGGCTGGGGCCCGGCCGCCTGCCGTGCCCCGTTCTGTCAGCCCCTCGGCGGCGGCAACCTGTTGGAGCTCGGCCAGGCAGCGCTGTGAGGAGATGGAGGCCAAAGCCGGGGGACGAGGCCCGGCGGCGGCGCGGAGCCCCTCGGGCAGCGTGAGCAGCCTCCTTCCCCGGCTGCCTGCCCAGAGGGACAGGTGACAGGGAGGGAGCCTTGCTTCAGTCTTCACGCTGGGGCGGGCAGAAGAGGGACACATATGTGGGGGTGTCACCTTAAAGCCAGCACCCTGCCCTTCCCCCACAGCCCGCCAGGGGAAGCGCAGCCGGCGGCCGCACAGCGCCCGAAGTGTGTCCCTGCCGGCTCCCCTCCGCCGCGCCTCGCCCGCCGGGAGACTACGCTTCCCAGAAGCCCCGCGGGGCGGGGCGGCCGGCCCTGCTCGCCCCGCCCCCTCCCCGCCTCCGCCGCCTGGCATCACGGCCCCTGCAGTCTTCGCCCGCTCCCCGCTCCCTTCCCCGCGCCGGGCCGTGGCGGCGGCGAAGACTACCGTTCCCGAGAGCCCCCGCGGCGCCGCGCCTGCGCCGTTAGCGTGGAAGTGCGAGAGGCCGTTGCGTTGCGGGCAACGGCTAAGGCAGCGAAGAGGCAGTAAGCGGCGGCGCCGGCGGCTTCCGCGTTTGCCGGGGGGGGCAGGCGGGGGTGGGGGCGCGGAGCGGCGGCGGCGGCGGCGGCGGCAGCAGCGGGAGGGCGCTCGGTGGATGGGCGGTTGGCGGACGGCACCGGCGGCGGCATCTGTCAGGCGCCGGCCGTTCGCCGGGGCGCAGGGGATGAGCCTGTGAGGGCGGAGGAGCGCGGGTGGGGGTGAAGCCCGGCCAGAGCGGAGCGATGTCTCGGCCGCAGCAGCAGCAACAGCCGCCGCCGCCGCCGCCGCCGCCGTCTCCTCAGCAGCAGCCGCAGCCGCCGCCTCCGGCCGCCTCCAAGAAGCGGGACCGGCGCATCTTCTCGGGCACCTGCCCCGACCCCAAATGCCAGGCGCGGCTCTTCTTCCCGGCCCACGGGCCGCAGAGCAGCGGCAGCATCGAGTGCACGGACTGCGGGCAGCGCCACGAGCAGCGGCAGCTGCTGGCCGTGGAGGAGGTGACGGACCCCGACCTGGTGCTGCACAACCTGCTGCGAAACGCGCTGCTGGGCGTCAGTGGCGCCGGCCCGCCCCGCAGGAACACCGAGATCGTCAAAGTCATGGGCCTCTCCAACTACCACTGCAAGCTCCTGGCCCCCATCCTGGCCCGCTACGGTATGGATAAGCAAACGGGCAAAGCCAAGCTCCTCACGGAGATGAACCAGGGAGACATCTTTGACTGCTCCCTCTTGGGTGACCGCGCCTTCCTCATTGAGCCGGAGCATGTTGAAACCATTGGTTACGGAAAGGACCGCTCTGGCAGCCTCATCTACCTGCACGACACCCTGGAAGACATCAAGAAGGCCAACAACAGTCAGGAGTGCCTCATTCCTGTCCACGTGGATGGAGATGGCCACTGCCTCGTCCACGCAGTCTCGCGGGCCCTTGTTGGCAGGGAACTGTTCTGGCACGCTCTGCGAGAGAATCTAAAGAAGCATTTTGAGGAGAATCTGAGTCACTACAAAGCGCTTTTCCATGACTTTATTGATGCAGCGGAGTGGGAGGACATCATCAACGAATGTGACCCTTTGTTTGTTCCTCCAGAAGGTGTGCCAATGGGCCTTAGGAATATTCACATCTTTGGTCTGGCCAACGTGCTTCACCGGCCAATCATCCTGTTAGACTCCTTGAGCGGAATGCGAAGCTCCGGAGATTATTCAGCGACGTTCCTCCCTGGTCTGGTACCTCTAGAAAAATGCATGGGGAAAGATGGCATGTTGAACAAGCCGATCTGCATTGCGTGGAGTAGCTCAGGACGTAACCATTATATTCCTCTAGTTGGAATTAAAGGTGCTGCTTTACCTAAACTGCCTAGGAAGCTACTTCCTAAAGCCTGGGGAGTTCCTCAAGACCTCATCAAAAAATACATCAAGTTAGAGGAGGATGGTGGTTGTGTTATTGGAGGAGACAGAAGTTTGCAAGATAAGTACTTGATGAGGCTCGTTGCTGCAATGGAGGAGGTTTTCATGAGTAAGCACGGTATCCATCCCAGTCTTGTAGCTGATGTACATCAGTATTTCTACAGAAGGACTGGTGTAATAGGAGTCCAGCCTGAAGAAGTCACTGCAGCTGCCAAAAAAGCAGTGATGGACAACCGCCTTCACAGGTGCCTCATCTGCGGGGCCCTTTCAGAGCATCACGTTCCTCCGGAGTGGCTGGCTCCTGGGGGGAAACTCTATAACCTGGCAAAAAGTACCCATGGCCAACTAAGGCCTGATAAAAATTACAGTTTTCCCCTGAACAGTTTGGTGTGTTCTTACAACCCCGCAAAGGATGTGCTGGTACCAGACTATAGCCTGAGTAGTTTGACTGCTTGTAACTGGTGTCATGGTAACTTAGTGCGTCGTGTCAGAGAAGATGGATCTGTTTCGTATTTGGATGGAGACAGAACCAATACTAGGTCTACAGGTGGGAAATGTGGCTGTGGATTCAAGCACTACTGGGAAGGTAAAGAATACGATAATCTCCCTGAAGCTTTTCCCATTACTCTAGAGTGGGGTGGAAGAGTGGTGAGAGAGACAGTCTACTGGTTCCAGTATGAAAGCGACACATCTCTGAACAGCAACGTGTATGACGTCGCCATGAAACTTGTTACCAAGCACTTCCCTGGGGAATTTGGTAGTGAGATTCTTGTTCAGAAGGTTGTCAACACAATACTGCATCAAACCGCCAAAAAGAACCCTGATGATTATACTCCTGTAAATATTGATGGTGCTCACGCCCAAAGAGCTGACGATGTACAGCAAGGACAAGAGTTAGAGTCGCAACTTCCAACCAAAATTATTTTGACTGGGCAGAAGACAAAAACTTTGCACAAGGAGGAGCTGAATATGAGCAAAGCTGAAAGAACTATTCAGCAGAACATTGCAGACCAGGCTTCTGTAATGCAAAAACGGAAAAGTGAAAAATTGAAACAAGAGCATAAAGGGCAACCTAGGACTGCTTCTCCTGGGGCTGTTCGTGAGGGGCCATCATCTGCACCTGCTACACCAACAAAAACCCCGTATTCTCCAACATCTACAAAAGAAAAGAAAATTCGAATAACCACAAATGATGGGAGGCAGTCAATGCTTACCCTAAAGTGCACTACCACCTTCTTGGAACTACAGGAAAGCATAGCAAGAGAATTTAATATTCCTCCGTATTTGCAATGTATTCGCTATGGCTTTCCTCCTAAAGAGCTGCTGCCTCCCAAAGAAGGCATGGAAAATGAGCCTGTTCCTTTGCAACATGGTGACAGGATTGCGATAGAAATCCTGAAAGGTAAGGAGGAAGGCAGGCAGTCTGCTTCAGCACACTCGGCCCATGCCGTGAAGCATGAAGATGTTGCTGTGACTAGTAAAATCTCATCGAAGGAACTGCAAGAGCAAGTCGATAAGGAGATGTATTCTCTCTGTCTTCTAGCAACACTAATGGGTAAGGCTGACTTTAAGTTATACTTTAAAATTGTATTTTTAAGTAGAAGAGAACATTTTACAAACTGTAGTTACATACCTATCTTTTTTTTTCTCTTCTGTAACCATGGAGAAGGTTAGTTCCTTCATTCCTCTATTAGAATAACATGTAACATGCTGTCAGTGATTTGTTGAGTGTTAAAAATGTGTATATGAGATACTTGTTCTTTCTTTGCTATAAAGTCCTCTTTTAAAAATTGCTGTTCAGAAGTTGTTGCATTTCCTCTTCTGTCTGTCTCTCTCTCTGTTTTTCCTGTCTCTCATTAGGCACACATCTGATGTATGTGTGTGAGCTACATGCTCTCTTTTTTCCTACATCTCCCTCAGATTTCAGGCAATAAATTCAGAGCAGAAGTGAGAAGTGAGAAGGTCATATAAATCTGACTAACTGTTAATAGTTGAAGACAAAAGGACTTTACTCAGGTGCTTGTGGTTTTTATTTTCATATTTGGACTCAGGAGACTTGGACCTTCATTTGTGTACTTTCTTCATCAGGTTTCACAGTTCTTGCTGCTTACTGGCAGGAAGTAGAACAGTAATTATCATACATTTAGCTGTATGAACCAGTTGAATAGTAATGTTTACAGGTTTTTTTTATGGGAGCCTTCCCTTTTGCTGGAGGGATTTGGCGTGGCTGAAGCATGTGATGTTTCAGAAACGAAACAATTACATAATCACAGAGTGGTATGTCAGAAGTTCATCGTGCAGAACTTTGATTCCTTTCCAAGCCCGATTGTGTACTCTCATGTCTCTTGCAAGATACCGTGCTGAATCACTAGCCACCTTGTCACACTGACATTTACGCTGCAGTTCCAAAGTGCAGGAAAAGGTTAGGTTTAAAAGCTGTCTTAATTTTGAGATGAAGCTTCAAAGAGTGCTTTCCTGTTTTGAGGAAATACTGCTGAAAATGTAGTTACTGGCTTGCAAAAAATTCGGAGGCGCTTTAAAAGTATCTCAGTGACTTCAGCATTGAGGTGTCTCATTTTTTTTACAAGTGTTTATCTATAAACTGTGAGCTGATCTTGTATTCAAGAATCAATTTTTGTCTTTGACTCTCATTGCTGTTAGACTCTGCTTTCGAAGCACAGGTTAGAATAGAATTTACCTCACCCTTCTCTGGCTGCATCCATTTTGCATGACTAATAGAAGTAAAAGTGTCAGCAAATGATAAACCAACCAGTTACAACAACTTACGCAGCTACTGAATAATTTCCCTTCAAAGATACTTGTGGAAAAGATCTAGACAGTTGACTACTTACAATTGTGATTTTTCAATGGGGAAGGAAACTCTAAGAAACTTCTTAAGTCCTTGCAGTTTCTTCAGATTGTTGGGGTGGCAGTTCCTTGAGGTGGTATATTCAGCCTTTCTGGGACAAGAGGCCTCAGTGCTTCTCAATTACGTTTTTGTACTGCTAAAAACCAATGCTGCAAAGTTCTGAGAGTCAGCTTATCCTGCGTGCTCTTGCTGTAACTTTGTTCTGCTAAAAGCATTCATCTAATACAGTCAGATTAGAATGTGTAGAGGGGAGATGGTATTGAAACAGCTCTCTGGGCCAGACACGCTTTGCTCCCCCCCCCCATGCCCATGGTGAAAGTGTGTCTTCAAACATCTATAACTATTAATTCTGGATGCTTAAAAGCTTTTCTTTCATACAGGGTCTCCTGTAGGCTGACTTGATGCTTCTTTCATATTTCAGTTACTAGAATTTTTCCTTTCTGGTCTCAGCTAGTTAACTTATTAAAATTTTAGACCATGTTATTTATTTTTTATGTATATAACTTAAAGATAAGCCTTGGGAAATTAAATACTGTAATTTCTGGACTACTTAGCTTTACAAAAAATCATGCATAATGTTTTCTCCCCTATTTTTGTTTAGCTCAAAATACAGAATTCTATAAGGAAATGACTAAAGGAATTTTAATTTTACATTAGCATAGTTAAACCATTATATTTTTAAACTGATTTTACATACACCCATGCAGAAGCACTCTGGATACACGCAAGCCAAGTATGAATCTGTTTGGATCGGTTTGTTTTGCATTGACGAATTTGTCAGTGCACAAGAAATCAAAATAGCCAGCTTTAAATTAAATGTATTAATTCATACCAGGATTTGCTTGGATTTAAACAGCTTGTTTTTAAGCCAACTCTAGTTCCCTGTAACCTATGTTTATCAACTGAGTTTTTGGTTTGTTTTGCACTTCTGTGTGTCCTCTCTGCTGTACAAAGTGATGGCCTTGGGCTTCCACTGGCATAGGTTAGTCTGTACCTGCTCTTTTTCAGCAGTAGGAGGCATGCTTGTGGGTAGGATAGTCTTCATTTGCTGCCATACCTTAATGTTGTGGGGCTGAGGTCTGGTCTGAGGGAATGTGTGCTGGAGTGGGAACAGTGCAGAGAACATCATCTCTTTGATAAATGTAGTGTCTTGAGGGAGTTTTTAATCTAACTAAATGATCGCTCAAATTAACTTGTGACCTATCAGCATCTTACTCCCATGGTAAACAAAACCAAAACAAACAGTAAAACCCAACTAGCAACAAAAATGTGCAAACCACAAATGTAGGTTAGTTGAATCACACACACTAGTTCTTCTGATCTGGGAAAGTCCAGTTGTAATTGTGGGTTTTTTTGGTGTTCCAGTCTGAGATCTCTTTATCAAAACAGCATAGTTAGCTTGTATTTCTTTCAGTGGCTGATGCTTTTGTTTCGTGAGCCCTGCTCTCCGTACTTTTCTGCATGTAGTCCTTGTTAGTGTTGCATAAAAGGCTATCTAAACAACGATGCTTCTCTGGTGCAAGGCTTGAAAAATCATGCCTGGAGGGAATAGGGAATCTTTCCTTGGAGAATGCCACTAATGTGTAAAACTGTGCTTCTTCTAAAAGCCCAGTGGTTGTCTCGTGGAAGGGAATCCTTCAAATAAGAAAGGATTGCGAGATGCAGCAGTATAGGAGTCCTTAGTATGGAGTCGGCCGCTGCGTGGCTGCTGGCTGTGGCCTCCCCAAGCTTCAGCAGACTGATGACTCTGGTCTGTTACTTATCAGTGTAGTGGTTATTTTGATTCCTGTGGGCAGTATTTAAACCATCAGGAAGACTTCAGCTTGCTGCTGCTTGGGGGAAAATGAAGAGCCACAGCAGTGATACTGTGGAGCCATTGTGTATCGGGATGTGTATTTCAAAATGTAAATGAGAATAGGGATGCAGGGTAGCAGTGAACACTTTTTGAAATAGCAAAAACATGAGAGTGTGTTATCAGCAGTAATTGTCTTCCATCCATGCAGCTGTTTGAAGAAGAGGGAAAGTGGTGGCAATAGTGGGGAAGAAAAGAGAATGCTCCTTTTAAATTTTTCTTTTTTTAATTTTTTTTTTTTTTTAGTGGGTCAGTGAGAGCTGGAGAGGAGCTTCAAATTTATTAGCAAGTCAGTAGAGAGGAGTTATCAGGATAAAGTCAAAGACAAGACCTCCTTCTTCAGTAGATCATGGAAAATAAGAAAGATGAGTAGTTGGTTTTACTTGGGTGTTCTTGCTAGGACGTGAAGGCCAAATCTGAGCTTGATGTGCCAATGAATGCAATGAACCAGAGCATATATGGTTCAAGGGAATGCATTTAAAATGAATCAGATTGTGTAGGTCTCCTGTCTTTAAAATGTCTAAAGACAAAACAGGATGAAGATGCACTTTTTATAGAGAATGGGGGCTTGAATAACACCTGAAGAGCAGCGGATCCTTCTGGTGGGGGGACAGAGGAGCAGGGGAGTGTACGGAGTCCTGTGCCTGTCGGGGAAGGGAAACAGAAAAGGTGGAGAGTGGTGTGAAGTGTTTCAAAGCATAATGTAGCATATAATGCCGCTGTCACCAGGGTGAAACATTTTCTCACCTGAGGCAGGTGGGATAGGAGAGTAGCCATGGGTATGCTGTGGGATCTGCAGTAAAGAAATGCGAGGAGGGATTTAGATGTGCCTTACATTCAGTATGTGGAAGCTTTTAAAAATAACTTCTTACTTTTATTTTGCTCTTAACAGCAAGCGAAGAAGTAATATTTTACAGCCTCACACATTCCTACTATCTCTATTCTAAGTAGTAAGTGCATCCAGTTAACTTTAGTTGATGATTTACATTCTCCAATTTTAATAGAAGATTGAGAGACATGGTTATTGAGATTTTGATGCCTAAAGAAGGGTGCAATTTCTATTTAAAGTATCTCAGTATGTTCCCTGAATGTTGGATATGAAGCGGGAAAAGAAATTTTTTCTGAAAATGCATATGTGCAGTAGTTGTTTCTGCATCAGGAGAATGGAATTTATCAGTGCTTTTTGTTTGCACTACTTTGACAGCTACATCGCACGTCACTTCTCTGAAGCAGGTAAGTGGTTAGTAAAATGAGGAAAAGGGCATAGGTAAAAATGCAGATCTGAACTGATTTAGCAGGTGCTTTAGGCTACTGATATTCTGTCATTGTAACCCAATTTTTCTGTTCTTTATATTCCTTTCCTTACATGGTCTATTTTTTTTTCCCTCTCAGTGGCATTTAAAGTTGTCACATTTCAATGCCATTTTTGGCATCTTTGAAAAATGCTAGTTACACAGGACTGCTGGAGCCTTACAGTTGGTATTTTGTTTCTAACTCTCAAGAAAAGCAAGGTACAGACACAGCTTGTGCACAGCTGCCTTTCTGGACATTTTTATCTCAGCTACAGTATAAAGTCTGCTGTATGGCAGCTGTGAAATTGAGATCTGATTTTTGAGGAGGTGTAGGGATATAGAATTAAGGTTTTAATGTGCAAGGGTATGTGCTTGAATTTTGGAAGTGTGTTAGTCATTTCCTAGTTTTATGTTGAAAGCATGGGTAGGAGGGGAATGGAGACTCGTGTAAGGCCTGGCAAAGAACCAGGAGCTGCAGCTTGGATGAAATCAGATTTGGGAACCTTTGTACTAGAACATGTAGGATATTTGACTGCAGATGATGGTATGTTTTCCTGAGAGATTCTCAATGTCCTGGGCTCCTGTTCTGTAAATTTGCAATAAAAATTCAAATTCTTAATTGCATAGAAAAGAGTGAGGATTCAGCTTTTAATTTAAAGAGTTACATTTTCAGCCATTGTTTATAATGTTAAAATATGTCTGTTTAATTCTAATGATTGTGTTTGATTTTTACAGGAGAAGATGTTTGGTCTTACGCAAAGGGGCTTCCTCAGTTGTTTCAGCAGGGTGGAGTATTCTACAGCATAATGAAGAAAACCACAGGTATTTTTGGTTTTTGTTTTTATCCCTTCCTTCCTCTGTTTTCAAATCTTTAAAATTGTAAATTGGTATTGAGTCACTTGTAAGCATAAATATATTTTTATTTTATTACCATGGTACATTTTTTAGTTTCATAATGTTGTAGAACTCCTTATGCTCCCTCAGAGAGCCTAAGACTAGGGAATCTGACTAAGACTAGTTAATTCAACTTAAATCTCTTCTTTTCTGAAATTTTCTCTACAACCATACATCTCCATTTAAACTTCCTGAATTGTACAAACAACTTCAGTAAGTCAACTGATCTTTTTTATTATTTTTAATTTTTTTTTCTGGAAAGATCAAACAAAGAGAAGATCATAGGACCTGTTTCTGTTACGCTTTAAAACACTTGCTGGATAAGCAGTTCATCTTTCTAGTGTGCTGCTTAGTAGATATTTTATACAGGGGTACTGCATGTTTTAAATTTAAATGGTTGGTTAAATTTGTCTTTCATATTCCTAAGACTGTTGTTCAAAAGCAAAGCTATCCATCCCCTTCTTGCATTGATAAATGTCGCATCTTGGACTATATGCTGAATAACCAAGCAAGTAGTTAGAGTATATTTGATTGGCTTTACAAATACTACCTACAAAGAATAACATGTGTTTCTTTAGAGAAGAAAGTACTATTCAGTTATTTTCTCTCATTTAAAGTTTATTTTCACATATATATATATACTCAATGCCCACTACCTCTCACTGAATTATTAGCCCAGGTAATAGAATTATTATGCAAGTGTCTTATAGCAGATCTGTTTCCTTTTAGTTTTCTTTCTTTTACTATGCTTGTACAGTAAAGACTGGTGTATTGTTTGTGGAAAGTGAATTAGCTTAAACAGTACCTGAGGAAAAGGACATTTTGGACTGATTAATGACTAGCCAGAGTTGAGAACTTGAAATTAATCCAAGGGATTTGAATCCAGCTGGTCATTAACTCACAGAAAATGCCTGACTTAAAAGTCATTTTTGCCAACTGACAATGAAAGAACTAAGGCCGTGGGAGATGATATTCTGTATTTGAACATTATTGCATTTCTATGTGTTCAGGTATTTTGCACTACCTTAGTAGGCAAAATTACTATTTCAGCATTAACATACTTGTATGATTTTAACATTTTATGAACTACTAAATTTCCACATTAAACAATTACAGTGTGCAACAATCTATTTTTTTTTTTTTCACTTAAAGAAGCTCCTTACCTATTTGTAATATTTTAGTTAATGTAATAATGCAATTATTATACTGGACATTTGGAACAAAGCTTTCTATCAAGCGTAGGTACTGTTAATTGAAATTTGGTTTAGTAGATCTCGTTTAAGATCTTATTTTGAGATTTTAGGATTGCAATTTCAGAGGCAGTTTTGGTCTATCATAGAAGCTGTTACAGCTCTCTCTTTTGCAAATGAAGGTTGAGCTGGTAAATTATGTAGTTAAAATATGATCATCAGGCTAAGTTAGATGGATAGATGTTTGGGGTTGAATTTTTTTCTGTGTGTTTTGGCTGTTTGGTTATTGGTTCCCATGGATATGTCAAGAAAGGAGCTACATGTCTCAAGTTCTCGAAATAAAATCTCATCTGTAGATTCTTTTCAACTGTAAAGGTGAATCAGAAGCTGTGCAGGGTGAGTGAGATTAGTCAGTTGGTTCATCAGTATAAAAACAGTTTAAGAACATTTCAAATTGAGTGACCTTTTTCACTGATGCCCAGAATACTTGTTCTGACTGCATTGTATTTGATAGCACAGAAATAGGATTTGCCTTTTGTGTTTCTTCCCCTCTGCATAATTTCTGATGTTTTTCTTCAAGAATTATAAGAGAATATGAGGAAAAGTCTCATTAATTCCTGGCACTTTTTATAAAGTGATTTTTTTTTTTATTGTAGCTCTCCTTGCATAGCTGATAGAACTGAAGTGAAAAGAGATGTTGCAGCCAAGTTTTCATCTGCAGATAGCTTTTAACTCACAGAAAGCCATCGTCAGTAAAGTGATACTTCACTGCTTTTACCACAACCTGTATGGGACAAGAGTTGAAAGAGTTATTTTGTATTTTATGGTGATAAACTGGAAACCCTGATGTTGCCCATTTTTGACAGAGAGCAGCTTCAGAACTTAAATTTGTCTAGTGAACTCTCAATTTTAGCAGACAGGTCAAATTGTAAGTGGGACAATGAAACAAACAGCAGATCAAAAATATTATGCCTCATGTTTGTTTTGTAAAGGTTAGTAGTTATAATCTCCAGGACTACTAAATGTAGTAAGCCTGAAACACTTTTGTTTATCTAGCAACACTTCCTCTCTGAGAAGATGACAAACAGCAAATTTGAAATTCCTCAAGCTTAGCAGCAGTTGTATGCCCTGAAATCCTACTACAATTCTAACTAGTATGGAAGTGGTCTTAAATAGTACTTCTCCAGATAGGCAGTGATTTGAAATGTGCTCGTTGGCAGTATTCTGGATTTTTTTGGTTGGTTGCTTGGTTTTGTGTGGTTTTGGGGCGGGGGGTGGTGGTGGTAGTGATGGGGTTTGGCTTGCTTTGTGTTACTGCAAGCATATACTATTTCTTTAACTTCTGTTGTATTAGAACTGCAAGTCCCAGCAAGGTGGTTATTTTATCTAGTAATACTACAGTCCTGCTCTTGATGAGAATCACCATAGAAGGCAGCGGCATCTTAGGGGTATACTGTGATTGCTATCATACGGCATACAAGCCTAAATTGTTTTTCTCCCACAGTAGTAGGTTTCAGTGTGTTTGTTTTTACATACTTGATGCAATAAGTTTAAATACAGTAATTACTGTGTATTCAGAGCGTGCCTTAAAATGTGTTAGCACTTTGAATAACTTTTTCTGTCTTTATAGGTTTGGCTGATGGCAAGCACTGTACTTTTCCTCATCTGCCTGGTAAAAACTTCGTGTACAATGCAGCAGAAGACAGATTAGAGCTGTGTGTGGATGCTGCGGGGCACTTTCCTATTGGTCCTGACGTTGAAGAGTTGGTTAAAGAGGCCTTAAGTCAAGTGCGAGCAGAAGCCACCTCACGAAGCAGGGAAGCAAGTCCTTCGCATGGAATGCTGAAGCTGGGTAGCGGTGGAGTAGTGAAAAAGAAATCTGAACAACTCCATAACATAACTGCGTTTCAAGGAAAGGGCCATTCCCTAGGAACTGCATCTAGTAGTCAACAGCATGATCAAAGAGCCAGGGAAACACCACTTTTGAGAAAGCCTAGCACAGAAACGGACTTCAGTCCTTCTGCTAAAATTGAGCCTTCTGTATTCACAGCTGCTTCTGGTAACAGTGAGCTTATCCGAATTGCTCCGGGAGTTGTGACAATGAGAGACAGCAGGCAGCTTGACCCCACTTTGATTGAGGCACAGAGAAAAAAGTTGCAGGAAATGATCTCTTCTATTCAGGCTTCAATGGATAGACATTTGCGGGATCAGAATACAGAGCAGTCAGCGTCAGTTGATCTATCTCAAAGAAAAGTAGAGGCAGTGAGTTCAACTGCTAAAACTGGGAGCTTTCAGGCTGGCTTACCCGAACCATTTTCTGCACCAGGTGGTACTGAACACTTGAATACTGAATCAACTGATGGTAACATGGTGAATTCTGTGGGAACAACATTCCCTGCAAGGTCTAAAGCACAAAAGGGAAATTCTGTTGAGGAGCTTGAGGAGATGGATAGTCAAGATGCAGGAATCACTAATGCAACTGAGCCAATGGATCACTCTTGATAAGTTAAAATCTAATAAGGGTAGAAGAAATTACTGTTCAAATGTAATGTTTATTGGCTGGGCCACACAAAGTGATTAGTTATTAAATCTTGTATGTATGTCAAAGATTATATCATCTTATTCAGTGCATGATAAGCAAGTGTGTGATTGGCAATAGCTTTCAATATTACCATACTGCTGCCCAGGCTGGCTCTGTTACCTGTAAATTAGTTATTAGGAAATGCACTGAGATGAATATCTGCTGTAAATGTGGGTTCTTGAAAATTCTTTGTAATTTTTAATTCCTTAAAAGTCTTAAAATTTAAACCCATGCAAGGTTCTTACCACACTAGTTTAAGGTTACTGGAAAGGCTAGAACAGACAAAACTAGAAACATGACAAAGTTAATCCTGTCCCAGGTACTTAATTCCACTCAAAAATACACTATAAACATGAATTATACATAAATTTCAAAAAGCAACTGAAACTAAACTTCTGCTAAATTTGATAATGCAGCATATACAGTACTTTAATTACATTGGGCTGGCACTTCCTCCGATTTAAAAACTTTTTCATTCATACAGCTGTATACGCTTGTCAGAAATCTTGGAATAAGTGTAACTTTAGTAAACTCTCTAATTTCTGCATATCGTCAGTTTAAGCAAGTTAGAAAAAAGGCTACGTAGTGTATGATGAAGATAAAGTGAATGTGGTGTGGTTATGCATGGCTGTCTGAGCCAACACAACCATTTTGGTGCTCTGTTAGTAAGTGATAGCATGTTTTTATTTCCTCCCAAATACCGAGCTGGTCAGAGGTTGTGCAACTTTTAATACAACTACAGGAGAGAAGGAGTTGGCAATTGCAAGAAACAACAAATGTTCAATGGCGAATCCATTTCTTTTTTAAAAGATGTTGATTACTAGCATTGGTTAGTAATGGCAAAAATTAAATAACAGCTGTCCTCTTCAGAGCAAATTAACAATTTATTGGAAGGAAATGACTCTCTAACATACATTACCCTAAAGTGTTCAGTGATAATTGAGCTTTTGAAAACTCACTGTTTACTCCATGGAAACAAGGAATACATGCTGTTTCAGTGTCTATAAAGCCTGCCCACCTCTATTAGCCTCACTTCAGTGTGTGATGCAGATTTCGCTGCGTCAGTGATAATATAGCTGGTATCCACTTAAGTAGCATGTTCATCAGACCTGCAGTGCTAGTTCTTGAGAAGCAGCCCTTGTGCTTGCTGCCTAAGGATGGAATGTGTATCTGATACTGCACTTTGCTTCCTATCTCCATAGTCATATTTAAGTGCACTATTGTTGCTTCCTCTAATGGTAAAATAACATTGAATGGATGAAAGATGTTCATACAGCTTCAAAGGAATTAAGAGCATTTAAATATTGAAGTCTGTGTTTGTGCACATGTGGGTTTTTACCAGTTCACAAATGTTGTTTGTATTGTATATGTTTGTATTCGGAAAAGTCTCCTCACTTTTTACATTTCTAATCACTTAAACAGTTCTAAGCATTAGTATGATAAAAAGTCCCAGGAGGGAGGATTTATTTTTGTATGTAAAAATTAACTGAAGCAAGTCACTTAAAGAATAGCCCCTGTTTTGTCAAAGCAAATTAAAATGCCTCTGTTGGTTAACTTTTTATGTAGAGGGAATAAATATTTTATGATTTAGTACACTACTTCTAGGTAAAAAAATAAGAATCGCCTTTTCACAAATAAATGAAAAATTTTAAGATCTTAAGGTGCTAACCTGTAAGTTAGCAATTTGGAAGCTTGGAATGTATGAAGTAATTTGGCTCACCAGAACAGCCCTTGCTGATGCACTGATTAACTGGCAGGGCTTATTCAATGAGAAACAGGATGCACATGCAGCAGCTGGAAGCCTGCCAGGACTTCTGAAAACATTTAGTCTCCCATGAATCAGTCTAGCTGTCTGAAGGCTACTTCTATATAGAAAATGTTGCGTAGAGGCTTGTGCTTTGTCACAGTGTGATGTTTAGGAGAGTATAGCAGTGGCGTGTTCCTGGGAAGGAGTTTAAGTCAGGAGAGGCTGAGGAATCTCCTGGATTTCTTCCATTTTAGACAAGGTAACTATCGCTTAGAGATTTTTAACATTTTCTTTAGAAAAAAGAAGTCTTCCTCAGCTGAAAAGAAAACACAGGCAGTGTATATAAGAGAATTCTAAGTTTGAAATAAATTGAAATATTTATTGCACATCATCCTTATTTCAAGGGAAGTTGCTTACTTCTTTCATGCCTTTCTGGTAAGACTACAGAAGTTTGTGTGCCTTTTACTGTTTAAAGAGGAAGGCTCGGTTTAATTTTGACACACTTCCCATTTCAGCAGTAATTTGACATTTTCCTTCTTACCTAAATAGAAATAGACACAGATAGTAGCTCTGTTTGATTCACCCTTAGGGTCATCTCGGGTCCACTCAAGTCATGTAGATCAGAACTCTCCAGTTCCTACAACAAAATGGTCTCAAAAAGGAATGGTAAGGTGGTGTCAAAATCGCAAGATCCGCTGACGTGAATTCCTCTGGTGTAAAGCAGGATTGTGCATATTTCTTTGCGGTGTTCTTATTTCACGTAGCTTTCTCATGCATTTAAATATCAGTGTTTTTGAGAAAGACGGCTTTTGATACTCTCAAGTGAAGCTAAACTTCATCTACATGCCGGTGAGATGTGTAACTGTACAGGAGAAGTGAAATAAAGAACACTGAAGTGTAAGTTTTGAAGAGACGTTTCATTTGATTGCTAGCAGTGGGTGCAAACGTAAGTTGAGGCAAATCTGTATGCCTGTCTTAGGAGCACCAGTGTGCTTGTTGGATCTGCCTGTTCCAGTCAGGCAGATGGTGGCGGGGCACAAGGGCAGGGAAGATGTTGAGTCATTGTGGGTGCGAAGCCCTGTCAGTAGGACTTCTCAAATGGCGTGAAGAGTGTCCCTTTCTCAACAAACCCCCAACTTCTTGCTATTGAATTGCCTCTGGACTTAGGCCGTGGTTCTAAATTATTTTTCAGTACCTGCCTTGATTACTTTCTTGCCTAGGGGCCAGCCACCTTCTACAGAGTGTCTCATGACAAACAAGACTTAAAAGTATTTGGAAATCCTAAACTTTACTATGGCTTAGTATGTATAGGCTAAATGAGAGATGATTAAAAAAAAGAGAATTAACTAGATTGCTGATGAGCTTATGGGAAACCTCAAGAGAACAGATCAGTTTTCCAGGCAAATGCAAGATTTTTACTACTTCACGTGGCTGGCTGCTTAGAAAGGTTGACTTTTTGATATTGCTGTTTCTCTGTGAATTGTTTGCATTTCAGTGAGGGAAAATAAATAACAGCTTTTCAAATGAAATCATATAAATATATTTGGGATATCTTCACTGTTACAGTCACAAAACAGCAATGTATACTGTTGGTTTTGTGAATCCCATACAGTTTTAGTCTTCTGATAGACAGAAAATGGGAGCTAGACGCTGGCACCGACAGAACGCTCTAGCAGCGCCACAGAGGCACGGTGCCACAAGGCTGTATGCTAACAACCCTCTACAGCAGGCATACTTTCAAGACCAAAATGCTTAATTTACAGTCTTTCAAAAAGTAGAATCTGTTGTCGCCGTCACAAGGTTAGCAGAGTCGCATGCTACTTTTTCAATGCGCTGAAAATGCCAGGTAATAAGAGTCATAGTATGCTTACAATTGGGAGAGCGATGCTTGATCTGAAATGTATGAAAAATGAATGATTTAAGAAGATGCCACTGTTATCTCTACATTTGTTTGGCTCCCATTTTCAAATAGCAGAATCTACACGCTTTTGTAAAATAATAATAATAATATGAAGTTGATCCTTCTGTTAAAAAAAAAAAAAAACACAACAGTAAGTGGTTTCTTTTTTTTTTGCTTGTGGCTATCAGTTTAGCTTCTTAAAATTGAAGAAGTTGCTTAAGATCTTTAGAATGCAGGATTCCCTCTGAGCCCTTATGCCTGCGGTTGAGCAATAAAAGGTTGAAACAAGAGTGGTATTTTCAGAATTATTTTACGTTTAATGAGGATTATTGCCAAGAAAGGAAAGAGTGCACTTTTAGGAGGGAATGCTATTTAAAATGTATAAATAAGAATTAAAATAGTGTATATATTTAGAAAACAAATCTTTTTAAACAGTAAGTGCTTTACATGTTGAATTAAAAATAAATTAGCATAGAAACTATACCATCTTCACAGTACTGGCTGTTACCCAGCACAGTTTGGTTTGTTTTATTTGTGATTGCTGTACTAATTATATTTGATTTTTTTATCTGTAATGTAACAATAGTGTATTATAACAGTATATAGTGTACTATACTACACTTCACTGTACAGTATTTGGAATTTTCTTTGATTGCTATATTAAAACTATAAGTTAAAACATCTGCTTTGGTTTTGTAAGGTGCAACTTTTATCTAGCCTTTCACACATTAGCCTGTTTAATTAACACTGATTTGGCTACAAAATGAATGAGTTGTAATTATATTAACTTCTGCATTCTACATATAAATTGCATTATACTCGCATACATGAATGCTAGTACAGAAGTTGAAAAACCGGTACGAATCTTAGAAAAGTAAACTCTGATATCATCCATTTTGCTTTAGTTATGTTTTTGTTTAGAAGAAACTTTTTTGAAAGAAAAACTCTTTATGGAAAAGTTTTTTTTGACCTCATACCTGTTTTGAATATTTCATTAAACACATAGGACCTTTGAATTTGAGAGATTTTTTAAAAGAGGTTTTTATATATTTGAGACCAAAATCTGAGATCTGGATCTTTTTTCAAAGTTGTCACCAAGAAGAAGCTGTAGAAAAATGCTGACCAAGTCATACATGACATTTAAGATATCTTGCAATCTGTGGCTTGAAACACTGGTGAAAATGTATTTCAAAGCAAAATTTTAATGCATGCATGTAATATGCAAGAATGAATAGTATAATTTGGAAGAACTAGGCTTTCGAAAATTTGGCAATACTCAAAGATGAATTTAAGTAGTTGTCAATGTTATCTCTGTGCTTTTTTCACCAGCTACATGTGGTACTTGGTTTCAAAAATTGGCTGTAATCATAACTTTTGAGCCTAAAAAGAAGTCATAAAACCCATCTGCAAAACTCTGTGTTACTTCTTCCTGTATTTATTGAAAGGCTTTAAATCAAAGTGTGCTAGCATTAAAGCATTCTTTAAAATGATGGGTGTAAATATACGGAGTTAATTTTGATTGCGTGTCATATCATGAAGAATTGAAAATTATCCTTCGGAAGATTTGTATTTCAAAGGCTTAAATGCTTAATGCTAAGCTAGAAATTTACTCACCTTTATTAATGCAGTGTTTGTAATCTGAGCCAAAACCAGCACTGGACGTATGAAGCAACCAAGTTACGAGTGCTTTCAAAGTGTTTTCATTTTTCTTCTGCTATTAGTTGTACAGCCTTAATATCTGCTTATTTTTTTTATTTTAGATGGGAGTTGTTGGGTTTGGGTTTTTTTTTTCCTTAGTTATGTTCATAGCAAAACCGTTCTAACATCCCTGCAAAACCCCACCTTCCTGCCAGAACAAGACCCCTCACAGCATAATTTTCTCCCTAGGATCAGGGTGAGAGTGAACCTTGGATGTTCATCAGCATGTGTAGTGAGTTGTGGAAGGTGCTTTTGGTATTATGAAGAGTCGATTTGAACACGTATATTGACTGAAAAGTGAATGGAAACTGTGTCGCTTTACTTACTGTTGAGTGGAGTTTACTGAGACTTTGATTTATGTTGGCTTCCACTGATTCGTGATGTTTTGAATATTTACTTCTTAATGATAGGTAGGAAAAGTAGTAGTGTTTGGATCCATAGTAGACTTGATGGCCGAGCTAACGTTACGGAAACCTGGTTGCCACAGCTGATTTGAAATGGGTTATTCTGATTTGAATTACCTAAATTGATGTACGCTGGGTGATTCTGAACATTTATTAAAACCATCAAAGGCATTAGGCTTTAGTGTAAGCATGACCTCTGTTGCAGTAACTCGCAGACACTTTAAGAGGCTTCAGAAAAGACTATTATTCTCTGTTCTGTTAATGAAAGGCATTGATTTGATGATTAAGAGATAGCTGCACAGACTTGTATCTGGACTTCATCCACCTCTGTTTTTTTAAATGACTACCTAATTTTGTTTTCTGCTGGAAATAATACTTCTAGTGGCTTGTCTTGCTGGTAGCAAATCTAATTTCACTTCTAAAGTGATCCTGCAGATCTGGACTGGGTCTGTGCTGTTTGGAAACTTGTATTCAATAAGTAAAAAATTAAAAGAAAGACAGCAGGTGGAAGGAAGTTACCAGAAATTAGAAGAAGGTTTAGAAGGTGCTATGGTTCTTATTAGCCAATAGTCTGTGGAGCCTGGCTGCGTGACATGCACCGTCATTTCTTATAAACCTTTAAGGCACGGTTCAAGCAACTTCTTTCAGAATAAGAAAACTTGATTTTATAGGCTATTTTGTCAACTCAGTAGATAAGATTTTCTTTAAAATGAAGCTTCTTTCAGATTGTCACATTGTTGTATAAATGTAGAGAGATACTTGCCAGACGCTACCCCCTAATCCTAACCTCTGTTGTCTTTCCCACTTGCATTTGTGCAGACTCTGCAAATCCTAAAGAGGTCTCTTCTGATCTTGGGCGCTTTCCTCTCTGCTTTTCATCTGCCATTTGGACTTGCATACTGAATCATTTTTACCATGGATGTTTTTGTAAGCTTATTGTCCTCTCTTTATACTGCTGCTCTTACAGCCGATAAGAGCAATAGATAAATGATACAATTTCACACAAATTAGACTGATTGATAGAAATTAAAACCTTGTTTGACTTCCTCTGAGATCCATATGTATGGGACGGAAAGGAATGAAGGGAGATTCCTAAGAGAGCAGGGGACTTGTGGGCATATTCAGGAGAGGGAAGAAGATACGTAAGGATTTATCAATGATTCTAAAAATCACCTAGTCGTTCTGTAGGGCAACCATGTTTCATGTGGTTCCACCTCATCAGAGCTTTAGAAGCTGCAGTGGCTCACTCTAAATCTGGGATTTCCCTGAGATCCACCTTTCTGTTCTCCTAGGAGCAAAAGCTGCCAAATACGTTCTTTTCCACCTAGTGGGAGAGAAGGGGTGAGACCTCACCAGTTGTTGTCACATGAGGGCGTAGGGTTTGTGGCAGCAAGAAAAAAGGCAAAACACACAGAAAAGGCAAGGGCCTAACTTAAAATTGTGGGGAATGAAATAATTCCTATTCCTATTCCTATTCGTGCAAGAATACTAGTTTTTCCCCCCACTATGTCTTTCTTAAAATAAGGCCCTTCTTGGCTTCTGAAGACAGATGCTGGAAATAGCAATTATTTTTGCAGACAGCAGGAGGGATGCAGGAAATAAGGGTCAAGAATACCTGCTTCCTTTTGCTTTCAAAATAAGAAAATTCAAGGCATGGTACAGTGGAAGAAACTAAATACCAGGATTTATTTCTTTGCTCCCTCTGTTTCTCCTAACCTTAACTTCTTCTTTACTCTGCCATATTCACTAACATATTTTTTTGTTTTCTTCCCTGCATTTGAAGTCAGCTGAGCTAGCCCATTCCCTTCTTAGTTTGGAAACTTTGAACTATCTCAGGTCTCTAGTAAGCCAGCAGCCCAAAAATCCCCAGTTATCTATTGTCTGCTCTGAAAGTCATCCTTTTTTATTTAACGGTTTGGATCTTTCCAACTCTGACCCTGAGGTTCTACATTTGAAACTCTCGTAAACTCGCATCCTGGCACAAACTCAGAAAATACATTTGCGATAACTTAAGGACCTTTCATGGGCACTCATTGCTGACTGCAGAAGCGGAGCCAGGATGGAGGTGTGCAGTCTTTCTCAGCTTGTAGGCGCTCTCCGCTCTCTCTTCTCTCCTGCGGGAATTCTGCAGGGCATGGGGGCAATGCTGCCTTGAAAAAAAGAGGTAAACTGCAGTTGTGCAAGCAGCAGGGGCCAGCATCTCTGGGATTGCCGGTTGTGATACTGGAAGATTTGTCTCCGTGACTCCTGCTGTTGTAATCAGTGTTAGGAGTGGGAAGGAGAGTCTTGTTGCTTGGTTGGAAAGTAGGGGATCAGAACACTATTCTTTTTATAAAGTGGTTTTTATTTTGGGGGTAGAAAGTCAAGCCAGTGCTTTCCATTTATCACCAGGATACTATCGAACTTAGGCTGCTTGGATCTATCTCAGGCTGCTGCTGGGACACCGTTACTGCTGCCTGACTGCTGTTTACCCACCTGACCCTTTGGTTGGCTCAGCCTGGCTCCGACTGCTTTGCTCTGTAAACTCCCTTGCATTAGTAGTAATTTTTTACTCCTGGGGTTGACAAAACCTAAAGATTAACTTGACTTCTCTTGCATTTGTAGTGATGACTTTCTAGGGCATAATTCCAAAACAGCATGGGAAAATGTGTACTGCTAATACCTGATTAACAGGTGACTTCTAAATGATCTCTTCGGTCTCCAAAGTTGTATGTATGTTTGTGAAAGGAGTAAAACCTTTTTTTAAAACATTTGCGTGCCTGATCAGAACTAGTAAAATGACTCCTCTGTGATTTCCAAAATAAAAAAGTGGCATTTGAGAAATTAGTAAGGCTTGTTAATTGAGATTTATATTATAACCTAATCTTGCAGAGGTATCATTATTTATTGGGAGAGTTGATAGTGAGATCATAGGTAATGTCTGAGTGTAAATTTGGGAATGTTTTTTCCCCCCGTTTGTTTGATTTGAGGCTGTTCCACTTTTAACCCCTAAAAAGTAATGTTTGCCTATATAGTACCTCATATAAATTAATACCCATGCCATTGAAATCACAGGTGAAGTGGCTGCCAACCAGAAATTTGTCTCTTCAAAGGAGTACTATCAGTGTAGCTGCCGCTGTACTTGCATAAGCAGATGAGGTGAGGCTTCGGACTCGGTTCCTAAGTGACAGCATCCATCAGAGCTGTGCACTGACACCATTTCCTCACACTGTGCAAGAGGCAGTGTGAGCTCAGCGTGACCTCGGTTTCTTCTCAAGCCAGTGACAGCTGAGGATTGCCAGAAGCAGGGATGCAGAGCAGCTCATGAGACCTGAAATATAACCTCATCCCTGAGAACTGCAATTATTCCACAGTAAGTAACTTGTTCTTCGTGTACGTGCCTGAGTGGATCCTAGTGTAGGTCCCTGGCAGGGCTATATCCCTGGAGCTGCTTTATTGATCTCCCGAACCTGGGAACTGCGGTGGTTGTTTTCAGTCCAAGGCTTGACCCAAAGGCCACCTCAGAATTCTTTGAGTAGTCATACAGCCTCCTTGAGAAGCTGATATAGGCTGCTTTGGGAATGTGCCAGAGGGTGTTTTTTGTGCACAATTGTCGTAGAGGTTAATGCACTAGTATAAATTCTAGGCCCATTCAGATATATTCAATTATTTTGATATTTTTGTAATACGGTAGCCTTTAAGCCTTACATTTCCACCCTCCCTACACTAGCATGAATAACGTAGACCTGTCAATATAGTAAAGCAAAATTCATGAAATCACAAAGTACATACAATTCTTCTGTGTCATGGTTAACAGAACACAGGCTAACTGAGTTAGGCAGAGGTAATAGCCCTTTTTCCCCTCTCTGAAAGGGTGTATGAATAGATTGAGCCAAAGTGCACAGAGCTTGCTAACTCTTCTGGGTGATGTGGTTGATCCTGTAAGACTTAGCATCTCGGAAAAATGTTGTAAGGAGCATTTAGAGAGAATTCCAGCAAAAGCAGATAATTTTCAACAGCCATGAATAGAATATTGCCCTTCAGAAACTTTGATACTAAGAAGTTTAAAAAAAGAAAAAAAAAAAAAAGACTAAGTATGACTCTGAAGGCACACAGCAAGTTGAAATTGCTCTGAACTGCATCTTCACTGAACTGACTGTGACATGACTCAAGCACGAATGACAAGCTGGGATCTTCAGTACTGAGACACGGAGCAGATGCAGATAATAATGTGCTGTCCATATGGAGAACTATTTTAATTCAGAAGAGTATCTGGTGAGTATCCTCGTGCTCTTCATCAGGAATTTCTCCAAACACGGGGAGGAAGCTCAGCCCCCACAGGGCTGATGCAAGCAAGATCACCTTGGGCGCTGAATGGGTGGTGCTGTGACACTGAATCTAGACCAAGTCAAGTAGCTGGGCTGAAGACTTGATGGATGCATGTGGTTTTGATTGACATATTTGGTGTTTCTGCCAGTGTAGAGCTCTGGATTACAGTCACTAGAGGAACTGGTGATAAGGTATTGAAGACTACTAAAAGGGAACTATCTGGTAAAAAAACTCTAAGCTCATCTACACTGAGCTTGGTCTTTATTTTAGCAATCATCACGTGTTTCTTTTACTTTATAGACCTTAGATCTATGAGGCTGGCAGCAATTGCTTTTGAGTTGGGAAGCTGTTTGCTGAGGAAATAAGCCACTTGTTTTCCACAATTCAAAAAACTAATTCCTGATTTTACCTTGTAGGAATTTTGCTAGATTCAAAGGTTGAAGCTCTCGTAGCAAGAAGTCAGTTGCGTGCCTTGTTGATTGCCTGTGCTGAGAATCATCTTCACAAAGACTCTGGGTTCCTCCGTTGTAAGGCTTCCAAACAACCTATAGGGAGATAATTTAGGGTAGACTGATTATTCTTAACTTCATGTCAGTGGTGTTAAGTCCTGTGCCTTCTGGGGAATACCCTTGTACGGCTGAGTTGTCCAGAAAGATGTCGAACTGGCTGCCTGAATTCACAATGAGATTCTGATGAGCATAGCAGCAAAGAATTACAAACTTCTGCACATGACTTCAGAGTTTTTCCATCATTTCAGCTCTGTGACAATATGAAATGGGATCATGACTGTTATTTTTTTTATTCATTAAAGGCTTTGCCAGGGAAGAGACGGAACTCTTACAGAATTGGAGCAGTAACAATTGAGCCTGGTAATACACATATGGACTTAACACATGGCCTAATAGTGTGGTACCTTCATACCACTGCAGCTGGGTGAAATTTTTTGAAGCATCCATGTTGCACAGAAAGGGACCTATTTCCCAGCAGGAACAGTCTCGCTGACCTGCTGTTGGTTAGGGTCATGATGAATGTCTAACAGGATTTTTTTCACTGTGGATCAGTAGGAAGAATTAGCAAGATTAGCAAGAAGGAATAAATAACGGGGAAAATTACAGGATCATCACTGTCTTTTCCAGGGTACTTCACCTATCAAATCATCTGGGTAAGAGTGTGGGTGAGTGTCCTGCCTTTGGAAGTGGGATGCCCACTCCTGTTAGCACTCGAGGAACACTACAAAATCCAAGCAGGATTCAAATGCCAGCAGGTGGTTCTAGTGATGTTTGGTTTTGATTTGTCAGGAGACCCAACTAAGCAGTCCTAAGGCAACGGGGAAGTGGCAAAGTGCCACTGGAAGTACGCCCGCTGTGACCCAAGGTCCATGAGCTTGAAGCGGTAGTGGCATTTGCCTCATCCTGCCACCCTGAACCTGCAGCAGTGTCTTTGCACCCAGTCATGTTCTTCAGGTCTAGGCTGGAACCAAGCTCTCCTTTGTCACAAGGGAGTCTCGGGAAGGACAAGCAAAGGCAGAAAGCAGGTCTTGCATAATGGGACTCAGGTATTGCAGGCTGGTGAGTGTCCTACCAGAAGTCTGTTGAGACTGAGCCTGATGGCTTGTGGGCCATGACAGCCCTGATGGGACATGATGGGACAGTCCCTGAAAATGGTGGCATTTGGGGGAGACGTTCCATAGCCCGCTACAGAGACAGACTGCCAGTTTGCGCCTTCTTTCTTAGGGATGCTCTTAAATGAACGGTTAGAAAAAAGAACTTATTGTAGGGTCTCTGAAGACAGAAGTAGCAAGACCTCTGGCTTGGTTTTGTGAAGCTGCTAGAAGCTGAGAAGAGATGGAGGAGGGGATGCATCTCCATCTTTTTTT
The DNA here is from genome assembly GCF_965183815.1 of Platalea leucorodia. NCBI lineage: Eukaryota > Metazoa > Chordata > Aves > Pelecaniformes > Threskiornithidae > Platalea > Platalea leucorodia. The sequence goes on from NC_138823.1 coordinate 38,442,866, forward strand.
TTTTTTTTTTTTGCCATGTAGGAGCACAAGAAACTCAGAACATTAGACCTTGTCACACGGGACAGTAATACTTACAGGATTAAAAAACAAAAAGAAGTGAGGTGTGTATGTGCTTACCGATGTAATCCATGCTTACTGGATGTCATAGCAAACTGCATCTTTAGATTATTATTTTTTTTAACAACAGGACCATCACTACTTATTAATTTAGTAGCTCGACTCAGATAATGCTTTCAGGATCTATTTTCTATAAATTAAGAACATGTATATTACTATGGGAATATACAAGAAGGTACTTATTTGAACAGCACTCTTTATTTCAGGCTCCTTTCACTTTGAATTAAATATAAATGAATGCTAAAAGATGATATTTCATACCATACGAGGCTGACGACAGAAATCCTGTCTCAGGGTGGTTTTTATTCCACATACTTTTTGATTACAGCTTTTGTAGTTCAAAGACTCCTGTCAGAGCTTTGATGTGGGGAAGCCTGCTGGGTTGTCATCTCTGGATACTAAAAGTGAATCACAGCGAATGCAGGTTGGCGCTGAACACCTATTAGTAAGCAGCAGGCGAAGACTACTTGTAAACAAAGAAATAAAAAATTCAGCAATTTTTTTTTTTTTCCCTGTGAAAGACGCAACGATACGAGTTCACCCTTGTCGTGGCAGGTTTGTAATGCAGGTAAGTCGGGTTTTTTGTCGTTTGTTTCCCCCCCCCCCCGCCCCCTGTGCCGTAGGGGCTGTGGCGGGGCCTGAGGTTCCCGCCTGCCCGCGCAGAGGGCGCTGCGAGCCAAGGTTTCCCGCTCGCCCTGCCGGGGGGAGGCGGCCTGCGCAGGTACCGGCCGCTCCAAACGTAGCTCTGTGCACCGAGGCGCAAACCCCGTACCTGCCAGGCTGCCGTGATGCAACTCCCTTCCAGCTTAAGACTTTCGTGTAGGGGAATACCTAGAGGACGTGTAGGTTATGCTCGAGAGCAGCTTGTACTTCGTGGCGGTGATGGCTTCAGGGGGTCGTTTCCTCCGTGGTGGAGGTTCACAGTTTTTCCCGAAGTAAACCGTTTAAAAAATGTATTTTGAATAAGAAACCATATGCTGTTTTGAGTATTTGTTTTGGCCGTTAAAGTAAAAATCACATTAAAATTAATAAAGGAAAAAGCTGATGGTTGGGCCCTGCGATAGACTGGAGCACCCGAGAACTGAGCAAACGCTGTGGGTGAGTATCTTTAAAGGCTGGCCCCGGGGGGGGCCTTCCTCAGGGCTGTGGGGGCATCCCTGCCCTTTTTTTTTTTTGGCTCTGTAACTGCCAGGCCACGTCTTCACGGCAACTTTCCTCCTAAGAGCTCTGCAGAGGTGATGCGTCTGTGAGCGCAGCCACAAGAGGATGTGGTGCGGTGTTTGGGCTGCCTTTTTTTTTTTTTTTAAATATAACAGTGCAGCGGCTAGAGCAGGCGCCCCGTAAGCGGGATGGCAGGGTGCGATGAGACCCACGCTTCTCGAGCAGGCGTGTCACCGCAGGGCAGCGGTGTTTCGGAGGAGGAAGGAAAGGGCGGGAAGAGGGAAGGGCTGTCTTCGCACCCCCTGCGGCAGCGTGAGGGGCTGAGGGCGCCGTCCTCGCCCCCTGCGCTAACCGGCCCGCCGGCAGCGGGGAGGAGGCCCTGGGTGCGGGAGCCCTCCGCCGGGCGCCCGCCCCGTCAGGCTCCGGTCCGCCCGCGAGTTCAGAGCTCGGCCTGGAGCCGGTCCTCACGCCGCGGCGGTTGGCGCCGTGAGGCGCGGGCAGGCTGTGTGCCGCGGAACGGCAGCGGCGCCCAGCTCCCTTCGATAGCTCAGCTGGTAGAGCGGAGGACTGTAGAGGCGCGGCCCGCGGGAATCCTTAGGTCGCTGGTTCGATTCCGGCTCGAAGGAGCGGCTTGGTTTTGCGCCGCCGCGCGGGGCGGCCGCCGGCTCTTTTGGTTGGTTTTTTCTTCCCCCCCCCGTCAGGAGCGGAGTTTTTGCCGCTGGCGGCGCGCGGGTGCTCGCGGCGGGGCGTTACGGGGCGGGGGGTGGCGCAGAGCCGGGGCGTCCCCGCCCGCCGGGGAGACTCGCGCCCCCGTCGTGCCTCGCCCCGCCGCCCCTCCCCCTCCCCGCCCGCGGCGGGCGCGAGGCCCCGCCCCCCGCCCGGGTCGCGTGCGGCGGCGGCGGCCAATGGGGCGGCAGTCCGCCTGCGCAGATTCAAACGGTGGCTCTGGAAGGAGGCTGGGCGCGAGATTCGGCGGCACCGACCGAGCCCGCCGCGAGCGCGGCGGCGGTGGCGGCGCAGCCCGGGCGGCGGGGGCCGGGGGCCGGCCGGCAGCGGGGGACGGGCGGGGCGGGGCAGGGCAGCAGCCCGGGGCGGGAAGGCGCCGCCGGAGCCCGCAGAAGCTCTGACAGGAGGCGGGGGAGGCGCAGCCGGGCGAGAGAGGGGCCGCTGCGCGCTCCGTCCTTGCGGGCAGGGGCCGGGCCGAGCCATGCCTGACGCGGCGGGTGCCGGGCCGGGCCGGGGCTGAGGGCGGCCGCCGGGGCGCTGTGGATACCGCGAAGCTCCGCGGGGAGGAGGGGGCCGTCGAAGGAGCCCTGCCCGCCTGCAGCCTTCCTGAGCCGCCAGTGCCCCTCTCCGTCCCCCGCCCGCCCTGCCGCGCCGCCCGGCTGTGAGAGAAGGAGCCCGGGCGGGGGCTCGGGGGCTCCGCGCTGCGCCCCGCTGCCGTGGCGGCCCCCCCTATGCTGCGCCCCGAGGATGGCGAAGAGACCGCGCAGGTGAGTGTGGCTGCGGGCCCGGCCCGGGGGTCTCTGCGCCGTCTGCCCCCCGCCCCCTCCCGGGCCGCCGCTGCCTTCCAGGCCGCCGCCCAGGTACCCCCCCGCGCCCCGGGATCCCTGCCAGGTGCCGCCGCCGTCCCGCCCCGCCCCGTCCCTGCCGCCCCTCACCCCCCCGCCGAGCCCTGCTGGCGCTGCCCTCGGCCTCCTTCCACCTCCCCGGCCTCGGGTGTCACTGCCCGCCTCCCTCCCTCCGCCCTCTGATTCCTCCCTCGCCCGGCACCCGCGCAGGTATCTGTCTTCCCTCCGGCTTACGAGCACCAGCTCTCGGGTATAAATCTCGCCTCTCGCTTAGAGGCTGCTCTCACTTCTCTGCTCTCGCTCAGACCATCTTTGTTGTGGCTTACCTAGGCAACTCCTTAGCTTTGCTTTTCTGTGGTCACTCAGCCTGTCAGTAACGACTACGTTGTCTCCGCAGTAGCTTTTCCTGCTGGTTACTTTCCTTCTGCTGGAGTGATACTTCTTGCTTTTCTCCTCCCGAGTGGCTTTGGCACAGCCTTGATGTAAGGTTTGGGGCTGTTCAGTTAAAGTTAGTGTTCAGGCCTGCTGATTCTTCCAATATCTTGAATGCACCTACTTTCTCTGATTTGGCATGTTCTGTGGCCGAGGATGTCATAATCTAGCCTGAAATCTTCCTGAGAGAGAATGCTTTCCTCAAGAGCTTCAGCAGCAGCCCCAGATGGTTTTGATACATCTTTTGTTTTATTGATATGAAAATGGGTGTGTCTTTGCTTTGTATTCAGAAGGTGGGTCTTGGAGAACTGTTTTATTGCCATAATTATTCTTGTCCTAAATAGAAAATCAGTTTCTGAAAAGTGATAAAGAAATGTAAACGAAGGATTAGGCTTGAGAAGGGAAAGGATGCTCACTGACTAATACTAACGTGTGAGTTACCGATGGCATCAGGGGTTTACCCAGGCTGCATACTTCTCATGGAACTGGGGGTGGCTTCACAGTTACAGAGGTTAGAACTGCTTCTGCATTTTCCTTTGACGTGAAAAGAGTTCGTAAGTTAATCTCTTTCTGCAGTACTGCAACTAAAGCAAGAATGCAGTTCTTTGGGGTTCTAGTTGTGTAAGGAACAAAGATTCATTAAGGGGCTTTGCTTGCAGAGGCTGACTGCTGGAGCTGTCTGTACTTAGCTATCTGCAAGAATCAGCTCAGAGAGAGAATGTTTCTTGTTACTCTGAATCTGCATTTTGTAGTTTAAGAGACATTCATCTCTTTCATCTTTGCAAAGCTTTAGCTTGTGTTATCTCTCATGGCTATGGAGTGCTTTGATGTCATCATTGAAAATACAGCTGGTTGTGGATAGCAAAGGAACGTTTGGTTAGAGATCAGTAGCCCTAGAAGAATACTCTGTCAGTGTGTGGTGATATCTCCAAAACTAAATCATTCTACTTATGAGTTTACGTAAAGGTGACTTCAAGATTGTTAATCAGGATGTGGAGTAAGGAGAAAGTATAATTGTTTTGCAGCAAATGGAATCAAGTTTAATTTTGTTAAACTGCTCTTGGTTTTTGCATTTGGAAACTTAATTTTTTCCTTTAATGGTTCTCAACTCAATTGCAAAGACAGCTAGCACAGAACTCATGAAATACTTTATTGTTCCAGATTTCTTATTTTTTGAAATTTGGTGGCCATGTTCCACTTCCGTGCAGTATTGTGGCACAGTTTCATAACTGCAAAAGAATTGCCAAATGAACACGTCAAACATAACAACCCCACGTGTTTGAAAATATTTTCTTTTTAATCGAAAGCTTAAGTTAGTAGTCCCAGCCATTCATGTATATTTAGTTTATAATCTACTGGTGCACTAGTCTCAGCAAGACCAAAGACAAAACAGTTATTCATGTGGAATCAAGGTGCAAGAGAGCTTAGTGCCCGCTCGGCTGGCCTCTGCGCCCGTAAGCGCACGGAGGTGGCCATCGGCCGTGCTGGTTTGCCTGTGGGACACGCATGCCGCTGGAGACCTCCAGGTGCAGGGTTCTTAACTGCCACTGCTGGCGGGGACCCCACGTTGTTACTGGCTGTCTTGTCAGCGTCACTGCCGTGTATGTGGAGCCCTTCTCTTTTTTAAAATCCCCACAACTTTTCACATAACTGAAGACTCTGTTCTTGAACTCATTTGCTGTGCAGTGGGTAAGGAGATCGTGTTGACAAACAGCTTAACCACAAGGTCAAATTTTAGTTATAAGTGAATTGTACAGCTTGCTTGATATGAAATAGGATTATAATACCAAAATATGCTCCTGAATTTTGTCGAGAACCTGTGGAAGTACTGTGAAGAACTTGCCGTTGACCTTTTGGCAAGCTTACTGCTTTGTATTTCACTGGCCGCACACAGTTTTAATACGTTTACGTGTTACTAACTATTTCTACTGCATCATGAAGCTAAGTAGGGCAAATCCAGATGAGGTGGAGGATGTAGAAGCAATGTTAAATACACTGGGTCTGCAAGACCTGGATGCATACTATCTTGTAGTAATGCTTTCAAGTAAGTAGTGCTCTTTTTGAATGACCATATATTCATGTTAGCCGCAGAGAACATACTTTGTGGGAAATAACAAATATGCATAGATGGTTGATCAGCATGCTGTGTGGGTGAATTGCATGTTCTGGAAAATAATGTAGAGATCTGCCATCTAATCAGTTCTTAGGACGCCAGCACAGGTTAATTCCATTACTGGGAAAGGATATTTTTTTTTTTTTTTTTTAACCTTTGGTTGACAAATGGAAGTAATTTTCAAGGCTGAGCAGAACTAATAAATTTAGTTTTGAACATGAATCTATGGTATTTGTATCGTGCTTTATACTGATAATAAAATGGAGAAAAATTAAGATTGCCGTATGAAACTGCTTTTAATTAAAGCTGTGTATTTGGATGGGAGTCCCTGCTTTGTGTCTTTGCTATAACTAATGCAGAGGAACTGCTCATCTTGTTAGGCCTAGGTTTCCACATGTGTTTGAATTTATGCTGTCTAACATGAGTCACTGACATACAAGTCTAAGTGGTATTTCCATGAAACATTTCCCTGTGCTGCTTGTTTGTAAGGCTTTGTTTATCAAGGCTGTGAAGTATGCATTTCTCCAGTAGATGGAGTGTGATCTACATGGAGTCACAGAGGCTACCTGGCTTCCTGCCCCTCTGGCTCTTAACTTAGAGGGTCAGCACTGATACGGTAGTTATTTCGTGCTGGAATATTTCTGTCTTCAAAGATTTGTATCTAATTCCTGTAACGTTGAGGCAATGCTTTTATTCAAGGCAGGAGCCCACTTAAAATCTCAAGTTGATGCTAAATTATTTGGCACTCTTGTGTTTGTTGTTTGAGTTATGGAGGTGGAACATGAATGTATTTTGCAGACTAGCAAACCACTTTATCTTATAAGCTCATTTGTGTAAAATAAAGATTCATAAATGTGTTACAAGAACATGATCTTAAACAATAGCTTTTTGCTTCAAATTTAAGTCTTGACTTGGAATGAATTATCTGACCGTATCCCAGTATGTGGCTTTAAAATTAATTCTGTTCCTTTGACATGGTGAATATAGGCCACTGCTGGAGGCAGATCTTATGTTCATGCAAATTCCATATGTCATTTTAGAACAATATGTACAGATTGGAAAAAAGCTACAAGTAGTTAGAAAAAATAAGTTATTCAGAGTTATTTTAAACTCTCTATCTTCTTCACTCTTCTGTTGTACTCGGCAGTGAGGAAGAAGATGACCTTCAATATGTGGACCATGACTATGAAGTACCACAGCAAAAAGGTTTGAAGAAGATATGTAACAGGGTGAAATGGACACGTGATGAGGTAATACTTTTTTTTGGCTTTACTTTCATTCCTATATGATATCGGTAGCACATGAAATATGTTATTATTTAGTATTATATTGGGTTAGCATGTAACATTTATTGGCTGAGGTTATGTCTTAACAGGATGAAAGGCTAAAGAAGCTGGTGGAGCAAAACGGTACAGATGATTGGGCTTTCATTGCTAGTCATCTACAAGTAAGTTGAATCTCTGTTTCAGTTAAGTTCCCTTTTAATATTTATTTACTTTGGTCATATGTCTAGTTTGGAAATGAGGTGAAATAGAAATCACGAAACACATAATAGTAAAAAATATTTTAAAGGATGTTTGTAAATCGGACTTGAGATCTAGCTCAGACCTTGGAGAACCTTATTAGCTCAGGATGGGGCTCAAGTGATGGTTTGAAATGATCAAAAACAATTGATGCCTTCTGTCCACATTTGCTGTTTGTTTTCATTCTGGAATATATTCCTGCTTCCTTTTGTTTGCATCACTTGTGGTTGTTACATCTACAGTTCACAGATTGCTTCTGAAGCAGTTAGGAGAGTGGGTTGCCTCTGAAAGATTGCTTGAAAGGAGCAGGATCAATTTCTTAAACACCTTAGGAAAACGGGGATGGGTTTTTTTGTTTTGTTTTGGTGGGGCTTTTGGTTTGGTTTTTGGTTGGTTTTTTTTTTTTTTTTTTCAGTGATGTCTGCTTTCTTAACATATGTAAATCTTTCCACCCAATGATATCTTCAGTAGCTACGAATGGAACCTTAGCGGGTTTCTTGGAAGTTTCCTACTGACACTTGAAATTTCTTGTTCTGTTCCAATGGTCAGGTGGAATGAGTAAAGGAGCTGTTGGTTCAAACATTAAATAAGTCCTCAGCTGTATGAGCTGCACTGGTGGAAAATACAACTAGAATTGATGATGTTTGTTTCTCTTCTGATTAAATGTTATAAAATGCCTACTATAAAAACATGGCTAGAATCTAAGGCTGCAATCACTACTTAGAAGTGGTATTGAATATTCAAATGTTAAAAATAAAAAAATTACACCCCACTGCCTTTGTGGTTCTTATAATATTGAGCGGAATGATATGGTTGTATGAAATTCCTGTGTAACTAGGTAAAAATAGACTTGAATTCTAAATGTTGAACAACTGTAACTTTTCATTGTTCTCATCATATTTGTGCAACTGTTGTGCTTCTGATTTCCCCCCACCCCTCCCACCCCCAGATGGCAAAGTATAAATATCAGGGAACAAACTCAAAGCTTCTAAATTTAAGGAGTGCATAGGCAAATCACTATTCCTTACATGTACATTATCCCCTTCCAAACAGCAGTGAAATGAGTGAACGGCAGAGGAGAAAGAGATAATATCAGAAAGGTTTTATATTAAACTGTTTAAAAATACAATGTTGGGTGATACTGATCTGCAGGTGTAGTATGGAGTTGCATTTAACAGATCTCACAGTTTAAGAAAAAGTTCTCCAGCTGAAAACAAATGCTTCTGGAGACAGAAAGCTATTGTTCATCTGGGCCCAAGTGAGGTTGAAAAAAGGCTCCCTAGTTATCATTGGAAACATGCATGGAGAATCAGGCTGCCCATTGCTGAATTGTTGTTGGAAGGAACCTCTCGAGATCATCTAGTCCAAGCCCCCTGCTCAAGCAAGGTCAGCTGGAGCAGGCTACCCAGGACAGTGTCCAGTTGGGTTTTGAATTTCTCCATAGATGGAGACTCCACAGCCTCTTTGGGCGACCTATTGCAGTGTTCAAATTACAAAGCCAGATAATAGAGGCTGGCATAATTAGCACTTACCTTGTTACTGATGGTCTTTTGCTAGGGAAACCAAGTGTATCTTGAGTTACTGGCATGTAAAGGCACTCAAACTGCCATGTTTTCACAACCCCATTTCACTATTGGGCTGGGCACAAGTAAACCTTCCCTTTATTCTGCCCCAAAAAGTGAAGGTGGCTTAAAGGTGACTCTCAAGAGTGGGAACACAGCTTGTGTTGTCTTTCAGTTTATTGGGGCTAAGGCAGACCTGAAATGATTTGATCGTTTCATCCTGTCATCTGTCTTGCTCTTCTCCCCCAAATATGTCGTGATTTGAGAAATGTCTTGGAAGGTAAAAACACTAAAAGTCCACAATTTCAAAATTTTTCTCTCATCAAAAATGGGAACAGCTGTCTCCTGTATTGAGTCTGTCTTTTACAGCTTGTCTCCACCAGGAAATTATGATGTTTTGTAACAAACTCTAGCGTGCTTATAATCATACAGTGTCTACTTGTGATTCACTTGAAGGTACTGTGATCAAATAACAGTGTTTTGGGTGTTTTTTCTGGTCTTGCAGACTGCTTCTTGTTTAACTTCATCTTAAAATGGTAACGCCTTTACTTGGTAGAGAAGCCCAGCAAAACTGTGAAATCGGTACTTGCTGTCCAGCAGCTTGCACTGAAGAGAGTAAATCATCTCATCGCAGTGTTACAAAAGGCGCACTAGTGTGCTGTGCTGGGGCGGGCTCTTATCTGCCTATTCCTAAGGATTGGACCAAACCGAGAGTCCCAAACTTTCCTACAGACAGTTTTTAAGAGGCTAAGTGAAAGCTTACGTCTCTTTCATAACTGGGAACAATATTTCAAAAGATCCTTAGTGAAGCTACAGAAAAGCACCATCTGTCCTGAGCAGAAAACGCAATGTTGTTTAATTAGTATGTGTTAGCTAAACTTGATATAAATCTGTTTTCCTTAACACTCTAGTAAAGACCTGAGAATATATTCATTTAAGACTTAGAAAAAAGTTTATTCTTTTATTTGAAAGAAAAAGTACTTCCTTTAAAAATTTCTTTCCTGATATAGGTTATAGATAGGGTCAAAAGCATGTCAATCACATAAAGTTCAGAGAAGGTGTGGAGTAATAAGGACAAAAATAACTCTAAATTTTTCTTTAAATAAGAGTAAGTTCTGAATTTGATTATCAAGAAAGAACACTGAAGTAATTAGAGCTTTGTGCAAGGCTGTTTTTACTGGAGAAGAGTTTTTATAAGTAAAGGGAAGAAGAAATAATAAGGGAGAATTTAACTATTATACTTAGAACAAAGGTCTGAAAGTCTTATATTTTGAAATAAGCTGATAATTCTGGCTAGCTAATATTTACAGTTTCATGTATTCAAGAGTTTAACAGCTACATTGGTCTTCTAAAACTATTTCAGAATCGTTCAGATTTTCAGTGCCAGCATCGATGGCAGAAGGTACTAAACCCAGAATTGATTAAAGGTCCCTGGACTAAAGAAGAAGATCAGAGGGTAATAAAAACTAATTGATACTGTACTCTTTTACTGTAATAAAATTGGCATATGACTGCTAAGAATGTGTACTACTTCTTAGGTTTCATCCTCACAGAGTTGATGTCTGATGCATCTTGTGACATAGATAATTACATTACATTATGCTGTGTGAGCAGAAAAAAAATGCAGCTGCTCTTAAGTAGATGGAATATCTGGTCTGCTCAAGCATTTCATTTCCCTTTGCTCAGATTGCTAGCTGAACTACTCTAGCTTACCAAGTAGAGGAGATCTCTTTACAGCACTAAAGATCAAGGTCTCATTTACATCTTTTGTTCCTCAAATCCACCAGACTTAAAGGGGTTGGGAATAAGGGGAATTATTTCATACTCTACTGTTAAAGAAGCTAGCAATGGTGGTTTAGACTCCTTTTCCCTATCTCTGTTAATCCACATTGCAGCTTTTTGTCTGCAAAACCTGGACTGCCCTGTAGGGAGGTGCGCATATAGCTTTCACATACGGTATTTCAAATCGACTGCTCATTCCCACTGTTTAAAACTGTTTTAAGATGTTTAAAACTAGTATTTGTCAACTTGTGAATATGGTCTTCCTAATCTATTTTTTTACAGTTCTTATCAGTCTTTTCAGGAAAAGCTTCTAATGTGTAAAAACACGTAGACATGGGATGCAGGTTGGGAGTAGAGGTGTGGGTTTTTTCTCATACCTATGTTCTTGAAAAAAGTCAAACCAAGCACGTTTACCAGCTTCTTTTTTGGTCTTTCCTAATGTCAGCTTATGCAATGGGTGACAGAAAGGAAACTTCCAAATGAATGTTTTTGTCAGTATATACTTATATTCTAAACACAGTGAATTTGGAGTTAATAAGCAATTTCTTGATTTCTTGAAAAATAATTTTTAAAACCCCAAGTCACTCTCTGCCTCCTTAGGCCTAGTATCTTATCAAGTTGACTATTATAATCCTATTCTAAAATATGAGTTTATCAGTGTTCTCAGTCTGTGATTAGGAAAATTAGGGTTTGGAATTATAACGTGCTTTCATCTGTGTTCCAGGTTATTGAACTAGTTCAGAAGTATGGTCCAAAGCGCTGGTCTCTAATCGCAAAACACCTGAAAGGAAGAATAGGCAAGCAATGCAGAGAGAGATGGCATAACCATCTCAATCCTGAGGTAAAAAAGTCTTCATGGACGGAAGAAGAGGACAGAATAATCTATGAAGCTCACAAGCGTTTGGGAAACCGATGGGCCGAAATAGCAAAACTTCTTCCTGGAAGGTGCTTTTCAACTCTATTTGTGTTAAATATTGGAATATGGAAACCGGTCATCTCACAACTCTTTCCAGTGTAATTGTTAGTCATCATCTGCTGAAACTTATGTCACAACATCTTTATCTTGATAGATACTGAAACTTTTTAAGATCTTTTGCATTTGATTATGTATTATTAAATAAAAAGATCTATAACACTCTGCAGGTTCCTTCAAAAATCCTGTTCATTTAGAAAAAACCTTAGTAGAGCTGAAGAGTAACTGCAAGTAATAGTGGAGGAATGTCTTAACGTAGCATGACTTGAGATCAAAGTGCCTTCATTAATATGCATTTGGGGGTGACTTTCTTTCTGATTTAAGTTCAGAAACTTTTTTTATTTATTTTTGTGGAATACTTCTTGTTAAACAGGATACTTGAAAAAGAGAATCTTAATAACCTTCAAAAGTCCAGGCTTAGGAGTCATGCGTTGCAAAGCTAGTTGGTTACCATGTAGTCTCTAAGTTAAGGATGAATTGTATGCTTTGTTCTCCTTATCTTTGTTTAAAGTGTGATTGCCAACTTTTATGCTGTGGAAAACAAAATTTTAGTGTGTAAAGAGTTTAATGAAATAAATTTTTTACCTTGTACTGTTAACTGAAATTCAATGTCAAACTGTCCCTCTCTGAATTCAGTTTGTGTGTTCAGGAGGTGACTGTCCAGCTGTGCCTAAGGAATGTCAGCACTTGTTAGGTTGGGAGAATGAGTTCTTAGAGATGTGTGTTTAAAAATTTGACATTTTAATTAAGTACACAATCCGTGATTCACAGGAAATCCTTTGGAGGAACGGGAAGGGAACGGATTGCATCTTAATAGAATTTCAGAGAGGGAAGATGAGTTTGTAAGGACAGAGGCATTCCTAATTCACTGACTTATTTGTTGAAAATAAATCCAAGATGAGACTCTTAGATAGAGATTGGATCATAGACCTAGAAGATTTGTAAAGAGTCTAACACTAGTGGGATGAAAAAGGGGAATACTTCTTGGAGTTGGGCTTAAATGAAGAATGGGGCTTAAAGTAATTTTTATTTCTGTGTACCTCTCTCAAGGCTAGTGACAATATTGCTAGTATTTTAGACTGTAATGCATTCATACTCTACTTTGGCCTTAATGCTTATTGTGTGTTAAAAGTGATTTCAGCCTGCTTGTCAAACTGCAGACATTTTGTTTTCAAGGGGAGTGACAATGGGTACTGGTCTTCTGCCATGCCTGCTTTCCCCTTACAAGATCAAGGGCATCAAGAGGTAGAAGGATGTTCTTCCACAAAGCTGCACATAAAACTCGGAGCTGGGAATGCAGGCTGTCATTTTTTTAGAAGAGATGTCTTCCAGTGGCAAACACTAGCCACAATGCCCTTATTATGATGCTGTGACAGTAGGGTGTTTGCACTAGCTTCATGTTCTGCAAATTTGTAGCAGAGGGTAAATAATGTAGTGACAGAGTTGTTGTGACATGGTTGTTGCAAGTATCCAGGAAAAAAAGTTCTCACCCATGATAATAGCCAGAACCAAGGCTTTCTCTTTTGCTACTTTTAATTTCCTGCAGACTTGAAGTTTAGTAGAAGGAAGTTTTGAAGAGTAGCTTTCTAGTCATTATGCCAAAACCCCACTGATAGTAGAACTTTCAGTCCAAGCTGCTGGAGCTTTCTGGATCTGTGGCTTTGGATTAACCTACTGTAAAAACCATGCCATATATTAAACTTTGAGATATGGAAACCAGTTACTGTTGTACACTTTCATTTTAGGACTGATAATTCCATTAAAAATCACTGGAATTCAACAATGCGAAGAAAGGTGGAACAGGAAGGATATTTACAAGATGGTATAAAGTCTGAAAGAGCTAGTTCATCCAAACTTCAGCCCCAACCTTGTCTGACTACGGAACACATGCACACTCAGAATCAATTTTACATACCTGTTCAGACACATGTAAGTTCAAAATCCAGAATAATTAGTATTTCCCAGTTTCAAATAATTTATTTGGTTTGGAACAAAAAACAAATCTGAAAGAATGAAGATCTGTTGATTATTTTTGTGATATTATAGTAATTTAGGATTTCTAAACCATAATAAATAGTTTATGTACAATAAACTAGAGATAATTTTATAGCCTCTTTTTCTATAGGGTTTATAAAATTATTTATGTCTTTTTAGATTCCAGCATACCAGTATGCCTCACCAGAAGGCAGCTGTCTAGAACATGCTTCAGCTTCTTCCAACTTAGTTCAGGTAAATAGTTAATGGGCATTGTAAATGAAGAGAATATACTGTGTATTGTGCTGTAAAATGAAGAGTTTAAACACCTGTAACTTCAAAACGTCTTTAAGTCTTTATCATTCACCTAAATTTATGTAAGCGTTCCTCTGTAAGTAGGCTTGCTAGCTTAATTGGTAGCTCTAGGTAGGAAAAAAGGAGCTGTTTTTATATATCCCAGAAACACAACGGTTGTGCTTATTTCTGACAGAAGTATGGCTTAAAACATAGTCTACTTGTTAAATCTTTAGGCTAAAATTATGACCTGTTAGTATTACCTAGCTTCCAAGAGATTTAAAGACAAGATTTTATTACTTTATATATGTGATAAATATAACCCTATCTGAAAGACTCAGGTCAAATAACTTACTGTGACTTACACTTATGGCTGTGCTTTTTTGTTCTCAATAGGTTTTAGTTTTTTCTGACTGATAAACTTCTGTCAGTCAGTTGAAGATGCTCTTTTGCAACATTCTAAATGCTGAAGTATTGAGAAACTTCAAAAAACAACAAAAAAAATTGGATATATTTATTTTCTTTTGCTCCTTTGGGCTCACTTAGAATATATGTGAAATTCCTCATGTGTTGCAGACTGAATGCAGATCTTGGTTTGTAATATGACTTCCTGGAAGAATTTTTGTGAATTTGAAATCAGTAAAAAAACTATTTTGACACAGGGAATAATACATGTTTTGTTTGTGCTAGATGAGTTAGAGACATTCTGCAGAAGTCTGTAACTAACCTTAAGTTTCCCTGTGCAGGTCATCTGTTTCATGTTGCTTTTCTTCCCTGATTTCAGTATAAGAATACAAATCATAACAGAGCCTCCTACGGCCTTTGACACTCTGGATTGCCCTATACAGAAAAGTATAAGATACTTTCTGCTCCTTGAAGTCCCCCTAGACTGGGCAGTATGACTAGTTTTGAAACTCATGGCATATATCCTCACTTACCTATATTTATAGCAATAATATAAAGTTTTAAGGAGGTTAAAAACAAACAAACCAACCAAAACCAATTAGTTCATTTTCTTTTCTGATAGTAGTGGTACGTTTGCTTGTGTAGACACTCTGTCAGCAGATGCTGATTTGAAACACTTTCTTGCACACTTAGGGGAAATACCTCTAAATTCTAGAAAGCCCATGAAAACACAAACACATGCACCAAGGTGCCAACATGCTGCTTCTATTAAAGATAGAACTGAGTGACTTTTGGTTAAAAAGTGCTACAGTGTACTGAGCATTTACAGGCCATATTACAAACCTGTTAAAATATTAGCTTGTGTATCACTATAACATCAGATCCATCTCCTGGTAATTGCTGGAGTTGTTTTGCTTGCAAGTGACTACTGTATTGCAAAATATGATACAGCTTGAATTGCTCTTTTCCCGCTATGTGTGAATTTCTGTTAAACATGTAGCTGTGTTATAATGTAGACTCTTTACTATGGAGAGGTGGTGGATGTGGAAAATAGTAATGGCTTCTTTCTTAAATTTTTCAGCAGTCATTTATTGATGATGATCCTGATAAAGAAAAGAAAATAAAGGAACTTGAATTGCTACTTATGTCAGCAGAGAATGAAATCAGAAGAAAACGAGTGTCTTCTGTAAGGACTGTAAATTTTGTAAATATTTGAATATGCTTTACTGAGATTAATCCTCAGCAGTTTAGCAATGGATGTTTGGTTTTGTGTGGTGTTTTTTTCACCCAACCTTCTAGAAATCAAACCTATGGCTGTTGGGTTGTAAAACGAAGTCTATATATTAGATTTGAGGCAAATTATTTTTAGTGCAGTTTTCTAAACTGTGAAAACAGTAGAAATATGACATGGAACTTGGCAGTTGTTCCTAAGACCCAGAATTTTAATCCTCTTCAAGAGGTAGCACATTTGTTGATATCACCACCATTCAGTTTTATAGATCAGCAATATCCATCGTCTGTTCAATAGAGAAAGATGAAAAATACATAGGTTTTGCCCTATTTGATTTCAAAATGTCCTGTAGATCATATTTTTATCAAACTTCTGTGTGAGTGCTTGCAGTACTTAATATCCATATTTGGACATGATGCAGTACATAAATTTGCACTGTACGAAATTTACGTGTACTTCAGTGGAATGAGGGAAACTTGCAGATGACAGTCACTTATTTCCTCAGGAACAGAGGGCTGTGAACAACATCATACACCTAACAAACCCAACCATGTTGATTACTAATTTAGATTACAGGTGAACTTCTTTTTTTTTGTGTTGGAGCTATTCCTGGCATTTTCTTGAAACAGTGCAGTGTTCTGCTTATCTAGTGGAATCTGCTTTGCTTCTAGATTCCCAGTGAAAATTAAAACCTGTTTCTTGAGTACTAAGCAGTGTACTAAAATGGCATAATCATTTAGAAGTTTAGAAGTAAACTATCAATGCAGAATCTGTGCTAAAAAAAAATCGGATCAAAACAGTATTTCACATTCTAGAAACTGTTTCTAATCTTAAAATGTACCTGTGTTCTGTAGTGAAGATGACTTTGTAATATACTGATGTTAAGGAACGCAGGAAAGTTGCATCAGAGATGGCTTCCAATAAAACCCATAATTACCTAAGTTATAAGCATGTGTAAGATATGAATGAGAGGTAAGATAAAAATCTTGCACAATTTGAGTATGTTGAGCATGTTAATGTAAGGAAAAGACTAACTGCATTAATGCAAACAGAATTAGAGTTTGAAAAAGCAAAAATTAATAGTTAGTCTTTTCACATACTACTTTTTTTTTTTCCTCCCTGCAGTCACATAATTGACTCTCTTCACCTTCTAAGTTGAATAAGATTAACATGTTTCTTCATACTTTTTAGCAAGCTGGAAACTTACCTTGTTGGTCTGGAAGTTTTGTCACAGAAGATTGTGTGTCTAATACACTAAATAGCCTCGGGGAACAAACAAGTGACTTCTACAGCATGGATGAGACCCACGGCACATCTGTTCAGCAGAGTTCACCACCTAAGTATTTGGCTGTGGAAGCAAATACAATGTTATCTTCTCTACAGACCATTCCAGAATTTGCAGAGACACTAGAGCTTATTGAATCTGTAAGTCTGTATTTATTCTAAAAAAGTTTGTTTAGGAACATCAACTTGCACAACATGTGTAAAATACTCTTAAAATTACCTTATTCTGTACTTGTCTATAGTTTCACCCATATTGAGTGATTTGTTTTATTGCTTGTTTTAAAAGAATAGTGTTTTAAAATATTCAGTGTCTTAGGATTGTGTGAAAGATACAGGGAGAATAATTCATTATATGGCTTCTGCAGGTAGAGAGCTGTTAGATTGGCTTGGACATTGTGGAATAATCTTGGATAGGTCTGCTAGTGTTTGAGTGTTTTGCATCTTGCCTCGTAGGATCCCGTAGCATGGAGCGATGTCACCAGTTTTGAGCTTTCAGAGGCTGTTGCATCTCCTGTCAAGCCAGCTCCAGTAAAACTAATGCGGATTCAACACAATGAAGGGGCTGCTGAGTGCCAGTATAATGTCAGCGTTGTGCTTGATGGCAAAAAACACAGTAGCATCGGTGGCGAGGAAGAAGCAGTTTTTCCAACAACCCCAAATTTAAATAAATTCAGCACTCCACCTACTATCCTAAGAAAGAAAAAGAGATTGCGTGTTGGGCAATCACCAGTTAATGAACTGAATGATGGCTTGTGTAATGATGCCATCAACGTTGCACTAAAGCATACACCAGTGAAAACACTACCATTTTCTCCATCGCAGGTGGGTTTATTTTTAAATATGGCTAAACTATGAAGACTGCAGTGGGTGGATTATAAATTACAAGTATTTTCTTCCCTAGTCATACATTGTAGCCTAAACAAATATGTTCAAAAACTTCTTAAAACATCTGCATAAGGGTGGATATATTAAAAAGAAATTGTTGAATAACCTATTTCCTCTGTTTTGAAGACTAGCTGGGGGGAAGGGGGGCAGCAACTTATGTCTCAGCTCACACTTTCTCATGCAAATAATTGTTGATAGACACCTATTGTCTCTGTGACCTAATTAAACAGTAGGGATTTTAAGGAGAAAATCAAAGTTTCAGTGATAAATATCGCAAATGTCTTGGAGTATAAGTCAAGAATAGTTTATTCGGGTTTGTCAGTAAAAGCCCTTCAGATATATAGACATAATTTTTTTTTTACTGCTCAGTACAGTGATGAAGTTGTGTCCTTTAAGGCTGCTTAGTTTTTTTTCCTCTCTTGTGCTTAGTTTTTCAACACTTGCTCTGGAAATGAACAATTCAACCTTGAAAATCCTGCATTTACATCGACTCCAATCTGTGGGCAGAAAGTTCTTATTACAACTCCTCTACACAAGGAAATGACACCAAAAGATCAAAAGGAAAACGTGGGGTAGGATTATTACACTAAACATCTGGTGGTGTTGCTCAAATAAAAACAAGTTTTTCTAAACATTGAGAAATTAGTCTACCTGTATGCATACTGTGAAAGAGTTTTAAAACCCCTAACACTTAAATACTTGTGTACAAACAAACTGGCTTCCTGTTTTTAACTTAACAGAAAGTGACTTGTACTCAGTTAAATTTTTTTCCTTTTTTAAAATACTGGACAAAATCCAATTAAAGTCTAATACAGCTGGGGTAATGCTATGGTGATCTTAATGCTTTCAGAGTCATGGCGGTGATACCTATTGTGTAAATTCAGGTATTTTAAAATGTTTCTTAGATTCATTTTATTACATTACTGTTGATAAAGTACAACATTAAAATGCATGTATGAACACTTTTCTATGCTTGAATAGTTTTAGAACTCCCACAATCAGAAGATCTCTTTTGGGTTCAACACCAAGGACGCCAACTCCTTTTAAAAATGCTTTGGCTGCTCAGGAAAAGAAGTATGGTCCCCTCAAACTTACGGTATGTGATGACATTGTTTATTTTCTTCTTCATTAAAGTCTAAATGCCCGCTTGTTTCTGAGATATTGTAAGCCTCAGCATGATCTTAGAAAGCATTTTCTAACAATGTTGTTGTTTCAGTGACATACCATAGTATCCTAGAGAATGTGAATCAAAAATGTTTCAGATTTTGTATATTAGACTAATATCTTTCAGTGTAGTATGGAGGCATTGTCTTTTTGAATGGTATTCAGTACACATAATAATTTATCCATAGTAATCTTAAACATATTGGTTCCGCATTTGTGAGTTGTTTTAAATTTGTGTAGCCTTGCTAACACCGTACCTCTTAAGAGGTGGTAACGTTGTTGTCTGAGATTTTAATTTTTAATACTTTAGCATTCTGTTTTTTCAAAATAAAAGTTGTAAGTGAGAGAGCGAATGGGTGTGGGTCCTCCAACTGGATAATCTAGTAAGAGCAAACTGGTGCGGATGAATGTGACTGACTTAGTGATTTTAAGCAACTTTTGCATTTGACTTGAAAAACTGCAGTATCTTTGAATCCTCTGGACTATGTAAGAGCTGAGTTGTTTTCTGGTTTTGGTTCTTCTACAGTGCTAGGACTGAAACTAGATGTTTACCACAGTATGCTAGTATTCTGAGAATTTTTTTGATGGGAAGATGTTTGGAAGTGTTTTATCCTTCCTGGGGGATACTTGAGTGACGTCTACAATTTTCTTCATCGTAAAAACCAAAATCTTAATGTAGCAATTCATGATTCCTCTGATTCTTCTGGCTGTCACAGAAGACTTTTTTTTTTGTTGACTATGGATAATGTTACTTTTTTTGTTTGTGTGTTTGTTCCAAATGAATTCAATTTTTGCTCTCTTCTGAGCCTAGCTAAGGTATGTTAATGCATAATAACTTTTGGAATTCAGTAGACATATGCTTTTCAAGTTCTGAAAAAATTCCAGCCAATATATATTGACTACTTCTTTTCTGCAAACACAGAAGGTAGCTCAGGCTTTGCCACAGGGCTTGGCACCATCTGTGTTACCCTATAGATTCACAGTCTCTCACTATGCAAATGGAGTGGTTTGGCATTCCTGTTTCTGTCCACTATTAACCTCCTGTTCAAAATCAAATTTTGAGGGCTTAAGGGAATTCTTCTCCTGTTGGTACACAAAGGAGCCATCTGTATGGCTTCTGTGAAATTCTGTACTGTACTTAGGACTATCAATGTCTTATTCAAAGATTTGTGCTGATTGATATAAATTCCTTTCCCAACAACAGCCATACTTTTATAGTACAGTTTTTTAGTATGTTTGCATGCATGTATATATACATATATGTGCTTATGTATGTGTTTAGTATATATAAAGTATTTTTATCCCTTTTGTCAGTGTTTAACCATTGCTAATAAATGCAAACAAGTAGTTCGCATGTCTTCTTCAATGCTACCTTGCATTTTTTGAGGCACTGTGTGCATGTATGTGTTTTATCTGGCTAGAAATAACGTGGAGTAAAATGAATTAAAAAATCTGCATAGCCTTGGAATGTTGATCTGTAGTTGTTAACTACTATAGCTTAAGTTCTTTTATCTGTTGCTATATTTTGCAAGATCTCTTTTCTGGCCTATGTTGGCTGAAAGTAGAATATGGTAAAAATTAGCAACTAATAGACTTCCTGTATTTTCTCCTCCAATTTTAATTAACTTAGTCACAACCACTTGCCTTCCTGGAGGAAGACATTAGGGAAGTTTTGAAAGAGGAAACTGGAACAGATATATTTCTCAAGGAGGAAGATGACACTGTGTATAAAAGCTGCAAGCAAGAGGTAACATTACAATAATAATTTCAAATAGGAAATAACTGCTTTTAAATAATATTTTACAATTTTTCTCTGCAAAATCTTTATTGCAGCACAACTCTTCTAAAAAAGTCAGAAAATCACTGGTTCTAGATCCATGGGAAAAAGAAGAGGTTGGTGCCCAGCTCTTCGCAGAAGATAATAGTTTAGATGTACAGGTAAGTATTAAACTACTGAAGAGCATCACTGGCAGCAATATTAATATAGAACTATCTTTCATTCTGTCAACTAAAATAAATTGGTTTGAGGCTACATTCATAAATCTAGAAAGTGAAAATCACCTTCAGTTTGAAATACTACTTTAAGTACTTAAGCAATACTTGAACATCAGGCTTGAATTCATGCATGAATTCTTCCTTTCAGGCATTCAGAGCAGGACTGGTAAAGTAATGTGAATGCTTTGCAGATTTGCTGTTACAGCAAAGCTGCTTCCATGCTGGTTACCTGTAAACTTTAGCATACATGGCATGCTGAAGCTCTCTGCAATAAACGAGGAAGGTGGCATTTGTCCCTCCGTTTTCCATGCTTGACAGTCTGGCAGACATGTTCTGAAGATACCTAATTGCATATTAGGCAGCATGTTTTTCCTTTTCCAGCTTCACATAGTAGGGGAATACTTTTAGAAATATCAAGCACGTAGAAGATGAAGTTTGTGGGCTTCCTCTGCCTGAAGGAATTTGAATACTTCTGCCTCAACAACCAAGACATCAAGAGTTCAGAGATGGAGCTGTTTTGGTCCCTTATTCCTTTAAAAAGTAGCCCAATACTTTTCTGGTTGAGTGATTGAATAGATTAATCTTTAGTCTTGTAGTTTGTAGGAAAACTTTATTCTAATCTGGTTCTTAAATTAATATATGTATGTGTTTGATTCTGAAAGAGTAAATGTCTGTGACTCTTGATCAGGTATAAAGCTATATTCAAGACGTAGGAGCCAAAGTCCTTCAAAAGAACAGGTGCTTAAGTCATACCCCTTTCTGATTGTTGTAGCTGGTTTTCTAAATTCCCTTCTTAAAGCCTTGTAGACTCTGTGCCAAGCCTCGGTGTCTGTCTGCTGGGCGTTAGGTGCTCTGCCACCTAGTGGAAACTCCCCGCTTCCCCCAGAACACCTGTGTCTTGTGAGGATCGGCACTGCTGCAGCCATTCAAAACAGAAACAAAATGCCCGGTGTTCTCTTAGTAATGTCTTGTTATGACGTGGTATATTGTGCATCACTGATGTTCAGGTTATTCAACTAAAACCAAGATACACTATGGTGTTGTGGTATATTAAAGGCAGCGAACTGGGAAAAAATTGCTTTTCCTCCATTTTAGTGAGAGATGCTGGTGCGACAGGAACATTCACTATTAGCAAGAGAGATAGTGGTAATATGTGATTTAAAAATGAAAAATGTACCAATCCTTAAGTAGAAATTGTGTGTCTGTGTAGTGATAAGTTAGGAGTAAGGTCCGAGGTAGAATAAATATGTAAAGGTAGTTTAATGGGGTGTTTTTGTAAGCGAACAAGTAGATATGCCACTGTTACTGTCATCTACTTTTGCTCTCTAAAATTGCCATATACCTTTCTTCTGCTTTGCTGTAGTGAAGCTGGATTAATTTCTTTATAAAACTCTTCTGGAATGATCAGTCCAGTGCTTATTTCAGTTCTTAAAGCAGTTCCTCCCCCTGACACTGATGTGATCTTCATTTTTTTTTTTTTATTCCAGTCTCCTTGTGCTTACTTTCACAAGGGTTGTACTAGAAATGAATTACAAACTTTTTTCTTTAAAACTGTTCTGTAGTTAGCACTTTATCAAGTCTTGTTCTTAACAAAATGTAATCAGCTGTAGCATGGCTTTATATGAAAGAAACCGTCTACTCACTAATGCTGAAATCATGCTAGCAGCTACTTGTTTTACTGTGCTCAGTATTGACTATGAATCCCGGTACAGACCAGGCTAGTGCTTCATATAGTGTTCATTACTTTTTCTTTTCAGATTCTTTCCTAGGATCTTTCTGATAATATTTGCTTTGTTTACATTTTGGCTTCTCTGATCACAGCAGTTGAAGACCTTTTTTTTTAATTTATTTATTTTATTTTTTTTATTTTTTTATTAAATACTAATTATTATTCCTGTTCCCCACCCTCTTTTTTGTCAATAGTCAGAAAATGCATATACCACATCTTTATTAATGATACCATTGTTGGAAATACATGACAACAGATGTAACCTGACATCAGAAAACCAGGACACAAATCCAGCAAACAAAGCAAATGCAGTAATTAAGAAGAAACTGAATGCATGTGCTTCAAAAAATGTCAAAATGGAGAAAGCTCTTCAGGTCTGGATGCAAAGAATTCTGTTAGTTTTGTTAGCAGGTTAACAAAGAATTTCTCTTCGGTTTCTGTCTTGTACTAATGTCTAGAATTGTTCAAGTCAGTGATGTAGTTTCGGTCAGTGTTTCCATGATCCTAATTTCTTGTAAGTTGGTCATTTGTCCATGAAGTGTTTATTCATAGCTAAGCTCTTTAAATGCAACCATGATGTTTCAAAGAGTGGCCTCTAAGATTTAAATGTGGGGGAAAAAAAAATCAGGATAGGGTGGACCTACAAAACAGGTTTGGGTACCGAAGTCTAGCAGTAAGAAAACTAAACCTCTATAGCACCTAAGTTTCTCAAATTTGGCTGGTGCTTACTTCATAATAAGCCCAGTGGGATGCATTAAGCAGAGTTCATTCACAGGTTCTGTTTGGTAATTGTAATTACCAATTTGGTAATTGTAATTGTAATTTAGTTCTTGTAACATGCCTGTTCTTGTACATCGGTATATTTTCCATACTGTTAAAACTGTGGAACCTTGTTTTTCTTCTGTGTGTGTCTTGACTACCAAGTTTAGGGAGAGATTCTCTTTGACCCGACTTGGTACCTGTTCCAGTTTGCCCCATAGAGAGTTAATGTATAAAGCTTTTGTGTCTTCTCAGAATATCTACAGCTCTGTATTAATTTAAAAAAAAAAAAAAAAAAGAACAAAACACACACAACCAAAACCAACCAACCAAAAAACAACAACAACAAAACAGAAAAAAAAAAGGGCAGGACACCTGATCTTCCATGTCCCACTTAATTGCTTTAACAATGATGTGTTTTTAAGTACAGAGACAACAGTATTAATTTCTGATCCTTTCTTATGAGAAGACAGACCAAACCTCATTTAATTGTGATGTTCCAAAAAAAGAATTAACTGCTGTGAACTGGAGCAAAGGTGAATGCATCTATCTGGCCCAGAACTATGCTCTTAAGAATACTTAAAAGGGGAGCTTAGTCATACTGTCCTCACAAATATTCTCATTGAACCATCTTTCTCCTTGCTCTTTCCCCTGAGAAATTCCCTCTCAGTTTAGTGGCCTCTCTAACCACGAGTCCCTTCCATGAATCAAGTCCTGCTAAATTTATAGAGCAACTCAAATGGCTAATTTTCTCTGCGCATCTAGATGTGGCACTGATCCTTTGGATCAGTTTCTAGCGCAATGCGGGAGGGAGAGAATCTTGCATTCTTCATTATGCTACAATCTGCTAGCGTCAGGTCCAATTTAGAGCTGCTACAAACCAGCTTGAGATTCAGTAAATCATGTAAACGTGCAGGGTTTGCTTCATGGAAGAAGCAGCACTAGTGGCTCAATTATTCTTCCATTCATTATTTTTATTCCTAATTCCTTTGCCATTTCTAATATATTCCCAAAACATCTGACCGTTCTTCTACAGCTGCCACTTTGGTTCAGTGAAGTCCTTCACAGTATTCTTTTTCAGCTGCCAAACCATTTTGCCTTCCTTGGTGTCTCCAGACAGCTGTCAATAATGTATTTTTCTGCCTGTTGAACTTAGCACATTTAAAGGGGAAGATATCCAAAGAGAAGATGACTTAATTAACTTTCCTTTTATGTATCAATTGTCAAACTGGTCTCTTTTTAAGAGTGTTTTTCATTTTCTGTGTTAGAATTTACAGCGTAACACAGATGCACTGCTGGGGAGCTGGATTAAGGGGTGGAGAGGGAGCTTTGTCACAGGTTTTAGGTATTGTATTGTAGAACTGAATCCTTCGCAGTAAAATACAGTATTGCTAGACTTTTGATAATTTATTATTATTCGGAAAGGTTGTATGAGAATTGCTCAAAC
The DNA here is from genome assembly GCF_965183815.1 of Platalea leucorodia. Lineage (NCBI taxonomy): Eukaryota > Metazoa > Chordata > Aves > Pelecaniformes > Threskiornithidae > Platalea > Platalea leucorodia. The sequence goes on from NC_138823.1 coordinate 38,467,267, forward strand.
ATTTCAGTTAGTTAAAAGAATCTTTTTAACTGAGTTTTATTTTATGCAGTCAAATTGTGAATGGGAAGCCGTTGTTTACGGAAAAACAGAAGACCAGCTTATCATGACTGAACAAGCAAGAAGATATCTGAGCACATACACAGCTACCAACAGCACTTCAAGGGCTTTGATACTGTGATGGTCACTGCAACTGACAACCATCTCTTTCCATTGAAACTGGCACAATGTTGAAGGCAATTCCAGCACAATACTTGTGAATTAAGTCTTTACTTTGAGACAGTCTGCCAAGGGAAACCTTAAAGCTACCTTAAAGCTTCCTTTCTTCTTTTGACTGACAAAGAACAGACGTGAAGCTCTCATATTCTCTACGAAGGGATAGTACAAACAGTTCTGCAATGAATTTCTTAAATGTCAAAAAAATAACACCCTAAAATACAAAAAGAATGGTAAAATACATTGCAGTACTGACAACATACAGTTTTTAGGTCTATTTTTCATATTTATTCTTTTGACTTGCATTGCTTTTTTTCTGTTAGTGCATTTTCAATGTAGAGTAGATTTATAGGTTGTTACTGGTTTCCAAATGAGCAACATACATGACTGAATGTGCTTTTGCTTATGTAGCATTTTTCTAGTATATAAAGAAACACAATGGAAAGGAGTATAAAGGAAGGAGAGAAAGTTGCACTACTAATTTTTTGGTATGCTGCAAAACAATGAAATTAACTACAGTGTTAAATATATTTATTTGCAAATGGTACTAGAAGTAGGCAGAGGGGGGTGAATTAGGTTTTAGTGTAAAGCATCAGTATTTTCTTCATAAATCTCAAAATGAGATGATTGTTGAATGTATTGTACAGTATGTAGGAACAGGGAAAATTTTGTAAATTGGAAAGGAGTCTGGTTTTATAATTTATTTTCATTTTAAAGCTTAAATGTAGATATTTATATGTATGCAGGTTGTCTAGAAGCCAACGTTGTTTCCTGTTAAAACAGCTAAAATGAAAAAAAGGACAAGTTTAAAGTATGGAATAGCAGAAGAATTACAGCGGTGAAGTGTACAAATCTATACTGTATGTTACATCTACATAAAGATTGCACTATAACCCTTAAATCATGTTGGTCTACAAAATAATTACAAGGTATACCTGTATTATACAGCAACTGTTCCTGTACCTTGTTTAAATACATTTAGAAAGGAATGGTGGGGTCCTGTATGTGACCCAGGAGTACTTTGTCCTGCATAGGAACGAAAAACTAATGCATTTTAATTTTTTATTTTTTTTTTTTTTTAATAAACTTGGCACCTTGGATCTCAAAACAATTGTTATCTGCACTTAAGTTTGACCATTATATACTTACTAAATGTTTGAAGAGCAAAGAGAACATTCTTTTATTTATGAAAAATCTTTGTCCTTATTTAAAGGTATACAGGTCACAACAGTTGCTTTAGTTGCCTATTTTAGGTATTTGCACTTATTTTATGTCTTTTTTTTTTTCTTGAAGGAATGTTTTGGTTTGCTTTTGTTGTAGAGATTTTTATGTAGTTACTTTCAAGCAAGTTATAACGATGTGCTATCAACAAATACTGACAGGTAAATAGACTTGTACACTGTAGTTTTAGTTATTTATAATTCAAACACTCTTCCTCTCCACTCCCGGGTGTGCTGCTACAGATAGTGGCAGAATCGGCTTGCTGCTATGAGAGATGGAAAGAGCGAGCATCATATGCACTGTATGTAAAATTACAAAAATGGTGTCAGGTTCTCTAGTTAACTTTATGAGATCAACCAGTACTATGCAGGGTGTGGAAAGTATTCCTATCACTTTAATATCAAAGATGGTAGAGAATAATTTATTAATGGAGAATTTTAACGTGATGAGTGGCACAAGGAAGGTAATGGGTTATTAAACTTTTTTAAACATCTCAAAGCTTATACAATCCTTATTTTTTAGGAGCTTTTTGATATTAAATATTTGCCTGGCTATGATAGTAGTAGGCATAAACATTTTTAGCAGTTTTTAATTCACACATCAAAATTTTAAGGGGGGGGAAATCCTATATAAGCAAGGGGATCAGAAAATAGCCATCATGCCAGGATTCCTCCTCACCTATGAAAACTGAGAGGAGGCAATTGGAATTCTTGGCAGTACTAGATTCAGGTGTACATTACCAGAGTGGATTTAACAGCAACATTTAACGCTGGAGACAGCATTTAATTCACAAAAAATGAAATAAGAGATTGAGAGAGAATGAATATCTAGAATCTGGATGATATATGTCAGTAGAAGCGCTATCACCAAAACTGCCTATACCAAGTTTAAGCATAGATTTATGGTAAGTAGTATTCATTTGTGTTGGTATTGGTTGGATCGTTTAGTTAACTCCTACTTTGTTGCTTTAGCAGGAAGGTTTTAATCTTTCATATGTCAGGCATATTTTATTACTTTTTGAATGTTGCGTGCATTTGCATTTCTTTCAGTTTGTAAGTAGATTGTACATGCAGCAGCCAAACTTGCATGAAACCTAAATACATATTACTCCATATTTTTGTTTTAAGGTTTGACATAATGTGCAACAAATGCCTTGTTTATCTTAGTTTTTGTTGTACTACAAACTTTTCTTTTATGTAAGAGAATCTCACATACAATACAGACCATATTAATGTCAGAAATAAAGCATCTATGTACCAGGTTACCGTAAGTGCCTTTTATTTGAAATCTTAAACACTCAGCGCTCGTTAAAGTGACGTGTGTATGTGAAACTGCAAGAAACCTACCTTTTCCAGAGTGGGCAGAGACAAAGGGCAGTGGGGGGAGTCGGTGGGTTACGCAGCAGGATGGAGCCCCTTGACAACACGAGCTTCAACCCAACCTACTTGTTAAGCCTATTTGTATTTGGTCAAGAGTTTGTATTTGTCTCTCAAAGCTTTAACAGAAATATTTATATATAGGGATGAAGAGGGATAGTTTGGGGGATGAAGAATGCTGCTAGTGTAAAGCTTTTTTACATTCCTTTCATTTGTATGGTAGACGTGATATTTTAGTATGTGTGCCTGGGTCTTGGGAGGTAAATGCAAGTGTAAGCTGTGCGGTGTGGTGTTTGTGGTGTGGGTTTGTTTTTTTTTTTTTCCCCTAACTAATACTCACAAACATGTATTGATCTGAATTGGTGTTAGGCTTTGACTGTCTTATTTTGCTAGACATGCACATTCAATAGATAATATCTTTTTGCCTTTCTCAGTTTTGTGACAAAATATAAACGGCAGACAATTAAGATAATCTGTTGAAGGAAAAGGCCGAGAGAGACTAGCACAAGCCAATTCTTCAGAAATACGTCCCGGTGATTTGTATCACCTCGCTGTACGCTGTGTGAGCAAACTGTGGCTGTTACTGGGGCTTCGCTGGGGCTCTGGCTGTCGTAGCCAGGCCGCTGCGTGAGTATCCTGCAGGCCCGCTCGCACGGGTGACCTTTTCCATCGCTGGGGACGAGCGAGGTGGGCTGGCTGTAGAGCATTTGTTCTTGTCGTGGCTGGCTGCTGACGTCTGAAATCGGGGCGAAGCATAGGTAGGTGAAAGCGAAGCCTAATGATGTGACTAGTTCATTTTTCTATGTCACCTTTGCTTAGTGAAAGAAAGTAGAGCAGATGGACAGCCAGGAAGCCAAACTTGGAGGAACTGCAACCCTAAGTTTGATTATGTGAAGACTCTGGAAGCTTTACTCATGGGCCTGGCTTTACTTGGAAGAAATGGTCTTTAAGGAATTGATTGGTGAGAATAAGCCCAGTTCCTACTGCTATTATTCTGGTTTTACATGAGAATAACTCCACCAGAGTTGCACCAAGCTAAAAGTGATGCAATGTTGTGAGTGAATCCAGCTTCATGAAATAAGGGTTTTAACACTGGATATTAACTGACCGTGATTGCACCGTACCTGTGACCAAAGTCCAACACAATGCAAACAACGAAAATGCTGAAACTGGAATTGATTCTTGCATTTGGTTTTGTGACAAACATTCAGATGAAGGTTCAGTACTTAGGCAGAAAATACACCGATGTCTTCTAATGTTAAACCTCATTTAATTTTTTTTTCCATAAGTTTCCTTGACCATGGATAAGCTGGAGCTTCACAGGCTTAAATGCTTACTTTCATGAAGAAGCTGTGGATTACTGTTTCTGTGCCAGCTGAGCCAAAAAGATTGGTCCCTCATGAAACTGCAGCATACTGGTCTGCGTGGCTTCCCCTGGAGACAGCCAGCTCATCCCTTGAGTGGGCTGGATTCTTGCCCTGCGGCTGAAGGGAACAATAGCATCCTTGTAGTTCTGCTAGCGTGATGTGTTGGAAGAACAGGTAAGCTTTGGACATTTATACATAACCTTACATTTTTGCATAAAGTAAAAATGCAAATGCTCGTACCCACTGTATCCACCTTAATGATTATGAAGGAACCTCGATAGTGCAGCTTCCGCTTGCATCTGGAGTAAGAGATGTGCAATACGGCGTTCTTCAGTATCAACTTGTGTTGGTGGTTTGGTTTTCTTTTTTAATTTCATTTTCTCTTCTGCTTCCTTGCTGTGTGTGTTTTTTGTGAGGTGCAGAACTGGAAGGAGTCCTCTGACACTGCCTGCTGTTGGACTGCATGGCCCCAGTGATAGAGTTGCTATTGCAAAGGGAATTCTGTCTACCTGCTAGTACCTTTTACAGAAATTTGGGTTTCTTCTTTGGGTTTATTTTTAGAGTCCTCTGGATTATTTACTTGACTTCTGATTTCCTGTGTCGTCAAACCCTCTGACTACAGAGAAGATGGATGTTAATGGCCTTAGCACATGGAGGATGGGAATGGGCTGGCAGTGATGTACGTCTGCAACTGTCCTGTGTCCCAGTCTGAGAGGAAGGGGTGCTTTTGTCTTTTGGGGAGGGAGAATTCTGCTTACTCAGCACTTACTTCCTTGACGACTCTTGGCCAGTTGCTTCATCTTAGTTACTCCTTGGAACAGTGACATTTGGTGGTTGCACAACCAAAAGAACTTTAGAGCACGCTGTAGTGCATGTTGCGCGCTCTGCTTTAAAATGGTCTGCTCCATAGGTTAAGAAATATTTGCTCAGTTTTCTGAGGATATCAAGTTCTTACACCAGTAGGCGTTAAATAAAAAATAATGAAAAAAAAAAAATCAATAGAACAAACCCATAAAGCAGACAAAGAAAACCCAGAGAAAACTGCTCATTGAAAGACCATGCTCATAAGCAGTGATACAAAGTGCCTCAAAAGTCTTTGTAGGAGCTACATGAACAAAATGAGTTATGCATATACGTTAGATGGAACAACAAAGTTTGGAAAAGCAATCAGCTTTGTAATCAGAGCGGCTGAGGATGTGTTTGCGTGTACACGTAGGGATGAGTTGGCTTGATGCGCTCATCTTAAGGCTGAGCGGCGTACGGGAGGGCAGCGTCCTTGTTTGCCTACTTCTCACGCCGGCAAGCGTGCGTTTGTGGCAACCTGGTGGCAGAGAGGATTGCCCCGGCACCGGGGCTGGGGCTGCGCCACGCAGCAAAGGGGAAGCGCGTTAGCTGCGCTGCGCTGAGCGGCGGCCCGAATAGCCGGATAAATCAGCCGCCGGCAATTTACAAATGAATGCCACGTTCTCCTCAGCCGTAGGAGCGGATCAGCGGTGTCTGGAGGGCCTGTGTCACCAGAAGTAGGCCAGTTTGCGCGTCGTCCTGCGCTGGCAAACGGCCAGGCTTTGTGTGCTCCAGACACCAGATGGGAAGCAATTATGAGTGTGACAAGCGGGTCATCTGGCAGACACTCTGTGGACCTGCTGCCGCATAATTTTTGGCGGGAAGAGGAGAGCTTTTTCTTTTCTTCCCTTTTTCTTTTTGTTGTTGTTGTTAATACAACCTCTCCTTTAGCGAACTCGCAGTGACCGGGTATGGAGCATCCTGTGTTTGCTTAGTTTATGCTCCTTTTGTGCCCTTGCTGGTGCTTACCAGAGTGCAAGTGTTTTTCCTTGGCCAGCAGTAAGCAATGGTTACACTTGTGTTTGTACGTCGTGTAGTTTGCAAATACTGGCCTGCGGGGCTGGCACGGATGTTTTAGCAACTTGGCAAGCCAGGCTGGGGTGGGAGACCTCCAGCCCGGGACAGGAGAATGAGGGAGCCTGGAAACTCCTCCAGCACGGACCTGGTCGTCCAACAAGGGAGCCTGAGGGAGAAAGAAAACCATCGCTCTTCAGGACTTCCCACCTCCCCGCAGGGCCAGGTGGAGGGGGTGGACCTTTTGGCAGCTGGGGCCAAGATGGGACCTCGTCAGTTTGTCCTTTGACCGTAGTCACTGGCCTGTGAAAGGGGAGTTTTGCGAGCCTGGACAAATCAGCTTAGCTGGCTCCAGCTGAGTGTGACAATACAGCCCCTCAACCGAGAGCCTGTTGCTAATTGCATTGGGCAAATGTGGAAAACATATTACATCCTCCATTGCTTTTGTCTGGCTGGCTGGGGAAAAATGGCAAACGTGGCCTGGGTCGCCCGAGGTCACGCTTCCAGGGTGCAGCTGGAGATGGCGAAGGTCCGAGCAGGCGCAGGATACTGCCGATACTGACCCCGGAGAGGAGAGCCGGCGCTCGCTGCCGTGCAGGGCTGGCTGGCAGCAGATGCTTCTCCCCCTGCAGAGCTCCTGTGGAGCTCGGTGGCAGCGGGTGGCATCTGACTCCCTCCCTCCCTGGCAAGCGTGGATATAAATACAGGGCAGGAGGAATTTCCCCATACCTGAGGTGTTCCCAGCTCATGTGTATAGAGAACGGCCCTCAGCAACGTGTCTGTAAATTGCTGCAGAGTTTGAATCCACCTCTGGCAATCATGTTCAAAAGAGTTTTTAGGTCCAGAGCCTCAGTTCAGCTCACGACAGATACTGTCAGTACTTTTACATTTAATGTTTCCTGCTGGTGAAGGTTTGCCCAGAACTCATCGGGATCTGTGCTTTTAACCCAGCTTGGCCCTTCATCACGGGTTAGCATCGTGTTCCTCGCCCCTAGGGAAAGTGAGAGTGAGCAAGTGTGTTTCTCTCATTTTCAGCTTTAAATGAGCAGGTAACAGCAAGGTAAGAAGAGAAATGTTGCCCTGAAGGATTTAGCAGTTGCAAGAGCAATTTCAGGCTCTTGAGAAGCACCTGCAGCCTCTGATCCTGTTCAGCTTCCCACGGTTTGGTGCCAGGCTCTGCGACAAGGGCAGCTGGAGCACCCCCCTTGCAGCCCACCTCCCGGCCCTGTGGCAGCTCAGCTCTGCAGGTGGAAAAGCCAGCAGCAAGTCCAGCTGTCGGCAGCCGTCCTGGTCTACCTTGTCCTTCTACCGCCTTCAAGCTCTATTGCTAGGGACTGCTTGCATTCATAGCAACGGCATGTTCTGCAAAGGTGCTTGCAGCCAGCCCTGCTTAAACAGTCAAAAATGCAAATAATTAAAAATGTTGGAAAAATTCATTATGAGTGTGCAAGGTCCGACTATGACAGGATGGGGGGAAAAGTTAATATTAATTTAGTTAAAATCTCTGGAGCTAAGCGAGCAGGACCAGTGGCATCCTCGAGTGCCGGCATCTCTGTGCCTCCCACGTGCCGATATCAGCAGGACTGTGGATCTGCCTGTTCAGGAGAGATGTCATGAGGCTTGAGGCTGAATCTACATGCACAGACCCCTGAAGTTCAGGTGGTGGCTGGACCAAAGTACTTGCCACTGTAGCCTGATATCTCTTTTTTTTTTTTTTTTTTTTTTTCCTTTCCCCGAGACTTTTTTTTGTTTTGGGAACTCTGAGAGGGCATTTGGGAGATGTGGTGGGTTTTTTGTCCTAATGACTACGGACAGAATATTTTGCAGGCAGTGCTTGTTCCAGTTTTTTCATTCGCAAAGTGTGTTATAGACGGGAGGATAGACATGATCACATTGCAGTAAGGATTATGGACCTCGGTTTTTCTTCTATGAAAAACCCCCACAACAAAATGGTCTTTCTGACTTTTTACTGAACATGATTAAAGCTATCAGCCATTTACTTACTTAAGCAATATGAGAGCTGCAAAGCAGGTGGAACATAGATCTTGGAAAAAATGAGCTTCAGCCACCTCAAAAGCTTTACTCTATAGCGTTGCCTTTCATCCGGTGGGTTAGTTGTCAGATTTGTTCCCAGCTCAGGATGCCTTGCTGTGAAAATGTCCCCTCTGTGCCTTCCCCCTCACACCCAGTAGTAGTCAGGCGGTGATGCTAAAAACTGCTTGGGTTTGACGCGAGTGAAAAAGAAGGGTTTCAGTCCGGAAGGGCTGGTGAGGGGTTGAAATGAACGGGGGAGCTGAGGGGTGTGGGCACTGCCCCGGCTCTGCGCTGCCTGACCCATACAAGCGGTGCTCAGGGGCACTGCTGGCCGTGGCCCAGAGCCTGTGCAGGTGGAAACCCAACAATATTTAGCTTTTATTTTTTTAGAGCAGTTTAAGTCCATAACTGCGTGCCTTACAGTGCTGAAAGATGTTAAAACATTCGGAGGGAAGGGAAATGTGTTCCTCATCATGCCTCGCCGTGTGAAATGGTGTTTCCCATGGGGAGTTTGCATATCTGGACCATGCACCAAGACCCAGCTGAGGTTTGTGTCACCTAAATATAACGTAGGCAGAGCCTCAGAGCTGGCTGTTCACATGGGCGCAGACACGGGGGCTTTTTTTGGCATGCTTTCCCTCCCCTGCAGCACGGGTGACCGTGCACAGTCAATCGGTGACGGCGGCGGTGGTGAGGGGCACCTTCTTATTCAGCCGTGTGCAGCGTAAGGTGACACGCGTCCAGCTATCCTGTCAGGGTATTTAAGAAACAACAACAGTGTAACTTCACATAACACTATTTCCAACGTACAAGGGAAGCCCTTTTGTTTCCCGATGTGTGGCATCTGCCGGGTCTCCATGTCTGTGCTGGTTATCAAGTTGCAGCAAAACTTAATACTAGCTGTGTGCGTTTGCCCTGACAAGGTGGACTTTATGCTGTTGTCTCACGGTAAATAAAAGGAAATAAAGCAATTTCTTTTGCAGCGGGTGGTGGTGGCTTGGTGGCAGGGTTGCTGGCTGGGAGGGGGTGAAGCCGGGCACCCCATGACACCCACCCCGGAGTGGGTGTCGAGCCACAGGGGAAAACGTGCATGTCAATGGGTGGTTTTGTACAGCGTGTACCCTCCACGTAGCAAGCGTGAGGCAAGAAGATTTCCTTGATCATGTGAAGTGATTCTCTTAGGTGCTGACTGCGTTCATCTATACGGCCGTTGTTTCGTCCTGTGTTGCAGAGGGCTGTTGCGGGGCTCGTGCACGTGCTGCTTTCTCTCTGCGATACGCTGCTCAAGCTAACAACCCTCCAGCTGGGAGCACAACTGGATGCAAAGGAGGTGACTTGGGAGTTTTCCTTCTGTTGTGGGTTGTGTGGGATAACTACCACAGGGGTTTTGCTGTTGACCCGATGATTTCTAGGGACAAAAGTGACCGCTGTAACTGGCTGACCTGACTCTTGCATAAAACTGGCTCCATAACCTCATTTACCTCCAACTTCACCCCAAACCTCTGTTAAATAGTTTATTCTGGTGAATCAAAAAGGAGATTGGAGGGCAGAGGGTGTGGCTCTTCTGCATTTGTCAGATCCTGGAGGAAGGAAGCATTCAAGCTGCCTTGAGGTTCTTCCAAAAATAGTGATTCTCATGGAAAGTACCAGAAGTACCAGTTCCAAAACCGTGAGCAACTAAACGCAGACTGTGCTGAGGTTTGCACAGGTGAGGAAGGGTTTTATTGACCCTCTGCAGGGTCTGAGGCAGTTGATCTCTGTGGTTTTTTGATTTGGAAGGTTTCTGGTTTCCCTCTCTGCTGATCACCGTGGTTGAGCTTTCATTACACGTGTCTCCAGCCTGGCAGTGATCACATGCAGTAAGAAGGTATTTTTAACCCTGGGAGCTGAAGCTGAGGTGATGGTCTGCAGAGAAGCCCTTGATGTGTCCAGCTGCCGCAGCTGCTATGCAAATTGGGCCAGACCCTGTTCTGCATGCTCGCCCTGACGGACGCGCGAGCGCTGCACATGCACGTCCTCCCCGATATGAGGAGGGACGTGGGGCTGGCTGGGGCGCGGCTGGGAATGCCGCTGGCCGGGGAGGAAGGCAGCCTGCACCGAGCCCTCCCAGTCCTCACGGTCTCTGGCAAGCAGCCGCGTGGCTGGATCCTGCTCCTCAGCCGCAGGGAGGATTGACATGGGGCAAAACAGGTGCCAGAGTGGTGGCAACCAGACCGTAGCTGTTTTGCACATGTGGGGCGACTCCTCTGTCACACTGGTGGAGTTTGTCTCATTTCTTTAGGTGGCAAAGGTCAGGGAAGAAAGGGCATCACCTGAGGCACCGCATAGTTACTGAGCATCTCTGCTTTCCACTTGGAGACCCGATGTCTGGTGAGGGTCTTGTGCCTGGCTGCAAAAGGAGAAACTACCTTAGCGTGCATCAGTCTGGCATCAGCTGAGATGGGTGCAACAATCACAAAATAAAGGCTCCCTTGCAAAACCCCAGGCTGGGCGATAGCATCCTGTATTCACATCCTTGCTTGCCCCACGGTGGCTTTGTACAGACCTTTGCCTTTGCTGTGTGTGGCTGATGCACTCAGGCACAGGAGCCCGGCGAGCCGGCCGCTGGTGGTTTCTGTGCTCGTGGAGGAAAATGATTTGAGGCTTATTTTTTTTCTTTTTTTTTCCCCTAGAATATTTGTGCCTCTTCTGCTAATGGGATAACCCACTTCAGGCGTGTTGTTGTCAGCTAAATAGCTTGATATTTCTATTTATAAAGTAAATGATTAAAAATAATGATTAGCTAAGCTTGGATTTCATGATTAAAAGAATAGACGTTGCAAGAGTCTGAGTGTTGATGAACGCCATTTATAAAGGTTCATTATAGATAAATCTTTATCCAACTTGCTCCAAATCTGATTGAAAAATCTGCTTGCATCCTAACTCACAAGGACAAATGTCGGATACCCAGTATTACGACGGCTCTGGGACGGAGTTATAAAGAAGTTATAGGGTTGCAGTTTTCATGGGAAAGGTTAATGTCTTTATTAGAAAAAATCACTTGCAGGACTTTCTGTGCAGTCTAGCAGTTAAATACAGTCTTGCCAGGCTTGTCACTGTGCTCCCAGGCTAAAGTAGCCTGTAACTTCTGAAGCTTTTGCTGTCTGTTTAGTGGTCCTTGTTACTCGGACAACTGCTTTGACGAGGATGCTGTTGCTTCCTGAACCCCACCTTTGCTTTTGCTGGCACAGCACAGGAGCAGACAACGCCTTGGCAGAGCAGCTGCTTTCGCAGCGTCAGCTCCCGGCACGGCTGCACCGAGGGCTCGCTTCACCAAAAAGTGCCTCGTCAGGGGTGGAGGGGAAGGACCGTGCACGCTGCGGGGCCCTTTGCATGTCTCTTCTGCTTTATGGTCCAGCGCACCCCCCCTCCCAGAAAAAGGGAGCATCAAGCAAATAGATGGTGTGTTGCCTCTTACTATTTCACTGCTATGCAAACCGTGACGGCGCAGTAGGAAAATGTTGGTCTAAAATAAAGCAGAGTAAACTGTTAGGGCAGGTGAGTCTGCAGGGTGGGAGGTCTGACGGGGTGAAACACCTGGGACCGGGGGCTGCCAGCCAGCGTCTGCGCTGATCTCCTGCCTCTGGGTCAGCTGTGGGGCCCTCGGCTGCTCCGTAGGGCTTATTGATAAGGCTGCTAAAAATGATGCCTTTTTTTGTAGTGAATCCAACCGGACGGCTGAGAAGAGGGGCATCATTCGCATGTGCTTCCAGTTCATGTTCTCCTTTGAGCTCAGCTGCTTGTTTTTTCTGGCCTTTATCTAACTTTATTAAATAGTCAACTCTTTTTTTTTTTTTTTCCTTCTAGAAACTTCATTTTTTCTTTTAGTGATCTGTGTGCCCATTTATTTAAATAATAGTTCTGCCACTTAAAAAAAAGTTTTCAGTACCACGTAGGGTCAAGCTGCTCACTCGTGAATAATCTATGGAGTTAACACGGAGATTTTAAAAATCTCATAAAATATTTATGGCTATTTGACATCTGCATTGTTTGTAGAGTTCACATACGGGGTTTCATCTGAGAAATCTGACTTGTTTCGCATTGCTTTGTGCGTGCAAGTCCTGATATTGCAACATTTCTGGCTGGGTAACTCTCAGATGTGAAATTATTCTGCAAATGCCAATGTTTGAGTTAAAAATGCTTTCTGTAAAAAGCGTGTGGTATTCCCCCAAGCAGCAATGTGTCTGCGATCAACTCTTCTGGCAAACCTGTTTGCTACAGGATCTGCGAAGTGAGTGCAAAAGGGGAAGGAAGGCAGGCAAAGCATAGCTGAGATTTTTTTTTCATGCATCAGTAAGAATTATTTTATATAGTAGCCTAGCTTTAAATTCACTACAGTTTATTTAAATAAAGTGGTATGCAAAGTAATGATGGATATTTTAATGAGTAGCTCTGTCACAAAGATGTTTTTGAAGTGGTGAGAAGAAATTAGAAACCTTTTTTTGGAAATGAAGTATAAATTACTGTAAGTGTGATGGACTGTCATCATGCAGTCTATTTCAGTCAGGTTGGTGCCCCAGTTAGTCTCTAGTTCCGGGGCACCCAAAATTGTAAAATAACATGAAACGCGTCTGAAAAATGCATCCTCTCATGGATGTTACAAAATGTGACAATATGCACGGGTCAGGCAGTGCCAGTCAGCTGCACAGTTAACAACTTTTCTGTCTTTGATGGAAAAATGGTACAGGTCACTTATTTTTTTTAATCACTATTTCACATTTTTCTGATGGTGCGCTGAAGTCGACCCAACGCTGCTTTCTGTACATTTTCGTCTGGAAAATGTATTGCATACCCACATCCTGTTCCATACTCATGCCAATATTTTTAACACATGACTAAAGGTCGGGTATTCGCAAAGGAGTTCCCAGCAGAGGCCAGGTTGTTACCCCACGTCCCGGAAAAAATCTGTGCCAAGTCCTGTGGTGTGGACACTCATCGAGAGGACACTCCCCGGTTGCTCATTTTAAACGTAGACACTGTCTGTAATGGAAGGACCAGAAATGTGGCGCCTTTTCACCAGAGCTGCATCAAGTACGGGCCGTGCAGCAGGCAGGGGGACAAGCCATCCTCTAATGGACGGGCTTTCCAAAGTCCGGATTGGTGAAGGATGTCAACACCATACTTATTCTTTCCTTGTTGTATCTTAAAGTGTTTCCCTTTGCAGTCCTGAGTCAGCTCCCCTAGCCTGGGCTCCTCCATCCCTGTACAACCCATCTCGTGTCAGGCCGTGGTGCGGCATACGGTCTCCAAAGACCATGTTGCGTTTGAGGTAAGTTAAGTGAAGTGACTTTGTTGTCAACTGGTAGGACTGAAGAAGGGGAGCACTTGGTTTTATTCTCTACCAGAGCCTTAGCTACCCTTGAGGAGCCTCTGTCTTGGTGCTCTTATTTGGTGGGAGGAGGGCAGTGACACTGCTTACCTCCCAGGGATGCAGTGAGACTAAACGTCGTGTCCGTAACGCTCTTGAGGTCACGTGTGTAAATGTGTATCTAATGCTGGCAGTGCCAGGGCTTTTCTCTGAGTATCTGATAACAAACAGTGATTCTACTACCCGCAAAATATTGGAGCCGCTCACAAACATACACTTCCAGGCTCTCCCTGTGGGGAGCAAAATTTGGGTTCTTTGCTATCAGGTGTTCATGTTCTTCAGTATCATAAACCCTGCCTTTACTTTCCACTAAATGCTTCCCAAAAGCTTTTAAGTCACTGAGACCCATATGTTACCACATGCTACTCATTTCTTTTATTTTTTTTTCTGAATACGACATATTTTATTTGAATCAATAAAATCTGTATCTACTACAATACAAGAAATCTCCACAGCAGTTCCTGGAATACAGAGAAATTAAATATGCTTCTTGTAAATCTGTCCTTCTCTTGTAGGTCCAAATTATAAATTAAATAAATAAGAAAACCATAAATACACATTTCAAGATACAGCAATTATTAGGTAGAAAAATTAATCATCTCCTCTTTGCCTCCATCCTCATACTGCTTAAAGCTATTAGTTAGCAAATGAAATACTACGATACAGCTTTCTCAACAGACAAAACTCTTGCTGCCCTGGACTGTGTGTTGGGTGCTCCATGGGTCACGTTAGCTACAAGGGCAGGTACCACAAATGCTTGCTGTCTTAGTTACCCCCAAATGCAGCAAATGGACTTTTCGCAGTGTCTGTCCGTCTTCTTTATTTTTGCTTTGCTTAGGGAATGAGACCAAAAAAGGGAACTGGTGATTCCTGTTCTCCCTACTCCTTGAGTGTGTGCATTGCTGTGCAAGAGAGTAGTCCCACCGAATTCACTAGGTTTACCTTCTGGCAGGATTTCTATGGGCTGGGGAGGGGGTGTAGTGTGGTTGGTGATATTTGTCAAAGATGTTTCAGGAAAATCTTGGCCATGGCTCCAGCTTGGTTCAGTCACAGAGGACCTGATGTTGGCAGGGTCACAGTGTCCGGGCCCTTACACAGGGGCGATGTGTCAGGGTCTAATTGAAAGGTGGGATGGACCCCCGTGAGAAAACTGCTCTGGTGCTGTTCAGGTGTGCAGCCTTCAGGGGTCATCGGCATTGCTCTCGCACGCGGTGGCTGGCGACCCATGGTCAATACCAGGCCACCATCGCCTCTTCTCCTTGCCTTGCCAGCAGCTGGGGCCTTTCAGTGTGTGGCTAACAAGGAGCTGTGTTCTCCTTCTTTCCCAGGAGGAAGGAAGAAAAGCAGGAGAGCAAATCATCTCTCTGTCAGGCTGCTGGGCCGGAGAAGGACTTTTGCCTTTGGCCAGGAGGAGGGGAGAGCCTGTGTGACTTCCAGCTGCAAGGCTGTCCTCTGTGAGTTGTTGAGCACCTCTGAAGGAGAAGCCCGCGACTGAAGCAGTGATGGACAGCTGAACACAAGGGCTGACAGATATTTTATGACGGGCTAGTGCCTCTCACCTCCTTGGCAGACTCTGGCCTGAGTTGGCTCCGGCCATATGAAAAGCCATAGTATCTTTTTAAATGAGGACTTCCTTCCCCATCCTACTGCCTGCTCCAGCATGTCCAGCCCCACATAGGTGTCCCTTGCTGCCCTCCTTGGAGCCACTGGGGACATTTGCTCTGTAAAGCTACTGGGCCGCTCCAGTTGCTTTCCCACCCCATGGACTTTGGTTGCTCAGGTTGTCAAGCTGTGAATCTTTCCTGCGTGCTGCTCCACCCCGCTCACCCCAAAGCCCGAGAACCCGGCTGCTTTAGCAGCTTTTCCTCCCATCCAGGCGGTACCCTGGTACCTCTGAGCTGGTGACCCCTGACGAGGGATAACTGCCGGAGCCTGCAGCTCTGCAGGCTGTAATCCAAGGCTCCCTCAGTCCTGTGCTGTAAGAGAAACTCAGAATATGCTTTTTTCTAAGTCCAGGTTAAAGGTGATCTTAACACAAGCAGTGGATGAAGTCAGCAGGTACCCCAAGTGCAGAAGTTGCTCCGGTGGTTGTGGTAGGAGGGGAAGGAGCTGCAACCGCCGTTAACGCTGCCGACGGATGGTTCAGACCTTTGGTGGGTTCACGGCTCTGGAGCCTCCTCACCTCGGTGCCGTGGCACTGTGAATGACGGCATCTCACTGTTTTACTATGCTGGCTGCAGGCAAGCAAGTTTCAGATGGGAGCTTCTTTCCTCTGCTTCTGTCATAGAGTAAGACCTTTATTTTTCATTTATGTTTTGGAGCACTGGCAGTTAGATTGGAGAAGATCGTCATTACTATGAGCGGCAGGAGATACACTTCCTTCAATTTTAAGTTCTGTATTTAGGCAAACCAAAGTCTTTTATAATAACCAGGGGAGCACTCATACAAGGTAAGTACTGTTCATGACTAATATAATATTGTCTGTAACACTGGTGAAAGCTTTTTTTTTTTTTTTTGAGAAGAAAACCCAAGGGGCCATGACCAGCAATTTCTAAATTGAAAAAAATTTGGGGAAAAATTTTTGAGCAAATTCCATTAAATCTATCTGTTCATAAGCACAGGTCTCCTATATGCAAACATCTCATGTTTAATCACCTAGTTGCACCATTTACATATTTTCTTTCTTCTTAGTATTTTGTGCGCTTAGTGAACTATCCTGTACCACATAGGTAGGGAGTAAGTTGCTGACTATCAGTTAACATATAAGCAGGTTCTATGGAAGAAAGTATCTCTTGAGGTTAGCCAGTTGCTCATAGTTTGATCTGGCAGGACACTTTGAAACGCCAATCACATAGCAAAGTTTGGTAAGTGTGTGTTTGCAAACTTGCTCAGTTCTGACTCACCTGGTCTTTTAAAATTTTTGCATCTTTTACTCCTGTCTTGAAACTTCAAAACTGAAGAAAAAAAGATGTTTGGCGTATGTCATTCAACCAAGCATATCGTAAGATGTGGGTTTTATCTCATGATATGAGAGGGGGAAGAGGACAAGCAGTGGTACACAACGAGCAGACCTCTGGGATTTAATGGCCCTCTGTAATCGCTCTGTTGCCTTGCAGGAACCTTGGTAGGCTTTTCTTGTTGTGAGTCCGAGCTGATTCAGTCAGGGCATGTAAAAATGCTGAATGGGCCAGCAGCAGTTTCAGCATCATTGAGTCAAGATGTAATTCTAGGGGGATACTTGGGATTTTAGTATATTGCAACAAAGAAAGGCCAGTGAGTTGCATCACATTCACCATTTTTACCTTAGTTAGCCTTTCTCCTACCATTCTGAGGCAATGGCATCAAGTAATAAAAAGGATATTGTTTGCCTGGATGAGCTGTGCTGTGTCTGTTCCCTCATCGATCCTAGAGCACCTTGTCCTGGCTAAAGGACCTTCTGTCTTTCCAAGCGATGCTGAGCCTTATCAGTCCGCCTCAAAGGCACTGTTTGTTGCCCCCAGGTACTCTGACTTCTTCTTGTGCTTCATCCACATCTTCCTCAGGAGGCTGGGCGTCCCGCACAGGTTGCCTCCCGTCAGCGGTAGGGAAGCTTCTGCTCCCGGTGGTAGGGTCAGGTCATACTCTGCCGTCTTCCTCCAGTGCTGCCCATGGCTAGCAAATAAAGCACAGATGCGTAAAGCATTCATCTCCGTGGCACTTCTCCCCTGCTTACGACCACTAGCCTTTGAAAACCAAGGGCTGCCTGTTTGCAAAGGTATGTCTGTGCCTCACCTGTCCCTGGGACTGGCAGGTCTGGGGTGAGCAGGGGCTGTGCGGAGCAGTGGGCTTGGACACCGCAGCTGCCCCGGCTCCCCTTGGAGCCCCTGGTTGACTTGCTATCAGGGTGAACACTCACACGAGGGGATGAGCTACAAGTGGGACTGCTACTAGGTGCATCCTCTGTAGCATTTGCCACCAAAGAGAAAAGCTGGTGAGTGGCCTGGGGACAGAGCTGAGCCCTTCCACCAAAGACCCGGGGACCCTGCGGCAGCGCCCAGGCGGGGTGGGCTCCACCTGGCCGAGGGGGCTACGCCGGCTTACGCTGCCTGAGCGGGATTTTATGTCTCTGTGTACAAAGTGCGAGGACACCGTGACAACGAGCTTGTTACTGTCCCTCAGGTGGCAGCGGTGGCATCTCGGATATCACCCGGATCCGTGTCTGGGTTAACTGCCTACTGATGAGTGCATTTGTACTATGGTCAAGCTGTTCCTTAATTACACTTAAAGACAATAAAGCTTTGTTTAAAAATTCTTTAATTACATTTCCTAAACTGCCTTAGGGCAAGCATTATAGACTTCTTAAGGGGACAATACTTAAATTTTGAATCTAGATGCTTTTCTTTCTAGTGATAAAACAGAGCTGTAACTGGCACCGGGGCAGCTGTATAAAGGGCCATGGCTGACGATGTAATCAGCATGTCCTTAGCCGATCTCCCCCTGCCTTTGGGAAGCAAGCGGCATGGCTTTACTGTAAATTACGGAGGTTTTACAGCTGTGATTCAGAGATCTGCAGTTGAGCCCTTTTCTGTGTTTCTGGTGAGAGAGTGACCTGTGGCAGAGGTGCCCCTTCCCCTTCCCCACCGGGCAGCGCCCCACGCAGAGCCCCCAGGCTTGGCTGCAGGGTGGGAAGGGACTTACTCCTCTGTAGGAGTGACGTCGCCTGCGGGAGAGTCTGCGACAGCCGCTGCTTTCGCTCTGGTATGGGCAACTGGCGATGGTGGGAACTGCAGGAGGAAAAAGCATGTCATTAGGAAGCGCCGCTGATGAGCAGGGACCCCAGGTTCGCCTGAGGAAAGAGGCCGTTTTAGGAAAATGAATAAATACTGTAAATCTCTTAACAAAAGAAAGCAGGCTGGCTACGGACATTCCCCAACTCTTACCCACACAAATACCGATTGCTCACGCGAACGGTCTCACTGAGCTCAGCACAGGGCTTGTA
Organism: Platalea leucorodia; assembly: GCF_965183815.1. NCBI lineage: Eukaryota > Metazoa > Chordata > Aves > Pelecaniformes > Threskiornithidae > Platalea > Platalea leucorodia. The sequence continues at coordinate 38,485,720 of NC_138823.1, forward strand.
TGGGCAAGAATTACACCTCCCATCGAAGGAGGGAGGCTTGCAGAACGTTTTATTCCCTAGCTCTTATGCCTAGATTCCCGAGGAGGGCAGTCTTTGTGCAGACTGAGCAGCCTGCCTCTTGCAGCTCTTCACAGGCCACCTCTACCGCGGGCTGGGAAGCCGCTGTCCCAGCCATCACCGTTTCTTGAGCGTTCAGAAATGTTTCCCCATTTTGCTGGGTGCTGCTCTGTGGCTTGGGGGGCCCTGGTTCATGCCCTAGTTCTGCCACAGCCCCACAAGTGCCTAATCATCGTCTTCCTCCTTATCTTATTTGATCACAAATAGCCCGACAGAACCAAGTCACATTTTCCCATAAACAGGCCACTGAGACTGGCGTATCCTCCAAGATGGTAAGCTAAAGCGTGGGTTGCCCAGAAACAGAAAAAAATGTCAAAAATTGTAACGTGCTCTCATCATTTCAGGCAATAAACACACTTACCGATTTTACTGGCAATACTGAAAAATTTCTTCATATTATTGTCACTACTATAACTGGTCTTAAGCTGTTTAGAGCTATTTCCCCTGGGATTACTCTGAGACATTTAGGTGTGCTCTGCAAGTATCCCAAGACTTATAGATGTTTGAAATCACTTTTGCAAGCATCCTTTGAAATTTAACTGGGTTAATTATTGGTAGGTGCAATTAGTGTCATTGCACTGAATACCATTAATTTTGACCATCCTTCAATATTGTACAGTCATTTTTCTCAAGTGTAGCCCAGCTACCTGTTAGCAAGTATATTGCAGCCATCCAAAAGAGCATTTGAAGCCATAAAGTTTCTATAGCATGGTCTGATGTTGGTCAGAAACTTTTCAAAGGACTATTTTCTGTTTGAAAATCTAGTTTTTATAAAATGTAGGGACTTTTTGAAAATTGTTTTTTGGTAAGAAAATAAGGGAGGGAAAATGTTTCAGTAAAGCTGAGTAATTTTTAACCAAAACATTTTGTCTGTCCATTACATAACAATTCTTGGGGTTTTGTATGATGATTTTCCCATCAACCCTTTATTGACATTTTTGATTGAGCTGATTATCATGTCAGGTTGGCCTTCTGCAGAATATGAATTATTTGATGCTTGTTCCACTTTAGAAATTATTTTTTCCCCAATTTGTGAAATTCCCTGAGAAACAAGAGGCTAATTCCTCCCAGCTCTTGCAGATGGCTGAGCATCCAGAATGAGAGCCTGCCTGTTTCCATCCCACAACCCTTCCTGGTTCCCTGAGGGGAAGCTGTCCTGTGCCAGTCTCTGCTCCCAGCTAAGGATCCTCTGCCATAAATCATGTCTCAAAGCCTTAATGAAGACTCTGAAATCTGCATGTACTGTGACAGGCTGACATACTGTTAACGTGGGACATGCTGACAGGTACTAGGTTTTAAGATCAGACAGTGGTAGTTGGTCTTGTTGTACTTACTTACCAAAGATTTTCCATCCAACAGGTGATTACAGGACTTGGATGACTCTCGTTCAGTAATTCCCACTGCAAAGCATACGAAACATGGCATTATCGGTAATTAATTGGCACAGCTTGCATTAAAAGCCTCCTTCCATGCAGTTAAACCAAGATATGAACAGAGCCCAGGTTCGGGTTATAGTGCCGCTAGGTTTGATTATAGCCAAAAGTGCAGAAATTTCTTTATTATGATCATCTACTGTGATGTCAAAATAAATGATTTTGGAATTGCTTAAATCATTCTGGAAAGTCACTCAACTGCTTGCTCCTAGGCTTTTCAAATGAGACGACGAGCTGTCCTTAGCAGACCAAGCTAAGTGGGAGCCCTTCCCCCTCTGCGGACACTCGTGTATGTATATACAAAGAGCAGTCCCATCTGCTCCTCAGCAGAGGCCGGGTAACGCAGTTTTTGTGCATCTGGGAGCCCCCACTGCCAGGTTTGTCCTGCCTAGGAGAGCATTCTCCTTTCTGGATTGCCCTGGGGAGTTATTTCTACCTGGGCAGAGATGTGTGCTACATCCACCCCGTCACAGGGAGGGAATTCAACCTTTCTGTCTGTCCGTGGCTGAGTGGCACCTCTCTCTGCTGTCCTCAAACCTGGAGGCTACCTTGCAGTTGCAAGTGAGCACTCAGCCGATAATTTATCCGTGGATAAATGCTCACTGACATGCCTGCTAGTTGTGCTGAGGAAATAAAGGAGTGAGGGATGCCAGGTCGTTTTCATGGAGCCAAATCCTCCCATTTGGCTGTGGGAATGTGGAAATCTTTTTTATTTTTTTTCCTTTCTTTCTGTTCCCAGCTGGTTTTGGTTGTCTGCTGTTTTTTAAAAAGGATATTCAAGTAAGTGAAGAGCAAGGATCTACAGAAACACCAAGACTCACTGAGACAGAGGGCAGAATATGATTCACAACTGCTGTGACCAATGGAACATAAATAATGACAACAAACATCAGAAATAGCCAAGGTGCTGCTTATAGTGCTGTCTCTAGCATGAGTTAGCAATCAATCAATCAGAACTGTCTTCTCCTTCTGGAAGCAATATTTGACCATGATAAATAGCTTAACCAGCCTCTCTCTTCCCTCCCCCGGCCAGTAATTCCATCAGGTACCTAACTGCATCCCTCACATCAAAGTTTAATTCAGTTACCTCCTCTCATCTTGTATATTAGGTACTAACAATATTCAGCAAGTGGCTCCAGACATCAGTGCTTCAGCTGATGTCCACATTTCTTCTTTTCTTTTTTTTTGTTTGTTTGCTCTTATATTGTCTGATTCTTCCCTGCAGCCTGTCCCCCTTCTTATTATACGTAGAAAATGTTCTCGCAAAGTTTTAGCAAAATATGTAAGCAAAAGGAAGTCCTCATGGCTTCAGGTTCACAAGCACTCTTCAGGACAGTGGTGGCTGGGTGCAGTGTGAATTCCCCTTCCAGAAGGTGCTATGGATGTCCAGGCCTGGGACAGGGGTTGCTCCACGTCTGTTATTCTGACTTGCCCTGTGTTTCCAAGATGAGTACTTGTACAAAAACTTGGTACAAAATTGAATACTTCTTTCCCGGAGAATAAGTGCAATTTTTTTTAATCTATCCATCCTGTGAAGCAAAGCCTGGCTTTGAGTGCAGTCAGGGGTTTCTTGTTCTGGCCTTCCACTACACTTACTTGCCTTCCTGCATGCTGGAATGCACTGTCCTTATGCTTTGATATTTGTGTAGGGTTTCTGCTGCTAGCAATAAGTGTGCTGATGCTCTCATCTATGCTCTTATTTACCCATTTTTCGCTTCCTCTGGAAGTGGAACTGTTCACTCTATGACCCAGATTTCAAGTTGTGCTTTACCAAATCTGAAGTCTCTTTGATATTCAACAGTACTTGTGTATGGAGCAAGCATGGAAAACTCTACAGACACAACTATTTCCAGTAAGGAAGTTGAAGAGTGGTTTCGAAGGGTGAAATTTACGTGGAGGTCACACTTGTACAGAGATTAATGAAAATAGATCATAGAATCATAGAATCGTTTAGGTTGGAAAAGACCTTTAAGATCATCGAGTCCAACCGTTAACCTATCACTGCCAAGTCCACCACTAAACCATGTCCTAAGCACCACATCTACATGTCTTTTTATACCTCGCTTCATATCACATTATGCTGGCTCTCCAGCTGTTGAGAAACAGCTGGAGAAACCTTTCTGGACTCTCTCATGGCACCGTATTTTCTGTGTAGGTATTATTAGTACAGTACATACTGAAACTGGGCACTGCAGCACATCGTAGCAAAGAGCTATTTTTATTTTCATACAAATATTTGCAAACACTTCTACTTTCCTCCCCTTAAAATGCTAACTCTGTAAAGTCAGGCACTCAAAAGTTAGGAAATACCAGAATTGGACCAAAGTTATTTCATCCCCCCAAGGATCTAGACATTGAGATTAAGTCTCTGATTTGTGACCAGAAACCATTTTCCCACAGACTTTCTGCTTCACTCATAGACAGCATTCACTCAGAAAGCAGTTGGTCATCCTTAGCTTTTATTTCTCAGTGCCCAGTCCTATACTTACTTTCCCCACCAGTGAATCCTCTGAGGACAGAACTATTAATATTTTCACTGGCTTTTCTGTATTGCTGATCACTGTAGTCATCATCTGCACAAATATTTTAAAAAAAACAGCTTCGTCAACTCCTGGAGGACAAGGAGTTATGCCAGGGAAACAGAGGTAGGTACTGAGGTCAGATCAGAAGTTCGTGGGATCCAGTTTTTCAGAGGCTTGAGGAGGATGCAGCACTGTTCACAGCCAAAGCACAGTTCCCAGTGCAGCAGGAACAGAGTGCTCCCGGGTGTTGCAGTCAGAGGTGTGAAGCAGGCACCCAGAAAAGGGGGACACATCGGCTGTGTGAGGTGACGAGCATCACTGAGGAGTCTGGTGGCAGTGACGGACAGCCCTTAGGGAGCTATTGCAGGAGATGCCCTGCCGTGGTCCCTGAGCACCTTCTGTGCTGGGGGGAACAGGGATCCAACAAACAACCTCGCCACGCTGCACAACCTTAGGCAGCCCTGCAGCAGCTCTCTTGTCTTGTCTAGGTGCTGCTGGAGAGTTTGTCCTGTCCTGTTCTCCTTGCTCCCTCCTTCTACTCCTCAGTCAGTCCTTTTTGTTTTATTTTTTGTTGTAATTTAAACCCAGTTTCTCCCTCTTTCCCATTCAGCATCCCAGTTTCTTTGCCCAATCACTTTCTTCTCCTCCTACGAGAACTGTTTCCCCCTTAACTGCTCTTCTTTTCAGATTCCTACATCTTTTCTCCTGTTCGCACGTATCTGTCATCCTTTATCTCTTTACCTGCCCCTAACAGCAGGGACCAGCAGTCTCTCCTTTCTCCCCTCCGCTGGCCCTCTGTCACCCACTACCCCACAGCTGGTCCCAGCCACTCCTCCTCCTCTCCCCGCTCCAGCCCCAAAGCCCCAGCTCTTTGTTCAGCCCTTTCTTGGCTCCAGTCCCGGTTTGAGATCTTTCCCTACGGTCTCAAGCTCAGTTTGTTCCTTCCCAGTTTCCCAGGCCCCGCTCTTGTCTGGTCTGTGTTCAAATGGCGTGGCTTATGAGCAGTGCAGTTGCAGACCGGTGGTGTGAAGAACATGCACCTTCACGGTAGTATCTGCTTTACAGATTTAGCACCTTTTAACAGCTCAATGTCCAATGTGTCTACCAAACACATGCCATATGGGATTTTTTCAAAACCTTATGAGTTGTCTGCATCTAGGTGTTTTTTCAAGGGAGAGCAAAAGATGCGTTTTTGATTAAAAGGCCACCCCTTGCCAAACTGCATGGCCCTGCCTCAGCTTCGACCTTCCAAACATAACACACCAGCACTGAAGGAGCTGAATGACCAGTCTATTTGTGTTTACTCATTTCCTTGGTTTTGCGTTGGCAAACTCTATTTTTCCTTCACAGGATCTCACAAATATGCTGAACAAGTTTTGGTTGAAAAAACAAAATCAGGTCCGTGGCGGACATCCAGAATCTAAAATTTCATCCCAAATAATTATGTTCTGGCAAGTTCTAAGCAGGGATCTTATATAATAAGATGACTCAGGCAAATTCGGTAATACGCGATCTATCATCCCTAAAATATTGTCAGCCTTTGGAAAGGGAGCGCTTATGACTCTGAATAAAGCGAGTTTATGACTCTGAATAAAGCAAGAGCTCTGCAATGCCACAGTCATTATCTCATTAATTCCACTGGACATTTTAAGCATGGAAGTATCCTTCAGGTACATCATAACAAAGCTCCTGCTTCGCTGCAAGCTGGAAGACTGCAATATCTGAGGAATAGAGCCATTTCTGCGGACTTACTGTGCTGGGCAGCACCCTTGGCAGGGCAGGGTCCCCGCTGCCCACTCTGCAGGCAGTCCAAGCCCCGCACCTCGTCTTCGCTGTACAGCACCCGGAGGAGGTCACCCTGGTGGGGCTGCAGCTTCTCTGTCCTGTGGGGCCGACGATCGGATACGGCTACCACCTACAGGGAAAAGGCAAAAACCATCTCGTTACACCCAGCCTTGGAGATAAGGTGGTCTGTCAAGGTCACGGGGGAGCAGCATGGCACTTGCTCTTCCCACTGCTTTACTGTCATCCAAAGGGGATTTTGTTGGGTGGGGACTGTGGGATTTGGATGGTTTGTTTTGTTTGGGTCCTGCCTCCATGCATGAGATGTACAAAAGTATGGGAAAATCAAGTGTGGTCTCTCTGGGACCCAGCTACTTAGTTGTACCTTTCTGTATTCTCCTCAGGAGACTGAAATGTCATCCTTTTCAAGATCTACTGAATAGGATATGCCTTTGAGACAGCTCAAATTTAATTTCTTACTGCGTCATATCTTGGGCAATCAGCTAAACTTATGCAATGTGAATTACAAATGCTATTTCTTCATGGCCTTTCCTGTCTTTTGGACTTATTTACATTTTATACCTGGTAAAAGACTACAGAGGATACAAGGCGGTGAATAATTGTGCTCCTAGAGATTAATTTTCACAAACATTAACTCGCACAAACAAAACTCACTAAGAGCTGCATCTTTGAACATTAGGCCCCCTGTATCTCAAACAGTGTCCCTGAAAACGAGCGTGAACAAAATCAAGTTCCTTTCTACATCGACCACGACTAAGCCATGGCACTCACTGTGCTGCCACAGGCAACTGGGGAGGCCAGAGCTAATGTGAGCTTAAAAAAACAGGGATAGGCTCCAAGCAGGTGGATCCATCAGGATTGTTATCCAGGATGATCCGGAAACAATTTTCTCAATAAGATTAAAGTCCCAACAGCAGGGAAAGAGTGTTTCATAGTTTGGTTTTTTTTTTATTCTTCCCTGAAGACTTGCTACTGTCATACAGAAAACAAGTTAAACAGGGCAAAGATCCCAAGCAGCAAGGAAACAAGACATGTGGCAACGATTCCGACTGTTTCCTATTAGACTTACTTATGTTGGTCTTATGTTGGAAGACTAGGAGAAAAGCAGTTACTTGCATCTAACTGATGACTGACAGTTGCCATCTACGTGTTTTGCATATAAATACAGTTATTTTGTGTCAAGGCTGAGACCAGCAACAGACCAGTCTGCTATCGGCACAGAAAAAGCCTTAATTCCACCTATTGCTCTGCCTTCTAACATACACTCAAGATAAAAACAATACCACATTCAAGCGTGTCCCCTCACGCAAAATTGTCCATTTTCTTTAAGTAAGGTTTAATTCAGTTTGCCATTAATCTGCAATATTCTGTGTACGTGAACTTTTACACGGACATAAAAACACGTGCAAACCAATGTCTTCCACAACAGGAAAAAAGAAAAACCCCAACCTGACCACTTTTTACTCTTTTGACTCCGTGTACCCTCAGGAGTCTGGATAAGGCTACAGGACCTAGATCCTACTGACCGGCAGGACAAGGAGCAGAAACTGCCCAACGGCAGGCAAAAATACTGCTGGAAAGGGCTGGTAATGCAACCAAAGCCTAATCCAAGACCTAAGAGGGGTTTTCTCTTAGTTCTGTGGATTTTGGCACACAGCCTAACACAGTCCCTGCTCCGTAAGCTACTTAAGGACGTGCCCAGTGTTAAGTTAAAGTCAAAGGGACTACTGGTGTCCTTGAAGACAAGCACGTGCTAAAGGAGGCTGCGGCTGGGGCCCAGCTCTGCTGACCACACATCTGGTGCTGCTGGACAAGGACGAGCCTCAGCATTGCCCTGGTAATTCAGAAAAGAGGGTGATGCTGGTGGTGGGAAGCCTCCTGCTGCTGCTTAAGCAGTTGCCGTTGGCTCTCTCCCAGCTGCCCCTGGACCAGTTCCAGGACCTCCCCATCCCTCTGCAGCAGCTCCTCGCAGGCTGCAGGCTCCCGTGTCCACGCAGGGGTGTGCAGCCCACTGCATCGCCCTGACCACCCGAACCTTGCAAGCTGCTTACCAGAGGCATGACCCCCCATCACCACAGCGACATCGGTGGAGACACCTGCCTTCATGACGAATACGATGAGGCGGTGGCTGGCAGGGGTCTCTCGTGACAGCCCTTGGAGTCTGCCTCATGTGAACCAAGCTCTTCCAGCTGTCAGAGAATGCTACAAAGCTCACCTTTCCCACCAGCTCTGGAAATATGTGCAGTGCTCTTGGTCACACTCAGCCTTCTTCGGTGTGTGACAGGAAATGTCTGCAACCCTCTGCTACTGAGACACCTGAGGTCGCTTCTTTTGCATGGTCATGGAAAGAACATTTTTGGTAAGTAGGATGCTGGCTGCAGTTGTCTCTAATCCTGAAAGTGGCTTATTTGATCAGTGTAAACCACCATGAACTTGAAACTTAACAATCTGCCTATGCATTGCAAAGGATGAAATTTAGTTTGGGGAAAGGAAGCAGGATTTTAAACTCCATTAATAGCAGGAATTATTTAGGCGCATTGCCTATGTTTTCAAGATTCCTTGTTACATGTCCTATCAGTAATGCCAAAATGCCTTCAAGCAGAAGAATCTGTATAAATAAATTGCAATGCCATTTTCCATTACAGCTGGCGACAACAGCACAATCTCTATAGCACGTCTTCAGTTAGCATCTTTGTTTGCCGCATTTGGCTGTAGTACACTTTTGGAGTTTCTTACCTCCTAATTCAAGATGTCACCGTGACTTTGGCTACCTCACCCATTACTGTAATATGTAGACTTATCTAGGTCAGGAAACTAAACCTGCTGTAGCTCAGTTTTGATCTAAACTGGAGCTGACATTTCTCTAGGGTACCTAGGGTAAGGCAGAAGGATCAGATGGAAGTCACTTTTCTTTTCTAGACGTACCAGGGAATTTAAATCTGCGTGAATGGCAAAGTCAGCCAAACTATGCAGAACTAGTAAACTACTCTCTAAATTAGTTTTTAGAACCTGTAAGTCCCTTGACCAGCTCAGTCTGTTTGCAGGATGCCGACTCTGAATTCAGAGCTCAGAAAAGTCTCTTTTTTGTGGTTTTTACCACCTGGCATACCCACTGTTGGAATTAGCTGTGTTAAGCGGCAAGCACGGAGGACGCAGGAGGGTTGCAGAGCAGGGCAGAGGATGTTCCAACAACCCAGCCAGTGTTCCTTGACCCAAAATCCTACCGCCAAACCAACAACCAACCAGAAAAGGTGACAATTAAACATCTGGCTTTGGATAAAACTTTGAAGCTTAGAAGCTGAACAACAAAGTGCTTGCTAGTGGAGGAAATGCCAGATTTGTAGAGCTAAGCTCTTTTTGATGGTCTAATGCTGATCTAATTTTTAATGTGGCAGCACTAGCATGCACGGAGGGATTTGCCATTTTTCTGCAAAGTAGCCACGTACTGGTGTCCAGACTGTTCTGCCCAAAGGATTTTGGGGCTAGAAGAGCAAGGGAAGAGAAGGGAAGGATCTACTATCACTGGAAATAACTCTTAATAGGGCAATAGGAACTGCAAATAAGCATATCGGTGAAACACTCAATTAAAAAAAAGAAGGTGTATCCCCCTTTCTCTCACCCTTCCACAGTCATGAATGTGCTTTTGGGATGGGTTCTTGAATGTGATGGAAGTTACTCCCCCCAATGTCATCATTTGAATGCGAAATCACTTAATGCTACACTGCTTGAGTATTTCTACCATGGAAAAAAGTCTGGCAGACGTCCACGTTGCTTGCTATTTTTGCCCATGCTGAGGATTAAAGTTGTGCATCCACTGCAATCACCAGAGCAGAAGATTTCATGTTAGCTGAGGCATTTCTACAGCACTGACTGCAGGTGCAGACGTAAAAGTGAAAAATAAATAATCATTCTGCTACTTTTCTGTGGGTCTAGAAATTGGCAATAACAACTTCCTCACAGGCACGTATATTCCAGTACGTGCAATTTATTTGAATGCTTGCACATGAGCTGTAAGCAGCTGCATCACACTGAAGAAGGGGAATGCACAAATCTAAGAGCTGACTGTGCCGATTGCTTTGGTTGGAGAGCCTTGCTTGTTTTCTGAGCTGGAGCTGCAGATCATTCCTCAGGCTCAGTGCTAATACGGTGCTGCCTGCATCATGACTAAAGGCCAATCAAAGGACATCTCTAATTGGCGTCAGGAAAGCCCCAAAGGGAAACAAAAATCCTCTAAAAATACAGCAACAAATCAGGGACTTTCTTATCTAATTGTCTTAGATCTTTATGAGTATAGTGCCGCTACAGCAGCTGATCCAATCCAAATTAAATATTACAGGCTCCCATTTAGCAGAAACAACAACTATCTATCCGCTGAGATTTGGAACATGATAACAGACATACAGTTGCCCTAGATTTTGATGAGAGCTAGCTGAAAATTTTCCAGCCAAATAGTTTCATGAGAAAATTCTGGTTAGAAATCTGGGCATTTTGTTGGAAAAGTATCTATTTTGTCAAAAAAATTGAGAAATTTTCTGACTTAATAAAACAGAATGCTCAGATTAGTTCACTTTTGGTTTGGACTTTTCTGCTATTTTTACATTACATGGAAAACAAAATATACCAAAGGCATAATGACTAAAAAAGGGGTATCTCAAAATGGCTTATTTTGAATAACACTCTGGCACTCTGACTTTCATCCTCATTTGGAATGAAGAGTCATTTTGAAACCTCAGCCTGAGTTACGGGACAAAAATAAGATTTTCACAAATTGAGAAAATACACACATACATAGTTTCTACCCAAACATGACAGGCGTGTTATTGACCCTTCCTAGGGACCACTTTGGGTATCCTGTGAAGTACTGGGATCCTGTGATCCGCTTTAATAACCGAGAGGGGATGGGAGTGAATGTGGCGAGGTTTTTTCCAATGCTCGGGTAAGTGTGGTAAGCAGGGGGGACCTACGGTGCTGTGGGTAGATTAGGGAATCGGGAATACAAAGAGGAGGCTATTTACAAATGAGGATGGGGCTGGGAAGTGGGATAGGGCATGGAAAAAGGAAAGGCCACGGAGCAAAATATATAAAAGTGCTAGAGAAGAGACAGGTCTGTAGTGAGAAGAAATGCTTTGGCAGAAGAGTCTCAAAGCTTGTAAAAAGTGCTTTGATACGCACAAGAGAAAGAGGCCATCATTCCTACAAGTCAGAACTGCGATAAAAGGACCGTGGAAGGTGATGTGAATGGGCCAAGTGGACCTAAGGACGGAAAACTGGCTCTGAAGACAAGAAACCTCACGCCCATGTGTCAAAGTGTCCAAACTTGAAAACGTTTTCTCAGAGCATGAAAAATGTTCAGTTATTTGAATTTGGCGGGGTACCTCACCTGCAGGGGGTGGGTAAAGCTCCAGCTGTGCCCTCTGTCCTGGTGCACTGGGGGTGAGTCGAGGACAGGCAAGCACCGCTGGAATCAAGGGACAAGCATCCTCCCGTGGCTCTCTCAGAGCCATCTTTCTGAGTCACGGTTACAGTCCATTGCTTGGTGTTTTTCTCCCAAATTCCCCAGGGAATGGGATACTGGCTCCTTGATTAATGTATATTGATATGATTTGTTTGCTTTTCATTCCTGCCTGTCCTCCTCGCACTATTAAGGCTTTATGGATAAGAATTAAGTCTGTGATTCCCTCAGATGACCCATGTTGATAAGCTACTCTGTTCATTTTGACTGGCTGTGCACAGCAAGACCATATTTTTTGAAGTTTCTAAGCGCTTCTGTAAATAAACTGTAGCTTTACAGAAACTCCCCTTTCTGGTTCCCGCCCCACTCCCTGCATTAGCCACTGATGCGCTTCTTTGCCCAGAAAGATCTGCTTCCCATTTATCCATGGCATTTTTAAGGATAAGTGTAGCCAACTAGAATTAAAAAAAAAAAAAAAAAGAGGAAGAGAAAGGGAGATTTTTCTTACACTCTTTGTTAGGATGTGCTGCGTACTTTTGGCTCGTCTTCGGGCAGGACTACATGCTGTGAAAAGAAGAACAGGAACACCGTCAGGGTGCAGTGGAGGTAGACAAGATGAGGTTACACATGCCTCTAAAAGTCCTCCGTGAGAATACACTGGGGGTATGGTGGGGAGTAGGGGAAGAAGAAAGGGTTTAAGGAGGATTCCAGCTGAAACAACCCAGAAGAAAGTCCTTTTTAATGTCATCTCAGAGACCATGCTCTAGCTATGCAATACAGACAGCCATGGGCACAGGGCAACAGCATTCCCACCTCTCCCATAGGCTTCCAGGAGGAACGGTCCTTCTCCTTCCTGAGTTTTGATCTGGCCTCCCACCTGCCGATGTTTCAGAAGAAAATGAGCTTCTCTTTCCATCCAGTCACCTTCAAACATGACTGGTGTATACATTAACTTTGGAGAGGCCTATCATTTTATCTAGATAACGACTTTTTCAATAAGCTCAGCCTCCTTCGTGATGTCATTTCACTTTTACTGCATGATGGCCAAAGCACAGCATTTGCACTGAGCCTAGTCTTTTCTTTTCAATCCTCAAAATGACCCATTTGGTTCTTTAACTTGGGGCATTTTACTTAAAGTGTGTTTCTCAATTTTGTTTCTTAGACCCATGAAGACACCAAAATCACAGGCAAAACAGAATCACGAGCCACTAAACACATAAGATGCCAGGACCATAAGCCAGGCTTTTGACTGGACCTAAGTGATTGGTTTTGGGTGAGGGTTTTTTATTGACAAAGTGAAGATGTTTAAACACTTGTTGTTTCAGTTCTACTCGAAACTGGCCTGAAAGACTCTGTGATACTCCCAGCTCTCCCTCTCATCCTCCCATATCTTGCCCTTTGCTCTTTAAAATTATTACCCTCCCCTGCGTTCAGGCTACAGGATTTAGCAGCCAGTGACAGAAACAGGCCTGCAAAACCCTGCCAAATTCGGAGAATTAACTCCAATTCTAAAGGCTGACCCTGAGGGCAAGGCACATGAATGGGGGTTTCCTATTCAGGCTCCATGTATAATCCAAAGGCTTTGAAGAGCCAGGAAGGTTTGTTATGGGAGGACGGGTCACTCTTACTCTCCAGGTGAGCTTTCCGTTACATTTTTGGCATACCTTCAACTCCGGGAGTTGCAGTGCTTATCACTGCTATGTATTAATGTTTGCAAAGAGTTTCGAAGCTGTGGAAGCAGCTGGAGGTCATCCAAGGCTGCTCGTTACTGCAGCCAGACTCCTCCTCCGATGGCCGGAGTAACAAGGGACCAGGCTTTCCAGGGCTCTGGTACAAGCAGAGCTGGCAGTGGGACCAAAGTCACTCTTCCTAGACAGCTTGTGTTTGTCTAAAAGCCACCCCCTGATACCCCAGTGAGGACATAAGTGCTGAGCATTAGGACCCCACTGGACAGAAATAAAGTTTTGGCCTATGCTCTGCCCATAGTGAAAGAGGTCAGTAACACGGGAGGGGATCAGCCTTGTCCTGGGTCCTTGCCAGTGGGGTACTTCCCCACTGAACTCATCACAAGTAAGTTATCTGCCTGTATAGAGCTTGAGAGTGTGCTAAGCTGTCAGTTCGATTACAGTCTGTTTTGCATGGTGTGATATCCTCAGGGACCCCTACTGCCTTCTCCTGCAGGACACGTTTTACATTTTAAACCATGGTGAGTGTGGGATGAAAACCAAACAAACATAATGAAGGTGAGTTTTTTCCTAGGAACATGTTGTAACTTGTTTTTGAAGCTGCTGCAATCAATCACCTTCACTTCTGGAATGTCATTGTGTGAGGACTAAACTAATTGCTCACAAGCAAAACACGCAAGTGCAGAAAAGTTTAGTGATGCAAGGAATTATCTTCTTGTCTTTCTGGTATTTTACATATTTTACTGGACAGTGTGAGGAGCACAGTTTATACAGATTTCCACCAGAAGCAAGTACTGTTGTGCTGTTATCAGTACCCAGGCTGGTGCATAAGGAACAACACATAAATGTGCCTAATGGTAATAAATCTGTGTATTTTCAGAGTACGTATGATTCACAGTCCAACTCACTGCCTGTCCTCTGCCAGAGCGAGTGGCAAATGGCTTGCAGGGGCTGAAGAAAGGCAAGGCATGAAAGGGTAGTCACAGCACCAGCAAACAAGCAATTACTTGAATAGCCATTAAATGAAGAGTGAATCACGGAGGTAGCCAGAAGTGACCCACTCGCGCAGGAACACAATGGCAGCAATGCAAACAGTGGGGCTGCAGGGCTCTCCCTGCAAACATGATTTTCTGCAGGGAGTGGGAGCAGGAAGGGAAGAATGAATCCTTGCAGATGATGTTTCTGGATTTGCCTGCAAAAGGATGTTTGTATGTACAGCCCAGCTTTCGGGCAACAAAAACAATTACAGTGACGGTTCACATTGTCATTTCCACTTATATTCTGAAATTAAGCAGCTGACAGCTCATGCTCGCAGCTTGCAAGTAAAGATCTGATCTGGCCCCACAATTTGTTTTCCCTGCTTTTACCTGCTTTCTTGTTCCTGAAATATGCAGCCATTGAGTTTAAACTAATTTGTTCAATCAAATGCAGACTGGGCTTTGTCCGGTTCTTACTCTTCATTACAAGCAATTAATGTTAATCATGCATTCATTTCCAGGGCATGGCTTTGGAAATGTTCCACTTATTGAGCCAGCAGACTTAAATTCAACATTCATGCAGTTCACCCAGTTCATCTGAGCTGCTAACTGCTCGCAGAACTTAATTTTCTTTTCTATGACACAGAATAGCCACACAGTTGCAAGCTGTCACTTTAGCAATTACCTCATAGGTATATCAACACCGATTCCAGATCTCCCAATTTTGCCAGCGCAAAGATTTTACACAGCCACAATGTCGAAGCACCTGCACGGATTAGCTCCAGAAACAAGCAGCGAGCGCTGGACTGCAAGCAGAGCACGGCACGGCACGGCAGAAGAGATGAACTGCTCACTTCAGAGATTTCCCTGATGCTAAACACCCCATCCATCTAAAAGACAACACCGTAGCGGTTGTTACAGTTTTCATGTACTCACATTTGGATGAAATCACAGTGGTGAAAACTTCTAAATTTTCGTCGCTGCAGCTGTAAATCTGGTGCATTTTCCACCTCTCCCTCCTGACTGCCTTTCAGCTTCATGCAACCGCTCTGAACTTCTGGTAAATAGGTTTCACTAATCCAATCTGGCTCTGTGATCATTGTCCAGATCTACAAAGGACAGACTGATGCTGTGATCTCATCTCATTCCATATTCTTCATTGCAACATTTTCTGCTCCCATCTGCCTTTCTATGAATACTATTAATGCAAAGATTTAATTTAGCTGTTACTTAACCCTCTATTCAGATAGGAACATTTTATTTTATGTCTCCTTTTGCCAGTTTGGAGAATCCTCTACAATAAATGGCTAATAATTAAAGTCTGTTCTGTGCAGCCAATGTATAGACAAATAAACATTTACAGAAGTACTGCAAGGATTTTTAAGATAAGTTGGGTTAATACTTTGTGTACTTTAACGCATTTATTGTAAAAATTTGCTCCTCCCAGATAATGAGGAGTTGATTCTAGGTGTATTAAGAAAAGCATTTTGTGCTTTGCCTTTTACGTTCATAAACTGGTGCCTGAATCCTGGGCGCTTCAGTGTAAAATTTCAAATGCAGGTGACTAAAGAAGGGCACGTCAGGCAGACGTACATAGGTCTATATGCCCCTGCACTTCAGCGGCTGCAGAGGGAGGGCAGGTGGCTCAGTCATAGATGGGTTCTTACATGACTTGATGGTTCTGGGGCCTAATTCCATATTTACGCACTTCAATAAAGGGTCTTCTTGCCAAAGCTTTTCATCCCTTAACGCTCCCATCAGAAATTGTTCCTTTCCACATCTACGAAGTCAGCCCCCTCAACTTCTGGTGACTTACTGCTGCCATGGACACCTAAGATAAGATAGAAAATTTTGGCTTGCAGGCTCCAGCAACTGATGTAGCAGAAACACTTTCAAGTGTGAATAATGATATTAAATTATATCAGTCTGATGAATAGCCTTCATTACCAGCACGTGTGTGTAATTAACACAAAAACTAGTGCTGTCTTCTCCTATAGGCGTCTGCCACCAACAGTCCCAGATGGAAAGTGCCAGCAAACATGAGCTGTCACTGTCATATTCATGTAATGTTTCTTCTTTGAAATAATAAATATTGGTCAAACACACATCCTGAGCCTGGAAGCATTTTGGTTGAGTGGAAGGTGTCACTGTTTCAAGAAAGAAAGGAGTGAAGAGAAGCTGGTCTTGCTTGTCACCTCCCAGGGCAGCCTCCTGCTGTCCAGGGGCAGCAAAGCCATTGCGGGGCTGGGGGCATTGTCCCAGGAAACCGTGCCGTGTTTGAAACGGGTGGTGGGACGGCAATATAATCAAGCAAAAGTTCAATTAGTTTTTGATTTATTGCGCCACATGTTCTGCTTGTATGACTGATGTCATTAACATCAGGCTCGGCTGGCGCATTCATCTGTCCCTGCCCGGCTCCCTCTGAAGGCGCACGCACTCAACAGATGGGGAGCTGCACGGGCGCGAATGCAATTGTTTATCCCCCCATTGTTCCTGTGTCAAGCAATCAACCCAAATCCATTACCCACCGAGAAAAAGATCAGCGCACCGTCCATTCAACAGTGAATGGAGCAGAGGCGGTTATGCAGGGAGGCTTTAAAGCTTTCAAAAGGATAAAAAAAATAATGAAGAGCAACACTGAATAGTTGACCAAGAAAAAAAAAAAAGCTCTAACAAATCTAACCTACCCTTTCTTTCACCTTTGGATATTCAGAGTCCTATAAGAGGCACTTTTGGCTCTGAGTCGTTGTTCTCCTAGTTATAGGTATGACCTAAAGATATTTTTAAATCATAGCTGGGGTTTAGCATTAGAACAAATATTTGGTGTTTCATCATGTGGAGGGGTGGTGGGGATGTGGAAACTGAAGAGAGACTCAAGAGCTGGTTACCAGCTGGCATTCATGGCTTTATAGGTTAGGTTTTGAGCAGGTAGGCTTTGAACACCTCTCCTTACAAGGGATGTGATGCTCTGGGGGTGAGTCACTCTCTGGGCAGAGAGCTGGCAAAAGGCTCTCACATCACTTCCAGACAGAAAAACAGGGCTTGAGAGGGCCAATATAATCTGTCTCATCTGGGAAGGAATTTTCTCCTGTTCATGAAAGGGAGTCTGCTGCTTCATTCTGCCCGGATCTTACAGGAGAGTCAAGCACTATGAATGCTCAGGGTTTTGCAGGAAATCTTAGTGTGGGTTCAGGAGAAGGACTGCACATATTGGGCTACTTTTTTCCAGCTGTCCATGAGTTATTTTGGATAAACGTCTTGGTTTATCTAGCTACAAAATAGGTGTGATAATACCTGCCAAGAAAGTCTACTATCAAGCTGAACTGCACGCAACCTGCTGAAAAACAGCAGGCAGTAATTTTAGACTTGAGGAAGATACGCTCCACAACGTCCAACCTAGGGACTGCTTGCAAAGCCACATCAGATGATTTCACATAGCATCTCCCTCAGGCTCCCTGCTGACCTAGCAAGAGTTCAGTCTGTGGTGGGAGCAGCAAACCAAATATTTATTGATCCTATGAATCCTTTTTTTATTCCCCAAATTGCATAAAATATCTAGAAACTAGGCTCAAATTCTTCCTCGCTGCTAAACACCATTAATAAGCTATTAAATTTAATTCACATGATGCCACTGCAGCCATGAGAAGACCCAAAAAGCTTTTGTCCTGGGGTATATCTTGGACTGAAGACTCCCAAGCCATGTGGAATCCAAATTCCTTGCCATGGGCTGTGATATATCTCTGTTTACCAAATACCTGAACTCCCAGAGTTGTCAATAAATGATCAAAACGTTTGCTGGTGGAAGAACTTGGTGACTAAAGGTGAATGGGGACAACTGAGGAGGAAGAGGAGGAGGAGAACTCAGGACACAAGAACAGACATGTAGTGTCTGGCAAAACATCCATCTAACCTGAACTGCAGGTCTGGGACAGGGAAGGTATTTGATTTTGGGGAATGTGGGCAGAAAAGAGGGAGAAGTGGAGAAGAGGAAGAGACGTATGCGGAGGCTGAGCTAAAAACAACTGGTGAAAACACCATAAGGTGCAGTGAATCTTGTCAACATGGCAGGAAATCCCAGAAGTTGGCAAAATGCCTCTCTGGGGAGGCGGCGAGGGTGCTTTTCCCATGGGCTGGATCTGTTCAGCCACATGTGGAAGGAACAAGTGTAGATGCTTGTCCTGTTTACCAAATACGCCAGAGCTGGTAAGCTTAAGAGAAATCCAATACGAGCAAATTTGAATTATGGTTACAGAAAATGTAATTAAAGCTTTGAGTGATTTAAGAGAAGTATCAGAAACCTTATTTATCCTGGCCTTTGTAAACAAATGAATGCCTTTCCAGCGCAGCATTCTTCCAGTGAAGTCAGTGGGAAGCATCCCTGTGCTCCCAGCATATGCAAGGGCTATTGCCGAGGGATTCCCTGGCCCGCAGAGGACAGAGCTCTTCCCAAGGCGGGGCTCTGGCTTCTCCCTGGATCTTGTACCCTGTTGCGTAAGAGGCGACTCTAATCCGTACTGAGCCACTTGAGCCTATATCTTACCGTTAGCTGGGCAATATGATAAGGATAAACCCCAGGTATTTTTGGAATAGGATTGTGAACAAAAGGTATGCACAGTTAACCATTTAAAAATAAGATGGGATAAAACTACCCATGCATGCTGCAGACATTTACTTTAAAACACTTCTGTGTGACGCAAGGCAAGCAGCGTTCTTTGTGGAAGGAAAATTGCTTTGTTTCATTTTAGGGCCACATAATTGCAACTGCCAATGACTGAAAAGCAAAACCAACAAAAAAACCCAAAATATGAAGTGAGCTTCTCATACATGGTCTGTTAGTTTTCTCTAAATGAAAGGAAGAGAGAGACAGATACGCTATCAACAACTTCACCTCATACTTACAGCAGTCTGCAAAACTAGTTCAAAATTAAAGTAGCGCTGCATGGCTGAAAGGTCTGTGAATAAGTGAAGTATTTTCAAAAGTAACATTTTAATTTGTGTCTGGCTGGAAGCTGCTGTAACAGATTTTACCCAAATGGGAATAAGATCGAGGCATTTAAAAAACATTCTGAACTTTACAGTCACTATAGGGGACCCGGAGAGAGGGATGCAAGTGGTGTGCAGTTTGAAAGGGCTACTACACAAACTTCTCTGCTAATCAGGAAAGGAAATACCAGCCAGACCTGGAAGCCAGGCTGAAAGGATCCCCCCACTAGTTACAGAAAGATACTGCAGGATCCTGAGGGGAAAAAAAAAAAACCCAACAACCAACAAACAAGCCTGGTTGGCTCCTCTTAAAAAAGTTACATATAGATAATTGGACATTCACAAATTTGCCCTAAGCTTGTAAAACACACTTGAGTAAGTCCATACAATGACTAGTGAGAAGTACAATGCCCAGCACTGCAAGGTTCAAGTCCCGCAGAGCTTGTGCCAGCAGCAGGGATTGCGCTAAGCCAGCATTAAAGCTAGGGCCAGGCTGAGCACGTGGAGGCTTAACAAGCTTTCATACACTGGTCATGTACTGGTAATCCACAGAAGGCATTGAAAATGTCAACAAAAGAGTGATACGTCCAAATTGGGCTCTGACAACAACAGCTTATTAAGATGCCAAACTTTAATTACATTTGTCCTTGATTAATTCATTTTTCAAGCTAATTGATAGGTGAGGTCTTTATTCCCTGATAAAGCACAATCATTTTTGGATGGTGCTTTTTCACTCCCAATTTTTTCCTTTAAAACATTTTAAGTTTATTTTGACTATTGGCTGCTGATGTGAACATAATAATTTTTGGACAAACAAGCACATTAATTAAAGCTTGTCCTGTGGTTCCTGGATTTGTGCAGTGGTAGCTCTCTTGCTGCAACTGCATATTATGTCTTACACCATTCAGAAGAAAATCCACTGCTTGGGCAACGAGGCACAAACTACTTAGGATTCCTCCCATGGATAAGTCTAAAGAATGAGGCAACCTGCACTCTCACCTTACTTGTCTCTAGTGTGTCCTCACGCAGCCATCAAGCTCCTCCTGCCACGTGCAGCACACGTGCTCTGTAGGATGGAGGTCTTTGGAGGGTATCACATGGCATTGCCTCCTCTGGCCTAAGTTCTGTGTGAAAATGAGATTAAATTTAAAACAAGGACCATCATTATTGGCACTCAGAGACTCCTGGGCTAGAAACTTAGAAAACGGGAATAGGAAGTAGGAGAAGCTGCACTAAAGGCACGAAAGCAGGATCAAACTTATGAGTCCCCTTTTGGTCCAGATTTAAGTTACGGTGCCTGCGTGAAGCAGCAAGACAGCACAGGAGCCAGCACCGTGACAGAGGAGGTTTTAGGATAGAGTGGGAGCACCAGTAAGGAATTGCTGTGTCTTGGAAGTGTGAGACTTTTGAGGTAGCTTTTGTGTGATAAGTACGTTAAATGGCCATACACCATACGGCTAGGAGTCTGGAAGGGGAAACTGGGTGACTCCCTCTGACGCCAATTATCCTAAAAAGGGTTTTGGAGGGATGAAGCAGGTTATCTTGTCTCCTTGATGGTTTGGTCTTTGGCCCCTCTACTGATGCTGCCAGCAGGGGTGTCAAAGGCCTCCTCCTTTAAGTACCTGACTTGTTTC
The DNA here is from genome assembly GCF_965183815.1 of Platalea leucorodia. NCBI lineage: Eukaryota > Metazoa > Chordata > Aves > Pelecaniformes > Threskiornithidae > Platalea > Platalea leucorodia. The sequence continues at coordinate 38,506,326 of NC_138823.1, forward strand.
TAGGAATCTGATTAAAGTAGATCACCTCGGATAACAAGAGGAATTAACGCTGCAAATACATAGGAGAGGATTTTCAAGCTCATAAGCGACATAGAGGTCAGTCCTTTTCAAGTCACACAGCCTCCGAGATCTTTGATTTTTGCAGAACTAATGATCTTTACTTGTCCTTTTCCTCTGTCCTATCAGCCTTTACACTTAAACACTTACCTTTATTATTTCAGTTCTGGTTGTAAGAAAACCAAAAGGGAACAGGAAAGAGTTTTCGGGGGCCTTGCCATAGACATGGCACATTCTCCTTAATAACTACATAGTTTTAGATTCTACATCCTTCTGGTTTTTACAATGTTTTGTAAAATGCATATTCTCATCTTAGATGTTCCCCTGAAGTCTGACGTTTCTATATCCTCTCAACTTGGTCAGCCAAAAAGAGGTGGACTCCTAGATCCTACCTCTTCAACTCTTTATACGCTCGAACCTGTAACCATGTATATATATTCAGGCTCTCAGCTGTAAGCAACTGTACGCATACGTCTACACACACATCAGGTCTTTTACCAATGCCTTGTTTGCTATGGACATGCAGATGTCTCCAGCGAAGGACATGCTTAGACCTTTAGCACCTGCCAGCCGACGCTGCCCTGCCTTTCTTCAGCGGGGTTGGCGTTTTTAGCTCAGCTCTGTTGGGCGGGTCCCTGCCCTGTGCTTTACAGTTGGTGACGTTATCATTTCTGACATCAGAAGTCACAAATGGTTACTTTACTATCAACATCCGCCCCCTAGCTCTGTGCTCAGTTTTACTGAGTAGTCCTAATTTTAGGACTTCCATTTAAAAAACACAAACACAGTAGTTACGAAGTCCATCAGCTTGACCGCACCAGGAATTAAACTTGGGAGATGGCTACATGAAGGCTGTGGGACGTGCTCTTCTAGGACGTCCTAGCTGCCAGAAATGTGAGTGGCACCGCTGGGAGCGTGTCTGGACGGGACCCGCGTGCTCCAGAAGCGGGAGCAGAGGCTGCAGCCCTCCGGGAGGGAACACCGAAGTGCCACCGCCCACAGCACAGCACTGACACGGCTTCAACCCTTCCTGGCTTGGAAAGACGACCCTGGAGAAGGACCAATCCACCGAAACAAGTGTTACAGAGGCTCTGAGGTTTTCGTAGTGCAAGGCAAACGCAATTCAGGCTCCGCTGATGTTAATTCCCATTTCTCGCTGCTCGGATAAGCACGTAGCGACAGCTTTCATGAGGCAGGGACCTGTCCATTGGAAAATGGATTACGACCACCAACTCTTGCACATAAACTGGTGAGCAACCATCTAATGGTCACTAGAGAGACACCACAGGCCTGTGCTGGTGACCTAGAGGTGAAAAGACTTTCTTTGTCCATCTGAATCCCCGAAGCTTTCAGACCCCTGATCAGGGGGGAAGTTCTGATCTAAACGACCATTAATCTCCCTTAAGGTGAAAAGGTCGGAAGAGCAAGTTATTCAATGTTAACTGTTTTTTTATGCCAGCAAAAAAGCGGCTTTATTTCCAATGCTGTCTTAAAGTATACAGCAACACCTAAACATCCAAACTTTCACAGTGATTTTTCGAAAGTGATGTCAGCTTTTAGACAGATGACAAGGTCCACACGCAGTGTCAGCCCCCCACAGCTGTGTCCATAGCCATACCAACAATGCCACACAATGGCGCCCTTAAATCCCATAAAGGCAAGTGACAATGGCCCAGAATGAAGCGATAACGTATTGGAGCTGCTGACAATCAGTCTTTAACATGTGTTATCCATTTGACTGCAGGTGTAAATCAGCATTTCAATGTCAAGTTGCTAATTTAAGGCTGTATGGTCAAACATCCAAATAGCATACCCCAGGAAAAGCACAAGTGCATTGTTAAAGTAGGTCAAAGTCACTGCAAGTCAGGGAACACAGAGGAAAAGTTCCACATCAATAAACCAGCGTTTGTGCTATGATATATATATATATTTCATGACACAGTAGTATTAGATTAAATTAAACATTTACCAGAGCTCAGACTACAGTGTGGGCGCAGCCATCACTCTGTTGCCGCTCGGTTGACTTTGGTGGCGTATGTGCTGCCAGCGTATGTGGCTGCAGAACCGAGCTCTGTGGCTCTACGGTGTGACGTGAATTAACACGGCTCTCCAAAGGATACGGGTCACATTTCCTCTGCTTTCACTTAACTGTGCCACCTCATGGATGTGCATTAACTTTTCCCCCCTTTAATTTCCATGTTCAGAGAAATAAGGAAAATATCTGCTGCCATTTGTTGTATTTGAAGTTCTCTGAAAAATGAGTGCATGTAATTTTTCAAAAGAAACCAAAGACTGAAAGTATTTTTTTCATCCCCTCTCCTATTACTAGGAAAGTAGTTAACTTAAGACCCTGATTAACATTCCACTGAGCTGCGTCAAATGGTTCTTCCTCTTATTGTTATTTAGCTTTACAACGTTTTCTACCAACTCACTCATGGCAGCTGTTTCAGTACAATGGGAAAAAAAGAAAATGAATAACATTTTAGTGGGTTATTTAATAGGAGCCTGGAACTGGCAAAACATAAAACTGCATTCAGAAATGTTGCAGCTAAGGGAACTGCAGCCTTCCTAATGATAGCCCAGGTTTTGGGTTTTTTTTTGTCTCCGTTTCACTGAGAAATTCAGAGCAACAGTAGAAGGTTCTGCTTATTCTCATGGACAACTACACATAAAAAATATGCACAAAACATTTTGTAACAAATTGAGCCTGGGTGATTTCTCATGCGTACACTGCAGGTAAGTACAAAGGTAACTGGCTACGCGCAAAGAGAGCTGAGACCTCTGCAAGTTCAGGCACTCACAGTCCCGCCACGCCATTGCTCAGAGAGGAACCTCTTCTTCTGCAGGTGGCCTGCTGACGAGTCAAAGACGGGACCGGGTTCCCAGGCAGGATGAGTAGGGGCGGGTAGGCGCGGAAGACCCTCTTCTCACTGCTCAGGGCTGACACTGCGGCAGACAAGCAGTCTGTGTACCGCTGCCTCGGCTACAGGTCCTGGAGGGCTCAGGAAAATGCTCACATCACTTTCTGCATTCACGAGCTGGTGTTTGAATTTAAATTAAGTTCCCTTTTATTTAGGAAGCGTTCAGGGATGGTCTGAGAAAAAAAATGGAGGCCATACCTTTAGGCCTCCTGCTGCGCTGCATCAGGTTGCCCTTGTCCCTTCTCCACAGACACGCTTAACGCAGTGACGGATTTGTTAGGTTGGGGCTGTTGAACCCAAGGCATACTGCACGCGTGCCGGAGCACTGTCGTGCTTAGGCAGATTTACTAGGGGGTTATGGAAAGTGCCCAGACATAGCTTTGCTGTGTGCCTCTTAACCATCACTCTTTCTCATCCATTCTTCAGGTCTCAGGGGGACGGAAAGCCAACCACAAGACAGATGATGACAGCCTTGGCACGTTGCCTTAAAGCGAAGACGGTGCAGCGAGGAACGAGCATGCACACTAACATACCTGTGATTTCTTCCAAGTTTATTCACACAAGATGATGGTGAGAGTTTTTGCAGATTTAGGCATACTGGTTACGTATTTTTTTCTTCATTCTCTTTTTGCTTTGACTGCTGGGAAAATCAGCAGTGGAATGGAAATTGGCAAGGGAAAAGAGGAGCCGGACAAACTATTGTACCGTTTGCCCCCACTTCTACTGATGCCAAGGAGCAACCCTGTGATCTCTGAGAACCTTGAAAGGGGAATGGGCTTTCCATTCTCTAGTCCAGGTAAAACTATACCTGCTGTTAAACTATTTTCACCGGCACCACACGTACCCCTGTTTATACTTGCACCCCAAAGCTAACCTTATCACTGTAGGTGGACCGAGTGAGTAACCAAATGGGCCAGGGTTCAGTTTGTGTTTGCCTGCACAGAACTTGGAAAATACAGGACTAGGGGAGAGAAGTAGCAACTCAATGTCCACAGCAAGAATCTACTCTACTAGCAATTCCTAGGGTCTCTCAAACCATCCTTCTGTCCTGACTGAATAGCTGCCATTTATGCTTCCTTAAAACCTATTCAAAACCCATGGTCTAGATAAACTGAGCATTTATTCTTTTTTATATAAAGACTGACAAATCCTTTTATAGTTATAGCTGTTTAAGACAGAAAGTAAGTCTCTGACTCCACAAGGAAGAGGGAGGGACTCAATCAAGCCCTACTGCTAACAAGTATGACATACAAGGATTGTTAGTGTTGTCATGAAATATGTAATAATACTTACAACTATGTACTGATCATGCAGAGTAAGGTGTGCAGAAAGCATCTGAAATGTTCAAAGAAATACCACGCAGCAGTTCAGGTGCTTTTATTTCTGGAACGCCTCTAACATCGCTCTCGGTTGTCACCCACGATACAATGATTTTGCCTGCACAGCGCCAAGCTCACCAGGCAAACGATGCTGCAGGAAGAGACATTATGCTCTGGGAAGCTAGTGAAAGGCTACTTTCTCTCAATGGTTTTTGGTTCATAGTTACCTTGTAAGATTGAAGTTAACATGACAGAGTTAAACACTGCTCTCAAACGCTTTCAAACAAGCTTGTGTTTATAGCAAGTACAGCATTATTGGTTATTTGCATTCCAGTATCATCTAAAGGCAGTAACAGATACGTCACGGAGGGCCTGAGTAACAGAGCAGTAGCAGGACCACAAGAATGAGCAGCCCAGATTTCACACACGTGCCCAACCACTGCTGGGCATTCACAATTACAGTTTCACCCCAGCTGCCCATACAAATGCCAGGCTCATGTGCACACAACAGGCATGTTCAAAGATACAGATATATTTGACCAACTAGGTTTTCTCAGTACAGAGTAATTTAGTAAGACAATACATGAAAAACCCCGGTGAATCTTCAGCTGCGAATAAAACTACCACTGCCTGGGAGCCAGGGCATGACTCCCTGTCACACCATCACTACGTGAAGGACAGTACTGTGTGGCGGCTTGAGTTCCCTTGATTTTTCCTCAGAAAATTTCCACTAGTAACTAATAATTGGTGGTGGGAGAACATTTGTGTAGCTGATGTCCATAAGTGGGATTTCACAACCAGTTTAAGCCAGTCAAAGACCTTGATGCTGCCAAAGGGGTGTGGGAAACAGAAATGGCCCTTCTTACAGCACCATCTGCTTATGTTGGGTGAGGTATTATATCAAACCCTTTGTCTCATCTATAAAATATGGATAAAGCCTACGATATCAGAGTGGGGTGTGAGGCTTAATTTAAAAACCAGCAAGAGTTCTGGGTTACCTGGTATAGGAAGTTAAGTGCAAGGTTCTGTCAGTTGAAAACACAGCCTGCTAATAACTGCCATACTGGCATAAATGGCAAATAAAAAGTGTGCTGGAAGGAAATACTCTACATTCCTAACTAGCCCATCAAAGTGCTCTGCTTCAGTGATGAAACCCATGTGCTGTTCAGTTCCCCAGAAAGTGTATTCCTCCCAAACACAGCATGGCTGCCATGAATTAGGCTCCTGGAAAAAAGATTCTCTCTTCAGGACTCTGTACTGCTACCACAGCCTGGAGAAAGACAGGAGTGGAAAGACGAAACAGGACAAAAGATTATATACAAAAGAGTGTGACAAAAAGGTTTTTTTTTCCAAACACGGCAGCTTTGCACAATACAATAAAGTGAATCCCTTGCCCCTTGCTATTACAGCGTCAGCCTTCGTGACAGAGGTTCTTGTGGGCAATTTCAGCAGAGGACAAGATTCAGAAGGACATGGAAATCAAATGTGTGTCCCAGCACAGGCCGAGGCATACTGGTAGTACAGTCCTTAAGGCCACCAAACCCATTCTGTGGTTAAGAAGAAAATCTCCAGTCTTCAACCAGTATTCACCCACCTGTTTTAACTGAGCATTAAAACAGATCCAATGTCAATATCCAGTACACATCCTCAGATTCTAGGATAGCACTAGCTTTATCAGACCAACACAAGAGCGCAAAGGTGTAAGTATAGAGCCTTCTACTTCAACAGGATGACTGAAAAGTGCTCCCTCCCTAGCAGAAAGGAATAAGCACACCAGAGGTTATAGGGTTCTTCTTGCATTTGTCTTGGGCTGTGGTAGCTGCATGAATCAGATGCTGAAGGGGTCCAGCATGAAGCAGAATCTGATTTAAATGAACTGTACACACAACCATGTGCACTTTTTAAAAAAAGAAAAATAGTATTAAAATTTTGGTTTCATTTCCCCCTTTCCCACTTCCCTTTCTCAGTTGACAGTCAACCAGCTGGTTAACTGCTCTGAACGTGCACACTCATTCCCATGTTTAACCAGCGCTCCCAGCGGGGCACCGTGCAGCCATATGCTACACCACCACTTTTTAATATTGAACCACAACACACTGCCACTTCCTTACGCTGGTGGCTACGCTCTGAGTGACAGCACCTGCAGGAGCTCAGCAGAAGCAATTGCTTCACAGAGAAGCAAGATACAGTTGATACAGCTTCTTTCCACAGAACGCAGCAGGAAAAGGGAGCTGTTGCCTCCACAGAGACAAAATGACCATGATGGATGATGTCTTGCTGCTATGTGGTTCCTGTTGAGCGTGTGACCGTGCTCTGCTCTGGTTTTACTCCTCCTATGAACGCTTCATATATATCTTAAAAGGAAAGATAAGTATCTGACAATACATGTAAAAATTTTAACCCAAAGCAAACTTTCGGGAAGCCTTTTCCAAACATGTATGAAATGTGTAGGTTTTTTCTTAACCAAACAACAAAAAGTACCCCAGTTCAACAGCCTTCTTAGCGAAGCCAGATGGTAAAAAGATGATAAAGTGGAACAGAATACAGCAAGCTCACATTTTTCACAAGGTTACTCCCCTTCCCTATGTAAAAATACCCCCAATTATTTCTTAAATAGCATGACTTTTTAAAACAAAATCACAGACAATTTTAATAAAAACCATAATTTGTAAAATATTTTGGAATTATCTCTTAAAACACTTTTCCACCTTTGACCACCTCTAAAGCATAAAAAAGCCTTCAGTAAAGCAAGAAGTCTGCTGCAACTTTTATGCAAGTTAATAGCACTGACTACTGAGCAAGAAAAAAAACCACAGTCAAGCCTTCACTTCAGAACACTATTTAGTTAAAGATGAATTACTTGACCTTTTGGCAGTGTACAATGCAACAGAAGTCAAAGACACACAAGTTCTTCCATTCTCTAAACAAATTCAGCCCCGTATCTATAAGAAATTACCTTTGTGTTAGAATAGAGCACGCTTTTTGGAACAAAATGTTTAAGCTAATAAAGCTTCATGGAAGCCTCGAAGAGGGCAGATAAGTCTTCTTCTGTTTGGGGACGTGGTGATAGTTTAGTCACTCTCTCCTGCAAGATTAAAGAAAAACTAGATTATAGAAGGTTGCCAATAAAATTAACCAAACAGTAGCTGAACTATGTGCCTTTGTACTAACGTCCTTCACAGAGAATAACAAGGCTTTGCAAATAAGTAATCAAGTAATTAAGGTTGAAGCATCATCAACTGTACAGTACTTTCAAGAATATATTAGTTTAAATTGCCTATAATTAAATACACGGAAGCAAGATTAAAACGCAGTTCAGCTGCAAAGTCAAGTACTTCAAACACAGGTCTTGTCAGTCACAGATGTCAGTACAGTGGTGGGTAGTATCCTGGGAATACAGTCCATTTTAAAATTTATTTGCCAGCATTGGCACTAGGAGGCCAATTTTTAGGGACCAAGATTTTCAAAAGACAACATCTCTCAAAGCCCAGGAACTGCCATAGATGGGGAGAGTAAGCAGTGCTTGCAACTCAGACTCCGAAAAAGAGGCACAGCAAGGGACGGTAGTGAAACTGCTGAACAGCTAGCCTGACACTTTGGAATCAGAATACAAAATAGTTGCGGTTGGTCTTCATTTGGATGGTGATTCAACAGAATTTTCAGCCGCTGAAGTCCCACCGACTGAAATGAAACTCAGGTATATGCTTCACTGCCCTGCTTGACAAAATACCAACAAAGGCAGGGCTGGCAATTCAGAAAAGCCCCACGCCACTGAGGAGGTGGAGCTCTATTAGTGCAGGTATTCAGTTACTGCAGAAACACGCAGCTGAAAGGGCCTAACATTAGTGTACTGGTTATGATCAGTACTTTTATGCTTTCAACAATCAATGATTTTAACATTTATGGAAAGATTGGGGAGAGTTACAAACATCTGCAAAGACAGAGGCCAGGCCTGCACTAGGAACGCGTTATCTTTAGATGAATGCGGTGTATTTTTTGGCAAGATGGAGTTTCTTCTGTTACCACCTGTTTCAACATCTCCCTCGTGGAAGAGGCTGTCCCAGCAAAAGCTCTCAATTTCCCCCCCCTTTTTCACATGTGAGACAGTGGATGTCATTTGCTAGGGGCCTTGCCTGATGCACCAAGGGGGATGCTGGGGAAGGGGCTCCTCCAGCCCCCCTGCCTTGGGGGGAGGCTCAGCTCGGACACCCTCCCGAGCGGAGCACACACCACCGCCGCCGCAGCGCAATGCTGCAGCGCAACGCTGCAGCGCAACGCTGCAGCCGCTCCACTTCCCTCTCAACCCACAGGGCTGCAATTTGTGGACAGGCTGGATGTGGTTACACAGCAAAAGAGGCCGCTGCACTGTGAATTTAACGTGAAAGATTGGTCTACCGTGGTGAGGAAGTCAGCTGTGAGATATTCACAGTTCATAATCACGGTCAGCACGGTTAGCATGGCTTGTGATGAGTCTGAAAAGCGTAGCTTTGTGTGCGTAACTCTACCTCGACGAGAAGCTTTGCTGGTGCAGCAGTAGCAATCAAAGGATGCCTCTTTCCCCCTCCCTGACCAACGCTGCTATGCACACAGACCCAGCCAAAGAACAGGCTAAGATTCTTCTATGCAGTTTTGAAAGCAAACGGAAAATTCAAACAGCACTAGGGCAAAAGTATGTTGTTTTTTTCAGACTCACAATATGCAAAATAGAACAACTCGGTGCTCAAGTACTCAGTAAATTCATCAGGCTTGTATTAGGACACTCTGGGCCAAATTACAGTTTTGCAGCCCTGTGCACCAAGATGGCCAGAGTTATCTGTAAAGTCACCCGGGGTGACAGGAGACGATCACCCTGACAGGCTGTAGCATTTCCCAGCTCTATCGACAGAAGGCTGCAAATGGATGCTCCTCCTGTATGCCTCGACACAGAGGCACCAGTGCTCCCTCTGCACAAGCCTGCTGGTATTTGCTGGTGCCCAGACAGCAAGGCCCCAGCTCACCCAGTCTGACTCAGTGCACTCTGGTATAGTGCCAAAAATGAGCAACTCCTGGCTCATCAGTGGTTCAGCCCCGGTGTAGCTGCCTCAGGGATCTCTGCAGGCGGTGAGTGGGCTAGAGAACAGCCCTTCCACCAGCTCTCATTTTCAGCCCTCCCTATCTCCCCTCAAACACCATCACAGGGCTGGCCACCTTAGACCTTGGGACAGCATCTTCTTTGCTAGACTCACTGCTGTCTGTAAATAGGATCAATTTCAATAGACTCACTTAGAAAGGAAAATAAAATTCTGTTTTAACTTCGAGTATAAATGTCCCAGTAGAGCTCCCACCCCAAATCCTGGCAGATTAGAGTAGATTAGGTTTTGTTTTCCTGCAGCCTGCCATTCACAGTGTGGAATACACCCCGCATGCTTATTAGCGCTGTCACCACTGTACCACGCTGCCTTGTCAATGTGAATGGGTCAGTGCTATATTCCAAAGAAAACCTACTGCAAGATGAGAAAAAAAAACCAACTAAAAATTAAACTCTATAGACTACCTCTGTGGGTAATAATGGACTATTAAGGTACACTAACACATTGTCATCATGCTATATCTCATATACAAAAACGAGGTTTGAGAAACTATTAGGTTATCTCATTTACACAATACAATTAATCATCAATGCCGTGAGATGACAATAAATGAATTAAAAGTCAATTTGAGCTAAGGTAACAAACAAACAAAAAACAGCTTCAACATCTTTTGGTGAAGAACCTTCCTCCTCCCCCAGCTATGCAAAACATGCCTTCAGTCAGATGTTGTGCTTGTGATGACCCAAACCCAATTGTTTTAAAGAAACATATTTATCAAAACAAACCTCCAAAATGCCCCATAACAATTTACATGCATAACATATTGGATGGGTGCTCAGGGACCTTAGTTTTCTTCCTGGCTTTACCACTGCTCTGTTTTGTGTGATCCTAAGTAGTTGTACCTTTGTGTCATTCTCTCAGGTACAAAATAGGAATATTAGTATTTACATTCTGTTTTAAGTTGCTTCTTTATGAATGAGAAGAACTAGACATGGTAAGAGGTACTGCTGTAAAAAGTGAATAAACTTTCAGTCTACAAAATTTTCATTTTCTCTGTAGTGTTTATTTCCCTTGCTACTTGTTGGAAATAAATCCTAAGTGGACAGAACAGTCCATAGCATATGAATCAAACTGTCTTTTTACGAGGAAGATGCTGGATTTTGCTTTTGGAGTGGTGTGTTGCTTTTTGACGTGTCTTTGTGAGCACTGAAACAATAAAGGGTATTACAAGTTTAATCTATATCATCCCAGGGGACCTTATTTCAAATTCTGATGGGGGTCACTGGAACAAAAAAGCCATCTGGGAAGAAAAGTGCAACTTCTCAATATGGTAAAGTTTAATGCAAAGTGAGCTCGATCATTCTTACCAGATAGCATTTGGTATTAAGGCTTTATCTATAACCCATCCTGCATACATAATTAACAGAGAGAGTTATGAAAAAGCAGTATCTTCTACAAAAACCAAAGGTCTATGAAAAACATCCTCTTTTTTTAAAATGTGACAAAAAACCCCAAACAAACAGAAAACAAACACCTAGCCATTCTTGCTGAATCCATGTGAAGACCAGACTGCAGCATGCACTCCATCTCACTGAAAAAACTAAACTGTGCAGAGAAATAAAATACAGTTGACTATCCATAATTTTCTCCGTTTTAATTGTTTTCATGTAGGACTAGAAATAACATTTGCTTGAAAAGAAACACTTCTGTTTTTTTCAAAAATCTGCTCTTTTCATTTGACAAGAAAAACTGTTTTGCTTTCTGTCTTACCTGAGGCAGAGTCCCTTTGACTAATGCAGGGATGTCTGCTTTAGAATAACCAATTGCAGCTAAGCCATCATCAACATTCAGATCAAACAGGAATTTCCGGAGCGTGTCTGCCAAAATAAACCCCGCATCTTTGATTCTGGCAGTGCGGATGTCAGCTCCTAAAATAAGACATAATGCCTTGACTGTAGGGTGGAGAGAGAGGAGGAAGCCTGTTCTGGACTTAATTTAATCATAATATCAGCTGAATGCATATCCATACATAACAGTCACTGCCCTAAAAGCAACACAAAATAAAAAGAGGAATCAGTCTTCATTTTACAGTTGGAATAGTCTGTAAAAGGTGAAATAAAACAAGATCAGGAGAAGCAGGTAACTGCTGCCAGAAAGACTAACTGCCATGTGAGGTTAACTTCCTTTCCCTCTGCGCTTACAGGGAGAAGCACTTTTCGGTCTGACTAACTGCTGGGAGGAAAGAAGCTAAGGCATGAACGTCAGTGGTATTTATTTTTATGGACATTGTGCCAAATGCTAACTTTAAGGCCTTGAGTTTGCTGACATCTAGAGGAGATGGAAACCACTGACTATTCTGTTCAATTACACATTCAAAGAGAGGACTAGAGCATGTAGGCTGAGAAACACAGGAGACGGCAGGGCAGTGTTCAAGGGGTTAAGTAAATCCTAAACTTAGTGCTATTAGACTATGTATGTGCTGACTTGCGTAGGATAACATAGAACTGAAGAGGAGGAACTGGCATCTTTGAAACACCTACTGAACAGTAATGAAAGCATCAATATAAAATGGAAGATTACCAATATTTCTTACACAATAGCTTGTTTCCCCTCCTTCAGTGAATGGTCAGGACTTATTTAAAAGTAATAATAAAAACATGTCCAGATAGATAAGACATTCCTCCATATGATTTCTTTTCAAAGTAAGCTGAGCTAAATTTGTTCTCTGGGTAACCTCAATGATGTTACACCAGAACTATGTTAGGTCCAAGTGCCATACTGAGAGATGACTGCGAGCACAACATAGCTACAGTAAAAATACTTTCTGTGATCCTCACACAGTTCAGTGTAACATTCAAAGGGGGTTAAGTGAACAGGAGACCAACATGCTCATTCGAGGAGCTCAGATATTTGAGTAGTAAGACTGGCAGTGCTGTGGTAGAGAATGGGAAAAATTGATAAATAAGGTATGACAAGAGTCTGTACGAAGTCTTATGCTATTGGGATTATGCCATGCAGTCTGAGTTTACCCTGGGTTTTGCTGTGGACAAGTAACTGGGACATAAATCCAGGATCTTCAGATTGTAAAGTAAAAGGGAAAGTGAGGAGGGAAAAAAAGGACAGTATATGTGAAGGGCAGTTTGAAAATACTGCTATAGTTCTACTACTTTGTGCTCAACCTACAGGATACATCAGTCTTTGATTGCATTTAGAAAACTTCTGGCCACATGCACACCTATTTCAACTGTTCAAGAATCCACCCAGGGAGGTATTAAGCTTTTTCTGCCTGTACCCAAATTCACAGCTGTACATACACACAACATAACTATTTAGTAATCTGCTCCATGTCATAAAATACCTTCTTAGTCATTGCATTTGGCAACATGACAGATTTGAATCAGCTACTGTAGTCGGTTGGACTCTGGACTGGAATCAGAAGTAAACACCCCAGGTGGGAATTAACAAATTCAATTCCATGTGACATGGTTTCGGCAGAGTCCCTTTACGGCCAGGCAGACAATAACATAGTTTAAATTTCTTTTGAGAAAATTAACAGTGTCCTGGTTTTGGCTGGGATAGAGTTAATTTTCTTCCTAGTAGCCGGTATAATGCTGTGTTTTGGATTTAGCATGAGAATAGTGTGATAACACACTGATGTTTTAGTTGCTGCTATACTAAGTCAAGGACTTTTCAGCTTCCCATACTCTGCCAGAGAGGAGGTGCAGAGGAAGCTGGGAGGGGGCACAGCCAGGGGGGCTGACCCAGACTGGCCAAAGGGCTATGCCATACCATATGATGTCACGCTCAGTATATAAACTGGGGGGAGCTGGCCAAAGGGCAGTGATTGCCGCTTGGGGACGGGCTGGGCATCAGTCAGCGGGTGGTGAGCAATTCTATTGTGCCTCACTTGCTTTGTATATTCTTTTTCCATTATTATTATTATTATTTTATTTCAATTATTATACCGTTCTTATCTCAACCCATGAGTTTTTTTCACTTTTCCTATTCTTTCCCCCATCCCACTGTGGGGGGAGTGAGCAAGCAAGTGCCTGTGTGGTGCTCAGCTGCCAGCTGGGATTAAACCATGACACAGAGCTTCTATAGACAGAAATTATGGCAGCAGTTGATACCACAAAACCTAAAAGAACTGCTTGTTAACCACCTGTTTTAAAATCAAGGAGCCACAGTCAATTTCTCTGATATGCAGTGCTGGCCAGTTATCCAGAAATATTTTCTTAGTCTACTTTGAGTTATATGTTATTGCTGCAGGAACATAGACATTTTGTAGCTTAGTATATGATTCCAACTAGGTTTTATGTTCTGCTTTTGACCATAGGCAGGACTGCACACTTCAGAGGAAGGCTGAACAAACCTCATAGCCAACATTTATAAAATAAATGGGATTTTCCCCCAATGTATTTTTTCTGACCATGTTGTTTTACATCCTCTTTAAAATACTGTGATATTTTCATTGTCTATATAGAAGTCCCATTCTTCTTTGAAACCCACAATGCTTTCAGATTACTTATACAAGGAAGTCATACATGTGACTGGATTGCTGTGACTTGCATACTGTGGCGGTGCATCTTCAAGCGACCTAATCACTCATCTGTGACACATAGAGAAGCCTGACCATACAAGGGACTGAACACAAATTTTCCAAATACCGGGAGAGTTGCCCTAACCACTTTCTCTCTACTCTCTACACTGCTGTGCATGTGACTGATTGCTCATTAGCGAGCATGGGTATTAGCAGCAGTTTAGCTACAACACAGTCTAGTGCAAACAAAAAAACTGACCTTATATATAAATAAATCAGCCCACCACAGAGCCATGCTGTCACAGCTAGACTGCTAAGAGCTCCAAGATTACATCACTGAAAGCTAGTTTATTACACACAGTCATGCTGGGGTGCAATGAAGAGGTGTCCTTTCTCTAGGACAACTTCTGGTGATGGGTTGCACAGATAACAAAGCACTGTAGGAAAAGATAATCTTTAAATGAACTGTCAGCTTACAGCATTTACTTTTATTCTGCTAGGAAGCAGAAAAGGCCACTTTGTTCATTAACTCGCTTATGAGCCATCACAGATGTGTCCACAGGATAGTTACTCCATGCTTTCCCTTGACATTGGCCACTGAGAAATTCCAACACCTACACACAAATTTAGGCCTACATTAGAAAGACCGAAACCCACAGTTGCGTGCCACTGAAAAAGAGCAGGAGTGATTCGGAACATCACTCTGTCCTAATTCACTGCCACAGCAGGAATTTTGTTAGGCAAAATGCTTCCTTTTAGCTAAGAGATGCACCTGAGTACTGGTTTGTTTTATGGTATCTACTTTAAAGTAACTACTCTGCATAAAGCACCAAGAGCATGCCAATCAATCACAGCTACTCTCTCCTGATTCGTAACAGATCTACACTCAATTTCAGCTGTCCAGTTTTCTAGCCAAGGAGCAGATTTCTCCAGCTTGCTTCTCTAACTACATCATCCAATATTGAAATTTAGCATTATTCTACCTAAGTTTGCATTATGTGTAACTCAGTCAGACTCCAGAATCTTGTTTTTTAAACTTAAAACCTCTGCAACAACTAACTACAATTGCTTGCACACATTTTTTTTCCTCCCAAAAAGACATTTTGGAAAGAATTCCATTTGTATGAGTAATTTGTATCCATAGAGATTCCTACCTAGTATCTCTGCAGCTTCCAAGTGCCGCTCAGGATGTATCTGTGCAGTGAAAGTAAACACTGCTGGGGATGTCAGCACCACAGAAAGGCCATGTGGCTGGGGAGGAAAAAAAAAAGGAAGAAAAAAGAATAAAATCACATCAACAGGACACATCATACTTTCAACTTGAATGTGCTTTAATGCTTATTAATGTGAGATAACAGAGAATTTAAATGTATAATAGGAAAACAAAGATAAACCAAGTTTTACCACTAAAGAGTGATCCACATTATAATCCTTTGGTTTATAAGTTTTCACCAAACCAGAAATAGGGTAAGACATTCCATGGCTGGAACAGAGAGTAGAGAGAAAGTCGTTAGGGCAGCTCTCCTGGTATTTGGAAAACTTGTGTTCAGTCCCTTGTGCAGTCAGTCTTCTGTATGCAAGTCCCTTAGGTACAGGTACTCAAAAGGTATTTAGGTATAGATATGGTAGGGATATTAGGTACAGACAACCCTCACCCTTCCGCACCTTAGGGACCTAGCTGTCAAAGCCAGTACCTCCTTACTTTGTGAGTGCAAACTTATATTACTCAACTGACTGGACTGAGAGATGTTCAGTTACTACAGTAATACAGATATGCCAAAAATAGCATAATCAGCATCCCTACCTGATCACACTGCCTGAGAAAAATAAACATTAATTTTAAAGTATAATTAAAGAGTGGATTTGCTCAAACAAAAGGAATGAAAGGAAGGTCTCTGAAGAGAATGACTGCTAATAACTTCTCCGCACAATTCAGGCTCAGGCTTTGCTTCTCTGAGATTTTCACCCATAGGAAACTACGTTGCCTTGCAATATCAATTACAGCTCATTTCGGCCTGCTAAATGCCTACCCCACAGACAAACTTACAGACAACTGCATCAGTTCAGGAATGGCACAAGATTACCTCATTGTTGTCTCACTGCAGAACAGCTGGCATGAAATTCAACATTTTAAATGCCATTCATGTTTTTTTTTTTTTTTCCCCTAACTATGGTTTTCACTATCAAAGAAGGTAAAGAAGGCCATGTTTTGTAATTTTCACATGATTGGATTTGAGTATCACATGCCAGAATACACAATCCTCATACACATAAATGCCAAGAGCCCATCAATTTCTCACAACACACAGCTCCCCCTGCATCACAGGGCATACTACAATGTCTTATTATATATTCAGCAACAAAGGCAGCGATGTCTTTGACACTCTGAAACAAACACTAGCTAGAAGCTGAGCTTGGATGGGGTTAACATTTTTCTGTACTCACCAGAGATGAACACCAGCATTGCCAAAGCCAATACCAGCAAAAGCACTTGCTAGGTGCATGTTGGCTCTTGCTTCACGGTCTTCAGGGTTTCTGATGGCTCTGTGCACCATGGAGACAATGGTACCAGTGAATTCACAAACGGATTGGTAATGCAGGATGGAGATGGGAGAGAGGGCTTCTCTATCGACAGAAACCTCTAAGATAAGCTGAGATAAAACTGCTGGAAATAGGACCAATTCACACTTCAGTCAGAGAACAATCCTGCTTCTGGATCAGTAAGTAGATCAAACTGGTTCAGTGAAGGGCAAGTTTCCTTTCACTTTTCTAAAAACTGAGTAAATAGAGTGAATTTAGCCATATTCACCTCAGTGGTAGTTTCAACAATTCTACTTCGGAGCTTTGACAATCCTATGTACGGCTCCAAGATCACCCCAGCTTTCCCACCATCTCGTTAGGTGGTGGTCTGAACCCCACCATCTGTGCAGGAAGAGGACAGGGTTCCTTGCCTTCCTACGCATCCAACTGCTTGTGTAGTTTGACAATATGGAGGAAAAGTCTCATGAATAGATTCCACAGGAACAATAAACAACAACTACTTTGACTAGCTAGGTACTGTAAAAAGTCTTTTACAAAAAAACCCACGTTGATCTTTAATAGAAGTGCACATGGTATACAAAAGCTGTATACAGGTTAAAACTTTATTGGTAGGGATCAAAACCAACTCCCAGTTAAGTCAATACTTAATCTAAATTGAAAGTTTTCTAAGTATGAACTAGTTTTCTGTAAACGCATAATTTTGCACATTTGTAAGTACATGTGGTTACCTTCTTGATGGATGTATAAGTATCTTAATTTACACTGAAGGTCACAGAAATTACACCAGTATTATTTCGTTCAGTGTTACATATTCCCCTTATACTGTAATAGAAAGAGGATTCTTGAAAAAATATGTGAATGCTGCTTGCATATTTACTGAGCAGCTTGAAATACCTTTAACTGAGGACTCCTAAAATAGATTCAGAGAGGCATTAAAAAGCTACCTCCTCAAGACAACCTAGTAACCCTAATTTTACTTTCAAGTTTATTTGAAAAACTTCTTGCTTTCTTTAAGAGAAATCCAGGGTAGAAAATGAAGGTTTAATGTAGTAGTTTGCCTTATTTTAGCCTAAAATTCAATTTCTTCTAAGTGTCCCTTTTTGAGCACTGAAGACAGAACATACTGTTAAATGTATTACCTTTTCAAATATTTAGCTACAATGCGCAGAGCATGAAGAGCCCAGACATCACTGATGGGGTTGCTGCCTTGGTAAGCTGGTCGGTTGATTGGATTTGAAGGGCAGGGACTGCGCCTGTTGTAAGGAAGAGCGGTGTACGATTCTAGAGCATGGCTAAAAGAAAGGTTAAAAAATGAATTATTTAAGTGGGAGAGCTCCATTTTACTGCCCTGCTGCCCTTTGAATGCAGGTTCTTTTATTTACTTCTGGTGTTTAACAGTTGCTAAAAATAGAAATACAATCTCATAAACAACTGGGAAAATGCTGGGTGGGCACCTCCATAGTGCTTCGCTCTCCAACAGACACAGAGAAGGCAATCCAAACACAGTCACAATCTATCAGCTCACACCATGCTTAAAGTTAGGCTGGATGAACTGGCATCTGGCATGGTGTAATGCTTTTCACTGAAGAGCACTGTGCATCTGCAATGGGTGTGTTTCCTTTCTGTAGGAAAAGAGGCTTTGGCGCTGGAAGCCCTGGAAGCCACCTTTCCTTTAAAAGTATTGACCTTTAAAAAATTAGGAGTATGATATTTAAGCTAAGTGGAACTGCCAACAGTCTCATCTCCCGGATACTCATGAATCTGGCTACATAAAGAGGGGGCACTGCCTACATTGCTATATTTAGATGTACAAAACTACAGACAAACCATTTTCATTTATGAACGAATGCCTCGATTCCATTACAGCCATTGTAGTTCAGGATACTTCACCAAGCTTCAGAAATCACACAGTTTCATTATACATCTATTACTTTAATATACACAGCACCCAGAAGCAAGGTAAGCTCTGGCCCTCTAAATAGAAACTTCCATGCATCTTGTGCAGTTAAAAGCTGTAGGTTTAAGATGAAAAAAATCGTGTGTCAAGTGAAAAGCACATTATGAGAGAGGTTCTGAAGATGGTCATAATTGGGCTAAGACCTGCCAGCATCCCACAAGCCTTCACAAATTTTTGTTTACACATTGTGGCTTTTATTAGAAATTCCTTGTTCTCTATTCCCTGCCATGACTGTGAGATGCTCAATGCTGTCGCAGTTGTGATTAATCATCTACATGATCTCTTAAAAAGGGACACCTGGACTCTTTTGCCTGACAACAACCATCCTGGAAGCAAACAGTTTCTCCAGTGCACTGCAAAAACATTAAAATTTCTGCAAATGAATGATTTGTTTCCATACGTTCTGAGGGAGGTAGTGAAATTAAGTAAGAGGAAGGTATAATAGAGACCACCTTAACAAGAACAGGAAAGGGAGAAAAAAGATCATCCTCTTCTGCTCCTAAAATGTATTTTTTTTCTACAATCACGGTAAAAATACAAAATTGTAATAAATTCAAGTAGCAGCCTACACAGAAAACTCACCAAAGCACATCAAAGCCACTGTTGGCCACTATTCGCTCAGGCATAGACAGTGTGTGTAAAGGATCAATGATGCCTAATGTTGGCTTAATGGCTCTTGAAGCGATACCTGCAATATGTAAGTAAGGAAAAGGAGTTAAAGATTTTTTTGCAACAAAATAGGACAAGACAAGCTTCAGGTTCAAAATATAACAATAATGAGGGGAAATTATTTGAAACTGTGAAGATAAAAGCAAAGAGAGAAAAGGGAGAGTAAGAAGTATCTATGGATCTAAGCCTTACTGATGAAGAAGTCCCTGTAAGAGAGTTGTAAGATTTGAGACTGTTGCCTGAAGGGAATTATAGCAGACAATGTTCTCTCTCCATTTGTAACCCTCCTGAGCAGCCTATACTTTCAAAATGCCTGTGCTGAATGGCATCTACAACATTATTCTTCCATTTGTATCTTCTGTGAACAATCAGAGGGCAAGACTGGTTTGTGTCTACAATCAACTTCTATTGCTAATTGCTGTCTTCAGCATCTGTAATAACCATGCCTTCATATTGTGGTTAAGGGGGCACAGACGTAGCTTTGAGAGAGAGAGAGAGACATACAGACACGCACAGACTGACTACATATAGACTAGAAAACTCTGAGCTATGGTCAGAGCTCCTTAGCACACCCATTTGGGTCCCAAATACTGTAGACTATGTGGCATATAAAAGCCACACGTTTAGAACTAAAACCTCGAAACACCTATGAAGCTTAAGATGACATTTTAGCCTTAATATTCATTTTCCAGGGATGAAAAGGCCAGAGGAAGACAGTGCCCCTCACTTGCACAGCATCTCAGGCCTGAGGTTTCAAAAAGCAGGAAAAGGAACATTTGGTTGCAATTACACAACAAAGAAACAGAAGTCTTAAAAGCAGAAAGAAAAATACAGAGGAAATAAGGAACAGTTGGTTGACCCTGAATGTAAGTAGAAATTTCCTTTGCAATTAACATTTTCTGCCATTTAAGAACTTGAAAGATTTTAGTTTCCTGTTTTGCCTTCAAACTATAATCCACTGTATTATATAGGTATTTCATTATGTTAATATGCTATAAATTTAATTCAAGGAGGAAACATTTAAGTTCTTCAAATTTGCCTATGGCAGTTGAATCAAACAAAATGACACCTGAAATGACATGCAGTATCCTTTTCTTTCCAGGCAGGGAAATAATGAAGACATTGGAAAAGTAATTGTCTTGAATAGCAGACAGGAAAAAAAAAAGAAAAACTCACCGGTTTTTACTTTTAGTTCTTTGAAGTCAAAAATGGCAACACCAGTGGTTTCACTTCCAGTTCCAGATGTTGTAGGAACTTAAAAGGAAGAATGGGGATAACAACAAATAACAAGTAATACATAATATTGCAAAATAAAGAAATAAAAACACAATAGTAATGCCACCAAAAATACAGGATCCAGGAAATCTTGGAGGTATCCCTGATTCAAAGCCAACAGGTCAAAGCGAAACTGCCACTTTGATCTCTTTTCTCAGTAAAAAGAGTCAAACTCAGCTGAACAAGACAACTAATGACAAAAACTGTGATTTTACTTCCACTGAAATAAATAGCAAAATTGCTGCTGAATACAACTAGGGCAGAAGTAAGCCCAAAGGAAGGTGAAACAGTCACGGCAAACTGATTTCATTGGAAACATGATACAGAGTGTAGAATGACTCCCCTTCTCCTACCCCTCGCTCTCCACACACCCTCCTCCTGCTTTACCTGCAATAAGTGGCTTAAGGGGCACAGTGACAGGCTTCCCTTTCCCAATAGGAGCATTGACATAATCCAAGAAGTCTGATGCAGGGCTGGACGCATACAGGTTGGCAGCTTTACAGGTGTCTATTACAGACCCACCTCCAACAGCAACATAGGCATCAAACTCTCCCTTTTTAGCAAATGTAATGGCATCCAGGAAACTGGGAAAACAAAAAAAAGCTTTCCAATTAGTCAGGAGAAAAACAGCACATAGAGAAACTAACTGTTAAGACCAGCGTACAGGTCACAAGGAGGTGTTTAAACAGCTGTACGGCATGCTCTAAGAGCCTAGGCACTACTGTGAGAAGCACACTGTCAGAAGCAGTACCTTTGGTCTGTTGGCTCCACCCGGACATTATCATACATCTGAAAGTTTACACCATATTTTGCCAAGGAATTCAATACTGCATTTACAGGAGGGAGTTGGGAAAGGTTTTTATCTGTCATCAAACAAACTCTTCTAGCACCAAGATTCTGCAGGTCCTACAGTAACAATGAAATTAAAAAATAAACAACTGGCATAAAATCATACACTGAACTATTTAAATAGTAGTCCAAATCAACTGAACCATTTAATAATAATAAAGCCCACAACCTAAAAATAGGTGGTTATCATAAAGTTTTTGAAACGGTCTCCGCTAAAGAAAAAGAGGATTAACCATATAGATATAGGATACAGAAAACAGCATAAAGTATAAAACTGCCAAACTTACACAGTTGAGGTCTTATGATAGAAGAAAACTAATGATAAAGATGTTGAACAAGTGAAAACCATGTGGAACCACTTAAGACTACAGTAAAATATAACATATTTTTTTGAAATATTTTTTTCCTACATAATTTGTGTGACATAAAAAGGCTTTTCCACAGCTTAGGTCTCCCCTAACTGCGTCCCAAAGCATGGCATTAAAATCTTCAAAATTTAATACTGAATATTAATTTATTGATGAAAAATCAAAATAAGGTGGCAAAACGAAGAAAAATAATTCTACATCCTAACCTTTGCTAAATTAATTGTCACAATAGCTATACAAAACATGCATTTCTAACTAATCCTAAAGACAGAAGTTCTGTCTAACTTCATTTACTACCTGAATACTAATTTACAAATTTGCGAACAAAAAAGAAAACTGTTAATGCCATAAACGCCAAGCAGAGAGGAAAAAACGATAAATGAAAAAAACCAATGATAAAGGCAAACTGGAACAATGTACTCAGGTGAATCATCTCACTGCTGAAATAAAAATTCTACACTTTCACAGTGCAAACTCAGAGCTGAACGAATATCCACCAAATTTAATGGAAAGACTCTGATTCATTTTAATGAACACTGGAAGAGACGAAAGTGATCTTGAGAAAATCCTGGTGAGTCACCAGGATTCAAAACTTTTTGAATTAAATTCCCTGTCAAAGAAAAATATTGTTGCATAATCCTGGCAAATCAGCAGCGATCTAATTATGCACTATGCTGCATTTCATGTATTCGCTTATACCACAGCAATGCTGATGTAACATGCTTCTGTTCTTCACCCAACAATATTTTCCAACCTTTTTACACCGGTATATATGACTACACATCCTGCAAAGCAGTGGAGATTCAGACATACCATATATAAGCTTTCCCTTATAGAATGGATTGATAGCACCAGCCGCCCTTTAGAAAACAACTTTTCCCCAGTGATGGACTTGCACTACAGAAGCTTACCATGCCAATCTCTTTAGTAACTCCTTCTCCGTATCGGATGTTCGAAATGGCCATCTACAAAAAAAAGAACATATTTTTTCTTGGAAAATGGAGAAATGGCATCTAGTCCTAAGCAGTCAAAGTAAATATAAATATTTACTAATGTAAATATTTGTTAAATGCCATATTTGGAAGTATACAAAATACTACTTTTAAATCAAATATATTTTATTATATGTACCTCAAATGCATAGTCTGTATTTCCCAGGGTAGGCCGTTCAGGGACTGGAATGGAAATGAAACAGTAAAATTAGGGAACAAAAAGTTACGTCAATCTGTATCTCAATACCAGAGTTGACAGATTCCTTTGCTTTTAAAATCACTAATACATTTGCACAGGTCATCTTGGCTTGTCTGGGTAACAGATACCCATTTTGTCCCTTGTTGTTTGTGAGATTAAATGAACCATGTACTTAATTTGATTCATAAAATTCAGCAAAACAAGAGTGTTTTTTCCTTCTTTCAAGAATTAATTCCTTCCTATAAAAACTGAGTAAGTTAGCAGGAAGTTTGCATGAGAGTTTGTTTGCAGTCTGCAAAGACCAGATCAGCACATGATAAGTAGAACTAAGTTATCTGCAGAGCATACAGGCTGCTACACACAGGTTGAGAGGTGTTATGAATGTGTAGGGGTTACATGAAGACCTTCAGAACAACTTTTAAGACAAATCCATGAGACATCCTCCATACACACCCGGATAGAGAACATCTTTTGTACGTGCGAGAGTAGTAGTGACAGGCGTGTACACTTCTTTTTACTTCTGCCTAGTCCTGAACTTGCAGGTGAAACTGAATTGCTTGCTTGAAAATTAAGAAACTGCATACATTGCTAATAATAGAGAGTTTTAATGAGCATCTGTGTGTCACTATCAACTTTATTTAATAGAGAATATATTTATAAGGATAGTATTTCAGTCACATTCTTTCTCTGCCATGTCATTCTTGCATGAATTTCCACAAAACTCCCCATTTCTTGCGTATCTTGATTTTGCCACAAAGCGAAACAAACTGCATCAACTGAAACAGCCCATTCTTCTCCAAGAAAAGATGAGTCATTCTGCTCTTCCTGCTGAAGTCATGCCTTCTGTCTGCTATATTAATTGAAAATATGCGGTTTGGATTCAGATCCAATGAGTGAAGCCATGGTAATGACTCTTAGAGACACTCTGGGGTGCACTGAAGCACTGACCCACAACAGCAGCAGATAGATGTATTAAAATCCTTTATGCACTTTCTATTCAAGCCCAGGCCAGCTGCTATCAGCTCTTTCATTGCCATCTCTTGCCAGGCTGTATGTGTTTGACCTCTCCTGGAGTTTGAGTCTGCTGTACTCTCAGTCATTAATTTGACAGGCTAAGAACATGTCCAAGCCGTTTACTCTCTTGCTTTCTGATAGTATAATAGATGTCCTGCTGTTATATTCTTGAGCCAAACTTAACTTTCAGGAAAAATTTCAGTGAGTTCAAAAATTGCACTGTTTCCTCGAACACTGCCAAGAAACACAATGAACATTTTTTTCTGCTACAGTCACTGTTAAATCAATTCCCACTATTTAGAGACTTACTGAACTGATACCATCTTGCTACATTATAGACTCAATCACTGCCTAAAACTTACAGAGAGGGTTCTTAACTAAGACTTCTATTTAGCAAGGGCTTAGTTTGAATTGACCGAGTAGGTCATCAAGCAGACAAGCAGAAGAATGAGATTCTATTTCTCAGCTGTGCTATTGTCTCGCTGCATGATGGTCTTGGGCAAAACAAATATTTGAACATATATATAGCTTTTCCGTACGTAAAGTGGTAATGCTTTAAAAAGTGTCTTAATTAAAACATGTGAAACCAAGCCACTCAGAATTACACACTGCTGAAATTATGGCCCAAAATACTAATTTTTATTGTATCTGGAGACTGACCAGCACACAGATAGCTACTCCCATAGCCTCCCTACAGTCAGTGCAAACAGAAATTCCTCCCAGGTGACTCGGTCACTTGGTGCAGCTCTCCTGCTCTTACTCCACAACCCTGGCCTACATGAGCTGCGTTCTCGTGACCGACTGTATAAAAAGCCTATGGAGATGACATTCCCCAAGGCAAAGTGAATACCTCCTTTTTATCCATATGGCTTCCTGTTTCTTTTCTAATGTGACAGTTGTGTATTTTTTCCCTTCAAAAGCAGATCTAAAGTTGAGACGGCTCAGGTGATGACAGCAGCAGCCAGAGGAAATTTCTGATCAGCTTGCTTCAGGGTAAGGGGAGGGAGGGACAGGGTGCATTAGTTGCGGCTTATGTGGAAACGGTGAATCTCTCCAACAACAGCCACTATCACTGTACAGTTGCAAAATAACAGACTGCTTACCTTGTCCTTTAAACTCCTCTCTTTCCTACCTGTTACCTGCACCCTCTGCCCAGGTTACACCGATCCGTACGGCTCTACAGGGCCGTGGTCTCCTACAGGATTATTTTTGGAGACGCGAATCAAGCCTTACCTTGGGAATAAGTGTGGCCATGGCTCGGGCACCGACATCTAGTTAAAAGGGGGGGGGGGGGGGAAAAAAAGAGGCGTGGTGAAAAGGAAAAACTAAAGCAGAAAACCGAACCTGTCCTCGCCTAAAAGCCTCCCGTATGCGCCGGTTCATCGCGCCCGACCCCAGGAGGCCTGGTGGCCGGGGAGGAGGCCTGGTGGCCGGGGAGGAGGCCCCGGCCCACCCCGGGGCCCGGGGAGCGGCAGGCCGGCAGCTGGGGTCCCGCCGTCGGCGGAAGGCGGGCGGGTGCCGGTGGCCGGCCCGCGGGGTGGCCGTGTGAGGCGGGAGGTCAGCGCTAGGGAGGGGGCATCCGGAGACCCCCTGCTAGGGAGCGGCCGCTGCTTTTCACGTTTAAAAGGCAGCTGCCGCCCGGCCTCGCCTCGCCCCCCGCCCCGCTGCCGGCACCTGCCGATGAGGGGAGGAAAACCGGCGGCCCCCGCAGCCGCCCCGGCCCGCCCGCACTCACGCCGCCCGCTGCAGCTGCCGCAGGAGGCGGGCGGCCCGCTCCCGCCCGGCCGCCATCGCCGCGGCTCTGAGGGGCCGAGGCCGGGCCAGCGGCAGCGCCTCCCCCCCGGGGCAGCGGGGGCTCCCGCCCGCCTCCCCACCCCCCCGCCCGTCACCGAGTTCACCGAACCCGAGGGCTTTGCAGGGCCCCGTCCCGACGCAGCTCCCCACGGCCCGCCCGGGCCCCCGCCCGGGCCCCCGCACCTCTGTCCCCTTGGGAGAGGCAGAAAGCGGCGGCACCCGCGCCTCTGCCCGGGTGACCTCCGCGCTGCGGGAAATGCGCACGCTGCCCAGGATTTTAGCGGTGGAAGTTGACCGATATCCTCCTCTGCAGCATAAAAATAATCACCGGGGGCGTGCGCCCGTGGGAAAACAGCCGTGCCCTCTGGTTGAGCGGGTTCAAGATGGACCCTGAGGAAACTGCCGGGAAATCGGACGCCTGGAACATAAAGCAACTTTTTCTCCACGTTTGCAAGTGCTTTTTGCCCCTGCTTTGCCTAGCTTCTTGCACCGAAGGCTTGGCATCACGAGCCCGTTCTTGCTGCCGGCAAGTCCGAAGCAGCCCGCAGTGGTGCAGGCTGCTCAGCATGGCGGCGAGAAGCCTGTAGAGGCAAAGAGCACCCCTTAGGCAAGGCCCGTAGGTTGAGCGCTACAGTCAGTCCATCGATGCCACCCAAACCCCGTCAGCTTCAAGGCGTACGTACCCCTCCCGCCCTCAGCAGCCGCCTTAGACAGAGGTTTTGCGTTTCAGTCGTGCTCAAGCTGCCATCCTACTGACCTGATACAGAATGAAGTAACAGGACTGCTACAGAGTCACCTAGCTTTTCCAAAAGCTCATTTGCAGCGAAATATTATGTTCTCATTAACCACTCACAAGTTTACCACTTGAAATTTTGACAACTTAATTTACTTGAGATTGCTGGTACTTGTTTTACTACCCCTCTTACCAGGAACAGCATCCTTCCTGTAGCTAAGCCACACATTGGGACAGCAAATTGTATTTTTTATTTCAACTGTACTTGAGTTCAAAGTGCACTACAGAGTTCAAAAGAAGTAATAAGCAGAAGTCTGAGATCATTTCCAATACCTGCTCTCAAACCGCTTGGTAAAGAAAAACACTGCAAAACTATTTCTATGAAATGATGGATTACTGTTAATACAGGGAGAAACTGAGGTTTTAACCTGCTGTTCAATACAAACATTTTTCTGATGAATTCAATGGCTGGTCACCAGCTTTGGCTTCTTTTATTAATCAACAGAACTCTCTGGGAAATCTGTACAATTTCTTAGGCCCTGCAATAAATCTCACAGTAAGTTTTCACGTTCCTTTAGTAACCGAACCAGAATACCAGAGAGCCGAGCTGCAGAAGTTGACCGACAGAGCAAGAGCTCCACCGTCAGGCCACTTGCCCAGAGCAGAAAGCAGCAGCCACGTCCCTGGTATGTGTGTCTCAGCAGGCGGTTGGTTACTCGATCAAAACACCAGTTACGGCTGCAGTCCACCCCCAGTCCATTACCTGAGCAAGGGACAGCTTTGCTCAGCTGCAGTCCTGCCTGGAAATGCTGCAGCCACGGCCACAGCCGTGAAGCAACGTTACCTGGCTGTCCCTGCGAAACTGGGGGGGAATCCAGCCCCCTTGATGCACCACCCGCTCCCCTTGGACAGAGAACACAGCCCTCCTTGACTGCCAGCTAAGAGCCAAACGCAGGACATTCTAGAAAGGCTGGAGCATATTTATTGACAAATAGGTGTGGGAATAGAGCACCAGGCAGGAGGCTGGCAGTGACAGTCCTCTCCCACGCCTCAGCAGGCATCCCCAGCCCCACGCAGTCCCTCTGTCCCTCATGCCTTCTTTCTCCTGCCGCCGCCGCCGCCGCTGCCTGTGGGCCTCTGCTGCTGCTGCTGCTGCCGCCGGGCTCCGCTCTTCTTCCCGCTGCGGCCAACCCGCTGCTGCCGGCGGCCGCGCTTCCCCCGCTGCGACTGCTTCTTGCCCTTGGCGGCGGCTGCCTCGGCTTCCTCCTGCCGCAGCTGCTTGTTGACGGCACGGGTGATGTCGAGGACCGGCTTCTTGCTGCCCATGTCCCGCAGCAGCTCCAGCTGCCGGCTGCGCTCGGCCGCCAGGTTTCCCAGCAGCGGCTCGAAGCGCCGCTTCCTACCGCCGCTGCGGGAGGGCGGCTCGGCCGGCTCCTTGGGCAGCCGGGGCTGGAAGCGGCCGAGCGAGGCGGTGGAGATGCGGGCGACGCGGGCGACGTGGCCCAGCTCCTCCCGGCTCTGGTGGCCGGTGGGGTGGAGGGGCGCGGCGGGGACGGCCGTCCCGGCCCGGTGGGCGCGGGCCAGGTTGCGCAGGCGGTTGAGCTCGTTGCGGGCCACCCGCTCCCGCTTCTCCCGCCGCAGCCTGGCGAACTGGTCCTCCTCCGGGTCGGCGCCCGCCGGCACCTCCGCCAGCCAGGCGCGGGCCGGGTCGCCGCCCGCCCGCCGGTAGCCCCAGCGCCGCCGCCACTCCTTGGCCTCCTCGTCCCACACCAGCGAGGTCCGCTTGCGCCGGCGGATGCCCTTCAGCCGGGCAAACTGCTCCCAGCGCGTCGGCGGCCGCGGTCGCGGCGGCGGCTTCTCCCGCGGCAGGCGGAAGGCCGGCTCGGGCAGCCGCGCCACCAGCGGCCCCCCCGCCCCGCCGGCCCGCTCGGCCGGCAGCTCCCAGAGCCGGGCCACCAGCAGCTGCGTGTTGTCCCGGGCCAGCGCCCGCAGCAGCGCCTCACGCCGCGGGCCGGCCCCGCGCAGCCCCGCCGCCGGCGGCGGGTTGCGGTCCAGCGCCAGCAGGTTGCCCAGGTCGAACTCCAGCTCCAGCTCCTTCTCCACCGTCACGCTCCGCCGCTTCTCCGCCTCCTGCTCCTCGGCGGCCGCCAGCACCTCCTCCACCCGCACGGCCGCCATGGCGGCGGGCACGACGGGCCGGGCCGCGCCGCTCGCTACACGTGGGGGCAGCTCCCGCAGGCCGCTCACGGAAGTGCGGCAAAGCCCTTCCGGTTCAGCGCGCCGGAAGCGCCCCTCCGCGCCCGGAACAGCAGCGGCGGCTCGGCGCAGTGCCTGCCGGGAGCTGTAGGCCCGAGGGAGCGCCGTGCCTCCCGGCAGACCCTCCCCGGGCCTCCTCCCGGCTGCGGGGGTGTCACCGCCCGGTAATTCCTCTCGGTTCCTGTCAGGGCACGCCCGCGGCCGTGACTTGTGGCCAGGCGCTTCCGATGAACCCACTGAAATCCCCAGCGACCCCGCGGCTGGGGCTGCGTGTGGGCCGGGGCGGCCCCAACCCCCCCTCCCGCCGCCGCCACCACGAGTGGGGCTGAGGCGGAGACGGTGTGGAAGG
Organism: Platalea leucorodia; assembly: GCF_965183815.1. Classification (NCBI taxonomy): domain Eukaryota; kingdom Metazoa; phylum Chordata; class Aves; order Pelecaniformes; family Threskiornithidae; genus Platalea; species Platalea leucorodia. The sequence goes on from NC_138823.1 coordinate 38,535,228, forward strand.
AGCACAGGCCTGAGGGGACGCAAACGCCGAAAGCACGGCCGCGCTTGGCGCTGCAGAGAGATGCTGCCGCCGCAGAGCCGCCGGGCCTCGCCTGCGTGAGGGGCATGCCGTGGCATTCAAACGCTGGGCAGCTCTGAGACAGAAACAGGAAAATACTTTATCCATGGTTTTTTAGGGTTTTTTTGGTAGCATATCATTATGTCTGACAGTCATTGCTGTAGAGCAATACCTGTAAGCGCTCGTCGCAGGACCAAAATTCAAGTACTGTATTGCAGCGCCACAGAGACCGGGGCAGGTTTTGTGGGCCAGTCTCCCCCCAGAGAGGGGCGGGGAGGAAGGGCGTTTGGAAGGCGGTATCACCTGGCAGGTGTCTCATCAGGCATAACGGTAAGCGAGGTGATCGGGTGATACTGCGTGCACCCAAAGGTCAGCTGGGTCAAAGATACCTCTGTGCTATTTTTAAACAAATGAGCTATGGAAGAATCCTTTTATAGCTATACAGTGATTTGGCTTGTGTGGCCATGACATTTTGAGCTGATCCCCAGTGCCCTAAAAACAAGCTCATGATAGCACTTGACTTTAGGCAAGGAAAGTGATGGGAGTTTTTATACTAGATACAATTTTATGCTAAGTTATATCACGTCGCTGCCTTTCCATCATGTTTGGAGTGATCAAAATGATTCCAAGTACAAAGGCACAGCAGTATTTGTTAGAATGGCAATAAAATGCCAGCCTTGTAAAATGAAGATGAATAGCTGATTCTCAAAACCTAATGCCTAGGACATCACAGCTTGTACTTTGTAATTCTAACTGTAATAAAGTCTTTGTTTTTCCATGTCAACAGTTCTGAGTATGATTCATACAGCGTGGAGCAGCAGAGTCCCTGTGCATTTAAATCCAGGCCGGATGGCACAGACAGTTTTCCCGTTTACCACGAGATGGCATTGCGCTGGATAATATCTTGTTCCCTGTCTTGGACAGCTCATACTTTCACCTGGAATTACAGATAAAATTAAAGACAGTTCTTTGAAGAGGTGCACGTGCACTATTTAGATTTAGATTTAGGCATAAATTTATACTTTTGAGCTGCAAAGTCCACTTTTTCTGCAGTCTGGTCAATACCTGTACACCGATCCCTGTACCCTCCTGTTTTATCCTTACACAGCTAACTCTTTGAGTTCTTTTGGTTTATATTTGTACAAAGCCCAGAAGCCTTCAGGGAAATGTCTGGGACTGAGAGGACATAACTGGTAATATCTGTTGCACTTCCAAAGTTGCTTTAAGTGTTAGTAATTACTGTGTATCACTGGAATAGCAGAAGGAGTACATGCCAGGGATTGGTCTTTTTGTTTTACCTGATAGCATGAACCTGCTAAGGAAGGGAAAAAAGAATCTCAAGATGTAAAAATTACTTTCTGGCAACTGCTGCATACAACTGAATTCCAGCCTTTTTATGCATTCCAGAAATTGTCATTTACTGTATGAGTGGTCCCAATGCAGTGAACAGGACTGTTCATTTACTCAATTGCTTCAGTGCTACTTTGTGACAACAGTCTAATAGGGGCACCCTTATGATTACGGATTAGTGACAGGAAATTCTGTACTTGGTCTCAGATGGAGTTCAAAGGTGAATTTTTTTAATGGCCTTTTTTCTCCTTTTACTGATCTTTGCTGTGTGTTTCATTGCTGCAGGCAATGGATTGATCCTGTGTATTTAGTCTCTACATACATGATTGAACAGTAACAATGACGATCGACAGAGGAAGTCTGTAAATGCTTTTGCATTGGGGTTTTTTTTCTGTTTATGAAAATCACAGTTTCAGCAAATTAGGGAAGTCTTTGAAACTTGTCACAATTAGGTGTTACAACACATTCTTCAAGTTAGTTCAAAAAACACAAAAAAACCATTGAAATATCTGTTTAGAGAATAATTTTGAAAAAGCTTCTTGCATCATTTCAAGGATTCAGGCTTCTAAAGGACATGGGAGAAACCCTGACCAAGTTGAAGTCTTGGATGGTTTTGCTGTCAGCCTTGGCAGGGTCAGATTTGAGTTACTACGAGCTGAAATTTCATAGTCTTTGTATAGACCTCCTCCTGTTGTGTAGAAGAAATAAATTTCTGCCTGGTTTACCAACAACGCCAAACTTTTTGTCCTGTAAGAACAGGACATAACTGAAGAACGAGGCTCATGCTCCTGTGCTTCAAGTGTCCTCAGCACAACGTTGCCCGTTAGTGAAGCCTGGCTGCAAGATCATTACTGCTGTGCATAGCGGTGGTATATTAATCAGACAGGCAATTTCTGAGTTTGTGATTTCACAGTGTGGTTGGGAAGGTGGTAGTTGGAAGAATATTTGAATAGATTCATAAACCAAACAGGGTTTGTAAATAAGAGTCATGGATATTTTGGGGAACTATCTCCTTGTGAGAGGTGGCTTCTGAGGTGCTTACCGTAGTAATCATAGCCACGCTTTGAGCTTATAACTCCCGGTTTAAACCTGAGAATTGCAAGCAGGCACACAGCTTCCTGTGAGCCAACAGGCATGTGTGTACTGCTGAAAATGTGGGACTTTGAAAGGTGAAAGGGTGATATCAATGCTGAATTACAGAAATAGCTGTTAGAAAATATCTGGTTTTATTATCTCATGTTTGCTCCAGCTTTGTTATCAGGCTTTTGCAGTAAATTTTTTAAGGATGAATTTTCAGCAACGCTTCTTCATTTTGGTCATCTCTGATTTTGGATTCCTAGTTTTAGAATCTCAAATACCATATTTCTCAAATTGCCTGTGGCTGGATTTGTGAGTGCTCAGCTGTACGACTTGAAAGAAGTTATCCCTTACTGTGGGCGCTCACAGTCCATAGATACTTCAACGATTTCAGCCTTACTCTCTCTTTCCGCGAGGTTTTGTCTCTCTTCAGTATAAACGATAGTAATACATAAGTCATGGGGTGCGTATATGTGCTTAATTCCTTAGTGTTTGCTTACTTTCTTTACTGTGAGATGATCAGACAGAAATTGGATGCTGTGGCAAAGTGCAGGCTTTCTGTGGGGTGAAGAAGGCTGTAGGGGTTTGGATTGTTTTTTTTTTAACCACAGTTGAGGTCTGCATGAAAAACATAAGATGGCAGAGTATAATTTGTGGAAACCCTTGTCCAAAAGATTAATAGAAAGCATAATGCAGGATATATGTGATGCACCAGAAGAACTACAGCATCAATATGATATACTGTTGGTTTTGTTTTTCTGCTGGAAAAGAATAAAGAATTATCCTGCCTAACTTTTATTTTTGTAATTTCTGTTCAGCCGGGCTACAGCTTTAAGTTTGTGTTTGATAGGAACTGCTCTAATGTACAGTATTCATGTCTCACTGTTAGTGATACCATTAACTTAGATTTACTCTTCAAACTTTTGCCAATTACCTCTGGATGGCAGTAGATGTAGTTACAAGATGATTCAACCAATTCACAAGCCTGCTGTGAGGATCATTATGAAGAACACTTTTATCAGGAAAACCCAAAGTGCTGGTAATTTTGGCAAATAGTACAAAGTGCCCTTAAAATACCCACACTGCCTCCGAATCATTCCTTTCCACCGACTTTGTTCAGTACACTTTGAAGTAAAAGTCTATGTTGTAGGATTTCTTCCTCTCAGGGAGAAGTTGTTTGCTCACTGAAGCTAAATTAAATACAACAGTTTGTGGACCAAATTCTACTTCCCAATACATTTTTTACCCCTGTAAAATGTATTTCATGTACTTCAGCATGTATCTTATTTTCTGGGACACGTAAGTGCTTTTGCAGTCCAAATAACGAAGCATAGGCATGAAAATTTGGCTAAACAAAGACTCTTTCCTATTCACTAGTCCATATAATGTGAAAAAAACTGTCTGTAAGGAATAAAAAAATCACAAAGACCTTTTATCAAATATCAGGATTGCCTTCAGCAGTATAACAAAAATATGCCTGGTAGCTGCAGTTTTTTACTATTCAAGAAAGAGTTAAATTACTGATTACAGATAATGGATAGTTGCTTCTTGTGGTTTCACCAGTGTAAGGCCCTACTAGAAATGTGTTCAGGGACACGCTTAATTCTAGGCATGTGGATTTTTCTGTTGATGCTGATGATACTATGTGTGCTCACATGCTTAAAAACTTGGTTTGTAAATGAGCAGGATTAGATTTCCTGTCCAAAGATTTAGTGTGATATTAGCAGAATGCTGTATTTCTGAAAAAAAAAAACGTGAAGATGAAACTCAGGAGGCTGTAGCTGTGGTCCCAAAACCTAAGACTGGGTAATTGGGAATGCAGTTACAAGTGGATACCAAGTAGAGCCTGATTTTTGGTTCAGAAGCCATAACATAGCGGGTGAGATAGCCGGGAGATCTGGATGACTGCAGGCACTGTGGAAAGTGATTGGTAGACAATAATCTATTTTGATCAGTTGACTGGCTGTGACTGCGTGGTTTCACTGAACTGATTTTGGGTAAACAAAACAAAGCTAAGCTAATTTGAGGCCTTCCCAAGTGCTTGGTGCCTATCTTGCTATGCATCGGGGAATCAGGCTGAAAAGAGATTGTGATGTGGTTTGCTTTTTTATGAGCTTTGCAGTGACCTGATTTCTTTGAGAAAGTTTTCTTGTAGCGTGGTCTTCATATTAGAAATACCAGCAATGGCGTGGCTTGGTTTCGTTAGGTGTTTTTTTAGGAGAATTTAAAGAACAGAGTGAGAACTTTATCAGACAGTGATGGAAAGAATGGCAACGTAGTAACGTGTTCCTTTTCCAGGGTCAGTCCTTCTTATCACCTGTCTAGAGTAGACCTACTTTTTGGCATAAGATGACTTCTACAAGTTTAGAAAAAAAAGCCATGGAACACATTTCTTTCTTTTGCAAGAAATCTGTCATGAACAGAGATTTGCCCTGGATTAAGTTTACACTTGCAACCAGAACAAAAATGGATCCTCTGTTCTTGGGTTGTGTTCATCGTCGGAAGTGTCTCTGAGTGAGGTGGAATGTGTAAGTCCTCATCCATGACACAAAGGATGTGTCATAGTCACTCCTGATTTTTGACAGAAGGACACAAGGCAAATCAAATCGAACTAAGGGTTCAATACTGTGAATCTGAGATTAGGATAAATCTCTGTGTGTCTGCTGACAGCGACTGTGCCAGATCCCATATTCCAATGCCTTTGTGAGTCAGAAGCAATCCATCTTCAGGAATGGCCGTAGAAAAGGCTTCTTGGGCCACATTTTCAGTAGAAAATCTCAGCCTTTTATGCACATGTACAAATACTGCACACATGTGATTAAGCCTATACAGATAACAGCATTCACGTGTACAAGAGAGATTTAAATGTTGATTTTTGCCACAGGAAAAAGGATGAGACCTGATCTCAAAGCAAAACAATGGCAGGCATTTAGGACCACGATTCTTCAATGACTTACCGGGGAACCTTCAACTTGGGGTTAGGCGTAGATCCAGGCGTAGATCATTTCATACACACGCCACAACCATTTCACGCACCACAACCACCTGAATCTGCTCCCAGCCCGTGCTGGATGACATGGAGATGTATGCTGAAATGCTGCTTGCCAAAGATGCCTTCAAAGCCTCAGTGCTACTTGGCAGTCAGCAAGGAAAAGGCTCCCCAAGCCCAGTTTGTAACCTTGTATCCTCCACATTTCCATTTTTCATCGAGGCTGATCAGTCAGGATGGAATTTTGTCCTCAGTGTGTTTTCAGACTGTTTTCTTCTTAAAGCTACCTTTGACACCAGCGTAATGAAATCCACGTTGAAGGTGGTGTGATGAGGAGTGGGGAATGTACATGCAGGTCCTGCCACGAAGCAGCAAAAGCATTTGTGTGTGCGACTATGCCTCCCACAAGCTATTTTGATAATGTACGCTGTAGGCGTCCAAGTAAAAGATACTAAATGCTGCGCTTCAAATTTGATGTTTCAATTACATTGCTGGCAGTCACTTCAAGGTCTTGCTAATACATTTTCAGTTGACAGTTATCAATGAAAGAGGAAAAAATTCTTGGTTTAGATCTTTTTGTACACAGGAATATGGCACTTTATAGGTTCAATTCGAGATATTAGGGAGGTTTTCAACCACATGTAACCACGGGTGACTCATATAAGACAAGAATCATCTGTAAACTTGTATGAGCTTGTACCTGGGATGTATGTTGTCGTTCAGAGTAAATTAGGGGAATTTCTGTTAAACAAATATTTTTCATTTTGAATGTCATACAGCCTAAGGCTGTGACTCTATGTCATTACCCAGTGACAACAGATTTGGTTAAAATCGCTCTTGCACTGAAAAAGAAGTCCTAGAGATGAACACAGTCAATTTGCAGGTTTTAGACCATGCTCACAAGGTAGCTGAATCAGCATAGCTGAGGGAGGTAGCTTCTGGGGTGGGGTGGGAGTGTGAATGCATGGCTAGGCGTTCAAAAGGGAACAGCAATCTCTCAAACTGGCTTTGTCCCTGAGGGAATTAGCCACAGTTTGACTCACAAGTGGGGATGGCTTTCCTTGGAGGAACAATTGTGGTTCATGCCTACAGCAGCCTACCAAACCTCTTCTTGAAGAAGTCTGTCTTGTGAAGGTGGAATAACTGCTCATGTAGCAGCAGAGATCTCCCATAACTGCTCCTGTAGCAACCAGAGCTCGCAGCCTGGTGCGTTAAGGGAAACTGGCAGCAATTTGGGGTTACCTTATTATAATACACTGTAAACTAAACCAGTTGCTACATAGGTAGCTCAGTCATTCCTGCAAAGGGTTTGGGAGCACCTCAGAGGGGCGGTGGTGGGGATAACTGGGAGCAGGAGCAATGTTGGCCATCACAAGGTAACCTCCCTGCTGCTGCTGAATCAGAGCCCTCAGAGCTCGGGCAGGAAATTCCCTGTCCTAATCTGCAGTCAGAGCTCTTGGGTCTTGGAGGGGATGAGTGATTCTCCGAGCTGTTCAGAGCCTCCCTCGTGCCGCCACAAAACCGAATCAGGTGTTCTGCACAGTGCATCCTTATAGTTTTCTGCAGCGTGCCTCTGTTCATCAGCTGCTGCATTACAGGAAAAGGAGCAAACCTGTAAAATGGGATAGAATCTCAGTTTCCAAAGTCCTTCTACAGGCACTGTGGGAACTGCTCAGTCTGTAATTTTCCTCAGTTACCAAGGAAATTTTCAGGCAGGGGCAAGGCAATTCTGTGTGTAGCAGTAGTTAGGAGCAAAAATAAAATGAAAATAAATATTTTTGCATAAGTGAAAGAGAAAAAAGAAAAGATTTGCTTCTTTAGCCAAGGGTGAATGACTGGCTTAATCTACAATATTGTTAACTGTTAATTTAAAACCTGCAGATATCTCATTCAACTCATGTTCAGTCTTTGCTACTGGGACTACCTGTTAGCACGAGGTGCTGTATGGAAATAGGAGGGTGTGCTGGGCTGTGCTGTTGCTCCTTGCTGCTCTTTTCTCTATAGTATTTACAGGCCCAGGCATTTGCACTCTCTGGCTGTCCAAATATCCCCAATTCTGACAAAGGACACCTTCCTTTTCTCTTGAAGATAAATCCTGCACCTGCCTCCTCTCTGGGCTTCCCAACACTCGCCTCACCCCCTACAGACCCATCCAGAGTGCCTCGGAGGTGCTCCTCAGAACCCATCACCTGGAGCCTTGTTTTCCTCTCATCCCTTTCATTCCCTTCCATTGTTCCTCCTTCTTTAACGCACTAATGCAGACATCTCCAAGGCCAGTTATTTCTACTGTGTTTACTTACTTGCTCCTGTATTTGAAGCTGTTCTTCATAGTCTATGCTCTCCCCTGATCATGGCCGTTAGTATTTCTAATTATTTCTGTGAAGCACTGAGCTTGAATTCCCCTGATTTGTGGGGCAATCTTGCTCCAGTCCGCAGCCTGTCTCTGGACTAGTTTGTTGGTGGACAGAACAGCCGTGTGCTGTGCTGAGGTGTGTCAGAGCGTGTGTTTCTCATGCAGGTCTACAGAGCACTCCTGGGTACCTGGAAAAAGTACCTACTAAACTGCAGGAGTAAACCAGGCTTAACTTTCCTATAATGCACTGATATCAATGGTGAGATGAGTTTGAATGGTGTGGTAAGTGTGAGAAACAGGTGGTGGTAAGTTTGAGAAAGAGTTGATGGTAAGTTTGAGAAAGAGTTGATGGTAAGTTTGAGAAATAGTTGAGTTGTGAATTAAGCTTATGACTCAACCCTTATTGATGTTATCCGTCAATTAGAAGATCATGGAAAATCCCAGCTGTACATTTGGTGTGGGCAGCGTTACGTATTGGAAAGCAATTGCTTTTCACTCACTTGGTAAGGCCTTTCCTGGGCTTTGTATCCTACATCAATGAAAATACAGACGTCTACAACTGGAGGGAGTAGAGGAAAGAAGAGGAAAGCTAAGTGGAAAAATACTTCATAAATGGGTTTTAGAGGATCAGTAGGGAAGAAGGAGGAGAGCAATATCTTTTTAAGTGAGCGGTTTGAATGATTGCAGCTTTTCCTTCACTCCAATTTACTCAAGCTGTGCAAAACAGCTCTAGATAAAGCATATTCTCATTATGTTTTTGCTGATTAGAGAAAGAAAAAAAAACCGTGTAGGTGGTTTAGGACTGGACTGAGCATATTCACAGATCTTGGGAGATGCTCTTGTTCAGGCTATGAGTTATTACAATGGAAACATCTGACACTAAGCCTATGTCTTCTAAATAAACCCTCTAAACTCAAACAATTTGAACAAAAAGAAAAGTAGATGGATACTATAAAACATCTTATTTGCTAAAAAGGCTCATTTTGGATTGGAAATTCAAAGATTTGTGTTAATCATCTCAATGGGTTCAGCAGTGGTCTTCAAGGTGGCATGAGATCTTCGTTGTGCATATAGGAAAAATGCACTTTGACTGCAATATTGATTGCTGTCCTTTGAAAAAAAAAATTAATCTTGCTTTTATACCATCACATCTGAGTTTGCGTTTTCCATGTAAATTACACTAGTTTAAAATTACATACATATAGAAATAAAATATGCTCGTAAACCTGTCTTCCTACCTACCTTCAGCTAGGTACATTTGTTTTGCAAGCTAACCACCTGTGTTGTCTTTTGTTTGGATTTTGAAGTTTAAACCCAGGCAGATAAAATTAAGCATGCTTTTAAGAACTTTATGAACTAGAGCTTTGATCCCCTCCTTTCAGAAACCCACCAATTTTTTGGATACAGCTTTGCTGAGATGTGATCAAAGAGGACACAGGCTATGATTCTGAGTTGGTTTCATTATAATTTTGGAAAATTCAACAGATTTGTGGCAAATTTGCTCTTTGCAAAATGCCCAGATGTACAAGTCCCCAAAATCACTTGAAATACTTCTTCGTTCTGCTTTCTTTCAGGGTGGTAGCATGACAATTTTTAAGGAAAAGTTGCTTTCAAATTATGCTTCTGTCTAAAAACGAATGGGATGATAGAGCTCTCAGAGTCCAGAAGACACATTTTAACTTTAAATCCTTAGCAAACTTTTGCTGTAGCAGCACTAAAGTCATGCCATTACATTACTCTTTGTGTTTGGATAGAGAAGAGCAAAATTTAGCCAGGTTTTTCATGTGTGGTGGGCAGTGAGTGGGGCTTGCCAAGATAATGAGAGGTAATGCTAGATGAGAGATGTTCAGACAAACCAAAATGTGTTGGCTGCTACCTTGCTTCATCTCTCAGCTTCATCTTTAGCTAAACTAGGTGGGAAAACTCCTGTTGTTTGCAGCCTGATTCAGGAAGGTATTCGGGCACACGAAGAGTCCTACTGATTTCAGAGTTTGACGAGAGGTATGTATTTAACTGCGGGTTTTGAATGCAAGATCCTCCAATAGCGTGTCTCACTGAGCAGAAACTCAGAAGGCCCTGCATTCTCACCGAGGTATCAAAGTAAAGGAGCATATGCACCAGTAGAACATGGATTGCTGGATGTATATTTTGTTTAAATGTACACGTCTTATGGCAAGTCCCCCACAAAGAAACTTCGTGTATTCGTTCTCAGCATGAACCTTAAAGCAAAAAAGTGGAAGTCTGCAAATACCTTATATGTTACTTAATAACTCCTCCATGCAACTTTTAATGAAATTTTTCTCTGGTAACATTAGTACAACAGAGTCCTTGTGTAACTGCTGGCCGTGTACATCACTCTATAAGAACTGACAAATGAAAGGCCACATAATGTGTTAATTACCTCTTGTTGAAATGTAAGTGCTGTTGTGACCTTTCTGTGTACGGTACAAACTACTTTTTTGCCGTGTCTAAGAGAAGTTATTTAAATGCATTATGAAAGCTATGCGGGGCCTGATCCTGGAAGCTTTTGCGAACCAAATTCTCTCATTGCTACAGTACAGGTCTACAGCCTGATCCTTGGCAGGTGTGACTTGGCATTGCCTTGGGTCACATCGGCTTTGCCAGCTATCCGAGCCTGCTTTTGTGCACAGACTGTCAGTGGGACTAATTAGAGGGCCACAGCTTTACAGCATCGGGCCAAAGAGTTGCTCCGTGTTGTTTGTTTCTGAGCGTACAGTTAGGGCACAGTTAGTTAGCTATGAGGATGTTGATAATTGTCTGAGTATCTGCAAGATACAGTTAGGTACCCTCAGAGTGTACAGTTAGGCTAAGCTGTTGAAAAGGGTATGTAAGGGGAAAAAAATCTTGCAGATACTCAGACTATTATTCACATCCTTGTAACTTGTGTTACATACCCACACGGGCACTGTGAATGAGCCCTCAGCAAGGCAGCTTTTTCCACCTATTCCCTACAGTTCCCTGGGATCTTGAAAAGTTTCCACAAGAGAACACGTTGGTGTTTGTGGGCTGGAAGGATTGAGTCAAGAATTCAAAATACACATACCTCCAGCACTGCAAATGGGAAGGACCTCCAGAAACTGCACTGATGATAATTGTGCCTCTAACCTACCCTTGTCTGTTGTTGGTTCTCCAGACTTTTTATTCTTGTTGCTGCCCCCTGAAAGCTTTCAAATATGCCTACATCTTTCTTAGGCTTTGATACCCCAAATGAAAATCAGTAACATACTTCTCAGGTCTTGCAAATGGCCTTCCTGTCAGTACCCCAAAAAATAAGACTGGGGTTTTTTGGGGTTTTTTTGTTTTTTAGCATCACACACTGTTGATTCATATTCAGCTCATGAGCCAGTATAACATCGTTTTGTGCACAACTGCTGCCTAATGAGAGGTTCCCCCTTACAGGATACAATACAGTACACAGTATAACATAGTACAGTATACAGCCAGTCCATATTAGATTAAATTGAGAACAGTGAGCTGAGTATCATCTCAGTAACATATTAACTCTTTGCAGTCCCGGCCTATATGAGGTGACGAAAGCCTTGTGACCAACATTAATTTTTCTGATGTCATACTTGCATGTAGTGTCAGAAGAATATTGAATGTGTAGAGCAAGTGAAGAGCAAAATAGCAAACAGAGCAAGTGAAGCCATCTCAATCCTTCACTCAGAAGTGAAACTGGCAGGGAATTGGGAGAAATGGTTGCAAAGCTTCAGAATTTTCTAGGGTGCTGCCTAGAAATGGCAGGGTGAGCGATCCCTCCCGCTGCCACGAACAGCAAGTCCCATAGTACTGGTGGTGATCAACAACACTTTCTTGCGGAAACACAAAGTAGACCACAAACTTCTCAACAAAGACATTTAGAAATGTCAAGAATGCTGCAATTGACAACAGAATGTCACTTGGAAAAAAGCACATCTTGACACCAAAGCAGATGGCAGATGAGACAATTGAGCATTATGTCACGTAGCTGTACAATAAAGCGAAGCCGTATGAATTTGAACAGCTACCAGCCTAATTAGTGACTTAATAATTTGCCCTCTAACATATCACCAGGTGAAAACAGTGTACAGGAAACTCATCGACCATGAATAGTTGCGGCTGGCAGGACCTAATGAAAAACTGTGCTCTGCTCCTCTTTATAAATTCAGAACTGATACTGGCACTGTCTTTCAAGAAGAAGGCCTAAGCTGTCAGAGATTTTAAAAGGGTGCATGAACAAAATCCTATATATTCTAACTCTACAAAGCATGCAGCCATTTAAATATGGAACATTGCTGCTCATCTCCTCCAATTAAGATCTTCCTTACTCTGTTTTCCCATTCGTACAGGCCGGTGGATTTAAATAGATTTATTTGTGATTCACTTTTTGGTGTAAATGAAATGGGAATTGGGATCCTGAAACAGGAGTGAAAATTTATGTGCAATGGCCTGATTTTCATTTAGTCAGACATCACTTTGCACTCCTCTAACTGTGTTACAGAATTGTGAAGCAAATGTGAATGTAATCTATATAGCCAATGATGAGATGCAAAATAGATTTTGTATCAGAAAGCATCAAGGCTGAAAATGGCTTTGCTCCTTAGGACCTGAGCATAGATGAATTCATTTCTTCTCACATTTGCACTGTTATAATGAGCCAGAATTTAATTAGAGGCAGTTAGAATTAGAAATTAGTGTATTTACATACTCAGAAACTTAGTGTGAAAAGAAAATGAGATCCACCTAGTTCTTCATTCATTTCCAGGTGTCTTCCTATTAGTTACCTTTATTTTAGCAAGTACTTTGTAAAACATGATTAGTCTTTACAGAATACTGAAATCTCTCTGGTTTTATTAAAAACTACCTTGAGTTTCATTTGCACAATAATTCATGTATTGCGAAGCATTATTGAGAAGCATTTGACAATGAAGATCTCTAAATATTTTGAAATTCAAGTGCTGGAGAGGGTCTCATCACATCAGAAAGCAATCAACCATCTTGAGACAGGTTAATAAAAACATCTTAAACTCATAATCAAAAAGCTCTCTTGACCTCCATTATCAGGCACAGGACTCCTAATGATTCATTGATCACATTTTCTCTGTTCAACAAAAATACCACGAGGCCTAAAGGTTTCGAGATATCTAGCATGAGAGATTTTTTTTCCTGCCTCACAACTACATTTGACAGATGACCTTTAGTCTTTCTTTCACATTAGTGAGATATTTAACAAAGATAATGCAGATACATTTTTCACAATTACCTGATGCACATGCTCACAGAATCCTCTATTCGGTACAACACGGTAAACAGATAAAAGTGTCTTGCTTCTGTAAATGCCTTCATTATAAGTAAGTGCCCTGCTTTCAGCTTTCCTCTTCCAGTGAGATCACAAGGTTTAAAAGCCTCTGAATGATTCTATGATTCTGTGAATGTATGTAGTTAACCTGATGCTGTTTCACAGGGAGATTGGTGCGTGTGTAGATGTACAGGAGGTTTTCAGGGTGGATGTGCAGTCTGTTTACATCCCTTCCATCCAGCGTGCCAACAACTGCACTTGCATTTCCAAAGTACCAGGAGGTCCCACGTACTCAGCATTTTGGTTTACACCTTTGCTGTCATGCAGTTCGAGGGGCGGACTGTGGCTTGCCTTCCCATCCTGATCTCACCTGAAATTTCCTGGCTTGGGTACAGATAACAAGGGAGCTGTGATGTTGAGGACATCCGCAGCCAAGTGCTCAGCCAGGGTCCTGGGCAGGTTTGCAGAGTCTGTGCAGAAGTGCTTGCTGTCAGCACCAGAGCTGACAGCTGAAGGTGACTCAAGTGTGCCTAGAAGAGCTGCAGTCACACCTCTGGATCACGGCAGTGTTCCCATTTTCACTGCTTCTTCGGCCCTGGCAAGTGTCTCCTGCTGAAACTGCAAGGCAGGGGTGTTGTGGAGGGCACAAGATTGCACAAAAGTTTTAAAAGAGCTATGTCACCCCAGAGCTCCCCACTAGCATGTCAGTGGTCCTCACTGCACATCCCCACTCTGTCTGTTTTGTGGGTAAAACCTGAAGTTATTCCACTGAAGTCATTCCACTGAAGTCTACAAGTTTGCGAATTGTGGCCTAGTCCGTCTGAAGACCATTTGCTGCTGGGGAGAGGGGGACAAAAGAAGTTGTCCTGTTGGGATGAGCTGACCCCCCCGCGCTCTGCAGGTGAGAACGGGAAGGGAGGTGAGAAGTGGGCAGACAGCATCACAGAGCAGCTGGCAGAACATGATGAGCTCAAGGTCACTTGGCTGTTTGGCCCAAATCCATCCCAAAATACTGAAAGCCAGCAATTAGTCAGGCAGGCAGCCCAAAAAACAAGGAAATAGCTGAGCCATGGCATTGTTCAGCAAGGGTGCGCAGATTCGGCTAGCACCCTTTGGAAGGCCACCATGGACGTAAACTGGGACCATCACTGTTCGTGACCTAGCTCATCAGTGTGAATTGAACTCAGCATCATTTTACTTGAATACCTGCCTGAAAACAGATTCAAAAGTACATTCTCGAATGGATCAGGAATTCGTGGTAACTTTTCAACTTCTCTTGGGATGAAGAGGTGAATGACTGAAGGCAGCAATGCTTTGATGCAAGATGCCTGTTAGAGTGGCAAGCACAAGCTCTGGACAGAAGCTTTTTCTGGCACTGAGGCTTTTCCAAGGTTCCATCAATTCTGAGACAGTTAAATCTTTCTTCCCCCCTCTATTAATAAACATAAATGTGTGGAAAATTACTCTAATCTTCTTCCAAAGAGGATGTGCCTCCAGAATCACTTCCAGTACCAGCGACCTCAGAATTCTGCTGCCATATTTAGCGGCGATAAAAACAGTCCTTGAATTTCTGACCAAAATCCAAATATAGTCTATTTCTTTCTGCCAACTGAAAATGTACCTTTTTATTTCATTCAGTTTTGTTTAAATCGAACTTTGTTCCAAACTTTTCGTTCTATAAATGTCTCTTTCACTATAGTTATTTAAATAAAGTGGGAAAGTGCCCAATTTAGTGAACGGAATTAGTATGCTACTGGATATGCCTGCTATTGTCATTCTACTAGGAGTTGTGCTCTGTTCCTGTTACGACTTCTCCCTGACTTCAGCGGATTTACACAAGAACTGATCCCAGCCTGTGAAGGACAGATTACCACAGGCAGTTGTATTTGACAAATTTGAAGTGGACATAAGTGCTTTTTCTACATGATTTATCAAAGTCTTCACAGTGGGAGGAATACATCTGATGCTACTTGGCCAGGCAGTGGCTTTATGTCTAGAAACTGGCAGTGCATATCAGTGATGCCCTGAGACGTCTAAGCCTACTTGTCTTGTGTGTTGTCGTGTGCCAGGTCCTGCTTTCCCAAGCATTCAGCTGATCTCCAGCTTGGCAGTGTGACCGCTTTTGTCTGTTAATGGCACCTCTCTCTAAGAAGTGGGAAACATAGAGCTCAAGAGTCCCAGAGAACACCAAGAAGCAGAAGACACCATGCAGGAATGTGGGGGATGTTACTGTGGTATTAACCTCAACTAGCTTTAGGTGTCTACACTATAGGCATCCACATAGAGCTGGTTATTTAGGCTTCTTTTAGAGCCAGTGGAGAGAAAGAAGAAATACTGAGATATTCTGGATAACTTCTTTGAGACAAAACAAAGCTTGCCCTAGAAGTGCTTGTTTCTCTTCAGTAAGCTCAGTGGCAGTTTGAGTAACTCATGTATAGCCCTCATTATGTAGGTGTCACAGGTAGGTGAGATGATCCTGTCTTTCTTGTGTGGGACCTTGACAGGTAGAGACCATTCAAGGTATTATGTATATATTCCCTATCCAGAGTCTTTTTTTCTTCTTGTTGTCTTCTTTTTATCTCCTCTGAAGAACCTATTTTTTCTCCTCCACTTTCCTTTCCTGTTTCTTTTCTTCCCTTGCTTACATTTTTACTCATAGTCTATTTTTCTCCTACACTTCGGTGCTTTGAGATGATGATGATTCTGTATAAACGGGTTTGGCAATCAAACTACTTAAACAATTCCTCAAAAATCTTTACTCATCTCTTGAGGACTAAAGGTGGAAAGCAGGCCAGTCAACCGGACAGACTCATCTGACCGCCCTTGCTGAGCTCTCCCTTCTTGCCTCACCTGTGTCTCACCCACTTTCAGTCCTCGACCTGAGGTACCAGATGCAGCTGGTCATCTGACCTGTAATCTGGGGAAGGGGTTGTGCACGGCAGTGAGACTGGTGTTATCCAGTAGACCCTGTGCTCGCAGAGAATACTCCAAGCAATCTTCTGTCCTACCTGGAGCCTCTCATGGCAGCTTTATGTGTTTCATCCAATGCCAGGAGTCTCATGCACTGGGACATTCAGGGTGCAGCGATGGTACAGCTAACTGGTTTAGGGGCTGGGCACTGCTGAAAGAGGGTGGTGGTGCCATTTTGTGCCCCTGCCTCCCTGGCCATGGACCCCTGCTGCTTCCCATGTGCCACCGGTGCTCGCTTGACCTCGGAGTGACTCAGTTCAGGGGATGGACTGGCCAAAAATCACATTAAAAATGAATGAGTTTTTCTCATGAGGGAAAGAGGAGAGGTGGAGGTTTCTGTTCTTCTCTTTGAAACTGCAGGCTTTCAGGTACAGCAGCGCTGTGCTCTGGGGTACAATATAAAAGCAGTATATACGTCTTTAAAATGTCTGTGAAGAGGTAGTACACAACGGTCCAGTCCGGCTCCCTCAGAAATTTCCTGTTGGCTTCAGTGGCACAGGATTTAACTCTGTTTACTCACTGTTGTGTTTCCGTAGCGCTGTCAATATTCTCCTACTTGTTCTGCATGGTCAAAGACAAAGATACTGTAAATATTTCAGTACAACATTAAAAATGGGGTTCCCCATGCTGGAAAGCACTTATACAGCTATGCTTTATGTATTGTTGTTACACCAGGCTGCACTCTGCTCTTGCTCACGCTACTGAAATTCAGGAGTGATTCCCAAAACATCTGTAGGTCAGCTCTGTGGCTCCAGCCTTGAAGGAAATGCAAAAAAAAAAAAAAAAGGTCTGCAATATCTTTTGCTTCCTCCTCTTGCAACCTTTGAAGCAGAAATTCATCGTGGCCTCCCTGAGCACTGTTGTGCTGCTGAAGTGTGAGGCTAAGTACTGTCTTGACCTGTGTGAAGGGGAAGCCAGATTGTGTCATCGTCCTCATAGCCATAGCGGGTCCTGTTACGTGAGGAGGGGTGACCGGTATTAGGGTGGTTGGCCAAAGCTCCTTCACTTCTTCCTGGTAGACCTGAGCCTGCCCCACGTTCAAAGCACAGCACTCCCTTCTCACAGCTGCGGTTGCTTCTCATTAGAGAATTCACTGGATTACTTATCAGAGATGAACTAGGAGTGTAATCCCAGTGAATTTGTTCAAAAATGCAAATGAATATTCAGAGCAGGTTTTTTTGAGGGGGGTCAGGGGGGACAGTAACATTTGTTCAACTGTATTCTTTACACTTGAGCTATAAAAAGCAGCAAATTAAGGCTGAACATGAAGCCACACAACATAAAATCAAAAAGTGACAGCAGAAATGTTTCAGTATCCACCCACCACTTGCACAGGGGAATGAGGAATAGTGTTTTGCTTGTTCCAGAAAGACTATCATAGTGATGTAGCCTAACAAGCTGTAGACTCCACTCTTCTCCTTAGAGCCCTTTACAGTTTTGCAAGTCAGAATGCTGTTTTTTTCCTACAATTGTAAAGGAAGGTGCAAGATGGTACCAGTCAGTCCAGTTTGACTGGAACCACTGTGCTTCCTGCCTCCCTCTGACTCTAAGGAGAGGCTTTCGGGGTGGTGGATTGAGCACAAAAACTTTGCAGAAGTGGACTATCACAAACACATGGGAAAACTATATTATACTTGTCCGCTTAGATGGTAAATTTCTTATGCAGTATAAAAAAACCTACATACACATTCAGTCAACCTGTTTGCAGATATGAAGGAATATAGACTATGCATTCAGCACATACTGTCTTTCATTGCAAACCCCCTTTCTGTCTGCCCACTTCCTAACAGATGATTGGGGTGCACACACTTAGGAGTAAAGATCGAGGGACTTGGTTCCCCAGTGGTGGCCACTTTCTTTTAGTCTGCCAGATCTTCCATTGCACATGTCTGGGGTTTGCAGCTGTGAGCCAGTCTGCTGTTCAGGCGATGTCGGAGCCAGACATGCCGGGGCATTCAGCATTCACCACCCAGACAGTCTGTTCTGAACTCCATTCCCTTTCCAGAGAATTGCATACATTTGGGATTTTTCATTCCTCGCTATTACAAAGTCAGTTTCTATATGATCAATATGTTTTGTGAATCAATTCTTTTTCCCCAGCCCTAACTGTGGAATACCTCTCAGAAGAGACATAAAACTGAGATGCTGATCCCTTTGATTTTTACAAGCTAGTCTCATTTCATTAGCATAGGGATACAGACCTATCCAAAAGTCTTTGGAAGTAATTCCATTCTTCATGCATACATCCTCCTGAAGTGTCAATTGCAAAAGCCATTTGTCTTCATTTCCTGTACCAAAACCGGAGGACAACGTTACTGTGTACCAATTACTGCCTTGTACTGCTCTCTACCTCTCAAGTGGGTTTCAAGTCAACCTTGTAACTCTGTTCCAACTTAGAAATGGTCCCAGCAGTAGTTATACGTGCTAGATGACAAATTGTAATCTGCCCTTGCTGTTCCTTAAGGGCCAACCTAATGGATGCTGAAGGCAGCTGGAAGTCCCTGCAGCGTGCTTTCCATCAGGTTAAGGCCTTGGCTGCATCGGAGCTCCTGCAGCTATAACTTGCTTGTGTGACCTCTCAGCACAGGAGGAACTCATGCCTTTAGAAGCTGTATGGAAAAACATAAATGAAGCAACGATTGTCTTCTGTAGGAGCGGCTGTGCTCAGAGAAGACGGTTTTGTAGTGATGAACCAAATGGTAAGAATTTGCACCCAGAGCAGATCTGGCTCTTCTGGAAATGTTTGTGGCAGAGATTTGGTCCAGTCAGGAGCAACCTGAAATGCACAGTGCTGCTTCACTTGTGCATCTGCCTGTTCAAGCACATCTCACGATTGCTGGTGAAGTTCTGCAGTTTCTTGCCACACTGTGCACAAAACTGACTGAAAAAGCAGAGCCGAGTTGGAGTTCTTCTAAACCAATAGAGTGCTGAAACAAAAGTTAATGAATTTCATAACAATTTGAATTCCTCATTTTTTGAGTATAGCTACTTTCATATTTGGGTTATCCTGGTTTGAGAGCCACTTCTGTCAGTATGGGGCTTTAGAAACAAAAGATTTAGATAAATATATATTATTTTAATAATATTAAAATAAATTAGCTGGGTTTGCTTATTATTATAATTTTACATTAGGTAATTTTCTCTTTTATTCAGAGTCATGAGAAAAATCATCCTGGAATGTATTTCTAGGAAAACAATCAAAAGTTGGTAAGTCAAATGCCCTGTTACTGCACCAAATAGAGGGGAAGTAGCAGAAGGGGAAACCTCTGATGGTACCATTCATTAAAAGAAAAGAAACTCAAAACCTCACAACATAGCAAATTAACTATTAGGTACAACTGACTCGATGGTTATATCTGTGCTGTGGTCTGGACCAAAAAAAAAACCAACCCTGTTTGTCCTCCTGTGATTACTTCTGAAGCACTTTAGTACTGTCACATCCCCCTGGCTTTGCTGTTTTCATTACTTTTGACAGAACGTTTGGGTAAATGCAAAAAGAGAGAGGGGACAGTATAGCGGTTTGACAGCTCTAATTATGAATATTTAAGAGCTGCTTAAATGTGCTCTCTTTTATCACCTAATTTCCTATCAATGACAGCATTGGAAGCACTTGTCTCATTTTTCAAATCAAAGCTTCCTCAAGAAAAATGCTTGGAGACTGAATAGCTTATGCATTCTATTAATCACAGAGGGTGGGAAAAGATCCATCAAGTGCTTCAGATAGTTTGAGAGTGCTCCATCCTTGTAGAGCTTTCACCTCCCATTTCTCACAGATGAGTGCCTTCGCCTCCTGTGAATGATCTTTGTGATTCTTCTTCATCCAGAAATGGTTTCAAATTTATCTTCCTTCAACAGTGCGTCAAATGATGCCTGAATATTTATAAAAAGAGTAAATTCTAATTGGGGTTAGTCATAGATAGGAGGAAAGAGTAGTCATATGTTGTTTTCTTAAAGGATAGCTCTTGTTCTGCTTCAACTGGCTGAAGTTTCATCGAAGAAGTGTTACAATTTAGACGGAAAAGAGTAACCACTCCAACTTTGAAATGAACTTTCTTGATTTGAGCCAGAAACAATATTGTTGCCTGATGTTTATTCTGTGATTACTGTTACTTTCTGCACTGAAGCTTGTCTTTGGCCATCATGGTAAAATGATCCCAAATAATTTTATTGGGGTTTTGTTCTTTATGCATATACTGAAGAGAAGTGTCTTCTCCTTAGTAGATAACATTAACCAGACTCTCCCCAATAATGACATTTAAATTCTGCAGGATGTGCTTAACTGCTGCAGCTGGAGGAGGGGAATATCTTCAAAGATGAGCAGACAGTACCTGGTAATAGGTAGGCTGGCCCTTCGCCTCCTGGGGGGCATGTGATGGCAGAGCAGTGTGATAACATCCCCAATTTTCTGAAGGAGTCTGTGTCTGCAGTGCTTGTTCCCTCCTGTTTTGTCATTACAACTTACGAATTTACATTCCATATGTTACTGAAAGATGATATGAGAGAGAAACATGATGACATGAAATGAAAAAAGTCAATACTTCACTGAGCAACATCTTGTGGTATTTCCTACTATTACTAGAGGGGGATATCATTCCTCCTGGTCTCATCAAAGTTAGAAGCTTGATGGTATAGCAAGGAGAGCCAGTCTCCAGACTGGAGATGTGTGGGATTCAACAGAGTGATGTCTTTCTTCGTTAGATAAGAGTGGGGGAAAAAAAGGTTTAGATAGGGAAACAGGGAGAAGAAGGAAGCTGAAAAGAAATGGTTTGGGAAAATGAAGACCAGGTTCAAAGCTCCTTCATGTACATTGACACAGCTGGATAAATGTCCTTGAGCTTAGAAATGCCTAGTCCCACAGCTCCCATTGAAATGAGTAAGATCTGCATCCAGTCACCTAAGAGCAAACCTCTTACCAAAGACACCCACAGCTGAAAATTTTGGATTTTTGTTTTCATAAAGTGTTGTTTTATATCCTATATTTAGTCTTCATTTTCATGGGTCTAAACTTAGAAATATTTTGGTCCAGCTACCAAGCTAGAGGGAGCTACAGAAAAATAAGGCTGCAAACCTTCTGCTATTAACTGTTTCTGACACGCCATTGATTACATTTCTGATTTTCTAGAAAAATCACATTTTGCCCTCTGAATGATTGTTTTAATTTGCTTCTGATGCACAGTCAGTTTTCATAGCACAATAATTTGTTTCTCACTGTTTCGCACTGCTTAAGGGAGAATCTGTGTACAATTTTATACTCACTTTGCTACGCGCATTGCTGTTAACACATTCCTTCAGACCATCTTTAAAACCACCTTAAAATGGAGCTGTGGTTTTAATTATGTAAGGCTTTTGTTGTTGTTGTTGTGGAAAGGAAGACCAGCTACCAAAGAAAAACAGGATGCCCTTTGTTGGAAGGACGAGCTATGTCCTGAAACAACTACTAGGGTTGTGGATTTCCCACTGAGTGACAGGTGAAACTTTGTAAGAGGGCTGGTTGCAGCCAAATATTGAATTTGGCCTCAAAGAGAGGAGACAATCCTAACTGCACTTTATGGATTGACAGAAATTAATAGAGACCCTGTGCATTTGGCTGTGAGGGAGAATATGAGTCTGCTTACATTTTCCAGTCAAAATTGTTAGTTTTTGTTAATTGAAATGATTAGCACCCAAGGCACCTTAACTGTGCTGTTCAGCCCAGTGTAAATGAACTCAACAAATCATGTCCTTTATACAAAGTTTAAAGTGGGTCAAAAATAAATTGAATCAGTGACCTTTTCCAGTAGTTTTCCCTGGGGCAAAGCAGAATGTGTCATGTGCCCGAGTAATCTTTTTACAAGGTTGTCTCTTCTGCGGGGGTTTTCAGCAGTCTCTAAACTTTGGTTCCTGAGTTCTACTGGCCACAGCTTGTGCGACAGCCTTGAAGCACTTAGATAATCCTACTGACACAAAGCAGCCGGAGCTGTCGTGGTTTAACCCCAGCTGGCAACTAAGCACCACACAGCCACTCGCTCACTCCCCCCGGTGGGATGGGGGAGAGAATCGGAAGAGTAAAAGTGAGAAAACTCGTGGGTTGAGATGAAGACAGTTTAATAGGTAAAGCAAAAGCCGCACGCACAAGCAAAGCAAAGCAAAGCAAGGAATTCATTCACTACTTCCCAGCGGCAGGCAGGTGTTCAGCCATCCCCAGGAAAGCAGGGCTCCATCACGCGTAACGGTTACTTGGGAAGACAAACGCCATCACTCCGAACGTCCCCCCCTTCCTTCTTCTTCCCCCAGCTTATATACTGAGCATGATGTCATATGGTATGGAATAGCCCTTTGGCCAGTCTGGGTCAGCTGTCCTAGCTATGCTCCCTCCCAGCTTCTTATGCACCTGGCAGAGCACAAGAAGCTAAAAAGTCCTTGACTAGTGTAAACTCTACTCAGCAAGAACCAAAACATCAGTGTCTTATCAACATTATTCTCATCCTAAATCCAAAACAGAGCACTCTACCAGCTACTAAGAAGAAAATTAACTCTATCCCAGCTGAAACCAGGACAGGAGCTCACCCAGACTCTGGGTGAAATAAACAGGCTTACAGAACGGCTGAGGTGGGAAGGGACCTCTGGAGAGCATCTGGTCCAACCCCTCTGATCAAGCAGGGCCACCTAGAGCTCATTGCCCAGGACCATGTCCAGACAGCTTTTGAATATCTCCAAGGAAGGAGACTCCACCACCTCCTTGGGCAACCTGTGCCAGTGCTTGGTCACCCTCACAGTGAAAAAGTGTTTCCTGATGTTCAGAGGGAACCTCCTGTGTTTCAGTTTGTGCCCATTGCCTCTGGTCCTGTCACTGGGCACCACTGAAAAGAGCCTGGCTCTGTCCTCGTTACACTCTCCACCTTTACATCACTGCATGCCAAAAGCCTATGTTGCTGTATTAATCACCTTAACAAACTTCCAGGCCTGATTAGTGGGGGTGTGTGATGCAGGGAGCAGGAAGAAATATTTCAATAGGCTTTTGATGAGTTGCTGTATAAAGAGGCAAATGAATTATGTAATTTTTACTCATTTTTCACTGGAATCCATAGTTACTTGGGGTATAAGAACAAGAACAAAGACCTTTGATACCACAACTCTCTGTGCCAATTAATGTTTGTGGTTTATATCAGGCAGCCATTTGATGAAATAAATAATAGCTGATGCAGAAACTGAAGTGCTGATTTCTCCTCTCTCAGATGAGTGCTCTACACATCTGACTAGATGCTCTCATGTATTCTTTCTGTCTACGGTTTCTTCTCTCTGCCTTCAGAGAGGGCTCTGCAGAAGTGGTATGTAGGGCTGAGAGCAGGTCACTGAACCCAGGTCTCCCACCTGCTGACTGAGCCTTGCTTTGACTAAATTACTGGATTAAAATGAGGAAATTGCCCCTTCTTGCTGCTTTTGTGTGCTCCTTGACGTATCAGGGCACACACAGCTTTGCTTCTTCAGTGATTCAAGTGCTGCAGACAAAACAGAGAGCTTTCAGTTTGTAGATCCTGAGAGGATGCAGGCAGGAGCCAAAGAGCTAGGAGTTAACATTGCCAGGGCTGGGGTACTTCTGAGAAGACCCAGGTGCAGAATTTTACAGTGTAGGTGTACGTGCAGTGTAGCTGCCCGCAGTGTTAGTGAGTCCTTGCACTAGGGACTTGCACTAGGATCTTGGGCCGTAGTCTTCAATCAGTATCTCTTGCACAGCTACATCTCTAAAACAAAGGGTAGGACACAGCTCATTCAACTTTACCTGGCTATTAGATAGCTATCATCTCATCTAATCAATTGTCTAGGTTCCTCTACACAAGGAGAGGAAGGCACCTCTAAAGAGTAATTTATCCAATTTACCTAAAATAAGCTGAACTGCCTCTGGAGCTGCTTCTCTCTCACCGCTGATAGCAGAGGGAGTGCAGGCAGTTAGCTGAGGCAGGACACCTGGAGTGGGATTTAGCTGCAGATTACAACTAGGTGTCCACAAGTAGGACTCTCTGTGGTGTGGACTGGTGTCTAAACTCCTGCATGTAGCCACTTGAAATCCCTCAGAGAATCTAATGCCCTTGCTCCGGGCTGGCAGACATGCTGTAGGACCTACAGGAGACACCAGCCCTTCTGAAGCAGCAGCTGGAGGTCAGGAGGGGTACACTAGGACATCCCAAAGGCACAAGATGCCTATTCTGGGACAGAGGAATCAAGCCCCTATTCAGTGCGGACAATGACACTTGCTGTCAGGGACCTGTGCAAATCCCTCTGAATCCTGGGGGTTTGGCAGCCTAGGCTCAAGACCAACTTAGATGTGCTGCAGCTGTCTGGCCCTGAGGATCCTCAGTGGGGTCCTGCTCCTCCTTCATTTGGGAGCTCTTTCCCTCGGTCTCAGAGCTGCAGTGCAGGGACGCCCCTTGCCTGGTCTCGCAGCTCCCTGAGCCTGACCCTCGTTCCCTGACTTGCCTTCTGGCCTGGCCTCAGGTCTGCCTTGCCACTACAGACTCGCTGGGGAATCACGGGGCTCTTGGCTAACACTGGTTCCCATTGCCACATCTGCTCAGCTCTTCTTTCCCAGATGCTCCAGGAAAGTGCCCAGTGTCAGCGAGGCCACCATCCTGCCTGCCCTGATGCTGCCCTCGTCTCCCAGCTTGCCTTCCAAAGCAGACCCACTCTTGCTGCTCCCTGACACTCAAGGTAGTGATTTAGCCCACCAAAAAGTAAACAACTTCTGGCTGGGCAGCTCTTTACCTCCCCTGACTGTATTGATTAGACCTCCACTGACGATGATGGGAGCTTAGACACTTGTCTCCCATGGCAACATCTGTCATAGCTAAATTTAGGTATCTTAAACCAAAGAGGAATTTCACTTTTACCATATAGACAGTCAGGGCTCAGTTCAGTTTTCTTGGCATAGGCATTCAGAGATGCCCCACCCCATGGCAAGGCTGAAGGATATACTGCAGGAGCGATGGGAAATCTGTATCTTGCTGGAGCAGCACCGGAGCCCAGGTGGCAGAGCCTAAGGGACCTCATGTGGCACCAGGGGCTCACATTCAGGCAGCTGGATTCTGCCCTTAAAATCAGTTGAGGTGAATCTCTCACTAAGGGCCTGATGTTCTTACCTTAAATCTGTATGTTTTTATGTGCAAACTGCAGATAAAATGCCATTGCACACCCTGCTGCGGGTCAAAGTCAGAATGACTGTGTGGGGCCAAGCAGCGAGGAACCAGCCAGGGACCCACCGCCCCAGCCGGGAGCAGGGCAGCTGGGGAGCAATGGGGCAGCCCTGGCCATCAGCCACATCCCTGGGGACGGGCTGAGGCTGGGATGGGATGTTAGCCTGTGGGTGGGGGTCAGGATCAGGCCCGGTGAGGGGAACTGGGGTCAGACATAGCCCAGGATGGCCAGGTTTGGTTATGGCCATGTGCTCCTAAGGGTGCAGGGATGGGGGATGCCCTTAGCTGTGCCATCGCTGAGCTGCCCCAAGCCTGATGGCTAGTGCCCGGAGCAGGGGATGCGCTAGGGACCCTGCCACCATCACTGTGGCTCCTTGTAGCTCTATAGATCCTTTCCCAAGCACCAGTGTGTGCCCACTGCCCCCTTTAAAACATCTGAGGAGCAAATATCTAACTCTCAAATGCTGCTCCTTTTGAATTCAGTAAAGATCAGAGCTAATTCATAGAACCTGCTTTCTCAAATTATAAACTTGCTTCAGATACATTTTGTTGTTATTGACATAAATGACAGTATGTTATAAGGGCATGTAATTGTTTTATGCCCTGTGTGTGTGTAAAGCAGTGCATAAAATCTGAATTCTGCTGCATGATGATCTTTGGTTTTATATGCAAAAGGAGTGCAAAACCCGCCGTCAGACTGCATAATTTCCTATTGTATGTTTCTGCATCATTAGTGAGGTTTTGCAACAGTTCTCTGTATGAAGAGGTTCCTAAAATAACTGTATGGATCCTGCATCTTATCCACAGCTGTATCAGGGGATGTGTAGGAGGTGTCAACAAAGCCACTAGGTGAATTTGAATATCTAATTAGTGTAGTGGGAACTTTGTTAATTATTTGCAAGAATGTAACTATTCTGAAATGTGTTTAAGATACCACTTCCATGTTTAATTTTTGTTATGGTCTTATATTATAAACAAGATAATGGCATTGAGGAAATTATCAGGACACCCGCCAAAGGCACTTGCTCGTCCATGAGTGGATCCTTTTCTCATTCTCGTACGTGGAACAAAATGTTGCTTTTACTTTTTTATTAAAACATTTTCTCTACCTCAGGGTCCTGCTGTCCTTCTGCTTCTTAGAAAGGAAAATAAAGGAATTCTTCAATATAATTTAAGACACATGAATTGAAATATTTGGGTATTTGGACAGGAGATCATTTCAGTATTTTATATAGGTGTACAAACCTTAAGCTGTGTTTGTAATGTAGTGTCTTTCAGCTTTCCTTCAAGATGTAGATTCTGAAAGGTAACCTGACCTTTAGCTCTTTTTCAGAATAGGGCAGTTATGGTAACAGCCAGTTTTGTAAGAAGGATAAGGTCATTTTTGTGGTTTTAAGTCAGCAGAGAAAGTGATAAAAACTTTCATAGCTAACTTTTCTTTTCCTAATGAATGGATTTTTGAGTAAATGATTCAATTGTGCTAGGACTTTTCCTGGGTTTTTTTAGCAGTTTTTACAGAATTTTCCATATTGATGATAGTGCAATATCTTTTGAAATTATTTGACTCTAATTGCATCAAAACTGGTCTTCAAAAGTCATCTGTTAGTTAATGTTTTCTGCTGGGGAGCAGTGGAAGAGACCATTTTTGATTCTTTATTTTTTTTCATAATTGCTAGTTTGAATAGGACTTTTCCAAGCTGATGATACTCTCCCCAGTTTGTGTGTGAGTCTTCATTTAGATTTGATTGGCTCCACATTTTCAACAAGGTCTTGCACCAGGTTATAAGAAAGGATTTGCAAGACGACAATGAGATGCATGAAGTGTTAGAGTGAAGGAAAAGAAGGGGAAGCCTGAACTTTTGGGATGATGGCCACGTGAGGGAAGTAAGGGTAGAGGAAATCAGAACGTGGGTTACTTAGCCAGCCTCTGGCAGTGTTTCCCTGCACCCCTAGGAAGCCCACAAATGAGGAGCGGCCCCAACCGATGCTGTGACCTCAGTTCCACCTCCCACTTCGGGAGGATGTGGCACACAGTGAGAACTCACATTTTTGAAATTTTAAAAGAGTAATCGGTGCCAGAAAGTCTGGAGAGACCTGAGATTGCTACCTACAATTTCAGGTAAATGAGAATTTTTCACTTCCTAAGTGTGGTGTTTCCTTTTTGTTGGTATAGGCTACATTTTTAAAAGTTGATTTTCATGGTGTGCTTGGCACTGATATGTAGCAATCATGTTCAGTCACGCTGTCTAGGTTTAATTCAGATTGAATTTTCCCTAACTAGTCTTAAGTATAGTTTTATGTGTTTGCTCTTCCTGTTCCCTAGGTTAAACTCCTTTCTTTCCACATCTCTAGAGCAAAGGGAATCAGAACTATGCCACATCTCTTCAATAAAACAGCAATCTATATCCAGTTCTCTCTTACACTTCACATGTCATTACTTTGGCTAGGGTGGGAGGGTGTGGAAGGACAGTATTACTTATGGGTGAGACTCCAAAATGAGTTTTTCTAGCCTTTTCATTTCTTGATTCCCAGTTTTCTTCTTCTGCAGTTAGAACACAACCTTAGAGGCATTACTGGCAGTGTGGCCATTCATTGCTCTGACAGCTCCTTTGCCTCCTGATTCCTTCTCTGTATTCTCTGTATGTGGAAAAATCCTCCTTCTTTTCCTGTGCTAAAAGACCTTTCTACTTGTCTTGCTGTGTTTGGCTGGAATTTGATCAATAATCAAAGGCATTTATTCCCAACTCAAGTTTTAATTATTCAAACGATCGAGAACCCTCCCCCCTCCAAAAAAAACCCCCAACAACCAAAAACAAAACCAAAAACCAAAAAACCACAAACCCCAAAACCCAAAGCAGGAAACGTATTTAAATGGTCACATAGGCTAGGGGAAGGTTTGGAGAAATTAGGGATTGGGTGAACTATATGCTGGCTTTGAACAAAGGTGCTGTGTGGAAGGTCTTGTGGGCTCTATGCAGTGGCGGTTTCTCTGCCAAGTAATCCAACATGCTCTGTCACATAAATAAAATTGTCAAGAGCATGTATGTGCAACAGATCATGAGACTGGGTGTAACAGAAAGGGCTGCCATACTTTAGGAAAAGGAGGCAGCAGGTAACAGACTGCTGGAGCAACTTCTCTGGCTCCCAGCCTGCTCCTGCCAGCGTTTCTGGGTCTTTTGCAGAAGATGGATTAGTCTTCAGGCTGGGTGGCTCTAACCCAAAGACTCTAGGTCAAGTGCCCCTGCTATACATCATCTGCAGAGATGCTCAGAAGGTCAATTAGGCAGACAGTTTGATACCTGTATTCATAGCCCCTGGTCCCTGATTGCAGCCTCTCATGCTGAGACTCCCAAGGAAACTTGTTCTGATGTCACGTCAGGGTAGAGAAAGCACAGATCCCTAATGCTAGTGAATCACCTTTGCAGGTGGTTAGAGTTAGCAGAACTGTGCTGATTTACAGTACTTGATAATCTGGTGCCCTGTAAACTGGAAAAAAGTATGCACAGCAACAGGACAAGAAGCAATGGACACTAGTTATTTCAGGGGAAATTCTGTCTGGATATAAGAAAAAAATTCTTCACCATGAGAACAGTTAAACTTTGGAAGAAGACGCACAGAGAAATGGTGACATCTCCTTCATTACAAGTAAGGCACTCATGCCTTGGCTTGGCAGAGCCCTTGATAACCTAATCTGAGGCCCTGCTTTCAAAGGGTGGTTGGGCCAGGTGATCTCCAGAGGCCCCTTCCCACCTCAGCTTCTGTGTGCTTTGCAGTTGTACTGTAGTCTTTTTGAAGGAAGGACAGAACTGTCTGAGTGGAAGGAACAGACCAGGAAGAAATGAGACCACCGAAATGAAAGGGACAGTATTGCTGTGTGACTACACGCAAAGGATGAACTGTAGGCAGAAGAGACGCGTAGCTGTGCACGGAGGAGGGTTCAGATTTAAATATGACATTTCACTGGCTGTAATAAAAAATATTACCTGAAGTTAAAGTAGAAGCTGCTTGATAGGACTGAGCCTCCTGCATCACCTGTCTAATTAGTCTCCATAATCTGCTGCTCTTTAGATGCTGACTCTGTCATGGCTTATGGTTGTAGTTGCAGCAAGAGCAGACAAAAAAATAAAGAATGGAGGGAATGCACAGAGAAACACTATGTAATCTTCCCATAGAGAGTATATATCATGGAAGCTGCTGTTTATTATATTGTCCCATTGCTCATGTTGAGACCAATATCTAAAAATAGAAATCCCATTAATAATGATAAATAAGTGGCATGTTTAACACAATCAAATTAAATGTATAAGTCTTAAGCAAAGATTCTTGTAACAATGTTAATTCGTTAAACCTCAGGTGGTCTCACCATGAGGGCATTGTATCATAGTGTCACTCAATAATTTTTTCCTGTCACTTCTGAATTAAATAATTTATAGAGATCCTGTGCATTTCCTCTGCCGGTTAACCAACTTGCTATTACATACTACTGCAGGAGGTAAAAGCCCCGAATATTATCAATCCTGAATCGCATCCTGTTCTTCCTTTTCATGAGTCCTATTCCCTTGCTAGTAAACTACAGCTGGTAATAGGCTTAATAGTACATACTTAGATTTAGACTACAAAGACATTTTCATTTGAAAATAGAAAAGATTTCAGAATTAGCTCGTTCTTCATCTAACTGCCAAATCCCTAGAGCAGGATCTCAGGCAGGTATAAATCTAAGCAACTGCTATTTAAGCCAGTGGATCAATGACAACTTACTCCTGCTGAGTGGCTGCCCATGCTTAGCTTACAGCTACAGGCACACGCACAGCATGAGAAGAGATTGGGAAGTGAGGTGTTAGTGGGGCCAGAGGCAATTTTTTATTTGAAAGTTCAAATGTGTTTGTAACAGCCCTAAAATTACACCCTGCTCGTGCTGACGGACCTAAGCAGTCTGGAGTTCTAGGGTGAAGTCAATGGAAAACTTCTGTGGGTTTCACCCATGACCTATTCATTGAATTACGGTTTGGATGCTGCCAGCTGTTGTTCTGCTGCTCTCCTCCCAGCTATTTTTTCCATTCCCACTTCCTCGTGCAGTTGGCTCCGGTTTCTCTTGCTGAAGCTTCTTCATCCGAGTTTAAGACTCACTGTCTGTAAGTCTAAATAACTTCATAGCACCTACTAAAAAAACCTCCATTTTTATTTCCAAACAGGTTCCTTACTCCTTCATTTCCCCTGGTCTGGTCCTTGTCCTCTGCATCTCAGACAGGAAATTCCTACTCCTTTACACTACAGAGAGGCTATGTCTGCATTAGCAAATACCATGGCCCGATGGGAGCAGACCTTTGGAGTGAAATGGCATGTGTTCAGAACCCAGTGTCCACCCCGTAAGCATTTTAGGGGATTTCACTTTGGACAACCTTTCATGGGCAGGACCCTCCTTTACATTAGGACCATATTCCTCCCTTAATAATTTCACTTTGCAGGAGTGCAACCGATGCACTGTGAGACCACTCCACAAAATGAAGCAAAGTGTGGTAAGTAGTGGACAGACAGGAGACTTGCTGCAAGAGCGCGCTTCTCATCCACACGCTAGTAGATGAACCTATGGTGATACAGGGGAGGAAGGTGTCTCCGACAGTGACAACACATTGGTCCCTGACAGTCCAGAAAACCAACTGCAGGAAAAACCGTGCTCAGCCTCTATAGCCTGAGCTGGAGGTACCTGGTGCCACAATGTCTTTAGAGAATTTAGGCACCAAATACTAACAAATCTTTACCGGGCACATGTGAATAAAGATTTCTCACAATTTGTAAATGCATCACAAAAGCATATCTGCTATGAGGACAAAATTTCTGCTCCAAGCCAAGGCTCTTGAGTTTCTCAGTTTGAGATTTTTTCTAGCTTGAAATGTTATTTCAAAACAATAACTTTTCCCTAAGATTATTCTCATAAACACTCAAAACGTATACACTGAATTTAGGAAAAAATATCAGTGTAAAGCAGATACCTGTGGAAAATATGAATCAAAAAATGAAGTCTGTTAAAGAGGTAAGCATTTATAAGCTCTTAAGAGAGTTTTCTGGGAAACATCCTCTGGCAATCACCCTGCCAGATGTTTCTGTTTGGAGTCTGAACTTCATGTTGATGTTCACAGTATAACATGGCACTCCACAATCAAAAACTACATTACTACCTGCTCTTCTGACTTACCTTTCAGCTCCCTCATACGTATTTTAAAGCTTATAACATTGGTATGTCCAAAAGTTCACACATGAAGACTTGGGTGTGGAAGGTGATGCATGCAGTTTTTTGAAAGCTGGTAAGAAATACCCTCCCATCGAAGAAACCGAAGAAGTCAAATCAGACTGCATCAGGCTGCCCAGTCATCCAAAGTGGCCCTGGTTTAGTGGTGGACTTGGCAGTGCTGGGTTAATGGTTGGACTCGATGATTTTAAAGGTCTTTTCCAACCTAAATCATTCTGTGATTCTATGCTGGTGGACAAAGGAAAAACAATCATGGAGCACACAATGTTGTATTTAAAAAAACCAGAAATAACATAAAATGGTGGTGCTTGTAGCTAGCCTCTAAATAACCAATGTTAATAAATATCAGTTAAGACTAGAAATCCCACCAGGTTATTTTAAACTGTATGTTGCCTAATGAATTTTGTAGTCGTCTTGTGGTGGATGGAGACCTGTGGAAGGGGCTGCGTCCCAACAGCTTGCCTGCTTTCTTCAGCTCTCATGAGAGTTTTAGTTTTCCTGCCTGTCAGGGCCCCAAATGCATCCCCTGCTCCGGGTGCTGGCTGCCAGGCTCGGGGCAGCTCAGTGCCGGTGCAGCTGAGGCCGGCCCCCGGCCCCATGGCCATGGAGATATGTGGCCAGAACTGAGGCCGACCATCCTGGGCTGGTCTGACCCTGGTTACCCTCACCAGGCCTGATCCTGACCCCCAGCCATGGGCTCACATCCCGTCCCAGCCTCAGCCCATCCCCAGGGAGGTGCCCAATACCTGGGGCTGGGGCTGCCCCAATGGCCCCCGGCTGCCCTGCTCCTGGCTGGGGTGGGATGGGATGGGCTGCCAGGCCCTGCCCTGCCACCCCACCGCTCCCCAGGGATCCCCCAGCCCCTGCAGTGCCCTGGCACTCCCCAGCTGGCGTCTCTCATACAATATGCAGGAGTGGGGACCATGTACATGAGCCTCCTGGCCCACTTGTGTTGTTAGGAGGAGATTGAATACAAGCGACACACTATTGTTAGGCAGCCTGAGCACCCTGGTCCTCCCTCTTCCCCCGCCAGCCCTGCTCAGCTTGAGCAGAGAGACCCTGAACTACCACTGTCAAAATCAGGAGGCCACTTGTGACCAAAGGAGATGGGGAAAGATCATCCCTGTCACCTCTTTATCAATAGCGATGACACATTTGAGGAAACTGCCGCCCGTCTCCAGTGAAGTAGCAAGAAAGCCATGAATTATTTATTAATTTAATTAGTTGACATGGGCAAAGAGTGGTGAGAGCTGTAAAATAATTACTTATTGATTTGTCTTTTCTTCCTCGAACTGCTTCATGATTTTGGTGGGAGACAGCAAAAGCACAAGGGCTTGGGAGCCTGCTTGCTTTCCCTTCTCGTTACAGTGGAGCTGGCATTACAAATAATGAGGTTTCAGCTCTGGACATGTCCAAATATTGGTGCTGGCACAACAGATGGAATAACTTTATTTGCTACAGCACAGGTGCTGTTACCCCATTATTTTCTACAGGCATGTTAAGCAACAATCAATAACTTTCTGTCTGCTTATGGCATTTGCAAGTCTCTGGGGACTACTTATGACACTCATTTGTTTTTCGCACTTGCCATTAAATCATATTCAAAATGCCCCAGACCTTCAAAAGGTGGCTACTTTTTGGGTATTTTTTGTGCATATTAAAAGGGGGCTAATTTTTGCGCATATTAATACTAATTAAAAAAATCTATCCAACTTCATAAAATGACAGACTATGACACTCTTACAAAGAAGGCGGCAGGGCTAGTGGCATATTTTTAGATCATTCAGAATTCTGCGCAGCTTCAGTAAACTTCTACAGTGACTTCATTTTTGTTGCTATGTTGGTAATTAGCAATGTTGGTTGCAGTTTGTATCAATGCCTATATCATGAGGTCGTCAGACAGGAGACAATCTGAGAGTGATGTCTGCTACATGCTTGTGGTGGTATAGATATCACACACGCTCTGTTGTCGAATTGTCACCATAGGCCACTGCTCTTGGGTATGGGAGCTCTTCACAGAACCCTTTAATTAACTTCTCTAAAATTTAAAGTAAATTGCAAAACAAATACAGACCAAATAATGAGCTCTTTCAAGTAAATCAGAAGCTTTAATAACATTATTGGAAGCAAACAAATCAAATCACCCTCTAATCCTGGTGGAAACTCATATGCTAAGGTAACGGTGTGATTAAGAATCTATATCATGGCTCAGGACTTTGTGCATTTTGAAGCACAACTGTTCTTGAGTTTTTTGACTGTTGTCAAACTACAAGTTAGAGCATAACATACATACCGTTGTTAGTCATCACCGTCTATGGTCAGGAAAATGTCAGGTCCACTCAAAATAATTTCTAAGCACAGAAGAATATGAAGATATTTCTATCATAGGACTAGCCTGCGGTGGACAAAAGTGGATGCGACAAGCACTGACATTTAAACCTTGAATTAAAGTTACAGGTTTGAAGAAAGAAGAAAGATTTTCTTTAGCTGGTGACTACCATCTCTTCTACCACATATTTGCTGGTCACTCAAACTCCCAGATTCAGGTAGCACAATGTCATGAGTTTTTCTGTGCTGTTCAGAGAAGTGTTCTGGTTAGTTTTAGCAACTTGTTTGGGTAAAAGCCAGCAAGGTGCATTCTTCCCACTGGCTTTACAGCACCAACAGTGTCATTTTTCTTGGTGCCATCGTTGTTGTGGTGCACATGACGAATGACCTCCTTGTATCCAGCACTGCCACACACTAACCACTGCCAACAACAGGAAAATCAAGCTTAGGATCTTCTGAAGTGGGTTGATCCTGGCTAGCAACTAAGCCCCTACCCAGCCACTTGCTCACTCCCTCCTCTCAGCGGGTTCAGGGAGAGAATTGGAAGAGGAAAAGTAAGAAAACTGCTGGGTTGAGATAAATACAGTTTAGTAAGTGAAGGGAAGAGAGAGAAAAAAAAAAGTGATGCAAAGCCAATCATTCCGACGATGCCCAGCCAGTCTCCAAGCAATAGCTAGTTTGGAAAGTAGCCATTTGAAAACTGGTCTTTCCAGGTTTTATTGCTGAGTGTGATGTTGTATGGTGTAGAATATCCCTTTGGGTAATTTGAGTCAGCTGTGCTGGCTGCGTCCCCCTCCCAGCACCTTGCCTGCCCCCAGCCTGCTCCCTGGGGGTCAGAGTGAGGAACAGAGAAAGCCTTGATGTGGTGCAATCACTGCTCAGCAATAGCTAAAAGATTGGTGTGTTACCAACCCTCTTTTAGTCACAAATCCAAACCACAGCACCATACAGGCTGCTATGAAGAAAGCTAACTCTATCCCAGCCAGACCCAGCACAATTTCATACCGGTGCTTGCTTGTGAAATACTTGGACTGAGATTCTGGTTCAAGTTGAGCTCTCCTGCTCTTCTGTTGCAGGGCCAAATCACAGCTTGACCAGAAGCTGCAGCTAAGGTGGGTCTGGAGAAGATGATGTTTCTAGAAATCTTGTTTGTTCCTGTCTTGTCTGATGACTCTGTAGCGGCTGGGGTCCTGCTGGTGGTGAGCGTCACTGTGAAGCAACACTAGAGGTTTAAAAAAAAAAAAAACAGAGATAGGGAATTACACATAAAAACCCCAAGAAGAATACGGCGATTGAAAGCTTCAAGCACTGAAAGACACAAAATGACAGGATTAGGCTGCCTGTACCATCCCCATACAGGAGATTATCACTCCTTGCTCTCACTATGACTGTCTTCAGTTCCACACTCATACACCACTTTCTCCACAGGCAACTTTAATTCCAGCATTTTCTTAAGTGCTTGCCTTTGCAACATTAATGTTCTCAGCAGTTTCTCTTTAACATGGTGTGGGTGACCTATAGATATGTGCAAGAGGTTTTTAGACTTTTTGTTTCTCTCTCTCTTTTAAATAAAACATATTTTCAGGAAGCACAATTGAAAAGCATTGTGTTAAGCAGGGTCAGAATGAGAAATGTCAAGATCTTATTAAAAAGCATTCATAGTCTGGGCATTCAGCTCAGCCAGTGGGTCTCCTAAATTTTTCTTGCAGTCTGTTTGGGAAGTGAGCTTCTTCAGCAAGTAAATGTTAGCAGAAAATTAGGGGAAAGTTTCCAGCAGTTAAGGGTTCTTATGTTCAAGTGTTATTTTGAAAATATTTCTGGTTAAGTGCTAACACATTTTCAAGTGTCGTTTCACAGGTATGATGGCATTTCATGTGGGAGGTGAGCGTACAACAACAGCAGTGCTACTCCTTCAGCGTGACACATATGTTCATTTTGTGTGCTGGAACAGTGTGGTTTTACGGGCACCTTGTCAATACCTACACTGGCATCATTCACAGAATAATCCTATGGGGACTGTAAATTTAATTACTGTCAGAGTGCTTAGAGGCATTTTTGCACATCAAATCAAAATACATAAATAAATAAATAAGGCAAAATTCTCTCTCCAGTCAAGACACTTTCTACCAGCAGTGGCTCCAAGTTCTGCTGTTAAGCTACCTGCCAGCTACTCAGTCTCTATCCACGGACTGGGTGCAGGAGTAGACCCCAGCCACATCAGCCACCACATCAGTTTCTGAATGCTATGTGGATAGGGTAATTTTTGCCGAGTTGCAGGAGCAAGGCAAATGTAGCTGCTAGTAAATATGTTTGGTCTGGAAGGGGAGTTCTGACTGGCTGAGGGAAAAGGTCAGGAGCAGCCTTCAACAAGGCCATCCATCCAGGTGGATGTTTGACAGACCTCCCCGGGAGGGATTACGTGGCTTCTGGAGGAGAGCTTTCCCTGGGGTCCTTGCTTTGCTTTTCCTGCAGTGGCAAAGGACAGTCTTTACATCATTCTGCCCACTACCTTTTCCCTCAGTTATACTGAAAGTCCTTCTTATGTTGACACCGTGGCCTTTTTCTTCTTGGCAATCTTTTCTTAGGCAGTTTAGCAGCTGGTAGTAGCGAGGTGTCAAAGGTCAGAGCAAATACATGAATTTTACCTTCTTCTATTCTGACTGTAGGGTTTACCCTCTTGGCATTGGCCCGTGTGGAACACCAAAGAGGTAGTAAGTTTATCCACTGACTAGTGAATTAATGTGCTTTTTTCTATATCAGTATTCTGCTGTGGTTTAGTGAGTTACAAATCATGACTAGTTTTACTACATTGATATTAACACAGTGCTTTGAACAAGTAAACCTTTGTAATAGTTAATGCTTCTAGCATACTGCATAAAGCAGTATCAAAGGTGACACCGGATAAATATTTTTCCTATTTTCTTGTTTCTAAATGTCTTTGTTATCTTCTGTGGACTCAGGTTTCTTGAATAAGGATACTCGAAAAATAGAGGCATTTGCTAATGTTCAAAATTAGAGCTGCATGACTAATTGATGGCCGGCAAAATGGAGAACAAATTGTGTTTTTGTTGAACCATGTGTAATTGTCCTCCTTTTCTTTTCACTGAACTGTAAATCCTAAACATCTTGGTGGCCGTAGCTCCTGTTTTGACCAGTAACTCAGGGGCTAGAGCACTCACTACCACAGTGTGGGAGATGCTGGGTCAGTTTTAACCCATGCAAAGTGGTTTTGAAGCCCACATCTCTCACTGTCTCAGAGAGTGTTTTAATCCATGGATTGTCGAAGGTGGAGAGGCAGACAGGAGAAGGTGGGAAGAGAAAAGGTTCTCCTGTTCCTATTACCCTGCTGTGTACAAATAATTAAATACCCACTGAAGCAAGAGCCAAACCCAGATGACCTGGCACCCTGTTGTGACAACCTATCACTTGACTGCCCACCATGGCAGTTCCCTGGCAGTCAGGCTGTCACCCAGTCTCTGTCTCTCTAAACACTTGCTGCAAAATAGACCAACCTGAAAGGGAAAAAACTACATAGATACCCCTTGCCTACTTTTTAGGACATTGAAGAAGAGTGCAGTTGAAGGACGTTCGTATCCACTGGGGGCCTTATTCAGGGTGGGGATTTCAAACGAAACTCCTGTATCTCCCAGTGGGCACCCCAGCTACCTCCAGTAGACTGCTCTCAGGTGCTATGATCCCAGCTGGGAGCTGTATAGGACACTGAGCAAACATATGCAGAAAGAGACTAATGTGCCTCATGATTAGGCTCATTAGGAACGTGAAAATCGTAGGACATTTTTTCCCCTCAAAAAAATGTAATACCAAGCAGTTAAGTCACTAGGACTTTTCTTGCCTTTTCCATCCTCTATTCCTTCCAAGTGGAGCCTGATATTTAGGACACTCTCTGGATTCAGCTCCTGTCAGACAAAGGAGATAACTGCAGTCAGGTCTTCCAGAGAAAGAAGCATCTCCTTTAGAGATCCCAGTCTAATTGATTAAAAACTAGTGTACAAGCACTAATTATAGTTTTAAGTTAAAAAATGTTGGGATCTTTGACCTTTCCCTTCCCAGAAAAGCCAGCCCTCACTGTATTGCCTGGCGTCTGAGAGGTCTCATAGGCTTCTGCCTGAAGACCTAGAAGGGAGCACCACACCATAGTATGAAACAGGAGAAATCCAATAGACCTTAAGATCAAGAGAGTCTTTCCATCTGTTTCGATGGATCTTGGATCAAGCTTTGTGATAAGTGATGTTCATTTGTCACATTTATGAACATTTTACCACTTGCTTTATGCCTGAAAGAAATATATTTAAACCCTGGTTGTTATACAGCATGAAAAGTTTACTGAATTTAATGGGCCTGATTTTCTCCTCTGTTAGCATAAATTCTTGCTGGTTATAAGCCTAGTCATATCACTGGTACTATACACATACCTCATTGATGCAAAAGAATGAAGAACGAGGCTTATGGACTGATTTATATCAGCTGAGGACAAAACTGGCATGCTTTATTTTAATGGTACCACAGAAGTTCCACTTGTCTTTAATTAATAAGTCACTTACATTCAAACATTCATCAGAAGAAACCCTGGAGGAAAATTTGAAATAAATCTGTTATCATTTCTGTCTTACATGGATAAACATCTGATGATATAAATTCTTCTGGCAATTAACATTTAATACACGTAACACTAGTATAATTTTTTTAGAAATAATGAAACTGCTGTTCTCTTTTAAGGATAGACCCATTTGTTTTCCTTTTTCATCATATTTTAGTCTGATATTTTTGTTACCTCTTTTCAGGTTATCTTTCTGTTTTGCATTTCTGCTATATATTCAGGAGCATCAGAACAGACAAGGCATAAAACATAACATTTTACTTACATTTACTTAAATAAGAAAGAAATTATAAATATTTATCAGTACATTTCAATATCTTGCCAAACGCAGAAGTAGAAGTCCTTTTTTTTAAGGGCAAAGTAGTGAAATGCTTGTAAAACAGTCTTGGTGCTGCTGGCCTAAATCTACCTTGCATTACTTTGTTGTTGCTGTCTTTCTTTTTTTTCCTTCTCCTTGCTTTCCCTCCATGATTCAGTCTCTTCTCCCCATGGCGGTCCCCAAATACAGTGTTTTAGAGTGAGATCCCCAGAAGATGCGGGCATTTTAAGACTCAGCATCTTGGAACTGACAGACAGCATCAGCAAAAGTCCGTATGCTTGGCCTCAGGGCAGCAGGGGACTTGGTTTGAATTTTGTAGGCATTATTGGAGTAATAGTCTGTAAGGACAAATTTAAGGAGGGTAGTAGCAAAGAGTTAATAGGCATGCTAAAAGATCTGGGCAAACAGGATTGCAGGGAGCTTTGACTTGGTGTGACTCAGAAATGCTAGCAGGATAAGCAAGGATTCCTTACGAGAGGTCAAGAAATA
The DNA here is from genome assembly GCF_965183815.1 of Platalea leucorodia. Classification (NCBI taxonomy): domain Eukaryota; kingdom Metazoa; phylum Chordata; class Aves; order Pelecaniformes; family Threskiornithidae; genus Platalea; species Platalea leucorodia. Next base: position 38,574,491 of record NC_138823.1, read on the forward strand.
CGACCTTAAGAGCCGTACATTGACTTGCAGTTTCTAAATGGCAATCAAAGTCTCGGCACTGGCTTTCTTTGCAAAACCCGATTTCCTGTCATTTCTTTTGTAAGCTTTGAAAAATCCCGGTGTTTGGAGTAATTTTAATTCAGCGTTCTAATAACATTTCACACATGAGCAGAAACTAGTCCCTGTGAGCAAAGGAGTTAGGCTCTGACATTCAATGAGGCAAAAGTTTTTGAAAGGCTTGCTTTTTTCCACATATACCTTGAAAAGGCTAGTGGGGCCTTTCCTATCCGTTGCTTGTCTTTACACTGACCAGGGAGCAACCAACCAATCTGAACAAGTTGCAGATTTATTTTTTGTGAAGTGCTGTGTGTTGGGAGTTTGTAAATAAAACACCGTTGTTCAAATATGAGGAAGCGTTCCTGAACATCACGATGATGTGTGAGAAATGTGAGACTGGGTCTGAATAAGGAGTCAACTCCGGAGGGAGTCCTAGAGGATTTATTAATTTCAGGACACATAGAGTCATCTGCTTGATTTACTCAGAATTTCTGTGGGTATAAGTGAGAACAAAGTCTCCTCAGTATCTTAAAAGGCAGATTAGTGCTGAATGTGCCCAATGAATCTGGGAAACTTTGTGTTTGGGTTGGGAGAAAAACAGTAAGGACTTGCATAGACTGCAACAGATAAGTCAGTTCTTCACATCTCCAACCCTAGATGGGAAAGAGAAAACCATTAGATCACTGGAAGATGTTACAGATATATTTAAGGTAAAGGTCAGTGATTTGGTTTATTTTTTCGGGTACTGAGCATCTTCTCTTCCAGAAGTAGGTACTGCGAAAGTCAGCTTGAGCCTTTCAGGTATAGGTACGGTGCATCATTCTGAGAAAGGTCAAAGCAAGCAGCAGCTCCTCTTCTTGAAAGGAGCCAAGACACAAAATGGTTTCTATTAAGACATGTTCTGCAAAGTTATGCCTAGACTTTGAGCAGCTATTTTCAGATGTAAACAGAAAATTTTTTCTCACAGGAAGATTCTCAGTCTTTCACGTGTTCTAAGGTATGTTGAGGCAGTCTGTTAGACAAGAGCTGTCTGATGATAAACCAGCTCTACAAACCATTTTAAATTGAGAACATAATAGAGTTACTTACTATGATTACATTTATTTTTCCACCAGTAAATGGACGTGAAACTTATTAGATTTTTTTTTTATTCAGATGGAGCCACGCAAACTAAGAATTAACAGTGGAGGATATAGTCAATTTGATGTAGTTGGAAGAGATTTTTTGCTTCTGCTGTCGACTAAATAAATATTTATTAGCACAATTCATGAAGTATGGAGTACTTTGTATGTCAATGGTTACTCTGATTATTTAAAGTCATAATTCCAGTACTGCCATTTTGTAACATTAAAAATAATGATTGATATTAAAATGGTAAACTGGAAATGTGCCTACGGTTTGGTATGTGCCGATACAAAATTTATGAGAATGTGATACAGAGGGAGAAAAATCAGTTCGAGAGATGTGTATCTGGAAACCAGTAAGTGCTTTTTCATGTACAGATTAAGAAATTTTGTACACAGCATACAAAACTCAGTGTTGTGAGCTGGTTGCTGTTAACTAGATATCTATGCTAAATACATATGGTATTTAAGGCCAAATTAAAAATCTGTCAGGCACATAATTCATAGCCATGCCCCAGTAGGTTGTGAGCACATCAGACTTCATTTGCTGGGTAACTGTGGAGTCTATTGCAAATCCAAGAATAATTTCAGGAATAGGGTGAAAGGTTCTCATTCTCACTTGTGCAGATATTTACATCAGACAGAATACATATAAAATGCTAATGGATTAGAGTAGTAGGGACATATTGCCACTGATGTATATTACCAAAATTTTACTGTGTTCAAAGTTGTCTCTCACTTGGCTTCTCTTGGCTAGGGTCTCTGTGCTGGCCCCATAGTCTGCTGCCATCATTGGCCATTAAGGAGTAAAATAGTGAGCTGTTATTGCTGGCAGGATAGTTGAGACAGAGAATCCAGCTTTATTCTGTTTGCTTTGGGTTCAAATACACCATTCATGGCAATATGGACCATAGAGACTCTATGGTTTGCTGACGATGAGCGTATGCCAAGACCAACTGAGAACTAGACTGGTTATGACTTTTAACTGGAAGAAGAGCAAAACAAGTTCATTTCTGCCTGCAGAAATCCATGCAGACATATTTGGCTGTTTGATGATCTGCCTCTTGTCTCAGTGGAGTTGATTTCATTAAAGCTGAACTTCCTCTTTGTCACTTCATTCTTTTTCCTTCAGACTAATACACTCTCTGAATGAATGATGCGCAGAGGTGCTATCAGAGTTCATCAAAAGGAAGTTGTTCTGGTACAAGATTCATTCTGGTGAGAACTCATCCACCTTGGAGAACTGTAGGTCTTGAGCCATCCCAGTAGAGTTACAGTGACAAGATTAGACTAGAGTAGTTACAGTTGGGCTGATGGAGAAGTGCAGATAGCTGGAAAGTTTGTTCTGAAACTGGAACAGAAGTAGGTCGCACTTGGACCAGGTATCTTGAGTATGATCAACCTGCATCCATGTATGAGGATGGGCTGGTCATGAGTCTACACTCATCAAAAATCTAACTTCTTGTTTTTTGCATATGTACAGGGTAGAGGAGCCCAAAGAACATTATTACTGGCACTATTTTAGATTACCCTCTTCCATTAAGCGGTGGCATAAAGCTCAGTCTGTCAGTCTGTCAAATGAAACCTGGCTAAGTCTTTAGTGGGTGCATATCAATGCAGCTCACAGAAGCTGATGGGTTCATGCTAATTTACATCACAATTTGCTGCTGACCTCTTCAATCTGCCCAAATCTTTGGCACCTTGTGCCTCCTATAATCACTTAAAGCTGTGCTGAGGGATTGGGTTAAGATAAAGCACTTTCCATTTACTTGGCACTCAGTGGGCACAGGTTCTGAAGGAGCTTTGAGATACCTGAATCCTACTGAATTTCTTTAGAGGTTGGACGTCTGCCTTCTATGGGCTCTTTTGAATATCGCTTCCATAACCTCTCAGTCAGATGCAAGGGTGGAGGGAGCAGGCCCCAGAATTGGCTAAGAACTGCAGTAATAACTTAAGCGACTTCAAGTGAGGTAAATACTAAATATAAATTTCCAGTTTGACACAGAATCCACTGACAGCACCATAATCTCAGATCCTTTCATCATGCATGATTATAAGCACTCATTGGCATGAGGCACCTATCTGTCACATTTATAGTTAGAAGCAGTGGAGGCAGCTGACATCTGACAGGGATGAGGCAGACCTGACAGGCAGCCCCATCTTGGCTTGCTTTTTCCTCTCCCTTTCGTTCCTGTCTTTCAGAAGCTGGTATGACATCTCTTCCCTACAGCGCAGGCTCTGCCTGCCACGGTCTCACCGCCACTGGAGGGAAACCTGCCTTTATGGGATGACTTCACGACCTTGCTGCTGTCCTGATGGCAGCCATCAGGGCATGGGTCTTTGAAATGGGCAAGTAATTTCTCAGAGAGCAGAAACCCATTTCAGACAGGGCACGTGCACATTCTGTTTCCTCATGCTCAGGGACTTCTCTGGGTACCCTTTAAAAACTCAGCCGTGGTGGATCCTTCCTGAATATGGGCTTGGTAATGTGGATTGCTATGGCTTGTGTATTTAGCAGCTCCAGAGTGCGATGATCCTTCCAGACCAAGCTGGGTGCCAGATCTCTGCCATAAGGAACATACACTCTATGAGCTGGTTAGCCCTATAGAAATCCATCCTACATTATCAGAGAAGAAGCTGAATAACCAAATAGTGACTAAAGAAGTGTTTTAAACTCTGCTTCTTTTTCGTTTCTTGAAGAGGATAACATCTGTCTGCCCTTTTCCTGGCAAAGCTTACCTCTTTCCTCACACTTGTTTACTGCTGGAAGTCATCACCTTGGTGGAGATCATCGTCCATCCACACCCACTCTGTGGTGATTCACTCCCTTCCCATCAACAAACGGAGAAAAGAATCAGCTCAGAAGCTGGTGGTATCCTGTTCCCTGAACATGATTAATATGATTATAATAGTTTCTAACTTTGCTCAACATATGTATAAAATTGTCTATAAAATAGCTTCGACAAACCAAGGGAGCACAGCGAGTACAGTCAGTAGTGGATGAATGAATGCTCAGATCAACATTCATCTTATTTCTAGGCTGTCCCTTCATTTTTGCTAAAACTTGCTGTGAAAAGGACTAGGAATTTCTATCAGTGTATTTCACTGTATTAGACTGATGCTGTCTAAAGCTGAGAGTTGTTAATAAAATTTGCCTTTGGTACCTACCAGGCAAATATCTTACTTATTCTTCTGAACTGTTATGCCGCAACCATGACACTTTTATGGTCTTCCCATTGCTGAAACAAGGAAACACCAGTTTCCCCTTATTTTCTTACACCAGCATAAATCTAAAATAACACCACCATTGAAATCAGTGGCAGAATTTGGCCCGTCAACATTCTGTGAGTTTTAAAAACAGCAAGGAATTGAAAAGAAGTCCATTGTCTCCAACTTTAGTAGAGGAACTTTATCTATCAGGCAGCTGCTGTAGTCTACCTGCAGTTGATTGATGTTAGCTTAATAATGATGATCGATTAGATCATCAGTGTCATCCTTAGAAAGAACGTACTTTAGCTAATGACATCAGTTGACTAATAGATTCCTGTTTAAATGTCAAGGGGCCAGAGAAACCACTCTGCTAAGTACTTACATTATACCTATTGAAAAAAATCACATCAAGTCTACCTTACAAAGGACTTTTGTGCCATAGTTATAAGCCTTCTCTTTCCGCTACTACCGACAAGCAAATTCTGCTTTAAGTTACAACAGTGTAAAGCTGAGAGTTACTCCATTTGTCTTCAAAGTTTGGTCCAGTCTTTCTAGAAACCACCAGGTATAAATCACTAAGCTGTTACCTGAATGTTTCTTTCCCTGCTGTCATTAGAGGGCACATTTCCAGCCCTGAAACCAGAGGTGTGCACGGTGGCTCCTTTGTCCACTGTAGTCTCAGAAAAAAATGTTTTGGGCTGAATTTTCTCTTCCAGTGTGTTTGCTTTTGGAGAAACTCAAATTCCCTTCTTCTAATTATATACACTTCCTATGAACATCTTGAGAATATCTTCCATCATTATTGCTGTAAACAAACTGCATTTCCCTTTCCCCTCAAGCAGAAGATTCCAAATAAATCTTACATTAATGTTATGCACAAGTTAATGACTCCAGTCAGCTATATTATGCTATGAAATTTTCAAACATAATATCCAATTGATTTTTAAATTAGCATTCAAGGAAATACTTGCTTAATGCAGACTTAGAGTAGGTAAATATGAATGGGAATGCCATTCTATTACTACCTTCTTTATGGATTCCTTATGGAGAGGTACAATTTATGGCAAGATATGACTAATATATTCATCTAATATAAGGAGGTGGTTGAATGAAGGGCAGACTATTGTATGTGCAGATGCGTAATTGCGCAGTAGAATATTATTTTGTACTTTGAACTTGAATCAAAATGTACAGAACTGTAAGCAGACCAATTCACTTTATTTTAATAGTATGTCTAAAAGCTTTCTTACATTGAAGTTTAATTACTGGACAGATTTATTTTATTCTTTTTCAGAAAATCACTGCCAGTGTAAAAATAAGGTGCAAAGCTGATAGAGGCAGCATTACAGATACATATATAAATTTCTTTGTTCACAAGCATGTATGCATCAAATCCAGCTGCCCACCTGGCAGCAGTTATATTTTTATAACTAGAATTTGAATGCGCTTAAGTGCATGTATTGTTTTCATGGCTCTAGCTCACTGTTAAGTCAAAAAATTTCATGGAAAGTTGACTAGAGATGCTGCCTGAGTAAAACAAACAAACCAGAATTACCGAGTGAGGATATTTGCTTAGAGACCATCACAAATTTACTTGCTGCTGATACTCAGTTCACTTGAACACATTCCTTCTGGAGCAGGCTGATCTAAGAGGACTATTGCAGGCAGCAAGGAAAAAGTGAAGTAGCAGTGCGGATCCCCAGAGTTTGAAAAGAGACTGTACCTGAAGGATAATCTTTAGCCACCACCGAGCTCTCAGGGAGGTGGAGCAGGGCGAGAGCTTTGTGGAGGAGAGACACTCTTCCTTGTTTATCCCTGTCCAGAGCACGGGAGGAAGGAAGCTAGGGAAATACATATGCAGGACAATATTCCATCATCCCAGCAAACATCAGGGGGATGAAACACAGAGAATGGTGTAAGTATTCGCAGCATTTAATTTTACATGTCTAGCTTAAATGGCGAAAGTTATTCAATGCAGACTGACCCCCAAAAGACTTTTATTGGACTGAATCCTGACTGGCAATTGACAGAATCTGCTACGTCTGGAATATATACCAAGGTTTTTCAACTGGCATCTTTGGCCCTCAGCCATGCCACCTTGCTCCATCAGCATGGAGGGTTATTCACAGTGTATGAGCATCACAAACTGGTGCTAACTTTTCTTTCCTTGCATCAAACTCCCTCACACTGTTGGGAGAGCAAAGGCAAAGGCAATCCAGGGGCTAATGCAGCCATGACCTTCCTGGATGAGGAGAAGGATTTTGTTTGCGGAGGTTTCTGCTCTTCACAGGGTGCAACATAACCTGGAGAGACCTGACGAAGTTTTAAATGAGATAGTTCTACTCCCAGAAAAGCCTAGGTACAGCAGTATATCAGTAAAGCCTAGATACAGCAGTAAAACAGGCTGTAGGCAATCTCTCCTGGATGCGGCTCTGCTAGTAGAAGATGTATTGCCCCAGCTTTTCAGTGCTACCCACTCTTAGGGGCTATTGCTACTCTGATCTTCTCACTCAGCTACATGTATGAGTGTTCCCAAACCCACCTCAGTGAAAATGAGCAAAATAAATCTGAATCTGCTGTTTAAATTATTCTGCTTAAATTGACCTGGCTCACACAAGCAGCTCAGTGGGCAGCCATAGAGAAGCCAGCTCTGTAAGCTGGGCTGTCATGGAAAGTGGGGAGCTGTAACCACGGCAGTGGGCTGCAAGGAGGTTTGCGTCTGTGGCTCCAGCATTGCCCCCATGCACAGACACCCTGTGCTTCCTGTCAGAGGAGGGCTGCAGCTCTGTAAAGATACTTCATGGTAGGCTGGAAGGATCCAGGGTCTTATTTTTAAGAGCATGACATACCTTTCATATGCATCTGACTTCAAGGGACACTGAATTGGGACCAAAATCCAGCTCCTTGTGATTCAAAGATGCTGAGATGCTCCACAACGCCCAACTGCTAGATGAAACAGCTGTGTACTCCATGCTGCTCAGGCTCTCTGTGAGCTCAGGGGACCCGACAGAGTTCAGACAGAAGACAAAATCCTGCTATGAAGGTAACAGCTCAATAAATGATGTGAGTTTGAAATTCAACCAGATATCATCATGAAAGTGATAACAATATACAGCTCAAAAGACCCTGCACATAGCTGTTCTCTTTGCAGTTTCAGGATAAGGAGAAGCATTAATTGTCTCATTGCGTGTTGCATAGTTTGGTCGTTTCATCTTTATCTTATCTAGAGAATAAAAACATACTGAGGATGTCTTTTAGCGAGAAGAAAAACAACTTGAAAAAAACATTTCTATCGCTATCTATCTATCTATCTGTTAATTTAAGTCTTTAAAAGAGAAACCTATATTGCAACCACCAATCCAGACCTAAACAATGTATGAAGAAGAATTTGGCATTTTCAGAAGCATTTTTGTATTTTTTAATGTTTTTGTTTCCCAGGATGAAAAATTAACTCTTTTAATGGTGGATTTTGCAAAAGCATCTTTTAAAATTTTCTGCCCAATACATCATGCTGTGACTCACAGCATGGAGTTGTATAGGTCACATCAGACTTCTTTCTTTAAGGCAAACATGATGCCACATACGCGGCCCAGTGCGATATGTCAGAGCACATGAGAGGTCATGCCTGAAATGTGACAGAAGCAGTTCTCAAATTCACTTAAAATCTACGGACAAACAGCAAAGTGCTAGACAAAGCTGTCTCATTATGTTAATAGTATTAACTCTTATGCTTTTCTGTAGCACCTTTAATCCTGAAATGTGACCATCTCTGGAACAAAAAAAAAAGTTCTATTTTAAGTATGGTTTAACAGGATTTTTTTTATTATTTTCCTTAAGAAATAATGACTGAAATTGAATGTCTTTATTTTAGTGACCTACCTAGATTTAGGCTAAAAATTAAAATCTTGTGAGATACTGAGACCCTTATGTTTATGGTTTTGATTTCACTTGATGTGGTACTGTCATGCCTAGAGTTTTGCTTCAGTAATAACATGAAAAGAAAGGTACCACCTATGAATCTCCCTCCTTGAAGATGTTCAAAAGCCGGACATGGTCCTGGGCAACTGGCTCTAGGTGGCCCTGCTTGAGCAGGGGGGTTGGACCAGATGCTCTCCAGAGGTCTCTTCCAACCTCAACCATTCCATGATTGTGTGATTCTGTGAAAACAGCAGCAGTACATTGATCCACAGCTACAAACATATCCTGAGTCCATGACTAAAGACACTTTTTTTTTAGATGTAGAATCTCTTTGATGACCACCAGCCCTATGCAATGCTTGGGTCAGTTAAATACCTATTACTGTGGCTTCCCAAGTGCTTTGAGTAATGTGTTTGTCTGCTTTCAGATTGATTTTGTACAGAATAGCACCAGTGATAAGAAGGAGGTTTTGGTTAAAATAGAGTGAGAATGACAATATTTAAATTATTCTCCATCTGAAGCCATGCACACTTGTATATACATACATTTCACAAATTAATAAAAATTTGAGTTTTATTCTTCTGAACATAGACACATTCATAATATATTTTATGAAAGTGGTCACAGTCATCATCTTAATGAGAGTTTACACTTAATGTTTAATCCCAAAGCCTCTTATAAAAAAGAGGAATCCATTTTACAATATCACATTCTGATAAATCTTTGACCAGATCTGCTCAAAAGTCTGGATATTTGTCTTTGCTTGAGCCCAGGCCTACCTTGATGCACGATACAGATTAGTTCTGTATGTGGTAATTAACTGTTTCTAATTACTCATCTATAAACCATTGCAGCTCATTTTTCTCTCAGTTGTGTTGAATTGGTGCAATATTTTTTCTCTCTTTACGTGCACTAGGGCAAAAAAAATTATGTACTGTGGCCATGCCATGAGTCTATCAAAAAATAGATCTATATTGCATTACTGTATTTATATTTAAAAATTTCAGTCAGGATTTCTAAATATTCCTTAACACAGCAACTGTTAATGGGAATAGTTGTCAGATTAAAATTATTATGTCTAAGTTCTGTGCTTATTAACATTTAGCAACTTCTTTGGAGTAATTAATTGTCCTTTCCTATTGAAAATCTTCATTGTTTGGTAAAAGTGCCAGTTTTTTTGAAGTGTGGGACCAAAATTCATTTGATCTCTTTGCCTAAAAAAAAATCTTTAATTTCCTGACTCTTCTGTGAGAACAAGGGTGGTTAAAAAGGGCTGATTGCTCTTTTCTAGTACTGCCGTTGGAGTTACGTTCAGGGAGATGCAAGTCATCATTTCTTCTTCTCCTAAGCTCTTCTAAAATGTCACTCTTGACATATACTGTATATACACTGCAAAGTGTGCCCAGATCGCAGATCCAGGCTCAGATCCAAACCTCTGGTCTGGCCAAATTTTTGGGTTTTACTGCATACAATCCACGCACGTGTCTTTGCTTCTATTCTAGTGCATCAGTTTGGAGAGAGATTGGTGCAAAGGAGTTATAGGATCATGTCCCAGAGTCCTTAATACCCCCTTAAATAGAGCCACTTGAAGGACCACCTCATGGGAGAACCTGTCTGCCCATCAGCTATCTCAGCCCGTGTCTGGTGTGCCCCAGGGTGAACTTGGGCAGGCACATGTTTCCCATAGGAGGTGACTGGCTTTACTTGGCTCCCAGTTGCCTCCTGCTTGCTGAGATGAGGTGTCTGTATTTCACTGCCATGACACCCAGGTTTGGTCCAGCTAAATCAGAAAAGGTGCAGAAAGGGAAAGCCAGGCCTTGCAGAGGCACAGACTGGCTGAGCGCGACACAGCTGGTAGGCAAGGCTGAGAATGAGACTGGGGTGACAGTGGGGACTGGTCTCCTCTGCTTACTGGGCATCGCAAAGCAAGCGTGGCGTGCTAAATTAAAACCAAATAGGTGCTAACAAATAGACATGTTCATACACCACAGTCCTAGTGAGAAAGCACCTGGGCCCATGCCCAGGGAGTAGCAGCCAGAGCTGTACCCCAATTTATAGGTGAGGAAGGATCAGTGCAGGCACATCTGGGCAGGAGGCAGGGAGTTCTTGGGCTACAGACTGAGTCACCAACAGGTTCCTGTCTGACCAGTCTGGCTACCACGTGCTTTGCAATTTTATACAGACAAGGTACAGAGTCAAGAAAGGTTAAATCCCAAGCAAAATACATTCACTCATCTTCAGAGGTACATCATGCTCTGTGAATAACACTCCATCCCAAACTCTTGTTTCAGTTTGTTCCCTGCTCCTATCTATATTCAGAAGAAAGTGGAAGCTAGCTCCTTAAAATATTTATAAAGTGTTTCGTGCAACTAGTCTAAGTTCTAAATTTAACTTTCCCCCTAAAGCCACAAAACATTCTTGCTAATAAATTCTCTCTTTTTTCCTATTTGGGAAGGAAAAGAAATTGTTTATTTTTAACAATTCAGTTCAGAGGAAAAATTATAGCATAGTGAACAGCAAGTAAATTAGCAATTCTCTCTATTATCCAAACCAGCAGGTCTTCTATTAACAAGGGCAGTTTGTGGCCCCTGGATTACCAGATCAATCAGGCAGTTAATATTTCTTTAATTTCAGGGAATTAAGTAATTGTAAATCAGTCAAAAGCTGCATGTAGGACTTGTATTTACCTGTGCTGAGTTGATTTAGCTGATTTAACACCACTTTCTTACTCCTTCTGATTTGTTTTCTGAAGCTGGGGTTGCTGATTGTATGTAATTTATCCCAGATTAAGGACAGTTATTAAAGACTGTCTCCAGCAAATCTGATGCAGACACCACCTTCACTCTCGCTTTAATAAATGTGCTTAGACAGCCTGACACTCAGCCAAAGGGACGTTAACAATACATAGGCTGGGAAAGGGGAACTATTCCATCTACTCTGTTTTGTCTGCAAATTTAATGGCAGGCTTTTTTTTTGTTTTAATTAGGCATGTATGTTGGCACATAGAGCAGCTGGTGGGTTAGCTGGCCAAGTCAACTCAAATAAAACTTAAATACAGGAGTTAAGTTTCATATTCCCCTTCTGAGGCTGGATTTTATTCAATTGTAGTAGAAAGCTCTAAGTAGTACCATTATGCACAAGGTAGGATTGGGGAGGAAACATCCATCTCCATATTTTGTCCCTCTTAAAAAGACAGATGAAACCTAATTGAGTTCTTCTTCACCTGTACGTTGTCTGTCCTGTCTGCTGGCCATACATAGGAAGCAGGAAACCTTGCATTTGGTTTCTTCTACATCACTTGACTACCCATAGATATTTGCCACATGTCAGCCTCCAACTTTATGGTCCAAAGGCAGTAGTCGCTACATGTGCACATGCACCCCAAGCTCTTGTTCTGAGCTGGTGCCATTAAGCGGAGTCAGATTCAAACCAGTCGATGCTGGGAAGCCTGGAGTCTGATCCAGGGAAAAGAGGAGTGTGGATAGATGATACTACAGCCATTGGCCTCACCAGCTCCTGCAGCCCTAGACGGACATGGAGACCAGCAGAAGTCAGAGCAGCTTTAAGACTGGCCTGAAACATGCCATGGTCTAAATCAGTTCCTTGGAGTGAAGCCGTGCTGGTAAGCTCTAGGGTAATCGAAGGTCTGTTTTATGACATAGGTGCAGGACCAGAGATCTTCCTCAGAAATTCAAACAGCAGTCAACTGCTCTGCTGGATTGTGTCCTTCCACTTTTGAAGATTAAAAGAATTGGATGGCTGAGATTAAAGTAGCGAAGGCATACAATCCACCTACTCAGAGAATTAGATGAGTCATTCAAAAATTCAGTGCATCAATACATTATTTTTTAAACACAAACAAAATCTGAATTAATAATGGCAGCGAGTTTGAAAATTATGTGAATGGGCACATACTTGCTTATGAACCTTTGGTAGAAAACATTTATGGTGAAGTGGGTGTCAGTTTAAAAAAATAAAACATTTTCTAGAATGCCTAACATCAGAAGAGAGATAGTAGATGTATTTCTCAAGGCCAGTCCCTGCTGCTGGTTCTGCATCATCAAGGACAAAATAAGTATGAAGATGAATGGTATTTAAGGCCAGAAAGCATCTTTAGACTTTAGACCATCTAGCCTGAAACCCTTTGTGCATCACATGCATGCAGGTCATTGTCACCTCTTAGCTGAATTCAGTAACATGTTTGATGAAAGATCTCCCAGAAAGGCACTGAGTCCTGTTTTGAAAACACTTGAGAACTGGAGAGCCTAGCTCTTGACGAGGTAGTCTGTGACAACGGTTACCCTGTTTCATGATAAAAACAGGGTGTCTCTGCTCTGACTTGGAGCTGTGTGGCCCACATTTGCCTCTAGTGCCCACATCTTCTTATACCTTTCCCCACCGGATTAGAGAGCTCAATGGATCAGAGCAGTAGGCATGACTTTTCAGTGGATCAGATGTCTTAATTACAATGCCAGCTGTACGGCTGATCCAGGAGAGGAGCTTCGCTGGAGCACTGAGGGCTGTGCCGTAGGCTAGGACTGCTCCGCTGCTCCCGGGAGGCTGCATTACCCTCTGCAGCTGTAAAACTGAAATTGTGCAAAGGTGATTCAGCTTTTTAGCATCTGGTACCTCAGGGAAAGCAGTGTGCTCTCTACCCTGCCTGCGTTCTTCCACGGACTGCAGACTGCTCCTCCACCCTCACTGCCCTGTGACTAAGGGCAGGGTTCACCCAGAACTTAACGGCAACAGTAAAATGTGTCTAGGTCCGGACTGTACAGTCAAATTGCGTCTTTTCAGTATCATAAAGGTTCTTCAGTGCTGCTGTGGCAACGCAGAGGTACCTTACAGTGAATAATACTTTGTTTTACATTCACTTAAAGGGATTTTTTATTGTCAAAGTAGCAAAGGAGGCCATAACTGAGGTGCAGGCTGATATTTTTGGAGGATACATCTAAGCTATGCAAAGGAACAAAATGCAGAAATTCATGGGTCAAGTTCCCTGACCTGACTAGTACCTCCACAATGTACAGGACAGTCCTGTGAGGCAGTACTAGCTTGTGTCCTTTACAGGAGCTAAGAAGTCCCACCTCTCAGCAAGGTTAGCAGACGTAGATGTAGTGTGTAGCCAATGCAGTCAGACTGCTGCTGGTTCCCAAATGAGCTCAGTAAACACCATCCCAGGGGTCTACATACCCTCAACAAAGCATTTAAATCAGGATGCTCAAAACCCTGTGCTCAGGCTTTTGGACTTGCAAATGTTAGCAGTCTGTAGTTTCTGCGATGAGCTACGGGTGTGTTGATTTGGAAGCCTTTACTACCCTGTTCTCTTTAAGACAGTGTATACATGAACTATACTGCCTGGGCCTCATCTGGAAAAGAAGAAATCCAGCTGTACGTGTTCCAGTGCTCCTTCAGCTTTGCTGCCTCATCCTTGGGATGACACATGTCACAGGTGATATAATGTTTTCTTCCAGAGCTCAGGAGCAGACTTGTTAGTCATTGGAGAACTCAGCACAACTCAATTAAATTTCTTCCACTACCTAATTGACATTTAATCAGCTAGGAAGAAAACAACACCAACAGAAAACAGTCCTTGCTTTCAGTTCAGATGTTATGAAACTTCGTAACATCCCAACTGGCCAAATGTGAGGAAGAAATGAGGAAAATCTAATTAGACATTGCATGGCCTCTCCTCCAAGTTTAAATGTAATATATTTGTGGTTACAGCTTCCCTTGAGGATCCTCCTACTCATGTCAGGCATACAAAAGTGTTAAAACATCTGTGACAGCATAGTGCATAACATAATATGTAATCTGTGGTCACAAGATCAGGGTTAACTCTTCCAGCCAAAGAAGGTGATATGTCTGCTGAAGGCTTGAGGCTCTGAGCATCTGCGATAAACTTAATCTCTGAAAGTGAGATGGACATGCACAGCCATTGCCATAGCAATGCGGAGCATGCCTCAGCTTTGGATGTTGCAGCAGATTGCTCTTGAGAGCAATGCAGGACGCCATGCCCATCTTTGGGAACAAGACCTTCTTACAAAGAGTTTCCAGCACTTAGCAATCCCTAACACCACTCTGAGCTATTGTATTTCTTCCTAACAATTCCTGAAATCATATAAACTTAAGAGAGCATGTAGTCGTCAGGATCCTACTGCCTCTTAGCCAAAGTATTTGTGACATTGGGACACAAAATGTATGAACTCTCCCTTTTCTCCAGAACCTTAGTGGGGGGTGTGTGTGTTAATCAAGAAGCAACAGATGAAGCTTAACTCCAATAGACTTTTGACACTGTCTCGGGGGTATTTGTCTTAAGCAGTATAGGGGAATCTTGTCTAGTTCAAGTTTCTTTCTGGTAGTCTGTGGACTGATCTCTAGTCTTCTGTAAGATACCAGAGGTGAGTTGCAAAAGGGTTACTAACAGCAGTTAAAAAGGAATGTGTGCACGCTCCTGCGCATGCTGGGAATGCAAAACAAGGAGGGAGGAGAAATAAGCTTTCATCTAGTTTTCACCACACCTAAATCTCCTGTGGTGTCATTGCACAAGATGGTGCATTGATTTTTATTGTATTTTTTTTCAAAAGGGTTGAGTGGTTCTTGTTGAATAAGATTGAAGAACATTGCTCTAGATGAAAATGCAACACAGCCAGTGCAAATCTGGTTTCAAAAACCTTGTTCAGAGAGTAGTTATGATTACCTTTCCAACTGAGGAGATGCATTCAAGGAGTTATAACCTGGGCTTCATATTCACTATTTCATTAATGGTTTGGATGACGGAATAGAGAATATACCTGTTAAACCTGCATACGACACCCATCTGGGAGGGGCAGCATAAGTGGCAAAGCACTTAAGTGTTGCTGAAAATCTGAAAAAAACCACTACTGAGCTAAAAAGCTGTAGCTCAATAAGCAAAGTTCCATTATTAGAAGAATAATGCACAAACTTAAAATAAGGGTATTCAGTAGACACAGATTTTCTGAAAAATTCTAGGGATTACAGCAGATCACAACTGAATTTACATCAACCATGTCACATTGTTTAGATAGAAAAGCAGATATCACACCAGGATGTATGAAGAGGAGTGCTTTACTCAGTACTGATAAGGCTTCACCTTAGTCTTGTGTCCAGTCTCGGGTTCACCATCCTGCTAGATAGATGTACAGTCTAGAGAAGGGTAGTATGGGCAATGCAGTCCTAGGAAACAAAGTGTATGCGGATAGACAAAAGCATCCGAGAGGGGTTAATACAAAGAAAACTGAGTGAGACACAGTCATGGTCTCCAAAGAATGTTTTGATAGGATGAAAACTAATGGGCTGTGTGGATAGTGCAGTTAGGTGTTAGGAAACCTTGGCAATGGTAAGGGAAGATTGATATGTGGGTCAGGGCAACCCCCAGTATCAATACAGGCTGGGGGATGAAGAGACTGAGAGCAGCCCTGTGGAGAAGGACTTGGGGGTACTGTTGGATGAAAAGCTGGACATGAGCCAGCAATGTGCGCTTGCAGCTCAGAAAGCCAACCGTATCCTGGGCTGCATCAAAAGCAGCATGGCCAGCAGCTCGAGGGAGGTGATTCTGCTCCTCTGCTCTGGTGAGACCCCACCTGGAGTACTGCGTCCAGCTCTGGGGTCCTCAGTGCAGGAAGGACATGGACCTGTTGGAGCGGGTCCAGAGGAGGGCCGCAAAAATGATCAGAGGGATGGGAACATCTTTCCTATGAGGAAAGGCTGAGAGAGTTGGGGTTGTTCAGCCTGGAGAAGAGAAGGCTGCGGGAAGACCTTATTGCAGCCTTTCAGTACTTAAAGGGGGCTTATAAGAAAGATGAGGACAGACTTTTTTAGCAGGGCCAATAGCGATAGGACAAGGGGTAATGGATTTAAACTAAAAGAGGGTAGATTCAGGCTAGATACAAGGAAGAAATTTTTTATGATGAGGGTGGTGAAACACTGGAACAGGTTGCCCAGAGAGGTGATAGATGCCTCTGGATCCCTGGAAACATTCAAGGTCACGTTGGATGGGGCTCTGAGCAACCTGATCTAGTTGAAGATGTCCCTGCTCATTGCAGCAGGGTTGGACTAGATGACCTTTAAATGTCTCTTCCAACCCAAGCTATTCTATGATTCTATGATTCTACGATGTGGAGTCTCTGTGATCCTACCTTGAGCCAAGATGATGGTCTGGTGTATCTCAGCCAGGGCCATCAGACAGGTGAGGCCATCTGGGTGTACAGCTGTCAGCAGCATGGGTGTCCTATCTACCTTCTGCTCTGTCACAGTCAACAGGGAATAATTTGTGTTGTATTTTGTATACACTACCTCCTATTTTTACTTGGGTTGAGCTTCCCACATCTGAGGTGCTGAGTTTTCCATCTCACATTTTCACTGGTTGCCTCTATTTTTACTGCTGATCATCTGCATGAGAATGCTTTTCTGTACTAGTTCTTTACGGTTTCACACAAAATAGGAGCTTTTAATGAGTTACTCAGCTTCCAAGGCTGAATTAGTAGCAAACAAAATAATCCATGTTTCATTGCATTGTTCAGAAGCCACAGAAGCAGAAGGCCTCTACCATTTGGATATGAGAGAGCATAGTAAGAATCACTGATGAAACTGAGGTTCACAATGTCTGTAAAGCAGGTAGGGCTCCTGAGTATGTAGGAAACAATAATGGAGCCCAGTTGCACTAAGCAGAAAGTAGCAGTTAAGAGTAGTCCCTTGAAATAAGTACGTTTATGGTGGTGTAAACCAGGTCTGGCTGAGGGGAAAAACAGGCTCAAAGAAACGTGACTCATGTTACGTTATCATAAGATCAGCTTCAGCCCCAATAGACTTAAGCTTCTCACACCGATTTTGATTAAACTCTTGTCACATGTAATATTGATTTCAACTGAATTATTTCTCTTCACACAATGTGAAGGAGGCGGTCTGTCCCTATGAGTGTAGAAGGTCTGCACGTCCTTCAGAAAATATATAGAAAGTAGTCTGCCCTTCCAGAATTGATTATTGTTTCAATACATGCAGGAACAGGAAAGCATTATGCATGTGCATTTCCCAATGGCTAGTTTCAGCACTGAAGGGAGAAGTTACATTTGCATTCCTTAAAGAACTGATTGAGATTCTAAAAACAGATTGGAAACTTAATGGTAAGAAAGGCACAGCTTGAAAGTCTTTACTTTTTGGCATGAAAGTGTGGACCAGATTGACACAATCTGTGACGTAGTTTCTAATGAAGCATTTGTAATGAGACATTTAAAGCAACTCAAGAGGCCTCTCTATCCTGTTGGGAAAGGAACACAAGGAGCACATATTTGAAATTCATTCAGCAATGAATACATAAGCTGATCTTGACATGAATTTAGAGTAGGATTCAATTGTAGATAGGTGCTTGGGGAAGAAGTTGCTTGTACCAAAAAAAAAAAAAGAAAAGAAAAGAAGAGAGAGATAAATTAAGAGCTAAAATAGTTGGAGGAAACTCTTGGGAAAATTACCAAGAAGAGAGAGAGGTTTCTGCTTATTGAACTGTTGAATCATGGAACTGATTTCAGTCGGAAAACTTTGTGCTGAAATTTCATGCAGAGACAAATTTGGGTTTCTCAGTAGGTAGGTGGGAAGGGTGGGACCTCCTGATTTCTGTTTCTCATTCACATCTTGCTTACCCCAGGCAGAGAGGTGTCTTTGGTGCTTGCTAACACACTGTAACAAGCCCATTTTAAACCTCTGCTGTAGCTGGGTGAGTGTGATGTAAAATTTTTTTCTTAGTGTTTAAATGTTTATTAATTAGGCAACTCAAAGCATCCCACTAGGCCTGACCTTGATGCACTAACATCTGTTAAAATAATAGTTTACCTTATTTCCCTGTTGAAAAACACCTGTTTCCCTACAGAAAGCCACAACAAATAAATGACTGTGCTCTAACGATCTGACCTTGCTTCTGTAGCTCTCTTTTCTGATCCTAAAATGTTGTTTTTTGCTTGCTTCCTTTGCTAATTAGTTAGGGATTAATTTTCTACCTAATCTGCTTGTGTAGCTCTTTGAATGTAAACTGTTTTTAAGTGCCAAATATTGCTGTTACTGCTGATTAGGTTATTAGGTAATAATCAGTAGCTGAAATAGGACTTCCCAGAATGAGAAACAGGTATGGCACTTCTCCATTCTCTTTCCCGTCTGTGGACCGGCTGAGTCGCTCTGCAGTGCCTGCATGGCATGCTTGTAAACACCTTGCTGAGGCATATATGGCTATATGACATAGCCATATACACAGGCGCATTTTAACACCTGATCATGAAATTAACTTTTGGATGCAATGGCAGCTATGGCTTTCAATGACATGAGTAGCATGTGCCACTCTGCAGCCATCCCTTAGGACTGTAATCCAGGGATGTGAAAACTCGAAAAGACTAATGCCTTAATTCATGTGGTCTGACTTTTGCTCTAGTTTCTGTGCCTAATATTTCCTCTTGGCTGGCTGTAGGTCTTCAGAGGTGCTAATTGAAAACACTAGGCATGAGGAATTAGGTGGAAGCTGGGCTGAGTGAACCTGGGCACAAGCTGTCTCCTGTAGCACATGAACGTCAGAGAAATGGCTGATTACAAAAGCTGTCCTCTTCCTCAGTAGTCATGGGTTGAAGTCTAGCATGGGCACAAGGGACATTTTTGTCCTGGAGATGCTTTTTGACTGATTTCGCTGTCAGGACATAAGTCAGGAAGGTACTCCCAACTCTAGCCTCCTAGACTAGGTCTGTAGCATTTTTTAGGCCTGGGCTGATGGCACTCTGTTGAACTGTGTCATGGAAAGAGCTGGCTTTATATCGTCAAGTGTAATAAACCCAAATGTTAGTATGAATTTGCTAACAAATGAAGGTAATTGGGTTCTTTAGGAGGGAATGAGATGACAGCTTTTACTGTACTTCAAATATCAGTCCCAATTACTGTAAATACGATCATGATGCAAAACATTAATTAGGAAAATCTGAACTGTTTGAAATGGAGTCCCATATGAATGATTAACTACATGCAAAATATTGTGCCTGATTAGAGGCATTCTACTGAGACATCCATCTGTGAGCTCCAAAATAAACCTGGTAGGAGGGGAGGAGAGATCACAGTACTGAGGGACTGGCACGGCTGAGATGACCTAGGAAGCTACTGGGCCATGCATATCTCATGTCGGGTCATAGGGCTTCCAGGACAGTCATGTTTGTGTACCCTACATTCTTTACTGGTGTCATGGTTTAATCCCAGCTGGCAACTAAGCACCACACAGCTGCTTGCTCACCCTCCCCCTCCTGGTGGGATGGGGGAGAGAATTGGAAGGGTAAAAGTGAGAAAACTTGCAGGTTGAGATAAGAACATTTTAATAATTGAAATAAAATAAAATAAAATAAAATAAAATAAAATAAAATAAAATAAAATAAAATAAAAAATGGTAATAGTAATAGTAATAGTAATAGTGAAAAGGAAAACAACAACAAAAAAAGAACAAAACCCAGGAAAAACAAGTGATGCAACTGCTCACCACCCGCTGACTGATGCCCAGCCAGTCCCCAAGCAGCGATCGTTGCCCCCTGGCCAACTCTCCCCAGTTTATATACTGGCCATGATGTCATATGGTATGGCATAGCCCTTTGGCCAGTCTGGGTCAGCTGTCCTGGCTGTGTCCCCTCCCAGCTTCTTGTGCCCCCGGCAGAGCATGGGAAGCTGAAAAGTCCTTGACTAGTGTAGGCACTGCTTAGCAACAACTAAAACATCAGTGTGTTATCAACATTATTCTCATACTAAATCTAAAACACAGCACTATACCAGCTACTAGGAAGAAAATTAACTCTTTCTCAGCTGAAACCAGGACAACTGCAAGCATCTTCAGAAAGAATATTTCAAGGTTAAGGAAGTCAGGCCCTGAAACAGTACATGACTTGCTCAAAGTCGCCTAGGATGACAGTAGCAGAGAAAGGAACTGAGCGTTGGTCTTCCAAGTCTTAACTCTAGTTCTTGTTTCTTATGCAAGGGTGGAAGTGGCTGTCCACAAAAAGGTGGGAAATAAAACTTCTCAAAAAAGACAATAGTGAGTACACAATTATGGAAAGACCAGGAACTACAAAATTGCCTGTAGGTCACCCCAAGTGCTCCTTCTGGTGGTGTAAATTCTTGTGATACTGCATTAGCAAGCGTTCATCAATTGCTAATGAAATAATGCACCTGGAAATGCTGGGTCCAGGTATTTCCTATGGGATAAACACATCTGCTGATTACCTCCACCAAGTCATGGGCAAACTCTAAATGGTGAAGGACATTCTACTGAAGTAAGGTCTTTAGGACATAGCTCGGTAACAGAATAGATTTAGGAAAAAATAAGGAAAGAAATAATCTCCAATCTTGTGACTTAGTTTTATTTGTGTGTTGTTTGGCAGGCAGAGGGACCATGAGAGCTCAAAACACTTTATCTGCTGGTTTGTATCTTATTTGAAATGCATTGGTCTTCTCAGCTCATTAAAAATACTAAATAACTACGCTGTTGCTGTCTTATTATGAAACTTGGAAATATGTTGCCAAATGGGCTATTTTAAGCAAAATATTCTGTTGTAGTCTAAATGTACTATTGTTCCCCATTTGGACATTAGTCCGTAGCCACTGAAACATAAAAGCTGACAAAATGGTGTTCCTTTGTCAAAACCTTGGTGAAAGAATCAAGCAACAAAGGATAATTGTTCGTAGTTTGGACTCCTTTTTCAGTCAGTTCTTAGCCTGAAAGTCCTCTTTCTTTTTTTGATGGTGGTGCCACATTCATTGCTGGTGGAGCTGCTCACCACCAGATCACCCACTGATCCAGCTGGAGCACGAATATATGCTCCCTTTTCTGTCAAATTACTCGCATCACGTGCTGTGGTATTTATACTGCCTCCATCTTCTGTGCCAGCTTTAGGGGGAACAGATGATACCCAGAGCAGCACAAACCCCGCTGGTACAAAATTAACTTGCTTTTGAAGAATTTTGATTCAGCAGCACTTTGTACCAGGTGGCTGCAGCACTTTTGATCCAATACTGCCAGGCGCCAGGTCAGATTTGCAGTACTGAGTACTCGGAGCTGTGTGCCCAGAGCTTGCTCTGATCATGTCATGAGTTTTTCTTTCTCAGCAGCTTTAATCTTCTCAGCCCCTTTCAGATGGATAGCCTTCCAAAAACAACATCAAATAAACTTCCCCTGCTAGTTATGCTGATGTGTGGCTTTATTGGTGACGTGTGTGCATTTTGGGGATAGAGAATAGTATCGTTTATTGTCTGATTCCCTAGAGTACTATAATTGATGCTTACATTTATCCCAAAATAGAAGGTGGCTGTTACATTCATTTGTTCCAAAGAAAATTGGTCTAGTGAATAACAATGCAATGTTATACAAATTATATAAGAATATAATAATGACAAATTATGTAATATCCTAGCATTTGAATCTGTTATCTCAGTATGCTCTTTTTATGATGAAATAAAACCAAGTTTATTCATGAGCAGCTTCCTTACAAAAATTTTACTTCAAGTGCTCTATCAGCTAATTGTTTAGGAGCTCTTCAAGAAATTCCCTAACCATTGATCGTGATGCTACAATTTATTAGCTACCTGTTGTTGATTCTGAAGTAACAGTCTTTAGTGGGCTGTTTTCGTAGAATAAATGAAGTTGATGAAAGAGGCTTAATTGTCCAGATTTTAATGGAGATAAATATAGAAGACACACTGGAAGCTACAACAGGAGGGTTCTTCTGGAGGCCTTTTAAAATCACCTGCTAAAGGGTGGTGCAGGTAACAAGTGATAAGTACTGCTAGCTGATAATAAAAATGGTTATTCACTGCTCTCGTGGTCTCTGTTTAGTTTGATTTGGAAAGGTTTACGCTGCAAAACTGCCACTGAAACCTCTCAGTGTGGTTCTCTCAGCAGAGAGGTACCTGCTCTTCCTAACATTGCTCAAATTTCCACTGGCAGCACCAAAATTTCCCTTTGAAGATGGCTGCATAGAGGGAACAATTCCCAGGGGATTGGTTTCCCAGTTCAGCCATACACCAGCAGGGCAAGAAAAGCCCCAGCTATGGCAGATGCTCCTGTTAGTGATGCTGTAAGTATCATCTCCAGTGTTGTTCTTGCTTTCTTACTCAAGGCCCTTAACCCAAAATGTAGAAATGTAGTGCGATTTGCTGTCACTGAAAGTGCTTCTGGTAATTCACCCCCAAAGTAGGACGTTTGTCACTGGTGAAAGGCCTGGTGTTAGTTTTAAGCATGATTTGACTCAGGCATATTTGGTAGTGTGTTGCTCTAGTGCTCAATTTAGGGACAATGAGACGAGATTAACTCATGAATATTTGCATCTGAGGTAGTTGTTCTCATTATATTGATAAAGAGTGCTTCTGGATGTAGCCAGGAGTGAACAGTTTCAAGAACTCTAGGAAGCGAGCAGGAAGAATTGAGGATGATTGCTTTCCAGAACAGCTAGCCCCTAAAACTACAAAACAAGTTATACTCTTCCTAACAGCACAGACAGCTGAGAGAGACTAAACAACATAGGCTGGAAATATTACAAAGCGCAGTGAGCGCAGCCATCTTTTACATCTTTCCACCTGAAAACCAGATGGAACAGAGTTTGCTGGGTACAAGATAGCTGAGTTCTAGCACCACCTCTTGGCTCCCACCTGTACGTATGGGACGATTCAAGCTAAATAAATGAATAATGGGGAATCAGGAAGCTTAGCCTTTTTGGCTAAAGATCATTCCATTCTTCTCCTCGGACAGATGTTATTTCCTCAGCTAAAGGCACAAAGCAAGCAATCTACCAGCCTTTCAAAGCAGTGCTGGAATTTTTGGTATTTCCAGTGGAAACCTGAGCTGTGGGCGATCACCTGCATTGTTTATGTTGTAGAAGAATCAGGACTTCTACAGTCAATTATAAAATCGATTCCTTCCTTTTCCAGTGTAAGGGCAGCAATGTCAAATGCAAAGATATCTTTCCTAGGAAAAGCAGAATCTCCCCAGTTTTACGGATGGGTTGTATAACTGAAGTTCTCTTTTTCCTATCACAGTCACGTTACATGTTAGGATCTGTTATGGGCCTTGTTTATTTTTAATGCAGATGTCATTCACAGACAGAGCACTTCTCAATCAATCTTTGTTGAGACAGATTTACGAAAGAAAATTCTATATTATTCTATTAAAATTCTATTCTATTAAACACAAAGCCTGTCACTGGATCACAAAGTCCATAAGCTGCAGACCACGTCCCATCAGAGCCTCTGCGCACAGAGCTGCGTGATCAGGCCCTAGTACGTGGAGCAGAGGGCAGAGAGCACTGTTGGACTGAAGGCTCAATCAAATGAATGACAGGTCCATGCCGTATTCGTGAAGTATGGAAGCACTGTAATAGTTGTTACTTCTTCAGCACTTAGAAAGTTAAGCACAGTTAAAGACACAGCTAGTTTATGGCTAGTAAGTGAAGCATCTGTTAGTTCCCAAGGGAAAATGAACTCAGTATGAGTACAGTGAGGAGATACAGTCTGAGACTGGCATCCTGGATAGCAGCATGATACTGATGCTGTGCCTGGCAAACTGGAGAAGGCCAGTGCCCCATCAGAAACAGTGCTATCAAAATATCAAAATATTACTTTATTTCTCCAAAACCACCAGGAGTTATACATGCCATGAGTTCATAACAACCTAGTTCATTCACTGTCAGAAGAGACAAGCCACTGCAAGATGTACTTCAGTTTAGATTCTTGAAAACATCTTAGTCTGTCTCAAGGTACATCCTAGCCATAACTGAAGGCTGAAGGATAAGTAGACTGTCTGGTTTTGGTAATAAACAGAGATTGGTTATCACTAGGTGACAATGAGCGTGAAAAGATTCACCAGACTCTTGTCTGCGACTCATCTGCAGTTGGCATTGTTCATGTCCAATTCTTAGAAGACAAAAGTCAAACTGAATAGGATCTCTGTGATACTGTGGTGGAAATACACACAGATGGAAAACTTATTCCTTGTGGCTCCAGTCATAATGACAGATAGCATGTAAAGACAGTTAAGCTACGGCATTCGTTCTTTGGAGCATGAGGCAGCTCTACCTCAAGCTCTGTGTAGTATCTCAAGCAGAATCATGCAGAGAGACAAGGTTGCACTTCAGGATGGTGTTCCAGATTTGAAATCCGGCCTTGATCCCAAACTCGGACTTCGTTTACATTGTCTACAAAAGAAAAGTCAAATAACGCCTTTTTTTCCATCAGCTGATTTTGAGTCTGCTTGGTGTTGACTTTAATGGATTTTTGAAGGGATTATCATGTAGCTCATTTTTTGAAATGAAGACCTGTTCTGAGGGGCCAAAACTGGGATATTTACCCCTTAGATAGGTATCTAGGATGTGTTGTTTATTAGAAGTTTGTCCTCACATGTCGCTAAGCAGCTGAAGGAGGGAGGATAGTCCTGTGCCTGCGGCAAGAGACACAGTTCCCAGCTACAACAAAAAAAACATACGCCACAATTCCTTCACTCTCAGAATGGTTTAATATCTCCTTTCCTTGCTCCCTGAAGGACCTACTTGAGTGTTTCTTGGGTCTAGAAAGAGCTGTGCTGGAAATGTGGGTTGGTTGTGAAATGCACAATATTCCTTCTTGCTCATTTCTTTAATTTGAGGTTTGTTAATAGAAATAGCAAAAGGATCCAGAAAGAAATTCCACCTCTTAGGCACAGTCACTGTAGTAGCGAAATTGGAGGGTGTCTTGAATGACACATATGTACCTACTGTCATTGTTCTTGCTGACATGATAAAGACATGATGGTGCAGTTCAATCACCTATCGGTGTGTAGAAGCCAGTTCACTTACCGCTGCCCTTCTCTTCCAGTTCACCAGTTTCCTGTTATTGGCATCTCCTTTCCATTCCTGTTCTGCAACAGTCAGCCAGCCTCCATCACACAGCTCTGCCAAAAGCTCTGCCAAGACAAATAGGAAGAAAGTGTGTGCTTTTCAGTTTGGGGCCAAAACAAGTTTAATGACAGTCAGTGTCAAAACCTTAGATTTCAGAATGCACAATTTCATTCCCTCTGAGTCAAAACCAGTACCTTTTCCCCCTCAGGATCATCAACACAGGTCGGACAAGCGAGGGACTGAGATGTACTCCCCACATTACACCCAGGGACCCTATTCCTTCTCCTACTAGCAGAGCGAGAGGCCTTTCTTAGTCTGAAGCCTAACAGCAATTCAGACTAAGCTCTCAGTGCTTTTGTGTCAACCCTTTTACTAGATGTGTTCCCGGGTTCCTCTGAATCCATCTCTCATGGTAGAGGCCTTGCTGAGCAGACTTCCTGGGGTGGCATCTCATGGAGGTTCAGATGAGCTGCCTGGTTGAGCCAAGGATTTTTAAAACCTTCCCTGAGCACAAGATGCTTGTAGAAAACTGAAGAGAGACAACCTCAGGGAGTTTATTATTATTCACGCTGCTGTCTTACAGCAACACCTAAAGGTCAATGGCACTCACTGTTAACACCTTAAATTTGGCTGCTCTAAAATTATTTTTCACACAGCCTTCACTAAGGGAACTGAAAAAGCCTTATAGGGACATTCCCAACCTTTGTATGCCCATATATGTGACTGCCTCAGAAGAGACACTATCAACTCAAGTATTGCTTAAAATTAGACTTTATTTACTGATTACAGTTCTGATGTTATTTTTTAAGTTTAAAAAAGGTTTGGCCCTTCTGATAGCAGCTGTCTTCTCCTGTTTGAAAGCATCCTAGGAGGAGCTGTGAACTTGTAGCTCTTTGAGGTCACCCTATGCCTCTCTGCTTTAGTTGTTCACTCCTAAAATCTCATCCTTCCTCTGTCATTTGGTAAAAACTTCATCCGGATGAGCCAGGTTACGTCAGAGATGGGTGCTGAAGAGCTCTTGGCATTTACCCAGATGGTTTTAGCCAAGTTGCAGTTTAACTGTCGATCCAAGGGCATGTACAGCAGAGCACAGTGAGAGAGCGCTGAGCTACTGCTGCTCCGAACCCATGTGCCTGTTCTTGCAAAGAAAAGCGAGGAGCCACCAGCTCTCAGCAAGACTCTTACATGAGATGCGGCATTGCATTGCCAGAGCGGCATGACGCAAGCTTGGGTAGTCCAAGCATCTCTGCACCCATTACATGAGGTAGGCTTGCCCATAACACACCCATCTTGCAGCCTTGCTTGGATCCAGTATCCATACACGTGTCCTGGTGCTAGTTTTAGCCCAGTCTGTGGGCCTTGATTCTGGATGGTGTTGGACTATCTCAGTACAGAATGCATTTTACTGCTAAACAAAATTAGTTACATATGGCTATTCATTAACTTCATTAAATTCAGAGGTAGAATTTGCAAAGCAGTTTGAGATCTGTTTCTTATCAAGTGGCCTGATGTCAGGCCGCTGACACCGCTGTTTCCTGGTAAAGGAGAAATCAAAAACTTACTGCCCAGGAATATTCATAGTCCGTCTTTCTTGATTTTCATATTCACTAGCCTGGAACAGAGATAGCAGATACACCTGCTTCTAAGTTTATTGGAAGCTCCTAGTTGTAGACAAACAGCTACAATACCTCCATTGCCACTCATCTTTGCTCTCCCAGCATCAGGAGTTAAGAATAAAGACAGTATTTTCTTCCAGACTGAAATCTTCCTCTTTTGCTAAAAGAATAATACATGATGATGTGTGTGCGGCAGTGCCATCCGTAACCCTTGTCATTACATCCATAATGATGACAAAGCAGAAGAGAGATGAAGGAAACCAGTAACTAAATTCGTTAAGTATATACTTTGCAATAACAGTAACCCCTAGTGAGAATGGGAATGGTTGAGAAATCTGGAAATTTTGTCCAGTGGAGACTGATCATTTCTTCCATTTACTGGCTGGCATGATTTGTATTTTTATTCTGTACTTCAATTCCTTCACTCAGTCTTTCTTCTTGGCTATATCAAAACCCACTCCAGTGCTTCCAGACACTGCAGCCCTGAATTAGAGGAACCAGACAAAAAGTCCTGCCAAATTCCTGAGAGTAAGCTGTAGTTTTGTATCAGCATTGTCTTCTCCTCATAAAAATGAAGCGTTTTCAAACAAAACTCCATTGGCCTCTGGCTTAGAGAAATGTTTGTTGATCCTGTACATCAGAGATGCTGATGAAAACCACCTTCATGTTCCCAGCTAATTCAATACTACTATTTACTCTAATGTACTGCTTGAATTGCAGTAGCACTTAGGATTCCTAGTCACAGACTAGAGCGTCGCTGTGCTAGACACCAGGCAGGAACGGAACAAAAAAGAAAGTCCCTTCCCGAAAGAATTTGCAGTCTTTGGCATGAGTATGGTCATTATAAAGATAACAATCTTTTTTTCCAAGAAACGCCTCATCTTGTTCATTATCCCTTGCAATTAGTCTCATGGGGCTCCACTTCCAGCAACACGCACCTGTTGATAAGTGCAGCCTAGTCGGAGCTTAGAGCGACTTTGATTCTTCCATTTTTTAATGAACAAATGGTGCATTAGAGATGTTTGCTCCTTCAAATATGCAGACATCTGAATTTCTAATTGTTTAGCATTAGTCATAACTTAAGTAGGACAGAGCAGATTCTATATATAGCCCGTTGCCCAGCCATTCAAGACAGATAGTGTGTTTGTATTTCTTCCCATATTTCCTCACTTGAAAGGAGTGAGGAGGCAGTTGCAACATCTCTAGCCTCAGGTATTCCAAAATTGTGCTGCCCCCATCTCCTTCTCCCCCAGATATTGAGATTGTTTTCAGAATCATGAGATTTTTAAAGAAGATGACATTCTCAGCTCTTCTGGTGTTTATTTGGGGGTTCTCAGCCCTGACAGTATAGCTGGGTGATGTCTTTAAGCTTGAAGGCTGAACTTTTTTCTTTAGCAATAGTTGAGGTTGTAACAGGATTCCAGGAGCAGGAGTTGCCCTTGGTATCACAAGCCTCCTTTAAATTGCACTGATCATTTTCCCTCTCAGTTTTCATTTCTCAGTCTCATTCTTATGTTGTATATGCTCTTACATGTGAGTGTATCATGTGTCTTACCTTACGAAGGAAATCCTTGTTCACAACAAACACACATGGTGGATGTTTTGCCGCTGACTGAGGATTTTGCTTTCGGCAAATTCCAACTGCAACTTTTCTCCCATTATCTTCTCCTCCAGTGGGACAGCAGCGGGCTGGCCGCTGAAAAAACGTAGTCCAGCAATTTGCTCAAATCGCTTCTGCCTGGATGCTGGAAAATGCCACACCAGCCCAGCTGTGCTCAGATGTTTCTCTTGATTTTCATAGTGACGCCCAGATCCATCACCCCAGCAGCATGGTTTCTCCACGCTTGTGACATGGCTACAACTTTAGAGCTGAATGAACTAAATATTGCTGCTGACGCTAATGGCTAATGGCAGGCCTGGTGCTGCATGTGATGAGAGCAAGGCAAGGTCCCTGACGTCAAGCGTGTGTTCGACGGCTGAAGCCATCACTGGCTCAGTGGCCCTTTCAGTTGGGATGTCCTAGCTCGACAGACATGCTCTCATCTGCTCCTGGCTTTCGGTGGATGGTTCCTCACGGACTCCATGGATCAAGCCTGCAAGCAGCCGTCTGCAATACGGTCACAGCGTTGTGAGCTCCCCTCTGTGCCCCTCTCAGCGCCGAGTAAAGGGACAGCTCTGGGCTCTAACCTCCCAGGGGCAGGGACGTGCCTGGGGAGAGGCAATGTGGGCATTCCCACCTGCCCTTCCCTGCAGGCCTGCCCTGGTCTCCCCTACCTCCCCTTGGCCGGTGGCTTGGCCCGTGTGCCCGATGCCTGCCCTCCTCTGGTTCAGCATCCCCCCTCCTGCTCAGCCGAGCCCATACCCTGCTGCCCGTACAGGTTGTGTGCGTCCTTGTCTCTGCCACTGCGAACCAGGGTGAACCTGGCGATTTCAGTGGGTTGTTCCAGATGTGCGCGAGATGCAAACCCAAACCCTTGTTCTTGGCCCGGTGTGTGCCAAAGACAGATAGATCGGGTGCTCAGCTAACCTGCAAAATTTCTCACATGGCCAAATGTACCCAGACACCAAGACAACCAGGAATACCGATTGCTCGGTGCTCTCAGGGAGTGCTTGTTTGGTGGATTTCCTTGTTGCTACCAATAATTGTGAGATTAGGTCCCACAGCATTATCATTAACGGAATAGAGGGCTTGCACACATACCCATGCAGCCTTCTCCAGCCCTTATTCAAGAGCAAGAATAGCAACTGACAAGTCTTGTGAGGTAAATATAAAGGTCAGCTGTTGCCTCCCTGGATGAGGGCTGTCAGGAGGAGAGAGGCGCAGCCCTTGCTGCCTGCACGCTTGTCCCAGCCTGCGTCTGCAACTTTCCTTCGCTGCTCAGAAGGAGAAAGCGAGGCCATGAAGCCTCCAAAAGTGCTTTTTGATGATGTTCAAGAGGGTACGGGTGCAGCTCCTTTCCGCGTTACACGTGCTGGTGGGAATACCCCACCGGGTGCGCGGGGCTTTGGGCACAGGGAAGGTTCTTGCTGGGACAGAAGGTCCATGACTGAGATTCCTGAGCGGCGTGTGCTGGCCTCTGCTCAGCTGGGGGTCAGGCTTTGGGAGGAAAACCGTCCCTGCAAATCCGCCCGTGTGTGACCCGCTGTGAACGGCTGTGTTCTTCCCAGACACGGTGGAACCGAGAGGATATTCCCAAGGAATTTTTCCTTCTGCTGGGACCCCCAGCCCATAAAATTGTGTCTTGTGGGCAGCCGCCTGGGATCAGGAGCATAAACGTTGTCATGAATGCAAATAGTCCTCTGGTTGAGCTTATGAACTTGGTCTCAGAAAATGCAAGATTCAGTCCTGCCTCGTACACAAATCCTTGAGGGATACTGGATAAACCTCTTCACCATCTCGTGTTGTTTTTCCCCGCTGGAAAGTTTGGGAAGTTAAGGTGCTTTCCTCTCTCTCTCACAGGACCGTAGGAAAACCAGTTATAAGTTATAGGTGGAGATCTGATACGATGGTGAGATGTACCATAGAAAATCCCTGTGACATGAGCATGTGAGTCCCGTCCTGGGGTGAGGTCATTGAAAAATTGAAAGAGAAATTAGAACTGAATGGGATAATTTTGAAGACTTCTGGGGTCAGAAGAAAGGGCAGATAGCTGAGCTCCTTGTCAGTTTTGTTCTTTGTCCTGACCTAGAAGGTACTCTTTTGTATTTAATTGATTTATTTTTATTGATTTTTATAACTCACTTTAATTGAACTTCTCTATGATTAGTCTGGCAAATTCAGTCTGCTGAGGCATAATAGGCGAATGTATTTTGTTCTTAAAATGACTTATCACCTTCAGGTGCAGTAAGATACTGTGAATTTTTTTCTTTTTCTCTGGATTGCTCCAGAATCCATAGCATCTATGACCATCAGATTTAGATGTCTTAGTATCAGGAGTACCAAAGGGTGAAATGGAAATATAATGTATAGATGTGCCAGTGTATGACCGCTGGCACCTCAGAGTGGGCGAGATGCACTGAGTTCACCTGAAATAGTCACAGAATGTAAGATCGCATGTTAGAGAGCTGATCCCAGGGACCGAGTAACGATGGTGATCACATTAAGTGGTTATGCGAGATGACGTGGAAGTGTTTGCTGAACGCAACAGTACCAGAAATCCTTACCGCTTTCTGACAAAAGCCGGAGTGGTAATGGAATATTGCACCACGGTAGAAAGCTGATCTACATCTAGTGTGTGTTCTTCCATGTTTGCAGTTGGACATCTTCAAAAATACCTGCGGTAAGAGCCATGCCCTCAGTTTAACGTCATCACTCCTGTATTGCTGTTTTTAGAACTGCATGATCTCTCTGCTATGGTCAATCAGTGAGGAGGGGATTCTTCTCGCCTCACATTAGCTAGCTAAAAATTCAGTGAGTAGGCTAAGGTAGCTGTTTGCACTCCCTTTATAGACAAAGGAACGAGGTGAGCTTCTCCAGAAGCCTGAAGGTACTATTTTGTGAGGGGATGTATCATGCTCTGGGCATGCTCTTACTTTCCATTAGCTTCAGCAGAGTAGCTATAATTGCCTTTCAGTAGGTGCCTGAGTTTGAGATCACTAAGGCTAAAGGGCACGTGCACCCAGCCCAAGTCAACAGAGAGGAGATGGGCCTCGCTAACGCTTTTTATTTCTAGACAACGTTATTTTGTGATTCACTGCAAAAATTATACTTGTCCCTGGTGTTTGCAGAATGAGTCAAATATACAGACTTTTCTTATAAAGGGTATGCTAATCTCAAACTATATCACTAAACATAAAACTCTAACCCAGATATACCTGATATCTGCCTTGTCTCTCTCTTTCACCCCTCTGGTGAGAATCCAGGGTTTCTTCTGTTGTAATCTCCTTCAGGAGTAACAGCTGAGATTTCGCCCAGAAACTACTGACTCTTTGGAGAAAGGACTGCTGTGTTCCTGGGCAGCCAGTTCTGCATTTGAAGTGCTCAGGGAACTACTTTTTGTTTTGTGTATCTATCTGTGATATTTTATATTCCTCATTATCAGGACCTCCAAATGTCTCACAGTCTTCCCTGCATTTAAATTGTTGCAAGCCCTCTCACACATCACTCAGGATCTACAGGGAAAGTGGGGTAACATGACCGTGCTGGATTAGAAACAAGCATGTGTGAGGCGCTGCAGACGCTGCTCAGAGCCAGGGGTCAGGACAACGGGGAGAAGAACCTGGCAGGTTGTACAGCTCTTGTGAAGATCGCAGGAGCTCTCCTAGCCCACTCCGATGCTCTTATTTGCTACCCCTGTAACTCTTCAAGGGACGAAACCGTCTGCCTAAAGGGACCTAAATAATACTGTAAATGATGAAAAACAAAATAATCTGAGCCAATTCTCACTGGCATCAATCTTTTGGAGAGATGCAGCTCTATGTCTTATTCAGATCTCACCCACGACACTAAAAAAATGTATTTGGATCAGAATGCTGCCTTCTTTACATTTATGATCACATTATTTTAAGAGGTTTCGTGTCTTTAAAAGGTGTATGAAACCTAAAAATGGAGACACCGTGATAAAACCCACCCCGGAGCACATCTGGAGGGTTTGAGTTTAATAAGTGCCTCTTGCATTTTCCATCAACTGATTGAACTTAGCTCCTGTTTCTTTGAACCTCTTGTTCTTCTCACTGCAAGCTGTGCTGACATGCTTTAAAAGCATACAAATAGCTTCTGCTGTGACTATCTACACAATATATTCAGTTCTGTTTTCGTTGTAATATGCATTTCAGTTCATGAATGCCTGAGCTAACAGAGGTAATGCAGAGAGAAATCTCTGGTATTACTACTTGTTTTTCCATTTGTTTCTTTATGATGCACAAGATCTGATTCTTTGGCACTTCATCAACAGCATCCAAGGCTGGAGGTAGGTATAACAAAAATTAAAATGTATAGCATCCCTAAGGAGATGCTCAGAATTGGGCTGTGGCCAACCTCATATATTACATTGTTTGAACTTTGTTATTTTATTAAGAAAATGGATTTCAGATTCATCACTGGTTTAGCATCGATAGCATATGACCACCTCCCGTGGTCTGCTGAAACTCCTCACTGTGGTGGGAGGCATGCAAGTGCCTGACCCCAAGGATTTACAGTCTAGGCAGGATAAAACCAGTAGGTTTTCAGTACAATTTTCCAATTTAAAGTGAAGGACATGACATACATGATTCATGTTGCAACCGAGGCAGTGGAGAGGCAGGCCTGAGATGCGGTGGCAAAGCTGATGGGATGCAAAACCTGAACAACGCACATTACACATGGAATGGGTGTTGGGCAGAAGTTGTCTCTATAGGCAGCGCTACCTCCTGGAAGAGGAGATCTGAGGGTAAGCAACCCAGCTGGAGACATCGGTGGAACACGGTCTGGAGCCTGCGAGCATAATGGAGGCGGGAGAGCAGTTCAGAGGGAGCTCAACATGGGATTAGGACGCCCTGGAGGGCAGGGCTTTAGCTGAGGTGGGCAAACAGGGAAACACATGGCCATGGGGGTGAAGAGGTGAGGAAGATCGGCTAGTTGTGTCGAGGAGGGGGGAAAAAAAAAAAGAAAAAAGACCGGTTGCTACCTCCACGCAAGAAGTGGGAAGACAATGGAGAGAAGCGAGGGCCAGAAGGCGGGAGTGGGAGCCGGCAGCGCGGCGGCAGGGCCGGGGGGAGCGGGGGGCGGCCCGGGCGGGCGGAGCGGCGCGCCGGGCTGCGGTCCCCGCCCGGCCGATGCTCCCGGGGCGGCCCCGGCGGCGGCACCCCCGGCCCCGGGGGAAGCTCACCGAGGGCTTTCCGCCCCCTTTCCCGGCGGCGGGGCCCCGGGCAGCCCCTGCGACCTGACGGTGTCAGCGGTGCCGCCGGTCCCTCCCGGCCCCGGCCCCGGCCCCGGCCCCGGCCCCGGCCCTGCCCCGCGGGGCTCGGCCGCGCTCCTCTCCGCTTTGCAGGGGGAAGCGCTGCCCCGCCCCGGGCTGGCCCCGGGTGCGGAGCAAAGACGGGATCCACGCAAAACCCGCGTCCCGCGGAGCCTCCCGCGCCGGCCGGCCGCGGCGGGGAGCGAGGTCCGGGGAGCTCCGGGGGTGGGGGAAGGACGCCGCCCGGGACGGCAGCCCTGGTCCCGGGTGGGTCGCGTCCCTCCCCGCGGGCCGGTCCGCGAGTGGAAAGTTTCCCCCGGAGTGACCTCTCATAGTACGCGCCCGCTAGGAAATCTCATTCAAGTATTTTTGTCAATGGGGTGGGGGGGGCACCCTGCTCCCCGGCCCCCGGCCCGGCTGACGTCACCGCAGAGGCGATAAATATCTGTTGATATAATTGGACGTGAGATTTGGGGTTGCGATAGCGAAACTCGGCCCATCGCCGCTCCGACGGGCCCCCATGATTTATTCAGCAGTGGATCGGGGCACGCAATCGGGCTGTCAGGAGAGCGTCAGCTTATTAGGCAAGTTCTGCGTGATTCCAGGAGAGGGTCTAAGCTATAAAAATCCCGCGCCCCGGCTCTGATTAGGACCAAATCTGATCCCAAGTTCGCCAGGAGCCGGCTCCGAGGGAGAGCGAGAGGAAGGGACGCCGGGCACCGCCGAGCCCCGCCGCCTGCCCTGCCGCCGCCGCCGCCGCCCCAGGTAGGTGCGGGGCCGCGCCCGGGCGCGGAGCGGGCTGCGGTGCTGTGCGGTGCGGTGCGGGGGGCTGAGCCCGGTGTCCGGCGGGAGGCGGGGAGCTCCCCCGGCCGGGCGGGGAGCGGGGGAGCCGGGCGCTCGCACCCCGCAGCTCCTGGGGACGGCCGCCCCGCCGCAGGCACCCCACGCACCCTCCCGCCCCCCGGGTGGGATAAGAGGCGCGGGGCTGCGCACGGTGGTGGGGCTCCGCAGGGGCTCAGGCCGGTCCCGTCCCCGGGCTGTTCGGCGGGGGGCGGCCGCCCCGACGGCGGGGAGCGGCCGGGCCGGGGCTGGGCGCGGAGCGGCGCGGTTCAGCAGCGGGGCCGCGGCGGCGGGCTGCGCCCCCTCCCCGGCCCCGCGCTGCCCTCCCCGCCGCCGCGGCTCGGCTGTGTAACCCCCACCTCCCCCGCCACCCCCCGTCTGCCCCCGCAGGTTTGGGCCCCGACCATGAAGATCCCGCTGCTGGTCTCCACGGGAATCCTGCTGGTCGCCCTCCTGCCCTGCCAGGAGTGCAGAGCCCTCAGCAAGAGCCCGGTAGCCGCCCGCGGGGCTCTGCACCCGCCAGATTTCTTGCAGCAGCAGCGGCAGCGGCAGCAGCAGCAGCAGCAAACTCTGCCCGTCCTGCTCCGCATGGGAGAAGAGTATTTCCTGCGCCTGGGCAACCTCAACAAGAGACCCGCTGGCTCTTTCTCCGCCTCCTCCGGCAGCACCAGCCACCTACAGCCCGCAGCCGCCGCCAGCAACTTTGTCCGGGCGGCGGTGCAACAGCTGGAGCAGCTGCCCGAGCGCTCGCCGGGGAGCCCCGCGGAGGCCGACGCCGAGGGCGAGGCCGTGGAGAGGGAGAAGCGGTCCGAGGAGCCCCCTATTTCCCTGGATCTGACTTTCCACCTCCTGCGAGAAGTCTTGGAGATGGCCCGAGCCGAGCAGTTGGCGCAGCAAGCTCACAGCAACAGGAAACTGATGGAGATAATCGGGAAGTGAAGCGGCCCCTCCCCGCCTTGCCAAAGAGATTCCGCAGTTAGCACAAGAATAATTACACCGTCCGATGTACCATAGTGCTGCTCTGATGTCATCTCTTTATTTTTATATAGCTTTAAACCTAGAAGGGTGTACTCCGAACAGCCTCTGTCCCTTGACTAGCATGCACAACCGTGTACCAAGTGCAGAAACACGAGTGTCGTCCGTAACCTCCCCTACCTTTATTTATTTCTCCATTTCCCAGTTATTCTAGTGCCATCGCTACGTAGGGATGTGTGAGCATTGGAAGCAATGGTGCCAAGAAGACAGGTAACTTTTCTGCTGGGGGCAGGGAGGTGGGAGGGGGAATCTCTGTAAGCTACTTTAAAGCCACTTTTTTCCTGTAAACATTTTCACAATAAAACATCTTTTCAGCGCTCGGTCGATTTTGTTGTGTAAGAGAATGTTTAATATTTATATTTTTAATAAAAGCTGCAAAGTAACCATGGCTGGATAGACTTTCTTGCCTAGGTGCCTGAGGGCTGCTCCCCCTCCCTCAGCGCTACCGGGGCGGGGGGGGGGGCACCCCCGGCCGCAGACACCCAGAGCCGCCGGGACCCCTAAATCACCCCGGGGGATGT
Source organism: Platalea leucorodia (assembly GCF_965183815.1). NCBI lineage: Eukaryota > Metazoa > Chordata > Aves > Pelecaniformes > Threskiornithidae > Platalea > Platalea leucorodia. The sequence goes on from NC_138823.1 coordinate 38,610,576, forward strand.
TTTTCCCCTCCCCGCCCCGTCTTTTTCCCCTCCTGGCCCCGGGGACCCCCCTCCCTGTCCCTGCAGGCTCTCCCGGAGCCGTGCCCCGACCTCTTTTGTCTTTTCTTTCTGGCTCTGCTCGTCCTCCCCGCACCCCAAAAAGGGCAGGGTCCTCCCCGCTTCGGCTGCCCCCGGCCCAGCGGCGGTGGCCAAGCCAGGTCCCTCCCGGGTTGCTGGGGAGGTGGCTGGTGGTGCCTGTGGAGAAACTTCCCGGGAGGAACTGGGGGGAAATCCTCCAGGGCGAGCGGGAGAAAATAGGAAATCCCTCACCCCAAACCACATCCCAGGGAAAAGCTGCTCCAGCAGCCAGAGGCGATGCGGTGGCAGTACTGGTGTGGAGTGGCGCTCGCTCTGGGCTGAGTCTCAAAGCTTTGTCCAGACCTCACCTACTCAGCCCTCCAAAACTTCTCCCGCCGGAGCGTTTTCCAGGGGAAACGGAGACAAATGAGGGTTGATGTGACTCAGCCCTGCAGCGAGGGCTGCCCGGGAGCGGGGCTGACCCCTCACAGCCTGCTAACGGGGCGCTGCGCCGTGTCTGCACTGCCCGCTCACCCGTCCTGCTGGCGCGCGGCACAGCCCCACGGCCTGGCACGGTCCCCTGCCGAAACGGTGTGCTTAGGGCCTGGCTCCGGCGTCCTGGAGAGATCCACACTTAACCCTAGCACGGAGCTTGACACCTGGTCCCCCGTGGCACCGAGCACTCCCGGCAACCCACCAGTCTCTCTTAAACACTACTGAGTGCTGACACCCTGTCCCCAGTGACAAAACTTGCAGAGTGTCACCTTCGGTACATCTTGCAGAGCTTCTTTTAAGACACAAATTTGATTTCATTAGACAGCTCCACATCTGCCGGGCACACAAAGAGGACATTCGTCATTTGCCTTTTCTACAGCGCACCACAGGGCCTTCAAATTAAACCTTGAATTATTATCGGTGACCACCTCACTGCATCCTGGTTTCATGCAAGAACATGCCCCTTTTCCTACACGCACTGGTGACTGAGAAGACGTAGACACAGATTATGGCTGGACAGAGGCGGGCAGCGCTCTAGCATCTGCCCCACACGCTCAGAGCTGCGTCTCACATCCACACGCAGGGGGTGGCCAGTGCTTTTGGCGTGTGCATCTTCCTCCTCCCGGCCGCCGGGCACCTTCCCTACAAATAACCTGTTGTTGTGGCTTAGCAGGAAGGGCGAGTGCAAAGGAAGGGATGGCAGCTTCCCTCTCCCCTCCCGCGTTCAGCCTCTGCAGCCGGGGAGGCACCGGTACCGTGGGGACCAGGAGTGGCTGCAGGGAGGTGCTCAGACACAACCCCGACTTGGGGCTGCCAAGGGCGCGATAGTGTCACCGAAGTCACCAGCACCGACGAGCTGGGACGCAGGAGGGTACTGAGGAGAAACACTGTCTTGGCAGAGGATGCTTCTAGTGAATATCTTACCAGCATTTTAGCTAACAACATTGGTGAAGCATTTACACCTACACGGGGACACGCCAAAAAGTGAATAACAAAACATTAGCGGTGCTCAGCCTACAGCTGTAGTGATGCTATTTTCCCCTTGGAAACAAGAAATTATTGGAAAACACTCTGACTACGATACAGTATAGCAATATGTCCCCACGCTCCCATCCCTTTTAGGACTCTGTCATCTCAAGGGCTGGGTACGATGTGGAGGTCAACTGAGTTCCTGGGAATGAAACCTGCTCGGATGTCCCTTTCCAGGCCAGTTTCTTTGTTGATTGCAGCTAGGCTGCCTGCGCTCGCGGTCCCTCCGAGGAGAAGCACACCAGAAGCCAGCCGGAGTGAGTCATCATTCATTCAGTGAGTTCAACCAGGAGAAGGAGAAGACATGACGAGCCGGCTCGTCACCCCTCTCGTTGCTCACGGGAGTTTCCTCCACTCGTCCTTGAGGGGATGGTTCAGAACCAGTCTGTAAAGGAAGGAAAGGTTGACAAATGGAAGAGGAAAAGACGAATTGCATTAAAATCTGTAAGACTTCACAACACGCAGAAAACCAGAATGAAGTGGGAAAGAGGGGGAAAGGCAGGGAGCATGAACATTTGGGGAGGCCAGCCAGACTTCTAACGCCAGAGAAGTCGGAGGGACTTTTGCCATGGACAACGGCGGAGGCAGGGTTATGCCGGGTGAGCGTCTCGCACCTGTGCAAAGGGCTTAGTCCTGACTTGGACCTCTGGAATATCACCGAAGGTGATAACTGCCTGTTTAGAAGCGATCCTGAGCCAGCTTGGCTTGTGTAGCCGGGCCTCCAGATTGATGTGGACCGAAGCCAAACGTTATTGTCAGTGCATTGCCACTCAAAATGATACTTGTTCTGCTGTCAGGAAATCTGCCTTGGATGTGGTGTTTTTTTTTTTTCCTTTAAAATCTTTTGATATTTATTTCACTTCAATTTCACTCAGCCCAAGAACAGGAAATAAATAATACAGAGATATAAGCTTCTGCTTATATCCCAGGCCAAATTTTGCTTTTGTTTGCAGAGGTATCCTACGCTTACAGTAAAAAGAGGAATCTGGGCATGATATGCTGCAGCTGCTAATCACAGGAATTATTACTATTTTTTTAAATTAGCTGAATATTTAGCAGGGCAGTATGATATACAGAAATATTTTTACTAGTTCCAGTGTTTTCAGATCCCTTCGGCAAAGAATGAAGACTACAGCTTTGTGATAGTATCAGAAATCCTGTTAAAGATAAAATATACAAAAACGGGTGATTTGGTAGCTAAGGGATGCCTTGTGTCTTCACCATTAAAATCACAATTTAACGTGCAATAGACGGGATTTTTTTCCCTCTATATTCCTAGATATGCACATACAGTATTGTACATTCTTAAAATGAAAATAGCCAATGCTGCCAGCCTTCTCTGTGCAGGGTTTCACCTTACTTTGGGAACTTCATCGTGATCTCAGGAGAACTATTTGATGTCAAGATGCTATACTTGACAGAGGGAAAATGACAAAGCATGAAAACGACAAGGTCCTCTGAACTTTACCACATCTCAATCATTTATAATACTGTCCTAAAATGGGAAGTTACCAAAGCAGTGATGCTAAAAGACATATCCAGGAACAAACAAGGAAGCAGGGATGCTTGTGAGGAACTGAAGCACGGGATGGATGATTTTCCTAAGCATTTTTGTAAGCGCTTAAAGTTAAAGTTTACCACAGGAATTAGTAAGAACTAATGGTATGTTAAGTATAAATTGGCTACTGGGCTTCATTCCAGTTACTACCTATTTGAGTGTCATGACACCAACAGACAAGACAGCATGGAGGTATGAAAAAAGTAGCTCCCTATTTCTTTATATCTAATTAGAGTTCATAGCTCCTTTTTTAGATGCAGACCCTCAATTGCTCTAGACTGGAACAGCCCTACTTGTTCCAATGACATACTATCTGAGAATCTGCTTTAATATTTGAAATGTGGACTAATCGTTGACTTAGATTCATATTTTCAAAGCAAGGCCCTCACTGCTCCTCACTGCAAAATAGAGGGCTCAGAAAGGATTTTTATGGACAAGGATCTTGCAGAAGAGTATAGCTTTTGCTTGCTAACTTTGTCATGTACTTTAATGAGAGCACAAGCCTGGTGAAAAATTTGGGAGAAACAGCTGCCTACTTGAATACAGAAGTCCATTTTCAGCAATGCTGGTGAGAAGGGTCATTTCCCAGGCTTATGCAAAAGTGTTGTAAAGAATTGGGCCCACGGGGCCAGATCTTCAGCTGAAAAGGCACGTAGCTAATTGAGTCCCGATTATAGAAGAGCTGCCTCTCTTTCAGCAAATCTTTCAGCTGACATGTTCCAACCCCGATTACAAAAGTCAGGTATCAGCAGTAAATACGTGGCTAGACTTTCTGAGTCGTAAGGGATCCTGCGCTTTCTTGATCTCAGTGGATGCAGGTGCGTAGGTGGTTTATTAGTCCTCTGTGATGTTGAAAATTTTGCCTTTTATTTTTGGAAGGACAGCCGGAGTGCCTGGACTAGCTAAAAGTCATTTTGAAATTGGTTGTGCAATTTTGTGCACGGAGCCCTCAGCAGTGTGTGTAAGCAGGCATTGGACAGCTCTCCTCGCTTCTCCTCACCCTGCAAAGGAATAGGACTGGCAAGAGGTTTAAAAAAATCATTTCCTGTACTTTTATCCTTTTTTACTTAAAACCACACCAGCACCTTGTCGTTTCTCTTCCTGTGCAAGACGGGCTTCCTTTAGCACTTCCACTTGCTATTTCAACCAGCCATTATCCAGGCATATCCATTAAACTAAACCTTAATTTGAAGAAAAGAACTATCTATGGGCTTAAAGTTAAGTAGCTTGTTTCATAGGATTTGGACCTAACACTTTAGAAACATAAAGCACAATGTAATGACTGGGACTGGCCAGGTGACTGCATTACCTTGTTAACCAACACTGCTGGTACTGCATTTCAAACAAAACAATCTTTGTCTGCATCCCTGCCAAAACTGTGTTTCATAATGCGTTAACTCCTTCATATTCTGCTGTGATGACACCTTCCTCTGTCAGCAAAACAATGTTGGAGCTCCAACGTATTCCCACTGGGTTTGGCTGGATGAAGCATTTAGTCCACGCACCTTGGTGGACTCAGCAGGCTGCCAGTCTGCAACACCTCCGTGTGCCTTTCCAAGAGCAATCATTTGCTATCACACCCATCCGGGAGTGAAGCAAGCACAAAACTGAAAATAGGGCCATTCCTTGGCTTTTAAACTTGTGTTTTCACACTTGTGACACTTTAGTATTTGTGCTCTAAGTCATACAGCGACTGAGGTACGCTATCCTTGTGCGAGGCAAGAGACCATCAAAAGGTGCCAGGAGCAACTCTGTCCACGTTATTAAGTCTGTTCCCCTCTTCCAACGGCAGCCCACACAACTCAGAGTTGTACAGTGCGCTGGGATTGTCTGAGACAAAGATTTCAGCTGCAGATATTTACGGAAAACAACTTTTTTGAACCAGGAGGTGATTCTGAAAGGTAGAAAGCAGCAGTAGGTCCCCTCAGTGTCAATGGCATTTGGGCATCCGACCCCCCTGTAGATGCTTGCAATCTCATCCCGGATTACCTCGCTCTCCCTGTTACCGCAGCCCTACTCCACTGCCAGAGAAAAGCTTTCTGCTGAGCATGGCACAGCCCTTGCCACATGCCTTTCAGACGGTTCAGATTCAACACTTCATTGTGTCTCTTCATTGCTATTAGGTAACTGTTGTTAAGCTTCTACCCAAGCTTTATCTTAGTCTTGGAGATCTCATGGGTAGGGCTTGTTTTTTCACATTACCTAGAATAACAAGTCCCAACCCTTGATTTGGGTCCCTAACAGTAATAAGGAATAACTAAAGTGTTTACCTCAGATTACATTAATCGCATTAGGCCAATGCTGAGAGAGTGCTGAATACTTACACTTTGATTTATATTTTCCCCTGTGGTGTCGAGTGACATCAGATGATGCTTTCAATAAGCACCAGGAATTTTCACCAGGCCAGCTCATGAAGCGGGGAGGGAAGCACACCCTGCATGACTGATGGTTGGATTTGTTTTTCCCATAAGTGAAGTCCAGGCTGGAGTTTACATGCCAATTCTTTGGAGGTGCTGAGCAACCACAACTCCCACTGAACAGCTATTCAGCACTCCTCAACATCTGAAATACTAGAATTTGCATGAATAAACAGTATAAGGATCTCAGTGTTTAACCTGATGAGTCGTATCAAAGTTGCAGGTATTCAGCATCTTTCAGCATTTGCTTCCTTTGACAGAGCACTACTTAAATCTGTATAAGGTGCTTGTAAAGGGTGTGGAGGGGAGGAAAGGGGTGAGTGGGATGGCTTTGTCATAATGTTTTCATTTATTAGGGCCCAGCAATTATCCTATTTATGCTGGGGAAAATAGGCAGTCTAGGCCTTCTAGATATTTGAAACACAATGAAGTCCACACGCTGTTTTCTGCTTTACCACCGCTAATCTCCATAGCCTTTAGGTACTGTCCTGGTTTCAGCTGGGATAGAGTTAATTTTCGTCTTGGTAGCCGGTATGGGGCTGTGTTTTGGGTTTAGGATGAGAACAATGTCGATGATACACTGATGCTTTGGTTCTTGCTAAGTAGGGCTAAGCTGTCTCTAAATAGGTGCTAAGTGGCGCTCACACTGGTCAAGGACTTTTCAGCTTCCCCTGCTCTGCCGGGGGCACAAGAAGCTGGGAGGGGGCACAGCCAGGGGGAGGGCTGGCCCAGACTGGCCCAAGGGCTATTCCATACCATATGACGTCATGCTCAGTATATAAGCTGGGGGAAGAAGAAGGAAGGGGGGGACGTTCGGAGTGATGGCGTTTGTCTTCCCAAGTAACCATTACGCGTGATGGAGCCCTGCTTTCCTGGGGATGGCTGAACACCTGCCTGCCGATGGGAAGTAGTGAATGAATTCCTTGTTCTGTTTTGTTTGCGTGCACGGTTTTTTGCTTTGCCTATTTAACTGTTCTAATTTATTTTACTTCAATTATTAAACTGTTCTTATCTCAACCCACGAGTTTTCTCCCTTTTACCCTTCTGATTCTCTCCCCCATCCCACTGGGGGGGAGCGAGCGAGCGGCTGCGTGGTGCTTAGTTGCCGGCTGGGGTTAAAGCACGACAGGTACAAAGACTGGGATCCATGTTACCAAACTTTGGTCATCCAGAAATAAGATACCCACTCAAGAAAACTGCATTCATCCCCTCTAATGGGAGTGATGAGAGAAAGGCACCACCAGAGGGTGATTTGTCCCACCCTAAAAGAAGTGTCTATAGGGTGGATTGCCCTCTGGAGGTACCTGTTTCTCTCTGCTAACTCTAGAGACACTCTTGGTGACTGGGTTAGACTGAATTTGGCTTTTAAGTAATTACACAAGAAAGATTCCAGCCAAATACTTCAGGATATCAGAAAACTGCTTGATAGGAATTGAGAACTTTGACTGCACTATTACTTTTTACAATATCAGTAACTCTTAAATTTAGAATCATAGAAGAATCATAGAATCATTAAGGTTGGAAAGTACCTCTGAGATCATCGAGCCCAACCTGTTAACCTAACTGCCCGGTCCACCTCTAAACCATGTCCCTAAGCACCACAAAAGTGGAAAGGAAAGGTGAAGGGTGTTCATAGTCTTTTTCAGTTTGGTTTTTGTTTTGGCCATTTTTTGCTTATTTTTGATGACTTCTGGTAAGGTAGAATCTGGAGAAACCATTGTTATAATGGCCCTCTCAGAGGTTATATCACACCAACTTGCAAGGAGATGTGAGAAATACAAGAAATGAGGGCTGAAATGGTTGTTTCCTCCAGGGCTGTAGATCACCCACCAGTATATTTTATCCAGATTGAGCATGACTAAACGATCACAATTTTTTGTAATTAATCAGAAAACAAAAATTGTTGCTGGTTTTATACTGGCTGCAGGAAAATAGATTATGCCTTTGTTGGCAAAGCAAAAATGACCTCTTCACATTTTTTGAACAAATATGGTTCTACCTAGTGAATTTGTAGTAATTGAACACTTTGTGTCACCTAAGTATGTTATTTCTGACCTAGTGCTGAATTCTCCAAAACTGTATTTACCATCTTGTGGAATCATGGTCTCGGTTTTGACTGAATTAATGAGAAAGGTCTAGATTTACAGTGAAATAAGTGAGAAAAGAATGCATGTCGTTTACTAGAAGGCAGTATGGCCTAGGAAAGGGGGTTATCTCTTACAGCTATCCACATGGATGCACTGGTTGGTTATAAATAGCCCTCTTGTGCAGTTATATGAATGTTTTCTGGACCAACAACACTAACCAAAGAAGATCCTGCCCTTTGGCTCCCCATCCACCTCTTCCCACTTTGCTTCTGTGGTTCACTCTCCATTTGCATTGCTGCAGCTGTTTGCAGGGCTGTGCTAAGAATGGGAATGTCACTGGAATTACATCAATTTTATGTTGTTTTTTTGAGGTGAAGGAAGATATTTTTAAACCTGGACCATTTGACTGATTTGATTCCAACACAGCCCAACAAACAGCTGCCTCAGCACAAATGCCATGTGACTGGTGGCACCTGGGTAGGAAGAAGAAGCAGGACCATTTGGCAAGAAACTCCTAAAGCACCTTTGCTGCCAGAGAAAAAAATGGATCTACACCCTTAGGGGCATGTGAACTACCCAATGCCTTTGCTGCCTCCTCTTGATCCAGCAGGAGAGCAAGAGTGTGAATTTGTTAGAAAACGTAGGTTTGGAGAGAGAAGCAGTGAAAATAGAAGCTTCTTGCTTCTACAGTTTCTGTAGCCTCAGAAAGTGAGCGAAAAATTAAAGTTAATTCCCATATTTTAGCTGGCTTGTTTAGAAACAACCCTCAGTGTTGACAAGAACAGGCATGATTAAAAAATGCTAGCTGGTCGCAAAGCCATCACAGAATTTGTAGGCTGTGTTTGTCTGCCTCAAATGTCAAGTGTTACACTTCTGGCACTCAACACTTCCAGGCAGCAGAAACAAAGGGAGCACAACAGGTTATTTTTAAATAGTTTAAACTTTAGTTCAAGCATTTTGTTTTCATATTTTTATGCAGTCTAGCTCCTTCAGCATAACATCTGGCAGCTGTCACATATACCACAACAATATTGTTTCAAGCTAAGAGGCTGCTTATTTTGTATGGATCTTTTCTTTTTATTAGCGGGAACCAACAGAATATTATCTGAAATAATTGCTACAATTACCTGCCATGGAAATACATATGGTGGCAGACAAAATAATATGCACAGACAAGCTCCATCAGTGACAGTACTAGATATGACACTCTCTTAATAGTGGTCAGTAATGAATTTTAAAAGTCCATTGGGAGGAAATGCCTTTCTTCAATAGATTTTCATTACATTGCAATTAACATTATGTGGTTAATGTCTAACGCAATGTCTAACGCAATGTCTCACATAATGACCTTAAAGAGACCAAATATAGTTCAGAAGATAACAGCTCAGCTACCTTATTTTGGTATAGGATCTGCCCATCTTCCATGGGATCCAAAGGTCCAGACACTTGAACCAGTGGTGAAAACAGTTTTAGAGAATGGTCCAAGGGAGCAGCTTTCTTCTGTTACTCGGACAAAGGAAATAAAGTTCCCATATTTATGTCACCTATCTTTTCCATGGCTCAAACAAAAAAGCCAGAAATAAGATACTTTTTCAATATTTCACCCATTGCTGCATCTCACGGGCATTACTTTTTGTTGAGAGTGATTAACTACAGATTTGCATAAAACCTAGTCCTGCATTCCTAGTCCAGGAAAATGAAGGAAACCCAAGAGGAGAGCCTTACAAACACGTGAATGTTAAGGCTGCTTGATCAGAACAGTCTTTCCTGGATCTATCCACACGTCATTCTTCGTTCCTCTCAGAGTGAAGTTTTTGAGGACCTCTTGATCAATGAACAATCTTTCACTTCTGCTCCCTTCCAGCCCTGCTGGAGAACTGTCTAGCAGAGGAAGGATCATCTTGAGAGGGTGTAGAAGTAAGTGGTATGCACTGGCCACCAGTGCCAGAAAGCTACTCATGGCTACCAGTTCTCCCCTCTTCCCCCTAATTCTGCTTCATCGGACAAGTAGATCAACAAGTTAAACGTGAAGTAAAGACCTTCCAAGAACTTCTCTGTGGCAGTAACCCATCTAGTCCATGTCAGAGAAACTTCGCTATTAGCTTTCAGAGAGAAGCAGCAAACCTAGTAATGGTTTAACGTCATGTTTGTCTCTGTCATGTAGTCTTTCCTTTGAGTAATACGGAGTGTTGTAAATGAAAGCTTTTTCTTTCTCTGCAAATGGTATTTTTGCAAATCCAATGAATGAGACAGAGTGCCAGTTCAGACTGTGACTCACCCCAGAGCTCCATTCACAGGATCAGATAGTGGAGCCAGCATAGCTGGGAGGTGTGTAGACACATACCATGCTTTGGAGGTTGGAGCACTGCTCACATCTGAGTGACTGACTTAGCTGGGCTGTTGTAAGTATGCGGGGGGTGGTATATGCGAGCTGTGGACAAAGCACAGCTTCTCTGAGAGACAAAAGCACACTGATGGAGATGCAGGAAGAAAAGCTGGAATGTCAGCTAAAGCAACAGGTTGCCATTCTTTAAAGCCATGACGTAACAGAAAAAAGAAAGTCTTGGCCACAGTTAAAACATTTTTTCCGTCATCACCTGTGCTGCTGCCCCTTTTCCTTTGTATGTTCATTTTACCATGTCTTCAGTTGCCTGAATCTTCTCCTAACTACGATCACAGCAAATGAAGCTGGTAGCCAAGGAATGAGTCTACTTTAACAATAATACATTGCTCAGTGAGCAGCACCGTGACTTCCTGGACAGACGGCTGCTGTATCACGTCTACACATTGTAATCTCTGCTCACCCATTAGCAATGCTGGCTTGCTTGCACAGCACTCAGCCAGCCGATGAGCAAGATATTAAATCAAGTTTCCTTCTGCCCATCTTGCACTGTTCCCAGGTGAAGTCCAAGGAAGCTGTGATAAATACTGCTCTTAAAGTCCCTGATTCAATCACAGTTATTGACCGGGTTTTTACGGAATATAGAGCACAGATCACAGGCAACTGACCCCAGAGACAAGCTTGGCACTGACCTGCATCTGGGTGGGCACCAATTCCACTTTTAAAAAAAAGGAATCTTATAAAATTAAATTACGAAATTGTGCATAATTATAAAAATGAATGCATTTAAAAAAATAAATCTAGTGCCAGATGTTGAAAAGCCTGACCAGCACTGGTGGGGGCAACAACAGCTACCTTTCCTCAGTAAGGCATTTTGTAATAGAGCAAGTCATACAGCAAGTGTTTCATCATGAAAAATAGCCACTTCTTCTGTGTGCAGAAGTGCTGAGCCAGGAGTGCTCTGAGAGATTGGGTCTGTATTTCAATCACCACCTTTGGTGGTTGAGATAGACTCAGGCGGATTTTATAGGGTGCTCTCTAAATTAAAAAGAGCAATGAGAAATCCAGATCACTTATTCTCTGGGACTGTAAGATCCTCATTCTCTGCTCAGTCAAAGGTGTGACATCTATGTTGGCTATCTGCATCATGGTTTGAACATCACAGCACCGATCTGTCTCCATTGGCCAGTAGCCTGGGATAACAGGTTTTCTGAATTAGTCACTCATCTCTTACTTAGTGACCTGGAGATTATTGTAAAGATGTTAGGAATACATGTCAACTGAGAAGGGATCTAAGACTGCATCAGCACTGTTTGATATGTCCCTCTCTTTTTTCTGTTTAATTTTGGCTATACATGCAGCTCCCAACCTGTGTCTCCATTTCAAACGCCAGGTAGGTAGGCACCAAATCCTGCAGGGTGCTCCGGTCCAGCCCCTTGCCTGCTCACAAGTCTGGAAAGCCTAGAAGTGGCATGATACAATATCCAAAGGACTCAGCCCCAGTTTACTAATTACTGCCAGTGGGATTTCAATCACATAGGCTGGTATTTAAATATTGATCCATCTCTAATTATTATAGGATTACAAACACTGCTTTCCATAGACGAGTGTACAGCTACACTGAAAGCCTGAGCTGTCTCAAGGCAATAGGATGACAACTAACCAAGTATTTTACGAACAGATGGCTTATGTTGTTGTGACATAAATCTACTGTAAAGCGATGTAAACCAGCAAGAGTTCATCCATGATTAAGAAGTATTTTTTGTTTACACTCTATTTCCCTTTCCGAACGCCCTAACAATGAGCAGAACGAGTGATGCTTGGAGGAGGAGGTCAAGTGGAGGTAGGATTCAGTATTTAAATAAGCTAGTTGCAGAAAGACAACATCTAGGTGAGCGTGGCTTTGTATTAATTTGAACAGGAGAAATAATTTTGTCCACGCTGTCATTGTGGAGGTCCTTTTGCTAGTAATGGATTGAAATAAATGAAACACACATAAATCAGATGGTATCTATGACTCACCAGACAAATCACAGAGCAGACTATCTGAGGTAAAACTTCAGGTGAAGTATTTGCCACTTATATTAATTATGAGAAACTGTTGTCTGAAAGCCGGTCTTAATGCAGTGCCCTCACGACTCATCACTGCTGCCTCTGAATCACTCAGATAATTCTCAGAAGGGAGAGAGAGGTGTTAAAAGAGGAACAATCAAGACTTTCCTGATTTTCTCTGCATGTATTTGCTAAACTGAGGGGAAAAAAAATCTCACCTGAACCACAAAGTCAAGATGCAAAATGGAAATTTACAGGCAGAATTTGCCATCAACTAAACATCAGCCTGAGTGGCCTCAGACCCTGCCGCTATAACTGACTCCCAACTCACTAAGTCCAATTACAGAGAAGAAAAGGCAGAATTTTTGGACCGTTAACTGAGATTCTTGCATCTAGCATTTGCCCTGTATTTCAGCTACAGGCTGAACACTTTTTTTTTCCTGAGTGAAATTTAAGAGATGTTCAGGAAGAAGCTTCAAACAGAATTTAATTTGGGCTTGCATACTAGCTGATTCATGGGTCTCCTACAAAAGGCTCAGCTTCGTGGAGGATAGATGACCCATTTTTCATTCTGTCAAAATTTGCAGATTTTTTATCTGAACATAAATAAACCCATCCAGTTTTCTACCTAAGGAAAGATATAGTACAAATATATCCAGATGTAGGTGGTAAATATCAAGTTGACTTTTGCTCTCCACATTCCCAGATCTTTCATTAGCACTACACACAGGAGTTGCAGGGAGCAGAGAGCCTTCAGAGCAGCAGCTGGCTTTCTGAGAGAGAGCTGCCTGGGCTGCGCCTGCTGCTGATGCTAACAAACTTCTTGTCCCGCTCTGGAGGCAAACTGTGGGAAGGCCGTGTCAGGTGGGCCGGAGGGGAGGGAGACCCTCGCTTAGCATCGTTCCCACAAGATCCAGCCTTGCAAGACTCCCTTCTCTCAAGCAAGCAATCCCCTCTCTTGGAGTAGTTGGCTTGAAGAGGGAGACTTAGCTTCCTTACCTGAGCAGATTGGCAAGACTGAGTTTCCAATTCGGAGAAGAGAAAGGCAATTATTTTTTGCGTATCACCGCCACGCTCATGCAATCATTCCAGAGCAGCACTGCACTAAAATGTGGGACCGTACCTTTTATAGAGTGATGGAAAAGCAGAGGTACACGGACAACGAGCACAGTGTGATCTCTCTTGGGCTTATTTTGGTTTCAAATGATCTTATTTTGTCCGTGTTGTCTGCATATTGACGTGACAACCAATCAGCTAAAACTTAGCTGAGTACTGACCTCTCTGACATGTGATTTAAAGCTGTCTCATGGAAAAATATTTGAAGGATCATGAGCTGAAATTGAAGTATTCAGCAGCAGGGCAAAGAGAACTACAGTACCTGAATACAGAGAGGACTGTCCCTATGGTAATTCGGGCAGATGGCATAAGGTTGCAAGCAGGTAAAAGAAAATTTAAAAACTAATGAAACAAGATTAACATAGGCCACTCCATTAGTATTTCTCCTCCCAAAGAGCTCAGTCCTGATTATATTTTATATCCTCATGGAATTAAAGCACCGTACTTACTGGCAGCAAAGGGAAATTAGATCAGAATACTGTTTGTGGATGATTAACTTGCATTTCCTTTCAAACTAAATGTATGCGCTTCAGTCCTTTGGAGCCACAGACAGCCACTTCTCTGACAGGGAATGTGAGGAACAGAATACAAGGTCCAGTACTTCATCTTAGGTGAGATAAACTGGATAACCAGAGACCCAGGTGAATACAAGACTTTCATAAACTCTCACAAATTTATATGGTGTCATTGTATGAGAGATGTTACCTACAAAAATCTGATTAGGGGAAAAAAATTAACAAACTTTTCCTTATGCATCCATTGCCCTCTGTATTTTAACCAAACTGAAATAATTTGAGCAGATGTAAGGGATTTTGTGATCTCCCTTCCTCCAGTGACAACACAAGAGGGTTTTATTATAAAATACTCGTCACTGCTCATTTTTGGGATTCCTCTGTTACAAAGTGTGGGATAGAGTGGTTCTGAATGTGAAGATATTTTTAAGGACTACACATTTCCGGAAAGTGGTTTTACTGTTCTTGAAGTGCATGGATTTCTCTAGCTATCAGAGGTCTGCACAAGGGAATTAAAAGGCAGAACTTAGGGCCGGCTTTTCACATTTGGTTGCCTAAAGCTGGGCAGCAAGAAGGGCTTACAGACCTGGCTTGATAGCTATCAGTATTGAGCATTTGCACTGTTAGAAGTGACAGATAGATGTTCAGCACTCCTGAAAACTAATCTTACTACTAAGGATGACTCAATGCATATTCAGAAGTCAGATTTCCAAGAGACTGCAGGGCCATATACCCCTTCAGGTGCGCCAGTCCAACAGTTAGATGCCACGAGCATTTACAAACATACACACCGTTCTTCATATGCCTAAAGCTCCACACCTATATGCCTTGGTAGCATCCTCCAGATATAAAGAGTACAAAAACACATGCCTGAGTCCTGAAATGCCAAATGGGTGAACGAGTTTCTGAAGTCTAATGCACAAAATATGTATTCTTCTTCCTAGCTCACTCAGTGTGTCTTCTGAGACCAAACACAAGACAACTTAAGACTTGGTGAAGGCTTGCTTCACGTCCTTCTGTAACTCATCACACAGTCTGTCTCTAACCTCTCTAACTTTTTGTTTTGGATCCAAGATCTGTTTCTCCCAAGCACTGGAAAGGGCTGCTTGTTAATGTCTATGTCACCCTTCACTAATACATTACTCCCCATGGTGGCAAGGCAGCTCATTGATGCTATTTCCGTGCCCTGTGTTTCAATCGTTCACTCCCAGTTGTCATCCACAGAGGCTGAGATTCACTTCAAAAGCCTCCCCCCAACTTTAGACGCTGCGGCACCTGCGTTAGGAGCGATGTCACCTTACACACAGCAGGCAGATGTGAAGATGTGCCAAGTGAGAACCAGCAGCAGCTGGTGAAATGTCTCTCACTGGAGATGCCTCCTGTCCTCTGTCAGCCACAGAAGCAGCCTGCGGTGACTATACTTCTGACTTAGGCACTCCTTGAAGCGGGACACAGCTCTCTAGTGCAGAGTTATCTATTTTGTTCACGCTGAATCATCTCCTTCCCTCCCTTCTTAGACCAAGCAATCTGTACACCTGTGGGCTGCACCTCCTGTTCCCATATCCCTGCCGATACACCCTCCTGCACTGTGGAGGAAATTTCTTTATGCATCGATACAATTTCTTAGAGTGCAGTGGCCTTTAAACAAAGTAAATTTTGGGAATTAATAGGTGGAACTGACCTCTTTTTGTGGCTGAAAAAGACGGAAATCCCTATCAGTGCATTCTATTAAAATAGCCTGAAAATAAATTATATGCTGCTTTTATAATGACAGTCATGCAGATTTATATTATTATTATAAATTATTATCACAGTTATTTAAAGTAATTTTATTATTTGGCTTTCAGAGGCTTATCACACAAGAAGAAAAAAGGGCAGTGACCTGATATCTCACATGAAAGATAAAGACACATGAACTGTCTAAACAGCCACCTCACTACAAACAGAGAAAATCATTTTTATGCGAATAGAGTCTGAGACCAAAATGCCTTTCTCCCTCACCTCCTTTCTATTTCGTGATTAAATAAATCATAAAGCTGTCACTAGAGACCACATAGAAAGAGGTCTCAAATGGTAGAAATGAGAGCTTTCTCCATTTGTCTATTTTTAATTTCAAAAGGTATTTTGAATTAAAAAAGAAAGAGAGGGAAAAAAAGAGCATAATGCTATTCGCATGCCTGATTTCCCAGGAGTACAAACAAGCTCTATGTCCTCTTGTAATAAAACAACGAATTTTCAAAACCAAAGACAAATAAATGAAAATTAAACTATGATCTGTAAATTTAATTGAGATTCACAGTGTCTGATGCTTTTCAAATTCAAATGGCCATCAGACAGGGCATCTTTTTGCATAACTTATGCAGCTAAAGCACAGGTGTAGCTTCTCCCCTCTCCCTTTTTTATGGAGAGATATACTTCAGTCATAGTGCTGGAATTTTTGCACATAAAAGCTGAATAATAATTTATCATTTTTCATAGATGCACCATATTGTGTTGTACAATGCTTAGAGCGCAGTACAGAAAGTGAGCAGGGAAAACCAAACATTTTTGTGTTGAAGAATAGACCAAAATTGAATTCTTCTTTCATTAGGGCAAATACACAAAGGTAACTACAGTTGTTTTGCATCAGATGTTTTTGGTCTTCAGAAAATAAGATTAAATGCCCCAGTGGTAACACAGGATTCTCCACAGATCAGCCATATCACTTTGGAAATTGAATATACATATGTGTTACCTAAGAGGGGTGTGAATTTGGAGCTGGAAGAACTAAATCATGGACAGTATCTACCAAAAGAGCTACTCCAGAAGAGATGTTACGGAATAGTTAAGGTTTAATTTACAGTATTTGCATTCAGGACAACTTCACTGGGTAGTGAAGTTCTTAGTCCTTGATCTTTTAGATATTTCAGCTCTTAATTAGTGTGACCTAAGGAAAAAAAGCCTTTGCCTTCAGAAAAATGTTTTTTAAGCACAGATATTTAAAAACACACACACACAGTCTTGGGTGTCTAAAGGGTTGTGATCACCTCCAGCTGCATGGGGATGCATTTCAGGGCCATGTTTGGTACTCCACTCTCACTGGGAATGTAGGAGAGATGGCTTCATATGCTTTTTGGTGGAGAAAGGACCTGAAGAGGAGTCCCCAATGTGTGGGGTGTGCTGTGTGGGCTGGGGTGTGAGGGGACTCTCTCCACGATGGTGCTCCCTTGGAGGGATGGCTTGAGCCCTGATTCATGGGGACCTCCAGGGAGCAGGGCTTGAGCCATCCCCCAAGGGACCCCTGGCAGTTTGCTCATAATGGGAATCCCAACAGCATGATTATTCACTGAATTTTTCTTCCTGACGTTTACCCCTCTGATGACAACCATTGCTCTCCAGATGTTCCTCCCCCATTTGTTGGACTGAACAAACTCAGGGTTCTTCACATCTCCTGTCGACCCACAGGTTCTCCATCCTGCTAGTCATCTGAACAGCAACTGAAATATAAGCCCATATATCTGAGGGAGTGAATGTCTCTTCATTCTGAACCAGGGAGAGGCAATGTTTAACCATGCAGGAGTAAGCTGAAGGGTGGCGTTTGGAAGGTGCGAGGAAGAAATGTGGAAGTACTGTGAACTAGCATGATGTTTTTGGATGGGAAGAAAGGGAAAAAAACCTTTAAAACCATGTAGGAACATCACCAGAGACACTATTTTAACTGTTAGTTAATGGTAAAACAAAATATTTCCTACCCATGAAAGTACAAATCATGTATTGAATCAGATTCCAAAGATGATGTAGTATGATAAGAAATGCCAAAAGTGATATGCAGAATGCTAACTCCTGTGAGAAAATAAGAAGAGTGCTTCACCAGTGTTGTCATGACACGAACTAGTCATTATCACTACGTTCAGTGAAAAAGCTCTGTTTCCACAGCACTTTTCTATGATATCCTTTAATTGGAGGAAGGGAGCAGAAACAATGATGTAATTGGAGGAAGGGTATAGAAACAATGATGTGAGGAACATCAGCCGGGGTTTTAAAAAAATAAACAAATATGGCATTTCAGAGTGGGTTGTGCAAAAATCACATGCAAGAAAAAAACAGAGTTGAAGTTCACATACATAAAAATGCTCACTGCCACACGACAGAGGCCATTTTGTTCGTGACAGAGACACATTTCAGCTCAGATCTGCAAATCTGACCATGGTGTAATGTTGCGGCATCACCGTTCCTAGCTTGGTCACTCTGCTTTTTCTGTTCTTCAGCACACTCTGCACCTTTCTGCTTTCCGAGCTTTCCTATCCCTTCCTCTGTCTCCAGCCCAGGGGCAACTCTATCCTCAGCTGTGTCCCCTACTCCTTCCTCCCCCTGTCCCCAGAACGACGTGCTACTCTTCTCAACATCCTCCTCCTCCCAACATGTCAGTGTCGCTCATGATCCGGGAAAATATTGAAACCCAGCACCCCCAAATTCACACGTCAACAGGAATTGACATCTTTCCCATGTGCCTGTTGTTATTCCCGGTACCTGATGATGAAGACAGCTGGGTACCAGGTTGCTGCTTCGGTGTGACTGAAAATCATTGCCACTGTTTTTTCAGACAGTTGGCCACATCAAATCTTAATTTTCCTCCTTTATTTGCTACTGGTAAATTAGGACCCAGGGAAGCAGACCACAGTCAGGCAAGTTCCCAGGGAATTTACCCATAAGAATTTTACCTGCCTATGGTGAGGCTTGGCTGTCCAGTCATTAGTGGAACTGATACGAAGAAATAGCAGCAATTAATTTCACTTTGAATTTACCTGCTTTTGCCAGCTCGTTTGGAATATGCTTAAGAAGATAAGGTCATAGCAGATTTGGTAATTTCAAAATACTCTTTTTTTGTCTTTTTTATTCCACTCAAATACTCTCAAATCAAACCCTGACTTGAAAAATAGCTACTGAAATTTGGGGGTCAAACATTGCTTTTGTTAAGACTGAAGCTGGCGAGGATCATTGCACCAAATTCAAGTGTCACTGACTAAAGCCTCCAGCTAAAAGTTAAGTGCCTATTTTATCCTATCTCTCTGTGTGAATTCCTTCTTCTTCTAACTTTTTGCCCGCCACGTGAGGGTTTGTCATGGTAGGGCTGCTTATGTATGCTGAATGGTCGACTCCAACTTTAAAGGAAACTGCATGAAATACTTACTACCCACTTGTGCTTTTTCACACACACACGCAATCTCCTCTTGTTGCACACATACAGGTAATTGCTTTTTTAAAACATATGGCTTAAGCCTGTAAATCAGGATGGTCTAATTTAGAGAGTGCTGCTCATGGGCTGGTAGCCAGGCACCGGAGCAGGAGCAGGTGTAGTGTGCAAATCTCCCATGCACAGCTCCCTCAGCTCTGTTTCTTGGATCTTTGACCCATGTGGAGTTTGTACACGTATGGAGAAGAAGATATATTCAAATTCAGGTTATCCCAACTCTAAAATTGTCATTTTAAGAGAAACGCCCTCCCATACCCAACACATCAGTTTCTGTTATCCCATCATGCTGCTGGTAGTCTAACACAGAACTGGAATATATTATCTTCCTGCTCTCCTTTAATCAAGTCCCAGTAATCCTTGGAGGAAATCCTGTTCAACAGATCTGAACCCAGGAAATCACACTGCTTACTGAGAGGCAATCAAACACACAAGAAGGCTTTGGGTATTTGCATAGCTTCATGTTCACATGGGGAAGCCGTATGCTCCAGGTGCAGTCAGAGAGCTGCAGAAGGCAAAGCCAAGCCATAGCTGCTCTACCAGTGGTGGTAGGATGGCATATGATGTACCTAGGCTTTCAACAGGTGACGAGAGTAATCTCATGCACAGGATTTGTCTGCTACTAATGCATGCAAATATCTGATTGCGCAGAGGCATCACCAGCCTCTCTGACAGCTCCTAAGCGTGTGCGTGAGCAACTCGGATAACAGCTCGCACAAGCGAGGTGCACTGGCAGTTAAGCACAAGCAACCGTCGGCATGCTACTCTGAAGCTGAAAAGTCAGCCTGTCACATATTGAAACCATCTGTAAATCCAGTGGATTTGCTGAAATGACAATTTATACTGTTTCCATATTTCTGAAATTATTCTTATTCCTTAGCATGCAGAGGAAAATTAAGTCACATTTTCCTTAACAACTGCTGTTCCCGCCTTGCTGCACATCACAGCCCACTGGGGTGACTTCGGTAGCACTGACCTTGGACGTTGCTGCAGTGGCATTACTTTCCTTACCACTCCCCGGTGCGTTCTCCTCGATCGCTGATGGTGCTGGGGCTTCTGCCTTCTTTGCACTTGTTTCCAGAGAAACGGGAGGCCCTACTTTCCCCAACCCACTCACCGGGGTTGAGCTTGGACTGCTTGGTTGCCGCGACTGAGCCTTATACCAGCTAGGGTAAAACAAGGGATCGATGGTTTCTGCTGTGGCTGGCACTTGACTGTCAGACTCTGGGGTCTGTTGAGAACCACTTGGTGTCACAATCTCATCCTTAATCAGGACAGATAAAGAGAAGAACAAGCAGAGTGCACCACGTTACCTTCCTGCTGTAGCCACGCTGCTCTGCATGCCGTGTTTGTTATATCTCACTGCAAGGAATAGCTTTGTTCTAATATATGGTCTGAAAGAATTGCAATCAAAATGCAAAGCAAAAGCAACTATCATTTGAATAACACAGATATGGGAAAGAAAATAAGTTACCCAAAAAATAGAATAGAAGGGTAGAATTAGCTGGGAAGGGGATGCTGACTGAGAAAGGAATGAGCAAGCGGTTCATTAATTCAGATAAACACCCAATTCAACCCTAAAAATATAAGAAATTCTGCCTAAGAGCCCCATGAACCGGTACCAGCCATGAACAATGGGTGTAGGTACATTTGAATGGCTTGTTGGATTTTGGGTTAAGAATGACACATTTGCCAATGAGTCTGTTGATATGAGCAGTCAGAATGAGGGGAATACAAAGATACTGGGGAGAAACATTTGCCCACCAGCCTTGCTATCAATGCTATAAGCCAAGCACAGTTGCTCTGCCAGGAAGAGGAGCAGCCGGCTGAACTGCACCTCTCTACCTGCATCAGGCTCTTGGGGCTCGCCCACACAGTACCTGCTATCACCACAGCATTTCTGCTTTGCCTTTCTTACACCTGAAGGCAAAAGCTGAAATACAGGTATCCTACACACTGCAACACCCATGTGCCATGTCTGACTCCACATCCGACCGTCTCCTAATGGCATTTTACAATTGCTACAGCAGCATGCTGTACCTTTCCCATTTTAGCCTTAGAAGTGAGCGACTTCACGTTAGTGGGCAGAATTGCTTATGTCTCGTTCTTGTTTGCATAAAAACCTACATCAGTTAGGCGACATAAGTTTAGTTAAGTCAGTGCAAATCCTCAAAAGGCAAACTTAAAGGTTAAATCAATAAAGCCTGATTTAAGAGCATCTTCACACAACTAGTGCAAACTCACGTATTTTTTTAAATCAAAGCAAGAATGAATCTATAGTGTTTATTTTCCCTTGATTTATGTGGGGAGCTTGCTACAATCAAAGATTCTTTATGTGCTCTCTTGTTTTCACACTGGCCTCCTCAAATATCTTCACAGCAGCCTTTACCCACTCAGCAACTTCACTGGGTAAATTGCATAAGAGGAGAATTTGCTAATTGAATTGTATGTATGGCCAGCTAAAGTAACTCATGAAGTATATTTTTTTTATGTAGGTCTTTTAGAGTATGTGGCAATTATCGTCTCATTCTAATCGCATTCCTTAAGAAAAACTGCTGGCCTAAATTATTCACACCCTGAATCTGTTTGCTGCTAAGTTGTAAGAGGCAGTTTCCTCTCCTGTTTGGTGTATGATATCCCTGCATCCACCTGGACAATATCCCTAGGATGACCAGAGCAGAAGGCGGCAAATGCCATTCACAGAAAGCAGATTAGAAGTACAATCTAAAAATTGGTGGTGGAAAGCTCACTAAATCCAGAGGGAATGCCAAATTCTCTTAGTATCAATATTTTACCAGCCATTTCATTTATAATAGTTAGTCTGAGTTAAATCACAGCAAGCAGAACATCCATTGTAATGCACTTAACTCCCAAACTGAACCTCTTATTTGTATCTTATGTATTCCATATATGTCTCAATTTGTCCATCAGTGTAATTTTTTGCCTACCAAGTGATATATATGCAGGTCACAGGGACAGGGTACAGTTGTGTATATGTGTACAAGGGCAATAAACAATTTTGCTCTCCAGCGCATCGACTCCCTTAGCTGCGTTCCTGACGTATGGTGCCTACAGGCCACAGGGAAGCATTTTCTTACTCTGCCAGGGCGCGCTCGGCATAGCTGGCAGGGCAGCGGGGCACTGGGGCCACTTACCTGACCAGCCGGGGCAGCGGGCAGCGGCATCGGAGTGGGTTCGGTGGGGGGCTCTCCCGCTGCGCTCTGCGGTTCAGGGTCCTGCTGAGGTGGCTGTGGTGCTCTCTCAGCCCCTTCCTCCACCTCTTCCTGCTCATCCTCTCCGGATGACTCTGTGTGGACTTCATCCAAATCTTCACCATCCACCGTCTCCTCCTCTTCCTCTTCTCCCTCCTCCTCTGATAGGATACATGTAGAAGTACAGGGTTGAGCACCACATGAAGATGGCTACAGTCTTTATGTAATTAAAAAGCCATTTACAATTGCATGGCAAAGCTACTGATAGTCTGCTGCCTGGCAGAGGACACAGGCTGGAGGGAGGGCATTGGTGAGGAGCCTGCTCCCACCAGCCTGGACTGGGCACTACCATGGAGCTGCTGGCAGGTACTTTGCAGCAGGGAGGACACCGAACACACACGCTTGTTAAAATCTTAAGCTGGCCCTTTCCATGGGAAAAGGACAGAAAGTCCCGCCAACGCAGTTATCCTCATGAGGGATGGGCAGCACGGCCCTGCACTTTTTTGGGAGAGGATAACTGGTCTGGCACAACCTGCCAGGAAAAAAAGTCCCTCCTGCAATTTTAGGTATATGTTTGTTTTAAACACCATGGAAGCCATCATAATTAATCTTTACCAGGTCAGTGCTTTGCAATATGTGACTGGAGGTTTGGGATATCAACCTCCCTAAAACCAGACTGTCAAACTTGGTCAAACTATTGCTTTTGCATCATCTGACACATCCTGTTGTCAGCACTCGTGGCTTGGCTTTTTTCCAGAGGGAGCCCTCTAACAATGCATTTTCTTTTGCATAATCACACTATTCATCCTCACAAACCTTGCATGTTGTACAGAGCCATCCTACCACTTCAGAGAAATAAACTTAGATGGATGCATTAACCCAAGCTCCAAATTGGCTGCGCATTTTGCACAGGTTATGGTTCTGCCTGAGTATGTAGAAGGAATATAGATCTGCAAAATAACACCCTCATAATGGAGAAATGTTTCTGCAGACAAATACACTCCTATAAGCAGAGTGCTGAATCTCTGCTTCCACGTCCCCTACCTCATTGACTGTGGTAGGAGTGTCAAATGCAGGACTGAACTCCTGATTGCCAAAGCCCTTGCTAATGCCTTGTCCCCAAGAGGTGGGTGTCACATTCCTCATCACATGGTGGGGGTGTGTGCCCGGAGCAGGAGGTCACAATCCTGGCAGATGAATGTGTGTGGCCGGGATGTGGCAGCTGTGGCTGATCGCAGGGACGAACTGGGCACGAGGCTGTGACTAGGGATTGTCCCTCCCAGGACAAATCCCTGGAGGTTCATGGCCCTGCAAGATGGCACCTGCTCCTCTGCTGCTGACTGGTGCCACAGCTGCTGTCCCACTACACGGACCCCTGTGCCAAGCATAGCTAGTCCATGGATCCCAACCAACAGACTGCACGGCAGGCACGCAAGGTCCCTTGCAGGGAGCAGCCACGCACTCTCAAGTTAATATAAGTTGTGGCAGGGGAGTAAGCGATGGGTGGCATCTGCATGAGACTTAACCGGGCTGAAAAAGCTAAATGTAAATGTACTAGCAGAATCCAGCTTTAGCAAGAAAATCAGAGATACCCAGATGACTGTTACTGCCACCTTTTAATAGGAGAGATCTGCTTATTTGAAACATTTATCTCCATTAACTTCTTGTGGCTTACTCTGTAAGGTGACGAATAGATGAGCCTAGATTTCAGGCTACTTTGGTAAATGTAGAATTACAACTTTGCATTATTATATAGACATATTAAGTATGTTTAGTCATGATGTCATGACAAAGGACATGACACAATGTTAAATGCATGAAAGACGACAATTTTTGCTTCCCTCTATAACTGCAATTTTGAATTTTGATTATGTTTCTGTTAAATTTCTCAATTATTATAAAGAAAGAGTTAAAAAAAGTATCTTTCATAAGTACTTCTTATAGCAGTAAACTTTCTGTTTCTTTAATGACTTTCTAGAGCAAACAGGCCATACAATAATGGCATCTTTTAGGGAAAAAAGGACTTTACAGACAGAGATAAAAGCTTAATTTTGTGGTCCCTTCACATGAGGAGTCAGTAAAGATCATGGGCTTAGGAAAGTGTTGCGGCCACATAAAAGGTAAGATTAATGATGTCAACAGGTTATGTGATTTTTTGACTGTGATGGATTTTGCTTTTGATTATGATTGATACAAAGTGGTCTAGTTACACTTTGAGACGGAGAGAAATATCTGATTCAAGTTTTCCTACTCAGTAGCATCATGTAAATTACACACAGCTGCAATTTATGAAAGCAATTGAGGTGAAATAAGTGACATACCTCTGTCAAAATCAATTTCTCGTATTATCTTTTCTTCTCTGCTGAGGTTCACTGTGAACTGGTTCATATTTTCATACCCATCCTCTATTTTTTCCATTTGAAATCCTTTAGATGCTTCAGTAATTCTAAAACAGAGAGATTGGTTATTGGCCTTTGGATTTGCAGATAAATTTGTAATTTGTAATTCATTATAAAGATCAAGAGTCTCAAGTTTAAATACTTACTTTTGTAGCAATGTTTTGGCATTCTGTGAAAACAAAAAGGAAATAACTGACTTCTTAAATGGTTCCGTTTTTTCAGAGATTTTATGCATTGAGATCTAATTCTTACACTGGCTGCTTCTAAATGCACTAATATGGATCTCATAAATGTCAACCATGAGATCTATGAATGAGATCAAATTTGGATGGTAATTAGTATACAGCTGAGTAAACTTTTTAGTTCATTGAAGGCTTTTTAATTAAAATCTGAATATGATGGGAAATAGGTACAATTTCTACAAAAATGAAATGGAAATATTTTTGCTCTTTTTTTTGTGTGTGTATTTGTGGTGAAAACCAATTGTTCTGTTACCATCTTTAGTCACAGTAACTATATCTTTGACTATCCATAAGGGCATACTTCTGGAGCCACAAAATTTTATTTATCCCAAAAGAACATTGTACTCTTCAAAGGCAACTATTTAATGAAAATAAGGGTTTTTTTGGTAGAAAACACCCTTCCAGCCTTTAATATAGAGAAATTGTAAACTTGCAGGACAGAAATTCTACACCAATGAATTCAGTGGATAGGCTGCTAATGGTTTCCTAATCAGCTCTCCTAAGTTTATAGTAAGAAACCAGAGGGAAAGAAAATGAAGTAAAGGCATAAAAATGTGACTTAGAACATAAATATTTAATTCTTGGAAAGTTAATCACTCTCTCAATATGCAAATGAAACCTATAACTCACAGAAGTTCATATACATATATATTATAGTGGTGGGACAATAAAGATATGTTGGAAAATGTTAAAATTCCTGTTTCTTCTTTGGGGACCAGAAATTCATACACAGGATAGTATATTTTCGTGCAAATAGCAAATACTCACGTTCTTGGTTTGGATACTATTCACAAGAAGACTAGTCATTTGTCTGTGCTGATGCAAGTGTTTAAAAAATGAGTTTGTATAAATGTTCACTCAAAGATGACCAAACTCTGAATGTGCCTAAAATTGAGAAATGCTTAAATAGTATTTTGACAAACCCATCATTGTTTTTCTATCTCTATTTATAGACTTCATACCTGCAAAAACACGGCCATTTCTGGTTCTTCCATGAACTGGATTCCTGATTCAACCAGCTTTGACACAGCTTCCAAATGATCTGCATACTTCTTCATCAGGGATCGGACATGTTCCAGTTTCTCCTCTTGGGTTCTAGTGATTATTTGTGTCATCTCATTTTTTCTTTCTTCCAGTACAGAATAGAGATAATCAAATTTTTCACACAGCTGCTCTTTCTGTCGTCTGCAGCATTCCTGTGAATCATTTGGTTTATGTTAAACATGTTATGTTCTTAAAAGAGTTTCTATTTTTACAGTTACTTGGAAGCATTTTCATCAAAGAAATTCCTCTTTCTGAACAGTGCAAAGGATTCTGAATGACCCCAGAGACTTTTATAATTTTCAAAGTCCAAGCTATTGGAACAAAAGTTTTAAAACTGTTCTGAAACTCTGAGTTTCAAGCCACTGAAAGCCCCCAAACAGGTTATTGTATAACTTGTCAGGCTGCTAAAAAATTGTGAAAGGTATTTATGATGTCTGTAGTGACACATCAAAGTCTGCAGAAAAAGTAAAAAACCCCCACCATATTAGCAGCTGGGTTCATTTGCACTAACAGAATGGTTTTTAAAGGAGTGATCATCTCAGACCAGCTCTGGAGGATTTTCTTTTTCTGCCAGAGGACCTGGAACTATCCTGGCTGGGCTTGATTTTCACATACACCCTCTTAGACACTATTTTGACAATAGGTGTCCATTATATTCCATTTACTGTGCAGTGAATGAGGTAGAGGTACCATGAAGAAAACAGTGTGTGACAAAAGCACAAAGACAAGAAAGAGGAATCAGGTTCCAACCCTACCTTCAGACACTGATTTTCACATCATTTTTTGAGACACTTCTATTGTCCTTCCAAGCAGACAACATAGCATGTTTCACTGAGGAAGGAGGATGGGTTTGATGACTGCTTCATCGAGCGCTCTCTAACAAGAACACGCTGCACTTGCAAGGGAGGATTTATGAGGAGGAAATCGGAGACAGGCTATCTATAATGTCTGAGGTCTACCAAATAGAAGTACTTGAGTCATCTGTGTGCCCCAGGGCACACAGATGGGCATAACCTTATTGCGGTTATATCTGGTTGCGCATGGTGGCGATTATTTAAATCTCTTTCCTGGGAACTGAGGCTGAATCAATTCCTCATCTTCGTCCCTTGAGGCATAATGCTGAGATCCTGGCAGCACAGGATTATTAACAGTCCCACAGTACTTTTGGAAGTGATAAGACTGATTATTCATAGCACTTGGCCAGAGAGAATCCAACTTTTTTCTTGACTTTCAGCCAGAGCTCTTTCCTATGAGTGGTGACAGTCTGCTCTGTATCATTCAAAGGAGAAAGCCTTTTGAAGATGGATGTGTGGCTAAAAATCACTGTCTACGCTGAGGGGTGGGGAGCGAATGCTTGTTGCATTGACCCAAGTATCCACCTCTGCTTCCCAATGAGGAAGACTAGACTAAGCAGGCACTCCTAATTTAAAACTCCTTGCCGGGGGGCAGGCTTGACCTGCCCTTCTGGAGGTCCTTGCCACTTCCCAGAAATTCCTGATTAGTGAATTATAGGGTGGAGATAAGGAAGCTTTTGAACCAAGTGAGTCATGGTTCTATTGTTCAGACCTCAAATAATCTTCCTCTCCTCTTTCACTCCTCTCCTAGCTTTCTCCCAGTGTTTCCTGCACTTCTGCTTGCTCCAGATTCCTCTTCGGTTTAGTCTACAATGACCTCCTCTGAAATGTCATTCAGATCACTTGTAAAACAACCTTAATTTCAGGACGGGTATGTGCTATCTTTGCCATTTGACACAGGACAAGTGTTAGGGGAAGAAGAGCAAGAGAGTGATAGCAGAGTGCCCTGAGAGATCTTTCCCTATCTCTAAGCTCTAATATATAATATTTCAGAGATATTACAGAGTTGTGAACCTCAAGAGTGAGAGTGCAAAACAGGTTCCTAACTGCAAACGCTCAAATATTTCTGAAATATTCTCTTTCTGTATAAAATGTTCCCATACAAAGTCTCTGCCTGATGGAATTACCCTAATCAGATTTTGAGTAATGAAAAAGGTTAACAAATACATGACTTTCCATTCAAAAAAGTTCTCAGCCTATTCGTTTTTTAAAGCATGGCTACAGCAAAAGGAAAGGAGTCCTTGCCACTGAGCATGAGTTGCGCTGCTTGTTCTGAGGTGTCTGTATTGACTGGCCTACACTATTAGCATTTGAAAGAAACACTGTAATTTTTCCTTCATTATTTGACTCGTATTGTTTACAGGGCTAAACAGTACTTAATTATTTGTTATTGTTTTCCAGTATTTAGCATTTTATATTCCCTGTTTTTATTTTCAGTATAATATGTGAATTTGGTCTGGCTTTCAATCACTTAAAAGGTATACAAGTATTAATCAGGTTTTTTTTTGTTTGTTTTTCTCTTTTTTATGTTTGGATAGGAGCAATAGCTAAATATAGAACTGTAGGCTATTGCTTACTCCAGCTAACAGGAAAATGATCCTGTATTTTCTGCTAAAGCAGATATTTATTGTTCTCTGCAAAGAGTTAAGCAGAGAGAAGAGACAATCCTGGATTATAAGCATTATTTCCATGTTTGCACATTTCTCATCTCCAGCTGTAGCTTTTCATCTTCAAGGGCAAACTAATGTCAATTCAGACAAAGCTCTTGTATGATAGGAAATGTGATTTGCTTGAAATGTAACATGGACGTGCCAAGGTAAGCTCTAGGATCTATTTTCTGCAATCTCTGGCTTTAAAGGTGAAAAGCCTGTTAAAACATCTGAAGGTAAAATGGCTGTACTTTCTTTGGACTTTGAGTTTAAAGGTTAGACTTTAAACTGAGTGGATGATTCTGAGGAAGCTAGTTTCTGAAACTGTTGTATTTACTAAGGTATTTTTAGCACAATGTTTTCTCCATACTTCAGACTAGATGTTTGAAGTTTTGTTTCTGGTTCAGCTATTTCAACTTAAATGAGTATAAGCTTTTGCTTTTGTATCATTCAAATTTCTGCAGTTAACCTACTTGAAAGGCTTGCTTCTGTCTGCGAAGTCCTGATAGCAGCCAATTTCATCCTTGCGACGTGAAGGCTTCCTGACTACAAAGTTCTGACTGCTGCTAACGTGCTCTCTCATTTACTTGGGCTAATGGTTTTATGTTCTTTGAACCAAACTTGGCCATTTTCTGTTCTTCCTTGCCTTGAGGAAATAGGAGCCTTGGGCAATTGTGTAGGTAGATTGTGGAATCAATTTTTCTTACCAATTAGAATCTATACATCTTAGATTAACTTCTTTTTCTCTGCAGTTTCTCTTTTCTGCTCCAGCTCTGAAGAGTCAATATAATTCTAACTGGGCTGAGAGGGATGCGATTCCTTCACTAGATACTTCATCAAACTCTGATCATAAAATCAATTGATATGAGCTCCTTTCAGCCTATTGCTCTGTGGTGCTCAAACTGGTCAGAGCTCATATTTATATTTGCTTTGCTGGTGCAAACCTCTTGGAGGAAATGAAAACCACTTCTGCTTTTGAATGACACAAAACCAATTCCAGCTTTGTCAGAGCAAGACCTTTACCAGAAAATCCAGACTCACAGTAAGAACCCAATTGCCTCACATGAGCAACAAACCAAGACTCCTTAAAGAACAACATAAGTATATTAAATAACTACTTTGTACAGGACGCAAAGTAACCAAAGACAGAGTTCAATGGCATACTTGGGAGCCACGCTGTGGCTACCCTGTGACTGAGACTAAGACTCTGTTCACAGGACCAGTCAGGCCTTAGACTAATACTGGTCTTTTACAGCTTTAGCACCTGATCTTAGATGTTAAATCAACTGGGAGTTGTTGGCATTTTGTTGGATCTGCTTTTAATTTCACTGTTATCCTGTGCCACTAAGAATAATGAGCAAGCTGTGTTGATGTGGATTATCCTTACTCTGTTCTCAACCACATGGCCAATGTCAGAGGCAGGGTGCAGAGCAGGACGTATCCTTTGGTTGAGGCAGTACAGCTGACACTGTACAACGCCACAGGTAATGGTTTAGCAAAGCGTTGTGGGAATGCACGTGGGTAAAGTGAGGTCTGTTAAAGAATGATCATTGCCATCAGTTTAAAAGATGCGACTTCACACTGAAATATCTTCATTTAAAGGGGTGGTACCTACCTCAACCGTCTTGCAGGTCTCCTCCAGCTGCGTGACTATCCCTTGCACTCTGTCATTGCTCCCCACCAGGACTGCAATGCCATCACTCAGCTCGGACTAGGCAGTAAGGGGAGAGCAAGCAGTAGAGGGTTAGACACCATCCCATTTCAGGGTGGCATATCTAACTGTGGGGAGCAGGGGACGAATGAGCCATACAAGGGTATTAGCTCTTCTTTCCACCAGAACCGAGGAAAACTGGAGCTTTACCTGCCCAAAAGTTATCCACTAGTACTTTGACATTTGTTTCCTCTCCCAAAATACTATGAAAACATTGATGTTTTGAAACTTGCCATGGAATAGAAACTGTGGTTTGGAAAGGAGGAAGCACTTTGTTCTAGGAGGCTCTTCTTGATCCTTTTGTCTGAAGCGCTATGTTTCAACAGCTCCAAAATAGTCCCTTTGGGTTTGTTGAGAGAAAAGTCTTTGTCTCTTGAGGGACTGGTTTTCTTAGTGTCTGGGCCTAGCCACACCACTGTAGTATTTCCCTGGTGACTGTAGCTCTTGGATCTGGAGAGAAGAGATGGCCCATGGACCTGGAGGGACCAGGGTGCTACAGAGCCCCTGGCATAAGGGTAGTGGGGCTGGGGCTGTGGTGAGAAGGGAAGGGAGAAAAAACAAGGAAAAAGCAAAGACCGAGCCACTGGCATGAGGAAAACGAGTGGAAGAGGGGAATGGCCTAAGTGTGGGGAGGGAGACGACTGTGGGGTGTCCTTAGAAGAGGAGAGACAGAGAAGCTAGTCCCTAGGGGACTTGGTGAGGGTGCTGGGCAGGGCAAGGGCCCTTGGCACACTGCTGTAGTGACAGTGGCAACCGTGTCTGTGGCCTCCACAGGTTTGTAAAGGATCCTTTGAAGCAGGCATCCTGCAGCCTCCAGGTTAGGCCTCCAGTCTTGGGCATGGCAGCCCCTTTCCCCAGGCACGCTGGGCGGGAAACCACCGCTTGCAAATCTCCACGCAAAGGGAATGATCGGGGGCATGGATTTGGTCCAAGAAACTTCTCCCCCTTCTCCCTCCCTTTTTGACTGAAAAGAATGTTTGTAACTACTTTCCTAAAGTGACTTCTCATTTGTAGTTTCCACACACAAGCATCTGTGTGACAAAGTTGGAGGCTGGGATTGCAAACTTGGCCTGTCTGATTGCTTGCCCCACTGGGGCCCTCCAGAAAAATGAGCTGTTTATCTCAGGAGGATAACCCAGTGAGTCAGGTTTTAAATTAATACTGTATTAAAAATAAACAAGTCTTTTACTGGTGACAGCAAGGGCAGAGGATGTTAGGTACATCCTGTGCTGCCAACTACCGAATATTCCTGCATTCACTTGCAGAAGGTTTTTCACTTAGCTTTTCTTAAAAGTGGGATGCTTAAAGGCAAAAGTGCCTGATAGATAACTATTTGATTTGTAATGGACTGCTCTCTTTCCAGTTCATGTGTTGGAAATCCAACTTGTTTTTCTGATCTAAAGGCACTGAAAAAAAGAGATTAGGAACCTCGAAAGAGAGATCCTCAGCTTCACATCAAATTCCTGTCTAAAATGTTTACTCACTATACTAACAAAAATTGGGACACTATAATATCTTTCTGTATGATTTCTAATAAATTTATTTTGCTCTGTTTCTAAACAGTTCCTACAGAGTTGTGTAAGCCTTTCACTCACACACAGGAATGGCAAAGGCACCCCCAGGCCCCTTTGGAAACTCGCAGGAAGCTCATGGGAATACTTTCCTGTCAATCGTCCTGTCAGATCCTGGGAGGACTATGAGATACAAAAAGATATTTACCTTCTGTCGCTGGTAAACATTTGTGAGAGGAGCAACTTGACAGTCTTTGTGGGCACCAAAGACTTTGCACAAGGAGCAGGTGGGCATTTCACAGTTCAAACAATAGATATTAATTCTCTCATCTTCGTGCTCTTCACACATTGGCTGGTCACACTTCCTCTCGGGTCTGCAAAAGAAAACACGTTTAAAACAAACTTGGTGCTCACAAGTTTCTGATGACAGCACTGAGGGTATCATCATGAAACAGGATACATTTGTATAGCAGTGCCCAAGGCTGACCTGAAGACACAGAGTAGACTTACACCTGCCACACAGGATGACTAAATAGACAGCGGTACAGCTTAATGTCCTGACACAACAGGATGTGATGACAATATAGCAACATGACTTCATACGGGGATTCCAGCTGGGAGTGTGACAGAACCCTCGCTCATATTTAAAAATGTAAATAACCTCACTAAGACTGATCTCAGACTACCCGTGTACTTTAATTAGCATCTTATCCAACATCTGTCTGAAATATGAAACATATGTAATCCCTTTAGAGTTCATCATGCAAAATGTTGGGCATTTGGCCTTAATGCAGCAAAGCTCTTATTCAGGGGGCTAATTTTAAGTGAGAGTTGTAGGTATTGGTGGACCTTCATGCTCTTAACTCTATATCTCTGCTGATGAGCTTTGTGAGGCCCAGGTCAGGACTGTCAGTATCAAACAGAACTGGGTCCTTACAGCCTTTACACTAGGCCAGCAACCAAAATAAGATCTCACACAAATTAATTTTAGCTGGGTGGCACATGTTTAGCTTGTACAGTGTTGAACTTTTTAACAGTAGCTACTCAATTGTATCAGCTGTCAAGGGCACGGGCTACACAAGAAGAGTTCCCCTCCTGTGCTAAGCCAGGAGCTGTCACCAGACTATAGCTCAGTCCTGATCGTCTCTTCACCAATATGATTTAGCCATATACACACAAGTCAATCCCTGCTATTTTAGCAACTAATTTAGTTGTAGCTTCCTTTAAATGAGCCACTTAACTGACATTCCCAGTGTAAATGAAAGCTCTGGTCCAGTCCGTGTGGGCAGGCTGATGCTTTTCTAAGCCCACGCTTCAGGCTTAGCACCCTGAGCATGTCTGCAACAAGCACGTGAGTGTGTGAGGATGTAGTACTGGAGCATAGAGTTAGCAGATCGATGGAGGGAGTGTGCCTGGAGGTTCAAGCCTCCAAGGGTTACCACTCCTACTGTGGCAACATTAAATCTTTCCAATATAAGCCATTATCCCCTTCTGCTACCATTTGGAAGGCGAACTGTGACTATGACCAGTAGCAAGTGGAGCAATGGCATCATAGAAATATATATCTTCATTATTAGATAGAAAATATTTTCCAAAACTATAGAATATAATGGAATTAAATGGCAACAGCTTTTTAAAAGCCATTCTACAGAGGTCTGTAGCAAGGAGGCAACCACTCATTCTATTACAAGTTTAAAAATTTATGGAAAGCTAATTATTTTACATTATATTACAATAGAGTTTTTCCATACAGTTTTGTAGAGTGGACATGGCATTTATTTTTTAATGACAAAGTACAGGTTTTCTCTTCTGAAGGGAATGCAATGTGATCAATTAGATGTGTTTAAAAAACGATCTAGCACCAAAGAAAATGTCTCATGCATTCATATTTTTTCATTGCAGGAGGGCACTGGGATTTAAAGGGTTCATAAGGAAAATCTGTAATCTGCAATATCACATGATATACCAGAAAAAACCAAGATGGACACTTCTGAAGGAAGCCTGTATTATTTGGATGAAATTTCCAGCGTACATTTACATAAGGCACTCACTGTGTCAAATCCAGCATCACTTAAAAGCTAGTCAAAAGAGGTGTGTCTCCACTATAAGGAATGCTTTACATTGTTTGCAGATGACTGCAAGCAATCCGTAATATATTCATGCTATAGTGCACCCGTGGCAGGGCCTGCATGCGAGGGCAATAACAGACAATGAATTTCAAAGTGATTAATTAAGCCTGAAACAGCTGCTCTTCCTGCAGATATTTACAAGACCAGAACCAGAAACTACTAGAATGTTATATGACACTGGAATGGTGCCACTAGCATGAAAGACACATCGCACAGGGCAAAAAGGCAATGGTGTCAAGCAAGTTCAGCCAGAAGTAGCCAACCCTCAAAGGTGCCGCAAAGAGCAGGAAGAAACCTGGCAGAACTCCCTGAACTAGCGGGGCCCTGAAGACAGTAGCTGAAGGCTAGAAGTAAACAGATCTATAATCTCCTCCCTAGGCTTTGCAAAAGGAGAGATTTTTAGCAGAACATTTCCTGACTTCGGAGGAGATCCTCTAGGTCTGTGTAGATGTAGCAAAAGCCAAAACACAACCCATAAGTTTAAAATGGTGGCTGCTCCTGAAATGGAAGATTAAAGAGTAGCCAGTAGGAAAATGACAGCATGGCTTTAGTAGAACAGTTTTGTCATAAATGTGCTCATGACCAAAGAAGTGGCAGGTAGCTGAAATGGCCTAATAACTTTGTGCTTTTGTTCTCTGACTCTGCCCTTTGAGATGCTAAGCCTGTGTTTGACTGCTACAGGCTTATTCTTTTCCATTAAAATGGGATTTAGACCTTAATGTGCAGAGCGTTGTGCATGTTTTATGGAGAGGAGGATTGTCAGCGCTGGTGAGGCCATACCTGGAGTACTAGGTCCAGTTCTGGGCTCCCCGGTACATGAGAGACATGGACATACCAGAGAAAGTCTAACAAAGGGCCTTGAAGATGACTAAGGGTACAGACCATCTCTGCTATGAGGAAAGGCTGAGAGAGAGCTGGGACTTTCAGCCTGGATAAGAGAAGGTTCAGGAGGATCTTAACAATGACCTTGATCTTATCAATACCTTCAGGTATCTAAATACGTGAAAGGAGGGTGTAATGAGGATGGAGCCAGGGTCTTTGCAATGGTGCCCAGTGACAGAACCAGAGGCAATGAGCACAAATTGAAACACAGGAGGTTCCCTCTGAACATCAGGAAACACTTTTTCACTGTGAGGGTGACCGAGCACTGGCACAGGTTGTCCAGAGAGGCTGTAGAGTCTCCATCCTTGGAAATACTCAAAAGCCATCTGGACATGGTCCTGGGCAACTGGCTCTGGGTGGCCCTCCTTGAGCAGAGAGGTTGGACTAGATGACCTCCAGAGGTCCTAGTCAACCTCAGCCATTTTGTGATTCTGTGATTTGGTAAGAAAACGCAAAGTTGCTGGGCACATAAAAGAGCACACTTTAATTAAGGACATAATAAGACCTTTGCAAAACCGCTGTTTAACTAGAAGGCATGTTTTCCTTAGGATTTCTACAAATCCAGAAAGGTCTCTACTGAAATCCTGAATCCAACTTTCATAGTGTTTTTACTGAGTATCTTAAGATAGCTGTAGCCCTTCCTGTATCATCAAATCACCTAGTGCCTGCGCCTGGTCAGGGGATGGAGAGAATCTGCATGACTGTATGAGGCACAGTTAGGTCATTAGTGAAGATATTAAACTGTATTGGCCCCAGTCAATCTTGGACATACACCACTAATGACTGACCTCCACCTGACTTCATGCTGCTCACCATATGCCTTTGAGTCTGGCAGTTCAGCCAGTTTTCAGTCCACCTCACTGTCCACTCTAGACCTTATTTCATCAGTTTGTCAATAAAGATGTAACAGGAGACAGTGTCAAGTCTAGATAAACAACATCCACTGCTTTCCTCTCATTCACTGAGTTAGTCATCTCCCTATAAAAGGCTATCAGGTTGGTCAGGCATGATTTCCCCTTCATAAATCCATACTATTTCTAATCACCTTCTTGTCTTTTATGTGTTTGAAAATGGTTTCCAGGAGGGTTTGCTCCAACAGCTTTCCAGGGACCAGTGTGAAGATGACCAGCCTGTAGTTCCCCGGATTCTCCTCCTTGGACTTCTTGAAGATTGGAGTAATATTTGCTTTCTTCCAGCCCAGCCCTCAGGAACGTATCCCGATTACCACGACCTTTCAAAGATTGTTGATAGTGGCCTTGCAATGACATCAGCCAGCTCCCTCACCACTCATGAGTGCCTCCCATCAGGATGCCCAGTTTTTTTTTAATATTCCCTAACCTCATCTCCCTCCATTGAGGGTAAGTCTTCCTTGCTCTAGACTTTCCTGCTGGTCTTCTCAACCATCCTTAATCAGGAGTTAGCTGGTAACAAAGCCCAAAGCACCTTTTGATCGGGAATAGCGAGCCAAGCTCGTTAGAGGCTGCCAGAGCTTGCAAGAAGTCAGAGCCTCTTGTTGCTACCCTTTCCTGGTGGCAGCAGGCACCCTGATGTTCCTCACATAGTTCAGGTAATCAGTGGCCTACAGACTTTCAAACACTGGTTTAATATTTTAGCCAACTCTGTTTCCACTGGGTTCAGTCCTTTGCCCTCCTTTAAAGCTTTGTAGGAGCCACGTCCTGCTTGAAGATTTCTTTCCTTGCGTTGTTAATAGATTCTAAAATGGGCAACAGGCTACACTGCCGTCAGCTGGAATTTGATGAGCAATGGGATAAAAGACCATATGATGTGATTTTTAGTAATAGGAGGGGCTGCATGTGAGGGCTTGGACAGACCCTCCCAACCCCCTAGTCCAGCTCCTGCCCAAGCTCTCATTTAAAAAAAACCAATTCCTTAATTCAAATAGAAACTCAAATTTAAAAAAAATATTTTTGAAATAAATTATTTTTGCCTAAGCAGGAGACAAAGCTTCCTCCCTAGCTGAATTCCCCTCACTCTCCTAAGTTCACGTGAAATGCAGCTGGGAGCTGGCATCATTCTGGCACAGACAGTTATGGTGAATTTTACACACAGGAGGACTTGAGGGGAAGAGGCTCCTGCCTGGAAATCACAGGTGCTGCCAGTTTGAAGGGTTGTCTTGGGAAGAACCAAGGAGGCAAAGGTCACATCTCACTCTTCTGTACCTCTGCCAGAGCCCAGCCTCAGTTTGGAAGAGACTGGTACAAAAGGAAGAAGTGGAGAAGACTTGACTTCCCTTGACTTTTTGGTTTCAGCAGGACAGCACGGGCTATAAAGCCATGGCAGATCTTGCTCACACTCTCATGGGAGCCTGAGGAACGTTAGGCAGAGGGAGATAAGCAGCTGAGGCCTACAAAGTGCCGAATAGTTTAGATAATGCTGCTATGCATTGCTGCTGCTATGTAACACAGATGATAACTTTCATTCTAAGGACATATATGAAGGTTAAATAAGCGCCTTAACAGACTAAATAAATGAACCTTTTTGACAAATATCTAAGCAAATATATGTTCATATTTATATTTTTTTCTGTTCTCCCCTTTTATTCATCATGTTATGTTTTACTTTCATGGAATTTAAAAAAAAATCTACTAAATCTCTTACATTTCTGTTTAACTGAATTTTGTTCCAATTGCCCATGAACTACATGGGAAAAGGAGATTTCTTTATTTTTTAAGTTATATACAACTGTGAGCTGAAAAAACCCACAACCAAGACAGACATGAGGTCACACATGTCCAGCTTATTTGGTCAAAAGCAAAGTCCACCACCGTAGCTTTGCTGATTCATTTCCTCCGAGATTTTCCTGACTAAAATAATATTTGGGTATCAATGACACATACAAGGGTAGCTGACCTTCCCTTGGCACTGAGCATGAAGGGCAGCAGAAAGGACAATTTTAAGCCAACTTCGTGCTCTCTGAAGCTTTGGAGCTCCAACCTATGCTCAGCTACAACAGTCCCTGAAAAGATTCAAACAAACAGCTGAGAATAGCCAAAACCACCACCGGGCTCTGAAAAGTCTGCTCTGCTGGTGACTGCCCTCCACTGCCGGAGGAGGGTAGAAGTGCCCTAAGCCACCTAAGGCACCGGGCTCCGACGGTTGTGTCCACCTGCTCTAGTGATATCACCTCTTTGCCCCTGTGAAACTCAGCTTCTTGTTGGGGTGGGATGGGCAGACTGTCAGGGAGCAGGGCCAGGATTTCACCTTCCTTCAGGTGTACAAAACACCTTGCCATACAAAACTGACCCTACGGATGCACACTGGTGACAACAGGCAGCTTCCCTGGGTGAGATCTGCTTGCTTGGCAGGCTGGGACCAGGTTTAGCTTCCCCCCTACTAAATTCCTCAAGGTGGTACCATGCATCTGACCCATCCCAGGGCAAGAGAGATGAGAAACCCATTCCTCTGCCCTGGGGTCCTGATTCTTGTGTGCAGCCACACAGCACTGTTACGTATTATTTCTGGCTGTTCCTTCTCTTTTATGGAATTCTAAATAAGACTTGACTTCATGAGTTCACATCCCAAGCTGACAGGAATGGAGATTTTTTAATTGAGTTTTGATTTGACATTATGATGCAGGATATCTTCTGTGTGAAATTCAGTTTTCTTCTTCTTTGCGCTGTCTGTACCTCAGGATTTTCTAACATGATTTGAAATTTCTTTCCCTTCTTTAGCATGAGAACACACAGGTTAAAGACAAATAAGATTTGTCTGAACTGTTTTTAAAATAAACGAGGTGAACCTAGCTACTTTTCCCTTATTCATGTGAACTAATGTCATGGGCTTTGCTTGCACGGGTAAGTGTTGCCCATGTGAATAAGCATAGCACAAGCCTCTGCTGTAAGTGGAAGCAGGGAAATTCAGCATCTAGTTGGATACAGTTTTCTGTGTTCAGTGAGAGCTGACTCCATTGCACAGCAAACAGACAGGCATGCACGGCAGCACGGTCCCTTTCCGCATTTCCAAGAGAAAAAACAAGTACATCATTTTGCGCGACAAACAGAAAGCCCACAAGGCCACTGCAGTCTCCTAAGCCATTTCTGCTTTTGTGGCAAACCTCCTCTGAAGGGTACACATTCACCCATTACCTTGTGGACTCCTGCTTGTAGATGTCGATGATGTTCTCCACCAGCAGGTTCCTCTGCAGCCCGTAGACGCCGTGCCGGTCGAGGACCACTTCGTGCCTGCAGGAGGGACAGCGAAAGCGACCTCCCGACGCCACGGTTGTGCCTCCCCTGGTCGGCAGGTAGGGGTTGGAGGCCTGCTCTTGCCAAGCAGCACAAGGAGAGGTGAGTAAGGCCATGCAAAACCATGAAAAACCTCTTTCAAAAGCACCGGGGCAAAAACATGCTTGTAGCAAACCATCTGTCAGCATGCCCAAGGAGAGGGCAGGTGTGACAAACTGCCCTCAGGAAAGCGCTTGGCGACCGCAGGGTGAGGGGCCGGTTCCTCGGCTCACGCAGGCGGCCATGTCCCCGCAGCTAGCAGGGGACACGCTAATCTGCTACGAGCTCAGCCCTGGCTCCCAGGGACGCTCAACTTCTGCTTTAAATCACTCCCCCCCCGCCTGTTAAAAGCAATTCACCGAAACATGTGAAAATCTGCTCTTCCATTAATTTCAGCCAGTGCTGCTTGGGAAGCGGAACTTTCTGCGGGAAGAAACCTACCTGGAAAATGTCGCTGGCGCATTTCCGACAGAGGTTGTGCTGACAGGGCAGGATGACCACAGGCTTGGTGAACATCTCCAGGCAGATGGGGCAAATCAGCTGTTTCTCCAGGTTATCCATGGTTTGCTGCTCTTTGGAGAAGGACTTGTAGTTCAGGGAGGTGCTCATCCCTAGCTTTTCCAGGGGCATATGCTCAGGATCACGGCCTCGTGGAGG
The DNA here is from genome assembly GCF_965183815.1 of Platalea leucorodia. Classification (NCBI taxonomy): domain Eukaryota; kingdom Metazoa; phylum Chordata; class Aves; order Pelecaniformes; family Threskiornithidae; genus Platalea; species Platalea leucorodia. The sequence continues at coordinate 38,650,004 of NC_138823.1, forward strand.
GGTTTCCAGGTTAATTTCCCTTGAAATAGGTCCAAGGCTGTGCTGTGATCAGAGGCGCTCTGGGTTGCTCTGGCCGGAGGACATTGTTTAAACGAGGGGCCGAAGGGAGCCGGGGCTGTTTTTAGCAGCGCGGCGTCACGAGATGCCACCCTGCCGTGCCCATATAAGCGCGTGAGAGGAGGACAGGCTGGGACAGGTGACGGCCGGCGGGGGGACGGGGGGGCGGCCGGCGGGGCCCTGGCTCTCCTCACTCGCACATGGCGGCCTTCACCCCTTGAGGAGGAGGGCGAGCGATAAGCAAACGCGATCCGCTATCCCCTTATCTCTGCACGGCGGCCGAGAGCGCGGGGCTGCCCCAATCTGCCCAGCCACACGCTGCAGCCTAACAAATACTCAGCTTTGAGCAAGCAGCCGTGGCCATGCGATGCAGGATGTAATTTTGCCCGTGTGTTTTGGCTCCAGGGTCTTGCCTTTCCAAGGTGTGCAGCACACGCGGTTGCTGGAGAAGACAATAGGAGCGATGGCTGCGCCGGAGCTCAGGCACTTCAGGGTGTAAACATGTCACCACCTTGAAAATCATTTAGAAAAAATTGCCTGCCTATAACTGTGCTTAAGTTTCTTCCGGTATGATTTTTTTTTTTTTAGGAGATGTAACATAAGAATCTAGCATAACTATTCAAGCCATTAACTCCACAGCGGCTTAAATATGCACCAAAAACATTATTTGAATTTCCTGATGAGAAGGAGACAGAAGAAATACAGTATGAAAAGCTTTCATTTGTACTGCTAGAGAATAGGTGCTAATTGTAGATGCTCTCTCTCCACATAGTTTAATTCAAATAGATTTTAGTTTGGGGCACTGCTGTGTTTATATCTGTTTATTAGACACTGATATCCCTCTCAGCTTGGCACTTGTTCCAGAGTTATTTTTAAAATGACAATTTCCCAGATAATTTGTGGCATGTGATGCCTGATCTTAAGGGAAAGCCATCTGTGCTTCTACTTGCCAATAATTTATCACACAACTGTACAAGCAGTAAATATCTCATCCTCAAATTTAAGCCAGAGTCCCTGCATGTACTGTATAAAATCACTTTGCTACTGTACTGTACGTGTAATCAGAATATTGTCTTCTCTTTTAATCAATAACTACAATGCTTTCTCTGCTAAGTGTCTCGTAGAAAGCTCTCATGTTTATTCTGCCTCATGACTGTGTAGGGCTTGTATCTGAAATATGCTACAGAGCGGCTGAGTGAGTCCCCTGCACGTCCTGGGGCAGACCCTGACTCCAATTCAGGGCCCTTTATCTGCATGCAACACCAGTCTGGAAACTGTGCACTTCAGGGAAACATAAAAGTGAAGATTTTCATTGATTTCTGCATGAAAATGAATACTATTCTCTGCATGCAATGGCAATGAATCACATTAAATTGTGTATTATTGACTATTTTATTTTCAATGCCTCGCATACTTTTTATGTGTTTGGGTGAAATCCTGTACCCGTTTGCAGCCCACCGAACTGGAATTTCCCCTACGTAAACATACACATTTGTCAGCAGCCACATAAAAACAAACAGATTTTTCTGAAGTCTTGCATTCACGGGAAATTTGTGATAGCTTAGTTAAACTCATTTGAAATCACACCTTTGCTTTGACTGCCTGGTGCAGACAAGAGCCTGGAGCTGAGCAGGAGAAGCTGCTCCAGCAGCTGAGCCGCGGACAGCTGGGGCTTTGGCAGGGCTGGTGGGGAGCCTTTCCTGGCAGCAGCGAGAAGATATTTCTCTTCTTCCCCTCCCCTCTGTGGCCGGGTCAGAGGTGACTTTCACGTCTGGAGGAATTTGAACGCCTCATTCCTACCCTTCTAACTCTGAGTCAGCTGCCCCTTGCGCATCAAAACCTGCTTTAATAAGGGGCTTTGAATTAGATGAGGAAAGCCTTCCTCGCCTGGCGAGGCAGGCACTTCCACCTTGCTGCACAGGCAGAAACAGAGAAAGTCTGGGAGGAAAAGCTGAAGGTTAGAAATGCCAGTGCACAGAAAGACCTACGTAAGGTGATGTAGGGAAGGGGGTCTTCACGGCATGGAAAAAACCTGGGGGATCGTGCTGCAGTGCCGGCCCTTTGGACGATGAACTGAGGCACCTCTCAGGGTGTAACGTGCCTCTGGGGTGTAATTCTGGTGGATTTATACTTACCTGTGGTAGCCCACAAAAGCCTTCTGTTAACAGGCTGAGTGTGACACCTGATGCATCTGCAGAGGACACCTCATGGCAACAAGGGGAGGGACAGTCTGCTGCTGGTTTTCCCCTTTCTGTGTGCTGAAGCACGCTAACACAGAACAGATAATAAACAGCACAACACAAAAAGGAGCCAACAAAACAAAGACAGACCCCCCTCCTGCAGCCAGGCCTAAGCTGAAATATTTTTCTGGCAGGAATATGTAGTTCAGACACGTGAAAAATTAGCACAGGCTTTTCTGTCAAAATATTACGAACCACAGCAGCGATTGCTAGGTAAAGAAAGGCGAAGGCTCAGCTGCCCTTGCAAAGGCTGGATGAGAAGTGCCAGGAAAGCCACATGTTGTATGACCGCGCTGCAACAAGGAAGATGAGAAGAGCAAAGCACAAGAGGGTGCAGAGCCACGGGACAGTCCTGCAGCCAGTCTTCAGCAGGGATTGCTTAGGCTGGACTTCGAAGACCTCGCACTGAGAAAGAGCCCGGCACACTCTTGTCTCTCCCTGGCAGCCCTGTCACCCTCCTCTTCCTCCCCTTCCACACCCACAAGGGAAGACCACCAGCACGCACAGCTGTCCACCTTCAAAGAGTCACCAAGCCAAGCCGTCTCTCAAGGGACTAACAAAGGGCAAGAGGACCTGCTTTAACCCCCGCTCCTGGACAGAAACTCTGGATGTCTGCCAGCCATCACCAAGAAGAAAATATCATTTTCTTATCATATTTTCTTGCAGTATTGCTTGCCTGGGAATGTTACCTGGCTTTGTTGATACAACCAGAATGCTAGTTCCTAAAGATATGCTTGCTTTTACAGACATTGCTTCTAACTCCTCCATTTTTGCAGCTGAATAACAGCTTGCAGGCTGTGGACTGACAGCCAGGAGAGCCTGGAAGGCTGGCTGCAAAGCAGTGGGTTTAGGAGAGGGATTTAGAGGAGGAGGGAGAGGTTGAGAGATGTCCAGGTTCAGGTTTCAATGCCTGTGACGGTTTTGGCTGGGATCGAGTTAATGACATCCCTGGGTTTTGCATTCACAGAATTCCCCTCTGCAACCTCTTATCTTGTACCAGTGCTGTGAAGCTCTCCTGTGTCAGTCACAGAAAATCTGCCCTGTGGCTCTCTTGCACGATGGCAAAACAAAGAGAAAAAGCATATTTTTGCCAGAGGGTAGCTCCCGTGTGACTTACCTCCCCACTGAGCCCAGCAGAGACAAATCCCGCTCTGCAAGCACCAGGCTCCTTGCCCAGGCATCCTCACCCGGACATGGTGGGTGGCATGGAGCATCCCAGTCCATGGGGCGACGGTGCCCTGGCCTGCCACCACCCCACCTCCTGCCTGATCTCGGGGACGAGCGAGCACCCTGCCACCCAGCCTGGGGGCAGGCAGACGCCTCCGACAGGCAGCTGCCTAAAGCAGGTGGGCAGCTGCCCATCGTCCCCTGAGCAGAGATTGACACCCGTTCCCACCCTGCTGCCTCCAGCAGCTCCCTGCCCTCCTGAGGCCGGCGGGGCTCACCTGAGGGCTTTGTGCGAGAGCTCAGCTGCTGGAAGACGACAAGGCTGGCAGGCACCCGTGTGGGGCAAGAGAGGGGACCCCTGGACCCACCTGCCTGTCTCCCCCCAGCTTTGCTCTGCCTTGCTGACCTCTGGCGAGAAGTCCTGGCTGCCCGAGCCATACAACATCCTAACAAAAATGAGGCTGCTACCTCCATTTCTGCCCACCCGAATGTGAGATTTTTGACTGTAAATACTTGCATTTTTAGCCAAGCATCCCTCGGGGGGCAGCGGGGAGGGTCTCCACCCATCTCACCATTTGTCTGTGCCCATTTACCCTGCAGCGTGCAGTCCTCAGCGGTGGATGGGGAGCACCGGCATTCCCACCTACAGCAGGCATGTTGCAGAAACTCACATTTCACTTACATTTGCAACAACTTACTAAGCAGATGAGCCAGCTATAAGATGAAGCCCTCCTACCTATGCAAGTGCAAACTGCAAACGACTTCTTGCATTTCATGATTTTATTGTGATCCCTAAACATCCCACGATAAAGACCAAAAGTACCCTTGTACGTGACTCAATTTACGCAGCAGAAGAGCCTTTGCAACAGAGACAAATGCTTTCAAAAACAGTTGCCTTTTGAGACTGACATTTTTCCACTCAACATGTATATTCGCCTTTGTGTTCCTCGTATGTGATGATAGGACGTATGCAGTCAGTATTTGAACACCTTCTAAAAACAATCTGAGGGACGGTTTCCGATCTCCAGGAAAACAAGGACCAGCACAGGAGCTAATGACGTCTTCTGAAACTTCCTTTTGCCCATACAAAATCACAGCAGCAGGGACAAGCTCAAAGCATTTCTAAGGGTGAGTCACTGGAAGCACATCAAATGTGCAGGAGCACAGGACTTCAGGGACAAGCTACAAAGACCAGTCAGAGGTATGATGTCTGCCCTTTTCTTTTGAATAGGGGATGGACATTGACCTGAGCTGAATCGTGCTCAAAAGCAGCCTTCTCTGGGCTTATCCATGCTCAAGGAGCTTCCACGGTTTGCAGCAAACAGACAGAAACATGGGATAAATGGGCAGGTGAACTGCATTATCATTTCTGTTCCAGAATCATCAGCAGTACCAACAAAAATTATAGCAGACAAACCTCATAGATTTGGATTAACAGACCCTGAAATAGGCAGAGTCCATGGATGAACTCCATCGGGGAATCACCTCCACGCGCTGTGGCTCTGCTGCCGGCAGAACACCGAGCCGTGGTGTTGCTGCTGCTGGCTGCCTGCCTGGGAGAAGAAGGGTCCTGTGGCTTCCTGCTGTCCTCCAGCAATGCCAGCAGGCCAGCGTGGACCCGAGTGTCACCTGGTTTTAGGGGCCACAGGGAAATAGAAAGCCCTCCCAACAGAAAGTCCTGGTTTCCTCACAGTCCTCAAGATTAGGATGAGAAATGGTGGTTGGGCCATACCCTTCAGGGAGGCAGGGCAACCCCGAATGGTGATGAAGATGAGGTGTTCATCATCTTCCCTGCAATTACCTGTATTCTCAAAATCAGTGAGCCTGAAAAGACAGCTACCGGTGCTGCGGAATAACAAACATGTGATTAGTGGTTCAGCATCTCCCCGATCAATACACAACTTTACAAGCCCAGAGGTTCCCAAACCCTCATCCCCTCAACACATTCCTGCTAAAAGGAGATCTACATTTCACATGCAAGGCATGAAAGTATGTCCAAAGCACTGCATGGAGGAAGTACAGCATGTGGGGAAGAAATAGCCCCGCACTACTGCCTACCTAAAAATAGGTCCTCTCCAGGGCTAGGGAGAAGTTTCAGAGATAACAGGCACAGGCTTGCTTTTCCACACCCCCAAATATGCCCTGCAGTGAGAATGAGACATGAAGGAAGAAAGGATATAAATAAACCAAAACCAGTTGGAAAAACAGGAGAACACACCAGTTAGAAAGGTGGGAGAATCCCGCTTCCTGTTGGAGAGTAAGCGACCAAGTGCTTTACTACTTTAGCACAGTTCCCCGCTTTTCAAATGCAGCCCTGACCCTTTCCCCTCTACTTTGCTATCACAGCATCCCATGGGAGCCTGTTTGTAAATCATCGCTACGTCTCCCCTGCTAGCAGAGAAGAAGGAATGACGGCTTCTCCCCGAGTTCCCGCATGTTGTGGAATAACAAGGGTATTTAGTGCTGGGTTAGCAGCGGAGGAGTCGGTGCTGTGACAGCGGGGCTGGACACAGGTGGCACAGCTGGGGCAGTGCTAGAGGGCCTCCCGACCATAGCAGAATTTAAGGAAAAGGCGATTGCAGAATTTTAACAGTAGGAATTTTGACTGGAGGACAGATCTGATTTCTGCTCTGGCCTTAACAGGTCATAGCACTCCTCTTTAAACCCCGCTGCCGCAACCCCAGCTCTGTCGTTAGGAAAGGAGAGTGATGTTCAATAGAGAAGCGACTTGTGTTTCACAGCACAGATCCAGCTCAGGCTTCCCAGCTGGTGTCAGCTCATCACTTCGCAGAGATACAGCCCTGTCCCAGTGTCACGTTTCTCCCCAGCCTTGGTCTCCTCAATATAAGCCACTCTTGATGCTATTTCAGTATGTCCCCTCCATAGCTCAGCTGGCAGAGCAGAGGAGCGCGGGTATTTTTTTTTCTCCAGGACAATGCTGAGGTCTGGAGTTCAAAGGAGGGACTGTTTTTAAGGTTATACTCAGCACATGACTTTACACCACATCAGAGACTTGCTGAGACTGCATCCCAGCTCCCTAGGCTGGTCTAGGTTATGTTTTCATCCATCCCCATCTTGAGGGTCATTCCTCTAGGACAGAATAGAGGTTTGGCGCTGGAAGATAAAGGATTGAACATTACGGTATTACAGCTAAACAAAAATAGTGTGTGTGGGGGCAGGAAGGTTTTCACACAGCGAGGCATTACCTGAACCAGTCAGGCGCTTGCTCAGCACATGACTGGTGACAGAGATGGTACCTCTGTCCTTTACCTTTTTTTCAAACAACTCCTATGTTTTCCTTTCATGTGTTTCTTTGCCCTGTAAATGCTCTTTAGGCATATAGCAAAACCAGCATGACTATTCATTTCTGAGTGCCAATGCCTTTTTATCTTTTGAAAGTCAGATTAGAAAAGCAAGTTTGCCTTTTGGCCATTTTCCAGCCAAGTTCTTTTCCCCAACTCCCTCATGTGAGATTCACGTGAGTGTTGGGGAGCACAGTGCATGAGAGAGAGATGCAGGTGTTTGCAAGGACAACAACAGCTGGAAACGCCTTCAAGCCGGGAAGGAGTTGAATGAACGCACTTTAAGTTATGATCAGCGATGCCATCCGCTGTGACATTGTGTTCATTGTACCAAGCAGCAGTCTATTAGATTAACGTCCTTTTGAATTATCACTTCAGGAAGCATCTCGAGCACGTCAGCCCACATCCACATGCGTGGTGTTGCATCCCCCTCTCCCATCAGGCTGTTCCCCAGAAGTCAGCCTTTCTGATTCTGGCTGAGTTTAGGGAATGCAAGGAAAGAAAGGACAAATCACATTTTGGGTGCCTCTTCAAAGGCTTTGACATTGCCACCGAAGGGTCAGCTTTGCAGTAAAATCTGTGTTTTGCACGGAAAGCCGGGGTCGGGCTGCCTGAGGATGCACATCTCTCACCGTGAAGTCCTGCACCCCTGCAGTCAGGGTTGGGCAACGTGAACGAGTAGTTCATAGCAGCAAACTGCATCACAGTAATCTGTTACCACGATCTGGGGAGAAGACAAAGAGTTTGGGGCTTTCTCTTCCCCCTTCCCCCCATTCTCCCCCTGCCTTTACCTCACCTAGCCAAGCACAGCCTGTCCCCAGCCCAGAGGGTGACTCCTGGTGACCCCAGCCATCAGCAGGGAGGGAGGCTGCTCTGGTGCTGCGTGCAAGGGAAGGAGGGCTGCCATGAGCTGGCAATGCCTGATCTCCCTTGTCCTACCCTCTGTGGTCAAGAAGCTGGAAAAACAGGGCACCGCTGACCCCATATCCCCCTGCCACAGCCACCCTTTGGATCAGGAGAAGGCGGCTGGGGGAAGAGGACGGGCACGTGCGGGGTGCAGGGAGGGCTGGGATGTGGTGGTGAAGCAGAGCGCAGGATCAGTGCCAGAGCCACTGTGCATTTCCATTATCACAGCACTTACGAGCTTTGCTGCTAGCGAAGCACATGGCCGACTGCATGTAGTCTGCAAGAAAGAAGAGGTGGTGCAACAGTCAGCCCTCTGATGGATCTGCTTGTTGTGAGTTTTGCCTCCTTGTGTCACTTGTGTCACTGTTTTTCTAATGTGTGGGGTCAGATATCCCTCACCTCTGCCCCGTTGCAGGTGTGCGGGGAATCTTACTTCAGGGAAACCTTGGGAGGTGACAAGCTAGAGCAGTACACGGCGCGTTTCTGCTGCTTCTGATAATCCCAAAGACTGTGATGCGAACATGAGAGGGGTGATAATAGATTTATGTATGAGTAGAATACAAATCACATCTCTTCCAGTTACCTACGTAGCATGGCCTTGGTGCTATTTCCATCCCTAATAATTGTTGCGAAGCACTTCACAGCAAGGCAACAGCTTTGCAGCAGCATTGCTTTGTGCAAAAATTCGTATTCAAGGTGCCTTTTAGGTCTTGGTTCCCCATATCCCAGAGTGATGCGTCTGCCACTTGCCATCACGCTGCTGGGACTGGGGCCGCTGCAGGATCCTGCCAGGAGTCAGTCTCAGGACTGCATCTCTCATCCTTTGATAGCTCAGCTCTCAGGGTGGAGGGCTGTGGTGCTTTCAGGGTAATCCTTAGTTTAATTCCAACTCAAAGGAGAGGGGGTTTTGGGGTGGGCAGGAAGGCTCTTGCTTATCACTGGGCTTCTTATCCTATCCCTGAGAGACACCACGAGGAACCTCAGGAGTTGAGCCTGGGGCCAATCTCCTATTCCACACCAAACAGCAGAGGATGCTTCGGCCATCCCTGATCTCCACCAGAGGAACTCACCAGAGACCTCGTTCCTGCAGCCGAAAATGGGACAGGCGTGGCTATTGCTATCCTTTAACACTCTGGAGAACGTGTCAAGGAGCCCGATATGAGTTAGGTGGCCACAGGGCAACAGTTAACCTTCAGCAAGCAATGTAACACTGAAATCCCACTTAATCCAGGAAAGATGAAGCAAAACCACAAATAATTTATCCATGAAGCATCCATTAACATCCATCCAAAATAGATTATAGTTATGGAATACTTAAAAAAGCTAAACAGACTCCTACCCCTACCTGTCTAAACCGGCAAGATCTCTCACCTGTCACCAGCTAGTGTGCAGGTGATTGCCCTGAGAAGGTACAGCGCTTCCTTAAAAGCTTCCTCTGCAAGTCATGGCTCAGGTTGCATTCATTAGGGTGCTCCTAATACACCAGGTCTCATAGCCAATTCCTTGGGCTCCTGGCAGACTTTAATCTGAAATGCATCCAGACTGGCTGCTCATTCCCAGGAACTGAAGTCAGCCATCGTTCACTTCCAGGGAAGTATAAACGTCTCTATCAAGCCAGGTGTCACCCAGTCCGACATCAACTTCTTGCCTTGAAGAAGGTGACAACACTCCCATCCTTCCTCTGGTGACTTAACACGTTCCCGTGTGAAATGCTCTTTACACTGACCCTCGCAGGTTGCATCAGGCTGGAAATTGAGAAATAAAGCATCTGAAGGGGCCAATGCATGGAGCAGGAAGCTCCACCTTTTTCCATCTCGGTGATCCCATTTTCATCCTTTCCCTCGCTTTACAGCTGGGGAACGATTCTGAGGGAAGCGTGCCCGGCCAGCACGTGGGAGGCAGTGGGATCAGTGCCTCTGCTCTCCGGCCCCAGGCTGGTGTTGTTCCCCCTCCTCCCCCGGCCCCACACGCTGCAGGAGCCGTGCAGGGGGGCAGAAAGGTGCCTGGGCCATTTCCTTCCAGTTTGGGGAGGAAACTGTGCTGCAGTGGGCTAACAGGTATCTCTGTGTGGTCCCTATGAGAGGCCGCTTTGTAAAACTGGAAGGAGAAAGTTTGCAGAGGCAAGTGGGAGATGTAAAGGGAAAAAGACGCAAGAGCAGGGTAAGAAAGGAGCAAGCACACAGCAGTCCCAGGATGTCCTCTGCGTTGAATAAGCACTGCTTCCTTTAAACTGATTCCCCAAAGCCCAGCACAACCTCCCCACCTCCTCTTCTACTTCGCAACAAACTGCTTTTCCTCCTTCCCACATCACCCTTCAGCTCCTTTATCCTCTACCATGAAGGGAGTGGACTGTCTCACCGTCTCCCTGAAAAGACAAGTCCTGCGAACCAAAGAGCGGGCAGAAACCGCTCCCCTTGCTCCTGATCCCAGCACCAGCTTGAAGCAAGACGTCCCCTCCAAACCAAGGCTGACAAGGTGCACACCCTTTGCCGTATGACCACCAGAATAATGATAGCAGGCAGGGCAAAGAAGAGACGTTTACATTATTGCAGAACAAAAAGTTAAAAAAAAAAAAAAAAAAAAAAAGAAATTGGTGGCACTCAGGCATTAAGCCAATGCCTTTCCCATGACAGCACTCTGGCTGAGCACTTGAGCCAGGGTATTGTTAGCTGGCCAGGTAATGCTAAAGGAATGAAATAATTCTAATTTTTGCCAAGAAGAAGGGCCAGCATGTCTCCTGGATAGGGAAGAAATAGGAGGAGCTCCATGCTAAAGTGGTGGACCTCCGTGGAAGGAAGGATTTGGTTTTTTAGGAGGAAATTAGACATGAGAGGCACTTTGTTCACCCATGAGGAAATACTTCTTGGTGTAAGGTGTGGAGGAAGGTAGGCTCTCTGCTCCTCACTGTGTCAGGAGAGCCTGTGGCAAAATGCCTGGATATGAGGGAATAGCCTTGCTGATTTAATCTTCAAAGCCAGTAACTGAAGCCTGGTTTTCTCTCATTTCTCCACCTACCTCTTATCTGTCTTGGCAGTTGTGAGTAAATGTTTTTATTTGCTTTTTGTCTTAACCTGTCTTGAATTAAGTATGATTTCAATGTAATTGGATACTAATGACTTGTTCCTTGCCAAAGGATGTGGTAAATCTCCACGTAGAGCTTGAGGCACCTTACAAACACTCTGGGTTGCCAACTTGTTCTCCATAACATCCAAAGCATTACTCAATGCGCCCTGCCTCAGCTGCAGGGCCCCGCTGGACCTGCAATAACCAGGAGGGAAGAAGCATCTTCTAGGGATGGGAGCAACCAGGAGGACCTGAATCGCAGGGGCTTCTGCAGGGTTTGTTGGAGGATTTATGGTTTGGTGAAAGAACACGTGGTTCTTGCACCATATGCTGAGCAAGAAGAAAGGGGAGAATCCCCCATCAGCCAGAACCAAACCAGCAACTTAAAGTTTGTAAAAAACTACATATATTTGTTGCCTGCCTCACTGCCAGGAGAGCTATCAAAAGAGGTTAGGAGCAGCTACCGAAGGCAGGCTTGGCACGCTGTCAGGCACGCTCGTCCTTCCCCACCTGCCCTCCCTGTTGTATCACCCCTTCTCGTTTCCACCTCTTACCTGTATTCATCCCCTCCCTTGGCCACCAGCCTGATTTCCCAGCTCTGACTCCAGCTTCCTCCAGGCATGAGGATGGTTCCCTGCTTGACCAAGGTTTTGCCTCAAATCATTATTCTTGGCTGCAGCCCTGTCCTGGGTTGAAGCAGGTCCCTTCTCACTGGGACCTGCTTTCCCAATTGCAGGGCACCACAACACAGCTGTTCTTGCACGCAGTACGTGCTCCGTTAGCCAAAACTGAGTGGCCTTGTTTGCTCAGAGCAATTCTGTTAGGACTGCATGGAAATCTGAGAAACTACTCTTTTCTAACATCGTCCTTCGTCCCATCATTGCAGTAGGGGTAACACCGCTGGGATCTCTGAGCGAATACATGGGAGCGCTCTATCCTGCCTGGCCCGGGCACGTGGTGGATCATCTCTCCGGCTGCCAACTGGAGGAATAGGTGCAAGTCCAAGCTGCCCAACTAGAAAAAGGCACTACCCCCACCCCCGCAAACTCCTGTTTGCAATTACGTTCTTCCTGTTGTTATATGCCCACCAGCCATTTGGACACACTCACCCCCTTTCATTCACTACGTGGTTTTTCAGGATTAATTCAGGGGAAAAAAACAAAACCCATCTGCAAAAGAAGAGCTGTTTGCAAGTCTCTGCTTATGAAGGAGCTGCTCTCCTCTGTGCTTACCCCTCTGCACTGGCCTGGGGCAATCAGGAGGAATTTGGCCTTGTCTTCACCACCCACCTTACTAGCGCCTGCAAAAAATAAAGAGAGCAAGAAGGAAAATGAAGAGAGGGTGGAAATAACAGATCGAAAGTGAGGTGTCTGTGGATGCAGAAAGCGACTCTACCTCTCACCTACTGGATACCTTCTCCACTTCTCACACCTCGCTCCCACTCCGTGTCTTCTACTTGGTTGTCTCAGCATGACACTCCTCCTTCGGGCTGCAGTTTGACAAGGAACTGCGGGCAGCTGAGCTGCTCTGGCCAGCGGGATGGGGTAGCCCGTGCCTCCCACCTTCCTCCCGCTGGCCCTGGCTGCAAGGTCTGGTCCCCTCCTTTGTGCCAGCTGAGCTGATGCACATCACTGACTGCTAGAAAATTACCCACTTATTTGCTGGATTATCAAGTTGGCTCAGGTGCTGGGGAGTGACCACAGACCAGCAGAGCAGTGACAAGGCAAGCTGTGTAGCTGAGCACAGTGGAAAGGAGGGGAGGAGAGGTGAGGCCTTGTTCCTTTAGAGCCAGGAGCTGCTAAACTGGCTCATCCTCCTTTCAAACTTCACCCTCAACATCCTCGTTGTTATCCAGAATGTAATACCTTCAGTACCCCACAAGATGGTCCGTGACTTGAAGGAGCGCTCACAAGCAAGTCAAGCCAAAAACCATCACTTATCACAGTAGTCTGGCAAAATCACCACTGCCGAGGGAGGTACGGTAGCAGTGCGTGTTCAGATAGGGTTGCGGTGATTCACGTCTGTCTCCAACAGCTCCCAGCATTTTCCCTGGCAGCAGGTTAGGTGAATCCCATCCTGCTCCTAAGGAATGGAAAGAAGAGTCATTCATGTTTTTCCATGGTCCCCAATGTCCAAAGATGGCTAGATTTTTTTTTTTGTTCCTTGCCTCATGAAGCTAGGGCTAAATATGCAGAGTTTGTTTTCAGTAGCCAGGCTCCCTCTGGTACGGACCTGTTTATGAAAGCCTGAATGGACAAGCGTCAGGCCAGAAATCAAACAGCAATCAAAGGCTATCATTGGAAAGAACCCAGCAGCTCACTGACACCCAGGTTATCATCAGTGATGGGCCAACATGTTTGGCTGCCGCAAGGTCAGTGAAGGGCACAGAGAAGCAGGCAGAAGTCCTGAGGCTGAATCCAAAATGTTACTAATTGTGAGGTGTTCCCTGGCTCTCCCTGGAAAAGCAAAACTTACTTTGCATCTGATTGACAAGGAAAAACTGGAAAACAAGTTCTGGGATGTTGTGGCCTTTGCGGACCATACCAAGTGACCAAGACCACAGACACTGGGGCACTGGTCTCCTTCCTGAAGCACCAACATGGTGCTTTGTACGGATTCAAAGGCAAAGCCCATCTTGCCAGTCCAAAGAGAATTGTCTGAGCTGCAGGAAGAAAATACGGGGTACGGACCAAGAGTAACTGAGAGCTTGGGGCAGGAACTAACACGCAGGCGTGAGTCAGGCACATCGTAATGGGAGAGGTATCGGTGTGACAGTGGAGCAGGGGTTACCTGGAAGACAAGGTGCTGATGCTGTCTTGGTACCTTCAGAGCTGCCCATGTCCCTCTGAACAGCTGAGCTCTGCGCCGCACCACGCGGCCTGTCCCAGCCCTGCAGGCCTTGTCTGTCTGCTCTGGGGTCCTCATGCGGAGGCAGGACCAAGCGTGGGGTCAAAGCTACAAGGCTCTTCTGCTGCAGCATCGTGGAAGTGGAGGCAGATCCCACCTCCTCCTCCCAGCAGCTGGGATTCCTCCTCCAGACACCACGGGAGCAGACAGGCTCTGCTGGGGTTTGGGGGAACAGAGTTTATGAGCGAAGGGGCATGACACAACTCCCAGCATTTGGGAACTGGATGATGATATGATGACGTTTTTCTTTTTTCCTTTCGGCATAGATATGGCAGCAGGTGACACGATGCGACTTGCTCCCAGCTTGTGCTCGCAAAGCTCTTCGTCATGCTGGAGCAACATCAGATACGGAGCTTGGACCCGGATGCCGGTGGGAAAATAGGATTTGCACTGCACAACCTCCACCCGCTGCTGGAGAATTTTGGTTCCCCCCCCCCCCGAAAAAAAAACCAAACAACTAACAGCGCAGCAAAGATTAGGGATGGCAGCAGCATCAGAAACACAACACTCGGGGTCCAGGGTGGGCAGGACTTTGCTTCTGCCCTGCAACCCCGAGTTTTGGCGGTGTTGGGCGCCGGGGCCGCCCCCGAGGGGCTCCCTCCCGGGCTTTCGCCCGGGAGGGAGCCCCTCGGGGGCGGCCCCGGCGCCCAACACCGCCCGCGCTGCCCTCGATCACCGCTAGGGGCCAGTGGCGCAATGGATAACGCGTCTGACTACGGATCAGAAGATTGTAGGTTCGACTCCTGCCTGGCTCGCTGCTTTTTTTTTTTTTCGCCTTCCCGGCCCCTGTTTTCCTCTGAGGTTTCTCACCCAACCGGAGGGAAAATTGGGAATCTTGTGGGTACAAAAAAAAAAAAAAAAACAACAAACCAGCTGGAAAGCTGGAGGTGCGGATTTCCTCATTAAGGCATTCTTTTAATTAAGCTGGTACCCACACATCCGGCTCAGCATCTTTGGCAGCTTTCAACTGGGTCAGCTCCATCTCCAAAGAGATTTATTTAAAAAAAATCTTGCTTGTTACATGGATCTTTCTCAACCCCACTGGGAACCTCCAGTACCCAAGTCTATTCCCAGCATCTTCAGTTTTCCACTGTCACGCTCCGGCTCGGCTGATCCCGGAGGATGCCTGCTCATCCAGCTCCTGCCACTGAAACGAGGTAGGTTTGGCTGCTCTGGGGAGCTAAAAATCATGTCTAAGCGCCCAGGACATCGGTCGAGAGAGCTGCTGTCAGCTGAGTGGTAACTGGATAGATCTGGTGACCCTGAAATCCCACTTAAGCCAGGTGAAGAGTAGGTACAAATAGAAGCATGTGTTTACAGTATTCAAAATAGATACACTGACAGGAGTGCCTGAGTCGAGAAATACTAAAGTTTCAGATACTAACAAAATCAGGAAAGATGCTCTCTCGTCTTCGGGGGTTTCCCACCTATGTGATCGACAGGACATCTTGTCTGTCCACATATCTCAAACTGCATCCATCAGCCGGCACCTTGTCACGCGGGAACATTTTCACCATCTCTCCTTTGAAATCCTCCAGGCAGTCTGAAAATTGTTATCCTCATACTGTTAACTCTGAGATTTATTCTATTTCCCCTTTCTCCGGGAAAAGATACAGCTTTTGCTTGAAATGCAAACAAACCTTTTGTTATAATGCGGGAGCTGAAAATTTCTTTTTCTTGGAGCAGGTGGCCCCGTCAGGCCGTTTAACAACCCCTGATCCATCTGTTTGCCTGCCCACCTCACTCTGGTGACCCAGTATATCAGAGTGAAATGTCTTCTGAGTGGGGCTTTTATAACCTCCAGCATATTTTGTTATTAAATGATACTATGATTCTATGATTCTATAAGAAGGACATCGAGATGCTGGAGCGTGTCCAAAGAAAGAAGGGCAAGGAAGCTGGTGAAGGGTCCAGAGCACAAGGCTTACGAGGAGCGGCTGAGGGAGCTGGGGTTGTTTAGCCTGGAGAAGAGGAGGCTGAGGGGAGACCTTATTGCTCTCTACAGCTACCTGAAAGGAGGTTGTAGCGAGGTGGGGGTCGGTCTCTTCCCCCAGGTAGCAAGCAATAGGACGAGAGGAAACGGCCTCAAGCTGCGCCAGGGGAGGTTTAGGTTGGATATTAGGAAAAACTTCTTCACCGAAAGGGTGGTCAGGCATTGGAACAGGCTGCCCAGGGAAGTGGTTGAGTCCCCATCCCTGGAGGTATTTAAAAGATGAGTAGATGTTGTGCTTAGAGACATGGTTTAGTGGTGGACTTGGCAATGTTAGGTTAACGGTTGGACTCGATGATCTTAAGGGTCTTTTCCAACCTAAATCATTCCATGATTCTATGATGAAATAATTGAATAGGATACACTCACACAGCTCGTTACTGGCCCTTGCTGGAGACCAGATACAGAAATAATTAAGCACTTACAGGTGACCGGTTGACAATGCTTTCCTCCTAAATGAAGTATTTAGCAAGCTACACTATCGTCCAAGCACTGAATAGGCTGTTATTACAGTAAAAAGCATTTAGTACATTTAAATAAAGGAGCATGTCCTAGAAGAGTGGGAAGCTGAGCCAAGCAGTTACATTAATGTAACAGGGCCATAGCTCAAGAGGCAGAATAGTTGTTTAGCATATACAAGTCCCGAGATCAGTGCCTACATTTTTCTGGGGTTTGAGTTTGGGGTTTGTTTTTGTTTTTCCTGGCTTTCATTCTGTTGTATTTTTATTTTTTTCCCCCCTTTTTCTCTGCCTTCCTTTTCACTTATGGGTAATACACAGTTACACAGAAACACATGCATGTCAATACTTTCTGGGTGGGTGGGAGAGAAAAAAATGTCTCAGAGATGGAGATGGAGGGGGAAAGGAGATGGTCCCTTCTCCAGAAGAAACTCTGGGTGAGCTTTTATTTTGTGACCTACCCTTTAGGACAAGGAAAAAGGAGTACCTCTGAAGGAGTGCAAAGGAGTGAAGGAGTTTGCATGAATTTCTGCAAAAAGTAGGAGCCGAGACATTTATCTAGGAAGGAGTGAATCTTAACCAAGAAAAAAATCAGTCTTGTAGCCCTGGATGGAGTCTGTGCCCTGTCCCACGCCGGGGAGTGGCAAAAGGCTGCGCCTTTGGACTGTGGATTCAGATTTGACTGCTAGTGTGTCGAAATGTGTAAGATAGCAGACACCTAAGGAAACGGATGCCTTCCCTCAATTTCTGCTCACCGGGGTGCCCCTGTTCCCTGCGGGGCAGGCTTTTCATGCCTGGATTTCTCCTGAGATAGTTCCCAAGAAGGGTTCATTGCACCACACTGGAAAGAGAAGAGGCTCTGTGTGTGTGTGTCCATGTGCAGACACAAAAATATACTAATTAATAGAGAGGTAGCTGGGATCAAGGACATAATGCATAAAGCATGTAACTTCAGAGCAGAACCTTGCAGGTCTGGCTCCTGCTGAGCTCTACCAATCTGTTTCCCTGCTGATAATCTTGCTTGTACACTGTTCCCACAGATAGTGGGTCTTCCTTGCTCTCATATCTGAAATCTACCCCAGAAAAACACTCTCACACGGGGAAGACGCATTCTGGGTTCTTTTGAAGGAGAAAACTTCCATTCTTCCCCTGCCATGCCCACAGATTTGGCTGCCTTCAGACATGTTTACCCTCTCCAAGCCAGGAGTCACTGCCAAGTGTGTTTTTCTGCACACCACGTAGCACCTGTAGCGAAAAAGAAGACTTGAAGGGAAAAGGAGAAGGGATAGCAATGCAACAGAATAGAAAACAGGAAAATAAGCAGAGTCCTGTCATTTACAACATCCTAAGCAAGCCCGTGTCTGTCTGCATTAAATCTCTTCTGTATAAAGGACCCCTATGCCCTCTCCCACTGCCCCACCTTCTCCTCCATCACCCCGTGTACCCGCGCACAACCAAAGGCCGAGACCAAACATCACGCCCGTCACCTCAAGCCAAAGAGACCACGGAGCGCTTTTACCCGCTCCCATCGGCCAGGATGCTCGAAGCCCTCGTCTGTAAGGATCATCTGGAAAAGACGACCTCATAAAACTAGCCGAGACCGAGGTAAAAACGCCCAGTGTGTTTGAAATGGTGCTAGAGGCCTCTGGGCGCTCCCGCCTCTCCGCCTCTCTCCCGGCCTGCCCGTTCGGGCAGGCCGGGAGAGAGGCGGAGAGGCGGGAGCGGCGGCCGTGCCCCCCGTCCATCACCGAGAGGCCAAAAAATCAACATTTCCCCCGGGAGGGGAAAAAAGAAAAAAAAAGAAGTAAAACAATTCCGCATCTCCTTCGAGCCGGAATCGAACCAGCGACCTAAGGATTCCCGCAAGGTAACGCCTCTACAGTCCTCCGCTCTACCAGCTGAGCTATCGAAGGGAGCTGACCGTTACCCCCCAGCGGCCGCCCAAGGTGCCGCCCCACCCCGCGCGGAGCTTCGCGCATGCGCCCCGCCACGGCAGCGGGCGGGGGAGGCGAAGGGCGCATGCGCGCAGCGGGGAGAGGGGTTTGCTGAGCGGGCGGCGGCGCGGGTGGTGGCCGCGTGCGGGGCCAGTGGCGCAATGGATAACGCGTCTGACTACGGATCAGAAGATTGTAGGTTCGACTCCTGCCTGGCTCGCGTTGCTTTTGGTGCCTCGCTGCGTCCCGCCGCGCCGCGTTTTCCCTCGCCGGTGGAGGGGAAAAGCAAACGGGCCCGGCCTCCCTCCCCCGCCCAGGGTGTGCACCGAAACCCCATCGCGCTCACACTTGCAGAGCACAGTGCCCTTAGGTGTCCCCCTTTTTCCCTCTTAAATAGACATCTCCCGAGTTATGTATATGTATATATATATATGACTCCTTATGACTGTTACATGGCTGTGAGCAACAAGTGGAAAAATTGGGGTCTTAAGGACTCTCCATGATGTGGTGGGGTGCCCTTTCCTTGTGCCGCCTCTCGCCTGACCGCACATCCTCGTACCGGGACCGTCACCGCCGCCGTTCAAAGACACAGCAACATGAAGGATGGCGATTCCAAAGGTTAGCAGCGCGAATGAGCTACCTCATTATTTATTATTTATTATCGTTGCCTCGGTTATTTATTCATAACAACATGAACCACTTTTTGTACTAAACGTGCACCGACTCCACAGGCTGCGGCTAGGCCGAAGCTGTGGGGTACTCACATCTAATCGCTGGGGTTGCCTTCCTCGCCTCTCCTGGTTGCAAGCTGCTCTTCACACACTGCATAGCCTCTATATACATAAAAAATGGGTTTTTTTGGCAAAATCACACACTTTTCGTTCAACTGCACAAGCAGGGTGCTCTCGCGCTAATGGATAGCCACTATGACAATCCCAGGCTTCACCACAGCAGCGTTGCTCGCTGCCTTCACAGACCTCACAGTTATTTTCCGTGCTGTCGTTTGGAAGACTAACCGTACCGTGCCAGGCCAACGATTGAGCACACTCCTCCTCTCCTCAGGCCTAAAGGAATTTTCCCCATATAATTTATTGGTGAGTTAATTGGGTTAATTTGTCGGCACAGTTAATGCATTTGACGAGATCCATACTTAGATTGTTTGAAAAGTTGAAGCCAGGATGGTGTTTTACACTTTCTACCGTTGCCATTCTTGCTTTGGGAGACAAACCAAGCTCGGGACGTCCCGGGAGTATAAATGGCGTTAAACGGTGAGCTCAGACGAAAAACCACTCACACCATGTGCGTTGACCAGCAACGAAAAACGAATGCGAGCCAGGCAGGAGTCGAACCTACAATCTTCTGATCCGTAGTCAGACGCGTTATCCATTGCGCCACTGGCCCTGCACGTGCAAGCCTTTCCCTCCCTCTCCCGTATACCCCCACTCCCGGGCGCAGAGCCCGCCCCACCAGCCCCCGCCGGCCGCTCCCCCGCCCGCCGCGCCCTGCCCGGCCCCGGCACCCCCGCCCCGCCCGGCCCGGCCCAGGCCGCCCCAGGCCGCCCCGCCCAGCCCCGCCGGCTCGGAGGTCGCGGCAGGCCCTGCCCCGCCGGACGGCGAGCCCCGGCCGCGGCTGACGCCCGCCCCAGGCCTGCGCGCCCCGCGCATGCGCGCAGGCCGGCCCCGCCGGGTTCTTGTCGCCTGGCGGAGGGGCCGCGAGCAGCTCCCTTCGATAGCTCAGCTGGTAGAGCGGAGGACTGTAGAGGCGTGGCTCACGGGAATCCTTAGGTCGCTGGTTCGATTCCGGCTCGAAGGAGAAGCGCATTACTTTTTTCCCCCCTCCATGCAAAGTGCTTTTAAACGACTTCGTCTTTAACGTTGTTTTCCGCTAAAAGATCCGAGCCGAACCGCTTCTGCTGTGACTCGCTGACTGTCGGCAGAGTCCGCCTGCTGCCAGACTGCCAACCCCGCCTTCGTTTTTAAAGGAAAAAAAAAAAAAAGACGCACGCTGTGCTTACTCCAGCTTACCACAAACCCTCACAAAGCAAGTTAGTGCAGGAGGATACCTGTTGACATCCCTTCGTCTCATTGCAGTTAATCAGGATGTTGAAATTCAGAGGGGCTTTTTTCCAAGCTTCCTCTCCCCGACGTGTCTAGACGCTGTTTTTCCAGAATAAGGCAGTACCTATGCATTTACATACTGCCACAATACAAATCCATTTTCAATTCCAGCCGGGTGCTACTTAGCACGCGTTACCTCTCTCCGCTAGTGGGAAATCGCGTGTCTTTACCAGCGTCCTTCTGGGGTTGTCTTGTGGGTGTCAGCTCCCACGCACTTGTCCCATGCTGTTGCCTTCCCGGCCCTGGGACGGGTGACACTGGCGTGAAGGACTGAGTCCTCGTGTAGGAAACTCCTGTACCCGTTCACCCCTCCCAAAGTGAGAGGCGAGAGGTGCTGGATGCGATGGTTTAGCTGACGTTAGTTCGTGGAGAGAAGGAAGGGGATTCCTCTCATCTGCGGCCTTTCTCCCTGCTTTGTAACAGCACAACAAACATTTTCTTTTCTATAGAAAATGACAGCATAGAAAAAGAAACCAGTGATTTTAACTGTGCTCAGTTTTGCATGCCTCATCATTTTTCTTTACTGATTTTATTGTAAAAATAGGCAAAAATGTAATTCATTTAAAGGTAAATCATACCCATACTTTGGGTATTAATTCTTAGGGAAGGTAAGCAATGAAATTAAATGACATGCCATTATGTTTGGTGTTCTTCGGATTAAGCAGAGTGGTTTATCCTATGAACCTGTTGTGGGGAGAACAGTGCACAAACTACCTAAATAACTGGTTAAGTTGATGGTAGGCCTAAATCTTCTATGATTTTTCTTCCATTCAGTATTTTGAGTGAGTCTGGGTACGAGTTAATATCTCAGCATGCAAAAGGACAGCTCTTGAAGAATACATCCAGCCAAAACACTTCCCCCTCGTCCATTTTTCAAATGCTTGGGCTTCTGTGGTCACAGAGACTGGATACCATCCTAGTGAGAAATATTCCTGTCCCGTAGCAGGCCCAGACTCTCTGGCACTCTGCGCTGGCTCTCGGACAGCTGCAAAACCCCTGCGTGAGATGCCGGCCCCAGGGACGCTGGCGGGACGTCTGCCATCGCCCTCAGCAGCATCACCGTTTCACTCTCTGCGCGCACCCTTTGCTGGGGGAGATCGTTCCGCATAGGAACCGATGCCAGTAAAACTACGGTGTTATATCGCTTCATCACACTGCTGAATTTTTTTTTATGTAGACAAACCTTCTGCATTATAGAAAGGATTTGCAATGTGCGGCTATAGCTCTGGCTGCTTTGCATAGGCAGGGGCATCTGCTGCAATCCAAGAGTGAGTTCCTCTTTGGGGAAACCCTGAGTCGCTGCTTGCCACTCGTCGGGGTGAAAAGCCATAATTTTGGGCAGCTGTCTCAACAGCTTTTCTAGCTGTTACCGGAATGAAGTTGTTGATGGTGTGGAAAAGTAAAGGGAGTGCTACAATTCATACATACAACCTTTATTAGTCAGAGTGGCTGACAGCAAAGGTAGATTTGAATATGTAGTGCTTTACATATAAATAAATGCAGCAAAACAGAACAAAATTTTGAGGATCCGTACATTTTGAGAAGACTAATGGGTGTGCAACTGGACTTTAGACAGAAACAGATCATGTAAGCATAGCTATGTTTATGTTAGGAACTTTTCTGAAAAGCAAACAAACGAGTAAAATCACATTGAAGAGCTAAGTCCTGAAATCCTTGTTCATCCTTTCTCCAGGTGTCCTCAGAATAGCTAGTCCTGACAGCAGTGAGAGAGGCGAATGCTCTGGTACTCTGAAAACTAACTTTCCTCTTTGGAATTAAACCATGACACTCAGATTTTTAAGCTGCAAGTCCTGGAGAACCCACTCAGACCCGTGGTCATTGGTTTGTTCTGAGGTTTTTGGCTGACTGAGGTAACACGTTGCGGCTCTCCTGTACAGATCCCCATGTCAGGAAAAGGGCTTTGCAAACATGCGGCAGCTTGTCCATCTTTGCATCACACTGCCAGATCGAGTCATAAATCTCTCCCAAGAAAAATCTTGCATTTAGAAAGAGTGAAATAAGAACCACATGACTTACGGTACATCTTGAGCCCATGGAGATAATTTCCTTGATTTCAGTAAACTTTGGCTCTGGCCCATAGAGTGGGGTCCGGAGGGACATAGAAGGTGTTGCATGTGAAAAAATTCCCCAGCTGCTTTTGCTAATCTAGGATTTACCTTTCCCTCCCTGGCTTTAGGCTTGATCCATAGCTGTTGTTGAAATCAAGGGTGCAATTCTCAGTGAATTCCATGGGAGCAGGAGGAGGGATTTCACATGGGAAAGGGTTGCACGTATAACGTGTAGCTTTATATTAGACTTCTCTCCAAATGCCTTTTCCATCTCTGCTGGAAATAGTCACTGCGTAGCATGTGCACGCTTTCACAGTGAATGTGTCTACCAGACAGTAAAACTTAAGAAATCACTTAGCCTGCAGATTTGTCACGTACCACGTGCTCTCCCTACTCCTTTGTTGGGTGATAACATCTTACGCCAGAGTAAGCACTGTGCAAAAGGGAGTAGTGAGGAAAGCCAAAAGATGTGTGTGCGT
The DNA here is from genome assembly GCF_965183815.1 of Platalea leucorodia. Lineage (NCBI taxonomy): Eukaryota > Metazoa > Chordata > Aves > Pelecaniformes > Threskiornithidae > Platalea > Platalea leucorodia. The sequence continues at coordinate 38,672,693 of NC_138823.1, forward strand.
GCGTGCGTGCGTGCGCCCGGACGAGTGGGTGCTGGTGTCCCCCGGCACGTACCCAGTGGGCTGCGCCCTGCCCGTCTTGCAGCACCAGCACCCCAACACACACGCCATCTGATCCGGCCGGCTGGCGGGAAGATTTGCAGCACTCGGCTGCCGCTGGGAATGTCCCTTGTGGGGTCACGTCTCCACAGCGGTGGGATGGTGACACCAGCTCCCCTCCCCTGGGACCACCAGGATGGATGGATGGATAGGTGCATCCCCCCGGCACTGCTGGGCAGGCAGGACAGCAGGCTGGATTTATGTACATATGAGCGGCCTCCAAAATTATTTGCAAGCCACAACTGAGGACAAGGAGGAGTCCACGGGTAGGAGGGGAGCGAGTGCTTGTCCATAGCCTCAGCCATTCCAGGACTTCCCCTTTTTTCTGAAGCAGAAAAATGGGGCTATTTCTGAGGGCAATGTGAGCGCTAGCTGGCCCCAGTGCCTGCACCTGGAGAACAGGTATATAACCTGAACTGGAATTAATGGCTTTCAAAATGTCCATGTGTCATGGGAACTTTAAAGAAATGTTAAAAGTACTATTTCTTGACTTTGCAGTTACAGCTAGTGTGATGAAACACACTTCCCATATATTTAGCTGCCACTGCATGACATTTGATGTGAAAGGTGAGAATAGAAGGAAGACAATAATGTTTCACAACCGCAGAATCCAATTTTAAGGAAGGGAATAACACTTTTGACTAGCTATATATTCACTGGTCTGTATAATTTAGTGGTACATTACGTCCCCCTTTGGACTGCCTCACTGTGATTAGAGGAGCAAAAATAGCAAATGCAAAGAACTGACAATGATTGATATAACGTGATCAATAAAGAGAAATTCAGCTGTCTAAGGCTTAATCTACTATGTTAAACCACTGAAGTGCTAAGTTTAAGATCTCAGAGGTATTTCTTTAGCTCTTACAAATTTGAGGCCTAATTTCTTCATGCTTGCTTTAGCCGCACCACACATACCTCCACTTATTTGTGCAGCAGTACACCCGAACGTACACCCCTGTATTTAAAATCACGCCGCATGCTCTTAAAGCCCCTGTGCCTGGGGCGGAGGGGAGGACCCAGGCTCACCCCGATGAGCCGGGCTGTGAGGAGGACGGTCGCTCCTCTGCCGTTTGCCTGCCCTGCCAAGTCCTTGCTGCTCCCACAGCCCCGGTGCCAGTGCCGGAGCGATGGCTGCTAGCCCAGTGCCAGCAGGGCAGCGGGGCTGGCAGCCAGGGGCATGGTGGAATAAGCAAGCCAGCAGCAAGCTGTTGGCTGGGGACCAATTTCCAGCACATTGCAGCTGCAGCCGGAGAAGCCGGGGCCTCCCAGCATGGGCAGCAGGCCTGTCCAGGCTGGAACAGGGGAGCTTTGCCATGGGACTGTCACCGGCTACGGGGTGAGGAGAGAGGCTCTGGGGCAGCCCAGGGTCAGCTTCCCCCTCCATGGGGTGTTTGCCCACTGTCTCCCGGGTTTGCAACTTCTGCAGGGGGAAACACAGAGCCTATGTGTGCTTCTGGTGCTGGATGAGGCTCCTGGATTTGGAATGACCTGTGTTGTAACCACCAGGAGAATGGTCCCCGAGCACTTTGTCCTGGCTCAGGTTTATAACTGCCAGGGCTGGGCCTCAGCAAGCCACTAGCTGCTTTCCAAAGAGTGTTTTCTCTCTGGGAAGGGCAGCCCCATCTGCCGTGCCACCAACTTTCCCTCTGAGGTCTGCTAAAGAGCATTTCCAGGGCTCCCTCACAGGAACGTTTCACATCCAGCAAAACTGCTGCAAGCGAGGAGCGTTCCAGGGCAGGGAGAGACGGAGCCGGTGTGTCTGGAGAGGGACTCGGGACGGTGTCTGGGAGGTGAAACCTCAGCTGAGGGCAGGCAGGAGACCAATCATACCAAAGGGAGTATTACTAGAGGGAAAGGCCATGCTGAGCCTGGCCGCTTGAAGCCGTAAGAGACCAGTGCTGTCAAGCTCTGTACTAGCCGTAGGTATCTCCTTGCAAAGTGTAGATATTGACCTACTTGAAGTGGTCTAGAGGGAGATTCTGCCTCGATAGGAAATTACTCTCAGGTTACTCTTGATTAGCTTAAAGACAACTACAAATGCATGCTGCACAGCTTATCGCGTGTTTTGTTCGCGCTGTGACACTCAGCGGGAAGCACCAACAGGTCGTGTTTGCCGGCTCTAGGAGTCTGTGCGATAGCTCCGATGGCTGTCCCCTATTAGCTGTGTCTTCTCAGTTGCGTTAGTCGGCTGAAGTATGATAGGAGTTTCTCCATCTAAGTTGGGGAGGAAGACAAAAAATACTTTAAGAATCCTTCGCTTGCTACCAAAGTCAGATTTCCTGTTAGCACCACAACATTTCATCTGCTGTTCCGGCTATGGCTTAATCTTGGCTTCACAGACAGCTGCGTGCGTACTGAAGAGGCAGCAATGCCCACACCGAGTCTACAAATGCTCCTACTTCTTGTCCACGTGTAATGGCAGATTTCTGTGTGACTGTTGCTGTTGTTATTAAACTGGACATTAGCTGTACCTGGTGCTTTGCAGAGATTGCAAGATAAGGGTCCTTGCCTGTTCCAATTCCAAGTGTTTGTTCCTCCAAATGTCTGAATATAACGAGTGCTGTTGTGAGTCAGCAGGCACTAACCTTGACAGTGTTTGTGAGAATGGGCCAGAAATGAGTCTTGAAGAAGGCAAAGTTAACAGTAAAGAAAGCAGACAGTTAAAAGGAAAAAAATGCGTGAGCAGTAATTTACTTGAGAGGGAAGAAATCATATATATCCTGAAAGCCAGCTAGTTAAATAAAAATGTTAAATTGGATTTTGAAGTCTTATGTAATATATATACAACAGGAATTTGAGAATTACTGTTTTAATGAGTTTGTAACTGCCAAAACCTCATATTATCACTATATAAATCCTTACTGCTTTGTACTTTCTCATTCTATGCAGTTATGGTTCCGTTTCCCAATATATCTGTAAAAAATGCATTTGTTGTAGAGTGGAGGAAAGTGAAGTCCTTACAGAGTTCCCTGATGGCTGTTGTGTTCCCTCTGATAATGAACAAGGTTTGGCTGCCCTTCTCCTGGGCCTCTTTCCAACCTACCATTTTTTTGGGGGGGACGAGGGGACTCAAGACTCAAAGACTGACTTTTAAAGGTTCAGCCATCTCATCTCAGTGAGGTGTTTTCATATGAGAAACTTTGGACTATCTATATCTTGATAGTAGCACAGCCTTCACAGTAATTGAATACAAATGACGACTTTTTTTGCCAAATGACCGAATGTTCAGAAAAAACTCATCTGACATTTCCTCCTGTTTACATGACAGTTGATGGGATGAATCATGGGCAAAAGATGTAATGTACAGGAGTAACTTAACCCAGAGCAGGAATCTAATTGCATGCCATACGGCTTCCCCTCAGTGGGGGTAGAACAACTTTGACTCTGTCAAGGTGAAAGGCAAGAATGATTAAATGCCAAGCAGCTTCTCTGTATGGGCAATTCCGTATTTAGACACAAGGTCAAAGACAGACATGTTTCATAACTTCTGAAAATATATGAGTAATTAATGCTTAGAGCTTAGCTTGGGCGCAGATTAGTTTGGCAGTTCCAATCCATTTTTAAGTTGCAATGTATTTTCTAGATTTCTGAGCAGCACTCCCTCCCACCCTCTGCTGCCTCCAAGTTGTTCATTTTAAGGAAGATCGTTGATGGAAGGCAGAGGCTAGCAGTTCATTTTGCTGTGATACCCAGATGTGCAAGAAGAGAACAGGACCCACTGCAAATCTGTCGCGTTGCTTCCAGCTGATCTGCAGGCAGTTCTGAGCTGACACCTTCCCCAAGTATTTTGCTGCCCACACCCTTCTAAGATTTATGATGTTTTTTATCAGAACAGGGACCCATGGTATAATAAACTGTACAAATATAGCCTGCTAATGGAGAGCTACAGAATGGAGGTGCAGCAGAATTCACAGTTTAAACTGCTTTCTATAGATAGCTCTTGCTCACTGTTCGCCTACATTGGTATCATATGGAGTGCGGAGGAGACAATGAAGTGCTAAAAACTTATTGCTTCTGAGTTGGTAAAGTATTTTGTTATTCAGGTTCTTTTTTTCTTTTTCTATTTTTTTTTCTCTCCCAGATTTCATTTTCTGTAAAATGAAAGTTGGTCTAGAAATGCCTTGCTTTGTTCTTACGATGATAACCAAACAGGAGAGGAGAACAAACCTGCCAAGCTGCTTGAGTGCATCATTACGGACTGAAGTACCAAGGCAATCCAAATTCCAGTGGCACCGCCTCTGGGACCACAGAAGTCAACAAAAGGTTTGCCATCGACTTCAGCGGAAGCAAAATCTGGCAACCTGCCCCGTGTGTGCGAGTGAAAATGATGAACCATTGCACGCATCCGTGCTGCAGATGCGCGAGTGATACTTGCTTCTGCCAGCATATTTTTGCAGGTCACCCGTAACATCATGGCATGATACCACACATTACCCTACTTTACACTCTTTTAATGTCATGTTTGATCTGAAACCCTAAAAAATGTCATGCTTAAAATTTAATAATCCAAATGTAAGACTTATTTTGGAAAGTGATCATCCATTGTATGTTAGGCCACAGTCTTCTGTTGTACAAATCAATAGCTGTGAGAAGAAGTCACTATAACATGTAAGTACAGGCCAGGGCTTGCAAATCCCTAAGTTCCTCTAGTTCTGATGGTCAGGCTACCCGTGGAAGTACATGCTGTAAAACAAATTTCTCACAGGAGATATTCAATTTGCTGAGCACTGGAATTAGTCAAATATATTTAAATAAAACTTTCATCTAGAGGAATATTCCATTTTATCAGAATTTAAGTCTTTGACATGATTGTGTTGACTTCAGTGACAACTCACTTTGCTTTTACATTTTAGGGAATGGATCACTGAATTTTTGGCCTCACATCTCTTTTTTCAGTAATTATGTTTTATGGTATGTTAATTTGAGGAATGAAATCAACTGTGTAACACCTTGATTTTGTTAAGGAGAAACATGAGTGACTGAAAATTATTACTGTTGTGCCAGCTCAAAAGATGAAGTCTAAATCTTGACTCCCACAACATGCATATTGCCTCTTCTGTGCAGTATGGCCAGCTCCAAGGAGTTCCCACTGAGCACAGCAAAAACTGGTGGAGACTCATTCACAGAGGTTTTCAGCATCAGGAATGCTGATGTTTTAACGATGTTGCATTCCTCAGAAAAGCAACGACTGACTACAAAATATTTGGATAAATTGAAGTATGGCCTTAGCTTGAGAATCTACATTTTGACCTTAGCAAAAAAGTTCTGGCTAGCAATAATAGAGATACTGGGGACAGCAGGAAGCAAAAAAATTAATTACCAGGTAGAATGCTCTATCTGTGGGCAGAGGGCATGCAAAGAATTTGGATCCTAATAGGATTTCCTCTTCCAAAATGAAATCTGCTGCAGGAGTGATTAGTTTGTTTCTGAATTACCTACAGGAGCATTTCTATTATTTACATAAAGGAAGCCATGAGTATTCATTTCTATGGCCCAACATTTGAAAATATCTGGTGGAAAAGCCCAATCTTTGCCATTCTAAGTCAGCTGCATCTTTTTGGCCAGCATCCCTAAAATTTAGGGGGCGGGGGGGGGGGGGGGAGGAAGTGCAGTTTGAGCTGGTTATCATTAATTCTTCTAAATGCAGTGTCTATTTTCCTTTCAGCTGCAGAAAAGATGCTCACATTATCCTCTGTCATGAAGTGTTTACTTTTATTCTTGATATGTTGTTCTCTTTTAATCTAATTTTAAAATATAGAGATTCTACTCTACTGAGGCAAGCTGGTTTTGATTGGTAGGAAAATGTAGCAGGACTGAAGAGAAGGGTAGGAAAGGTAGAAATATCTAGTTTTCTCCAGGTCCTACCTATATACTTAATATTATCTTCAAAATACTGAAAACATGTAATTCCACATTCTGTTAATTTTTCAGACTGGTACTTTGCTAAACATTTTAAATTATTTTAAAAAATTGATATCTTAGTGAGACTTGGTGGGAATAAAATTACTGAATACCAATAAACACCAACTGTGCTGGAAGGAGGGAGAAATTTTTTTTCTGCCACTGAGGAATTTTGTGCTGGATTTTGAGAGAGAGCAAAATACCTGCCAAATTACAAAAAAGTCAGAATTAAAAAATTCTTATCTTTTGAAGTTCCATTTTCATATTTCAAACTTGGCTTTGGTGTCATAGACCCATAAATATCAAGACCCATTTTAGATTTGCACTTTTCAGGTGCCTAATGTCGTAGAGTATATTACATTTTTTTCAAATAATGCATTGCGGTTATAAAGCTTCATTAATAGTTTTTGTTGCCTTTGCAGAGACTGATCAAGTATGGTCAATTTTTAAGCTCGCTGTATTTACCTTGATACGCCTCTAGGCAAAACCAATTTTAAAACACCACCACACGTTGGCATATCAGTTATATAAATAGCATTTGTTTCAACTACTACAAGTGTTTTGTTACATATTTAAGGAAGGGTAAATTTGTGTGAAAAGTTGGGGGGAAAAAAAATTCTTCTTGCTAAGGGAACATGACATTTGCAATCTGGCAGTGCTAATTTAAGCATAATAAATGTAAGAATATAACAGCGTAAGACCTTCCATAACAATGGAAGAGATAAAGAGTGAGCTGACTGCTTAGGTCCTTCCTGATAAAAAAGCGTAATCCTATTCATAATTTATATAAATTTGCAACTGAAAAGTGGCCTAGGTCTTCCCCTGATACCTTGGGCTCTTATTGCTGGAGCAAGGATCATCATTGCCTCTCTCAGCCTGTCCTGCAAGTGTCCAAATCTAACCAGTTTGAGATGTTTCTTCTTCCCCTGAAGACGAAAGCAAAACTGTGCCCCACTTCAGCAGATTAGAACAGGGCTCTTTGTTCAAAATATGTAACCCACATTAGTGCCAAATTAGGAAATCACCACCAACATCCTTTGGTATACCCAAAGGCTGAGCGTGCAGCCAGGGGACACAGCAAAGCTGAGAAAAGAGGGTGACCTGCTGTGAAGGGGTCCCTGCTGCCCCAGCCCTTGTTCCTGGCTGGGCACTCTTGCTCTCTCCTTTGAGCCAGCATTAGCACTTGGCCTGCCCTACCATGAAGCACGGCAGGGAGTTAAATGGGCAGGGAACTACACACATTTCTGAGGGGATTAGTTTTCACATGGATCGTATCCAAGATCTGGGTTCTGGTAAGGCAGTACAATTGCTACTGCCAGTGCAGAAGAGAGCAAGCAGCTTGGGGGCTGGATGGGAGAGGGGCAGGACCGCGGCAGCTCCCATGCAAACTCTCTTAGGTTACGGCACAACCTTACTGTTGGAAACTTTGCATCTTTTCTTGAAGCCTTTTCTTGAATGGGTACAGTTGGCCCATCACAGTCAGTGATAAATTTTACAGGAATTAAAACCGAATGACAGCTTATTCAGGCAGATCAGATGTAGCAAGCACCAGTCCAGGCAGAGCCTAATCTACAAGTACAGGACCTAGGATAGGAAACAACGTGGGCATGGGGGCTAGAGGATGAACATCGTCTCTTAAGATGAGCCCTGAGACTTCTACTGTTTAAGTGTCTCATAAGAGATACAGGAGATATTTAATTGTTAGTGCCATAAGTTTAGTTTTTCATTAACACACAACTTGGGAAGTTCATCAGGTCATGGTGATAGCTGGAGTGAATTGGCACCTCTCCACTGATGTCTGCAAGCAGCCTCAGCATCGTGAGCAGAACATCTGGCCTACAGGCTTTAAAGGTTGTTTTGAACAGCTTTGCCACACAGTAAGCCCCTATAATACACACCTCTTTCCATGTCGTTCTTAATTTGCTCTTCCAAATCTTCTGGAGACACACAAAACTCCTGCTCTTCCCCTTCGGGTGCTTTGGGTTTACACTTTCCACAGCAGCAGTTGAAGCAGCAGCAGAGGCAGCAGCAGAGGTAGCAGCCCGTCAGCAGGCCACAGACTGCAAACAGGCCCTGGGTTAAACACAGCGGGAGGAAAACCCCGTGAGCAATGACCTCCCTGAAACTCGTGGCAGCCTCTTACAGCTGAAGGCAAATCGTTGAAGGAACTCAGGTTCCCAAGTGCTTAGCACTCAGAGGAGTCCAGCCGCTGGCCTAGTGCCTAAACAAGGGCCAGATCTTCCAGAGTCCTCCTCATCCACCAGCTCCTACTTGCCACTCAGGACCATGTCCACAAAGAACACACCAACCAACAGGCCTCCACATGCTCAACTTTTGAAAGTCTGTCTTTAGCTGATGGCCCTCAGAAAAAACTTCTAGGCGGTATGCAAAACCCCACCCACCTTAAAATGACTCATTTCCATCTTAAAAATGACTCATTTGCCCAAGACCGTTTTCGCAAACACTTATTTACTGGCAGGTTCTTGTCAATAACAAAGCCGAGAGAAAAAGAAGCAAAGACCCAGATGCATCCCACATAACTTTAGACACTGAACTAAGGCATCCAAATTAGGACTGTAGCCCCCATGGGCTCCCCACATAGTCAACGATAAGTTGAAAGCAATTCCAGAGGGTGATTCAGCCCTGGGAGGACTTGAATTGCCCATTGGGGCTGTCTCTCTCTCTCCCCATTAGCCTGTGCAGGAGCACACAGGTGACAACTCCTAAATTCAACTCCTCGGGCTGTGGTTTCTTGATCTGGGGACTCAGGCAGCAAGAAATTCCCACCTGCGTTGCCCTCTGCTCACTCCTGTCCTTGTGGCACAAAGCACAGAGGCTTCAGCAGAGCCAGCACAGCTGCCTGGGGCCAAGACCAGAGATCTCAGCCAGATTCAACAGCCAGAAAACTTTGATTTACAGAGCTTTTCTTCCTCCAGACCAGGTCACTGCCTGGGTTCACAGCAGACCTCCACAGCTGCTTGCGTTCGGGGCTGGGTGCCACGCTGCGGCAGTGGGATGGGGGGCTGCAGAAGGGGAGCCCCTAGGTTGGCATTGTCGCCCCGTGCTCCCCATGGGTGCATGATGGCAGCCTGGCTCCTGACCCGGGGCAGATCCAGGCCTGCACCGAGGTGTTTGTGGCAAAGGAGAAACCTCCACATGTCATCGTGAACATAGCGGTGTAAGAATAAAGGAAAGCCAGTGACGATCCTGAAAAGGGAATCAAGGAAGATACGTGGAATGTGTATGTATAAGCCAGTGCAGCTTTGTGGCCACTAGCTGTATACAGGTTAATTTGAAGGTACAGCCAGGCTTTAGCATTATATTTATACAGTCTGCCCTTTACTAACTCTTTTTTATATTCATAAGAAAACATGCCGCTGAGGAGGAACACAAGCACAGACTTCAGGATATTGTCAAACTTTGACAATGAAGCTATGTAAATGACACTCAGTTATGTATGCATGTCTCAGGCAGTGCTAGTGGGGGCTGACTGGAGCATCTTTGAAGGTAATGAGACTATTTACATGCCTAATATTAATATAGGCATGTATCAAGAGTGAGCAAGGTGGTTTTAAATGAAAAGAAGGACTATTTATTTTAAAATGTTTTCCTTCCAGTGGACACCCAAAACTATTCTAAATGCCGTAACCCCTAAAATAAGTTATTTGGCTGTTTATCATTTATGCCATAATGGAGAATAAATCATCACAATGGATAGGATGAAAAAAGACAGAATAAAAGTGTATAAAGGGAAAAAATACTTGAATTTTTTCATGATACCTTAGATCATAGAATCATAGAATCACAGAATCATAGAATACCAGGTTGGAAGGGACCTCAAGGATCATCTGGTCCAACCTTTCTAGCACAGTCTAGACGAGATGGCCCAGCACCATGTCCAGCTGAGTCTTAAACATGTTCAGTGTAGCGGAGTCAACCACTTCCCTGGGGAGATTATTCCAATGATTGACTGTTCTCATTGTGAAAAATTTTCCTCTCATGTCCAATCGGAATCTCCCTGAGAGTAACTTGTACCTGTTACCCCTTGTCCTCACCATGTGACTCCTTGTAAAAAGGGAGTCTCCATCTTCTTTGCAGCTCCCCTTTAAGTACTGGTACATGGTGATGAGATCACCTCTAAGCCTCCTTTTCTCAAGGCTGAACAAACCCAGCTCTCTCAGCCTATCCTCATACAGCAGGCTTCCCAGACCCTTGATCATCTTGGTGGCCCTTCTCTGGACCCCCTCCAGCCTGTCCACATCTTTTTTGTATAGTGGGGACCAGAACTGTACACAGTATTCCAGGTGTGTCCTGACAAGCACTGAGTAGAGTGGGATAATGACTTCTTTATCTCTGTTGGTGATGCCCTTGTTGATGAAACCCAGCATCCTATTGGCCTTCTTGGCCACAGCGGCACACTGTTCACTCATGTTGAGCTTCCTGTCCACCAGGACCCCTAGGTCCCTTTCCACGGAGCTGCTCTCTAGCCAGGTGGATCCCCGTCAGAGCTGCACTCCTGGACTATGTTTTCCCAGGTGCAAGACCTTACCCTTGTCTTTGTTAAACTTCCTAAGGTTCTTGTTAGCCCACTCTTCCAGCCTATCCAGATCTTCCTGCAGGGTGGCTCTCCCTTCCGGAGTGTCTACTTCCCCTCTCAATTTGGTGTCATCTGCAAACTTCATCAGGCTACACTTGATCCCGTTATCCCAATCACTTATGAAGATATTGAATAGTGTTGGGCCCAATATCGATCCCTGGGGGACCCCACTTGTGACGGGTTGCCAGTTTGAAAAAGAGCCATTTACCACTACCCTTTGGGTGTGGTCCGCCAGCCAATTCCTCACCCACTGCACAGACCACTTGTCCAGGCCATAACGCATCAGTTTCTCCATGAGGAGGCCGTGGGGAACTGTATCGAAGGCCTTGGAGAAGTCCAAGTAGACAACATTGACTGCTCGCCCCATGTCAACCGAGCAGGTTGCTTTATCACAGAAGGCCACCAGATTTGTCAGGCACAATCTGCCCTTGGTGAAGCCGTGTTGGCTTTTCGCAATCACGTGCTTCATTTGACTCGTGATGGCCCCCAGGAGGATCCGTTCCATAACTTTCCCGGGGATTGAAGTAAGACTGATGGGCCTATAATTACCCAGATCCTCCCTCGAGCCCTTCTTGTAGATAGGGGTAACATTTGCCTTCCTCCAGTCCTCTGGGACATCCCCCGATCTCCACGACTTCTTGAAGATTATAGGGAGTGGCCCCACAATGACATCAGCCAGCTCTCTCAACACCCTCGGGTGGATGGTGTCAGGGCCCATCGATTTGTAGAGGTCAAGATCCTGTAATAATTCACATACTGACTCCTTCTTCACTGATGGTGGGTCTATGTTTGGATCATCCTGGATTTTCGTTCCCAGCGCCTGGGATCCAGCAGTGTTGGTAAAGACAGAGGTGAAGAAAGTGTTGAGAACCTCTGCCTTTTCAGCATTGTTGGTGACTGATTCACCCGTACAGTTTAACAGTGGGCCTATGTTTTCCTTCTGTTTCCGCTTGCAACTTACATACCTGAAGAACCCTTTCTTGTTATTTTTGACATCTCTGGCCAGTTCCAATTCAAGCTGAGCTTTTGCTTTTCTAACTGCATCTCTGCATGCTCTGGCAATGCCCTTGTAGTTCTCAGTGGATAATCTTCCACTTCTCCATCTCTGGTACGCATCTCTCTTCGTTTTAAGCAGACCCAGGAGCTCGTGGTTGAGTCAAGGGAGCCTCTTGATGTTTCAAGATTTTGTGTGCTTATATTATCATACTTGGTAAATCACAAATCAGTTTATTGATGTGATCAAGAAACTGTCTTCATGGTAGAGGGAGAATTGCTTTTTGCTAAAACAGTTAAACAAACAACGCCTACGCCTGCCAGCAGAGAAGAGGTTAAAGCTCCCATTACCCATGTCAGTATGTTCCCAGTTTAATATGCCTGCTAAAAAGTCTGGCACTCTGAAAAAAAGTAATTTTCACTTTGCATTTCTCCTTTCATTTGAGTTTCCTTACTTCTAATGATACACCTCCTCACAGTTGTCAGATTTTCTGAGTGTGATAGGGAAGAGGATTTACCAGGAATGTTCGTAGTTGAAGAGGAAGATAATGAGCGAAAGCTGTGGTCCCTACTGTCTTCTACCAGAATGGAGGAAATTAGGGGTCCAGAGGTCATCTGCAGATGATGCCTCACACTCAAATAGTATTATGATGGCCAATACAAAAATCTGAAACTGACCCAGCATTTGTACATGAGTTAAGAAGAGACAAGGAATAGTGAGCTCAGCTTGCAGAAAACACTTGGTGACCTGTTTATGCTTTGGCGGTGGCAAGATTTTGGGTTGGGGGAGGAATAGAGAGACCACTTCTGACAATCCTCAAATCAGTCTATATGCATATTTTGGATTTTTTGCACAGAATTTTTAAAAATGAGGAAGCAGTGATTACTTTTGCTGGGATATTCAGCATATCTTGTCTCACCTCTGGGATACAGCTTCTTTGAAACAATCCACACACGCCTCCTTTAGCTTTTAGGGACTTACTAGCTTCTCTCTGTACTCTCCAGTGCTCTCCTTATGACTCAAAGCCATAGTGGTTATTTCTGTTCCTGGTTTTCTAACCACAGAGGATTTTATACTTCAGAAAACCTCCATTAAAGATTGGTAAGCAGAAGAGGAAATAAAAGCTTAAAAAGCGGCAAACAGTGAAGAAACCCTTGTTTAGCAAGACTGTTAAAGGAGTCAGTACTGCTGTGCTCTCAGCTCTAAGGCAATGCTTCCTGGCATCTGAACTGTGACAAAGAGGCCAAAGGAGAGGGTGGACAGCAAAGAAACGAGGGAATGATCCAGCAGGAGAAGATAGCGGCTGCGGTGGGGGGCCCAGCCTGCAGCAGGAGTCGGGTAGAGCAGCTTCAGGCAGGCAGCCTCCAGCCTGCTTCTGAGGGTGCAGCTGCGCCCTTGCGCATCCATTAGTTTCATTCACTGTTCTGCATTTGAGCAGCTTCTGGCTCATCCTGATTCAGCAGACAAGTTATGGCTTCTCAGACCCACAAATCGCTCAAGTGACTTCCCAGTATGAAAGGGGACTGTGGGGCAGTGAAGCACTGGCCTGATCCGTGCTGAACACAGGAATCCATGTTCTATGGTTCTCAGATCAAAGCTGTCATAGTGTGATTGCCTCACAGAGTACAGATCATTTTCCTGTGTGTTCCATCAGAGTTCTTGTTTTCCTGTGCTTTGATTGCTGGAAATAGTTGGGGACAGCATGGATTTTGCACATTTGCGATTCTGTTGGTTTGTTACATTTCTGTGACATTTCAATATTTCCTAAAACACTCAAATCTGACATATGCAAACATCAGAGGACGCCAGTGACATAAGAGAACACGTGAACACAACTCCTTTATAACTAGAACAGCCCGTGATGTGTTTTTCCTTGAGCAATATGTCAGTTTTTGATGTATCATTCTCTTCCTTTCCTACTCTCTTCCTCCACCCCACCCTTCTCACCTTTTCTTCCACTTCCTTTCTCTCACCCCCTCACCAGGCCCCATATATATGACATCATAATAACAGACTGTTATGTATTATTATTGCTTACTTATGCTGTGTGCTATATATAGCAAAGAACACAGCTAAATTTGCACTGTAATAACTTATTAACTGGTTGTCACATAAGTGGGACTTCTCGTTTTTGAACAATGAGTCATTTTTATTTAGTCATTACTGAAAAGAAAGTCAAAATTAACCTGGAGCACTAGATTCAAATCTAATTAATGTCTGAAAGTGTTACAAAACATGCACTCTATTTAACTATTTACCAACTTAAAAAGAAAAAGAAAACAGTCTATAGTAGCACTATTCTGAGCTGATGTTACATTCTGCCACTGTTGATTTTCCAGATAATGTTGTTGTTTAATTAAGCTTTTAGTAGCGGTTTAGATTCAGATCCTACTATTTGTTAAGCCTACAGAGAGACCATGTTTTTCAGGGGGTTCCTTGTGTATGTAACTGTCTGTGTGCCTTGTAACACTTGATTTCCAACAGAAAATAATAGCTTACCTTTGCCCACCAGCTTGAGAGCATGAAGTAGGTGTTAACATTTTCCTCACCAAACTGTTCTGCCACATAGAGCCCTAATGATCCATACTTGTCATATATGTTTCGCTTGGACAGATCAGTCAGTGTTGCATGAGCATTGTTGATCTCTTTAAATTTTTCTGCAGCCTCTGGATTGTCCGGATTCTTGTCGGGATGATATTTCAGAGCCAGTTTTCTTAAACATGGGAAAAAAAAAAAAAAAACAAACAGAAGGAAAATAAATCATCCGTATGTGTGCATGTATACAGACACTTACAAAACATTACAAAATATTCCAGTAGAGATATAATCATTCTGAACAGTGTGTCCAGCCTTCTTTTTTCCAGCTCTGATGTCCTCAGTGGAAGAAAAGTGACACAAAGTGACTGAATGTGAAAGTTTTGGTAAAAGAGGTGTTCCTATTACACTGAGCATGAACTTTGTGTATTGATACCTAGTCAGCTACCATGTTAAAGGAGACAGTGATATATGCTGAAAGCACAGATTGCAGCATGATAATAAATCACACGCATTTGTTGCATTATGATTGCCAACTGATTTGCATAATTTAGCAGGTTTCAACAAAGATAAAGATTTTTTAAAGGCTGTTTAAAAACACGATGATCACACTGCTTATCCCATCAACATTATCTTCTTTATAGCAAAGGAAATTCCGTATTCGATTGCTTATCAATAGCAGCTATATTAAAATTTTGTAAACAGTGTCTGTGTTTGCAGAAGCCCAGACAGTGATGATGGAAAACATACTTAGGAGTTGCAATAGAAAAGAAGCACCTTTCTGAAGCACACGGTGGAAAAGCACAGTGAGTTAGCCCCAGTTTGAAGTGCCTGTCTTTGGGGCTAATTCCCCACTGTCACACTTCTGAGACAGTCCTTAAAGCGGTGGATGCTGATTGTCAACTGTTCTGGGCTGTTTATGCTGGTGGGAAGCCTTTGCTGGGGCAGGGCTCAGTACCGCCTCTTTCCCCTGACTATATGCAGCAGTGCAGCATCCAAGGACAGGTACAGCTTGAAAAGAACAGTGTGGGACTGTTGGCGTACGGCCAGTGCTGGGGAAGCACAGCTTGGAGAAGAAAGGGTTTGCTTCCAACCATTCTGGACCACTGGCAGTGTGAGTTCTGTGAACAAAACAAGCAAAAACCTGCAAAACAAGCATAGACAGCAGTGTATCTTTTAAAAAATCTCCACTCCCTTTGAAGAACTGGCAATAAGATTTTTCCAGGACATTTATTTAATGACTAGTGCTGACCTCTAGTGGCAGCAGTAGTAGTTTAGTAGTGTTTTAAATTCCGTGATCCTCACCTCAGTCGAGCTATGTTGCATTTTGTAAATATCCTCTCTGAGTGTTTCAGGAGCTAGCCATGACTGTTATGCCAAAAAATATTATTTGCGGTGAGAAGGCAGTGTTCCCACACTTCTTCTAACAAATTTATCCTCAGAGTAGGGTCTTGCTTGACTTTCCACTGAAGTCCCAGCGCAGGTTAATCCCCAAGTAAAATGTAACTGCTTTGCCCCTGATGACAGTTCCTGCCTTGGAGACATTCTGCCAATATCAAGACTGATATGAGCCTGGGAACAACAAACTCTGCCAACGATCTCTTCAGTTCTGTATGCTGAACCCAATTAATCTTCTCATAGATAATAAATAACTCCTTAAACATGTCTCTAAGAGCATGAAGGGGTTCACGTTCAGTCATATTTAATATACTGTGCTGTGGTACCTTAAACATACATTTTCAGTCATATTTAACATGTGGTACCTTAAACATAATAAAAGATGAAATAGGAGAACTGGAAAAGCAAGCTAAGTCTTGCATGACTAATGACATTTTGTGCCATCCAGGTATTTAAGTACCTTAAGCAATCTATCCCTTTTCTTAGCTGAAAACAAAGCCGAGCAATTAGAAATAAAAAAAAAAAATGGGAGAGGTATTACCTTCAAAACCCATGCGCGGTTGCAGGCATTGGGTAATCAGTACCCAGCCTTTCTTTCTTTTCCCACAAACCCAATCCATATCCCCAACAATCTCATAAAAAATAAGAATTTGAACAAAATGTAGTTTTGAAAAGGTGAAAAACATTAGTTGCACACTCACTTTACTTAGTATTGGTTTAGAATACTAACAGAATTACTTTCAACATAGTACAGTTAACAAAACATGGGATATGTTCTTATTTTGATTTTGGGAAAACTGTCCTCACTAAAAACAGCACATTAACAAAACAACTCCCTGCACACGAAGATGACATATACTAATTGTAGATGATTTAGTAATGGGAAAGAGATCTATATACTGGTAGTGCAATTCATATGAGTGAGAAAAAGGACTCCATTAGGTCAAACCCAAGAAACAATATCAGTAAGGACAAGAACTATGTGCCATAACATAAGTATCAGCTATATAGAAGCTGCGCCGTGGGTCCCTGGAAAAGTGACATTTCTAGTTATGTGATAATCGTGGTTCATTATGAGTAGAGAAAAAGGAAGAAGCCAAAAAGCATACAGTGAAATGAACAAAGGAATTTGTTGGCTACATCCCATACCAAACACATGAGTTTCTGTCCATTCACATTTTTCTCATGATGAATGGCCTTCTCCTTCACCACCTTGGGACCACTGAACACCGCAGCCGTTCACAGCAGCAAGCAATGTGACATGTTTGGGAGAGAAAAGATAACACAAGCAGAGAAACAGCCATCCTACAAGACGGATGGGGAGCTCATGGAAATGAAGCCAGAGAAATATGCTCAACACCTCTGTCAGTGGGAGGCTTAGGATGAGAGGTGAGATAAGGCTAGACTGTCCTGAAGGGGTGAGTCAGACGAAGGAACATCTGGGTAGAGGGAGCAATACTTTGGAAGAGGGAAAGTATGTTGCATAGGGTGAGATATGACTGTGCTATGGAATATGAAACGGTGTCAGACACAGCCCTCCCATTCCTTCGATAGCTTCGAGTCCTGCTGGTCTGCAGCTCAGGCGTGCCTATGGCTACGCCAATGGCTCTGTCCAGCCAGAGAGACCCTTGATGCAGACGCTGGCGTGCAGAGGGCTGTTCTGTGGTGACCTCATCCCTGTCTCGTCAGTCTGGCCCTGCCTGGCGCTGACTGGACGTGATCATGAGCCTGAGCTCTGCAGCGACTGCCTGTCGTGCCGTTGTCCGTGCCCGAGTGTGCCAATGGCGCCTTCTGCTTCGTGAGTGCCTCTTAGAGGAAGGCGTCGTGGCTGCGTGCGTCCTGGTCGGGCAGCGCAGGTCCGAGGCAAGTCTTTCTTTTCTCGAGCTGAAGCGAGTCAGGCAGGTATGCGGGAGTGGTGTGAGAGCTGAATGGTTGGATGAGTGCGTGATGAAGGCGTGAGGCGTCAGCATCCTGTGATTCCTTCGATAGCTCAGCTGGTAGAGCGGAGGACTGTAGGCTCCCTTGCACGGCCATCCTTAGGTCGCTGGTTCAACTCCGGCTCGAAGGAGTGCCCTTTTGGCTCTGGCGCAGACCCTGCGGCACCCCTGCCTTTTGGCCCTGCCCGGGTGGCTGCCCTTCAAGGGCTGCCCAGCCGTGAACGCTTGCCTGAGGTGGGGAAGACGAGCAGCCAAGGCAGGTTTGGGTGAAGCCTGAGTAGGGGACGGTGGTCCTGAGCGCGCTGGTGTTGTCAGGGGTCACGTCCCGTGGCAGGAGAGTGAGTGGGTGGGTGAGTGGGTGCGAGGCGGCTGGAGGCCCGGGCTTTGGGTGCGGGGCAGGCTGGGTGCGGGGTGGGTGCCTGGGAGGGGAGAGGACGCCAGGCAGAGGCCGTGGGGTGGGGAATTAGCTCAAGTGGTAGAGCGCTCGCTTAGCATGTGAGAGGCAGCGGGATCGATGCCCGCATTCTCCAACGCTTTTCATTCCCCTTGCCGGGACACAGGGTCCTTTGCCTGGGGCCCGCGTCCGCCAGGGGCTGTGGGGAGCTCGCGCTGCGGCCAGACAGCAAAGAAGAGGACAACGTCCCGCGGCCTAACAAGAGCAGCACGAGCAGTTTAACAGGGGACCTCCTTTTCTCCCTCTTTGCTTGACAGACGTCAAATGCCATCTCAAGTAGTGTGTCCAGCTTGGAGCTGCCCTGTACAGGAAAGACGTCAATGAAATGGAGCAGCTTCAGTGGAGGGCCACCAAGAAAAGAAGCTCAGGGAAGGGAGGGACTTCTCTTTGAGGATGGGCTGAGGACCCTGGGAACGTTCCGTGTGGAGAAAGAGAAGTTCCGAGGGCTTCCGCATGACCTTGCAGCACTTTAGAGGGAGGTTACTGAGCAGAGGAAGCGCTGTCCTTTTGCGTGGTGCTTGACGAGAGGGCAAATACAGCACAGTGGAACTGGATCAAGATAAGTTGCAGGGGGTATGGGCAGGCTTTTCTTTGGCCCTGAGGAGAGTCCAGCAGTAGAAGATGACATCCAAGGAGCTTGTGGAGTTTTTGTGGTTGAGGGTTTTTGAATGTTTTGATGGACTGAAGGGTTGAGCAAGGTGGTGTGATGTTGCAGCGGAGGCTGTTGGAAGCAGGCTGTTGGAGTAGAGGCATGATTGTCCGCTTTGCGTGGAGCAGAGTTGGATGAGTGTGTGGTGGGCGGGGTAAGGGGCAGGGCCCCATGGTTCCTTCGATAGCTCAGCTGGTAGAGCGGAGGACTGTAGGCTCCCTTGCACGGCCATCCTTAGGTCGCTGGTTCAACTCCGGCTCGAAGGAGTGCCCTTTTGGCTCTGGTGCAGACCCTGCGGCACCTCTGCCTTTTGGCCCTGCCCGGGTGGCTGCCCTTCAAGGGCTGCCCAGCCGTGAACGCTTGCCTGAGGTGGGGAAGACGAGCAGCCAAGGCAGGTTTGGGTGAAGCCTGGGCAGGGGACGGTGGTCCTGAGCGCACTGGTGTTGTCAGGGGTCACGTCCCGTGGCAGGAGAGTGAGTGGGTGGGTGGGTGAGTGGGTGGGGGTGTGAGAGCGAGGCGGCTGGAGGCCCGGGCTTTGGGTGCGGGGCAGGCTGGGTGCGGGGTGGGTGCCTGGGAGGAGAGAGGACGCCAGGCAGAGGCCGTGGGGTGGGGAATTAGCTCAAGTGGTAGAGCGCTCGCTTAGCATGTGAGAGGCAGCGGGATCGATGCCCGCATTCTCCAACGCTTTTCATTCCCCTTGCCGGGACACAAGGTCCTTTGCCTGGGGCCCGCGTCCGCCGGGGTCTGTGGGGAGCTCACGCTGCGGCCAGACAGCAAAGAAGAGGACAACGTCCCGCGGCCTAACAAGAGCAGCACGAGCAGTTTAACAGGGGACCTCCTTTTCTCCCTCTTTGCTTGACAGACGTCAAATGCCATCTCAAGTAGTGTGTCCAGCTTGGAGCTGCCCTGTACAGGAAAGACATCAATGAAATGGAGCAGCTTCAGTGGAGTGCCACCAAGAAAAGAAGCTCAGGGAAGGGAGGGACTTCTCTTTGAGGATGGGCTGAGGACCCTGGGAACGTTCCGTGTGGAGAAAGAGAAGTTCCGAGGGCTTCCGCATGACCTTGCAGCACTTTAGAGGGAGGTTACTGAGCAGAGGAAGCGCTGTCCTTTTGCGTGGTGCTTGACGAGAGGGCAAATACAGCACAGTGGAACTGGATCAAGATAAGTTGCAGGGGGTATGGGCAGGCTTTTCTTTGGCCCTGAGGAGAGTCCAGCAGTAGAAGATGACATCCAAGGAGCTTGTGGAGTTTTTGTGGTTGAGGGTTTTTGAATGTTTTGATGGACTGAAGGGTTGAGCAAGGTGGTGTGATGTTGCAGCAGAGGCTGTTGGAAGCAGGCTGTTGGAGTAGAGGCATGATTGTCCGCTTTGCGTGGAGCAGAGTTGGATGAGTGTGTGGTGGGCGCGGTAAGGGGCAGGGCCCCATGGTTCCTTCGATAGCTCAGCTGGTAGAGCGGAGGACTGTAGGCTCCCTTGCACGGCCATCCTTAGGTCGCTGGTTCAACTCCGGCTCGAAGGAGTGCCCTTTTGGCTCTGGCGCAGACCCTGCGGCACCCCTGCCGTTTGGCCCTGCCCGGGTAGCTGCCCTTCAAGGGCTGCCCAGCCGTGAACGCTTGCCTGAGGTGGGGAAGACGAGCAGCCAAGGCAGGTTTGGGTGAAGCCTGGGCAGGGGGCGGTGGTCCTGAGCGCACTGGTGTTGTCAGGGGTCACGTCCCGTGGCAGGAGAGTGAGTGGGTGGGGGTGTGAGAGCGAGGCGGCTGGGAGGCCCGGGCTTTGGGTGCGGGGCAGGCTGGGTGCGGGGTGGGTGCCTGGGAGGGGAGAGGACGCCAGGCAGAGGCCGTGGGGTGGGGAATTAGCTCAAGTGGTAGAGCGCTCGCTTAGCATGTGAGAGGCAGCGGGATCGATGCCCGCATTCTCCAAGGCTTTTCATTCCCCTTGCCGGGACACAGGGTCCTTTGCCTGGGGCCCGCGTCCGCCAGGGGCTGTGGGGAGCTCGCGCTGCGGCCAGACAGCAAAGTAGAGGGCAGCATCCAGGGCTGCACCAAGAACAGCGTGGGCTGTGGACGGAGGGAAGGCGTTCTCCACCTTTGCTCGGCATCTGATCGATGGCATCTAGAACGCTGTGCCCAACTTTGGGCCTCTGTGTAGAAGACGGACATTGACCAAGCGCAGCGCCCTCTGAACAAGGCCAGCAGGCGCACATGCCCTTTGAGGAGAGGCCGATGAATGGGGGCTTGTCCAGAGGCTGGAGAAGAGCGGGCTTTGGGGGACATAAGCAGCAGTTTATCAGAGTGCCTATCAGGAGGTTATCGATTCAACAGTTTGGCTTTCTCCTGTGGTGACTGGCAGAGGAATGAGAAAGAAGAGGCCACAACTGAAGCAGGACACGTTCCATGTTTTCTGCCCTCAGCAGAGCCAGGCAGGAGAAGAAGGGTGCCGCGCAGTGCTGTGCAGTCTCCGTGCTTGGAGGCTGGCGTGAGCTGACTGGCCGAAGCTGTGCGCAAGCTGCTGGGATCCCTGATCTGGGCGCGGTTGGAGGAGGATCCTAGAGGTCTCAACCAAGCTGACTTCTTTCGCGGCTCTGCCAGGGAGGCAGAGGTGGGAGAGGGCCCTGCCGGTCCCTCAACAGCTCTGCTGGTGGAGCGGAGGACTGCAGGCTCCCTTGCGTGGCTACCCTTAGGTCTCGTCCGGGCCCTGAGTTCCCTAATAGGCCTGAATGGCCCTGACCAGCCTCGCGCGGGGCCTCCGCCTCCAGCCATGGGCCCAGGAGCGATACCTGCGTTGCGCTCTGGGCCTTCACTCTCCTTCCGTGCTAGACGGCAGGAGTCCTGCTGGTCTGCAGCTCAGGCATGCCTATGGCTACGCCAATGGCTCTGTCCAGCCAGAGAGACCCTTGATGCAGACGCTGGCGTGCAGAGGGCTGTTCTGTGGTGACCTCATCCCTGTCTCGTCAGTCTGGCCCTGCCTGGCGCTGACTGGACGTGATCATGAGCCTGAGCTCTGCAGCGACTGCCTGTCGTGCCGTTGTCCGTGCCCGAGTGTGCCAATGGCGCCTTCTGCTTCGTGAGTGCCTCTTAGAGGAAGGCGTCGTGGCTGCGTGCGTCCTGGTCGGGCAGCGCGGGTCCGAGGCAAGTCTTTCTTTTCTCGTGCTGAAGCGAGTCAGGCGGGTATGCGGGAGTGGTGTGAGAGCTGAATGGTTGGATGAGTGCGTGATGAAGGCGTGAGGCGTCAGCATCCTGTGATTCCTTCGATAGCTCAGCTGGTAGAGCGGAGGACTGTAGGCTCCCTTGCACGGCCATCCTTAGGTCGCTGGTTCAACTCCGGCTCGAAGGAGTGCCCTTTTGGCTCTGGCGCAGACCCTGCGGCACCCCTGCCTTTTGGCCCTGCCCGGGTGGCTGCCCTTCAAGGGCTGCCCAGCCGTGAACGCTTGCCTGAGGTGGGGAAGACGAGCAGCCAAGGCAGGTTTGGGTGAAGCCTGGGCAGGGGACGGTGGTCCTGAGCGCGCTGGTGTTGTCAGGGGTCACGTCCCGTGGCAGGAGAGTGAGTGGGTGGGTGAGTGGGTGCGAGGCGGCTGGAGGCCCGGGCTTTGGGTGCGGGGCAGGCTGGGTGCGGGGTGGGTGCCTGGGAGGGGAGAGGACGCCAGGCAGAGGCCGTGGGGTGGGGAATTAGCTCAAGTGGTAGAGCGCTCGCTTAGCATGTGAGAGGCAGCGGGATCGATGCCCGCATTCTCCAACGCTTTTCATTCCCCTTGCCGGGACACAGGGTCCTTTGCCTGGGGCCCGCGTCCGCCAGGGGCTGTGGGGAGCTCGCGCTGCGGCCAGACAGCAAAGAAGAGGACAACGTCCCGCGGCCTAACAAGAGCAGCACGAGCAGTTTAACAGGGGACCTCCTTTTCTCCCTCTTTGCTTGACAGACGTCAAATGCCATCTCAAGTAGTGTGTCCAGCTTGGAGCTGCCCTGTACAGGAAAGACATCAATGAAATGGAGCAGCTTCAGTGGAGGGCCACCAAGAAAAGAAGCTCAGGGAAGGGAGGGACTTCTCTTTGAGGATGGGCTGAGGACCCTGGGAACGTTCCGTGTGGAGAAAGAGAAGTTCCGAGGGCTTCCGCATGACCTTGCAGCACTTTAGAGGGAGGTTACTGAGCAGAGGAAGCGCTGTCCTTTTGCGTGGTGCTTGACGAGAGGGCAAATACAGCACAGTGGAACTGGATCAAGATAAGTTGCAGGGGGTATGGGCAGGCTTTTCTTTGGCCCTGAGGAGAGTCCAGCAGTAGAAGATGACATCCAAGGAGCTTGTGGAGTTTTTGTGGTTGAGGGTTTTTGAATGTTTTGATGGACTGAAGGGTTGAGCAAGGTGGTGTGATGTTGAAGCGGAGGCTGTTGGAAGCAGGCTGTTGGAGTAGAGGCATGATTGTCCGCTTTGCGTGGAGCAGAGTTGGATGAGTGTGTGGTGGGCGGGGTAAGGGGCAGGGCCCCATGGTTCCTTCGATAGCTCAGCTGGTAGAGCGGAGGACTGTAGGCTCCCTTGCACGGCCATCCTTAGGTCGCTGGTTCAACTCCGGCTCGAAGGAGTGCCCTTTTGGCTCTGGTGCAGACCCTGCGGCACCCCTGCCTTTTGGCCCTGCCCGGGTGGCTGCCCTTCAAGGGCTGCCCAGCCGTGAACGCTTGCCTGAGGTGGGGAAGACGAGCAGCCAAGGCAGGTTTGGGTGAAGCCTGGGTAGGGGACGGTGGTCCTGAGCGCACTGGTGTTGTCAGGGGTCACGTCCCGTGGCAGGAGAGTGAGTGGGTGGGTGAGTGGGTGCGAGGCGGCTGGAGGCCCGGGCTTTGGGTGCGGGGCAGGCTGGGTGCGGGGTGGGTGCCTGGGAGGGGAGAGGACGCCAGGCAGAGGCCGTGGGGTGGGGAATTAGCTCAAGTGGTAGAGCGCTCGCTTAGCATGTGAGAGGCAGCGGGATCGATGCCCGCATTCTCCAACGCTTTTCATTCCCCTTGCCGGGACACAGGGTCCTTTGCCTGGGGCCCGCGTCCGCCGGGGGCTGTGGGGAGCTCGCGCTGCGGCCAGACAGCAAAGTAGAGGGCAGCATCCAGGGCTGCACCAAGAACAGCGTGGGCTGTGGACGGAGGGAAGGCGTTCTCCACCTTTGCTCGGCATCTGATCGATGGCATCTAGAACGCTGTGCCCAACTTTGGGCCTCTGTGTAGAAGACGGACATTGACCAAGCGCAGCGCCCTCTGAACAAGGCCAGCAGGCGCACATGCCCTTTGAGGAGAGGCCGATGAATGGGGGCTTGTCCAGAGGCTGGAGAAGAGCGGGCTTTGTGGGACATAAGCAGCAGTTTATCAGAGTGCCTATCAGGAGGTTATCGATTCAACAGTTTGGCTTTCTCCTGTGGTGACTGGCAGAGGAATGAGAAAGAAGAGGCCACAACTGAAGCAGGACACGTTCCATGTTTTCTGCCCTCAGCAGAGCCAGGCAGGAGAAGAAGGGTGCCGCGCAGTGCTGTGCAGTCTCCGTGCTTGGAGGCTGGCGTGAGCTGACTGGCCGAAGCTGTGCGCAAGCTGCTGGGATCCCTGATCTGGGCGCGGTTGGAGGAGGATCCTAGAGGTCTCAACCAAGCTGACTTCTTTCGCGGCTCTGCCAGGGAGGCAGAGGTGGGAGAGGGCCCTGCCGGTCCCTCAACAGCTCTGCTGGTGGAGCGGAGGACTGCAGGCTCCCTTGCGTGGCTACCCTTAGGTCTCATCCGGGCCCTGAGTTCCCTAATAGGCCTGAATGGCCCTGACCAGCCTCGCGCGGGGCCTCCGCCTCCAGCCATGGGCCCAGGAGCGATACCTGCGTTGCGCTCTGGGCCTTCACTCTCCTTCCGTGCTAGACGGCAGGAGTCCTGCTGGTCTGCAGCTCAGGCGTGCCTATGGCTACGCCAATGGCTCTGTCCAGCCAGAGAGACCCTTGATGCAGACGCTGGCGTGCAGAGGGCTGTTCTGTGGTGACCTCATCCCTGTCTCGTCAGTCTGGCCCTGCCTGGCGCTGACTGGACGTGATCATGAGCCTGAGCTCTGCAGCGACTGCCTGTCGTGCCGTTGTCCGTGCCCGAGTGTGCCAATGGCGCCTTCTGCTTCGTGAGTGCCTCTTAGAGGAAGGCGTCGTGGCTGCGTGCGTCCTGGTCGGGCAGCGCGGGTCCGAGGCAAGTCTTTCTTTTCTCGTGCTGAAGCGAGTCAGGCGGGTATGCGGGAGTGGTGTGAGAGCTGAATGGTTGGATGAGTGCGTGATGAAGGCGTGAGGCGTCAGCATCCTGTGATTCCTTCGATAGCTCAGCTGGTAGAGCGGAGGACTGTAGGCTCCCTTGCACGGCCATCCTTAGGTCGCTGGTTCAACTCCGGCTCGAAGGAGTGCCCTTTTGGCTCTGGCGCAGACCCTGCGGCACCCCTGCCTTTTGGCCCTGCCCGGGTGGCTGCCCTTCAAGGGCTGCCCAGCCGTGAACGCTTGCCTGAGGTGGGGAAGACGAGCAGCCAAGGCAGGTTTGGGTGAAGCCTGGGCAGGGGACGGTGGTCCTGAGCGCGCTGGTGTTGTCAGGGGTCACGTCCCGTGGCAGGAGAGTGAGTGGGTGGGTGAGTGGGTGCGAGGCGGCTGGAGGCCCGGGCTTTGGGTGCGGGGCAGGCTGGGTGCGGGGTGGGTGCCTGGGAGGGGAGAGGACGCCAGGCAGAGGCCGTGGGGTGGGGAATTAGCTCAAGTGGTAGAGCGCTCGCTTAGCATGTGAGAGGCAGCGGGATCGATGCCCGCATTCTCCAACGCTTTTCATTCCCCTTGCCGGGACACAGGGTCCTTTGCCTGGGGCCCGCGTCCGCCGGGGTCTGTGGGGAGCTCGCGCTGCGGCCAGACAGCAAAGAAGAGGACAACGTCCCGCGGCCTAACAAGAGCAGCACGAGCAGTTTAACAGGGGACCTCCTTTTCTCCCTCTTTGCTTGACAGACGTCAAATGCCATCTCAAGTAGTGTGTCCAGCTTGGAGCTGCCCTGTACAGGAAAGACATCAATGAAATGGAGCAGCTTCAGTGGAGGGCCACCAAGAAAAGAAGCTCAGGGAAGGGAGGGACTTCTCTTTGAGGATGGGCTGAGGACCCTGGGAACGTTCCGTGTGGAGAAAGAGAAGTTCCGAGGGCTTCCGCATGACCTTGCAGCACTTTAGAGGGAGGTTACTGAGCAGAGGAAGCGCTGTCCTTTTGCGTGGTGCTTGACGAGAGGGCAAATACAGCACAGTGGAACTGGATCAAGATAAGTTGCAGGGGGTATGGGCAGGCTTTTCTTTGGCCCTGAGGAGAGTCCAGCAGTAGAAGATGACATCCAAGGAGCTTGTGGAGTTTTTGTGGTTGAGGGTTTTTGAATGTTTTGATGGACTGAAGGGTTGAGCAAGGTGGTGTGATGTTGAAGCGGAGGCTGTTGGAAGCAGGCTGTTGGAGTAGAGGCATGATTGTCCGCTTTGCGTGGAGCAGAGTTGGATGAGTGTGTGGTGGGCGGGGTAAGGGGCAGGGCCCCATGGTTCCTTCGATAGCTCAGCTGGTAGAGCGGAGGACTGTAGGCTCCCTTGCACGGCCATCCTTAGGTCGCTGGTTCAACTCCGGCTCGAAGGAGTGCCCTTTTGGCTCTGGTGCAGACCCTGCGGCACCCCTGCCTTTTGGCCCTGCCCGGGTGGCTGCCCTTCAAGGGCTGCCCAGCTGTGAACGCTTGCCTGAGGTGGGGAAGACGAGCAGCCAAGGCAGGTTTGGGTGAAGCCTGGGTAGGGGACGGTGGTCCTGAGCGCGCTGGTGTTGTCAGGGGTCACGTCCCGTGGCAGGAGAGTGAGTGGGTGGGTGAGTGGGTGCGAGGCGGCTGGAGGCCCGGGCTTTGGGTGCGGGGCAGGCTGGGTGCGGGGTGGGTGCCTGGGAGGGGAGAGGACGCCAGGCAGAGGCCGTGGGGTGGGGAATTAGCTCAAGTGGTAGAGCGCTCGCTTAGCATGTGAGAGGCAGCGGGATCGATGCCCGCATTCTCCAACGCTTTTCATTCCCCTTGCCGGGACACAGGGTCCTTTGCCTGGGGCCCGCGTCCGCCGGGGGCTGTGGGGAGCTCCCGCTGCGGCCAGACAGCAAAGTAGAGGGCAGCATCCAGGGCTGCACCAAGAACAGCGTGGGCTGTGGACGGAGGGAAGGCGTTCTCCACCTTTGCTCGGCATCTGATCGATGGCATCTAGAACGCTGTGCCCAACTTTGGGCCTCTGTGTAGAAGACGGACATTGACCAAGCGCAGCGCCCTCTGAACAAGGCCAGCAGGCGCACATGCCCTTTGAGGAGAGGCCGATGAATGGGGGCTTGTCCAGAGGCTGGAGAAGAGCGGGCTTTGTGGGACATAAGCAGCAGTTTATCAGAGTGACTATCAGGAGGTTATCGATTCAACAGTTTGGCTTTCTCCTGTGGTGACTGGCAGAGGAATGAGAAAGAAGAGGCCACAACTGAAGCAGGACACGTTCCATGTTTTCTGCCCTCAGCAGAGCCAGGCAGGAGAAGAAGGGTGCCGCGCAGTGCTGTGCAGTCTCCGTGCTTGGAGGCTGGCGTGAGCTGACTGGCCGAAGCTGTGCGCAAGCTGCTGGGATCCCTGATCTGGGCGCGGTTGGAGGAGGATCCTAGAGGTCTCAACCAAGCTGACTTCTTTCGCGGCTCTGCCAGGGAGGCAGAGGTGGGAGAGGGCCCTGCCGGTCCCTCAACAGCTCTGCTGGTGGAGCGGAGGACTGCAGGCTCCCTTGCGTGGCTACCCTTAGGTCTCGTCCGGGCCCTGAGTTCCCTAATAGGCCTGAATGGCCCTGACCAGCCTCGCGCGGGGCCTCCGCCTCCAGCCATGGGCCCAGGAGCGATACCTGCGTTGCGCTCTGGGCCTTCACTCTCCTTCCGTGCTAGACGGCAGGAGTCCTGCTGGTCTGCAGCTCAGGCGTGCCTATGGCTACGCCAATGGCTCTGTCCAGCCAGAGAGACCCTTGATGCAGACGCTGGCGTGCAGAGGGCTGTTCTGTGGTGACCTCATCCCTGTCTCGTCAGTCTGGACCTGCCTGGCGCTGACTGGACGTGATCATGAGCCTGAGCTCTGCAGCGACTGCCTGTCGTGCCGTTGTCCGTGCCCGAGTGTGCCAATGGCGCCTTCTGCTTCGTGAGTGCCTCTTAGAGGAAGGCGTCGTGGCTGCGTGCGTCCTGGTCGGGCAGCGCGGGTCCGAGGCAAGTCTTTCTTTTCTCGTGCTGAAGCGAGTCAGGCGGGTATGCGGGAGTGGTGTGAGAGCTGAATGGTTGGATGAGTGCGTGATGAAGGCGTGAGGCGTCAGCATCCTGTGATTCCTTCGATAGCTCAGCTGGTAGAGCGGAGGACTGTAGGCTCCCTTGCACGGCCATCCTTAGGTCGCTGGTTCAACTCCGGCTCGAAGGAGTGCCCTTTTGGCTCTGGCGCAGACCCTGCGGCACCCCTGCCTTTTGGCCCTGCCCGGGTGGCTGCCCTTCAAGGGCTGCCCAGCCGTGAACGCTTGCCTGAGGTGGGGAAGACGAGCAGCCAAGGCAGGTTTGGGTGAAGCCTGGGTAGGGGACGGTGGTCCTGAGCGCGCTGGTGTTGTCAGGGGTCACGTCCCGTGGCAGGAGAGTGAGTGGGTGGGTGAGTGGGTGTGAGGCGGCTGGAGGCCCGGGCTTTGGGTGCGGGGCAGGCTGGGTGCGGGGTGGGTGCCTGGGAGGGGAGAGGACGCCAGGCAGAGGCCGTGGGGTGGGGAATTAGCTCAAGTGGTAGAGCGCTCGCTTAGCATGTGAGAGGCAGCGGGATCGATGCCCGCATTCTCCAACGCTTTTCATTCCCCTTGCCGGGACACAGGGTCCTTTGCCTGGGGCCCGCGTCCGCCGGGGTCTGTGGGGAGCTCGCGCTGCGGCCAGACAGCAAAGAAGAGGACAACGTCCCGCGGCCTAACAAGAGCAGCACGAGCAGTTTAACAGGGGACCTCCTTTTCTCCCTCTTTGCTTGACAGACGTCAAATGCCATCTCAAGTAGTGTGTCCAGCTTGGAGCTGCCCTGTACAGGAAAGACATCAATGAAATGGAGCAGCTTCAGTGGAGGGCCACCAAGAAAAGAAGCTCAGGGAAGGGAGGGACTTCTCTTTGAGGATGGGCTGAGGACCCTGGGAACGTTCCGTGTGGAGAAAGAGAAGTTCCGAGGGCTTCCGCATGACCTTGCAGCACTTTAGAGGGAGGTTACTGAGCAGAGGAAGCGCTGTCCTTTTGCGTGGTGCTTGACGAGAGGGCAAATACAGCACAGTGGAACTGGATCAAGATAAGTTGCAGGGGGTATGGGCAGGCTTTTCTTTGGCCCTGAGGAGAGTCCAGCAGTAGAAGATGACATCCAAGGAGCTTGTGGAGTTTTTGTGGTTGAGGGTTTTTGAATGTTTTGATGGACTGAAGGGTTGAGCAAGGTGGTGTGATGTTGAAGCGGAGGCTGTTGGAAGCAGGCTGTTGGAGTAGAGGCATGATTGTCCGCTTTGCGTGGAGCAGAGTTGGATGAGTGTGTGGTGGGCGGGGTAAGGGGCAGGGCCCCATGGTTCCTTCGATAGCTCAGCTGGTAGAGCGGAGGACTGTAGGCTCCCTTGCACGGCCATCCTTAGGTCGCTGGTTCAACTCCGGCTCGAAGGAGTGCCCTTTTGGCTCTGGTGCAGACCCTGCGGCACCCCTGCCTTTTGGCCCTGCCCGGGTGGCTGCCCTTCAAGGGCTGCCCAGCTGTGAACGCTTGCCTGAGGTGGGGAAGACGAGCAGCCAAGGCAGGTTTGGGTGAAGCCTGGGTAGGGGACGGTGGTCCTGAGCGCGCTGGTGTTGTCAGGGGTCACGTCCCGTGGCAGGAGAGTGAGTGGGTGGGTGAGTGGGTGCGAGGCGGCTGGAGGCCCGGGCTTTGGGTGCGGGGCAGGCTGGGTGCGGGGTGGGTGCCTGGGAGGGGAGAGGACGCCAGGCAGAGGCCGTGGGGTGGGGAATTAGCTCAAGTGGTAGAGCGCTCGCTTAGCATGTGAGAGGCAGCGGGATCGATGCCCGCATTCTCCAACGCTTTTCATTCCCCTTGCCGGGACACAGGGTCCTTTGCCTGGGGCCCGCGTCCGCCGGGGGCTGTGGGGAGCTCGCGCTGCGGCCAGACAGCAAAGTAGAGGGCAGCATCCAGGGCTGCACCAAGAACAGCGTGGGCTGTGGACGGAGGGAAGGCGTTCTCCACCTTTGCTCGGCATCTGATCGATGGCATCTAGAACGCTGTGCCCAACTTTGGGCCTCTGTGTAGAAGACGGACATTGACCAAGCGCAGCGCCCTCTGAACAAGGCCAGCAGGCGCACATGCCCTTTGAGGAGAGGCCGATGAATGGGGGCTTGTCCAGAGGCTGGAGAAGAGCGGGCTTTGTGGGACATAAGCAGCAGTTTATCAGAGTGACTATCAGGAGGTTATCGATTCAACAGTTTGGCTTTCTCCTGTGGTGACTGGCAGAGGAATGAGAAAGAAGAGGCCACAACTGAAGCAGGACACGTTCCATGTTTTCTGCCCTCAGCAGAGCCAGGCAGGAGAAGAAGGGTGCCGCGCAGTGCTGTGCAGTCTCCGTGCTTGGAGGCTGGCGTGAGCTGACTGGCCGAAGCTGTGCGCAAGCTGCTGGGATCCCTGATCTGGGCGCGGTTGGAGGAGGATCCTAGAGGTCTCAACCAAGCTGACTTCTTTCGCGGCTCTGCCAGGGAGGCAGAGGTGGGAGAGGGCCCTGCCGGTCCCTCAACAGCTCTGCTGGTGGAGCGGAGGACTGCAGGCTCCCTTGCGTGGCTACCCTTAGGTCTCGTCCGGGCCCTGAGTTCCCTAATAGGCCTGAATGGCCCTGACCAGCCTCGCGCGGGGCCTCCGCCTCCAGCCATGGGCCCAGGAGCGATACCTGCGTTGCGCTCTGGGCCTTCACTCTCCTTCCGTGCTAGACGGCAGGAGTCCTGCTGGTCTGCAGCTCAGGCGTGCCTATGGCTACGCCAATGGCTCTGTCCAGCCAGAGAGACCCTTGATGCAGACGCTGGCGTGCAGAGGGCTGTTCTGTGGTGACCTCATCCCTGTCTCGTCAGTCTGGACCTGCCTGGCGCTGACTGGACGTGATCATGAGCC
This sequence comes from Platalea leucorodia, assembly GCF_965183815.1. NCBI lineage: Eukaryota > Metazoa > Chordata > Aves > Pelecaniformes > Threskiornithidae > Platalea > Platalea leucorodia. Next base: position 38,703,402 of record NC_138823.1, read on the forward strand.
TGAGCTCTGCAGCGACTGCCTGTCGTGCCGTTGTCCGTGCCCGAGTGTGCCAATGGCGCCTTCTGCTTCGTGAGTGCCTCTTAGAGGAAGGCGTCGTGGCTGCGTGCGTCCTGGTCGGGCAGCGCGGGTCCGAGGCAAGTCTTTCTTTTCTCGTGCTGAAGCGAGTCAGGCGGGTATGCGGGAGTGGTGTGAGAGCTGAATGGTTGGATGAGTGCGTGATGAAGGCGTGAGGCGTCAGCATCCTGTGATTCCTTCGATAGCTCAGCTGGTAGAGCGGAGGACTGTAGGCTCCCTTGCACGGCCATCCTTAGGTCGCTGGTTCAACTCCGGCTCGAAGGAGTGCCCTTTTGGCTCTGGCGCAGACCCTGCGGCACCCCTGCCGTTTGGCCCTGCCCGGGTGGCTGCCCTTCAAGGGCTGCCCAGCCGTGAACGCTTGCCTGAGGTGGGGAAGACGAGCAGCCAAGGCAGGTTTGGGTGAAGCCTGGGCAGGGGACGGTGGTCCTGAGCGCGCTGGTGTTGTCAGGGGTCACGTCCCGTGGCAGGAGAGTGAGTGGGTGGGGGTGTGAGAGCGAGGCGGCTGGGAGGCCCGGGCTTTGGGTGCGGGGCAGGCTGGGTGCGGGGTGGGTGCCTGGGAGGGGAGAGGACGCCAGGCAGAGGCCGTGGGGTGGGGAATTAGCTCAAGTGGTAGAGCGCTCGCTTAGCATGTGAGAGGCAGCGGGATCGATGCCCGCATTCTCCAAGGCTTTTCATTCCCCTTGCCGGGACACAGGGTCCTTTGCCTGGGGCCCGCGTCCGCCGGGGTCTGTGGGGAGCTCGCGCTGCGGCCAGACAGCAAAGAAGAGGACAACGTCCCGCGGCCTAACAAGAGCAGCACGAGCAGTTTAACAGGGGACCTCCTTTTCTCCCTCTTTGCTTGACAGACGTCAAATGCCATCTCAAGTAGTGTGTCCAGCTTGGAGCTGCCCTGTACAGGAAAGACATCAATGAAATGGAGCAGCTTCAGTGGAGGGCCACCAAGAAAAGAAGCTCAGGGAAGGGAGGGACTTCTCTTTGAGGATGGGCTGAGGACCCTGGGAACGTTCCGTGTGGAGAAAGAGAAGTTCCGAGGGCTTCCGCATGACCTTGCAGCACTTTAGAGGGAGGTTACTGAGCAGAGGAAGCGCTGTCCTTTTGCGTGGTGCTTGACGAGAGGGCAAATACAGCACAGTGGAACTGGATCAAGATAAGTTGCAGGGGGTATGGGCAGGCTTTTCTTTGGCCCTGAGGAGAGTCCAGCAGTAGAAGATGACATCCAAGGAGCTTGTGGAGTTTTTGTGGTTGAGGGTTTTTGAATGTTTTGATGGACTGAAGGGTTGAGCAAGGTGGTGTGATGTTGAAGCGGAGGCTGTTGGAAGCAGGCTGTTGGAGTAGAGGCATGATTGTCCGCTTTGCGTGGAGCAGAGTTGGATGAGTGTGTGGTGGGCGGGGTAAGGGGCAGGGCCCCATGGTTCCTTCGATAGCTCAGCTGGTAGAGCGGAGGACTGTAGGCTCCCTTGCACGGCCATCCTTAGGTCGCTGGTTCAACTCCGGCTCGAAGGAGTGCCCTTTTGGCTCTGGTGCAGACCCTGCGGCACCCCTGCCTTTTGGCCCTGCCCGGGTGGCTGCCCTTCAAGGGCTGCCCAGCCGTGAACGCTTGCCTGAGGTGGGGAAGACGAGCAGCCAAGGCAGGTTTGGGTGAAGCCTGGGTAGGGGACGGTGGTCCTGAGCGCGCTGGTGTTGTCAGGGGTCACGTCCCGTGGCAGGAGAGTGAGTGGGTGGGTGAGTGGGTGCGAGGCGGCTGGAGGCCCGGGCTTTGGGTGCGGGGCAGGCTGGGTGCGGGGTGGGTGCCTGGGAGGGGAGAGGACACCAGGCAGAGGCCGTGGGGTGGGGAATTAGCTCAAGTGGTAGAGCGCTCGCTTAGCATGTGAGAGGCAGCGGGATCGATGCCCGCATTCTCCAACGCTTTTCATTCCCCTTGCCGGGACACAGGGTCCTTTGCCTGGGGCCCGCGTCCGCCGGGGGCTGTGGGGAGCTCGCGCTGCGGCCAGACAGCAAAGTAGAGGGCAGCATCCAGGGCTGCACCAAGAACAGCGTGGGCTGTGGACGGAGGGAAGGCGTTCTCCACCTTTGCTCGGCATCTGATCGATGGCATCTAGAACGCTGTGCCCAACTTTGGGCCTCTGTGTAGAAGACGGACATTGACCAAGCGCAGCGCCCTCTGAACAAGGCCAGCAGGCGCACATGCCCTTTGAGGAGAGGCCGATGAATGGGGGCTTGTCCAGAGGCTGGAGAAGAGCGGGCTTTGTGGGACATAAGCAGCAGTTTATCAGAGTGACTATCAGGAGGTTATCGATTCAACAGTTTGGCTTTCTCCTGTGGTGACTGGCAGAGGAATGAGAAAGAAGAGGCCACAACTGAAGCAGGACACGTTCCATGTTTTCTGCCCTCAGCAGAGCCAGGCAGGAGAAGAAGGGTGCCGCGCAGTGCTGTGCAGTCTCCGTGCTTGGAGGCTGGCGTGAGCTGACTGGCCGAAGCTGTGCGCAAGCTGCTGGGATCCCTGATCTGGGCGCGGTTGGAGGAGGATCCTAGAGGTCTCAACCAAGCTGACTTCTTTCGCGGCTCTGCCAGGGAGGCAGAGGTGGGAGAGGGCCCTGCCGGTCCCTCAACAGCTCTGCTGGTGGAGCGGAGGACTGCAGGCTCCCTTGCGTGGCTACCCTTAGGTCTCGTCCGGGCCCTGAGTTCCCTAATAGGCCTGAATGGCCCTGACCAGCCTCGCGCGGGGCCTCCGCCTCCAGCCATGGGCCCAGGAGCGATACCTGCGTTGCGCTCTGGGCCTTCACTCTCCTTCCGTGCTAGACGGCAGGAGTCCTGCTGGTCTGCAGCTCAGGCGTGCCTATGGCTACGCCAATGGCTCTGTCCAGCCAGAGAGACCCTTGATGCAGACGCTGGCGTGCAGAGGGCTGTTCTGTGGTGACCTCATCCCTGTCTCGTCAGTCTGGACCTGCCTGGCGCTGACTGGACGTGATCATGAGCCTGAGCTCTGCAGCGACTGCCTGTCGTGCCGTTGTCCGTGCCCGAGTGTGCCAATGGCGCCTTCTGCTTCGTGAGTGCCTCTTAGAGGAAGGCGTCGTGGCTGCGTGCGTCCTGGTCGGGCAGCGCGGGTCCGAGGCAAGTCTTTCTTTTCTCGTGCTGAAGCGAGTCAGGCGGGTATGCGGGAGTGGTGTGAGAGCTGAATGGTTGGATGAGTGCGTGATGAAGGCGTGAGGCGTCAGCATCCTGTGATTCCTTCGATAGCTCAGCTGGTAGAGCGGAGGACTGTAGGCTCCCTTGCACGGCCATCCTTAGGTCGCTGGTTCAACTCCGGCTCGAAGGAGTGCCCTTTTGGCTCTGGCGCAGACCCTGCGGCACCCCTGCCGTTTGGCCCTGCCCGGGTGGCTGCCCTTCAAGGGCTGCCCAGCCGTGAACGCTTGCCTGAGGTGGGGAAGACGAGCAGCCAAGGCAGGTTTGGGTGAAGCCTGGGCAGGGGACGGTGGTCCTGAGCGCGCTGGTGTTGTCAGGGGTCACGTCCCGTGGCAGGAGAGTGAGTGGGTGGGGGTGTGAGAGCGAGGCGGCTGGGAGGCCCGGGCTTTGGGTGCGGGGCAGGCTGGGTGCGGGGTGGGTGCCTGGGAGGGGAGAGGACGCCAGGCAGAGGCCGTGGGGTGGGGAATTAGCTCAAGTGGTAGAGCGCTCGCTTAGCATGTGAGAGGCAGCGGGATCGATGCCCGCATTCTCCAACGCTTTTCATTCCCCTTGCCGGGACACAGGGTCCTTTGCCTGGGGCCCGCGTCCGCCGGGGTCTGTGGGGAGCTCGCGCTGCGGCCAGACAGCAAAGAAGAGGACAACGTCCCGCGGCCTAACAAGAGCAGCACGAGCAGTTTAACAGGGGACCTCCTTTTCTCCCTCTTTGCTTGACAGACGTCAAATGCCATCTCAAGTAGTGTGTCCAGCTTGGAGCTGCCCTGTACAGGAAAGACATCAATGAAATGGAGCAGCTTCAGTGGAGGGCCACCAAGAAAAGAAGCTCAGGGAAGGGAGGGACTTCTCTTTGAGGATGGGCTGAGGACCCTGGGAACGTTCCGTGTGGAGAAAGAGAAGTTCCGAGGGCTTCCGCATGACCTTGCAGCACTTTAGAGGGAGGTTACTGAGCAGAGGAAGCGCTGTCCTTTTGCGTGGTGCTTGACGAGAGGGCAAATACAGCACAGTGGAACTGGATCAAGATAAGTTGCAGGGGGTATGGGCAGGCTTTTCTTTGGCCCTGAGGAGAGTCCAGCAGTAGAAGATGACATCCAAGGAGCTTGTGGAGTTTTTGTGGTTGAGGGTTTTTGAATGTTTTGATGGACTGAAGGGTTGAGCAAGGTGGTGTGATGTTGAAGCGGAGGCTGTTGGAAGCAGGCTGTTGGAGTAGAGGCATGATTGTCCGCTTTGCGTGGAGCAGAGTTGGATGAGTGTGTGGTGGGCGGGGTAAGGGGCAGGGCCCCATGGTTCCTTCGATAGCTCAGCTGGTAGAGCGGAGGACTGTAGGCTCCCTTGCACGGCCATCCTTAGGTCGCTGGTTCAACTCCGGCTCGAAGGAGTGCCCTTTTGGCTCTGGTGCAGACCCTGCGGCACCCCTGCCTTTTGGCCCTGCCCGGGTGGCTGCCCTTCAAGGGCTGCCCAGCCGTGAACGCTTGCCTGAGGTGGGGAAGACGAGCAGCCAAGGCAGGTTTGGGTGAAGCCTGGGTAGGGGACGGTGGTCCTGAGCGCGCTGGTGTTGTCAGGGGTCACGTCCCGTGGCAGGAGAGTGAGTGGGTGGGTGAGTGGGTGCGAGGCGGCTGGAGGCCCGGGCTTTGGGTGCGGGGCAGGCTGGGTGCGGGGTGGGTGCCTGGGAGGGGAGAGGACGCCAGGCAGAGGCCGTGGGGTGGGGAATTAGCTCAAGTGGTAGAGCGCTCGCTTAGCATGTGAGAGGCAGCGGGATCGATGCCCGCATTCTCCAACGCTTTTCATTCCCCTTGCCGGGACACAGGGTCCTTTGCCTGGGGCCCGCGTCCGCCGGGGGCTGTGGGGAGCTCGCGCTGCGGCCAGACAGCAAAGTAGAGGGCAGCATCCAGGGCTGCACCAAGAACAGCGTGGGCTGTGGACGGAGGGAAGGCGTTCTCCACCTTTGCTCGGCATCTGATCGATGGCATCTAGAACGCTGTGCCCAACTTTGGGCCTCTGTGTAGAAGACGGACATTGACCAAGCGCAGCGCCCTCTGAACAAGGCCAGCAGGCGCACATGCCCTTTGAGGAGAGGCCGATGAATGGGGGCTTGTCCAGAGGCTGGAGAAGAGCGGGCTTTGTGGGACATAAGCAGCAGTTTATCAGAGTGACTATCAGGAGGTTATCGATTCAACAGTTTGGCTTTCTCCTGTGGTGACTGGCAGAGGAATGAGAAAGAAGAGGCCACAACTGAAGCAGGACACGTTCCATGTTTTCTGCCCTCAGCAGAGCCAGGCAGGAGAAGAAGGGTGCCGCGCAGTGCTGTGCAGTCTCCGTGCTTGGAGGCTGGCGTGAGCTGACTGGCCGAAGCTGTGCGCAAGCTGCTGGGATCCCTGATCTGGGCGCGGTTGGAGGAGGATCCTAGAGGTCTCAACCAAGCTGACTTCTTTCGCGGCTCTGCCAGGGAGGCAGAGGTGGGAGAGGGCCCTGCCGGTCCCTCAACAGCTCTGCTGGTGGAGCGGAGGACTGCAGGCTCCCTTGCGTGGCTACCCTTAGGTCTCGTCCGGGCCCTGAGTTCCCTAATAGGCCTGAATGGCCCTGACCAGCCTCGCGCGGGGCCTCCGCCTCCAGCCATGGGCCCAGGAGCGATACCTGCGTTGCGCTCTGGGCCTTCACTCTCCTTCCGTGCTAGACGGCAGGAGTCCTGCTGGTCTGCAGCTCAGGCGTGCCTATGGCTACGCCAATGGCTCTGTCCAGCCAGAGAGACCCTTGATGCAGACGCTGGCGTGCAGAGGGCTGTTCTGTGGTGACCTCATCCCTGTCTCGTCAGTCTGGCCCTGCCTGGCGCTGACTGGACGTGATCATGAGCCTGAGCTCTGCAGCGACTGCCTGTCGTGCCGTTGTCCGTGCCCGAGTGTGCCAATGGCGCCTTCTGCTTCGTGAGTGCCTCTTAGAGGAAGGCGTCGTGGCTGCGTGCGTCCTGGTCGGGCAGCGCGGGTCCGAGGCAAGTCTTTCTTTTCTCGTGCTGAAGCGAGTCAGGCGGGTATGCGGGAGTGGTGTGAGAGCTGAATGGTTGGATGAGTGCGTGATGAAGGCGTGAGGCGTCAGCATCCTGTGATTCCTTCGATAGCTCAGCTGGTAGAGCGGAGGACTGTAGGCTCCCTTGCACGGCCATCCTTAGGTCGCTGGTTCAACTCCGGCTCGAAGGAGTGCCCTTTTGGCTCTGGCGCAGACCCTGCGGCACCCCTGCCGTTTGGCCCTGCCCGGGTGGCTGCCCTTCAAGGGCTGCCCAGCCGTGAACGCTTGCCTGAGGTGGGGAAGACGAGCAGCCAAGGCAGGTTTGGGTGAAGCCTGGGCAGGGGACGGTGGTCCTGAGCGCGCTGGTGTTGTCAGGGGTCACGTCCCGTGGCAGGAGAGTGAGTGGGTGGGGGTGTGAGAGCGAGGCGGCTGGGAGGCCCGGGCTTTGGGTGCGGGGCAGGCTGGGTGCGGGGTGGGTGCCTGGGAGGGGAGAGGACGCCAGGCAGAGGCCGTGGGGTGGGGAATTAGCTCAAGTGGTAGAGCGCTCGCTTAGCATGTGAGAGGCAGCGGGATCGATGCCCGCATTCTCCAAGGCTTTTCATTCCCCTTGCCGGGACACAGGGTCCTTTGCCTGGGGCCCGCGTCCGCCGGGGTCTGTGGGGAGCTCGCGCTGCGGCCAGACAGCAAAGAAGAGGACAACGTCCCGCGGCCTAACAAGAGCAGCACGAGCAGTTTAACAGGGGACCTCCTTTTCTCCCTCTTTGCTTGACAGACGTCAAATGCCATCTCAAGTAGTGTGTCCAGCTTGGAGCTGCCCTGTACAGGAAAGACATCAATGAAATGGAGCAGCTTCAGTGGAGGGCCACCAAGAAAAGAAGCTCAGGGAAGGGAGGGACTTCTCTTTGAGGATGGGCTGAGGACCCTGGGAACGTTCCGTGTGGAGAAAGAGAAGTTCCGAGGGCTTCCGCATGACCTTGCAGCACTTTAGAGGGAGGTTACTGAGCAGAGGAAGCGCTGTCCTTTTGCGTGGTGCTTGACGAGAGGGCAAATACAGCACAGTGGAACTGGATCAAGATAAGTTGCAGGGGGTATGGGCAGGCTTTTCTTTGGCCCTGAGGAGAGTCCAGCAGTAGAAGATGACATCCAAGGAGCTTGTGGAGTTTTTGTGGTTGAGGGTTTTTGAATGTTTTGATGGACTGAAGGGTTGAGCAAGGTGGTGTGATGTTGAAGCGGAGGCTGTTGGAAGCAGGCTGTTGGAGTAGAGGCATGATTGTCCGCTTTGCGTGGAGCAGAGTTGGATGAGTGTGTGGTGGGCGGGGTAAGGGGCAGGGCCCCATGGTTCCTTCGATAGCTCAGCTGGTAGAGCGGAGGACTGTAGGCTCCCTTGCACGGCCATCCTTAGGTCGCTGGTTCAACTCCGGCTCGAAGGAGTGCCCTTTTGGCTCTGGTGCAGACCCTGCGGCACCCCTGCCTTTTGGCCCTGCCCGGGTGGCTGCCCTTCAAGGGCTGCCCAGCCGTGAACGCTTGCCTGAGGTGGGGAAGACGAGCAGCCAAGGCAGGTTTGGGTGAAGCCTGGGTAGGGGACGGTGGTCCTGAGCGCGCTGGTGTTGTCAGGGGTCACGTCCCGTGGCAGGAGAGTGAGTGGGTGGGTGAGTGGGTGCGAGGCGGCTGGAGGCCCGGGCTTTGGGTGCGGGGCAGGCTGGGTGCGGGGTGGGTGCCTGGGAGGGGAGAGGACGCCAGGCAGAGGCCGTGGGGTGGGGAATTAGCTCAAGTGGTAGAGCGCTCGCTTAGCATGTGAGAGGCAGCGGGATCGATGCCCGCATTCTCCAACGCTTTTCATTCCCCTTGCCGGGACACAGGGTCCTTTGCCTGGGGCCCGCGTCCGCCGGGGGCTGTGGGGAGCTCGCGCTGCGGCCAGACAGCAAAGTAGAGGGCAGCATCCAGGGCTGCACCAAGAACAGCGTGGGCTGTGGACGGAGGGAAGGCGTTCTCCACCTTTGCTCGGCATCTGATCGATGGCATCTAGAACGCTGTGCCCAACTTTGGGCCTCTGTGTAGAAGACGGACATTGACCAAGCGCAGCGCCCTCTGAACAAGGCCAGCAGGCGCACATGCCCTTTGAGGAGAGGCCGATGAATGGGGGCTTGTCCAGAGGCTGGAGAAGAGCGGGCTTTGTGGGACATAAGCAGCAGTTTATCAGAGTGACTATCAGGAGGTTATCGATTCAACAGTTTGGCTTTCTCCTGTGGTGACTGGCAGAGGAATGAGAAAGAAGAGGCCACAACTGAAGCAGGACACGTTCCATGTTTTCTGCCCTCAGCAGAGCCAGGCAGGAGAAGAAGGGTGCCGCGCAGTGCTGTGCAGTCTCCGTGCTTGGAGGCTGGCGTGAGCTGACTGGCCGAAGCTGTGCGCAAGCTGCTGGGATCCCTGATCTGGGCGCGGTTGGAGGAGGATCCTAGAGGTCTCAACCAAGCTGACTTCTTTCGCGGCTCTGCCAGGGAGGCAGAGGTGGGAGAGGGCCCTGCCGGTCCCTCAACAGCTCTGCTGGTGGAGCGGAGGACTGCAGGCTCCCTTGCGTGGCTACCCTTAGGTCTCGTCCGGGCCCTGAGTTCCCTAATAGGCCTGAATGGCCCTGACCAGCCTCGCGCGGGGCCTCCGCCTCCAGCCATGGGCCCAGGAGCGATACCTGCGTTGCGCTCTGGGCCTTCACTCTCCTTCCGTGCTAGACGGCAGGAGTCCTGCTGGTCTGCAGCTCAGGCGTGCCTATGGCTACGCCAATGGCTCTGTCCAGCCAGAGAGACCCTTGATGCAGACGCTGGCGTGCAGAGGGCTGTTCTGTGGTGACCTCATCCCTGTCTCGTCAGTCTGGACCTGCCTGGCGCTGACTGGACGTGATCATGAGCCTGAGCTCTGCAGCGACTGCCTGTCGTGCCGTTGTCCGTGCCCGAGTGTGCCAATGGCGCCTTCTGCTTCGTGAGTGCCTCTTAGAGGAAGGCGTCGTGGCTGCGTGCGTCCTGGTCGGGCAGCGCGGGTCCGAGGCAAGTCTTTCTTTTCTCGTGCTGAAGCGAGTCAGGCGGGTATGCGGGAGTGGTGTGAGAGCTGAATGGTTGGATGAGTGCGTGATGAAGGCGTGAGGCGTCAGCATCCTGTGATTCCTTCGATAGCTCAGCTGGTAGAGCGGAGGACTGTAGGCTCCCTTGCACGGCCATCCTTAGGTCGCTGGTTCAACTCCGGCTCGAAGGAGTGCCCTTTTGGCTCTGGCGCAGACCCTGCGGCACCCCTGCCTTTTGGCCCTGCCCGGGTGGCTGCCCTTCAAGGGCTGCCCAGCCGTGAACGCTTGCCTGAGGTGGGGAAGACGAGCAGCCAAGGCAGGTTTGGGTGAAGCCTGGGTAGGGGACGGTGGTCCTGAGCGCGCTGGTGTTGTCAGGGGTCACGTCCCGTGGCAGGAGAGTGAGTGGGTGGGTGAGTGGGTGTGAGGCGGCTGGAGGCCCGGGCTTTGGGTGCGGGGCAGGCTGGGTGCGGGGTGGGTGCCTGGGAGGGGAGAGGACGCCAGGCAGAGGCCGTGGGGTGGGGAATTAGCTCAAGTGGTAGAGCGCTCGCTTAGCATGTGAGAGGCAGCGGGATCGATGCCCGCATTCTCCAACGCTTTTCATTCCCCTTGCCGGGACACAGGGTCCTTTGCCTGGGGCCCGCGTCCGCCGGGGGCTGTGGGGAGCTCCCGCTGCGGCCAGACAGCAAAGTAGAGGGCAGCATCCAGGGCTGCACCAAGAACAGCGTGGGCTGTGGACGGAGGGAAGGCGTTCTCCACCTTTGCTCGGCATCTGATCGATGGCATCTAGAACGCTGTGCCCAACTTTGGGCCTCTGTGTAGAAGACGGACATTGACCAAGCGCAGCGCCCTCTGAACAAGGCCAGCAGGCGCACATGCCCTTTGAGGAGAGGCCGATGAATGGGGGCTTGTCCAGAGGCTGGAGAAGAGCGGGCTTTGTGGGACATAAGCAGCAGTTTATCAGAGTGCCTATCAGGAGGTTATCGATTCAACAGTTTGGCTTTCTCCTGTGGTGACTGGCAGAGGAATGAGAAAGAAGAGGCCACAACTGAAGCAGGACACGTTCCATGTTTTCTGCCCTCAGCAGAGCCAGGCAGGAGAAGAAGGGTGCCGCGCAGTGCTGTGCAGTCTCCGTGCTTGGAGGCTGGCGTGAGCTGACTGGCCGAAGCTGTGCGCAAGCTGCTGGGATCCCTGATCTGGGCGCGGTTGGAGGAGGATCCTAGAGGTCTCAACCAAGCTGACTTCTTTCGCGGCTCTGCCAGGGAGGCAGAGGTGGGAGAGGGCCCTGCCGGTCCCTCAACAGCTCTGCTGGTGGAGCGGAGGACTGCAGGCTCCCTTGCGTGGCTACCCTTAGGTCTCGTCCGGGCCCTGAGTTCCCTAATAGGCCTGAATGGCCCTGACCAGCCTCGCGCGGGGCCTCCGCCTCCAGCCATGGGCCCAGGAGCGATACCTGCGTTGCGCTCTGGGCCTTCACTCTCCTTCCGTGCTAGACGGCAGGAGTCCTGCTGGTCTGCAGCTCAGGCGTGCCTATGGCTACGCCAATGGCTCTGTCCAGCCAGAGAGACCCTTGATGCAGACGCTGGCGTGCAGAGGGCTGTTCTGTGGTGACCTCATCCCTGTCTCGTCAGTCTGGCCCTGCCTGGCGCTGACTGGACGTGATCATGAGCCTGAGCTCTGCAGCGACTGCCTGTCGTGCCGTTGTCCGTGCCCGAGTGTGCCAATGGCGCCTTCTGCTTCGTGAGTGCCTCTTAGAGGAAGGCGTCGTGGCTGCGTGCGTCCTGGTCGGGCAGCGCGGGTCCGAGGCAAGTCTTTCTTTTCTCGTGCTGAAGCGAGTCAGGCGGGTATGCGGGAGTGGTGTGAGAGCTGAATGGTTGGATGAGTGCGTGATGAAGGCGTGAGGCGTCAGCATCCTGTGATTCCTTCGATAGCTCAGCTGGTAGAGCGGAGGACTGTAGGCTCCCTTGCACGGCCATCCTTAGGTCGCTGGTTCAACTCCGGCTCGAAGGAGTGCCCTTTTGGCTCTGGCGCAGACCCTGCGGCACCCCTGCCGTTTGGCCCTGCCCGGGTGGCTGCCCTTCAAGGGCTGCCCAGCCGTGAACGCTTGCCTGAGGTGGGGAAGACGAGCAGCCAAGGCAGGTTTGGGTGAAGCCTGGGCAGGGGACGGTGGTCCTGAGCGCGCTGGTGTTGTCAGGGGTCACGTCCCGTGGCAGGAGAGTGAGTGGGTGGGTGGGTGAGTGGGTGGGGGTGTGAGAGCGAGGCGGCTGGGAGGCCCGGGCTTTGGGTGCGGGGCAGGCTGGGTGTGGGGTGGGTGCCTGGGAGGGGAGAGGACGCCAGGCAGAGGCCGTGGGGTGGGGAATTAGCTCAAGTGGTAGAGCGCTCGCTTAGCATGTGAGAGGCAGCGGGATCGATGCCCGCATTCTCCAACGCTTTTCATTCCCCTTGCCGGGACACAGGGTCCTTTGCCTGGGGTCTGAGTTCATTGTGAGCACAGAGAATGAGAGCATCCAGGGCTGTATCAGGAGGAGCACAGGGCATTTGCATAAGCATAATTAATGGATTATCGCTCTTTGGCAGTCATTAAATGGCATTCAGTATACTGTACACATTTTCTAATAAAATTAGAAATCGCCAACTTGTACTCTCTCATAGAGTTCTTGACATACTTTTTTTTTTTAATGAAACTATGAAACTGTATCTTTTTGAACTTCTGAATAAAACACAAGGAATGCGGTATCTCTCTGCATAGACTTCGGTGTCAGACTGCAAAGCAGATGTGAAAGTATAGTTTTAAGGTATTATGCCAGAAAAAGTTTCTAAAGATTTTTTTGTAGGGTATTGAACACAAACATATCTCCTTTGAAATTCTGCTGATTGGAAGCCTGTTAGCTTTGCTCCTTGATAAATGAGACTGTGCCAAACTCCAAATAAAAGCACAGAGAGCTACCTGTGTCATGTTTATTAAAAAGTGAATTTTGCCCTGGGCTGTGGTAGTATGATTAATACTGACTTAATTAATAATGGCAGGAAACTCAGAATCAGGTATTGCTGGTTTTATACCTTGTACTAAAGAATACCAGTTCAGCAGCAGATTTTTGGATTAGCATAAATTAAAAGATAATTAAAGCAAATATATGAGACTGACTCATCATTTTATCTTGCAAATATTTACAGCTACTCCATTAAAAGTGAATCCCTCTGACATTTCCACTTAAGTCAGAAGCAGCCTTTTTTTTGGTATAATTACTAATAAAGATGGATAAAGCACCACTGTCGGTTTTACCATAGATCGCTGTGTAAATCATCCTTCTTCATGTTCAGCATTAGATATACTTAATTCCATTCTACATTCTTCCATGACAACTCTCTCTTTTGGGTATTAAAGAAGGCCTCCTTTCCATAAATTTAAATGTAAAAGCAACAGGAAAACATGAGGTTTGATACAGAAGATGGTTTCTGCAGCCAGGCTATACTACAGGGACAGAGAAGGTGCAAGTCATGAGTGAATTTGATACTGTAGTAAGTTTATCCCCCAGTGGTATAGTTATGCAAGACTACAGAATTATGAGATGTCAGTAGTTTTCCTTCCATTGTGTGAATAGTTTGAACATTCACTACTTCGCCCACCTCCATTGAATATATGCCTTTAGGAAGAGAAAGCAGGAGAGAGGCAATTTGTTCAAAAACACAGAGGACAGAGTCCCAACAAAATTCAAACTAAACAATAATGCAAGTAGATCTATTTCATAACCTGTTTTTCAGTTCAAATATATTCTTGCATTTGATAGGAAAAGCAAGCTGTGTTAAAGTTTGACCGGTAATACAGTGCAACCAACAGCACCCAGAGTGGTGCTGTAATAAAGTTTTACTGTATTTATTAAACCTGCAAGGACATGTCTGGCATATTTCGATGTCAAGAACATCTATTTCACTCATGACATTTAAAGTTCTTTCTCTTTTTAATAGCAGCAGAACAGATTTAAGAGTAAAATGACCCATAAAATCTGCTAGTTTTACTTCCAGGTCTTGTTACATTTCAACAATAAAATACTTTTCACCATTTTGATAACTTGTGTTTGAGTAAAACTTATCTTAAAGTCCTCTCTTCTTTTTCAATAGAGAACCTACCATTTCCTGTGCCAGAGTGTTACAGTGGTTGGTTACACTCACTGTTAAAACCAGGTACCTCTTTTTCAGCCCAAATTGCTTTTAGATTCCAAGCACTGGTTTTGGTTATGCCTGCCTTCATAAAGTGAAGAACCCTCTTACTCCTAGCATCTTTCCCTTCAAAGATATTACACTCAACAATCAAATAATCTATCGGCCATCTTCTTTATGACAAGATAAACTGATCAAACTCCTTATGTCTCTTACTCTAGTTTTTGAATCATCATTATAGCACTTTTCTGCATTGGCTTTTCTTTTCAACATACTTCAGGAAACTTGGTAACACAAGAACTGGGTGCAGTATTCAAAGACTGCACTTTGCAAGCACAGTCTGCGTTACTTTATCCTAACAGTCTGACCTCTCATTCAGCCAGATTAAAATATTTTAGATGAAGCACACAGATTGCTTGTGGGATGAAATCGATAGATTCACATCACATCATCTCTGATTCTTTTCAGGCTCATGGTGCAAAAAACCAGTTGTAACAATGAATGTCTACAGTGCAGGTAACTCAAAAGGTTTTACCACCATAATCATGCCAGACACACAAGCATTTTTAGACATGTTGCAAAGCACATTTTACATACCTGTAGGACTTCTTAATCTCATCATGTGTTGCTCCCTTCTCTAGGGCCAAGATTTCATATAACGCTTCCCCCGATGTTGACAAAGCACGTTGCCTTTGTTCAGCCATGTTAGCAGTGCATTACCAAAGCTGCTAATATAGAACAGAATTTAAAATAGCAGGGACTGCAAATATATATGGATAATATTTCTTATTGTTCATTTTAATAGATTTTAATCAGGTAGTAAAAGGTTAAAAATACATGAAAGTGAAACTAGAATAAGATCTCCTCTAAATTATCCTCCATTCCTTAAGTTATTTTAAAATTGTTTGAGAAAATGGAAAAGCAAAAAACAAAGAACAGAAGCTCTTGTGTTAGGTATCACTGTTCATATTAAAGGCTTGATGTTGCTCTCACTGAAATGAATGGCTAAATATCCTACAGCATTAATGCCTGCACATAGTATTTCCACCTAGTTTTATTTGTGTTTGTTTACACCTATCTTTTCTAAGTCTTAGAAGAATAATTCTACTGTTCTTTAAGGCTATTGGCTTCTTGCAGTGGGGTAAGAGCTTTGAACCTCTGAGTATAACCTAATGCAACACAGCGGTGAATTTTTGCTTTCTCAACACAAGGACTCAGATTCAGCCTAACCAATTTTAGGTGCCTAAGCTGAGTGATTAAGTTTGAAGCTTAGTCAAACTAGAGTCCTTATATTGTCAACAGACAGACAGACATACTGCCTGTTTGATGGTTGACCAAGCACTTTCTCCTTATTACCTCTGCAGTGTGCCCAGGATGACTGCATTCCCAACTCATGTGTCTGATGACAGGTGGAATGAATCTGGACTAGATACCAAGAATTGACCTCAGTACTAGAAAAGTAACCGTTTATTGCAAACTTATGCATGGGAAATACTGACATCAATCAGGGTCCTGTCTTATTTGAGGTGCAAGACTTTGGGCTGAATTCATGAGTTTGTGATAAATTTAACAAGGTGCCTTTACAGTATAGTGCAAATAAAGGCTAAGCATAGGCTGACCGATTTAGTCCATTTAAGATCTATCGTTCATTCCTTCATGCACTACAGAGGCAAAGAAGACAAACAAGTGATTCTTCACTGAGTGGCTCTACTACCTCCTTACAGTTCATAGTTCATCCTTCTGGATTTGAAGAACCAAATATTTTTAAACCAGACCTAGCTAATGCTAGGCAACGACATGAAGAAACTCATATAAACCATAATTTAAAACACCAGGTACAGATACCTATCATTCATAAAGGAAAGCTGCAGCTCTTTGATGGCAGACTTGCCACAACAAAACTCTCACCACAGCCTCTTTATTTCTTTGTATGTTGCACCTTTCTCCAAATATTGAGAGGTGATCACAGAAAAAGCCTGAAAGTGAGCTGTAACCGCAGCCATAAGAAAAATTTCTGAGAACCTGTTTTGGTAGATAAGACTACCCACTCTGCTATTTCACCCTTCTCATTGATAAGCTAGAAACACTATCTTGCCATTATTCATATATTATTTACTAGGCCACACTTTGGTTCAGAACCAGCCATGTAACATTTTTAAGCTCTTCAGCTTTGTTCAGTACCAAAAAGAAAATCAAATACCATGTAAGTACACACAGAAATATAATAGACTGAGTAATTTTGGCACATAGTATCTGATTTACTAAAAGACCTACATTTATTCATATTTACTTTGATATTTTCTTTTTCTTAATAAGCTAACACACAATTTAGGGTCTTGTGATCTGCTGAAAAAAAAATTCCTTGCTGCTTTTAAGTGTCGTACACAAACCATCAACTAAATGGACTGAACTTTTGTTTTTAAAGTGACAACTAAGAATGAAATTATATATGATCGTATAGGTATTACTTTACCAACTGCAGTAGTTACAATGCTACTTGTTAGTAATGGTATGTCCAGACCATATTTAACAGAATCCTGGGATCTATCCTGATCACATTAGAATCATGCAAGGCACATCAAGCCTCTTAATGCACAAGGTAATGGTAGGCAACCATGTGAAGTCACAGATATACAGCAGTATTTAAAAATTCTGTAACATAATGCTGATTAGCTACATGGCAACCCTGAAGCATAAAAAAAAATCAAATTTATGATGGACTTTATTCTGAAGAATTAAAAAATTGTGTAATTTGTACTTTCTAATAAAATAATTTTAATAACCCAGTCAGCTATGGAAATTTAAACTCACTAGCCTATTCAGTCTTCTAGTGATTAATCATCTTGAAGGTCTAATTACTCGGTTATTTCTTACTTATTTAAAGCAGTCCTATACAATACTAAAAGCACAATGAAATTACACTTTTCTAGAAAAAAGTTATGCTCTCTTTAGTAAGGAAGATATAACAGTTTCAATTTTAGTACTAGATCCATTCCTGATGGCTGAAATTACATTAGAATCCTATTTTCAAGCTATATATTTTTGTTCCAGTGGAACAGAGACAAGAAAATATCATTTACTTCCTTGACTGACAATAAAATATATTAAAAGACAATCTGAATTCTGATAGCAATTCCACATCTTCTAAGAGGGTGAGACCCCAGTTAACTTTTTAACTTTTTCTGTGCAAATTTTGTACTATCCAGGAAGAACTATCTTATACAGAGGTTGGATTAATATGCCTTTTTTCTACCATACCCATAATTCATTTGGATTTGCACTGAAAAATAAGTCAAGGTGATTCAAATAACATACCTGCTTCAAAAAGTGATGCAACACAGTCTGGCATGTATAAACTCACAACATTATCAGTTCAGTATCTTGATGTCTTTATGCCGATATAATCCAAAAGGAAAGAAGCAAGTGCCACCAGAAGCCCTGTTCCACGGAAAGCGGCTGCTGCTTTTCATCCTTCACAATCAAGGTTAAGCAGGTCAGTGGAGTCTGATTACTCTTTTTGTTTGTTTGCTCAGTATCCAATTGGTTATCTCTCAGGAAGACCTATGAAAGAACGAATGAAACATTCATGAGCCTAAAGGCTGATATATCTGAGAGTTAATGACACCAAAAAATATGGGACATCCATGAATTTAGTTAGTTGTTCTGCGCTTTACTCTTGACAGAGTCTTGAGTTTGTTGGGGGGTTTTTTGCACACAAATGTATTAAGTTTGTTTAAAGATACAACAGTCTTGCTCTAAAGTTCATTCTCTCTGAGGCAAGCCATGGCTTAGGTTTACTATATAGTCTCTTCCAGAACATGATTAACTGAAGATGACCCTTTAGGACTCCTGAGTTGTTGTAAAATTTTATATCAAATCAGAAGATGTACTTCTCTTACTCTGATGGAGCTACTCCTCTAACTTATACCATTAAAAGGCCTGGAGCGCCATTCCTTTCCATTTGGAATGAGGAAGACTGTAAATGCCAGAGACTTAAAAAAAAAAATTGTTCTTGGGACATTATCCTTGGAACCAAATAGTTCATCTCCCAGATCACCCAATTCCAAATGATACATTTTTGTGGTGGATTGACCTTGGCCAGCTGCCAAACCCCCATCCAGCCACTTTCTCACTCCTTCTCCTCAACAGGACAAGGGCAGAAAACAAGACGAAAATCTTGTGGATCAAGATAAATATATGGAGATCACTTACCAATTACTGTCATGGGCAAAACAGACTCAACTTGGGAAAATTAATTTAATTTGTTGCCAATTAAAATAGCTTTGGATGGTGACAAACAAAGACAAAAATTAAAACAATGCCTTCCCCTCACCACCCTGTTTCCAGGCTCAACGTCAATCCTTCTTTCCCAACTCCTCTACTCCCTGCCCCTGAGCGGTGGAGGGCAGACAGGGAATGGGGGGTTGCAGTGAGTTCATAGCAGCTCCTCTCTGCTGCTCCGTCCTCCTCAGACTTTTCCCCTGCTCCAGCGTGGGTCCATCCCACAGGCTGCAGTCCTTCACGAACTGCTCCAGTGTGAGTCCTCCACAGGACACAGTTCCTGTCAGGAGAACCTGCTCCTGGTGTGGGCTCCTCTCCACAGACCGCAGTTTCTTCAGGAAATATCCACCTTCTCTGGCATGGGGTGGATGGGCTGCTGTGTGGATGTCTGCTCTGATGTGGTCCTCTCCACAGGCTGCAGCGAAATACCTGCTTCACCGTGGCCCTCTCCGCAGGCTGAATTCAAGTATGTGCTCCACCATGGTGTCTTCCATGGGCTGAAGGGAAACACCTGCTCTGCCGTGATCCTTTCCAGGGGCTGAAGGGGAATCTCTGCTCTGGCGCCTGGAGCACCCCCCGCTCCTCCTTCCTCACTGACCTTGGTGTTCACAGGGCTGTTTCTCACAATTTTTTTCCCTCAATCCTCACTGCCATGCAGTTTTGCTCTTTCTTAAATATGTTTTCCCAGAGGTGCCACCAGCTTGGCCGATGGGCTCAGCTGTGTCCTGCAGTGGGTCTGTTGTGGAGCTGGCTGTATCCAGCCTGAGGCAGCCCCTAACCTCCTCCCACAGGGACCCCCTGCAGCCCCCCACTACCTCAACCGTGCCACAGACATGCAGTACAGTTTTATACAGACTGCAGTCCTGCAAACGGATTCATGGAGTCCCGTCACCCAGGTAAAGTCTGCTTCAGCGAGAGTCAGTTTGTGCTTGGATTCTACTGCAAGACTGGAACAATAAATCAATAAATTCTTGAAAACCAAGCATAATTAATTGCGATCATATGAAAACACTATTCATGGAAAAGGAAGCAAACAGTGTGACAGCTGATGAAAAAAATTAAGTGGATGCTTTTTAGTGTGAAGCATGTGATTTGAACATTTCTCTTGTTCTTAGGTATATTCTTTAATTTCAAACATTCCCTCAAATTTCAGCTTTGGATGAGGATAAAGCAAGCCACATTTCAACCTAAAATGTGAGTGTTTTTCATAGTTATCAGAAGTCAAAATAGTATAGTCAAAATATCTTTTCCAGGACATTAACAACAGAGTAGGTACAGCTAGTTCTATTACGTTGTAGGAACACAATAAACCAGATTATTCAATTAGCTTGCTTGATCTCAATCTTCAAAATGACCTTATCATTCTTGCAAAACAAACAAACAAAAGTACATGTTTTAATGGTAAGAAGAAATTAAGGGGAAAAATATAAAAGAAAGAAAATAAAATCACTTTGAGGTTACCCAAATCCTCTGTACTTACAAATATCCTATTATCAAGAAAAACATTACTCACTGTTCTGCAATCTTGTCACATACCTAGACCTACAGTTCTGTGTGAATACAGCTCCCTCTGGTGTGTTGAGCTAACACTGCTCTGTAACCTATATTGCTTCTCTTATAAGCACTCTTGTTTTGTTTGAAGGAAATGAACACAATCTCTGCAAATCTATTTCTTTTCCTTTGGGGATTCTACATGATAAGCACATCCTAATGAATCTTTAAAAGACTCAAACTTTAATTAATTGTCATAAATCCTTCGTTAGATCAGCCATATAATTTAGAAGAATAAAACATAATTTAATACCTATTCACTCTTCTCATTAATTTTTATTTTTTTGTATCACAACACCTAATAGTGCACCACAACCCCACTGGCTGTGGCAGGTAATGCAAAACTAAAAGACAGTCCTAGTCCCAAAGGGTCTTATATCTAAAAAGTCTTTCTTACTCTTTACATTTCATTTATATGTTCCATGCATTTCAAAACAGACAAATCAGAACATGTCTGGAAATGTAAAGTTGCGTATCAGCCTATAAAAATTTGAAACATGGCCCAGACAGAGCAGGAGGTCCGGGGTTGCTTCAGAAGCCTCCAGTTGCACACAACCAGAGCTAAGGGTTGAAGAACTCTGAGTCACTCGGGTCCTTCCTCCCACCGCTCCCTCCTTCTCCTGGCTCATAGCAAGTTCAGGAACTAAGAGCCTGGAGCTGAAAGACTGGTAGGTACACATACATGCATGAAAGGACTGGAATCATTGCTCAACAATGGTGTGAATTTTTAGCTTCCAAGGCAAGGAAAGACAATTTTTAAAAGCTGAATTGTTTTCTTAGTTTGTTGAATCTGGCAGTGTTAATATTGACATCATCAAAGCATGTAGGAGATACAAGTGGTCAGACAGAGCACTCCTGAGCTTCACGGAGAACCTACAGCTTCTGACTCTTTCTTCCAGCAGTGACGGGGAAAGAAAATCGCTGATTTTACTTGGAATTTGGGGAGTGAAATAAATTATCTTGCTGACGTGCTTTAGTAAAGCCAGCAGGTTAAGAGAGGTGATCCTTCCCCTCTACTCAGCACTGGTGAGGCCACACCCGGAGTACTGTGTCCAGATCAGGGCCCCCCAGTACAAGAGAGACATGGACACACTGGAGAGAGTCCAGCAAAGGGCCACGAAGACGATGAAGGGACTGGAGCATTTCCCCTGTGAGGAAAGACTGACAGAGCAGGGACTGTTCAGCCTGGAGATGAGAAGGCTCAGGGGGGATCTCATCAATGTATATAAACACCTGAAGGCAGAGTGCAAAGAGGACAGAGCCAGGCTCTTTTCAGAGGTGCCCAGTGTCAGGACCGGAGGCAATGGGCACAAACTGAAACACACGAGGTTCCCTCTGAACATCAGGCAACACTTTTCCACTGAGAGGGTGACCGAGCACTGGCACAGGTTGCCCAGAGAGGTTGTGGAGTCACCATCCTTGGAGATCTTCAAAAGCTGCCTGGACATGGTCCTGGGCAACTGGCTCTAGGTGGCCCTGCTTCCTTTCCCCAAAACTTCCCTAGTGTGATTACTATTATCACTAATTTCTGTGCCTTGTTCTGCCAAAAAGGTGGTAAGAACATTAGCAAGGATGTTGGAATTTGTATTGGTGGCTGACCAGAAGTGACAAGAGAAAGAAGGCAGGTGAGGAGACTGAAACAAGAGCTCTTGCTAGTTGACGACTCTTCACAGGTGAATGAATGGCACTCTGAAAAAAAAAGACCCAAAACAGTACAGCATGAGGGTATGAGTAAAGTACAGTAGGCTGATGAGATGAGGGAACATGTGCACTGAGAAAGGGTGTATACAGTGGTAGTGTGTACTGTTTTTTCACTCTTTAGGCAGGATCTATCTTTTGTTTTATTTTTGAATAGCATGCTATGGTAATGTCAACATTAATAACACCCAGCTAAGCAAGCTAATCAAAGGGCAAAAGACTGAGCAAGTGGAAAAGGATGCTTCTGCCAAAATGTGCTGGGCCTCTGGCTCAGGCACAGGGATTGATTTTTGTTAACAAGGGAAGAGTACTCCTGAGGTAGCTATATCCCAAAATGTTCTTGCCATTTCTTTTTAGCCACTTCTGCTTCACATGCTCCTGGACATCCAGTGCCCTGCCTCAACTGTATTCCATGCTACCTGTCAGATATTCAACCAGTCTCCTAAAGAAGAGAGGATTGGTTTAAGGTCTTTTCTTCAGAGCGAGACTTTTAAGATCTCAGACAAGCCCAACAATTCTACAGCAAAAAATTACATTCCTCTTGCCACATTTCTCTGTTACAGAATAGGTAGTGTCATTATGGCTTCAAAAGTAATAACAGAATTGATTTAAATAATATGATTGCATTGCATCCGTTTTTAAATACATATAACTATATTGGAAGGAAGGTATTCCATCTGGTAACCCATCTGCAACTCCATCTATACAAGAAGTAAGTATTCATAAGAGAACATTCATATATTTGAATTCTCTGAACATATTGTGACCTTCTGTTACTATTCACATAGAATATCTCAGTTTAAATATATGTTGGGTTTTTAATATCTTTCAACAACTGCAGTATTGGAGAAAAGTAGCAAACTCAGGAAGTATGAACCTTAAGTGAACAGTCTGTTGCATCTCCAAATTGCTCGTGCCTTTACGTGGTCAGTTTGACACAGAGAAGCAATCTAGAACTGTAACTTCCTACCTCATTCCAGTAAATCCAGTTCAAAGGCCTGGTGGACTACCTAAGTGATACGCATATAAACATTTTTTTTCCCTAAAAATTAAATTAGAGGCTTAAAACTGAAGTTTTAAGTAATGTACTTAACTTTTTGAACAAGAAAACTCAGTGGAACACTGGGAATTTTATTTTTATCTGCAGTTTAGGGGAAAGTTCTGTCTACCCTCCCTAATTTAAAGTGGGTCATGGAGGTAGCCATAACTAAGACGTAAATCATAATAATCTCTCTGGCTTTAATTTAAATTTCTTTCTGAAAAGCAAAGGATAGGAAGCCCCTAGTTTATATAGCTTTGACAACTCAGAGGTGAGTTATCTAGGACTTTAAGTAAAAGCAAAGTAAGAAAGACCCCTAATTCCTTATTTAGGCAGTGCCTTGGCAATTTATTTTGCAAACAGCTGTAGCACTTTAAGGCATTATTCTACCACTTCTTATCGTAAGTTAACAAACCCCTAGTTTTGGCAGCAGAGTTATTCATTTTAGCATAGCATAATCAGCTACAGCTAAGAATCAGTAAGATTAGTTTGCACAGTATAAATGAGTGCTTTGAACTATTTTTAAGCTCATTTTACCAGAAACAGATTAGCAGTGGCAGTACGACATCTCGGTACCTGCTCCTGGGAATCAACAGCTGCTTTCAGGCCTCCCCACCAGGTACAGCCTTTCTCCAGCACCTAACAGTTCTCTCCACTTGCTCCTCCTTCACTTAGTTTTCTTAAACCACTCTTTGATACCTCCTGCAGTCTTTGTCTAAGCAAGCTCTTTCCTGAAATCCCCAACATAGTTCTCAGTTCCATCCTGCACCAACCCCCTAACTATTCTCTCCCAAATTCCTACAAGCTGGCTCCTTACCAAAACTGTCCCCAGGAGGGAGGGGATGCAGCAGGGGAGATGGCCGTCAGTAGCCATCTCTTTTTAAAGCTTCATTAATCCTCACATAGGATTTATTACCCTGTCTTAGAAACGCTCACTGAATTGATGGCTTAGAAAGGTAAACTCTTTCTGAAGTGCTGATGAGTAACTATCTTAATTTATCTGGCTATCTAGATCCAGACAGGAATGTCTGTCTAGCGGTTGAGTTAAAAATCAAAGAATTAAAGCAATATGCAATCCCAGGAGTAGAGGAATTACAGATTAATGGATCAGAAGACAGAAGTCTCAGATATATTTTTTTTCTGAATGTCACTTACTGAGAGAAAGTAAAAATTCCTAAAAATGTATTTCATTAGAACAAGTATTTCACCAATAAAGTAAAGACGCAAAAACATAAACATGAATGTGATTCTCCATGTAGTAGGTGTAGAAAAAGCCACTGGAAGTATTTCCCAATAATGCAGCAGACTAACAGTTTGGTAAATTAGTAGCTTTATTGGTAACCCTTTATCACAACTGTTCTTAGGGTTTTTTTTCCCCCTTATTATGACAAGACCTTTCGGCTAGAAAATACTCAGAGCTGAAACTCAAAGTCTGAACCCGTGGGCTTACAGTTGGCTGAAGTCAATCTGAGGGCTGCCAGCAAAGGAGGGGTCCAAACTTTCACTGATTTTTTTTCTTTTTTTTTTTTTTTCTTAGTTTTCAGTTAAACCAACTTGCTAGTCTGACTCACTCCATGACTGGCATCATTACTGGAGCTGATGCAATGGAAGTGGTGACATCACACCTTTTCGGCAGCAGTAAAGGCTTACATTGTCTCAGCTCACCACAAAACTGTACCTTAAAAAGTATATAGGGGCCAGAATACCATAAAAGTGCGAAGCACAAGTAAATTCTGTGGAAAATAGCACAAATTAGAAGAATTAAGACCCCTCTGGACTAGTCTGTGGCTATAGGATAGGCCAATGTTTGACAGCATATTAAATATTTTGGAGGCTTCTGCTGCCAGCTTTACAGTGCCACGGGTGCGTGACACAATGTGCTGTTCCCGTTAAAACGCTCTCTGCCAATTCAATTTGTTCAAACAAAACTTTGACAGGTTAACTTGGCCCGGCGGGATGACTGCTACAACAAGCATTGGTTGCCCACACTGCTTTTAACCCTCTGTGGTTCCGGCACCGCATGTTCCTCCGCAACCAGGATAAAAGCAGACAGGCGGCATAAAATGCTCACGAAGCGCTCTGCTAATTCGACAAAAATGTAATCATGTGCCCACACCTGATCCAGATCAAATTTGTACTGCTGGGTGATGTGGCATGGCCCCGAGCCAGCGGTAATGATCGTGGAACCACAGCGCTCGGCGAAGGCTTCTCCTGCAGATGAATTACCCGTACGGGAGACTGTAAATACAGAATGTGGCCTATCGCTGTGGAAACAGCTTGTGCAGGCTCTCCAGGACGTGCCCCGATCCGCACAAAAGAGACATAGCGTAACCCCTTGCCAAACCACCTCTCTTTCTACCCTTAGAGGGAGGGTGCTGGGTTAGCCTCTGACTGAGAGCATTAAGCAGGGGAGGGGAAAAAAAAAAAAGGAAATTACATGTCTGAGGTTTTTCTTTCGGGCAAGTCTCTTACAAAAATAAAGGAGTGTGCAAATGTCTTTGTTTCCCTGCCAACTTTTATAAGAACTAATTAAGACCAAGGAGAGCTTCATTTTCCTGTTTATTTCATACCGAGAACAACGAAGGAATTTAACCTATTGATGATTTTGCAGCTGCCTGCTTTAATTTGCTTATGATTGAGAAACAAAAAGTTAGTGTAACAGCAACGAGTTGCCAAAGCCGTGGAGGGGTCACTGGTGTGTGATCCAGCTGTGTGATCAAACTTCAATTAGGCAGCTGTGACAACAGAGCACGGGCTGTCCTTCGGAGCAGGAAACCACTATTAAAAATATGGCCACTGCTTAGTAGTTGCTTATTTCCAAGTCGGCTGATTTGTCCATAATAAGGTCAATATAACTGTAAAGGTATAGAGTCCTGGCATTTACTCCCTGCTAAAGAACATCATGCACTTTTCAACTTTATGATTTATCTATTGATTGCAATAGAAAATTCACGCCATAAAATTCAGTGGCAATTGCTATCAATAAATGAAGAATGATGCTTTACCAGAAAACAATCTTCGGGGGTAAATATTCACAGGCCTTAGCATAACTCATATTTCTTAGTTCAGGCAAATCGATTACAAGGCATTTATGATATTGAAGAGTCCTATGGACTTTATGGAAATCATACAGAATTCAATAAAGAATTTTATGGCTGCTATAAAACCTACAAAATAATTTTTAATGTCCTTTTGATTCAGAAGGTGAGATCCCAGCCCTCTATAAATCAGTGACAGAACTCCCGATGGAGATTGGCAGGAAATGAGCACCCAGTCATTTGCAGCTCTTATTTATAAAAGTTTCCATGAATTACTCTACGTGACTGGGGAACCTTATGGGTTTTACTCACATTAAATTCTACAGGGCTTTTTTTTTTTTCAAACGTCGGGGGGAGGATGATTCACTTCAGAGGAAGCAAGGTACTTCATTTTCTTGCTTTCCTTAAAAACTAGCTCTTCAATCTTTTACATGTTATTTGAAAATATTATTTCAAAACAATTTACAAATATTAGACAGGGATTCCCAAACCGTGGTATCCTAGCACCAGAGCACCTAAGCTACTTAAGAAGGCATGTGCAGCCCTTGGGAACTACTGCTGCCCTGCTGCACCACTCGTCCCCAGCCAAGCTTACCCCTGCATCAGCTCATGCATGAAGCTTTGTACCATTCCAACAAATGGAAACTAGGATGTTGAATAACAGCTAACTCCCCAATTTTGCACTGTTACATGTTTATTCTGTTCCAAAATCACAAACCTGGAGATGTGAAGCTTTTCCTGGGAAGCTGGGCAAAAGCCTTCTCCTTACAGCAAGCAGAAACTGGTCACCAGCACCCTCTGGCTGGAATGTGGCAGTATTATACAGACTTGTAGTGTGTGCATGGAGCCTATGCCATAGGAAGGGGAAATGATTTGCTGTGGTATGTATGTCATATCAGAGCAGAACAGACTCCATGTATGTATTAGTTGGTAACAGTCAGTATATGCTGCTACTGTTTGTTCACATCGCAATCTCCTCTGCTGGTGCTAGGCACCTGACTTTGTAATCTTTCATCATCAACTTTTGTCACAATTCAAAACAGACAATTTGCAACAACGGATTTCACCGTTTCTTCCTTTTCCTATTTGCATATTATTTAAAAGTCACATGCAATGTAAATTAATGTATTGTTACAGATTACATACAAAAACAATGCTTGTTCCTACATTAGATAAGTGGCAATTATAAATAAGTTTGCATGATGAACATTTGGTCACTTTTTTCCAAGTAGTGTTGAGAAAAATCTATTTCACCAATCCTTTCTGCAAATGGACATTCATGCATATAGACACGATAAACTGACAAGAGTACAAAAATATATCTGAAAATTGAATTACAAAGCAATTACGCTTTGAAATATGTTGTTTGGGAGCATAGCTTCACGCTGTACATTTTTTTCCGTATCTTGCAATAAACCAGTCACTTGTAATGCAAATGGTATTGACTTGCAGTGTTTTAGTATTAGTTCTGACTTCTAACAAACTAAAGTCAATTTTCCCGTTATCTGGGAATTGATTATCTTGGCTACAGATGCAATGACGTGTAGCCTGCCCACAGATCAGCAGCAATAATAACCAGTCTTTCACCAAATTAAGCTATTTGGGCCTATTGGTTTTCAAATCTTTGTGCTCTGCAGTGAAGTATCAGGATCTTTCTTTAGAAGCTTTACACTCTTTTTGTCTTTTTAGACAAATTACAGGTACTGCAGAATATGTTTTTTCTACTTATTTTGTGTAATCATGAATTGAGTGTATAAGTAAAACCTCCTCCATACAACTGAGCAGATGTCATGGTTTTCCCTGGTTTTAGGTATTCTATAAAACATGCTGTCTTGCAGGTATATTTATTCATTTTTTACGTTTTAGAATGAAATTGTTTAGTACAGAATTATATTAACAAATATTCAGAGTCCAAGGTGAGATTAAACATTATAAAAGTTGCTTATTTTCTTAGGCCTCACCTTGAAAAAAGTATTCTACAAACTTCTGGTCATGTAATTTAATCTAGAAAAATGTTGGCATGGTATTGATTTATGTAGATTTAACTGATGTTCTGACACATGACTAGAGGGTGTTCTCCATAATCCCAACTCAGCAAAGCAAGTAAGAACATCCATAAAATTAAGTACATACTTTGTACCACTAATACTTTATGCCAATTAACCCATATTTTTGCCGCAAATTCTGCTGTGCCTGTCTTGTGTCATAAACATGTTACCTATATATTCCACATGTTATATATTTGATATATATGTTATATATTCCACATATCTGTTATATATTTCAATATATGCTATACATATATTCCAAAGAATATCTTTATGTGAGATTTTAAAACTAGATTTTCTAAAATGAGCTACTGTCATTGTTTAACCCCAGCCGGCAACTAAGCACCACACAGCCGCTCGCTCACTCCCCCCCGGTGGGATGGGGGAGAGAATCGGAAGGGTAAAAGTGAGAAAACTCGTGGGTTGAGATAAAGACAGTTCAATAGGTAAAGCAAAAGCCATGCACGCAAGCAAAGCAAAACAAGGAATTCATTCCCTACTTCCCATCGGCAGGCAGGTGTTCAGCCATCCCCAGGAAAGCAGGGCTCCACCATGTGTAACGGTTACTTGGGAAGACAAACGCCATCACTCCGAACGTCCCCCCCTTCCTTCTTCTTCCCCCAGCGTTATATGCTGAGCATGACGTCATATGGTATGGGATAGCCCTTTGGTCAGCTGGGGTCAGCTGCCCCAGCTGTGTCCCCTCCTGACATCTTGTGCACCCCCAGCCTCCTCGCTGGTGGGGTGGGGTGAGAAGCAGAAAAGGCCTTGACTCTGTGTAAGCGCTGCTCAGCAATAACGAAACCATCCCGGTATTCTCAACACTGTTTCCAGCACAAATCCAAAACACAGCCCCATACTAGCTACTATGAAGAAAATTAACCCTATCCCAGCCAAAACCAGCACAACTACTTTTTGAATTATATAGTAGCTGAGTAATTCCTTACATAACCCTGATTTACACCATGTAGGTGAGTTTCTACGATACAGGCGATGTGGTCTAACTGTGGGCTGGCTCCAAAACGGGCACTCCCATTGCCAGTTATACATCTGTACCTTGTACCAGCTGTGCTGTTTGGCTGGTCCCACTTTTTTGGGGGGGGTAAGGTTCATTTTCTGCCAGCTTAACTCCCTAAACTCTCTTGCCTTACCCTAGAGCTGAGCGTCAGTACTGGTAGGAGCAACAGCCAGGAGGAGTGAGATGGAGCGGCATGGCCCCTCTGTGTAGCAGCATCTAGCTTAGCACCGATGTATTTTAAAACCGCATTTCCAGTGCACTCCACACCATTAAGAGGCCCTGCCTCTGCGTTTTAGTGCACTAAACCCCCGCCTCAGCTTTTAAACAAGAGACTCGTCTCTAATTAAATGCAAAGCTGCTTTTAAGAAATTGATTGAAAAATGTTCTCCTAGTACTCAGACTGGCTTTTATCTGAACATAAAAGTCAGTTTATCAGAGTTAATCCTTTTAGTATGCACTTGTCTTACAAGAACAATTTTCTTTCATTTGGTCAAGACAAAGGAATTCAGGAATCTCTGTAAACTAACCCTGCCGTCGCTTTGTTGCATTTTTGTTGACGTATTGGCAACATTCCTTCCAGTTTTAATTGGATTAAGCACATAGAAATTTAGTGAGTTGTGAATCAGTCAGGATTCTAGCTACCTGTTTGCTATTGTTAAAAAGAAAAGGTCTAGCAAAGAATAAACCTAAATAAAATCAGAGGTAGTCTCTTGAAAGTAATGAAATCTTCTCGCTGCATTTGCTCAGGTAGTTAATGGGAAGACTGGCAGAATGACAGATGTTTTTCCAGACTTTCAAGGGGAAGTCATGCTAGCGCTAACCCCGACACATTCTTTCCTTCACAAAGAAATGGCAGGATGCTGTATGGTGGAAAAACATGAGTTGCTGCAAATATTTAATCCTCTCACTTCTGTTCATCTGAATGGGATTACCTTCTACTGCTATAGGTTTTGATAGGGGAGCAGTCCTACCAATTAGCTAAAAAGCGAGCACAAAAAGATGAAATACCCGATTAATTTTTGATGCAAGCTCAAATTTAATGGAGCAACTGAAGTAGTATATTTAAGCATCTTTTGAAAAGGCAGAAAAAATAACTACTTGGAATATAATGGAGTAATTTAATTTGTATACTAATTAGTATATATTTCTATTACTAACGTGATCCTCTGAATGTAATTGTTAATTCTAATCGTAGTTAATATTCATTTCAACTTAACTCTTTTTGTGAGGGAATAATTGCACAAAATGACACTTCAATAAAAATAAAATTGAATAGTAAAAAAGCCAAAGTGCAAGAGGAAGGTAGGTGTAAGAGAAAAACTGCCAGGTTCCCGGATGCAGTCATCCAAATTATCAGATGTGCAAATGCTGCAAGTTACTCCAGTTCCCATTTCTGATTTGCTTCATCCACCAAAGGGAGACTGTTGTTAATGTGTCCTTTTTGTTGCTAGAAATTTTCCAATAATTTTAGCATATTTAAAAAAGCAACTATGCTACATTCTCATACAAATAAGCTTCTGCAACAAGAGAGTGCATTCATCTTTAATAAAACCAGAAATAAATTAAAATGTTCTTTGTCTGAAAAATTCTAGTGTTATTAAGAAAGGTCTCATATTTGAGCTTTAAATAACAAACTGCTTTCCTTTAGTTTTTGACAATACAACACACTGAGATTAATATGACACTGTTGCTTCAGCCTAGTTGGTAAGCAGGAACTTTAGCTCATTATTTCAATTCTAGCAGTATTTGATATTCACAGTTTTAATATTACAAGACACCTTTACCATATGCCGATAGGTCAGTAAAGAATTAGACGGGACACCAGGAATCTTTTGAACCTAAAGACAACTTCCAAATCCAAACCTAACCATCAGTCTCTAATTAGGGGACGGCTTACTTTTTTTTTTTTTTAAATGGAAGTAAAAATTGCTTTAAAAAATCCTTGCTAAGACTGTGCTGAAAATGACACCTTCATGTAAAGAAATCTTGAAAGGATGTGCAATTTTAATGAGGTATTGGGGCAACATATAAAACATTAAAAAAAAGTTACAAAACCAAATCAAAATAAAATACTACATTTTCTAAAGACAGAATGGGTGATTGATGCTCTACAGCTTATCACGGAGGCTACCAGGTACTGTACGCTGAATGGTACGTTGAGAAATGATTCAGCTGGCGAATGTGCAATGCATTCATTATGTCTGTTCATAGGGGCCCAAACCCACTTCCATTACCAACACAAAAATCTGTGAATTTTCAGCTTCTAATAACACCATTAAACTTGTAAGCTGCACCTCTGAAACTGCACCTGGGGTTCTCATATCCTCCCACTCTGATATTAAAAATATTCTGCGCATCCGCTGTTACTATGCATGAAAAATGACACAAAGAGCAGCTTTCTCCACAGGCTCAGGCTGACACCAACGCCCTTAGTCATTTTAACACTACTGTAGTATGAGGATTTTTGTCCAAACAACCGTAATCACTGAGAAAACCAGAACTTCAATGGCTGAGACCATTTAAGCTGAGTGCACTCTAGCAAGTTTTCTAGAAATACATTTCAGAAAGAATAAGAGTGTGAAAAGAATCACCTTTTCATGCTGTTATTCCCCATAGTATCTTCAGTGGAGTTACAAAAAGCTGTCTTTGAACCGATATTAAACTTTTCACAGTCTGCAGCTGTGTTCAGAACCGACTTTTGTTAGCCTGTTTCCAGTCAGTCCCTGTTTCTGGAGGCTATAACTTGTCAGTAAAACTCCAGTCTTAAATTAAGCATAGAGGGTATTCTTAGGGCTGGAAGCAAAGAAAAACTGAAATCCTCTGGGATCACTCTTTTTAACTTTCTGCTCCAGCTTGCTGGTTTTGGTGCAGAATTGGTACTTGTCCATTAGCCAATGTCAGTTTAGTGAAACTGAAGTTATTACAAATATTGAAAATATTCTAAATAGTTTTCAAAATAATATTCAAAATACCAGAAATTGAAGCAAAAGCAAACAAGCAGTCTGCCCAAGCAAGTCAAACCGACTTAATCTGCCTCTCCAGCTGAGTGACAAAACCTGTAGCTCATGGGAACACAGTACATGTGACATACAGTTCATCTTTGCTGACGCTGCCCTTCTACATGGTCCACCCTGACACTACCATGAACAAAATCACCTATCCCACTTCATCTGGTCGACTTCATGGACACAAACTGAAGCATCTGAATTAGGAGAAAGGCTGTGCTGTGTTCCTTTTCAGTGAAGAGAAAGGCAACTTCAAAGAATAACTTGAATGGCCTGCTGTCTTTCCCTTAATTATTGACTATGAAATTAGCCTTAGGCAACTAATCTCTAGGTTAAGCCTCTAAAGTTAGGAAAGATGAACCTGGGCCACAGAGTAGATAAAGCTACTGCAGTATGGGTGAAAAAATGATTGGAAACCTTTCCCAGAGGAGTTAGCAAGGGTTGACAGGATATACTAAATACCATTCTTCAGTTCTCTTCCAGATCTTGGACTCGCTCATTCACAGAATTTTCACCGTTGAGCTGGCTGGTTTTGAGAGCATGCTTATTAAATTTGCAGATGACAGAGAGCCAGGAAAGACTGCAAGTATATTGAAGGGCAGGACTAGTATTCAGTCTTGACCAACTGAAAAAAAATGGGTTGAGGAAATCACAACGCGCTCAGGTAAAGGCAAGTGCAAATTATCCCACTCGGGAAGGACTAACACACAGAGGGGTGGCTGGGAGTTGTGCAGAAGATGATCTGGGGGTGCAGGGGATGGCAAACCAAACGGGAGTCAAGGATGTCGTACTGCCACAAAAATTCAAACAAGCGTGACGCAGACCCAGGGCAAGGCAGAGGGAAGGGACACACCACATGGGGACAGGAGGACGCTTCAACTGGGCTGCCAGATGTCTGGAAGTCCTATGGAAACACATAGTATTCACTCAGACAATAACTCCGGGTAGAAAAAAAGGAGGTATCTGGGTATGTGCCAAAGAAATGCCACATGCCAAAAACTGTGTAAAAACGCAGTTACCGAGGACGTAACAAATGAAAACACATTTTCCTATCTATAGAACTAAAGTCTGCCTTTTATACCATGTAACTTCTTCAGGTAAGAAGAAAAGCTAAAAACTCTCTTGTGCTTGTCTTGATCATGTACCTGTACAAATAAATATTTTCTGTGTTCTTAGGGTGTTTTCAAAGTACAAGCATGTTGTGCCTTTGAGGATCCTCATTTTCTGTTTTGTACAAGAATGTGGGAAAAGCATTCTCTTCTGTTCAGACTGTTCAGTTCTGCCGGTGTTAGCTGGCTGTGCCCCAGAGTGGCACTCTGTGCCATGCGGTTAGCCCAGCAGAATGTCCTGCTCGTGTCCCTGTGTGATTTCATCCTCTTTTCACAGTAACCAGGAAACTAAACTAACTCCAATTTTGTGATCTTCCATCTCTCCAGTTTCACAGGAGCGCCCCTCTTTGTGATAAATCCGGTCATCGGTAACCTTCCTTGCTAGGCAGCACCCTGAAAATGAGAACGATGCATAAAAGATATTAACTGTAAATGTGAAAAGAATCATTGAAACTTTATTAACGCTCCCTAAATTTGAGTAAATTCTGATGTGTAGTCTCTATCAAAGGCTGTATCATCTGCCATGATAAAAAAGCCACAATACACAGAGCTTATGTAGGTGAACTATGGCACCTCATGATGTCATATGATGCACTTAAGAAGCACAGCACTGTGGTGCTCAAAGAACTCCATGGTTCACAAGGAAAACAGCTTTATTCAAACAGAACGCTGTGAACGAACACCTTGGTGTTGCTACACCTCTATTAACAAAAATAAATAAAAACCTCATTCCTGTGCTACACGCTCTTAACTTGCAGCAAGACAAGACAGCAGACAGAACAGGCAGGATATAAGGCACAGAACACGTATCCTTTTTGTAACAAATGTACTTAGGCTGAAAATATGTGACTTGCGCTGTAATTCTGAGGCTTTGCCCATCATCCTGAGGTGGGATTCTTCCTCATAAACTCGTACAAGAAATCATCACCTGGCTAACATTAAGAACTTCTGTATTTATTAAAAATAGTAATTTGCATCCTGAAAGCAGAACACTTATGGAATCAGTCACTGCCTGGAAAATCTATGCTTACTTCATAAGAATGTACTTCAGATTCCTTAAGGTGTTTATGTAACATTAATTAGAGATCAAAGATAATTTGATTATTAGCGAGGGAAAAGAAAATGCTGATTGTGTTATTTAAGGATATACCGGCTCAGACTGAGTGCTAATATGACCTTAAAGAACTAGTTTCAACTAGTCAGGTAGAAAGTACATAGAGCTGATAGGAACCGTAAAACGCATTATCAATAATCTTTATTTATAGTTTGACCTTGTAGGATCGAAATATATACTATGTATACTCAGTGAAAGTAAGAATATGCTTTTTTTCCTACAAAACATGATAAATTGTTCATAAATTGAATATTAGATTGACTAGAGTCAATCCATCCTACCTAAGCACAGAAAACTAATTTATTAGTAGAAAAGAACCAAACGTAATTTTGAAAAATTAATGGGGGAAGGAAATCCTGACTCCACTGAAGCTGGCAGAGGTCTATCAGTGACTTAGATGCACCACTGATTTAATGTAAGCAGGCCAAATATGAGTAAACTGTCAAAGAATGAGGAAGAAAATCTGACATACCTTGATTACTAGGAAAAAAAAATAGGCTGAGTATGTTATTTTACTGTGAATTATTATGTGCTTAATATATATTTTGAATTATTGCATGCATATTGTATAAAATTATACTGTGAACGCTTGTGACATTTTTATTATTTCATTAAATGGGAGAAAAACAGCTGAAGCAAGCTTCTAAGATGAGGCAGTTGATCCAGCATCCTCTCTCACATGTCCATATGTCCTTGTGGATATCCATGACACAACGTGGGATTGCAGTTCTGCAAAAGGTGCATCTGTTAACTTTGTAGCTCAGAGTAAAATGGCCATCAGTCTACATCTATAAAACTCCTTGTTTCTACAACTAGTTCAAACAGATGAAAATCCTCCATACAAACCACCTATTCTTTCCAAATGGGTTCCTCCAAAGCCATGTCATTGCCTATAAATAACCATTATCATGTGAAATCTAAACCTTTCTACCAGTATGCAAGCACTTAGAAGAACAATGTATTATGCAAAATTAAATCATATGAATCATTTTGCAAAATCTGATTTTTAAGTGGGTACAGGCACTTCATATATTATTCAAACAGAAATGTTCCCTTACCTATCATGCTATATTTAGGATTTTTTTTATGATGGAGAAATAAAAGATGAAAGGATGGAAAAAAGCAGCTGCAGGGAGAGACAAAGGGAGGCTTAGTCCTAAAAAACCAATCATAGTTGTAACTGTCCCAGCTAATGTGATGTACGTAGCCATGGACCAGAGCACCTCATGAATTATCCTATTTCTTCCTTAAAGTCCAATTCCCAGAATTGTGTGGTTTGTCAGGAATCTCATTTTCTACCTTAACAAAAATTACATGTTTTTACGCGTTCATCTTGCAAAAAAACACCCCTCCACACTCTAAAAAATGAAGAACAAGGATTCACAGGCAAACACAAACTCCACAGAGAATGCATTTTAAACAAAACTGTCTTTCCGTGTTTGATTTTCGAGGAGCCGCCCAAGTTGGGCCTTCAAGGCCAGGCCGCACCGACCGGTGCCCAGCGTCCCGCGGGAGAAGCCGGACCCCGCCCCGGGGAGACGGCCGCCGCCCCCTCAGCGAGGCTTCCCCGGCCCCCAGGGCACAGCCGGGGCGGAGGGGCACCGAGTCACCCCCCACCGCTACCACCGCCTTCCACGCCCGGGGGCTCCGGCCCCCGCCGCTCCCCGGGCCCGGCCCCCGCAGGCCTCGCCCGCGCAGCGCCGGGCGCGGCACGTGCTCGGCGGGCCGGGGGAAGGAAGGAAGGAAGGAGGGACGGAGGGAAGGAGGGACGGAGGGAGGTGCCGCCTCCCGCCCCTGCCGGGCAGCGCTGCCGGCCGCGGGGCGCGGCACAGGCCGCCCCCCCCCGCCCCGCGCACGCTCGCCCGCCTCAGCCCCGGCCTCGCCGCCGGCCGCCGCCGCCGAAGGCGCGAAAAGGCAGGCGCATGCGCCTGCCGCAGCGCGCGGGGCCCGCTGGCGCCGCCGAGCCACCCTGCTGCGCACGGGCGGGAGGGAGAGTGGGTAGTTACGTGATGACGCTCTGCGTGTCGCCCGTCGCGCGACCCACGCAGAGTCCGTCGGGCTTCTGCCTCCTCCTGGGCCAGTGCGCTCGGGGCTGTTCCGAGTGGGGGCGGGCGGGGCGAAGGCTTCCTCCCTCCTCCTCCTCCTCCTCCTCCTCCTCCTCCTCCTCCTCCTCCTCCTCCTCCCCCTCCTCCCCGGGTCCCCTCTCCGAGGGCCCGGCCCCTTCCCCCCGGCGGAGCGGGGCCGTGCGGCGGCGGCGGCGGCGGCGCCTCCTCCTCCTCCTCCTCCTCCTCCTTCTCCTCCTCCTCCTCCTCCTTCTCCTCCTCCTCCCGGCCGTGCCGGACAATAGGGGCGAGCGCGGCGTGTGTCTCACCCAAAGCGGCCCCCCCAGGCCGGCCTCGCCTCCATGCGCGGCGCCGGGCAGCGGGGCTGACAGCGGCTCCCGCCGGCAGCAGCGAGGCCGAGGCAGCGGCGGCGGCCGCGGGGCTCCGGGCCGGGACTCGCCGCCTCGGGCGCCGATAGAGGCGTCCCGCTTGGCCGCCTCCCCCTCGCTGCCGGCGGCGGTTCCCGCCAGGCTTTGGCGGCGGAGGACAAAGGCCCGGGGCCCGGCGCGGCCCGGCCCGACCCCCCGGGGGGTGCGGGGGCGGTGAGGAGGCGCCGGGCCCCCGCGGGGTTTGGCCGCGGGCTTCCCCCCGCCGCCCCGCTGCGGCGAGCCCTGCGCGGGCAGGTGCGGCGGCGGGCGAGGCCGCTGCCCTGCGGGGGGCCGGCTCACGGAGGCTTCTTCAATGGAAGTATGCTACCAGCTGCCGGTGCTGCCGCTGGACAGGCCGGTGCCGCAGCACGTCCTCAGCCGCAGAGGGGCCATCAGCTTCAGCTCCAGCTCCGCGCTCTTCGGCTGCCCCAACCCCCGGCAGCTCTCGCAGGTAGGCACCGCCGCCGGGCCCGCCGCACCCCGCCTCTCCGCGGCCGCGGGGTCTGCGCCGCCTCGGCGTCCCGCCGGTCCCCTTGCCCGGGCGGGCGGCCTCGGCCAGCCCCCGCCGTGCCGCGGCCGGGCGCCGGGGCCCGCTGCGGGTGCCGGCGGGGAGCTGGGGGTGCC
The DNA here is from genome assembly GCF_965183815.1 of Platalea leucorodia. Classification (NCBI taxonomy): domain Eukaryota; kingdom Metazoa; phylum Chordata; class Aves; order Pelecaniformes; family Threskiornithidae; genus Platalea; species Platalea leucorodia. Next base: position 38,739,853 of record NC_138823.1, read on the forward strand.
GGAGCGGTGCGGCGGGGCTGGGCCGGCGGCGGAGCTGCCCCCGCCGGCGCCCGGAGAGCGGCGGCGGCAGGGGCGAGCGGCCGGCCGGCCTCCCCGCCTCCCCGGCCCAGCCGCCGGTCGCGCCTTCCTCGCCTGCTGCCAAATACTAACGGCGGTGACGAGAAAATACAACATTTTATAGATTTATGGCTGGTTATTGTCGAGGTTATTTTTTTAGCATGGGTTGTAATGCGAGCGGTGAGCTCCTTGAGGTTTATTTCCAGAGCCAGTGGATTATTTGTTTCTTCTGTAATTTTTGAACTACGATTGTTCTCTAGCTTTTTAGCTTGGGCTTCCTTTGAAGGGTTTAAGTTTCCTATGGGGTTGCCAAAAGCTGCAGTGACTTTATTGAAATAATGAACATGCACTGCAGTGCTTTATTTGGGATGCTAAGCTATTTCTCCCTCCAACTATTAAGACTTGGCAATCCGTCCAGAAGGAGACAAAGATCCTTGGCTTTTCCATTTCCACGGTATTGTTCCCTGCCCACATTACATCAGTCACAAGATGAACTATACTGTATTTTGTTTCATCTGATCGTGTTGGAAATACTACAAAAAGGGTCATTATAACTATCAGGACAAAAGGGAGGTTTTTTTCTTGTAAGCGCTGCCCTAAATTTCTGAATATGCGTTAGTATGGTTTCCCAGCAAACAGTGATAAAATTATATTCTGGCGGAAGTCTCTGGAGAAAATTTGGAATTACGGTGGAAAGCATGTGTTTTGGTGGGAAGTCAGCTGGTTTTGGCTTCTAGGGATTTCCTATAATGTCCAGTTGGTTGATTGATCGATTGTCTGTTTCAGTGCTCTGAAGTTATGTTGTCCTTACAGAAGATGTTGTCTTCACTCTTTGCATGCGTAATTGTCATTTTTTGTTGTTTGCATTTTTGGGATATCTTACTAAGTTATTCTGCTTTTTCATGACTTGCTCTGCTTCATATATGCACATATAGAAAATCTAGAGCTACCAGTCTCTTGGCTTTGTCCCTGGTTTGGTAGCAGTAAAGCTCTGTGTATGTGTGAGCATTAGGCATGTATATGTTCGGGAAGGAAGAATCAGCAAAATACTGTGGTAATGACCAGGAATTTGAATGCATATGGAAATAATTATTAGTAAGCAAATGAAGACGAACATATGTTGACAACCCTCTCTTCCCTGAGTATGAATGTAGTAATTGACAAAAACTTTGTTTTTATGACAAATTAGTTTTCCACGTAGCAACTGGGTTAGGATGTTTTCCATTTGTACCACTTGATCAGAGTTGTATTTGGTGATGGTGAATTTTCCATATGTATAAGTCTTCTTGAAAGTCCAACCTAATTTAGCACGTTTTGTCCTGTGCAAATATGAGAAGAGTCTCTCTTGTTTAGAAGCATTCATGGTCTTCTGGGAAAAGGAATAGGCAGAATGGTCAAGGCGATATATTGTATTTATTCCTTTTCTGCGTGGTCTCCAGAGTAGGTGACACATGAAGTGTATACAAGCTTATCAAATTAAATATGGTATTGACATTTAAGTTTTCTTTTTTTCCAACTTTCAAGCTTTTCAATGGATTCCTTGTTTTCTGACCAATATGCTGCAGGTACATTAGAGTGAGTCACAGGGAGAAGTGTTTGAATAACTTGTAAAAAAGTGGAAACTATATGTATGCTTGACCAAGTAGTATTTCCTTTGAGTAAACCAGAGAAATAAGCTTATGCATTAATAAAAGGGAATTAGGACATTTAAGTGAGGAAGTCTTTGCTAATATCGGCCAGCTGATTAGAATACAGATATGTTTTGCTGTCTTTACCTTTTTTTTTTTCTTCCTTTCCCTGAAGTCTCCTACAGATAATAGGATGTGAATGTCTACCAGACCTGCAATCATAGGGTGGTGTAAACGATGATCTAAGAAGCATGACCAGTGAGACTTAATGATTCTGTGTAACTTCTGAACTTAATTTTGTCTTGCAAGTCTCCCGTAAGACTCCTAGCATTCCAGTTCCATCGCTGTTCAAAGAGGTCTGAACCCTTACCAGTCTGTCGTTTTCAGTCTTCTGCTCGGGCTAGCTTTTAGCAATAGGAGTAAAATGAGATGTGTATTAGCAAACTCAAGAAGCCGGTATGTACAGCCAGCATTTTACAGTTAATACACATTTAGCAGGTTTTCTTAAAAAATGAAAGGTCTTGAAAATTGAATTCACACAGATTAAAAGTGAAATGATTTAGGCGTAAGGCATTTTAGGCTTATCCTTTCAGCAAGGAGGTATTTTACATGGGAAACACAGGTGAGACGCACGCTACATTAGACATAGCATTTAATTGTGATAATGCTAAGCAGGCAAATATTTATCTCTTTTAATATATCAAGTGAAATTTCAGTTTAATATTTTGTTAAAGTTTCACTAAATGGGTTCAAAATGGGCTCTGTGTTGCTTTTTTAAAGCTTAAATAAAGTGGCGCTGGAAATGACCTCAAGAATTCTGGTCTACTCCTCTCAGCCCGAGGAAGGATGAATTGTACTTACAGTATTATTAGCAGATGTTTGTCTAATCTGTTTGCTTAATCTGTTTTTTAAGATACAGTCTTACGAGATGCGGTGAGCTGACATAACTCATTATTGCTGAAGGTTAAAGTCCTGACATTGGGCATGTGTTATGATGACTACTTCCTTTATGCCATCTCTGATGCTTGTCAGGTGTTTGCTGATTCAGTTCACTAAAACAGCAGAAAAACAATACAAGCAGGAAACTGGGTAGCTGCCTGCCATCTCTTTGAATAAAATAGGCTTAGTGAAGTTCATCAGAACTGATTTATAGGAAAGGATGGTACCACTAGGCTTTTGAAACCCATAAAATCCTGAGATAATAGAAATTACGCAATCTCACTACGCAACTTAACTGTTGTTAATAGTGCTTAACTGTTCTTGTCATAAGAGAGTTCTTTCCTAATACTGAACTTAGATCTTCCTTGTGGCAATTTGCACCTGTTGCTGTCCCCAGTAAATGTAGGGAAAAGCTTATTCCTTTTCTCTTTGCAGTTTTCTTTTATGTATTAATTATTTCCCTGTAGTCTTCTTTTCTTCAAAGTATTAACAGCAAAAATAGTGACATCTGTTACCTGGAGGTTACTTGTGATATTTATCGTTCAAGTCCGGTCAAGTGAAAAGCTGCTATTGTATGGGTTTATACAATTGTTTGAGTTAATAATTGGCTTTGAACATGAAATATTTTTAAATGCTAGTGTTACAAGCTGTTTTTAAGGGCACTTGAATGAGTAACTGTTGAAATGACTAGGACATTTCAGACTGGTGAGATTGAATTTAGGTTCACTGTGAGATCAAGTGGATGTTAAGTAGGACCTTGGATCATACGTTTAGGGTGTTCATTCCAAATGTTACAAAATGATGTTTTTTAAATTTGAACTTTCAGGGGACAATTTTGGATTCTTTGCTTCATCTGGTTTTTAACTTGTGTTGTTAATAGTAGTAAAAGAGTTTCTAAAACTGTACTTATTTAGTGTGAAAATTTTTAGTCTGATTTTTTTAATGAATAAGGCTTTATACTGAAAACCACTTTACAAATATAGCTGCGAGCACTTTTAGATTGTCTTGCATTGCATTCCCCCCCTACCTCCCCCCAAAAGTTGTATTGACATAAACATATCACAAATGAGTAAAAAAACTGTCTAACCTGCTATTTTTGACTCGTTTCTATCGTTATACCTTGTAACTGATTCTGCACTCTCTTCAGTGCCTCCAAAAATGGCATTGGTGGTATCTAGTAGCAGAGTTTGAATAGAAGTAAAGATCTAGTTTTGGCCTTTCTGTCCTTAAATGTTTGAAATTGATGGTGGTAAAGGAAGGTATCTAGTAAGGATGAAATTGCATGAAGAGGGAATGGAGCAAATAACAGAAGACTCCGTTTGAATCTCAGAAATGTAGGCGCTGTCTCTACCTGAAGTATCATTGTGTACCAGGTGGTACCATGTACTGCTACCTGGTATTTGATCATCTAGCTCATGTTCCCTCTTTATTGCATCTCCATTTCATGCATTTAAGCAATATAGCATCATGCTTTGTGACTCTCCATGTTACGTTACACCTGAACAGTAGGCTGCAGATCATGCACGTGGAATCCTAGATTTGACTTAAAGAGGATGCAGTGGGGAAGAGTCACTAAGCAGCTGGAGGCGTACTGCGCTGGTGGGTTCTTCAGTGAAGGGTACGCACTTCCTCTGAAAGCTGTATTCCCCGACATCAACCAGGTGCTTTGCCCACCTTTTTCTGTGTAACTCCTCTTTTCAATGTTTGTCACCTAATGTGGTCCAAACATATTTTGCTCTGCCTGTAGCGTTACAAGACATAGTTGAGAGGTGTATTTTTATGGTCTGAACATAGGCATTGGTCTTTAATCCCACAGTTGCATCTTTTTGCTGGGAGAAGTGTTGGCATGACCTGTTTTTCCTTTGCAGCTGCTCATTTCTGCTCCTGCATTTTCCTCTCAGTTGTGTCAACTTTTTTTTTTTTAATCAGGTTATTTTTCAGCCCTGATTCGTAGTACAGTTTCACAAATGATTGTGCCCGTTAGTAAGGAGGAAGCAGTACACCACAGTGCTAGACCAGGAGTAACGAGGGGTGGGGAGACAGAAGGAATGCCTTAAGTTGGCCTTGCTGTTGAACGTGGAACCTTACCCTAAACCCCTTTCTTTCCTCATCCGCTTTTTTTCATAACTTTTCTTTTATAACCTTTCTAATCCTGTCCTTCAGTGTTTCTCAGTTGCTTCCTCTTTTATTAGCTTTCTCCTGCCGTTTCCCATATCTCTGCTGCATGAATAATTAACAAGTTAAAATAATGAAATAATTTTCATTATGTGATTCCTAGCCTCTGGAATTAATTCTGTGTGTTGCTGCTATGCTTGCCATTCCCTTCATCTTGTATTTATTGTGTCTGGTTGCTGAGATTGCATCTATTCATATGAGAGGCAGAGACTGACTCTGACTATATGCACAGCACAGACAGGTTCTGGTTGGAGATTTCATGCACTACAGTAATTTTATGTGGCAGTTCATTTTTAAAATGCTCTCTGAGTTTTATGACCAATTAACTTTTTCATATGTTGTAGTGTAAAGCAACATTGGTACTTTTCATTCTGCAAAAGGTCATAGCTTATTTCATGGCCTGTAATTGCCTACGTAAGATCTAAGCAGAATAATAGTATAAAGTCCCCATTAATTAGATTGTCTTAAATCACCAGAAGTCAATTCTTCTTTGTCCAGATTGTGTAATAGTATGTCTTGTGCTTTATATGAACCTCAATTTTCTGATGCTATCTTTAAAGAGAAATTGGTTTGAAAAGGGAGATTGTAGCTATGTGCCCCTGAAGTTGTGAAATATTGCATTTTAACCATAAAACAATTAACAAGAAGTCAGCATTAGTAATGAATATTCAGTATTCTATATGAATTAATAATATAGTAACGTAATGCAAATACAGGTTGTTGGAATTAGAAGTGTTTTGTGTGGGATGATGGTTTCAGTACCTTTTCTTTAAAAAAAACCAAACTATATTTGCTAAGTAAGTCTGGTTTTTTTAGGTTGCTTGAGAAAAGCAACAGTATCCAAATTGGGTTAATTCTGAGTCAATATGGTAATATGCTCAATTATGAGGTAAAGTATCATAAAAATCATGTAATTTTCTGACATTTCTGTTGTTCTACTGTTTCGGCATGTGGAAAATAATGTTGAGGACATCTGCAGTTTCAATCCTTACTCTTCAGTTCCTTTATTTTCGGCAAAGCCTGTGAGAGAAAAAAGCCTGTGTAGTAGTTAGAATGGTGATAGAAGAGTTCTCCGTCATGTCAATGACCATTGGCTTATTGTTTTCTTGTATTTCCCTCATCACTCAGCATTTACAAGTTTCCACTTGTTTTCTGCTAAAATTGTACGTTTCTGAATGTACTCAGACATTTTCTCATATAGAGGATCTCAGAGTCATGACTGTATTTCGAAGTCCTGCCAGGTTATGGCTCATGTATAAGAAACCTTTTGGATTGGACTAAACCTGTTGTATTTGCCTTTCTTAAAAATTCACTGAATCTGCATGGAAATAGTGAGTAATTTGGCAGCTCAAATTAGATATTCCCTGCCCTCCCCCCTCCCCCATATGAAACCAAAGTAACTTGGTTGTCCTTACTGTGTAAATCTTTGTTAACACACATAAATGCTTTTCACATGTGAATTTGTATAGTTGGATGTCAAAGATGTAAATTCATGTATCTCATGATATGATTAAAGGAATATAGTGTATTCTGTTAGTTAGAATGTCCTTTCCTTGTAAATGAAGGACTGAGGATGGACATGCTAAAAACTTGAAGAGTTCAATCGTAATCTTGGAAATCATACTAAATAATGCATTTAGTGCGAAGAGTCCTTTGTGTGCATTCGCAGCTCAATGAAATGTTCAATTCTACTTGAGAAAATTCTTTTGTAAGCAAATACAAATGCTTGGTGTGTGCATGCATGTGCACGTAGGGTCTTACAGGAAGCGTATGTCTGGGACCAGGAATTGAACGTAGACCTCTCAAATTCCAGCTCAGTGTCATGCACAGAAATCCTCGTAGGAAAACATGGAAGAGTTTGTGTTTCATTAGATGTGAAGTTTTCCTCAGTTTGTTCTGATTATGTCATTAACAAGTAACTGCAGTGTAAATAAGCACCCCATGTAATCCAGCAAGGCAGCCTGCCAAAGACAAAATATTCTATTATAAAAATGCAGTTCTGGAAAACTGGATTTAAGGGTTAGTTGGGGAATTGTTTATTTGTATGGTTGCATCCTAGGTGTATTGTAAGGCATTTGTAGCCAAATATTTTGTTTTCTTTCTGGTTGAAAATAAATTTGTGGCTGTTATCTCACCTTCCCTGCCCTCCTCCCTTCCATACCCTGAGAATTTTTTATTTCTGTTACAGCAGTCTTAACTCCTGTTTTCTTCCCACTTCCCCCTGCTTTGTACACCTGTGATACGGCAATCTGATTTATTATCTTCCTGACCACACTCCCACAATAATTATAATTAAAGAGATTCCTGGAGTCTGCTTTTCAATGCAAGGTAGAGGGCAAATTCTTTTCTGAGCTCCTAGCTGAAAGCATGAAGGAGCCAAAATTTGTAGCAGGCCCTCCTCCTCTGCCTGCCTGAGGATCAGAAAGAGTATGCTGCAACGGGAATAATGAAGATAGCTCTGCATTAGCAGAAGATTTTACTATTTCTCTTGCTCCTTGCTGCCAGATGAGATATGTGGAGAGAAAGAGGCTGTTTCCTCTACTGGTGATTCCCCCCCTCAGCAGACATAGCTGGATATGCATATAATACACATGAAATGCAACTGGTTGCCCACTTTAGGGCAAGGGGTCAGTTCTATACCAAGGGGAAAAAAAAAACCCAAAGGAAAAGATCCAGGAACCTAGTCCAAGGCTGTGAGGGGAAAGGTTTTAATGGGAAGCTGGAGACTTCAGTAGGCAGATCAGCCTCAGTACAGAAAAAGTTTAGCATCTTTGTGCACAGTCTCTGTCTGATGTGGTGGTTCTTAGTTGTCTTAGAAATTGAGGTATGTATGGTGTTGGGATGCTGACAAGCAAGTGATTGCCTGAGGGAGTCAAGTTATACATCTAGATCAGAAAAAGTTAACCCTTATAAAAAATATTCTGTTCTTTAATATTGTAGTCCAGTAGTGGAGGGACCATAGCTGTCATGGCAGGAGTGACGCTGGCCTGTGTTATTTCTTGCTTTATGTTTGTACCTAATACACTCCATTATTGATGCTGCAGTTGACGGTGTGCTGAGGAGGTTTCACATTTAGTCAGGCATGAACTCGTACTTCCATTTTTTTTTAAACTTTTCAGTAAAGTTACTGTGCAACAGTCATCTCCTGAAATGTGTATGTGTGGTGGTGCTCTTGTCAGTACTGCCCTGCCTTAGCTTCTCTTTTGGAATGGTAAAGGCCTGTAACCAATTTTCAAAAAGTCTGGAGTAATTATATTTCCTTGATTGTTATCTGTGGAATTTTAGACTTTAGATTTCAACAACTGCAGTAATTGAGCTCTTTCTGGTATTGGGCAAAGAAAAAGCCATAGAGTTTCTTTTACAGCTGCAAGCATGGTATGAAACTGCTAAATACAAAATGTCTATGTATGGAAGTAAAGGTGAGGAGTATTCTTTGATGTTCTTGCTTATTGTGAGAGATCTGGAGAGTAACTTTACGGAGTTTTGTTCTGTCATTTCTTCTGTTGTAAAGTCTGAGCTACATTTCCATCAGCATGGTGATAATAGGAATTTCTGCACTTTTCACTGGACTTAATACATTTAACCAGCTTTTCCTAGCTTGTTTTCATTTGGACAAAATAAACTGATTACATCTTTGTGCAGATAAAACATCTAGTTTTTAGCCCACAAATTGGCAGAGGAAATAGTAGAACTTTATCTATTGCCTGAATTTAAAAAAAAAAAAGTGAACTTGTGTTTTTTACCTTGAGAATCCCATAATGTCCCAAATACTTATAAAAAAATTGTTGTCCACCCCAATTTTTCTCCTTTCAAAAAGGATACTGGTTCTTTTCTGAATATAGTCACCCTGCTTATATCTTTGTCACTTCAAATTATTGTGAGAATATTGCAACCTACCATAAATGAAGACTCAAAGTTAAACAGAGCAAATTGCAGGTACTAAATTCCTTAAGTTTTGCTTGCAGGGAATGTGTTGGGCTTGTACTCTGTGATCTGTACTGAGTTTTAGGCTCTTTTAAGGAGCAGAAAGTCTTCATCTCCCTAGGAGTGTTGAATGGTTGAAGCTATGGCTACCTTGGTGCATTTCTTTTTCATGTGATATTATGGCATTATTTTTGCTAGTGCCCTCCAGCTTAAGTTAAGGCCTGAAGGGATGTTTTGTGTCTTAATAAAAGGCCCTTGGTTAAAACTCTTCGCCTATCGTCTTTTGACACAATAGACTGTAAGTGAAATAATCTGCTGTGCACTACAAGGCTAATCCATTTTCATGAGCTTTTTAGGATAGATGATTTGAGAGGATTAGACAAGAAGTTATTATTCATGATTGGTTGACTAAATAGGAAAGATTATTATGACTAATGAAGTTTAAGACTTTTTTCTTTATCCTTAATACTGTTGTATTCACATGAGAGCATAGGAAAGAGGCTATATACTAAAAAATCTGATTGCATTGAAACCATTTTGGGAGCCAGGAGGTCAAATGTTTCTCTTATGCTGAATGTGGCAGAGGGTCTGGTTAGGGTGGGAGGAGGCAAAGATCGATAAGCTAAAGAATACATCTTAAGCTCATTTCTTAATGTAATAATACATGTGTTACAGAAGGTTTTGTTTCTGACACTCCGCAAATTGAGATTGTTAAAGTTAAGTATGATGGTTTTTGTATTTAATGTGTCATGAAAATAGGAGGGCAATTTCTTTAATTCTACCTTGTTTGACAATCTGATGCTGTGCTTAGTGCTTGGAGAGGCATGGTGGTTGATGATTATTGTTGACTGGAGCCATAGTTTTTATTACTATTATTATTTTAAACAGAAATTCTTTTTCAGAGAAGAGTTTTATTTAATGTCTGCAGTCATAGTTCCAAGGTGCTCTTGGTGTTAAGTGTAAGCAGTATTCCTTGGATAGTAATTGCTTCTAGCTGCATATCTTTACTCCTCCTCTTGTGCTGACATTTGCACTCCTCTGACCCCGCAGAAAGCTAGTTTCCCAAGCTACAGTAGCAGAGAGCCCTTTCCTTTCTGTAGCAGTAATTTTCTGCTTATTTGGCTCTCCCTGGCTTTCTTGCAGGATCTGAGGAGTGTTGGTGCAAGGGAAGGAGCAGGGACGTGCAGTCAGAGGCAGCACAATGTGTGGCAACACTGACTCAAGTTGTTTCCCCTGCAGTTGGAGGAATGTCCAGAACAGCTGACAACTGTGTGGAATTGTTTCACTTTCTCCCCAAACAAGAGTGGGCTGAATAATTCCCTGCTGTTATTCAAATTAACTAATGCACTGTATTCTGCTATTTAGTATTCTTGAAAAAGCATTGTGCACCCTGTGTCTTTTATGCATGAGTATTCACATAACTTCAAAATCTGTAATTTCATCTTTATTAGATGAGTCCATGCTTCTGTATTTTTCAGATACTGGATAGATTTGCCTTGGTAAAATGAGCATTTTAAAAGGGCTGTTGTTAACCTTTGAACAAGTGCTTGATAAAGTACATTAAGTCAGAAGAATCTATATTTCTTCCTTGTTTTTAACCGTACAACATCCAGTTTGGAAACCTGGCTTAATAGACTTCTTCAAAATACGAAATTTTGTTTTTGTTTTTCTCATGTGTATGAATAGTACATTTAGAAATAAAGTACAAATGAAAGGTTATTTTCATGTGAAACTGAAAGCATCTTTCCTTTCTGCATTTTTTACTGAAAAGTAGCTATGGTTGTTACAGTTTTTAAATGAAATGTGTCAGAACACGAGGATCAATCCTGTCTTTTGTCTTTGGAGAATTGCTTAGAATACTTAAAAGGCTTGCTTGCTTGTGTGTGTGGGTGTATGTGTGTGTGTGTATATATATATATATGAAAATAAATATATAGATATATATGAAAATGTGGTAACTGAATAAGGGTATGGTGGGTGCTGCATAGATTCAGAAAAGAGAAAAAACAGTATTCATTGTACTGCTTGCTGCCATCTTGTCCTGTGTCTGGCAAGTCATGGGACAAAATCATATCCTAAATGTATCAATTTCTAGAAGGTTTATTGCTTTCACTTGATCTTTCTAAGCAAGAAGTGTATACTTACTAGATCGGTAGCCTTTATCATTTACAGTAAGGTTTTAGAAGCACTTGATTAGAATGAACAAAGGATAAAGACACATAGTTTTACACCGTTGTAAGTGCTTCAGGATGATGTCAGGTAACTGTTGGGATTGTTTGGGTTTTTTTTGTTTTTTTTTTTTTTTCCTCTCCAGATTCCTAGTTGTTAGATGTCCCCTTCAGACTTTGTAGAGCTTGCCCTGAAGCATGTCTTAGGCCAAGGACAGTCATACCATAATAGCTGTTCTCTATGTTACTGAGTTGCCAAGTCAAACAAATTTGGATTGACTGAGTACATGTGTGCACAGTTGTTCAGCCATCCGTTTCTGCTGAATTTAGTAGAGCACACAGTATGCTGATTATGTTGATTGGCAGAATTATTTTGAATCCCAGCCTGAAGTGCATCCAGTTCTGTGGAGGTATTTGTGGGTGGGTTTGTTAGGGGCCTGTGTGGAACCCAACCCCTGTCCTAGGAGAAGTGCCTCAAGGGATTTCGGATGCCATATGCTGGTCTGCCCAGTGCAGCACCATGAGAACATTCCCGGGAACCGTCAACATACAGGAGATAAGATAGGACGTGCTGCTGGTACGTTTGCTGGATCATGATAGAAGAGAAGAAGCTGCAGCAATAAATGTATTGGCTTCCATTACATGCGTGCTGGCGTTTGTGAGAAGAGAATTGATCAGTAGCAGATGATTGTTCTGCAGATGAAGTAAAACTTGAGGATAGAAAAAGTGATGTGCATGGGCATCCTTTCTTCATGTTTGCTGTAGAAGATGCGGTGTAAAGGTCTTACCTGAAGTTCCCTTTGTAATATTTGTGAGAGCAAAGAATGAGGACTGATTAAAGGCAGTGTATGAGAGTTGTGCCACCAGTGGTTTGTCCCCCTCGGGAGAGGGTGAAGATCAGATAGTTTGTGTGATGTGCTCGATGGCAGAATATTACCTCTGCATTTTGAGAGATTGTTTTGAAAGCAATATGGTTTTGCTGAATGCACACATTGATCCCCGTCTGTTTCATCTGTTGTATTTTCTCACCTCTACTGCCTGGTTTGTGGCATTGCTTTCTTTGCATTCCTCCATGGTGGCCCAGGCCCAGATACAGCTTCTCAAACCCTCTGTGAAAGTTTCAGGTGTCTTTATGGGGCCCAGTACTTCACTTTAGTCCAAAAGTGCCAATGAAAACTAGTTTGGTAAATAAAGGAAATGAATCTATTGCAAAAATACAGCTTATTTATTATAGTAATATGTAATAAAGTTTTAAGCAGATCTCTGCTTTTTATGAATTCCACTGATTTCATTGTTTTGGGAAAAAAGAAGGAAGCAGCTCTGGTCAGGAGGAGAAAGGTGTGGACTTCCATGGACACCTAGGCTTGTGTGTGTTGTCACGTAGTGGTGTATGCTTTCATCCCCGCTTCTCATGAAGCGATATTCTTTGCTGGCTATGGGCTGTGTCACTAATTCTCTGCAGGGGTTGAAAAAACGATCGTGCTGCAGAGAGTATGGCAGCGCCTACACAATACAGAGGCCTCCAGTGAGGCAGTAGTTGCCGAGTTACGGTTTCCAACATTGAGCTTGCTTCTCAATCGCTTCTTCAGTGTCTCCGTATCAATTTTCTCATCCTTGTTGAAATCATATAGCGGCCTCCAGCACTGCCAGAGCAGTGAGACAGCTCTTAACTCTTTTGTTGTGGTGGTCTTTTAAGCCTCTCTGGGGACCTCACAAGGATGTGAACCGCTTCATATCCGTCTGGTCAGTGGTATTGTCTCATAGATGATATAATTATCTGTGCTCCATTTTTGGGCCCCCTGTGCTGCTGCTTTGCCTTGTAATTCTAGCAGATCCAGGACTGCTGCCTGCACGCAACTGGGGTAAAGGGGCGGCGTTTGAGGTGTGCCTAGCCCATCATTCACCGGCAGTTTCAGTGGGCCTGCCTTTGGATTGCGGGCTGACTTTGGGTGGGCGCAGGGCACAATACTAGGTGTAAGAACTTGTGCTCTGACTATGGAGTGACAGTGTCTTTTGGAGCATGGTTGTTAAAGTGGTCAGTAATTGGGGAAGAGTGGTAGTTGTTGGTTAGAGTTGAAGTGACTTAACTTGAAAAAGGAAGGACAGAGGGAAAGAGAGAATCCTGGTTTTGGAAATGAGCCTGATTCTACTGAGGATTCAGATGGAGACCATGGCTACAGTTTCTAGTTTCTGTATTTTTTTCTAAAACCCTACTCTTCCTTTGACTGCCGTGAGTCTTCTGATACCGAAGTCAACCAGTGGAGAGTATAGGCCTGAAATAGTTTATGAAGGGGGACTGTGAAATGTGCTTTTGTCCTTAGTCCACAATTTAGCAACTGGAAAGGGTTTAGTAAAAGCACCAGAGCAACGGTATCCAGAGGACTAACAAGGAAGCTACTAATGTAGGTTAATTAGACCCATAACGAACTGAAATAATTCAAAGTCAGGTTTCATCCCATGAACAAACTGACCTGGCAAAAAAACCTTATATGCAGGCAAGGGAATTAACATCCTATCATCGCAGTACTTGTTTTTAATACCTTCTTTTTTATATTCAATCCCAGGCATCCTGCAGGTTTTTACTGTTTTATCAGTCCATGGTCCTACATTTTCTAGTTCAGGAAGAAGAAACATATTAGTGAAAATTCATTGGTGCAATCACAATGTAATGTTTGGGTTCAACAAAGAGGGGATTTGCAGTTCTGAAGGCAGGTGAAATGTTTGTGTAGTTACAATTGATGCTTAGTGAAGTGATTATGTTCTTTAGTTTTGTAGCGTGCAGGTCTAACTGTTGTGTGAGTTTTACCCTGCCTAAATACTTTTTTTTTTTTTTTTTCCAGTTTGCAGTTCTGAACTAGATGCATGCATACTAGCTAGTTACACTTACTTGGCTGAAATGCGCAAGGGTTGTCTACATTTTAAATCTCTCTAGTACTGTTATGGAAAATAATGTTACAATAAAATCAGGAATCGAAATACTGTTAAACCTCTGCTCTAGGGCTGAGGGATTGTACAAGGACTGTGGGTGAGGTAAGGGACTTTGTCATCTCTGCCCGAACAGCAGTGACCTCTCATGTCCTGTGTGATCTGGTTGAAAGGTGCCACTGAAGCATCCATCTCCTCCAGCATCTCTGTTCCCATCTCAGCTATGTAGATACACAGAAGTGTGTCCCGTCACTTAGCTGTTTCTGGAATCTTTCTTCCTTCATAAATTCCCTTTCCAAGTCTTCCAGGCTCTTCCATAGGCTCTTCTGTCTACCATAGAATATGGTAGTTCTGCTCCTATACTTTTGAGGGGCAGAGGGATTCATGCTTAGGGGAGAAGGGTCTGGTCAATCTGTAATCCTTCGCACTGCTGTTCGAGACAGAAAAGAGATGAGAATGAAGACACAAATATACATAAATATTCTGGGGTCTGATGATGCAAGCTGGGGCCCAGGACCACTAATACAGAATTACTAGTGCAGATACTGTAGTAGGCATTAGCGCTGGACTCCTTGGTGTTGCCTGTACTTTTAATTGCAGTGTCACTCTTGTAGTAATATATTGCTTTTTCACTAAACGAAATTAATGCATTTGTGCTTATTTGTGAAAAATTACTCGGTGAGATACGGACATGTCTTTCATAATAGCTTTTTAATGCTAGATGTCCAACACTTATTTATGCCTCCAGCAACAGCCATGGGACATTCAGATTACTGGGCATGTTTTCTGCTGCGGAGAGCAACATGATTTCTACCTCTTTAGCTGGGAGAAGGAATCTCTGGTTGGTGGGCTTTAAAATAAAAAATTTTCTTAGCCTTCCACAGACATTAAAATTCCTGCTAAAGCAACTACATTTATCTGTCATGAATGTTCACCTTCATGAGTACATTTCAAGTATTAAGTATCAAGTGTTTCTGCTTGACTGTTTTTAATAGGTGTTCTGCTAAGGGGAGACTGAAAGGCTGCGAAGCTGCTTGCTTTGAAAGTTCTCAAGCAGTGCTTGAATGAAGCCAGCTAGTGGACGGACCTGTAAGGGCTGTGCATGGTAATACTGACTCTTCATCATACTACGTGAAAACTCCAGTAATTGGTCCTTCACACGCACAAAATGGAGCACATAGAAGTTTGCATCTCCTACTGTCTCATCTAGGAAGATTTTTTTTTTTTTTTTTTTTTTACCTCAGAACTTTAACTGGAATTCATTTTCTGTCATCAAGCAAATACACAGTGTTTAGGAGCAGTGTGAGCTGTGCTTTTTGATGATAAATACACAGAGGTAAAACATTTAACAGTAGTGTGAAGGAGAAAAAGCTATTCGAATATGTAAAACTAGCAGGAAAGATATGTAAAATTCATAGCAGGGCCTGTAGTTTAACAGGAAGAAAAATGGGGGGTGTGTGTGTGTGATGCTCTTGTGTAGATTTTTCAAATATTTGAGATAGGAGTTCCTATATAGTGGTATTTAAGCACTATGCATGCTTTGGTCTTGTCCTTTGATTCCTTGTAAAGGTACAAAAGGTGGCCCAAGTGCAGCACTCTCCTGGTTTCTATAGTGAAGGGACAAACTAGATCATTCATTCATTCTCTCTCTGTTAGGCACACACGCTTCAGCAAGAAATAAAGGCATTTAAAAATGTTATGTGTGGATGGACAAGCTTTGGATTTAAGAATTTTCAGGTTTGCTCCTTCAAATTGTCCTGCAATCATGGACCAAATTATGGCAAAAGGATGCCTTCTTGAAGATGATTAAGGAGTTTTAAGTATTCTGAGAGCAGCTCTTGAGGCCATGGGGCACAAATTAATTCTAATTAGCCCATGGTGGAATGTGTCATTGAGGTTTTTAAAACTTTCTGTTCTATAAAGTGTAGATATCCCAGCATGTTTCTCAAGATGTCTCGCCATGTTAAAATCCACACAACACCACCTGGAGGGTTCTTCTTTAAATTGCCAGTCTGCTTTGTGATGTGTATCTCCAAAGCCAGCTGACAACTCAAAGCAGTTGAACATCTGCAGGGACCACATTACACAAATGTGTTGGCACCAATGTCAGTTCTTCCCACACATTCAAATGAAACTGGTATGGCTGTGCTGTATCTTCTTAATCAGCTTTGTCCAGCCATCTAGGTGATTTGTCTTCGGAAATGATGTCAGTTACTTAAGAATTTGTGGTACCTCACGTATTGGCAAGGAAAGTGCGGTTGTAAGAAACTGAGCAGGAGGTGGAAGCTGAAGAAGCTGGTGATTAAGTTCCCTTCTGGAAGGTGAGACCTACAGAATGTCTTCAGTCTTGGGTCTCTTCCTGCAAACTGGTTTCAGGGTATGCAGATTAAGTGAAAAATAAATGTAATTTTCCTCTGAAGTGAACTTCTAGGCTGGTTTTTGGTGGGTCTGTGTTGTTTTTTGTTTGGAAAAGCAAAGTAACTGATTTTATAGGTAATACTAACTGCCTTGGTGTTGCCTGGAATATAGGCATGGCTGTGCATTGAAAGCTTACAGAGCAGCGCTCCAGAAGCTGTATCTGTACTGACAAATGTAAACAACTCCAGTTGCAACTTGAATATTTTTTTTTACTATCTCAGAGTTTCCAAGTTCACATAAGCTGGTTAAATTCTTTCCTTAAAAGTTAACTGTTGTGCAAGTATGATACATTCATAATAATTTGCAGATAGTGTTGATTTAAATAATTTGATTAAAAAAATGCTTTGTGCGTCACGGCAAATAAAAATTATTTCTGTATCCTATTGCTTTCATTCAAGTACAATAGGTGAAGCACTGTAATTACAGCTATTAGAATATACAAGTTTTTTGTTCCCAGGCTTTTATTCATATTAGTGGTGGGCACTAAAGTTAGGAGAATGCTCTCTTATTTCTTATTCAGTCCCTCTTTTTTTCAGCTTTCATTTAAAAATGGCATGTTTTCAATAACTCTTATGATTTCAGATCAAATTCTCAGTATTTCTGTAACAATTAACTTTGGTTAGTGTTTTTCTATAGGTGGAAAAAGTGGAAGTGAAAGTCTTAGTGTCTTTAAATTACAAACATTGATAGATGTTGCATAATAAGATTGGTGGGTGATTATTACATTTTCAGGTGTTTTATGCTTTCTAAAATAGGTTTTTATCTTAGCCATTATATTATAACCAAGTATATTATTCTGATAGTATTTTAACATGGGTTGGTGCTATTCCTGAAAGCAGTCTCTCGATAGGGGTTTTCTAAGAGAGTTTGAGGATCTGTTCTTTCAGGGATGGCGGGGAGATGGAAAGAGCCTCCCCGGTTAATGTCTGACTACATTTGTTCTGTACTGTTACGAGAAACATTTTGTGGGGATTAATGATTTTGGTTCCATCAACAGACAGACTGTTTTTTTACCAGCACAATGAAGAACCTAATGTAAAGTCATCATCACACAGATCCAGAATCTTGCATCCTTGGTATCTTAGAGACTTTCGTTGTGACATACGAATTAAGTTGCGGGCTGTTGATATTCTGCAGAAATCTAGACGGGTGCAAGGAAAAAAAAAAAAAAACTGATGGCATACCTGAGGAGGATTTTGTAGATTTAGAAGGCACCTAAATCAAGATACTGAAGATAGTTTTATCAATTTTGTTAAAGATTAAACTGTCTTTATAGGTAGTGAATTAGCCTTTTATATCAACAGATATTATGGACCTGTTACTTCATTAATAATAATTATAGAATTGATATGCCATTTTAGATGTATTACAGTTCTTGGCTATTCAGAAGGCTTAAGATATGAGTCTGTGTAATGCTTGACATCATGCATTGTTTCTGGATATTAATTTCTTTTCTTTCCTGATCTGGTGATGCTTCGATGCTTTTAGTGCTGGATACTTTTTGATAGCTTGCCTGTCAGTTTTGACCATAGGTACAAAACCATGTTGTTTTAGAAAGCCCAATTACCTCCCTCCCCCCCAAATAGTTTTTTTGGGAACGTGGATTGATATCAGATATGCCAAGTGATTATTAGCAGGACTATTTTCATTTCAAGGGATGCCACTGGTATGCTGTTGACTTGGTCTGATGGAGTTTGACAACACCTGCAGTTTAAAAAGAAAAGAAAAAAAAGTCTCTTACCTAGACTGAAATAATGCATGTACACATCAAGGAAATGAGTCATCCGGTATTCTCCATTGGAGAAAGTGGTTAGGAATCTGAGGAGCCTTCTGCACGCGTGTAGCAGGCTTTGACATGCACAGATTTAGTGCATACATGTAGGCTGTTCCCATATTCATAAGCTCACTGAGTCTGCTCTAGACTTTATCATACCAAATGATCTCAGTGCCCAGAACGTGCTGATTTGCTGTGTGTGATACAGAGTTGCTCTCTGAAGGATTTCCAGATGTCTGGCAGTCCTGATTGATAAATGTAGGGAAATTGGATAGGTTACTTTTTAAGAACTTTGTCCAAACTGGTGCAGTTCATAGATGTGCTATTGCATATGCATGCCAAAATGGAAACTGTCAGGCAGGGGAGAAAAATAGTCTACTTGCTGCTTGTTGAGGGAGGCAAGAATAGGCCTGGCTTCTCTTCTGGCTCCCAGCTTGTGTGAACTGTGAAGCAGAGCCTAAGTTTCTTCTGGATTAATCTGGTGGTGGTGAGGCTCGGCTCCTACGTGCAGGTAGTTAATTGTTGTGAGTGGCAGTTAAAGAAAAGCCCGTGGATGTTGTCTGCTCCTTTCTTAGGCTACAGGTGCTGTGTAGATTTATGGATTCATGGATTCAGTCACTCCTTTTCTCCCAGCTCCTGCAAAGAGTTGGGTTACTCTTCTGACTTTGCAAAATGTTTGCTCATCTTATTTCTGGAGAAGCTCTTATGCCTCCTTACAAGCCTGAGGTGGGTTTCCCCAGCCTCCCATTTTTCTAAGCTCTTGGTTAATGAATATCTTGCTGTCAGGTTTCCTGAGCAGTTTGTAAACCTTGTTAAAAAGGTTTCACTGCAGCAGGAAAGCTAAAAGGTAAGAGCAAGTAAGTAGCACTGTTGAATAGGTCTTCTTTGGGCTTGAGGAACATTCATGTTAAGAAAGTTGTATGTTGGTTGTAGTTTTGCTAGTGCAAGAAAAAGGGAGGAAGTGAAACCCGTTGAAGTTGAAACTGGGTAAACAAACCTCTGTCAAATAGATAAGGTAACATGGGGGGGGATCAAACCCAAATATGGTTCCTTGAAAATTATATTTCTGTCTCAAAAATTGGTTCAGCCCTTTACCCTTCATTTTTTCTGTCTTAAGGGCAAACAAAAATGATAAGCAGTTCTGATGTTGAGCTTTCTCACCTATTTTTAGTCTCATCTGAAGTGCAGCAGGGGTGCTTTCAGTTCAGTTGTTCATTGGGTTTCTTACATTCCACCCTTTTGTACGTTTGAAATAACAAAAATACTGGCAGTTATAGAAATCACCACCTTTTCACTTTTAAAGGAAGAATCTCAAACTGTTGCATAGAAGTTAACCATAGATGTTAGGGGAAAAAAATACCAGAGTAATTCATCAGGTGAGTTTGTCAGGATATATTTTAAGTACAAAATGTCCAGGAAAAAATAAAGTAAAATAAGTATGTTGTGATACTTGGTTAGAGGAAAAAAAGTTAAATTCCTCTTTTGAGGGGTTAGTGATGTAATTTATATGGAGGAAGGGGTTGGGGGCTGATAAGCTACTTGCTTAATTTTGCGTATGGAATTCCATTTTATATGGAATGATTTTAATGAAAATATTGTGAGAATATCCAGCTAATATTATCTGCCGGTGGAAAATAGCTTATTGTCCTTTCAGCTGGTTTTGTGAGGGATTTTTTTGTGACCTTTGTAACTTTGCATTCAAAGAAATTTTTTAGCTTCTAGATGTCTTTATTTTTTTCTACAAGAAAAGAAAATGCTATAGTATTTGCATGAAAATATACTGGTTTAATGCAAACTGAAATTTATCCTGAGTGTTTCACAGACGTATGTTGTTTTTTAAACATAACCATATTTTTCTCTAATGCAATAATAGACTTGCCTTTCTAAGCCTTGAAGAAGTTGCAATTCTGATTTCAAAGCTATCTTTCTGCGGTCTGTTCCAACAGGTGATAATAGATGCCTACTTGCAAAAAATAAGGTTTTTTGACTCCAGTACCTCTCTTCAGGAGCCCCACATTTGTATGAGCTTACCCCACTCCTTCTCAACACGTCTGTAATCAGGAAGAAGTAGAATAATATATATTGCCTTAGGGCATGCCATGCCTCGGTGGAAGGCTGAAAGGTGTGCAGCTGAAGGGCGGTGAGCCTCCTGTATCATGTCCATGGTATATGGGAGGCTGGAGCCAGGAAAGGAGCTCAGCTTATTAGTCCTGCTTCTTCCTTGAGTTGAGTGTTGTTATATTGAAACCTGTTTTGCAAAATTAGGGAATAAAAAGAAGATGTAATAATGTCAATGCACTGAGGTGCAAGTCAACACCAGCCCTGGGTGTTGTACCCCACGCATACATAGTGTAACAGACAGCATAGCAATCTCTCAGTTCGAGGTGATCTTGAAGTACTTATCACAGTAGTCTTGTACTAGTAAACACAAGCCATAACCTGACAATGAGAGGCGTCAGTTTTTCAGATAAACTGCCCTATACCTGTGGATTTTAAAACATTAAGCAATTATTTTTATTAAACAAGGAAACTTAATTATAGCGATGTTTAGTCTCATTGTAATTATTGCAAAGGTTCTTAGGAGGCTCTCCAGCACTCTACTGTGCTCTTGCGGCTAACCTGTTCAAAGCTTTGGACAATGTTAAATTTTCAGGGTCAAAGGAATTTCGGCATGAACTGTGCACTTGAAAACTTATTCTCATCACTAAGGACAGATTTCTTTATGGCTAATGCCCTGTCTGTGCCTAGCTCTGATTACTATACCACTTACAACTCTAGTAGGCATTGTGTGTTGAACTAACTTGCCTAGAGGAAGCAACTTTGGAGAAGTTCTGAACCCAGGAGTTTTAAAGATTTTTATTGAACTTTTGGGTTTGTAGATAATAGAAGCAGCTAATCCAGTGCAGAAAGTTTAGTTGTTCAGGGAAAAGTAGCTGAGGTCAAGAAGGGTAAAAATGAATCTGTGTATACAACTACTTTGTACATAACTTGCATTGTACTGCTTTCTGTAAAAGTTGGTACTCGCTGGTTAAGAATGATTGCTTTAAATTTGTTCATTTGTTTCCAAATACAGCTTATATGCTGAGTGTATTTGTATATTTCTGTGTAAAGATTTATTGCTCTATTGCTCAGGATACATTTTCAATTTGTTAATTTTTAAAATAGACTTAAAATTTGTTTTCTATTGTTAGAATGTGCTAAGTTTTATGTATATATGCAGTTTATATCTTAAAACAGCAGAAGTGGCCTCTGAGATGAATCTAGAGTTTGCAACTTCTTTGGGAAGTTGTGTGGGTAAAGTATGGTCTGACCCAATAGAATTTCATAGTTTGATTGTTGCTTGTTTTTTTTTTTTTTTTTTGTTTTAGTGTTTTTTTTTTAATGGAAAGAAACCAAAAAACTATGACATAACAGCTTTCTTCCCTTATGGATATAATTCTAAGGAGAAGCACAGCATTTAGGTAATACACATTTGGATTGCCTGTGCAATCCATGTTAACATCCTCACATCGATGCATTGTGAGGTTTTAATTTTGTTAATATTTTCCAGGAAATCTCTGCCTCCTTTATTGCACAAAATGTACTCGCTTGTGTTGTGAGAAGCGTTAAAGCCATTCCTTGTGTTTTTTGTCTAAGAAGAATGGAGGATTGTGTGTACTTATAAGGCAGTTAAATGCCACTCTGGAGAAAAAGATATTTCTCATGCTTCCATCTTGTAATTGCTTATTAGTGCAGACATGTAAATCAAGCTTTTCCTAGATCATGACTGTATGCTTCTCATTTGTTAAGTGCTTGATGTGAGATCTTGCAGCCTGATTTGCCTTTCCTGCCCTCTTTCTCCCCTCCACCCACTCCCAACAGAGGAAAAAGCTCAGGCTGGGGAGCTATGCTTACATGAGGGCTGTATGTGATTAAAAAATTGGAAGAATACAATTCTAGCAGTCTTAAATTGGGTGCCCAGAAGGACTGATGTTTGGGCTCTGATCTCTTTGTGCTGGGCTGGGGTTTTGAAGATGAGTACTTGTGAAGTGCTCTGGTATTTTTCATGAGTGCTTTAGAGAAGCCACTGAGAAAATTAATTCTGCCTTTGGAGTTTGAGCAGTTGGCAATACGTGAAGCCTATTGCCATTTCAGACCTTTCACTTTTCTTTTTAAGTAAAGAATTATGACTTAATTATGGGAGCAACAACATACATGCATAAATTGACTTGGGAGCTCTGTGGAAAACCAGCACGGAATCTTACTCTTGGTCTATTTAAAAAAAAAAAAAAGTATATGCTGTAAGAGAATTTAGCTAAGATGCACCAGTACTCTTTTTGTTTTTCTTTTTTTATTTTTTTGGGGGGGAGGGAGTTAAAATTAAGGTCTTCATCAGTATGGGTTATAAGCAGCTGACTGTGTTGGCTGATGATTTATTGCCACAAATACTTTTAAGTTTAGGATATTTTCTAAAATGTCTGTATCATTTGTCTAGAAGGACGTGTCTGAAACTTTCTTGAAAGAAATAGAAATTGCTTAATAGAAATACTAATCTCTCAAAGCAGAATAAAAGTTCAGCGTTGAACATCAATTGATGGTCATTTTCAGGATTTGAAAAGTTTTTGCTCTTCACAGTTTGGAAAGTGAATGCAAAACCAAGAGTCAGGATTTTCACCAGGCTGATGAGTGAGCCACAGTACGTGGTACCTTTCCTTCCCTGTCCCCTTGCACTACTATTTGGTGGGATATGATGCAAAAGAAGGGACAGTAGGATGAGAGCGAAAATTGTGGTTAGAAGCATGAGGAATAACTTGTAATTTTGTGTAGGAAGCAGTAAAGAAAAAGTTGGGTTAACCGCGTTGGAGGCAGACTGGTGTATAGCATGGGAAGCAAGGCTCTGCTGTGTATGTCATGGGTTGGATCCCCATGTCCCCCCCCCACCCCCCACTCCAAAACCAGGGATCTTGAACTGCAGGCTGGGGTTGCATTTGTTTCTTTTTTTTTTTTTTTTTTTTCTAGTAAGTCTTTGGGGGTAGGCTCAGCGCTCCCAGTGCTGTTCCCTTCAGGAGCAATGACATCCATATTCAGAGACTACTTTAAAGCAAAGAATCTTTTTAGTCTTTTCTATTATTCTTTTGTTCTGATCTCTAGTTCTATGTGCTCATCTATATTTCCATAAGTCTTAAAACTCCTTCATAAGGTGAGAAAGGCTTTAATTATATTGAGGCTCGTGTCTGTCTTCCATCATATTTGGAGAAGTAGCTGACAGCAGATCCTCCTTTCCCCCAGAGAATGGAGCAATCGGTGCTGTACGCCTTTTGATCTGCAAACTCCCAGCTCTGACAGAGTGATGAGGAGCCTGGAATTATGCTACAGTCGTGCAAGTTACTCCTCTCTTTCTCTTCCCTCATTTTCTAAATGTGTTTCAGAGGTTGATTATATAGCTTAATTGTTCTGCCATTCTGCTTCTTTCCAAAAGTCCCTCTATAAAATCAGATCACTACATGCAGAAGGAAATTATGATCCGATATACTAGACTTTCTCCTTACTGCCCAGGTCATGTAACATTAATGAAATTAATTGTGTCTTGGTGTTCTTAGTTTGTTGTGCATAGACAGCACAAATTTAGTACTGGAGATAATCCCGTAGCAAGCTGAAATGGCTTCTCACAGAACAACGGGATGATTAGTGACACTGGATTTGAAGACAAAACTGGGATCTGGTAATAAAAACTTGTGTGATTTCTATATACCTGAAATATTAAATGCTTTCAAATGTACTAAGCTGAACTACTGTTCAGGGTTCTCAGTGAAAATGAAAGGTTCTAACACCAGCTTGTGTGCAAACAGAGAATACTGCAAGCGGACTAAACCCAAGACTTCAAATAATAAATTCACCCAAAGTAGCTAACTGTTGCCTTAATTAGATGTAGCTTCAAAGCGTATGCTAAGATTTTTTCCACTACAGCTTTTCATCACTTCCACAAGTTCAGCACGCCCTATACAGATGCTTAATTTGTATGCTGGGCCCTGTGATAAAGCTATTTCTGTCGATGAGATTCCAAAATTATAGGCACTGATGTCAATGCAGATGAGGTTAGCCTAATTTGGTCAAGAGAGGGCTATGCCATGCAAAATCTTCTTTACATGGGCACATAAAGGCCAGTGCCAAGACTGACAGGTGTCCAGTGGGTGGCAAGGAGCTTCAGAGATAAACATTCTTGTTGGTACTGCTACAATTCTTGCTTCTTTAAGAAACAATATAACAATTGTATGGCTTTTTTTTCAGTATCCCTGCAGGATAACTAAGTAAAATGGAAATGGAACTTAATTTTACAAATGTAAATCTTTTAAATCCTATTGAAATAACTTTTTTGTGCTAGATTCTTAAAGTCAATTTCTGTGTAATGTTAAAGCTTGACAAAGAAAGTAGCATCTTGTTACCTTCAAAAATGGATTATTAAATTCAGAGGTATGCTGCTGTGAAACCACTAAGAAAAATTACTTGAAAGTGGTTTTTAATTGTAGGAGATCTTGGAATGTTGTAAGTGCGATAAAATGCATGCTCAGGTTGAATAATGAGAGGAATTGTAATTTTGAGAAGGCTGTAGAAGGATATTAGTTGTAGTTGAAGAAGTCCGTAAACTTTTTTCTACTAGCTTTCCACCTTTTTTCTATGTCAATGTGTCAGCTGTGAAGGGTACCAAAAATGTATTAATCTATTAATAGAACACTTTCTTTATATGCCTGTTTCCATACCTCCTTCCATGCCTCCCCCTAATAGGAGATTACAATCATACGGATTTTTATGCCTGGGAATTTTTTTTTAGTTTTGAGCTTGTAATTCTTCTGTTCCTTAGTACTAAGAAAGAGATAGCTGACAGATGTATTTTTAAAAAAATAAAAAACAAACCTCTTTCTTTGTATCCAAGAAAAAATATCTTATGCTGACATGTCTGTAATAGAAGGCTGAACCTTTTCAGTGTATTTCAGCCTCAAACACAGTAGTTTCTTTCAGTTTAATCCCTGCAGACGTAAGCCACAACACCACCGAAAAGCTCTCTGTGTTACTGGGTCAGCTTTATCGATAGTGGGCGAGATGCTGAAATAAGTAGATTAGGTTTTTGATGAAAAGTCTTTGGACGCATGGATTGCTGGCACCCATGTGCTAACAGAATATTAATGGAAGGCAATAACTACATGTTTTACAAATGTGTAAATGTCTATAAAATACCAGTTTTGCATGAGAATATCTTTATTAAACTTTATTAGCAAGTTTTTAAAGCATTCGCTATAACAAATTTGCATCTGCTGTAGGTCAGAGAAGGAGAATTTGGAAGTACGTAAGACAGGGTTGTATTGGTAGCTCAATAAAATAAAAAGTGGGAAGCTGGCAATAATATATTGCAGCCTGGAAAGTGAGGGAAGGTGTTGCCGTGGCAGGTGTTGAACTGTGGCATTTGGAAGGTAGGGTTTTCAGCTTACTGTCTCATTAGAGCCTTTCCAAGTTTAAGTAGTGCAGCTGAAATTGGTCTGCTTAACCAGTTCAGTTGAAATTGGTCAGCTTAACCTTAATGGGCGTAGGTTTAATTAGTTCTTGGGAAAATGCATGGAAGACTACAAGCATTTTTGGGTATGGTGCATAAGCGAGTTCTGAAATAAGTGTTTAGTGCAGACAAGTCTCCAGATGAATCTTCTTCGGAAAGAACGTTGTAGCAAAAACTGTAACTCTGCTAATGGTTTGGGTTTTTTTTGTTGTGTGTGGTTTGTTTTTTTTTTTTTTTTTTTTTCTCCCAAGCTTAAAATGTTAGATTTTTGAGGTGAAAGTAGTTGAATGTAGTTTGCCAATGTAACTTCTCTTAGCCTTTTTTGTATTTCAGATATTATGTGTTGCTTCTTAGTTAGTGCTTTGCTTTTTTGTGAAATGGTTGGGCACGGCCAATATGATCTTTCTTTGAATCTCTTTAATCTTTATAAATTCTGCAGTGACTATTTAAGGTAATTATTATTTTCATTTGTAATGCCATCATATTATAAATAAAATACTATACCGCTTTGTGGATTTGACAGCAGATGGTGTAACCAGTTTCAGTGTTTGTCCTGTGTAGTCACCCAGTTATTTTAATGGAAATGATCACAGAATAGGAAAATAAAAGCTAGGCTTGATTTATTTCAGATATTCTGTTGCCATTTCTGCTTAATTTATTAATGTGAAACTTCCAGCTTTCCCCTTGAAATTTAATCTTTTTTTGACAACATAATATTTTCATGGTTTTGTGTGATGGCTAGCAAGGAACGAGAAACAAAGATGATTTTATTACTGCCTTTTTAATGTTTAGCATATTTTTGGAACTTTAGTATATGCCTGTGTGCCTGGGGAAACGCTGAAATGTGCTTTTTCTGTGGGGACTCTTAAATTTTTTTAAAGTAAAATTTGAAAATGGTATCTAAAATCCTTGCATAAATACCTGCTTGTAATAAATGGAAGCTGTGTTGCCTGGGGAGCCTCAATAGAGGTCAATACTTTAATTTTGTGTAAACTACTCTTTAAATACTTCCTACAAAGTGAATTGAAGTCTGTATGAGGGGGTTAAAGGTATCTTTTAGCAGTGCTTGAGTAGCAAAAACTTGCTAGTCAAGAACCAGGCAGGCAGATGCTTCTGAGGCTGAGAGGGAGGTGAGCGCCCCGTAGTTATGGGAGGTTACCCATCGCTTGGGAGCCAAATAGAAGCTCTTAGTTTTTTTGATTCAACCTGTTAATTTCTGATTGCTTTTCATGTCTGAATGAGAGCGAAGCCAGGGGGCAGGTCAAAAGGAGCAGCTCGCATTGTACCCTGCCCCCATCCCTTTTAGCCTTCATTCATTGCACTGTGTGGCTCTCCTCTTTGGGTTCGTGAGCCAGACAGACACATGGGTGGAAATTCATACCTACAGCTGCTGTCTGGGAGGGCCCCGGCTGCTTCCTGTGCTGCCCCTCTCCACACACACGCTTCCAGGAGCTGTGAACCTGCAGAGGTGAGCCGGTAGTGCTCATGTAAGAATAAAAGTTATTGGCGAAGCTTCTCTCCAAGGAAAAAAGCTTAAGCCTTTAATTTAGAGGACAAGCTTCTTGTGTCCTTTGCGTCTACTGCAGGTAATTTATGAAGAATTATAAGATGCAACTATTGTGACTTAAATTTCTGTAATTTCATTTTCTGGTGTTGTGATGTGTTGACAGTTTTGTGATGTTGTCTTTCTGTGAGATTGTAACCTCAATGTTTTTTATTTAGGTTTCCAGTTAAATGTAAGGCAGACAGTAAGACAGTCTTTCACTGTTCAAAGGATGTGCTTTAGAAATAGAACATAAATGTTTTATTACAAAGTCTAAAACATTGGTAGCTTTTCTTGTTACATTGTTCATCTGTTTGCACTTACATAGCCAGGTTACTTGCAATATGTGAAGTATGTGGGAATTGAAATTACTCTTTATTTGCTTCCAGTATACCATTCAATCTTTGAAGGTGTGTTTACTAGTGAAACACGGTAACTCAGAGCAGCTAAAATTCACCTTCTTGCATCTCACCTTTGTAACAGTCTGTCTTTACTGAATGGATTGCAGCCTGAGGCCCTGATGGTACTTTGTCTTGTAACAACGGTACCATTTTTTAACTCTTCAAAATCACAGATGAAGGCATTCGTATTGAACTCTAAAATGGGTCCAGTTTCTTGCTGTGCCACAGACCTTTTGTGAATGAGCAGGTGACAGTATCTGCAAACAGTTGTGGACAGATACCAGCTGATGTAGACCAGCCCTGGTTGAGCATCTGTTTGACCATGCTAAAATGGTTCTCTCTCCAAAAGAATAAGGCTCACTATGTCCGACAGACCGTTGAAAAATAAATATTTCCTAAATAACACATGACAAATATATGTGTGTAGACTGTCATCTTAACTTTTTAATACTCTTTTTTTTCTTTTTTTAAAGAGGATTTGGTAAAAGTGGAGTATAGCTTCTTGCCAAGATCTGTTCTCTGGAGAGAAGCAGAAATCTAAGCTCTGTGGATTTAAACAAAGCCCTAAAACACAATAGTAATTAAGCAGCCTCAGAAAATGGGTGTCTGAAAAAAAACTGAGAAAGAATACTGTATTGTAGAACTTCAGTTCTTTGGCTAGATACGTTTTCATGAGAATAAGGGTTATATGGTACAAACTGGCACAGTGACAAGTGATCCAATTTAGGTCCTTTCAATGTATAATGGTACGTTCTTTGTAAACACTCTGAAATTTACTGTTAGGTAAACTAAATCACTAGAAGATTAACTAAAGTTCATGATATGACAGAGGCACTGAGAGTATTCTAACTTGTATTGCAAAAGAAACATTTTAGAAAGAAGTAATCTGTTTCTAAGTGTTTAATCTATGCAAGGAAATTAAAAATGTGTTCTTATCTACCCCTCAACTAAGATATGTGCATTTTTGCCAAATAACTTTTTGTGTTACACGGCCATTTCTATTAACTTGCATAAGCATGATGTTGAGCAAATACGATGAAAGGTTAAAAACAGCTATCAGAAAAATGCAGTGTTTAATAATGTGCTTGCTTGGCAAAGATTAATGTGATTTGCTTACAAAATGTAGAATACCTCATACCCCTTTTGGAAATGCAGTGCACAGAGGATGATTCTGGTAGTTTTCTATTGCTATGTTAGAGTAGCTCATGAATGAGTAGGTTGTTCTTGTTGTTGGCTTCCTTTCATTCATTGAGATTGGATCCTTTCTTTTCTAAGGGGGGGTTCTTTCACTTTCTGTCTTATTGAAGACTGAAATGGAAGATATCTAAAAATACAAAGTGGTCTTTAAGGAAATTGCTAACTTCTGCCTTCATGGATCTGTAGCCATGCTTGGCTTTGGAAGTTCATGTTCTGGAGTTCCAAGCCCTTGGTTTAAGATCAGCTAGCTTTTTGAGTTTAGTTGCAATGAGTTAGGTAGTAATGATGATATATATGTGGTAACAAAGGTGAATTTTGCTAACTTTATTTAATTTTTCATGTTTGCTTATTGCCTACTAGCTGATATGTAGCTTTATGTGGTTGAGTCCCCATCCCTGGAGGTATTTAAAAGACGTGTAGACGTGGTGCTTCAGGACATGGTTTAGTGGCGGACTTGGCAGTGTTAGGTTTATGGTTGGTCTCGATGATCTTAAAGGTCTTTTCCAACCTAAATGATTCTATGATTTTATTAATAAACAGCTAGGATAGTTGGAATTGTGTACCTAGTTGCAACATAGGCTAACATGGCAAATCTTTTAAATAAGAAGCTGAATTGAAAGTAAAATGCTTAGATAACATTTTAAATTAAGACATAAATGGAAGTAGCATTTGTAAAAGTTGGTCATTGTGTATACATGGTGAAATTCTAAAAGGTCTGCTCTCGGTATCCGTAAAAATAATGGCGTATTTTCCTCTTTATTTTTTCCTTGAGTGCGGTGTTTAGTGGTTGGGTTGGGCTGCAGCAATAGCTACCCACATTTGTTAAAAAAATACTTCTCATAGATTACCATTTAATTATTCTTTGTTAGTGAAGTCTGCTTGAGAGAGAGATCACACATGGTAGATAATGAGGCAGGGAGAAAAGTGAAGAAAAGATGGAAATTAGTTGAGAGCTCTGGGATTTTTTTTTTTTTTTCCCCACTATGTGCTGATGAATTGGTAAATGGTAGGCTTATTCCTCTGCTGTCTTTACACGCTGTTAATATAAATATGGTTATGTTCCCTGACTGGTCCATAACAAGTAATATGCCAGTCAGGAGGGTAGCCTAGAAATCAGTGTGCTACAGCCACTGTTCTGTGCCTGTTCTGGAAGGGGGTGTTTGAAGGGCAAAGGAGACTCCACGGAGATCGCGTTTCTGGGCCAGGTGTACAAGTGCATGTGAAATCGGGTCGTTCTGGCAAGTAGGAGTGATTAGCAACGGGCCTCAAACTTAGGCATAAGCACTCGTGTGGTGATGGAGGTCTGGGAAGCCCTGCTGCATTTTAACAGGAGCATCATATGAGACCCAATAACATCTGTGAAATACGGTGCTGTTGCTTCAACTCTGGATTTCCTGTAGGTGTTACTGAAATGTTTTGGGGGAGGGAGAATTTAAAGACACTTCTGTACATATAGTAGTTACTGAGGTTTGTAAGGCAACACTGAGCAATTCTTCAGGACTGCTGAAATTTATTTAAAAGAAAAATAAAAGAATAAAGGATTGGAACAGATAGGTATTTAGAAATATACAAGTAAAACTGGGATCCTGTACTTGGTACTTCAAAAACAGAGTAGCCGAATAGGAAATAATGCGGAGCCTTGCAGATCTCTAGGAGCGTATATGGAAATAATTGGATCCTTGCAAATCACCATGGCATATTAATAGGGAGCTACTTTGGATTGGTAGGAACTGGTTCCATCTGATGCCAGTTTCACAATGAGAGCAAACTGGTATCTTTAGCAAATTCCTTAGTGGCATCTTTGTAACAACTGTTGCAAGACCCCAGGTGCTTCCTGCTGTATTGATTATGAATTCTTGTCTTATAAGGAATTATGCAGAAAGGTTTACTCAGCAAATGCAAAAAATTGTAGCAAAACGTGCCTTTGACTGCTTAGATGCATCTACAGTGCTGTATATCATTAAGTTTACATTGAAGTCCTTGGGATATTTATGTTTCTTTGTTTGGAAATGGTAAGAGACAGCAATTGCATTTGTACATTTGAGCTGATTGTAAGGACAGAGGAACTAGATAATGACTTGTATGCTATATTTGAGTGTTAAGTACTAGAAATTTTGCTTTATCAAACATAGTATCTCTGCATGCATTGAGAAAATGAATTTTAGAAAAACTGAAAAAGAATCTGCTAAAAAGCAGGGAAGAAAAAGAGAAGAAGAAAGAAAATGAAACAGCTGTAGGAACTTACGTAATTTTTAAAAGACAAAAAAGGCAACGTATGATAGCTGTTTTTTCTGGTGTGCTCCTTCATGTCAAGATGAAACTGAGACTGATGGTGATGCCCACAGCCCAAGGGTCACTGATTGCACTCTCTGAACTGAGCTAGTATAATAGCTAGTATGTTATCACAGAGGGAATTTAGTACTATCTTATTTTTATGTAGCCTTGTACCTGAAGGTTTACCATACTTGCTAATGACCTTGAATAATTTCTTTCATATACTTGTAAAACATCATTTATTTCACCTTCACGTTAGAATTGTTAATGAGGTTATTCAAAGCAGTACTTTCCCCAAAAGAAGCACTTTAGCTTCTTTGTTGATTTCTTATACTTCTTATACAAACCAGTGAGTGCACTTTTTGGTCCTTTTCTGTCTCCAAATTCAGAATCCTATTTCTGAAACAGTCTTTCCATTTCCAAGCCATAGTTAAAACAAATAATGCTGTAGTGGTACTTAACAGATGGGCAAATATTTTTTATTTCTGTGTTCTGGTATTAAACTTATGCATGAGACAATAATTCTAAGAATAACTTTTGGTAAGAGGAGGCTAATTAATTAAACCACTTAGTGTTGGAAGACAAAAGAGGAAAGGGTGATTACTTTGTATCACTGTTTTCTAAGATAATGTTGTGTTTTTGGTATCTATGGAAGAAAGGCTTGCTCCATGCACGCAGGGTAAGACCATCCGCACACTCTGAGAACATCTTCATGTGTTTTGAGACAGGAAAACAGAGAAGACTGATCAGAGATTGAAAATAGTGATGACGGAGAGAAATGCTTGGCCTTTCAAAGAGTA
Organism: Platalea leucorodia; assembly: GCF_965183815.1. NCBI lineage: Eukaryota > Metazoa > Chordata > Aves > Pelecaniformes > Threskiornithidae > Platalea > Platalea leucorodia. The sequence goes on from NC_138823.1 coordinate 38,771,601, forward strand.
TTAAGGCTATTTGTGTTAGAGTTTTATTTGGAGAAGAGTTCAGTCTTGAAGCAAATCACCTCATTGTCCCTGTTCATCGTGCCCATTTGTTTGTTTACCAGAGTGGTCCCGGTATGTGCTAACTAGGCTTCTTTCAAAAGAAGCTAAACCATTCCACTCCTTGCGTGCACCAAACGTACTCTTATCCTTGATAGGATCCTAGACGTTTGACCAGTTATCAGTCATTTTTGGCAGCTTTGAACCTGCTGTGGTAGGATCTGGTTCAGGAAGTTTGAGTGGCCTGCAAAAAAAAAACAACCTCGTGGGCTTCATATAGTATAGGTGTAAAGACCTCAGCAGCAGCTGTGTTTTGATCTGCTTCAGTTGTGCCAAATTGCTAATGCAGATATAGCCTAATGCCATTTATTCTGTTTGGGTTTTTTTGGGGGGGGGGGAGTTTATTTATTTTTTTAAAGTAAAGACTGCTGATGACTAATTGTCAGGGTGTCTTAACCTTGTCAAGTGTTTGGAGATGGTAATGTTTTTAAACCTACCTCTGTGACAGTTTGTATTTTGGGTGGAATTTGACAGACCTTTAGATAAGCGCTGTATTTATTAAGTGAGGTACCAAAAGGTCCGTTCTGAATGTGCTTGCCTATGATTTTGATCTGACTGGTTTCCAGGGGCATGGGGAGGGGAGAGAGCAGAACGTACGTGTTTGGAATGTAATGGTGCTGTAGGAACCCACAGCTGGTGCTGAGATCATGTTTATAGCTTAAAAGCCACCACAAATATTGGGAATCGTATTGTAAAATAACAGAGCGCCCTATCCCAGTTACTGAGTCTTCTCCTTCATTCAGTAAGCATCCACCTGTGGTATGTGTTCCCTTTTCCTGTGGATAGGAGGAAATTCGTTTCTTGGTGCTAAAGTTACTCCTTTGGTAATTGGTGCTAACTTCTGTATTTTGTGCACGTATTGGAATTTTTAATATGATCATCTTATGATAAAAAAATAATTATAGGAAGAGCAGAATCTTCATATAATTTTCCTTTCAATTATTCATGTTTATCCTTTTAAACTCCTCAATATCCCACACTCTGTTCCTTTTATCCCTCCGTAGCTGCTTTTTTTTTCCCAAACTATCTGAGAGTTCTTTGTGTTTCTGAAATGAAGCATTTTTGTCAGCTTAAAATGACAAAAGTTAAAATGAATCTCAAAGCCGCACGAAGTCTATAGGACCGCTTGGCTGCGTACTCGGTGCTCTTAGAGGAAGTTAGTCTGCTTTCCAACCCTGGGAAGTGCTGGGAGGGGTGTGAGGGGGATTGTGGGCAAGTTCAACCCTTGGAGCAATGAACTGAAGCAACATGCCAGTTCAGGCATGAGTATGCGGGGCTGAAAAGGCAGTATGAAGGATGGCTTGGTATTTAGTGGACAAAAGAAGAGATTAGAGAACCATGATTGGTTTCAATGATTGCGTGTATTCAATGCATTAACTTTCTTTCATTATTTATAGTAAGTTGCTATGAAAGCAACCTTGAAATATGTTTTGAAGTTCAGTTCATAGCAGTTCTCCAGGTGGCAGAGATAAAAGGAACTTGTGAATATCGTCTACGGTGAAATCTGCTGGAAACAGGCTCTTCGTACCATTTAAAGGCAAGGCGTTATCCTGAATTAGCTCCGGTGGTTTGAGTACTGGAGTTTGATCCTGTAGTCCAGCACGCTTTGCTGTGTTAAAACGTGTTATGAAAGCACGTAGTCGTGGTTTTTCGTTTCCTTTAGCATTTCTGTAGAGTTTAGTAAGGTTTTACTATCTGCCGTGTCCTCTGGTTGTAAAACTTACTTGTGGCATACGGAGTTGACAGTGGGACGCACAGGGCAACGCTGCTCACACGGAGCAAGTCGCTGGGCTGTCAGGTGACTGCAGCCTTGGCGCAGCTGTTGGCGGTGCAGGCAGCGCCTGCCTGCCTGCCTGCTGCCTGCCTGCTGCCTGCCTGCTGCCTGCCTTCCCCCTGCGCGCTGCTTCTTGGGCTCCTGCACCCTCACACAGCTTCCAGCGCTGGCGGGGATCAGGGAGGAGATTATGCTTCAGGTTTTTGGGGTGATCCAATGGGAATTGCATTGATCTGGTGTTTAGCTCTGATCCTTATCAAATGGATTACTTCTAAGGTAGGCCATTTTATTATTCTGTTTTGACTAACTGGGTTTATAAGTAGCCTGAGAGAAAACAAGTCATTAAGAACTTCATGAGTACTTATTTTTCCTTTTTAAAGCTAATCTGTTTTGGAAACACATCATTCGTCATTTAAGATTGTGTTTCTTAAGTGTTCATACATGATTTTGTAGCTCTTGACTTTTGCCTGCCTTGAAGTGGAAAGAGTGTGTTTGTAGCAGTGCCAGTTAGGAGACTGGGAAAAGGGATCTGAAATGGCTTCTGAATGGCAGGGGTTTGCTTGCCTCATTTACTAACAGATCTTCAATTTTATAGTGTTTTCAAGGCTTTATGAAAATAAGGAAAAACAATTTTAAACATAGTGAGAATAATACAAATTAGCGTGTTTTGCTTCCCGGACAGGATATCCTTTTTGTATTGTTGATTTCAGGGTTACGGGAGTGGATATACCAGTTTTGTTTGCTTAGGTGAAATACCAGCTACTTCACTTGCTTTGTAGCCTTTCCATTTGAGATGCTTATGCTTTGAAAAATGTGTGCTAATGTTAGACAAAATGAGGAGTTCCTGCTCTCTCGTTCTAAAGGACTTAGTGTGTCCCCATAATGTATATTGTGGTAGTAAATGTAGGTGGGATCAGTACCTGGAGATGAGACCACAGGCTCTTCTCAGCATAGCCCACTGCCTAACCTGGAATTAATTCCAAAAGGAGGAATCAATCCAAGTTTAGGATTGTGAAGGAGGGCCAGAATCATTGGAGAGAATGGGGGGGGGGGGGGGGGGGACCATGCATTTTAAAAAAAAAAAAAAAAAAAATATATATAATATATATATATTTATACACAATTTTAACATTTTTGTACAATTAACAGGAGAATCTGAACAAACGTGAATTTGAATTTGTTGTGAAAACAAGCTTTGCCAGGTATCCGTGCCTGTACTCTTCAGTCGCTGCCAATAACACAGTTCTAAATTTACTAAAAGCAAAACCAGTCAGGCTTAGTTGCTAGCACTTGTGATTAACTTTTGTCACATCAAGAAAAAGACCAGGATACCCTAATGGATGTTCAGTTGTGGCTGAAGGCAGATTCTAAATGCCAAAGTTTTACAGCCAGTGTGCAGTGCCTAGTAAGTCTAGTGTGCTATGCCTAGTAAGCATTTTACTGGTATACTGTTGAATTGCTGGTTTTCTGAAACTTGACATAAAAAGCCTGCTTAAGGATTATGTCTGTAATTCAGTTTGGTTAAAGATTCTGTTAAGATGGGAAAAAGAGGAATTCCAGGTAGCTGACATAGTACAGTTAAGCATGAAAACCTCTGCTATTTATGGTTGTGGTTTTTTTTAAAGAATTATTTTTTTGTGTGTGTTCATCCAATTATTCTATTTTGCTGTTGGTTTTGAGTCCTGCCATTCTGATTTAGTTTCTCAAGGTAATACCCCTGTGTGTTTCTGTCCTCACTTAAGTCACTCACGCTTTTTTTTGACTATGCTTTCTTTTCTGATCAATTTTCAAGGTTTTGGTTTGTATATCTTTGTTAAATCTTGACGTTTTTATGTTGATAAAACTTTGGGGAAATCTTACGATGCCACATGATATACATCTAAGGTGTATGAGAGAAAATAACCTTACAGATGCTTGTTAGATGTAGTTATCAATAACACTGATAACTATCATTCAACCAATAGCTAAGTTTTTAAATTATTGCCATCCATCTTGGGAGACGATCATATGAAAGAGCTTTATATGGAAGAAAATAGTAAAATTGCCACATTCAGATATTTGAAGGGGGGGTGTGTGTCTTATTAGTGATGTGTATTGCTTTCCTGAAATTAAACAGATTTTCTTATCACTACTTTGATAAACTTTCAAAATACTGCTTTGAACTCCAGTGAAATATTTAGAAAATAGTAGTAGGACCGTTTTGCAGTGGCTTGTCCGAGTCCAGTGACAGCTACTTAAGTGCTTTAAAAGAACATTTTCCAGGGCTTTAATGAGTAAAATCTCGGTGATACCTCGTGGAAAACTGTGGATCTCACATTAGTATGGAACTTTTAATTATTGAAATCATTCTAAGAATTATGATAAATGAGAGTCTCGCTTTTGAAATCCAATAACAGTTGGAGAAATCCGGTCTAACTAGTTTGTCATTCTAGGGACTTCTAGCTGATAAACTGTCTTAGAATCTTAACTTGTTTCCAGGTGTGTATATTTGAGGCAACATAACCAGCAAATTGCAGTTGCCATGATATAACAACTTCTCCAAACTTCCTCTCAATTTCTCTTTCTGAAAACAACCCTCTGATTGTTGGGCAAATAACTTGGGCAGAAGAGCCAAGTCAGTAAAAATACCTGACCGGCTGTGTTGCTGTCCTCTGGCTTTTCTTTCCCAGTTTTTCAATAAACAACTGACTTGCAAAATGAGGGTTGTGCACTCCATCAAAAAGCACAGGTGGTTTTTTCTGATGGGAGGGACTGAATTTTGAAGGCCAACAGCTCCATCCGTTTCTTTCTGCTGTTACAGAATGAGACCAGCAGTTGTTTCACTTGACAGTCTGCAAGCTGGCTAGCTGGCTTTTGCCTACATGAAGTGCCCAGCAGTAATGCTGGTGCTCTGCTCTGAACTGGATTGGGAAATCTTGCGATAAAACTGATACATCAGTGGAAACGTTTCTGTTTGGCACAAACAGCAGCAGGTGCTCTGTTTCCAAGTGTTACAGGCATATGCTGTACTCCCTAGCATCACCGAAGCGGTTTCCCTTTGAAGATATATCTATGTGCTATTTTGGCATGTCATTCCCATTGCATGGCCTTTAATAACTTCCAATACTCTTGTGAAAAGATTTTCAGAAAGATCTGACTTAAATCTATCTTTTGGTAGGTACTCCCTTCGCCTATTTTTATGGAGTCTTTGTATCACTGTTATTAAAGGATTAATGGATCTTCCACTTTAGTTTGAACTTCTTCCGTTCACGTTCCATAAAGATGTGACAAAAGCGAGGAGAAATTAAAGCTTTTCTTACTGTATTGTCCTCTGGAAGAATAAATGACACTCTAATATGAAACTGAAATTTAAGGTGAGGTTTTTGAAGTGTAAGTCCAGTATAAACAATCCTTCCCCGTCACCTTTCTGACATCTGTCTTCACCCCTGAAGCAAAACAGCCCACCCAGTTCAGATGGCTGTGCTCATGTCTGGGAAGGAGCGGAGTGGTTAAGAACCTTCTCTAATCACTTGAGGAATTTGTTGAATCACTTGGAGTCAAGCAGATATTCCCACTGGACCGAGTTGTCCTTGTGCTTGAAAAGGGAACCTGCCTAAACACATCAGGATTGTTTTCAGTTTGAGCACCAGTAATTCTACCTGCCTGTTGGAATGATGCTTATGTGTTTGAGATTTCTACAGAGGGGCAGGGAGTTCAATATGCTTTACTTATGGTCTTGATGTCTTGGTGTAGGCTACAGAGAGTGGGCCTTTGATTAGCAATGAGGAAGGAGACATTTTTGGTGGTTATCAAGAGTAGAATCCTGGTAATTAAATTGTTTGAACTGTTGAGTGGTTTACAGAAACTTTAGTTCTTTGAGACATATTTGTCTTTCTGCTTACAAATTTGCTGCACATAACAGTTCACATATCAGTAGAAGCTGATGCATTACATTTGGTCTTTCTGCTTGCTGGATTTAAAAAGTGGCATCTGGGCAGAGTATCTTAAAGAACCACAGGCAGGGTGGATTAAATTACTTCTCTTTTTTTGCTTTTTGTCCTTGCGTGTTTTTAGAGTAGTGTAGGGGGTAGTATAACAAATACACTGTCAGTATTATTTGAAGTAGGAAAACAGGTGATAGACCTTGACCTGTGGTGGGTAGTCTGTTACCTATTTGGAGTGTGAGCTGACACAAAGCAATCCATGGCTGGATGAGCATAATATTATTTAATTTACCTACTTATCACAAGTTGCTAAAAACATCTGTACCATTAGCTCCCTTCTCTGTCTCTGCCCACCATGGTGCTCCTAACTATCTGTACCTCACTTATTTGCCAGGTCTAAATGTATGAGGTCTGACTACTCATCACCCACCCTGTATCTGTTCCTTGGTGCAACTTGCTAATAAGTGTTTTTCTTTTACCTATTTTATTTAACAGAGTTCAATGAATGAAGTATGTTTAGGACCTCTACCTTTTTAGGAAAATTAGCTGAAATTGTCCTACTACTTTTGAAGTATTATTAGTAAGGTTTACACAATCAATTTTCTCTTTTTCCTTAGGAGACCAAACTTTGAAAGGCAATTTTAAAAGGATTTGATTGTTCAAAGATTCCTGTGAGATCTTTTGAGTCCTTGCAGAATGAAATCACTTGTTTGCATAAGCAATTGGTTTATGTTTTTAAAAATGGGCTTTGTGTTTGATAGCGTACATGGATGTACTTGCTTATGTAGCAAATAGTATTTTAGATTTTAGAGAGCAAGTAATATTTTAGAATCAACATATCAAAAGGATTTATTTTTCAGTAAAATTTTGCGTATTGTTTTCCTTCTCAGAGACTAATGCTCCATTTGGGCATGGTGGTTCTTAGCTGCATGTGTGCTTAGCTTTCTCCTGTATTAGATTACAGAACTGTACTGGACATGTCCAGAAATCTGTGATAGACAGGTGCAAATTGCAAGTTAGCACTAAATTACATCACTGATTGTGCCTAGTCAGTGATATGAAATGTTCCAGGGTACTGAAAATATATTCAGCTGAGATTTGCTGAAATTTAAAGGTAGGTTATATGAAGAATTTTGAAAATGCTAGTGGGAAATCAGCATCATTTTCTGGCTGATGAGATGCATTGCTGCCTTTCCCATCAGGACAGGCACATTGCTGTGAGAAATGCTGTACAAACATATTTCAAGGGAAGGATTATTTGCATGGTTTATGATCTTCCAAGGAAATACAGAACAAAAGCTAAGACAACATGAAAGTGCTGTACAGGGAGTTCTTCCTTGTAGTCTTTACAACAGCTACTATAATTGGACCCCATTTGGAGCTAGGTCTTTGGTCACTTCTGTAATTAAGTATTAAGCTTTGGAAAAACTTTTCTGACTTAAAGTGTAAGGTTTTTCTTGTTTTAACGTGAAAAATATTAGAACAATTAAGGGTAACTTCTGGGTTTGGAGTCAACACATCAGTTGTATGAATCACGCTGATAGAGGTTACTAATCTCTCGTCTGTCTTTGTGTGCATTGTTTGCTCTGTAGATAGATGTTTATAAGCAATTTCGCCTTTCTTCCCCTTCCAAGTAATCTGTTTCTTTTTCTCTTTTTCTTTCTTTTAGAATTTTTCTCAATATTGAACATGTATTTTTCTGTCCTGTTTGCTAACATGGTTTGGTTTCCCATCTTTTGAACGTGTGCGTTTTCAGGCTGTTGTGTGTCCCTGGTGTAGTGTTGTTCCTGCTACACAGAGGGAAAAAATGGGTGACTGCGTTCACCTCCAGACTGGCTTTTACCTGAAGTTCTCAAAGGGGTCTGGTAACCCTTTGTGGCACCCAGGACTTCACTGTCCTCAGTGTGAATAAGAAGCGTGGTGGACACGGAAAGGTCATCAGAGTTTTTAACACGGATGCACAGAAAAAAAAATCTTATTTCTTTAAAGGACAGATGTTGTGAACTGGCAAAATTGAAGTCTGATTGTGAAGGTGATCCTCTGATCATAGGGTTAAGAAATAACATTAATGAAGGCCCTAGGAAGTGGCAGAAGATGGTGAAAGTACAGTAAAGGCAAGGCGTGAAGCTGGGTGTTAGGTCGTGCCAAGCTTTGAAGACTACGTGACGCTAGTGTTGTGTAACTATGAGAACATTCCCCCGGTTTTTAGCTATTAGAGGACCAGTTCACCACACTTGTGGGGGACTTCCTGGATTATAACTATTATCGCATTAGCTGAATATGTATGGAACATACATATTTTGCATAGGTAAGAAATACAGACAATATGGGAGTATCTCAATGTTATGCACGGATAGCTTGATGAATCTTTTAGACTTTTATCATCGAATGTGAAATATAATTTTGCTTATTTTCTTTAAAATACCTTTATGTATTACATCCCGCTTCGATGGTACCTTGGTTCGCCTACAGAAAGTATTGGGTGGAATGAAAGTAGCATGTGGCAGCCAAGTCCTGCCCTTGCAGAATATAGGTTGAATTCCTAGGACGGCAGTAATGGTGTCATTTGAGTTCTTTTACTTTTAAAACTACTTTTAGCTTTGAAAGATGGAAATACCCCATAGGTAAAAGTAAATAAACAAATAAACCAGGAACTGCAAGTGTTTGTTTTAAGTATGACATTCTAGAAGGCTATGAGGAGCATGGGTTTTTGTGCCTGCTTAATCTTGTTCTGTGTCTTTTTTTTTACTGTGAGGAATGATTGAGGAGCATCTGGAAAGAAATTTAGAGAGGATATTTTTTCCACACTCTGGTGCTGTTTTTCATAATCTCTCCACTACCAATTCCTGTCCTTCCTTTGTCCCCCCCCCAAAACAAAATCAGTATGTATATATTTGAAAGATGCATGTTCAAATTTCGAAAAGTAATTTTGAGAATTAAATTGGAAATGGACAATTGATGCTTTATTTTCATTTCAATTTAAAAATGATTCAGTTCTCACTTGAATAAAATATACCTTTTTCCCTTTTTTTCAGAGACGTGGAGCAATTTCCTATGACAGCTCTGATCAGACTGCGTTGTACATTCGTATGCTAGGTAAGCATACCAGTTTCTGTATTGCAAAGTTTTAATGCTTATTATTGATTTAAAAGAATTTTTTTTTTTTTTTTTTTTTATATTTGAGTATTGAATTCTTAAACTTATCATTCCCTTTCTCCTGGATAATATTCTAGTTAGATTCTTTAGAAGAGTTTGGGTTCTTTTGTGTTGACTTGGGTTTTTTGGTTGTTTGCCTTTTTTTTTTTTTTTTTTTTGTGAGTTAACCAATGTGTCAGATGTTTTACTCCCTATATTAAAAAAATAAAAAGCTCTTGTAATTAACCTAATGTGTTTGGTAGTAGCTAAGTTTTCCAAGTGACTCATGATTGATCTTTATTTCTGTGATGGAATTTATCACCTTTGCCTGGTATCTTTCTGGTTAAAGCTGTAGCTTAGAGGACATTTATGTGAGAGTTACCACACACTTTTAAAAACTTCAGTACTGAGGCTATGAAATGCTCAAGGCGTTCTTAAAATAATTATGATTTTAAACAATACTTCTCTTATTAATCCTAGAAGATGACTTGAGAGGGGAAAGGACGCATGACAGGGCCAGTAGTTTAGGCAACTTACTTTCCAGAGTAGCAACTAGATAAAGGGTAAAGCTGAATTAAAATGAAAGAACAGTATTGGGAGAGGCAAGCATCTGGGGAAGACCTTCTGTGATAGTGAGTGCACGGAAGGAGATGAGGCCAGTCATTGAGAGGAGAAAGATGCAAACCTCTTGCAGATCTGGCTGCCGGATTCAGTACTTCCCGCACCTCTCCTGGAGGCTGCTGGTGGTGCAGATGGCATGGGGACTGTGTAGATACCCTAAGTCTGTTTCACTGCAAAATTATGTCACTTAATTTAAGCCATCTTGAGCTATGATTTTTGTGCTGAAATGGACTATGAATGCTTGCACCATGTCTCGCACGGCTCAGTGAATATCAACAACTAGTGATTATAAATTCTTAACTGGCTCCAACGAAATCAGCCAGAACATGTCTTTTCATGCCCTGAGTCTTTTCAATGTAGTTGTATATTGTACATATTAAAGTCACCAGAAATTCATAACTGTGTTGTCTATGAATTTAAAGCTGTAAGCTGTATGCATGTGTACGCATGTGCATATATATATATGAATTTATAGTCATAACCTACGTACGTAAGCATATGCATACGTATGTATATATATAAATCCAATTCTGATTTAGCATCTTCGCATTTTTGTTTTTCAGTTATTTTGATGCTTTAAGTTTGTGAAGTTTTTAATACTATAGCACTGACTGTCTACTGAAGGATTTTTGATAAGAGAATGTAATTACTTTGGAGATTTCTTAAGAGGAGGATGACAGAAGATGCTGGCTTCTAAATGTTTATGAAAAAGCTGCTGTTTTTTTGTTGATGATGTTGGAAATACATTTATTTCATTTCCAAAAGTTATAATAACTTCTTCATTTTTAATCATCCTTTTTGCAGGATGAACACTAGAATTTTTCAAAATGTGATTTTTCTGCTCTAGTCATAAGAACAAGAGAGTAAATTGAGGCCTGAGGTAGTTTTGTTTCCTTGATTTTGTGAAACTTTTTTTTTAACTAAATTTAGTTGGTGCTGTAATTAGACAATACAAAATAATTTTTAATTTCTGGGGAAAATAATCTGATTTATTTTGCTACTTTGGAAGTTTAACTGTACTATGAAGTAGTAGGCCCATCATTTCTGCCGAAGGGTTTGTGATAATGCTCAAGTAAATCTAGGGGAAAGCAAAGCATGACTTCCTGTGGTTCTTGGTATACACACCTGAACTGAGGGAAAAATCTTGTTTTGTTTTGAAATCTTTCTTTGACTATTCTCATAGGCAGAACTGGAATATATTCAGACCTGGATGTTAAATAAATGAAATTTTGACTTATTCTCTCATTGGAATTAATTATTAGCCTATGTGATGGGTGCTTGTTATGAATAGCATAAATCTTGCTGGCATTCGTTGCTGTTCAGTGATGCTAGCTATTCAGAGGCAGTCAGTCTTTTAAAGGATTGCCCTCTTCTAACTTCGGCTGGGGGGAGGAGCGTACCAACAAGCAAACAAAAAATTGCTCATTGGATGTTTGAACCAGTACGTTAAATTTGTATTACTTTCTTACTTGTTGGTGATCATTTTGTTTTCCTGAATGTTATGGACACTATACTGTACAAGTTAGCAACTATTTACAGATTTATTACTGTTGTATTCGTAAATGGACTATAAAAAAGACCAGCCTGAAAGCTGAACAGTTGGATGCATCAGTATGTAGAAACATTTATATTGGAGTAGATTCAAGAATGAATATATTCAATTAGAGTTTTTTTTTCAAGAAATGTGAATTATTGCATTTCCCATACTGTATTGTGAGGGTTTTGTTTTTGTTTTCTTTATTTGTCTTAGTACACTTTAGTAGAGTAAACTGTAAGGAATCCTCAGCTGTAACTTCATGGGAAGTTAGGCACAGTCATGAGATGTTTTGCCTTTTACTTGGTTGGTTATTATTCCGAACAGACTATATCTACTAATAAAATGTACCTTGATAAGGTGTTTATTTTAGCAGACCAAAAATACAAAGCTAAGGGCATCTAGGACACTTCCCTCTGCCTCTGTTTAGTTGTGCTGGCCGTAGAGTTGCTTCCCTTAACGTTTTCAGGCCGTTCCGATGGGAATCCGATGGAGATTCACTTGCACCAAGTAAAGAGAAATTCCTGTGGTATGGCAGTGTTTCCAGGTTCAATTTAAAAGATCAAATTTTAGGGGCAGACAGAATAAACAACGAAGTCTTAACTGTCTTCATCAGTGTCGATATAAACAAACAGTGTTCACTCTAATGACTCATCTGTCATACCCCATTCCCAAAATATACACTAAGCCACTCCCGAGTGGCTTATTTACTATTTTAAAATATAGATACAGATGCAGCATTGTAGAATTTTTCTTTTAAGACCTTGGAAGGGCTAATACATCTGCATCATCTCAGTCAGCTACTTCTCTCAGCAGCTATGAGGGATTCTCAAAATTTATTGTAAGTGTTTCTGTGTAATCTTGATACTTTCTTGATTTTTCTCTTCCTTGCTTTTCTGGTTTCTTTTTCTTGTTTTATATTGCCTGAAAGTTTTGCTGCTGTGCATGGGGTGGAAAGAGTGGGGCACTGACTGCTTGTATTGGTGAGCATGTACCTCTCAGCTAAAGTGGGAGCATTTTAACCCTCCTTTAGAGGTCTTGATCACTTCAAATAGGAAACAGTGGAGGCAAGCTACTGTGTAATGCAGGTGCATGCTGTTCTCCGATAGCAGTTGTTATGTTGTATTCCTTTTGCTTTAATTCTGGCATATTCGGCTGACCTGTCATCTGTTTCTCCAACAAATTTAATAGGAACTTTAATCTGTGAAGCTAGTAATTCTTTCTGGAAATCCTGCTCTTCACAACTTCATGGCTTTGACTTGGGTGGTTTACCTTGAGGTGGCTGTCATAATTTCTGCTCCCAGCTGTCCTCCGTGATCTCTGAGATTTCTGCCCCTGCTCCAGAAGGCCTCAGCTCTCCAAGCAGCTGCTGCATTGTTACTGTGCCACACTGGAGTATTAGGGTAGCACGAAGTATGTGCTGTGTAACCCTAACACACAGGGATGTCAGCTATGGCATTTCAGCTGCCTCGTAAGTATCAGAGCTGTCCTTGCAGTGTGAGCAGGAATCTGAGAGAGGGGTAGGAACTAAATGATCTGTCTCAAGGTAAGTTTTGTTACAGCCCTGAGTCCTTTTCAGTTGTAGCTACAAACCTCCCTCTTACATTCCTTCTTCCACTATTTATTGAGTTTCTGCCTGTATGGCCTTTGTCTTAAAACTGCCAGCAATCCAATGAAGTGGGTGCATTTGGGATCTGTTGATCTTTGCAGGTCAGATTAACTGAACAATGAATGCATAATGATGGTCCAGTATTTCTGGATGTTTTGCGACTAAATATATATATGCAGTAGAGATTAGTTTCACTGTGCTAATAGCACATCATTTCATAACGTGCTAATGTGCAGCCAGTTTGATGCTACTCGTTTTTGTGCTTTTATATACATAGAAACTTCAGATGGATGTATTGTATCTTCAAATTCCACTCGTACCATTTTTTTTCCAAGCACATTTATTGTTTGAAATCTTGAAAAATACAGTAGTTCTGTAGAATGATAATGGAGACAGCTCTTCTGCCTTTGTTGTGACCCAACAGGAATTTCTACTTTGTTTACTGTGATAAATTCCAGTCCAGTACAAGTGATACCTTTTTTCCAGAATAAATCCAAATGTATTCTAAAAAAATCCATCCGTTGTTGAGATCTTGATTCTTAACAAAATACTCTCTGCTTCTACTAAGATCAAGGAGAGAGAATTTTGTTTAAACAACTATCTAATGAAAATATTTTGCTTTCCTTGCTGGGAATTTCTCATTTCACATGCATGCAAGTAAATACCCTCATTTTATCGTAATACATTTGCATTTTTAATAGTTTGCCATGTGCATTTTTAGTATATAATTTCTTCTTTTGGGTAACTATTCCTGTAAATAGTCGTTTTGATAATTCCTGTTAAAAGCAATGTAGTTAGTTGCACATCTGCATTTCACTTGTAGACAGTTTTTCTGTTTTCCTACTCAAAATCCACAACACTGGGCATTTCAAGGGTAACAGGGATACTGTTATTCTATCTATCCTGTTATACTAGGTACTAGTAAATAAAAAAGAACAAAGCAGAGAGAAATTTCCTGGATATCATTTATGAGATGAACCTCCTTGTTTTGTTGTTTGCAGAATTCCATGTTAGTCTTCTAACTTCTAATTTTTCTGTGAACTTTTCCTAATCTTGACACTTTGAACAAGTAAATTGTTCACCAAAACCTAGTTGTAAACTGACTGAAACTACTTGCTATTTCAGATTGTGGTTGGTAAATTTTGAAAGTTAAGACTGCATTGAAAACTAAATATAATTCACAAAAGTTGTATCACCTTTTCTGTAAAAAAAATAGCTCAACTAAAAAAAACCTCTTATTTTTCTTTTAATTCAGCTGGTGAAGTCATTCACACAGCTGTATCTGTGACTGATTTCCCAGATAAATATGAGTGAAAGGTAATGAAAGTTGCATTTTCTTCCGTGTAAACTGATATTTTCATACACAGCTACTAATGCATTCGCCTCTTCTTTTCCAAAATTTCCTCCCTTTTTCCTTTTTATTGTTTTGGTAAATAAAATTCACCAGTTGCTTGTGCCTAACAGAAGAGTTCTACAATTTGCTGCCTCTGTATTGCTTGGACCAAGTCAAGCCTCTTGCACTCTGCTCAGATGAATGCTTGAAACCTTTAACTAATATATTGTCAGTGGTCTGAAAAATAATATTTACTGGTAGTAATTGGGTTACTTTCCCTTGCAGCTCTGTTAAGGTTTTCAGTTTAAAAAAAAAACAAAAAAAAAAGAGTAACAACTGAAAACCACATGTATTTAGTATGTCTTTACTGATATGTAAACTTCAGACTCATTTTTTGCGGAGTCCTGGGCCTGCTTATCTTTTTGTGGTCCTTCCAGCATAACATTCATGTGAAGTGTGTGTCACTAGATATGTCAGTGTTTATAGATATGTATCTCTAAAGGTATATTATTGAAGTTTTAGTCAGTATCTGTAGCTATTTTCTGACAAGTTGCCTGCTTCAGCATTACAAATTAGCAGGTTGGAGAAGAAAAGGGAAAAAACACTCTCAAGATGTTATTAGTTGCTGGAAATTAAATAGCTATATTTTTCTTTCGTTCTTCTAAAATCAGTCTTAGTTCCTTGTGTTGAATACTTAGTTTCGATTCATATGAAAATCGCTGTGTTTGAGGAGAGGAGAACACTACACTTGAAGGATTTTCATGATTAGAAACCAGAACATTTTCACATCTTAAATTTCACTTTTTTTGTTATATTTGAGGAGGGAAACACCATTGCATTTGATCGTCAAAGGTTTGCCCAAATTTGTAATTGCTAAAGGATGTTAAGTGAAAGCTTTTAATCCAGGTGAACTACTTACATTAATACATACAAATACCTAATGAAAGAATACTGATCAGCTTTCAGTTGGTAAAATGCATAAGTAGAAATCAACTAGCATGCTAAAAGATTCAGGTTAAAGCTAATTGCAGTGCAACATAGTTTGATAAAATTTTAATACTGAGTTTTGGTATTTTAATAGGCTCTTGTGTAATATTCAAACAGCTGAGCACAAGTAAGTAAATGCTAGTGGGAAAATATTCTATTATATAATATAAACCGTATTGTAACTAGCTTATTTGCTAAAAGCTACCATTTCTAGAAGCTGAATCTTATTTGTATTATACAAAATGTTATCGTTTTATGTGTGTAACTGAGGAACAAATCAACTTTTAATGTTCTTGTTTCCTGTCATATTAAGGTGCATTTTTACCATACTGGTGTAGCAAGCTGTTCCTAATTTCATCTGAATGCTTATCACATGCTTCTGGCAACGTATGCTTAGGCAGGAGAGATTTTGACAAGAAAGCATGCAATTGCATGTTTAACAAGTCTTCAAACTTTGTTTTGAATTTCACCTTTAAAACAAAAAGCATTGAAGTAGGCCTATTGTTTGAATAACCCTCCTCCATTAAGTACATGAATCTTTACCCCTCCAGGCTATGTTCATTTGCATTTTATCTCTGCCACTCTTCCACACTTTTATTTCACTCTTGACCCTGTTTCTAGGAGATGTGCGAGTAAGAAGTCGGGCAGGATTTGAAACAGAGAGAAGAGGTTCTCATCCATACATTGATTTCCGTATTTTTCACTGTAAGTATTTAAAAGCAGATAAATGACAAATAAACAAAGGCTTCCATTAATTTTAACTACTGAGCCTCTAAAAATAAAGTTAGCAGCTTATATAGCAAGACCATTTTTTATACTCTTTCATGCTACTTCCTTACCAAAAATAGAAGAGGAAAATCTTCACTGCTAAATTTTTGTTTTTAAAAATGTAGTTTAAAGTCATTGAATTTAGACCTGAATCCCTATGGAAATGAACACTATCTTATATACAGCTACTGATGTGTGTGCCGATTTTTTACTTGGCAGACACAATCAGCTAAGAAGAATACTCTCCTGCTTTTGTAAAGCAGCAGAAGGGCCTGGTCCAGGATGATGTTTGAAGAGAATTACAGTAGATGTAAATATTCTTGACCTTATCAAAATCAATTAACATTACATTTACTCAAAAATGTAGCTAGGACTTAATTTTTTTGGACATAGACAAATCTTTATTTAAGATTAAAGTGTTCTAAGAAAACCGCAGACAATTTTTTTTATTATGTATTTTAGGAAACATTTTTTTCTCAAAAAATGAGAGTGTTACAAGAAGAGTATTTTCAGATAATTTTACTTTTTTTCTTTACATCTATATCGTTATAACTAAATATGTCAGTAGTTAGTGTAATATAAAAGCTTCAATAACCACCAAACCAATATGCAGCAAAAGTGCAGGGGATTTAAGTCTTAATTAAATTATGCCAATAATATTAATGTATTAAGTGTCATAAAGTATCTATACCAACATTGTATCAGCACACTTCCAAGTATTCTGAATGCAATTTGAGAGATTTAGAAAAACTTATTTCATGGTAACAAGTGTGGTTGTTGTAATTACCTTATTAATAAAAATGAGTGGCAGAAACTGGTCTAATTAATATTCTGATCTTAACTGAAGTTACTCTTTTCAAAAGTCGATCACTACTTAAATTTAAAACTCTTAAACTCTTAGTTTCATTGAAAAGTTAGCCTCATAAAATAGGTGAGAAAACAAAGTTTGAAGAGTATGCTATGTTGATTTTTTTTCAATAACGAGGATAAGAATTCTGTCTCAATTCCTGATAATTCGGTTGAGTATAATAAAAATTCTCTGTAGAAATAGCATGCGATTTACGAATTGCATAACTATGTCTTTTTGTCTATATATGTGTGTGGCATTTCATGCTGATATGGGAAAATACTAACAGAAGTATTAAAAGAACTACCTGTTAAAAGGCAGTCACGTATGATGATATTGCTTTTGTCAAATTAACTGTATTTTCTGTGGTACTCATCATGCTGTTTCTTTCCATTCTGATGATTGTGCATCAGGCAGATAAATCATGACTAATCAGGAAAAGGATTTTCACACCCTTTCTTCTTGTCCCTACATGTTCAGGCACAGGTACCAACTTTTAGCAGCATCAACTGTGGTGTCTGATGACAGCAAAGAATGTTGCTAGGAGGCCCAAAAAAATTCTTTGGCTGTAACGTCCCTCTTGAGTCAGCTGCTGTGGCAGTTTTCAGAGTTGCCATATTATAGTCAGATTTTTTTGCACTTTAGGATTGTGGCCTGTTACACAGCATTGCTCTTTGACTTCAGACTCCTGCTACATTGTGGAGTTTCTGTCTAAGTCAGTAAAGAGTTCAGCCCCATCTTTCACCATATCACTATATTATCTATTCATTCACAGAAATGTGTTGCTTTTTTTTTTAAATCAGTAAAATATCTTCTTTTTCTCTGCAAGGCTAATTGAATCCTGATCAGTGTTTCCTTAATTCTGTTAAGAGTTTTAGTATTGTACTATCAGACTGTGGGTAGAGAGAAGTTGTGGCAATCGAATTTGACCTCACTTTTAGAATATTCTCCCCACCCACCCCCGGTAATTCCAGCAGGATTTCGCCACATAGAGCTACATGGCTGAAAAATGTTCACCCATATGAGCAATAGGCAGCACGTGAGAGGAGCCAGCCAGCTGCTCTTTGCTGGGGGCAAAAACTGGCCTGAAAAGGGTCTCTTTGGCAGCTGAAGCAGACCAAACCATCTGAATGTTGGCTCCACACACCCCCCCCCCCCCCCCCCCCACACCTGCATACTGAACATCAGTAATGCATGGATATGCTTCCTTCATGGTGTCTGTAAACTTTCACTGTAACTTCCTTCTACTCTCCACTAACTTTACTCTGTGGTTCTAAATAATTTGCAATGATCGTTGCTTACGTGTTTTGCAGATGACTTATGTACTGGCTGTCATTCACAGTGTTGATGCGTTATTGCCATTTTGTATTTTGCTTAGCTAACTTTTGTTGTTTAGCATTATTTTCTTTTTCTGTCAATGATGCTTTGTAAAGAAGTGGAACGTCTTTCAGGAAGTCCGGCTAATAACTGGCTGACCAGTTCTCTTTTTCCAGTATTTTATTAATAGGCTCTTAACCCAATATTTTATTGGTAGGTTTGAAGAGTACTGAATTTTAAATGCATTACTCTATTTTCAGGAAGCTACTGGTTTTTTTTGTTGTGTCCTTTTTTTTAAATAATCACTTCTCTTTCATAACAGTTTTTTTACTTGCAACTTCAACTAGCATTACCAAAGTAAAGCTTGTTAGCATTTAGTTTTTAAGACCACTTCTGTTTCTTCTTAAGGATTATAAGCTCAGTGTCTGCATCTTCATCCCAGAGTCCTGTAATTGGCAGATGAATATTCAAGTTTCTAAATTGGCTAGAAATATTCTCAATGGTAACTTCTCTCTAGGAAATTTGATTTTAAAATGATTGTTGGAAAAATGTCTTTATTGTTGTTGCTAGAGATGGTGGCGTATGGGAGTCATATCTGAGGATTATTAAATGCAGGATTTGACTGATGATCAAACTAAGTTTGGGTGGCAGTTTTCCTTCTGTATTATCCGTTATTCCAGAAGTCACATTTTTATAGCTAATCACAGGAACTAGCCAGGAGAAATAGCTCAATAAACAAATTTTTGTTTCAGCAAGACTGCTTCCCAATGAATGGGGAAAGTCAGGATTGTATTCTTTGTGTTGGTTGGTAACTGGTTAACATTGGGACATCAATGAGTAGTTTCTCTGTTACTGTGGTCTGTTGATTATGTCTGTGTGGGACCATTGGCTCAAAGCCACCATTTCTGGAGAGAAGAGAGCAGCTACATAACCTTCTTCCTCAGAAGTAAATTTTTACCTTAAATATAATGATCTGGTTTTGTTCAGTGGATGTACATATTTCACAGTTGCACAGTAAATTACATACACTGTAATATTTTGTTGAGTTGAATATAGAGCACTGGATCTACTTTCCACTCCTCAAGTAACAAGGAGGGAGTTTGGTAGTTTACTGTCTGACAACCCAGCATGTACTGTTTGATTTTCATGGAAGTTACTGAAAATGTGACTGCAGTGGTTATAACCACTCTTGCTCTCTGCTGGTTTACAGACTACAGTTAACGTGATTACTTTTTAATTTTTTTTTTGTATTACTCAAGACATCATAAATAGTAATTCAGTCTGAAGTCTTGACAAATATGTTGATAAAAGCTAATGCAAAATAAAATCTTTGGTAGAAGAATTGGTAAATGACAGTGTAAAAATATTCCCCTTTTCAGAAATAGCAAACCAGCAATAAAATGTTAGGTTTTGTTTTCTTCCTATTGAGAGGTTGTCAGTAATGTCTGTTGTTTTTTATATGCATGTGTCTGTGTGTGTATATGTATATACACACATACACTTAAGAAGTGAGGATTTTCTACCATGCACAAACGAAAGAATATATAAAGTGCCTCAATCGCTCACTGTTTCACCTGAAAAAAAAAAACCAAAACAATCAGCAAATGTGCTCAGTGATGTGTACAGTATGTTATAGTGAAGAAGTGAAGCCAAAATGAATAAAGTGAAGCTAAAGTGAATAATTAAGATGATAACAGCAAAAATATTGGGAAGTGTCTTATGCAGATACAACTTAAAGCAAGTTTGAAAGCATTAACTTTTAGGAAAGGGTTGTTGGATATAGTGTGGAAGAACCAGATAAAAACAGAATACTTTGGTTTTGTGGAGAGGAAACATTTTTTTTTTCTTCTTCCTTTTCCTGTTGTATCTGCACCAGAATAGAGGAGATCTTGTTAAACGGTTTTTAGAATTCTCTTGTGCCACTCTAGTCTGAGCATGGTTCTGTGGGGAGATGGTGATGTTGCCAGCATGTGTGGCTCTATTTTGTGTTTTACGGATAACCAAATATGTCACATCTGTGAGTTAAAGTATCTTAGAAAGAAGAAAGGGTTTTTTGAGTTAATCAGCATGTTTCTGTAAACATTTAGGAATGACTCAATTTTGAATCAAACTGCATGCTTGCATACAGTACAGTGCTTCACATAGAGAAAACGATGTGATGGGAACTTAAGACTTCATTGAGACTTAGATGGTTCTTCTCAGTTGTATATGGAGCCTTTTTAGGGGGGAAAGGAAAGAATGGAAGAGTTTAGGTGACTTTTATAGGTGATGGATAAATCTAATACTCTTAAGAGTGCAAACACATGAAGAAATTACAGAGTTTATCTTTGGTATACAACTTTCGGACTGTTTACTTGGAAATTGCAGTTCACGGAACATTTTATATGCTACTTTGAGATCTGGCAAAGATGTTGGTATCTACTGTTTGCAATGTTGTTTTGAACTTTTCAGTTTTTCTCTCACAAATCATTGGAAAAGGTTTACGTTGGACAGGGAATTTAGGCTTCTCATGGCTGAGAGGCCAGAAGTCAAAGAAGAGTTCAAATCCAAACTGATTGCCTTAAACAATTTGGGAAGTCTTTGTGTAACAGCACCTGATCATGCTTTTGGCAATACCATCTAGAGGTTTAGATCAAATGAGCGTAGTCTAGATGAAGGTGAATGCCCTCTTTTGTTTCAATAAAACAGGAATTATCTAGCTGAATCTGGTTAAGAGTAATTGTCTTGTCTTGTTCAACAGTCTACTGTGAAGAAGGGTGAGTTTCACAATGAATAAAGTCACGCAAGAAGATTTCTGTGTGGTCATAGGTTGAATGAAGTATCTGTTTCCCTGTGAAAATACTAGCACGGAGGAGTGAGAAGCTTGTACTCAAGAGATTTCTCTAAAAGCTGCCTTTCTGTGAAGGATGTATTCTGAAATTGTCATCTAATTATTCACAATCCAGATTATTCAAATAAATTGTTTTCCTGAATGTGAGAGAAATTTTGACTTCTGTTTAGCGTGGAGAATGCAGTCACATAAGGGGAAGTCACAGAAAATGTCCTAAATACAGCTTTGGCCAAAAGAAAACAGAAAAGATGAAGTGAAAAGTGAGCTTGAAGTGAGCTTGGTTAAGGAAGATTTCAGGGTAAAAGCTTCCAATTGAGAATATGGGACAGATTTTTTTTTTTTTTCTCTTCTTTTGCTATCCTAGACTGTTATTTTACCTACAATTTTTTCTTTTCAAGTTTCTGTAAAACAGCATGTGTGCTCTGGAGTCTTGCACTGGTACAGCTCACTCAGTGTTTTATTGCTGAGGTAAGTTTGATCTTGGAAGAAGACACAGCCACATTCTAGGTTTTTTTTATTTTCTTTTGAACCTCTCCAATGTGTTCCTTCTCCAAGTAGCTTATTTTGATGGGCTTTTTTTTAATACTAGACAATTTTTCACGAAGTATGTGAGAATTCTTTTGTTTTCATCTCTGCTCCCAGTTTGACTTTTGTATTGACAGTCATACAGACTTTTAAGGGATATTCTTTTTCTGTCAACCACCATGTGTTACTTTTGAATTCTTCTTTCACTTCTGGCGGTGAAAAATAGCCAAAAAGGATTACTTGATGGTTCTGTCATTCCATTGCCATAGAAGCGAAGATTTCTAGAACACCAAAGAATGATGTTTTCTTGGAAGACATCAAGAAAAGGATTTGGTGATGATCTGCAATATATTATCCTTCTTTTGGGAAAAGAGTTTAACCATTACATGTCGTGTACTGGTTCTTCAAGAGCATGAGTATCTTGATTAACCCAGAATAACCCATTTTTGTAAGGGATACATGTGTATTCTGATGATATTCCTCTAAATATTTTGATTCAGTGAGGTTTCTTAGTTCACACTATGCTGTTGTGAGCTACAATTTGCCTTACCTAGTGGGTGGATTCAGGTAAAAAAAAAAAAAAAAGTACACAACTGCAGGATTGCTGGGGTTATGATTCAGTAAATTGGTAGGGAAAGAATATGCATTGTGTATACTGCTTCCTAGTCCTAAGATAATTGCAAAATGTTATGCAGTCCAGCACAGGAATAGCATTGTTCAATTTACTTGATTTTGTATCCTTCCTGAGGTGTTTACAGAAATATTAAGAGGAGCCGAAACTCAAGAGAGCTATGTGAGTAGAATCCTTTAGATACCTTTTCAGAGTGCTTTCTTTATACTTTTGCTGCTGTGTGTGCTTTTGCTTTCTTTATACTTTTGCTGGCTTACAGTGCCATTGGAGAATTGGCATTTAATTCATACTGAAGTAGTCTAATCCCTGCACTTTGAGTAATTTCTCTCAAATTAGCTCTGCTTTGAGCAGAGAATTGGACCTCAGAAGTCCCTTCTGTCCCTTCCAACCTAAATTACTCTACTGTTCTGTGGCTCTATACTTTGCTAAGGCAGTATTTCATTCTGTAAGATCCTTCAGGAAAGGAGTCGTCTTTTGTGGTGGTGATGCCTAGCAGTTGGCCTCCATCAGGGAGGATCTGTTGAAAACTACTAGAGTTTTTATTAGAGTTGTGGTACTACTAGAGTTTCTTGAAACTTAACAAATTTTCCTGATTCCACTCAGTCAGAAGATGCTTGCAAAGCCATGTTTGTTTAACTAATTCTTAACCCACAGCATATTTTCTGGTGATCATTATTATTTGGAAAAAAAAAACCGTATGAATGTGTGTGTAAATACATATATACGATACATTAAAAACAAAACAGTGGCTTAATTTTTTCTTTTAAGCAGAAGAGGGGGTATAGTGCCTTACAGTGATGCTAAGCAGGGCTTCAGAGTGGTTCTAAGGAAGACAGGAAGTATAATAAGGTAATTTAGACACCAGTACTCTTTATATGTAACTTTAAAATCCTTGCTGAAATTATATCTTTCAAACGAAATCATAGTTTTATATATGACTTTAGTACTGAATGTCTTAAAAGTACTTTAAAATGCAAGTAATGAGTGGGAAACTTAAAGAAGAGCTAAATAACAGCACTTAAAATATTCTTTTAAATGTGTATGGATCTAATAGAATGCATTTCTTAATGGTTTGATGGGAATAGATGTGAAATTAGAATGCTTATGGGTCCCTCTAGTGGTGCGAAATGCTAAATAATACTTGCAAATTATTCATAAATAGAAAATTATTTGTATTCTGGAAGGCCTTAGAAATACAGTTATAATTGGCAAGCGAAATTGAATATTTTTCAAACATCTATATTTACAGGTAGTGGAAGCTTTCAGATATCATGCCAGGTTTGGTGATAGTATCTGCTATGTAAAAATGATAAATGTGTAGTTGGGTTTAATATGGAAAAATTGTGAGAGATTACTTCTATGAAAAGAAGAGATTTCCTTGAATTTTTTAGGAAAAAAACTCCTCTGGTGGACCTACGCACTTCAAACTTCAGGTTTCACATTCAAACGTAAAGATCCATCCTCTCAAATATTTTCTTAAATTCCTTTTTCTGTTAGTGGCAGTGATACAAGAGATCCTCAGTTAAACTCTTTCTATTGGTAATAGCAAAATTCAATTATTTTTATAATGGATAATTTCCTATTTACCTTTTGAGCTGTAGCAGGGAAGAAATGGAGGTGTAGTTCTTATGCTGGATAGCCTTGTTTCGACCAGAGGCTGTGAGTCTTTTATCTTTGCAATAAAAGAAAGTTAAAGCATTTTGCTAGGATTTAAGGTTTCTATTAATAAAAAATTAAACCAAACCATAATTAAGTTGTCATTTTTCCTTTTGTTGTCTGTCCTTATTATAGGAAAGATGCAAAAATTCTGAGAATAAATGTATCAGTATATTGTGATTTTGTAAGCGATTGTCACTTGTCTTTTCTCTACTTATTTTGTATTTTTATTTCAGCATGATAAAAATAAATATTTAATATCCCTGTGAAACGTGATTTTTTTTTTAGGTTTTCATGAAGTACAACACACTTAAAAGATGGGGAGTGGGAAGAGAGATTAAAATAAGTGTCTTGGAATACAGATGAAATCTGTTGCATGAAGATGACTTGCATTATTTTATTTTCTTGCTGTATACATTTATCATTAGCAAAATAACTGATGTTAGTAAAGAGAATTATTCCTTTTTTCTTTATTTTAGAGAAAGGCATGTTTTATTATACCAGCATCTCATTTAAGATGCTTAGAAACAAAAATGTAATCATTTTAACAAAAATGTAACTTGGAAGTAATAACTGCTTTGGCTGATATTCTAACTTTAAGTAGGGCATGAGGAGTTAAGAAGGGAAGAAGAATGTGACGGGAGAGCTGCTGTTGACTAGGCACAAAGGCCTATAGTTTCGGTCTTCTGGTTCCTTGCATTGAAGGCACTTCTGAATGCTCTAGCTTCCTTCTTAACATGCCCGACATCCTGACTTTGCTTTCATTCTGTTTCAGTTTTCGAGACTGTAAATGTCATATACATTTATTTATTTTCTCATTCTCATTTGTCCTTAAACTGTCCTTATCTCTTAAGAGGGAATGGCCACTATTGGGCATTAGGAAGACATTTAGCACACTGCAAGCTCCAAATGAAATGAAGGACGTTTGGGCTGGGAGGAGCGATGTTTTTGCAGCATGCTTTTTCTTGAGCAAATGTAATGCACTTTTCACTCTTCACCTTCTTCCCATTATAAATACATTATTGAACCTTTCTTTGGTAGGGTCTCTGAAATTAGCATCTTGTTTCGTGACTCATGATAGAAGAGGGTAGGCTGACATTCTCATATTAATCATGCATATAAAGGGAATGAGTTTTCACTTGTGCCAGGAGGGAAATACCAAGTTTCCATTGCACAACTTCATCATTCAATTTACCAGTCCTTCCCATGAACTTGTCTTTGCTGGTCTGCCAGAACCACAAAGTGGTTGATTTTTGTATCCTTCATAATAATTTATCTGTGAGGAAAAGGAAACTGCAAGTGTGGATGCTATCAGTGTTCCTGCAGCTGAAGAACCGATCTTTTTTTTTTTTTTTAACACCCCTCCCCCTGCTTTCCTTGAAAGCTAGCTATTTTCTTTTTCAGCCTCCTTTTTAAATTAATTACCTGTCAAACCTCCACATCTGACTCACCTATTCTGAATTGTCCCATAGCAAATGTTTAGCTGTTAAAGAGAGAGCAATTTAGTTTTGGGGTTGGTGTAGTCCCCCTGAATTAGGTGTTCTGGAACTGCAGAGGGCTGGCAGGGCTCAATGTCTCTTTTCTCATTTGGAAGTTATTCTAACTATTGCAGATTTAAATGATAGGATGTTTGGTCAAGCTGTTATTGCCTAACTTGGGCTATACATGTGGAATAAATAGTAGTTCAAAGGCAAGTGCAAAGCCCTGCCCCTGGGGAGGAACACCCCCAGGCACCAGCACAGGCTGGGGACTGACCGGCTGGAAAGCAGCTTGGCAGAAAAGGACCTGGGCGTCCTGGTGGACACCAGGTTGAACATGAACCAGCCATGTGCCTTTGCATCAAAGAAGGTGAATGGTATCCTGGGCTGCATTAGGAGGAACATTGCCAGCAGGTGGAGGGAGGTGATCCTGCCTCTTGATTCAGCACTGACGAGGCCACACCTGGAGTGCTGGGTCCAGGTCTGGGCTCCCCAGTACACAGGAGATGGACATGCTGGAGAGAGTCCAGCAAAGGGTCAGGAAGATGATTAAGGGGCTGATGAGGAAAGGCTGAGAGAGCTGGGACTGTTCAGCCTGGAGGTGAGAAGGCTCAAGGGGGGATCTTACTAATGTATATAAATACCTGAAGGGAGGGTGCAAAGAGGATGGAACCAGACTTTACTAGTGGTGCCCAGTGCCAGGACCAGAGGCAATGGGCACAAACTAAAATACAGGAGGTTCCCTCTGAATATCGGGGAAACACTTTTTCACTGTGAGGATGACTGAGCACTGGTACAAGTTGCCCAGAGAGGTTGTGG
Source organism: Platalea leucorodia (assembly GCF_965183815.1). Lineage (NCBI taxonomy): Eukaryota > Metazoa > Chordata > Aves > Pelecaniformes > Threskiornithidae > Platalea > Platalea leucorodia. The sequence goes on from NC_138823.1 coordinate 38,797,484, forward strand.
TGTCACCATCCTTGGACATCTTCAAAAGCCACCTTGACATGGTCCTGGGCAATGTGGTCTAGGTGGCCCTGCTTGAGCAGAGGGGTTTGACCAGATGACCTCCAGAGGTCCTTTCCTACCTCAGCTGTTCTGTGATTCTGTAATAGCAGTGTTGCTGCCAGGAAAGCTGGAATGAAGTTGCCTTTGTTGTTGCTTGTTTGAATTGCATCAGCTGGAGCAGTGCTGCTCTTGTTCTTTTTTTTCTTCCCTTTTTTTTTTAAGTAAGGGAGAGAAAAAGTAGCATTACTGTATAAGAGTAGTGGTTGACAAACTATACAAACTGATGATAATTTAGAGAGTTTAAAATCTTTTTAAGATGAATGTCTCAATAGCATATTGCAAAGTAAAGAGTAATGACTGTTCAGCTTCACAGAAAACTGAGTAATTCATTTGCCTCTGTACCCACATCATCATCAGAAAAAATACTGAAGCAGAAACATATGCACCCCCCCCAAATGTCTTATGAACACAAATATAGGTTTAGCGCAGGCCTATACTGCCAAATTATCACATTTCTGTGTGCTTCGCTGACAAAAGCTGTTGTTTTACGTGTATTACCTACATCATGCTGTTCTGCTAAAGATTAATGGGTGGCATCTGTGACAGCGAGACTTATTTGTAGCATGACAACAAAAGTAGGGTTTTGTTAAGTATAGATCTGTAAAAGACTACTTGTGATCAAGAAAGCTATCTGTATTTCCAGAAGAGTGATGATTTCTCCTACTTAAAATATTTCATTTTACTGAGATTTAGCAAAGTTCCTGGATTTTGTATGTGACTTTGTGGACATTTTAGATCATTTTATGACCTAAATATACCCATTTTATATTATTTTATTTCAAACCTAATGACTTCTGTTCTGAAATTTGGATTTTAAGGGACTGGATCAAGATTGAGGGGGAAAAACTTCTTACCTGAAACCTACGCTCTGTTAATGGGAGCAGCTGTATTGCTCCCTGCTTCTCTGTTCTGCAGGCCGGCAGTGTTCAGACTGTAATCTCATGCTAACAAATGTGGTTAGAAATATTGGTAATGCAGTGTGACAGAATCTATTTATTTGCCTACTGTACATGTGAATGTTGCTTTATAAGCAAGCTTTATTGTATGGAGTACACCTGCTTATGTAACTGGGAGATATATATATATATGTACCAGTGTCTCCAGGGGAAGTGCCCTTGGCCTTAATTATGATGACTTGAAAAAAGATATTTCATGTGAAGTTGTCTGTGTTAGCCCTTTGAAACTGATGGGAACTTCAGTATCTTGATGAAGCGTTTCAGGCATGTCTGAAAGAATATTCCAGTTTTGTCAATTTAACCTCTGTTAGCGCAGACTCTTGATGTGAAATGCTGCTGCATTTGATTAGATGTTGTATGTTCATGTAATTGTCAGTTCTGTTCAGCGGCATTTTATTAGTGTAGATTGGAAATTAATATATTAATGAGTTAATGTAGAATAGAGAGTATGTCGGAATTTCTGCAGGGAGAAGAATTTATATGGATAAAGATTTATCTTACGTAGAATTAAACTGCTTTCACTAGAAATGACTAAGGTTTTTAACTGAGGTTGTTAATAAGGCCACACCTTCACCTGTACAATATTTTAGACTGATTTTAAGAACTAAAATTGTAACTGCTTGCTTCACCAATTTCTAATATGCCTTGTCCTTGGAAAGACAAGAGGTCTGTTCTACAAAGTTGGGCTTGTGTTGGTTTCGAGGACCTGCATTTTTTTTGAAAAGAGCGTGTTTGCATTGACTTCTTTCCTTAATACCTTTTTTCTTTTTTTTTTTTTTTTTTTTTTTAACATAAGTCATTTCGGGCAGAATGAGGGAATATCAAGATTATTGACTATTGGTTATGTAAAACTGTTGTTGGGGGTACTGCTGAAAAGAAAGTAAAGGGCAAGTTTGGCCTTAAATATTTCAGAATGAAATTATCTGGCCCATTGCAAAGAAACTGTAGCTATGCGTAGGTTGATCTTCAGGTTTCTAAAGCACTTCAAGCATATCAAGTGGAATTGAACATAAGCTAGCATCAGTTGTTAGAATGGCTAAACCAGTTAACCTAATAAGAGTAAAGCAAAATATTTGGATTAATCTTTGCAAACAGGCTAAAACAATTGTCTGTAGTGTTTTCACTGTATTGGGAAAGGGAATTACATATGCTGTGAAAATAAATGTGGTCCTTGTTTCGCAGAGGAGAGGTTCTGAGCATAATTATCTGCAAAAGCACCAAAATCACTTGAGTGTGTTTAAAACTTTGCCAGTAAAGTTAAGAGAATTTCTGAGCTTTAAAATCTGTGTGAAAGTTACTTGTGCGTGCTCAAAACCTACTTGTAACTCCTGTATCAACACACAATTACTGATACTCTCTTGCCGGTGTACATATCTTATGTGATTTGCTAGGGACACGGATTGGAAGTGTATACATGAGAGCGGTTTTCCAAAAAGATCTTGTTTGGAATACTGTGTGTGTTTTTACACAATTTCCATAATATTTCTGTCCTTTCAATACCAGTTCCTTAAAAAGATAAGTTTCAGCTATGGTTTAAATATTTGTTTTTCTTTACAGGATGCTTACATAGAAAACTTTCTTTTCTATGCCATTGCTCTGTACTTCCTATTAATAAAAATTTCTATGGCTGAAATATTTGATACACCAATAAAAAAAAAAATGCAGTGCCTTTGTTGTACCAAACTTCCCTGAACAGCCTTTTTTTGGTAAAGTTTTATTAGAGAGCGTATTTATTTTCTTGTTTTTTGTAGCAAATTCTGAAATCGAGGTGTCTGTGTCTGCGAGAAATGTGAGAAGGTTGCTTAGTTTCCAGCGATACCTGAGATCTTCCCGTTTTTTCCGTGGTATCACTGTTCCAAATTCTTCAAACATTTTAGATGATGATTATAATGGACAAGCAAAGGTTGGTTGCTTGATTTTTTTTTTTAAAGTTTGTTTTTAAAAATATTTGCTAGTATATAATTATATCTTACATTAAGAGATAGTGCAGCCAAATACAAATTTTTAAGCATGTATTTTTTATATATGTGTGTGTGTTTGGGTGTGTGTATATATATGTCTGTATCTTAATAAAGTCCAGCCAAAATGACCTGGTTTCTAACAAACTCCTTCACCTCCCACAAGTTTACTGGGATGATTTTTAAAGCTTATATGGCTAGCAGTTTTTTTAATAACTCCAGTGAATGGAGGATGCACTGTAATAACTGAAGAAAAAGTGAAGAAAGAAAAATGTGACTATTTAAGAAACGTAATGGAGGAATTTGGACAACTATTACCCCCCCCTTTCCTTTTTAGTCTAAGCTTATTACTGAACATCTGGAAGAGTGACTAGCTACTACTGAAAGCTCAATAAAATGCATAAATGGATTTATCAGAAGATTATTATGCCAAGCTGACTTTTTCTTTGGTAGGCAATTCTTCTAGAAAAGAAAAGTGTGATAGCTCTAATATACCTGCGCTGCCGTAAAGCATAATGAGAAGACAGGCAGCACTAAAAGAATAGTTAGTTGGATGAAGGGCTCGTGAACTGGGGACAGAGGATGGATAGAGCTGAAGGGGAATGAGCAGGCAAAGTTTACAGGTTATTCAAGATCCCAAAGGCTGTGTCGTCTTCATGGCTGTGTGTAAAGCTTCTTGTTCGTCACCTTGACACAGAAAAGGAGTACGCTTATAATGCATCGTATCCGTGTGGCACGTAATCAGGCTGCAGTGTAGGAAGAACCTGATAACCTGGAGGATGGATTTAAAAAAAATGTACATTTAATTAAACAGCGGAAAGATCTCATTAATGCTGTTTGTTTCTTCTGGCAGCTGAGTTTTAGTGGCTGGTGGAGAAAAGCTAGAACATAGTAATTGGATCACGAAACAGCTCTACCAGTCTAATGAGAATAGGAGAAGGCAAGTGTCCATTGTAAAACGTGCTGGGCAGGTATTTCTGATAGAGGTAGGGGAAGCAAGGATTGTGACTGCTGAACTCTGGTGAGGTCTCGAGTGCTGTTTGCTGTTCTTGTTCATCCCTGTTGCTGGAAGAACAGGTCATGTGGAGCAGCTGTGAAGAAGTGCTAGTTCAGTGAGGTGGAAAGTCAAAAGCCAGTTTCTTAAAAAAAAAAAAAAAAGTTAAAAGCTTGGCTCATGTCTAGTAAAGCATCTAGATATTATTTCTCTTCTGTTAACAAGGGAAAGAGAGAAACCAAGGTGAAGGACTACACAGAGATTAACTGCTAGCTCATTGCAAAACATTAAAAGTGGAAGAAGTTTGAACACAGAGTTATTCTGTCATACTGTTTCTGTTGTTAACCTAATTGTTTTAGATTTTATTTCTTTTAAGAAATTGACTAAAGGATGAAGGGAAAATCTCAAGCCAGTACTGCCAAGATACTTCTTGTATTTCAGTTTTTCAATTTGCAACATGTATTTCAAAGTTTTCCAGTTACCAGACAAATTTAATTATTATTTTAATGCTATTTTTTGTATATAGAAATCCTAAGACTTGCATCTGTCTCTGAAATCTTAAATACTCCTCTGGGCTATGGGAGGGTAGGCATATACTGAGAAAAAAGTGATAGCTTTTGTGTTTTCTTTCAGTGTATGCTGGAGAAGGTTGGAAATTGGAATTTTGATATTTTTCTTTTTGATAGACTGACAAATGGTGAGTTTACTTTTGCTATTTCATTTCTGTTTTATCTCTTAGCATAACTTAACTATTGCTCTTATGTTGTGGTATGTGATTGCTTGTTCACTAAAAAGCACAAATTTCATCAGGTAGTACTTTTTGATTTAATAGTCTTTAATCTAAATCCTAGTTTGCCTAGTCACTCTGTTAAAATACTGTTACTGTCAGTACTGATGATAATCACTGATTTGCAGAAGAGGCCCTTCTTGTACTTTGTAGGTTGCTGTTTTCTCTTAGTAATTTGAAGTAGTAATTTGATATGGATTAACAATAATTTTTCTAATTTAGTCTTTTTTTTTTAATTATGGAATACTGGTAATTTATATGGTTGTGTCCAAAAAGTCATTGATATTGAACAAGTATTTTTCTGATAAATTTAATGTTAGATAGAATAGCTCTGTTACTTTACAGTACAATAAGAAGGCATGTTGGTATGAATGCATTATAATTACGACATATAATAGAATACCTAGAGAATTAGGAGTTGAGCAGACAGAAGCTGCTGTATGCATAGCTTGCACAAAATACAAAAAGGAAGAGAATATTATAGTTAGGTTAGCACACCCATTACGGATAGCAGTAGGAACTACAGAAGTAGTTGGTTAAAAAAAAAAATATCAAATACAGTATTGTTTAAGTTATGGACAGACAGTTAAAAGAGAGATCTGTAGATGTGCTGGAAAGGAGGAGGGAGGGCTGCTGCAGTGGGTACGGTGTAGTTTTGTATTATAATCACAGCAAGGGAAGCTGAGTTTTGAATAGAATGGAAGGAGAAGATGAGCGAGTCCAGCATCATGGCAACGTTTGTGCTACTGTGGGAAGTGAATGGAGGGCAGCTCTTGCAAGTTTTACGTCAGTCGAATGGAGTTGGTAGCAGAGATGCAGTTAGAGCATCTAAAGTTGGCGGAAAGAAACAGAAATGAAGTTCAGAAAGGAAAACACGGCACCAAAAGATAATTTTCTCTCCTGTTTTGTTGAAGCAATGCTTGGCTTAGTCTAGTGTAACAGTATATCCTCACAGTTTGATTTAATACAGGACCAGGTATAAAAAATGAAAACAGGATTTTTACGAATAGAATGTTTCTATGGATAGATAAACTTGAGACTAGTTAACAATGGAAAAAAGCTATGTGTGCAAGTTAACCTGTTCGCAAGCATAGCTTACATCGGATTAGTTTATCAGATCAGAATAATCTGAAATCATCCTTTTTATATGAGACCTTCTCTACCTTTTAAATATGTTTTTTTCCAAATACATTTTTGATACTACCAGTACAGTTTCTATTGTGGAAACCTTTCTATACCATCCTCTTTGCATCCTGGTTTAGTCATTTTAGGAGGACATTTTGAACAGGCAGTCTTGTTCTTGAAAGTTTGCAAGGGGAGAACGCTGTATATAAAACTCTGCTTGATGAACGGCCCTGGACGAACCTGTAACAAACAAGCTACTCAGTAAATGTTGTTCGAAGAATTGTGTATCTTATTGTGAGAAAGTGGTGTGCACATGCAAGTACTTCAAGCCAAGTAGTAAGCTCGATTTAGCAAAAATTTTTGGCCTTTTGTATCTCAGTTTCTGCCTGCTAGGTTAATTCCCATTAAATGAACATTGTCAGAGTCAATGTACCAAAAGTGAGTTATCTGCTGCTACATACTGTTTGCAGAGTAAATAGGCAAGCTACTTCAAGTAAACATTTGCAAGCTATTTCTCCGTCTCTTACAGTTTTACTTGTTTTACCACTGCAAGTGATTGTATTATTCTAGCTACGAGTAGGTAAAGTATATTGTAAGCTTGTAATAGTATAAATTTCCAAGAGAAACTTCAAACTTTTTCTTTGGGTTCTTGGTGAAATAAGGAATAGTTTAGCAAAATACATGATGAAAATGAGAGATACCATATGTACTATGTACACTAATTGATAGTGTTGGTTAGCTTTTTCCTTCGCCTGGTTATTTTTGTATTTGGTTTTAAACTGTATGTCTGTTTATAAGAATCATGATGCAACATACCACAAAGTTGAATACCGTTGTTACAGGTTTGCACGTTCAAACCTGTTGCTTTTTTTGATGTTCAGTAACATTTTCCTCTTATCAGTTGACAGTGGACAATTGGTGAATGTATTATAATTATGCAAAAACACTGGTGATTACTAGAGGAGATAGCTAATGGAATCTTCTCATGCAGTAGGATTTAAGTATTTTATCATAAATTGGTGTAGAGAAATTTGCTTGTATAATTTTTGTGACCAATTTGTTTGAAATAATACATTTCTTATGAAAGAGTCACTGATTTCATGGCTTCCAATGAATTTAGTATTTTCATCTTATTTTTAGGAAACAGTCTAGTCAGCTTAACCTTTCATCTGTTTAATCTTCATGGACTAATTGAACACTTCCAGTTAGATACGATGAAACTTCGTAGATTTTTGGGTAAATACAGCTTTTTATTATGATGAATATTGCTGTTTATCCGCATTTTTATACCTTAACTGAAGTGCTGGTTATAGTTTAGCAATAAGGGTTGAAGAGTACTGATGCAGTCCAGATTGTGCAGTGATTTAGATTATATTGATTGAGACAATCTCTCAAAGTTTCTATGAGTATAGAAATCTCCATGTTAAATCCAAGCAAGTATTACCAAGTTTAGTAGTTTTGTAGCAGATGCTGTATTGTATTTATGAAATCTAAATAATCAGGAATATATGTGACATTGTGTGACATTTTTATTGGGAAAGGCTCGACAGTTCCTTTCTTTGTTTTGATTTTCAGTTCTCTTTTAATCTTAATTTCCGAAGTTTGTGATATAGTTTCCTAACTGTATTGAACATGCCAGCTTGGCCATATTTAATGGTGCCAATTTGATGCTCTCTTGCTTGCTCAGACTCTCCTACAAATAAGCACTGTACTGTGTGGGCATACTTTCTCCACAGACAGAGCACAAGACAATTTTACTCAAATGTTTGGGCCTGTGGCAATGGAATGCTCCAACAGAAATAATTGTAAATACTATGTAGAATACTCAAACCAAGTGCTACTTTCACTTGACAGCTGGAAGAGCTGGCTTTCCACATCCCCATACCATAGACACAGACGTTGGTGTGTGACTGACTTCCTTTGGTTCTTCTGTGACAGTACCTTTTGTTTCATTTTGTGGAGTGGGCTGCCTTTTTTAAAACTAAGCAGGAGAAACAAGTTTCTGGTCCCTTTTAGCAGGCTTTCACAGTTTCATAGAAAACAATTTTGTGGTCACAAAGCTTGCCATTTAACAGAGGAGAAATCACATTTGGAAGGCTTTTCTCCCCTTTCAAATAAGGGAATGTTTTTGTTTTCATCATTTAGTTCTCTTTCAGCTTTAAAAAAAAAATCAGTTCTGTCTTGCATTTCATGTTGTTTCAAAGTGGACTCAATTCCTTCCAGTTTCAAAAAAGTAGATCAGTTGACCTTGAGGACTGATATATTGGAATGTGAAGAAAATGATTATAGAAATCTGGTCTTAGGCTACTCAAGTTGTAACTGAGAGTGTTTTGTCTTTCTCATCTTGCTTATTTCCTGGTTAGCTGAGATTTAGCAAAAGACAGTAGTTGAAATGAAAAACCAGTTAGGAATGACTTGATTAGTTAAATGGTTATCAAAAGACAACAATAGTCCTAACTACATATGACTACTCAAAGCCATAAGTCACTAAAATAAGATTAGACTTGGAAGAAGGCAAATTTTATTCTAGCTTTGAAATTCACCACTTTCCCTTTTTCATTGATGCCTTCTACTTAATAGCAGTAATAAAACATTTCTTAGTTCTGTCCTAGCCCATCTGTCCAATCAAGGAACATTTCCTCCAAATACAGCTTCTTAGCATGAACCCTATTTAGTCTTGTCTTTTGCTACCTCTCATACCCTAGTCCAAAGTAATCTGAAGATCAAATTCCAGAAGACTAGACAGCTTAAGTGGTCCATAGTGCCACACAAAATTCACTGTACTTGAGAACTTACTGGAATCTTTTTAAGGAGAGAAATCTGATTTTAGTCCTCCGTAGGATCTCAACGTTTTATTTTTGTGTATATATATATATATTTATCACATGTGTATGTGTGTATGTATGTGTATGTTTGTTTGTACATATATACAGTCTTTTTGTGATTTCCGAAGATTACTAGAGATCTGTCATCTCCTACTGTGTGTTTTCAAGTTCTTCTTCCAGACCCGAACAGGAGGAGAGTAAATCCAAAGTACTGTATTCCTGGAAACATAGGATTGTTGTGCCATTCTAGTTCTGGCAAACCGTGATCAAAATATTGTCCTAGGTCTGCTCCATTAAAATAAATAAGTTAAGAAAATTGTAGACTTCAGGTAGTTGGACCAGCCTATAAAGCCACAAAAAAATTGAGGAGTAAGCCAAGGACATCCTCATTCACGCACTGGATGTGAGAAATAGGTGAAAGGGAGTTCTATTGCAGGGTAATAGAGTCCGAAGATGCTTATTTTCGTTATTTTCCATGTGAGGTGTCAGCTATGCATTGAGTACTATTGAGATGCCATGATGGTTACAGTATTTTCACTTTTCATGAGCCACAGCTCTTCACAAATACCATGGCAGTAATGCTCTAACATTACAGTCACAATTACATGGAGGGTACTGGCTTGTAAACTGAGTAGGAAAAGAGGTTGTGGGCATGTTCGTCTGAATGGGACTGACAGACCGTAGTCAGCCAGGAAAATGTTCTTTGAAGGCTTGCTTGAAAGAGCTAATGTGTCATATCAGGCAAAACTTTAGAATACAGTTTGATTGGTGTGCTTCAGATCTTCTCCCCCTCCGTCCTCTTTAACATTATAGTTGTTTTACTCTACGTACTCAAGCTAATGTGGATGTCCTTTAAAGTATTCTACCTATGAAGTTAAAGACAGCCAGGAAGATGGAGGAAAGAGGAGGAAAGCAAGGAAGAAGTTAAATAGGGAATATTAAATCTAGGAGTGGTTAGTCAGACCATCATCTAAATGAGATTCTTTTCTAAATTGCGTATAGGCTTAAATTTGCCCGAGTACAAGTATGAGAAGACGCCTAAACTATGTAGAGGTGGCTTCCCAAGACCACTCTCCTGAAGGGGAAAGAAAAGCACTTCATATGACAGGAAAGCAGTGCCTAATTCCTCTGATCCTGTCTGTTTTCAAGGCATGATATGAAGTCAACCCGATGCTTTGGGTTCATCTTCATTTTGTATTGCAGGTTGCCTCAACAGTCACACAGGCTAGATTATCAAAGGGAGCCTTTCCTAGGAAGTTCTCCAAGTCAAATTATCTCAGATTATATATTGATTTCAAGTTGTTTAATTTTTCCTCTGAGATGACTTTACATGTAGCTGATTTCCTTTAGAAAATATTGTTTCTTCACATAAAAATCTTTTATACCTGGGTCTTGGTTCAACTGACGATTTATTGACTTTGACACTTTTATGTGTATGTAACTTGTGATATTGCATATTTCTGTGCCTAACAAGGACATATAAAATAGTACTTGAAAAAATTGCTATTTTATTTAAATTTGGATATTTGTTATTTTCCTGCAGTTATGGTTCAAGAAGATTATCACAGTCAAAACCCTTATCATAATGCAGTTCATGCTGCTGATGTGACTCAGGCCATGCACTGTTACTTAAAAGAGCCCAAGGTAAGGGAGCGTTCTCACTTTTACATCACGTGTACATACAGAAATACATGTATTTGTGTGTGTGCATATAAATGGATTCTGTGCACATATATACATATATGTGTATATGCACACACTTTTTATTAAAAACAAATAAATCCCAAAACCCAACAAAAAATGCTTTTTGAACACAAAGAGGCGAGGGAGGAATCTCCATGTTGCTGAGGCTGTGGGTTCACACTTAGCAGTATGCTTTTCTTTTTTCCCTCTTCTGAGCTGGCATTGTCTTTTGTGTGACTTCATGTTGAACCAGAGTAGGGAATTGATTAAGATGGCAGCTGTTGAACATAGCGCTGTGCCCCAAGACATTTACATAGAATCGCAGCCTGAGTCAGAGCTGGCAATAATAAACTTGTGTATTCATGGTTTGAAGTGTTGTTGTTGTTTTTTTTTTTTTTCTTTTGGTGTTTTGTTTTTTTTTTTTTTTTCCTCCAGAAACTACTGTTACCCTTGCTTCGCTCATCTTTGACGTTAATGAATAAAAAAGCCACCTTATAGCAAGACATCAGTAGTTCTCCTTGGCCTTTCTTTCTAAAAAGGGGCAGTGTGACAGACCTTAAAGAGCTGAGCTAGTTGAGTGTTTGTTTCTTATTACTTGGACTGCTGGCAGTCTGCTGTAAGTGATGCTTCAGAAAATTTCAGGGCTAAATCCTGTCCTTCTGTATTAAATTGAAAACTGTAGTGCTCTCTAGCCAGGTGAGAAGTTGTCTACCTTGACGCAGGTTATCACTAATCTGGTATTCTCTTGAGCAGCATAGCTCTTTATTCTGCTTCCTCGGTAAAAGCAAGTAAGTTCTGGCTCCATGGGTGTTTTTCAGAGGCTCTTTGCCCACTCCTCCCACTCAGTTTCTCAGTGCTGCTCTCAGATCAATGGTCGGTGCAGTGAGCCAAATCAGAGCTGATACATGATGAGCTTTTTTTATGGCATGCAGTTTGGAAGCTCTGAGCATTTTTTATTTAATACTCGTGATGGAACTTTTGTAATGCTTCGGATACAAGTATAGACTTTGTATTTTTAGTAACACATACAGCTACTGGTTCTGTTGCACCAAAGTACATTATAAACACGTGAGGCATGATAGATGGCAAATGCAACACGGAATATAAACTTCTGTCCTCGCAGGGTGTTTACTGCATTTCACTTTTGTGCAGGCAGAACTATTCCTTGTGTTTTAATGCAAGCCAGACTTTATTACTGAGTTTAACTCACAGACCTCCCAACCAGAAGTAGTAACAGCTATGAACAGTGAAAATCAGTCCATGTAGTTTCATGCCGAGTTAATCGGCATGCACGTACTTCTTGAAAATACTTATTTTTGGCAGACTTTCCTCCTTTGGTTCTTTTCCTGGCAGACTTTGAAATATAATTTTGTGTAACAGTAGAAATCCATTCTGAACAGTTCTAAAGTCTTCTAGAGCATTAGTTTCTTCATTTTAAGATGAAAGGTTTTTATGGTTTTTAAAATATACCCTGTATTTAAAGCAGAATTGACACATACAGACAGACTTGGTAAATGAGATGGAGAGCTAAATTTAAGAATTTGCTGCTTTTACAGGATCTGGTTAGGAATAGTACTTCATTAGCAGCCAGAAAGTAGCATTTTGTATGCCAGCATTTTTTAAGACTGAACCTTCCCATTCAGAAAGAAGAATGCTTAAACCATTGTTGAGATTTTGTAGCTTTTTTGGGGGGAAATACTGTGAAAAGTCAGTGGAATATTAGTTCTACATTATTAAAATTTTCTCTGAGTTTCTATTGGCATTTAATCACTAAAAAAGAAAAAAAATATGACACCCATGGACTTTTTCTAAGGGCATGCTTGCATTGCTAACAGAATTACATTTGTTGTTATTATCTTACAGCTTTCCAAATCTTTAACTCCATGGGATGTTCTGCTCAGTTTAATAGCAGCTGCCACACATGACTTGGATCACCCAGGTGTTAACCAACCTTTCCTAATTAAAACAAACCATTACTTAGCAACTTTATATAAGGTAAGGACAAGATTGTTTTTTTTGTTAAAACCAAGTTTGGAGAATGCTTGCGGAGTACAGAAGAGGAGTATAAATTGTGATGTGTTTAGCTAGTGGTAGGTTTGAATCAGGACGTTGTTTCCATATCACTGGGATAAAAAAAATTGCGAGCTAACAAAAGTATTCAGGATTTGTGAGTTTTAACCTCCTTGGAGAAAAAAAAGAAAAAAAAAAAAAAGAAAAAGAAAGAAAAATACCACCCCCAAAACCCAACGAAACTGTCTGGTATTGCTCTTAGTATATAGCTCTTCAGTTTAAGAAAAAGTCATTGATTGATACATGTAATACCCTTTTCATTCACAGAATACCTCAGTATTAGAGAACCATCACTGGAGATCAGCAGTGGGGTTGCTGAGAGAGTCCGGTTTATTTGCACATATGTCATTAGAAAACAGGTATGTTTATACAAAATAGCATAGATTAGTTTAAGATGTAAGCAAGCTGTCACTGAAGTAAGACAGCCTTGCAAAAAAAGCTAAATTATTGCATGGCAGTTCCGAATACGAAACGTAGATTGTGATCTATTTTAAGAATTCCCAGATACCATGCTGTTGGAGTAGAGCAGTTCATGGTGCAATGTGATATTCGGAAAATAAAATTTACTGCGAGCACACTGAAGAAGTGTATTCATATAGTCAAGCACCTGTTTAGATTAAACTTGGCAGCCTTTTCTCATTCTGCCACCGCAACTGCAGTTTAAAATAGACCCTCTTCACCTACTTTAGCAAGAAATAAGCTTTAAACAATTAGTTTGTGCATTTTTAAGGAGGGAAAAAAAAAAAAAAAAAAGGCGGGGGGGAACCACCTAAAAATTGTTTTAGTCTTCCTGAAAACTGCCAATGAAACATCCTGATATTTCTGTGGATGTTGTAGGATTTTTTTGGGGGGGGGGGGATAAAAAAAAAAAAAAAAAAAAAAAAAAAAAAAAAAAAAAACAACAACAAACCAAAACAGTTCAGTGAAAAAGCTGATTATAAAGCTTGTATTTGTATAATAATATGATAAAGACATGTAAATATAGTGATGGCTGTTGTTCTTAACTGTTATGCTTTTTCAATATTTGGTATCACTAATTTCAGGCAGCTGATGGAAAGCCAGATAGGTGATCTCATTCTTGCCACAGACATCAGTCAGCAAAATGAGTATCTGTCCATGTTTCGATCCCATTTGGATAGAGGAGACCTATGTTTAGAGAATGCGAACCATCGTCACTTCATTTTACAGGTGATATTTTTGGTAACATTTTTGAAAACATCATTTTAGCATCAACAGTAATTTACTTAAGATGTTAAATACTACTTCTTCCAGACCAGCTCCTACTTTCAAAATGAAGTAGAAATATCTTTTAGTCATTTTGTTTCATTACAAAAAGGTTGTTCCCTCCACTTCAGTCTTCCCCCTCCTCCCAGCACTTCTCCCAAGTGATGCTGTGTGTTGGTAAGACCGATAGCTTAGAGCTGCTAAACCAAGGAGAGTTGTGTTTAGACAAGGTTTAGTTCTTCTATTGACGCCAGTGCAGTCTCAGAACTGTGAAAAGCTTTGTCAGAACCTATTTCAGGAAAGGAAAGCAGTATTGTTGTGAATCAGTTTGCAGCTGTGCTAGAGAGAGGTTTAGCAAGCTTTAAAAACAAAAGATTTGAGCGTCTTCTTTAGGTTTATAGAAATTTTTATTTTTAGGTTCATATTGTGGGCTATAAAAGAAACTGGACAAAGAGATAAGTTCAGTCATGTGCAAACCATTATTAAAAATGTGAACTTCAGAGCCAGACATGCAAAAGACTTCTTACTTTGATGTTTCTTTTTCTGAATTTATTGTTGTCTCCTGTACTAGTGAATATACTAAATATAGTGCCCCGAAATACTTTGACTTGACTGAATTTCCATATTACTCAGAGATGATCATGAGATCTGATAGTTCCCTGAGCATTTTTTAAGTATGATTATAGAACATAACTTTAGAGAGAAGCACAAATGGTAGGTAGGTTTGTTACTCACAAAACTTAAAATAATCTGCTGTCAGGAAATAAATAATTACAGATGCTTCTGTTGGAGGGAGAGGTGATCTAACACTGTATCTTAACTTACTAGATGGCTTTGAAGTGTGCTGATATTTGTAATCCCTGTCGGACGTGGGAGCTGAGTAAGCAGTGGAGTGAAAAAGTAACAGAGGAGTTCTTCCATCAAGGCAAGTAAGAGTAGAAGTATCTGTTGGTACATAATGTATTTGTGGAGAGAACAACTATGAGTCATAGCTACTTGCAAATAAAGGGACTTATATTTAGGACTAATAGAGATTTACAGTACATTATGGGATTTTTTTACTTTCATGGGTTGTACTTCTTGCAAAAGGTCTGTGTTACTAAAACCCAACGAAGAATCTGCTTAGAATCTGACTCTAGAATGGCTGGTTCAATAGGTCCTTCAGCCTGAAAGGTGCTTCAGATGAATGATTATGCCCACTTTACGTTTACCTAGTGGTTTCAGTAAATTATGAATTATATTCATGAAGTATCTTCAATATTTAAACTTTGGCTGTGAGGCCTGTTGGTAAGCAGGTAAGAGCTGGGGAGGAGATTTTTAGTTACCATAGAGTTAAGGCTACTTACTTATGTAAGAAGTTAATAAAGCTTTGAATTGACAAATGGAGTGAATTGTCTCCATTATTATTAAATTGTTTTAATAATAAAATTGTGCTTCTCCTTTCTTCAGGCTAGTTTAGCTGACTTGAGACATGCTAATTTGTGCATGGATCCGATAAATGGGGAACAGACTGCTTTATTTGGTGCTAATCATGTGAAGCTTATTCTTAGAGAAAGGTGGTGGGGAAGCAGAACAACAAATTGCCTTCAGTGAGAAATTTCTGAAGGCTAAGCTATTCTCTTCCATATTGCGAAGGGGGGATCTTCATTTGTCATTTCTATGGCGGTCTAGGAGGTTTTGCAAGGAAGTGTGTTAATCCTTCAGGAAACCTGTGATTTGATGGTTTTTTCTTTAATTATGGTTTGATGAAAAATACAGAGTACTGTTAGTCTCACTGACAGACCTACTTGGGGTTTTTTTGGGAGATGGGGGAGGGAAGTAAATGCATTCAGCCTGCTGGAAGATACCATCCTTGTTAACCAACTTGCACAACTCACTTCTACCAGTGTTTGATGGTTCCATTTGGGTCTGGACTTGATGACTTCATGGTTGTATTATACTTTCATTTCTTTAGGAGATATTGAAAAAAAGTATCACTTGGGTGTGAGTCCACTTTGTGACCGACAGACAGAAACTATTGCCAACATCCAGATTGGTAACTGCAGTTCAGTTTATTTTAGTAGATTTCTTTCAGGATGCAATTTGAAAAAAGTACCTTTTAGATACATTTCCTAGAGTTTATACATGCTCTGTGTGTGTGTGTGCAGCAGCACTTTGTTCCAAAGAGCAATTTTTTTCAATTCGATATACCTTTCTCCCTTGAATGGAGCGTTTAGGAAAGGCGCTGCGCTGACGGTGCTGGAGACCGAAGCCCCTGTGTTTTCTCACAGAGCAGGCGCAGCATGGGAAGCCGCTGTCTGACTTCCCCTGCGCTGCTGCCCGGGACTTCCCTCATCTGAAGTGGCCGGTGTGGGAAGAGGAGGAGCGTTCATTCCCTTGTCCATGCAGCCCCCGGTGCCTTTCGCAGCGAGGTTGCCACAACAGGCTGCCAGCTCTCAGGGTTTCGCTCTCGGGAACGGTAGCATTCCTTTTAAATGCAGCCGTAAAAAGGGTGGTGGGCAGATATTTGGTGGAGAACCATGAATGGCCATTGTGTTATTTTCTTGCTAACTCGAGTTGAATTTAAAATAGCAAAAGGACTGACTTTTTTATAGTTTTTTTTTTTTATTAAAGTTGTTCATGTAGATTGAATGGCACTCAATTAAAAACATAGTAAAGAAAAGAATCAAATTAACAAACATAATATGAATTAGCACTTGAAATTAGAGACAAAAAACTGATCTGCTCAATCGGCTGCACTGTTTTAGTTTAGAATGTTAGAAAATCATACATTTCTGTAATTGACAGATTCAGTTTTGGTATTCTTACCATTGAATTTTTGGTTCATGGAAATAGACGCTATAAATAAGTGCACATGCGCATACACACACACGTATATAAATGTTTGCATGTTGATGTTCTGTGGCCTTTTGGCTTAAAAATTTTCTGATTTGTATTTTTCAGTATTTTTAATCAGCTTAATATTGTAAAAAGACTGGGCCCCCCCGCCCCCTCCCCCCCCGTGCAATATAGTTCAGATTGTCTATGGGTTAATTTGTTACAAAATCTGTCTTTTAGAAATTTAGGTTTTCTAAAGTAGTTTGTGTGACTTAGTTTTGCTGATGTTTAGATTCTCCCCCCATGTTTTCCAATATTTTCCTTTACTTAGTCATTGTTGTTAAAGAAAGGAGGTTAATTAGTAATCCAATATAATCATAGAATCATAGAATTGTTCAGGTTGGAAAAGATCCTTAAGATCATCGAGTCCAACCATTAACCTATCACTGCCAAGTCCATCACTATACCATGTCCCTAAGCACCATATCTATCCGTTCTTCAAATACCTCCAGGGATGGGGACTCAACCACTTCCCTGGGCAGCCTGTTCCAATGCTTGACCACCCTCTCGGTGAAGAAGTTTTTCCTAATATCCAACCTAAACTTCCCCTGGCGCAGCTTGAGGCCGTTTCCTCTCGTCCTGTCACTCATAACTAGGGAGAAGAGACCGACCCCCACCTCACTACAACCCCCTTTCAGGTAGTTGTAGAGAGCGATAAGGTCTCCCCCGAGCCTCCTCTTCTCCAGACTAAACAACCCCAGCTCCCTCAGCCTCTCCTCAGAAGACTTGTGCTCCAGACCCTTCACCAACTTCGTTGCCCTCCTCTGGACACGCTCCAGCACCTCGATGTCCTTCTTGTAGTGAGGGGCCCAAAACTGAACACAGTACTCGATAGTGCTGTTCTTTTGACTGACCAGTAAAATCTTCTGCATTTTGAGAGATTATTTTGTAAAGGTGCCCTAAATATTGAAAATGCACACTGGAGAAGAATACTCTGATGCATTGTTTATTTTTTGTGACTAATTTAAAATATTTAGTTGGAGTGGGTTTTTTCCCGGTTTTTTTTTCACTTGGATATGTATGTTTGCTTGCTTTCGAAGGTTTTATGACCTACTTAGTGGAGCCGCTGTTTGGGGAATGGGCCCGGTTTTCAAACACCAGGCTGTCGCAGACGATGCTTGGCCACTTGGGACTGAACAAGGCTAGCTGGAAGGGAGTGCAGAGGGAACAGTCTGGCAGCGGTGACGATGGTGACCCCGCTTTTGAGGAAATGGACTCAGACATATTACCTCAGGAACCTCGATTGTCCTGACCTCAATCTTCATGACAAAACTGCCTCTTCTCTTGGTATCTGCACGGTTGGATTAAAGGAGATATTTGCCTGCCCAAGGTTTTGGTAAAATGGTAAAATGATGCCAGCATTATTTATTTCCAAGTTTTCCTTTGACACAGACCATTTGAACCAGAATTTTTTTAACCTGCAAGATCTGAACATAGAGCAATATGCACACGCCTCAGTTGGTTTTCGTTCGGAACCTTGAATATGCAAAGCACAGCAGTGACTGAGCCTCGAAGGAACAGTACGAAAGCTTCATTGTGCCACACGGTTTTGGTTTTTCAGTGAAATTTGGAATACGGTCTTCAAATCTAAGACTTGAGATGGATTGTTCCACTTTCTTGGAATTCAGCAAGACTTGCATAAATGTGTTCAAAGCATACCTTCCACTCAGTCCCTGTTTTAATACGGAAATGTGAAGTGCCCATCCTCTGCTGCCTCTGGCAAGACTTGATGTTTACAAACGTACTCTGAAAACTATCGGTTCTAGACTTAACCTTTGCGCATGGCTGTGAAGGAACCACTAACTCGTTTTTTTTGCTTTTTTAAAAGAAAAAGATCAAATCTGAGACTGCAGCTCTTGTTTCTTTGGATGCCAGAAAAGCCTCCCATTTGCCATAATTTCGTTTGTGCACTGGGAACTGAGCATTCGTCATAGAGCACAGCCAAGCTTTACTCCAGTGCTATATGGGAATGCAATTTTTTAACAGCGGAAAACACTTCTGAATTTGGGAAGGGGAGGGGCGGGGGGGTGGGGGGAAGCGTCCGAACTGCATTGCGATTCTGCAGTGGAAACATCGCATGTTGTTTCCACTATTGTACACTTGAACTGCACATGCAAGAAAAAGGTGGAATGTCTAAACACCATAATCAGCTCAGGGTATTTGCCAATCTGAAATAAAGTGGGATGGGAAGCGTGTCCTTCAGAACAAGGGTACAAATGCCCCTTTCGCTGCAGCGTGTGTGTATGTGTGGGTGTGTGAGTATGTTTGGGGGGGGCGGGGGGGGCGGGAGGGTACCGGGAAGGGTTTGAACGGCAGCATTTTTTTTTTTTTTTTTTAATTTATTCTTTTAGAATGTGACAATTTCATGAACAGCCACATCGGGGAGGAAACTGTAACAAATTGCTACAGATGCCTTAAACTATGCACAAAGCTAAGTGACCAAATTTGTTTTTGATTTGAAAAATAATAAAAAAAAAAAGTGCATTGTTTACGTATTCCTCCCTCTACTGAAACATTACCCACTAATGGGTTTTTGATGGGAAAAGGAGAAGGTGTTTTTTAGGACAAAATTAAAGGACTAATTTTAAACTTAAAACATTCCATTTTTGTAATTTGTTTTACATTGTTTTAAGTACAGTAAGCACAACTGTAATCTAGTTTGAGAAACTGGTGCTTTCTTTTAGTTCATTTGTATTTCCCTGTTATTATTGTAAAAGACTGTTTATTAATTCTGTTTACAGTTTGTTGCAACAGCCATTTTGGGGAGACAGCTTCAGCGTAAAGCCATTTGTAAAGGCTTTGCCATATTCATTTTAATATGTGCCTGTTGCTGTTAACTTTTAATTAATAAAAAAAATCTTTTCACATTATGCTCCTGTACATTTTAAGTTACGTCCGAGTCCAGCATTATGGAAAGGTAGCTAAGGTTGCAGTCAGCTTTCACTGTAAAACTAAGCCAACTTTTGGATTTGAAATTACTAGTCCTCAAACTTATTGCCTCTCGGAGCTTGGCCTTTTACTGTTTGAAAAGCAAATCCTGACTTACCTGATTGTTTCCCTTCTAAAATTAAGTTGTTTATTATTCTTTCATGTTCCCTGAAGTAGTATCATTAATCTCAAAGTGGCCATGTTTAAAGAAATAAATTTATAATGAAACCCTTTTTTCGAACCTGCGTGAACTTCCTTCCTTTGCTGTCAGTGCAAGTTGTTGCTGTTTGCCTTCAGGAGAGAAGGAGCAGATGCGATACCGAGCCTTGGTTATAACCTGCGGTAACAGAAAAGCCTTATTCTAACCGGTCGCCTTTGAAAGGGCGATACTTGCCAGCGGTGGTCGGAGCTGCCAGGACAGAGAGGTAACTCGTGGCTCTGTGAGTAACTTACGACAGGGAGACTGCGGCTGAGCAGCTTCCCTGTGGCCTGGGCAGATTCGTAGGGTCGAGTGTGGACAAGTATTGATTCCTCTTCGACGTTTTTTGAATAAAGCATATTCCGAGCCTGCAGCTATTTTCAACACAACCACTAAAATCAGTATCTGCTGATGTCTTCTGTGACTTTTTTTTCTAAAAATGCGACTTGGCTTAAAGACGAGGCCTCAACAGCAATATAAATTTTGCTACTTGTTACAGGCTATTTATAAGCACATTTTAATATGCATTTTAATGAAAATTAAAACAAATGAATTTACAAATATGCATACAGTAATATTTCAATATAATATTTATAAACAACCTGCGATTCTTGAACTTTGTGCAATCTTGCTGTCAGCAAGATTGATCTGCTCTGATAGGAACTGGTGCAGCTGGTCAAGGTGTTAGAGTAAAACGTGAGTAATTTTGTTCTGAGCCACCTTTCCTGGAAAGGGGCTTCTGTCTTTCCCTGCAAGACTGCATTTTGAAAGACTGGTTCTAGTTCCATCTATTAGTGTACATGGAAGCTTCTGACACATGACCGAATTTAAAATAAAAAAAAAAAAAAAAGAAAAAAAAACCCAAAAACCACAAAAATTAATGCCTTTTCTTGAACATGCTCTCTAGAAATGCCTTCTAGACATCTACCTGGAACTTCAGCATTCCTACAGTGTAACTGTTGCGGGGAAAGCCGAGCGCGTACGCGTGCCAGGAGTGTACCTAACGCGCTACAACCGCCGAGCGCCAGTCAGCCCACGCGAGTCCGGAAACGTGAGTGGGGGGGAGGCTGGGTCCCCACTGCGAACTGTTAAAGCAGCCCCCAGCTCTGCTCCCGGGGGGCCGCGGCGTTTGCTGACGCACACGGGGATACGGGCAGGCCTTGGGTTGCGTCTACGGCCTCCGCCCGGCGTGCGGGAACGTCCTCAGTTTGAGCGCCTCTGCTCGAGACGTTCTTCTGTGGGCAGCGGCACCGTGCGTGTAAAAGATTGCAAGTAGAAAGATAGAAGTTAAGGTGCGGAAAAGCATGAAATAAATTATTTGATGGCAGCTTTGTGATTGTCTTTTCTTGTGCAGGCGACATTTCTTTTACCATAATTTTACATTGCTAATAAGGCTTACCACATGTTGTTTTATTTCTGGGGTGCTGGATACCTGCACCTCACACCAGCAATTCAAACTGTAAATGTTTACTGTGGCTTCCCCCCTCCCCCCATTTGAGCCTAGTTTAATAGGTCATGTGATGTCCTGAATTTTACAGTTAATGTAACTCAGTCCAGTTAAATAATTATTGCAAATGTCAGAGTTGAAACGAAGCCAGTTGAAACAGAGGTTTGGTCTCCTGAAAGGAGGGCTTCAGCAGAGGTTTTCCGGGCCAGCTCCTGGGAGGCTGCGGGCCGCTGGGAGCGGGGGGGTTGTGCCGCACCAAGGGCCTGGCAGGGGAAGCCAGCGTACGAGACCGTTAAACGAGCACCTTCCTGCTGAGTCTGTGCTGGGGCATGGACTTCTCACTGGTTCCCCATCTTTTTCTTTTTTTTTTTATCTGAGTGTAACTGAATTAACAGGCCTGTACTGTTCTATGACTGATTCTACTGTTATTCCTGCCGCACAGCAACAGTAAGTAGGCCAGTCCTGAAGGAGATGCAAGTAAGTTGTCACTACATTGATTTATAGTCACTACATTGATTTATAGTCACTACGACAGAAATGTAAACTATATTGTGGCTGCTATCTGGCTGCTATTGTTTGTAGAGTACCGCAAATCACACACACAGTGTTTATTTTAACTGCTTTTAATTTTATATAGTGGCAATAGAGCATTAAATACAAAACTTGAAACAAAAATTAACTTTCAAAAAGGTGTTTTAAAGGCATTTAAAAGAACACAAAGGTTTAATGGCCTATCAGTAAGACCGATGGCAGAGCGTTTTGGAAGGAAGCTACGTTGTGTACATATTAACACCGTGTCAAGTTTCACACCAGAAAACCTCCTCCTCAATCGTACAATCTACGTTCCAGTTATAAGCAGCAAAGCTTCAGTCATCTTCAGTAGCCTAAGTCAGAGCCATTCACCTGTCTTTATTTACCAAGTGCTGCCTTTTTTTTTTTTCCCTAGAAAACAGAAGCTCTACAAGGCACTTGTACTTGTTCCAGGAGCCAGATCAATTTAGAGCACCATAATACCCAGACTCAGCTTTTTCTACGCTCGTCTACAGTCAGAGCAAACCTTGGCTTCCTTTAAGTGTGCAGCTCAGTTGTAGCTCTCTGGTTCCCAAACAGCTTTTTTCAACCTGAATTTTATTTTCAGCTTGAGCCCCTTCTACATCTGTGGCTAGAGACACGAGCGAGCTCTGTACAGGCCTGGCAGCAAGGAGCTGCTATGGGAAATCCCCCAAAGGGGGCTTATACCATCCCTCCCCTGCAAACAGGGCCACGAGGGCTTGTGCAGTCCCCAACTGCTAGAAACTGATCCAGGGACGCAAGACAGCTGGGGATAAAAAGGTGGCCGTGAGCATCTCTGAGCACCGCTGAGATGAGCAACTCGCACCCCACAGTACTCCCTACCTTTTTTTTTTTCTTATCTACACCACTTCATGCTAGCTAACACATACTCTGACATTAATTATTTTACTCTGCTGCTATCTACTGGTTATTTCAGATTCATTGGACTGCCTACTCACAGAGGCTCCCACAGCATGATTTACTCACTTGTCATGCACTCTTTACGTTGGCCACAGGATGATAAAAGTAGGTTTTGCTCTCTTACCCTTGCAAGCTCATTTGAGGGGAAAAAAAAAAACCAAAAAAAACCCAACAAACCAAAAAACCAAAACCCTGCACAAAAGTGTGCTACTACTAAAAATGTCTCATCCCAAGTGACCTCTGCAGCAGATGTAAGTTTTCCCTTTCAGTAGGAAGCAGAATGCATTCAGGTTTTCTTTGGGCTAAAAATTTGCTAAAATTAAGTTTAAAAGAAAGACTTCGACATGAAAATTTCAGTATCAAACTAAACGTTGTAGTGCAAGTTACAGTTAGAGCTCAAATAACCAATATTAACTTAAGGATGTATCACTATCATTATTAACATGTACACAAATTTTTAAGGTGGTCAGTTATGCACAAAGATTGTTGTATTTATAACTTAGTGTTAATAAACTAAAACCACCACGTAAGTCCGAGTAGAAAGCCAGGTTTGCACACAAAATTAATACCTGAGTATAACGGTCAAATTTATTCCCCTTGATAAATCACATACAAACATGTTTAGTGCCTCAATTCTACATTTCACATTAGGTTTTTCCTGTGTTGTAAGACCACTCAGTACTAGTGCTATTTGCAACATAAAAAATTTCAGACAAAACAGCTTAACAGTCCTTTGCGTAGTGATCTTAATGTATTAAGATTTTTCAATTAAAGTCTTCATTTTTCCTGTAGACTTCAGCATGTGTGGTCCAAACTGAGAAGGAAACCAGAAACATGTTCAGATTGCTTTCAACAGAAACTTAGTTGAACTATTATCCATCCCAGTTGTAAGTAAAACTAGAACTTGGGCAGAGATAATTTCCTTTATCGACCTGCTTCTCTGCGTCTGGATTTCACCCACTTCATAGCCACAAAGTAAAGGGAAACTTGTGCCAGCCATCAGCTGAAACCGCTCAGGCGAGGCAGCTAACCATCTGCTGGGGCAGCTCTGACTAGAGGGAGTTCACTCCACCGCAGCAGACTAAGAAGATGGACACAGTTCTCTTCAGAAGTTGACAACCAATTGCTCTAGCAGCAGTTTAACGGTATTCCTGTTCTTACTCTATCCTACATTTTTGTGCAAGTCCTTTTGAAAACTGTACCATACAAGGATACCATATGAGGACTGCTCTAGCAATGAAGTTACACATTGATAAGTAACTGATGACAGATGTTTATTAGCTCATTCTGGATCAACATTCTATCATTTAACAAATTAAAACCTTCCGTTTTCTTAACTTTTGAGGACTTGATGATCCTTATCTCAAAAGATGGACTGCAAATTTCAAAATTGGACAGTCATGAAAAACCCACGTATGAATAAAACATTGCCAACTTGTGTTCTTTTCTGTAAAGCTCCAGAGATGCTGGGGAAAAAAGTGATTGATTCTTGGGGAATATCTAGCCTTTTAGTTACAAAGAACAGCCTGAACGTTACAGGAATATACCTTAAAGGCCTAAACCAGAAGACAAGTAAGTCAACATTAATAAGCTGCAGTACTCAGAAGTCCTGAGATTTGTGGCTTGGGAATCTTATTTTCCTCAGAATTTAATCCCGAGTGCAGCCATCTTTTGGAGTTTTATGTGCATTTTTCTAAAGGGAAAAGTAACTCTCTACTCTTCCTCTCTGGTTCTATAGCACAATCTTCAAGGACTGCTTACGAACAAAACTGATCTATACTAGCCTGTTTTTTTAAGTAAGTGTATATTGCTAGAAACTTGCAACTTGAACATTCACCACTTAAAAACCCCTTACATCAGTTTCAAATCCATCTGAAATAAACTAGAAGCCATTAACTTGTACCATGATGTGAATTTTAAATATAATTTCATTTTAACATTCTCACACTACAAAGAAACTGCTTTTATTTACTTAGTGTTTCCAATTATTAGAAGAAACTCCCTATACCAAGATCCAGCGGGCATTCTGAACAATTTGCTTTCTGCATTCCCAGGAATGGATGCCGTGTTTCAGGATCTTGCTTCAGAACTTCACATGCACTATCTGCATGGTTAAAGTTGGTAACAGCAGGCAAACTCAGTTCAGATTCATTTCTGGTATGAGCCCTTAGGAACTGGGATTTCAGAATATCACATGCTCGTGGCAACAGAAAAGATTTTTGTTTAAAAAAATAAGAAAACTATACCAGGGCTTTTTAAACCTAGGGCCAAAAGAGTACACCATCTTAAGACTTCATACTAAAAACATACAATTGCCACGAATCCTGGCATATTGTCAGCACTTACAGGGTTTTGTGGACAGGGATGGTAACTCGTAGGTATTTGCATATGTTGGCTTTCACGATAACTATAATTTAGTCCAAGCATGTGTTCAGAATCGCAATACTCACCAGCACTACCTCAGTCTTTGTCTTTGTTTCAGTCTTTGGAATCACTTTTTCTGTTTCACTTTGGCTATCATTTCGGTATCGATAAGCAAATTTCTTTTTGAGCGCCTCCGCTATTAATGCGGCAGGATCTGTAGGGTCAGCCACTTTAGATTTTGCACCTTCTGATGATCTAGAAAAGAAAATTAGAAGCATTAACATAGTCCAAAACAAACCTTTACAAGTTGTGAATGCTTTTGCATTCTGTTTGTCAGATGTTACATCAGCATCTGTCTCAACTTGAAACAGTTCTGAGTCATAAAAACAAATTATTAACGCAAATGTGAATACACTGATATTTATTTATTACCTTTTCACTGAGCGCAGTTTCACGCTGTTCATGTCTTTGAGGATTTCTAGCATGTTTGGTATTTCAGACTTCTTTGGCCCGTTTTCTGTCAGATTCTGTCCAGAGTTTGTTTTTTTGTTTTTCCTTTCTTTAATGAGCTCAATGGCAGACATACTCTGCTGTAGACCCGGGGGAGGAGGGAGTGGTGGCGGAGGAGGAGGTGGCGGTGGTGGAGGTGCAACAGGGACAGCAGCTGAAGCAACTGGACTTGACCCAGCTACAAATAAAACATGCATTACATGTCAGTTTACTTGTAAATCTCCTTTATATCTCACAAATGCTCAGGTAAGAATAGGACTATAATAGCTTCAATTGCCTCCCCTTGGCCTTCTTTAGGTTATCACATAACCTCTTCATTCCTAAACCACCTAAGCAGACTCAACTGAAAAGCCACATAAAAATCCTTCTAGAAGAGAGAGGAGTTCTTCGAATTGCCGGTTCAAATTCTAGGTGCATTCATGTCTTTACTGGATGTCACGACATCTTTTAGTTATGTTCTGCTCCTAATGTTACCAGTATTTCACTTTCTTCCGAGAGGCGGGTACTGAGCTGGAAGTCACATACAGTCTGCCCTGTGAGCAGTGTTTCTTTCTACTTATCATCACAAATAAGAAATTACCTTACAAGATTTTAAAATGTAAATTTCAGAGCTCAAATATTGCTTAAATTGAAGCTTATTCCAGCTCTCTGAGGTTAAGGATTTTTAGGCCAGCTAATAATCTGTCTGAAGATCACCATAATCTTGATTTCAAGTTCCCTGTACTCTTCAGGTAAAAACTGACGTTATAAATATAATAGCAGTAATAACTTGACAAATAAATGAAGAAACTTCTGCTCAAATGCAGCTTTAAAGAAATCAGCAGAACCAGATCGAACCAGAGTTTTGAGGCTTGGAGTATAAAGTGTGTAAAGATATGTATATAGCTAATACAGAGGAGTCTACTTCGTGTGCACGTAGGCATACACAGTGTCATTACCATATTCTACCAGAAGAGGGAGGTAAAGATGATCAAATAAAAATTTAGTTTTCCTAATAAATATTGAGGTAAAGGGAAAACAATGAAAAATAAGCTATTAGTTATTTCACAAAACCTCCACAATAATTACAATTGAAGAGTGAAAGCATGCAATCCTTAAAACTATTTCATAGTTTTGAATATGAACAGTTAAGGAAAAATAAAGTAACTGCTAATCGTGTCACAGACAAAAACTAAACAAGAGCATCTTAAGAAGTAGAATACGATTTTATACATAAACATAGGAAAAAACTGTACTTGCTAAGTGACCTTAAGAAACAGTGAAAACCAAACGGCTGTCATCTCCAGTTGACAAGGGTCATCTCCCACTAATCTTTGGAGATGGTAGACTTAGAACTGGAAGGCGGTCAGAGGTGAGGAAAAGAGGAGAAAGAAACTCAGGAAAAGAAGAATTATTCTGTTTAATACCAGAAAGAGTGCACCACTTTTGGCTCCATCTGGACAATGTGTTTGATCCCAGAGATGATTCCAGTAAACAATCTCCTTTTCTGTTATTTATTTCATAAACTTGAGATGTATATTACATATTCCAAAAGTGTAATTAGTATCTTGTATGATTACTTCATGATATCAGAGACCCTATTTCATTACTGGATGGGAAGACTTAAGCGTTAGCAATTAAGTTACATTCTTTTAGTCCGATTTAATCCATCATGTTTATCATGAGATTTGCTCTGAAAGCTGTTTAATACTTTACTTATCCACAGATTCAGAATTCTGGCAGACTTTCACACAAATTGAAGACTTTTGGAATACTAGAAAATACAGAAAATCTGGCAGGCCTCTTGTCTTCAAGACCTATTCTGTATCCCTTGGTTAGTATGCTATGTCTGCCTAACAAACGAACCACGACAATATGGAGAAGTGTTCAGTGTTGCAGTATCTCACAGAAATGAATTAGCGTATTATTAATTAGAAAAGGGACAAATTCATTAACTAATTTGTGCTAAGAGTACAGCAAATGTAATACCTGCCGTCAGGTTCTGTTGTTCTTGCAAGATTACAATTTTGGCGATTTGTGCTCTTAAAGTGGCTAGTTCATTTTCTAGAGCGCTAATCTTCTGCAGAGCTTCTTCATTTGCGGTCACTACGCTTCTGGACACTGGTTCTTCTTCCAAGGAGTTTTGTAGGGACATCTGTCTGCACGGGGACCTTCCTTCACCTGAAAGAGGCTGGGCTGTTTTTGACCAAACTTCTGACCTGGAACAGAAATATTACAAGATTCCTTTTTTAAAAGCTTTGTTATAGGTGAAAACTAAAGCACCGTTACATACAAACCAGGAATACAAGCTGAAGGCCTGACTTTAAAATTGGCTTTACACAAATCACTTCCACCAAGACTTTATATAGCTTAAAGTAAACAAGAGCTTCACGTCCTTTCTGTTTGCACGAGCTGTATTTCTTCTCTTCCCCTAGCCAGCTTTTTGTGGAATCCTTGATTTCAGGAGAAAAAAGGTATACATTCCCCCTCACCCCCAATCTATTTCTTTGCCTCATACCTATTGTATTTTTTGTTGGAATTAAGATTTTAATTTTTTTTTGCCCAAATGCTACCATTTTTCCCCAATAGGCTGCAAACAGTCACTTGTAGTTGATTCCTTTGAAGAAGAAAGAAGAGTTTCTTAGTTCCACAGCACATTTTTGTACTTTTTGGACTTCTGAAGGGACAGTCCTCCATTTTAGCAGTGTTGGGAGTCTGGAGTACATGAAACAGCTTAGTGGCGCAGAGGCTGCTTATCAGTAAATGGGAAAGGGTGTTATATCTAGTTTTCTAACACAATAAATAAAACTATAAAGATGAAAACTTCATACAGTTTTTAAAGAGTCCGTAAGCTTCCTTCCTCTTTCTCACAAGAGCAAGAAAATGCAACTCTGTTGCCTGCCTTTATTACCCACCAAAGCTCAAGCTACATTAAACACAAGCATTACTGAGCATCTGCAGTCAAATAAGCACTTACAAAAGGTTATAGTCACTGAAGACACCAACATTTTTAAACAGTTTATCTCAAGCAGAATTGATAAGGATTAATGACAATTAGCTATCATAAACATTATAACTGCAAAATACGACTACATACTTAGCTCCTCAGTCCTCCTTAACTTCAATACCAAAACTTCTCAGGCAGGTCAGGATTACACTATTTATTCAAACATGAGAGTAAGAACGGTGGCTAGTGATGTGACTTTTCACAATGTGTAGAACAGGTCCAGGCTAATACAGCTTGAGAGCCCCATCGCCCTGGACGCATGGGTTAAGCTACTCTGGATGCGCGTCTGCAGTTGTGCTAGACTTAAAGCAAGAGCCAAGATTTAAGGCTAGAACCTGTGCTCTCACCACCTCCGTCCATGATTAGATACACATTTGAGTCTTCCACGACACTGACGGAAAACAGCAGCACAACTTGCAGAATTTTGATCAAGCAGAACTGAATATTATCAAGGATGTTAAAATTTAGGTGCTGTTATCTAGACAGGAATAGAGAGCAACTAAAGCTGAGAACAGGATGCTTCCTATAGCAGCCATCTCCCTGCTCTCCCTAAATAAGCAAGGTGGAAGGAGCCAGTGGTCACTTCACTCTCTAAAGCCTGCCTTCTAGAAACTCTTTAATGGGGCAGAATAGCTAAACAACAACGGGTATTTTCAGCTCAGAGCAGTAATGGTGTTTTAAGGAAATGTCTTGATTGGAATCTAACACCGTAGAAAAATATTATGCCTGAATTGTCACTACTGCTCTGGCGAGGGGTAGGGAAAAAACGATCTCTCGTTGCTTCCTCTATAAAACTGCATTTGCAGAAAAAATTATGTCTGCAAGACTGTTTACTGAATTATACAGTGAATATATATTTAACAGGAACACCTATGTGATCTTGTCGAAACAGAGAATTTCAAATGCCTGGAAAACACCTAATGCATCCTAGCTCCACTACATAATACTGTGCATAGACATAATAAACAGCGCACATTGAAACACTCATATTTGCTAAGTAATTCACTTACCATGCTCCATTATAAGCTGTTTGCCTTAAGGTCACTATATATCTGCAGGATTATTTTAGTCCCATCCCATATCCATCTGTCCCCCTTCCCCCCTTCACATGCAGACGTCTCAGCAAATATGCAAGTCCTACATCTTTCGTAACAGGTTCTTTGAAGCAACAAAGAGCTATTCTCTCTGTTGTCTCCATTAAATGTAGTAGCTTTACAGCTCAATCTTTAAACGAAATGTTTCTGTGCTAGCTAAAGTAGTATTGGCCAGTTAATTTCCTTTGCATCAAATACACTTCACAAATAGCGTTTCCCAAACAAGCGTTGATTTCTGACTCTCCTCTGAGTTTGTGAAATTAATGTGGCAGTGCCAGAATGTTTGTTATGCAAAGCTTCACTGCGGCAAGTCATGTTGGAGGGCATCTAGGTCATTACTAACCTATTTCGTGCTTTCAAATTAAGAACGGTATCCTCCAGTAATCTTTGAAGCCAACAATCTGTGCCTTTCTCTGGAAGGTCAGTTTGTTTTGAAGAAAAACTTCCTCTGCACTACAGAACTCTGCCTTTGTTTCTGGCTAGTCTGAGCAGCAGTTTGGGTAGGCTGGAATAGAGAACTTCACCACTTCAGCCAACCTGTTTCGTGCAGTTACAGTGCAATGTAGTACCTTGGTCCAACACACCAGTACCTATCCTGTCATTCTGGACACAGGTGCTCACACGCTTCCCTGCCAGTTTTCGTTACGAAGATTAAAGACGAATTATAAGCCATAAGTTTTTAATTGTCTTTAGCAGACTGCAGAGCCTTAACCAGAAAGGTGAAAAAAACCAATGTGCCAGTTATTGGACTGTCAGAATGACCACTGCTGCTAATTAGGAAGCTGTAGGACACTGCCCCATATTAATAAAAATCTCAGGAGAATTGGAGAAGAATCAGTGATAGCAATTGTGCCATACCACAGCAGACATTTTTGTGGGGACAAGGTGGCTTGAAACTGTCACATGCAATTCTTTGCAACAAATAATAAAAAGCACAGTCTTCCTTGTGTAAAGCCAATCTCCTGTATGTTCTCAAACCAGTCTTTCATTTATAATCCTGGTAGTCTAACCTCTACTACTGCTTTTCCAGACCCTACCTTTTCGATCCCTCTTCCCTCTCTCTTCTCCCAGCAAATCCTCTCCATTAATTGCAATGCACAGTAGATTCTCATTAGAGAGAAGCTAGGCTTCTTCCTCTCAGTTCCGAAGTTCAAAGAGAAGATTTGAGGAGCATACCTGAGCCTTGTAGAGACTTCACCTTCTTCTTGAGCAACCCATCCCACATCCGCAAAGGAGGCCACTGCATCTTCTCTAATTTGATTAGGATGGTTTCCTTCTGTGGCATGAGAAGTAAGCTAAATTTTAAAGACAAGACAGAAGGTTTTAGAGTCACTATTCCCAGCCCATGTCACAGTTATTTTACCCAATACTTTTAGTGAGGCTACATGTAACTATTAACACATACATGCACAAAACACATCTGTAGACTTAGCACACTTATTTCTGTCCTGGGCTTGGTCCAGAACCATTTCACTGACTTCAAACTATTCAATCCAGTCTGCCGAACACTTTACAGAAACTATTTTTATTTTTAAGGTTCACGGCTAACTACGTATACTATCACATGACACTACCGAACACTAAAAATCCAGTGCAAATTGTTACCTTAAAGACGAACACACATCAACATTCTCAAATATAGTTTGCTGTATTAACTCAAATAATATGTTTTTAAATTATATTCATGACTGGTAGTTAATAAAGACATTAAGGCTATTAGTACTTAAGTCTTTTGCTCTGATTTAGTATTATTTTGAAAGTGAAATTCTGTTGAAGTCTGTTTCCCTTCCCTTCAGCTGGGGCTGCACGGCTAGAAGGCGCGTCCCCTGGGTGGTGGATAGGGGATCCCTCTCTGGAGGGTGCACCGGATAAAATTGAAGAAGGTGCCGCGAACCAATGCAGCCTAAGGGAAGGCCACCCTGACAGAAAAACCACTGGCCCTCCAAGTCATGGGGGTTGGGCAGGAGGCCAACTACCTCCTCCCGGAAAAAAAAATAAAAAGTTGCAGAAACGACGAGCATCAACTCGGAGATGGAGAAAATCAGTAATGAAGCGAGGAGGAGGAGATGGAACTGGATCGGTCGTGTCTTGAGGAAAAAACCAATAGAAGACTGCGCTGTGGCCCTTGGGACTCCAGAGCACGCAGCCGCAGACCGATCGAAGTGGAAGAACGATGTTCGCACCTTGTGTGCCTCCTGGCACTGAGAGAATTCAGATCAGATCTGTTTCCCTTCCCCTACAACTTCCAGAATTTCTGTACAAGAATAAAGGTGTGTACATTACACAGGGGAAAGTAAAAAAAAAAAAAAAAAAAAAAAAGCGCCATTTCTACTAGCTCAGTAATCACAAAGACTTTGAGTGAGGGGTAGGATGCAATCATAATGGAATACGCTATTTGCTAACAATCTCATTCACATCACATCAAACAAATTGGCCATTTTCCAGCGTGGTTCTGCCATTAGCTTTATAGCTGTTTGAAGCCAAAGGTGAGCAAGGCTCCAGAGACTGGAACCTTTCTTAGATTTACAGTTAAGTGACCTGAATGAAGATTTGACAAATTGTTTGGACCATCAATATATGCTCCAAAGCCACAACTATACAAAATGGTTCCAAATCGACTTTGAAATACTGGCTGCTTCCCCAGGTTAGACAAGGGCATGTATACTCAGTCACTGGACTAGTGAGCAGCCTGGTCTCAGTATCATAGCAGATAAAAGCTACTGAAACATCTTTCAGTAATTTATTCTGCTTAGTCTGTCACCTTGAGTTACTTATCTCCAATGCAACTATGCCACCTCTTTTGCTTGTATTACACACAATCCACCGGCCAAATCTGCACATGAGCCATTGCAGCTGTGTCAGTGCTGCCTGCTGCTGGTAGTGGCCAAGAAGCTGGTAATACTGACAAAGACGGTGGTAGTACGTAACAGTCTATGAAGACAGCTTTGATCCAGTCTGTTAGCACTTCGGTCAATTTTCAAGGCAACTCATCTCTGTAAGAGGAAACTATTATGTAGGAGCAACTATGAAATGTTAGCATTAACCTGAATTTGTAGCAGACCTATCACAGTAGGACTGCAGGTTGGATGAGGTGAAACCATTTCTGAAGAACATCCACAGATATTTTAGTTGTAGTCTTTGATACAGAAATCCCAGGAAGATAGAAGTTGTGGGTTTGGGGTTGTTTTTTCCCTGGGAGTTGTTACAAACAGCTTTGGAAATCGAGATTAGTCATCTTCACCTCACACTCTCGCAACTTGTGTGTGAGCCTTTATCACAGCTCCCAGGAGTGTGTATTGGCACCATCAGATCATTTGGAAACAACAGGGTTTTTTCCAGGTAGCATCAGCACAGATGGTAATATGTTTATCACATTAACAGTTGTGCCTAATACCATCACAGTCTGCCTCTCCTTAAAACAGTCTAGAGAATACTATATTGCATGTTAGGATTTACATTGTTTGAAGTTTCCTTGGCTTTTTTCTTTTTTAAAATAAAAAGAAATTTTCATGACCACGGCATCTGTATTAATGTTAGTGACAATTTAAAAAATCCATAACACATTAGCCACTTCTTGCAGGTGATACAGATTTTCCTGATGGTAATGGCCATATGAGGAGCTATTACCACAAAAAAGACTGAAGGTACTTTTAAATAAAGGCACTACACATATTTGCATCAAAAATAATTTTATAAAATCAACAGTAAGGAATGCATTTACCACTGCCAGGTTTCCTGCATTGTGAGATAAATAACTTCTAATCCAACATTTAGTAGCAAGCCTTCTGTTATATTGTGATGCAAGTTTCTCCCTACTATTTTATTCGTATTTATATGTAAACAGAATCTGCTTGTTACCCCATATACAGATGTTTCTTTTCTCTATCCCTAAAAACAACAAGGCCTTCCACAGCAGTGGATTTCAAATTTCAAGTTAATGCAGGATTTTTATTTTAATTTAAAGGTTAAAAGCCAACACCCATCTGTTAAAACCTTCGCCTGTCTGTACAATGATGCTTAAACAGCTCTGTGACTACCCTATTCCTCCAGCCAATCTCAGCTGAAGACAACTTGGACAACTGCTCTGCCAGCACCTGAAATGTAGAACAGAGAGCTGAAAACAGATGCCCAGTTCTACTGAACTAAATGAAACACTGAAAGTCGCCTGCTTTTCTTTCTCTGGAAACTATGTAGTTGCTTCCCCCGCTTCCTCCTTCACAGGCTTTTTTTGCTTATTTTAGCATGCATGTATGCTGTGCACACACATGCATGCCTGTGGGTTTCAGATCCATTGCTCCATGAATTTCTAAAGAAAAAACTACACACACTGTACCATTTTGGCTGATGTCACAGAATCACAGAATATCTTGAGTTGGAAGGGACCCAAAAGAATCATCGAGTCCAACTTCCAAAGAGTCAGCCCCGCTAGCGTTTCCACACGGTTTTAAACTGGAGACCTTTCGCATGCTAGGTGAACGTGATAACCGCTACACTACAGAAACACTGCTTAAGAGGATGTCAAAGCAGGATCCCTACTTTTTGTTTGCTCCAGGAAGTGGAAAGCAGAACAAATATTTTTATACATTTAAGGATAGAATAAAAACTCTAATTTCAAATTATTAACACAGGTATTAAACATTTGGAAATACTTCTTCAAGTAAGACAAACTTGCTATGATTTTTCAGATTAGCCCAGTAAACTCTGATGTTTGCTACGTGCACACCAATTCCTTAGGAGACTTCTACTGAGTTATCAGGTTTCCATCAGACAAACAGGAGAAGCATGTGACTAGAACAGAGATGCTGTAGCGGGAGGATACTATCTTGAGAGACAGTATTGTAAGTTTGGTTGAATCTACCTAGGCTATATAGGTAAGTTTAACTTTATTTTCTCCTAAAGACTACAGATAAACCTAAAAAATATGACATACAAAAGAACTATATCAACCATTTTCATTTGTTCATGCCATATAGAGTATATAAGGTAAGCTCTGTCACCGCTTACTGAATATATAAGCAGCATTTAGCAATTAATTTAAATGTTGACTATGGCAAGATCCATAGAGACAGATACGACAACAGTTAGTAGACCTCAAAAATCAAAATGCTAGGCTACTATTTTTTTCACACTAGCTGAACAAAAGCATGCTAGAAGAGAAGAATGAACACAACAGAGATATTCTTTCAATATCTCTTATCCCTTTATCATAAGGAAAATGAAGACATGTGGAAAGTTTGTTGCTCTTAGATAAAGTTAGAAACATTGACGGTATACATGCACCCTCAGATGAGGCAAGTAAGGTTTGCTTTGGGTTTTAAATAAAGTGACTTACAGCAAGGTTCAGTGCATGGTCCTTTCATAATATAGCTAAAGCTGGCAAGAAAGAAAGAGGAAAAGACAGCTATAGGAAAGCGTCAGTTGCAACAGCATAAAAACGATTGAGACCAGTATTGAACTTCACTATAGAATCTTAACGCTGAGATAGAGACATAAAAACCAGATGTTAGCATCACACTTTTACATGTTCAGCAGTTTATATATTAAAATAGTTTAAAGCCTGCATAAACCATATAAATTTTAATGTTTCAAGGCTCAAATTTTGAAATTTATATTTCTGATTCAATCAACTCTGACAATTGTACTTCTATTTTTACAATCCTTTCCTTTCATCTAATAGAAGATGAATGTTTATACTTAGTGTGCATAAAATCTAAGCAAAGCTCTCTGAATGTCTCTTTAAGAGGAAAAAAGGCAAATATTTTATTTATTCTAACACAGAATTCAGACGACGACATATACATATTTTTATTTCACCACTAAAAATATTCAGGAACAGATTTCCCAGATGTATCTTACAGCTCTTTTCAAGTACATAAAACAGAAATGTTTTCTTTTATGTACCATATTAAGAGAAGGCAGTATTTGGCTAACTATCTGCAAATGAGCACCATCTTCCCTTGTATGGCCTTTACAGTACAGAATATCAGACACGTTATAGGAAGACTTCACTTCCTTTCAAATCTGAGACACATGGAGCCTTATTGGTGGCATAACTACTATTAATTATATATCCAAAAGTTTAAATCCAGCATGTCATTTTGTTGCCCTTCTCACCTGCACAAAACCCCACCCCCACAGTGTATATATTTATTTTTTAAGTTTCACCAAGCCACTAGTAGTGGCAGATGGTTGCACCCCTAGTTTCTCAGTGTGATTATTTAAGACAGGCAAAATGTTAGCATGGCTTTTAATATCACACCAAAAGGCTTCTATAGTAATCTGAACTATCTGATTTTGCTACTATAATTTCAAGCCTCAATACTGTTCATACATTTCATATAGGATAAAGAAATTAATATAAACAGTGAAAAATTTAGCTGTGTGGAAATTACCTTGTCTTAGTGTGGGTGATGATTCCCACCATTCATCTTTGTGTTCCCCACCCTTGCTCGGCCCAAGAAACATTCCTCTCTCAGCTTGAGTTTCAAACACTAAATTTCTCCAATTCTATACCCACCCCCTACCCCTAACACACAGAGTTGAAGAGATTATGTGTAACAGTTTCCATTTTCCCATCTGTTCCTGAAAGAGTTGTTATAAAAAGCAAGCATTTTCTCCTCCTTAAGCTTTTACCCTCACTCTTTACCCTCCCACTATATGCAGTTGAAGTTAAAAGCAAACAAGTTAGAAAGCTGCACAGAACTGATGTTCCCCTTTCAACTATGCAGTGCTAGCCTTGTATTTAAAACAAAAGCAAACAGGGTACTCACATTATCTCGTTACTAATTTTTTTACTTTCTAATAAAGTTGCGTATTTTCCCAAATATTTTAAGTAACTGTTCATCTTTACATGCCTCTTAAGCCTAGCTTATAAGTACTGTTTATAGAAAGAAGTTTCAAAGCTTTTTCTCTTTTATGAATGTATTTTTTCCCCAAGAATAACTTGCTAATATTGTATTGCCTCATTTTAGAAGTTCCAATTTCCTTACGAAAAAATCTGTTTCAAGTTTCATTATGTGTGTTATAGCAACATGGATTTAGGTTTTAGGCAGAAAAGAAGCTGAAGAATTCGTATTTGGAAAAAATCTGAACTGGAAGTGGGAATCACTGAAGTAAACTAATTCTCCTATGTGCCCAGGTTTATCATATTCTGCTTTTGCAAACTCTCTAGTCATTTATTTAAATGAACCGCATATTTGCTTAAAATCTTTTGATGCAAGAGCAAATCCCTTTATCAGTATAGTGAAATGCGTATTCTAAAATGTTGAGAACACCTACCTGAAACTGAACTCTTGGACACTGTATAAGAGAGAGGTTAGTACCAATTTTTCTTACAATACTTCGAGATGAACCATAAGGCTTGCTTGACCAAAGCACCTAGATGGGAAGGAAAAAGAAGCCAGCTGTTAGGTAACTGATTTTTATATCATATAGGAATAGTTTTCCTTTATCCTTCCCTTATCTGTGTGCTAAACATATTTAAAGTTCTTCCTTCCATGCTAGAATAGAATATCATATAAATACACTAAAATTTGTATCAGTGAACTCCATACATACTATACCCGAATTGGCACAAAATTTGGTTTTGTCCATACAATATAGATATGATTGTTTAAATTCATGACAGCCTTTACATTAAGTTTAAGTTCAAAGCAATAAATCAGGTAACACAGAAAGATTCAAGGGCTGGAAGCATCTTCAAATGCATAATTTGTCCATTTTCAAGATAATAAAGAATCTGCATTGGGTCAGACACCTCTTTTTAAGGGGTTTCAAGAAAAGCCACTCCATCATGAAAAATCCAGAGAGTTATGTAATTCTACATTTCCCAAAATACCTTTTTTCTTCTTTTAATTAAGAGCTCTTCTAACACAGGAACAGTGTCTGCCAGTCTTAATAAAAATAACTATCAGCTAGCATAAGCATGAAAACATAACTGTGAAATTAAAAAGCAAAGGGGGAAAATAAATATATCAGAATGAACCTTTGTCCTAAAAAAAAAAAAAAAAAAAAAAATACATTCGCCTAGATAAAATTGCACACAGCACCTCAACGCACCTGGCTTCATCAGAACTGTTTTTACTGCAATTCAGATTTCTTCTACATTGTTTCAACAGGGATTGAATTTGCTTTCTTTTGTTGTACTTAATGATGGGAATGTTTGCTCTACTATTTACCATAGTTGTATGAAATAAAATGAGACTTCAATTTTAGGAGAATACTACAAAATGAGCCAGAACAGAAGAAAACAAAACAGAACAAAAAAACCAGAGAGAAGCAGGAAAGATTTCAGCACAGGGAATGGCAACAAAAATAATGCAAAGAAGAAAAAGAATAATGGGAAAACTCTAACAGAGAACATTGTCAGTAAAAAAACAGAACACTGTATGGCATTTTGAAACACTTGGCCAGTGTTTACGTATAGTTGTAGATATGAATTTACTACCCAGATCTTAGTTTTTAAAGGCTCATAGCTTCAAGGAAACTCAACGTCCTGTTAGAAGGTTTCCCAACAAAGAAAACAGATAGAATCCAGGCTATTACTACTGAAACAACCCTCATCTGGCATGGCAATATTGTCTGTGTGATGAGTGTAGTGCAGCTGTGGGAGTTTCCCAACATACAGCTGAATAACATCTTGATATACTAAGCAAAGATCACTACTATTAGATTTTGAAGG
Organism: Platalea leucorodia; assembly: GCF_965183815.1. Taxonomy (NCBI): domain Eukaryota; kingdom Metazoa; phylum Chordata; class Aves; order Pelecaniformes; family Threskiornithidae; genus Platalea; species Platalea leucorodia. The sequence goes on from NC_138823.1 coordinate 38,835,763, forward strand.
TTCTATTAAAAAGAAAGATTTATGCTTCATGGTATTTATCACCAGATTATATTATCTCAGAAACCACACAAACATTTTGCCTATTTCTAAATAAGTATCTTTCATTCCTCTGACTTTATCAGAACATATCAATTTTGACAAAATAAACGTGCACTGCACATCTAGGACGAGAGGAAATGGCCTCAAGTTGTGCCAGGGGAGGTTTAGGTTGGATATTAGGAAAAATTTATTCACTGAAAGCGTTGTCAGGCACTGGAACAGGCTGCCCAGGGAAGTGGTTGAGTTGCCATCCCTAGAGGTATTTAAAAGCCATGTAGATGTGGTGCTTAGGGACATGGTTTAGTGGTGGACTTGGCAGTGTTAGGTTAACGGTTGGACTTGATGATCTTAAAGGCCTTTTCCAACCTTAACGATTCTATGATTCTATACGCTATGCTGGATCCTCACATCAGAGCTACAACTCTGCCATTAATCCACTCGGACCGATTTTTTCCATTCTATGAAACATACATTCTCTTGCTTAATATGCTGCTAAGTTTGAACACAATTTTTTTCAATGCAGAGTATTCGATTGATCCTGCATTTTGCATGCCTCAAACAAAGACCTCACATTCCTGACTATCACATTCCTGTTTGCCTATATGTCTGAGCAAATAGCAGGTAGATCAGGAGCCTTCAAGAAAAAATCGCTGACAAACAGTACCACAGTAATACAGCCTTCCTGTTCACAACAGATTCTAATGTTAGAAGCAGAACTGTTGGCGATAGCCTCAAAGTGGTGTTGCATTGGAAAAAATACTACTAGTCATGGGAAGGCTTAATTAATTACAGGAGTACTTCCACAACAGCAAAGGAGCCTAGACTACATGCTGTATTACCAACATAAGTGCAGTGCATTTTAAACAAGTGGCAAAACTTGTTTAGAGATTGCTCAGACCACAGACAAGATGTTGACTAGCACACAGATCCTCAAAAATATTTGGTGCCCAAATGCCCTTGGGGTTGTTCAACAACAGTGGTTTGGTGCACCAAAACTTTTAATGACTCAGTTTTGGTAATTCCAGATATGTCTGGACAATATTTTCAGAAAGCTGCATGCAAGCTGTGCCACAAGGTATGCAAATAAAGTCAGCACGCTGCTCAGCTGAGCTACTAAGTCTCAGCACTGCTCTACCCAAGTTCACACAACTTCTTACTGACTTGAAGCACTGGCAGAGCAAGTCTGCAAAATATTACTTAGTCATACCCTCTTATTGCATCAGTGTTTTGCTGTTGTCCAGAACAGCTGACATTTGGAAATGTAATTGCATTATCACAAGCTTGATACAAGTAGAGAATGGGGGGAAAACAGATTAAAAATTTGTTTCCACCCCCCCATTTAGGATGAAAGATGTTGCTGACAATGACCACAGCAACACTCGCGGTAGTCCAGCATATTCTCATACTTTGAATTTTCAAAGTTACACTGCATGAAATCTCAGATACAAGTTTGAATAAAATCCTAAAATACAGAATCGTATTGGTAATTTTAATTTACAATGTATAAACAATTTGCTTTCCATCAATTCCCAAGATTGATAAAAGGTTCTACCACAATATCCCAGAGTAAGAACTGCCCTTCTAAGTACTGCACATAGCTGTTAAGGATTTCCCCATTGTTAAAACATTAAAATATTTTGACGACTTATAGGGATTACTGCATTGGGGTCAATACTTTTACTCAAAATAGCTTCCTAAAGGTCCCAGTGACAAAGCAGTGGATGTGTAACAGATCTCTCTCTCTCCCCGCCCCCCCAAGCATTCAAAGAAAACTCTATATACACTTTCCTCCAAGAGGAGAGCTAAGCAGGCACATTCCTCTGCTTCCCCAGTAAAGAACACAGCTGTGTTGCTCTCATGTACTGTAACACTTTCAGGAGAAGTAAATATAGCACAATTACTATAATCTCAGTTTCATGGGGCTTTTCATTACTCCAAAATAAGAGCAAAGAAATCAGATTATTTAAGAATTAGTATCACTGTTAAAAATCAGTTGAAAATCTTCCTTCAGCTTCAAAACACACATAGAAGTCCAGCATGAAAAGCAGTGTTTACAATGTAAACAATAGAGCTAGAAGGAACTGCATGGTATTTTTAACACATATATTACTCAATACTTCAGCATCCAAGTAGTAAACTTCATACTTTTTCAGCAATGCAGAATCATAGAAGTATTGAGTATACTTAAAGTGTTCTGCTGGAATAGATAAGCACAAACTAAAATATATGAAGTGCTTTCTATACCTGATTTTCTGAAAACATGAAGCAAGTTTGAAATACTTACTGATTCCATGTTTAATCCAACTTGTTCAAAAGCCATCCTAATTAAGCGCTTAAGCCAGCAAATCATTTGGAATGGAAAAAGCCTTTCCGAACTTGGATTTAAGCCTTCCAAACCTACAGGGCTGCGGAGGTTCCATAGTACTTCTGAAATGAGAAACGCAAAAATTTTAGATGCACATTGTGGAACATAAACAGAAGTAAACTGCTACACATATTCCTAATAAAACAAGCTTTAGAAATAGTTACTGAAAACAAAACATGTTAGGTGACAACAATTCCTAGTACTGCAACGTATAGGTGTTCAGAAGGCATTTACTTAACACAGGTGACAAAGATTTTTAGTAGTGTCATTTTTAAGAAGTCAAAGCTGTTGCAAAGCTAATGATTAAAAAGCTGGGGAAATGATCGCTCACTTGAGCTTGGACAGATGATGGTGTTCAACAACTCTAAGTGAGCACCAAACGCTATGGAATGCCTGCAGCTGGGGACCAGCACTAAAATTAAAGGGCCATACTCCTATATAAAACTCATTTCTATGCAGGAACAAACTACAGAAAGCTGATCACCTCTCTTCATTCACATCTCTGACAGCTTTCTTGTTTCCTCCTTTTTCCCACAACTGAGGAAAGGAAACATGGAAAAATGACTAATGCAAGAAAACGACAGGAAATAGCATAGATGTGGGACCTGAAAATATTCAAGCAATTTATAAAGTTGGACAGATTTCAAGTTGCATCTATTTATATGTACTACCACTCACTTAAATCAAGACATTTTTATTGCTCCTCTAGTGAAAACAGCATACCTTTTCTTTAACTGTGTTCTACACCAGTCATAACTTGGATGCCACTGAGAAGCGTATGCCACCAAAACCAAAAAGGAAGCCACAGATTTAGGTTTACGTTTGTTTTGTGTATCAGGCTAGAAACAACACTCCATTGAACCACCCTAAACAACATATTTGTAGCATGGACAATGGTGTTGCTGAAGCCACTGTATATATATATATACACACAGAGTGATGACTAAAGCAACATAGCAACAAGGTATGGGTACTCGGGAAGTCTGAAAGTCAGGAGATGGAAAAGCTATGCTGTTTGAAAGTCCCTGCAAGCATTACAGTTAAACCATCAGTGTTTCCATTACAAATGTTTTTTTCAACAGTTTACAGTTCCTTAGTAATAACCTGGTTCTTGTGGAAACTTGGCAGGAACAGTGCAACTCTACAGTTATCTTTTTTTAGACAGGCTGGGGCGGGGGGGAAGTCAATATTAGTTTCTCATCACCACAGAAAGTAGAAGACATTTCCTAACAGGATTTTCTTTTGTTTCTGAATAAACTAGGAAGAAACTACTAATCTATCAGCTAAAGGAGGACTAATGAAAATGCAAGATAAAAAAGTTATTTAAAAAAAAAAATAAGTGAACCAACCACAACGAGATTAGAATGGAAACTGCAATTGTTATAAGAAAAACCATAGGGAAGAACACTGGGCTACCTACCAAACAGCCATGAATATAAGCTACAGTCATACATAATAAGTAAGTAAGTCATGGGCTTCTTTATGGAAAGCTGGAAAAGTCTATTAGGGAAGCATTACCATCTACTTGATCTGTTCTTCCTTTAGGCATCTGTTATTCTTCCCTTAGACAAGCTCCTGGACTGTATGGATCTTTGATCCCATTGCACCTGCTGTTTTTTTTAAAACAGGAAGAATACAAGTCTTTTTACACACCCCATATTAGATTTGGCATCGTATCTAGCACTGTAGACATGCAGTGACATAAAAGAGAAAGGAATGCTCCTTTAAACTGGAAAACCCGTTCCAGAAGTGCGATACATGTGATGCACTCCGCCTCATTCCAAAGTTCAGATTTGTTGAACGTGTAGCATGAAAATCAAAGAGAAGAAAAACGGAAGCCGTGTCAAGTCATTCAAACAAAAGAGAAAAAAAGGTAGAGACTGTATTGCTGAGCAATTGCAAAGACGTGGGCTGGCTGGTAAAGGCACGTGATAGGACTATAAAGGGATGACTGTATCCTGATACATTGCTCTTTCAACAGATTGACAGGTCATTAGTTTAAAAATCCCAAGACGTAGTCAGCGTCATGTTTTGTTTCAGGAAGTGAAGGAAAGGTATTATTTTGTTTCTGATCAACTGGGAGGACCGAATCTTTACTAACACAGACAATCTGGACAGCAGTGAAAAGAGTGTGTTACAACTTCCTCTGAGGAAATCAGAGCAGGTCTAGAAAGTTTCCATGAATGCAAGAAACTGAATGGCGAAGAAGTAAAGGAATGACACAAAAACTGTCAAGATAACAAATTAAAGGCACAAAAGCAGATGCAGAAAAAAGTAGCATAATATTAGAATAGTACAAATATGAAATAGTAAGTTAAAAAAGACTAAGGTAGAAAATGCATTCCAGCTTACAGGCATAAAAAAAAATCCTACATATGTATTAGGAATAAGCAGGAGACAAGAGAGAGAGCCACGATGTAACAGGAGAGGAAAGAAAGCAATGACTGATATAGATAGTCAGTATATTCTGTGTTTTCACTTGAAGATGGTAGAAAAGAGAGAAACACGTTAGAATGGGTTATAGACAACTCTGAAAAGTTACAAGCATTCAGGACAATAGTGTCTAATGAAATTCACCTTGAACAGCTCAGAAATTAGCCAAAGCAATTTCTGAAATATTAGTGATTACTTTTAGAAACTTGTTCAACGAGAGTCAAAAGACCCAGGAATAAAAGAAGGAGGATGACGACACAAAGCATCAGGAACAGTCCAAAATACTTATCCTGCCCTGAAACATTTAGGCAACCTTTTATAATTCCAGGTTCCAAGACTTCGATGACCAAACACTAAAGAGCATTCATTCCACCAACAACTACTTCAGTAAAATGATTATTTATAGTTCACATTATAAATCATTGTTTCTTCTGCAGCCTAAATACTTAAAGTACCTAAGACTAGGATCATCAGCTCCTTGCTCTTGCCAATGACTTGTGATTTGCTTTTGCAGAAGAAAGTGACAGAAGTCAATCTCTAAGAGTGCACAGTACCAACCAGTTCCTGGATTAGTTTCCTTAGTTCCTGGCACTAAGGAAAACCACCACGTTTTAACAACCTTCAGCTAATTTGTTACCTAAAAGGAGATCCAAAAGGAAAATGCTTCTAAGTATATCAGCTTGATATTTTTATGAGATCTATTAGTTTTCCAGAATTATATCCAGACAAACTTGACACTCATTTCTTCCAGACTATACTGCATTATACCTTTCTTCAAAAATCTCAGCTATTTCACAATTATTTTATGTGCCCAGAACAGAAAGTGTTCATTCCAAATGAAACTGTTGGACAGCAAGAATGAAAACATTAGCAAATTTTTCTCTCATGCTCTGTACACATGCTAATTTCAGAAGCAGGAGTTAAATGTTTATTGCTTTTATTAACCTAGAACAATACCTCTTAAAATATTGATGCTTGCTTTATTTATACTCTATCTTCTTTATGTTACTTAAACTAAAAATAATGGTAGTTTAATTCCCCTACGGATTCCACAACTCAACTACTACAATAAAATGCTCCGAGTGGTAGTAATATTGCTATAACACATGGTCCTTCTCCTGTGCTTAAGTGAAACTATTACAACGATAAGCAGTAGTCATAGGCAAGATTCCCCAAAGAGGTTAGAAGAGTAATAACACAAAGAATTACATTTCACAGCATAAAGTATGCGGGGGTTGGAATTTTATGGGTTCTTCATTTATAAAACTCTATTTACACATAAATTAGCAATGCTGAAGAACTTTCTGATATGGAAACATGCAGGAATTCCCTGGTTCAGAAATGAGGAGATCTACATTTCTGAGTGTCGGGGTTCTCACCTTAGCCTCTTTGAACTCTCTTTTGCCCCCACTTTTCCCAAGCACTTTTGCAGGTTTCATTCAATACTGTCATATCAAATATCAGCCTACAAAGCTGAGAGATAATACCACTTATAAATTACAAAATGTTCATGAAATAAATATAAAGGCTCTGGAGGCTGTACACATAAGGCAAACCACTCAGTAAATATGAAATGGAGCCCTTTGCCAGGCTTTCTAGTGAGCCCTACCCGTGAGAGATGAAAAGAAAGAAAAATCAGATGCAACTGCTTTCAAATTCTTCTGTGTCTATTTTCCGATGTTGTTTTTGTCCAAGTCCCTTTCAAATTATGAGTTCTCGCTCTTAAAAAGAAATACAATATTCATATTTCTCTTACTGAAGGAAGTTTCTCTTGTTCATATAAGATCCATGCAAAAATAAAAGAGAATGGCTTAATGAGCTTGAGGCAGCAGATCAGCCTTCACAAAGAATAAACAAATGCATGAAATCTGAAGATGAAATGTCTACTCTCTAAATTGAAAGGGTATACATAACATAAAGAAGTACAAGATTTTCAAAGAAGCATGGTTTCAAAGGAAAACCAATGACATCAAAAAAATCACACACACGAAGAGTAGGTTCCTCCTTATTTTAGCAGGAAGCTAGGGCACGCATATCTTCACAGTCTTTATGACTGACACATGACCCAAGCTCATCTCATGAAATTATATCCATAAGGAAACATATTAAAGAAGTCATAAAAGATAAAGCCAACAAAAAATGATCACAGCAATAGCAAGCCAAGCAGGCAGGAAGAATCTTCTGATAAAGGACCAGATCCTCTCCCAAATAAACACAGACCAATTAGAAGTAATGTAAGTATTTGGCAGAGATCACACAGCCAACTACAGAGGTCTATTTTTTGGCTTGGAAGCAACAAATAATGAAGTGCCCTATTACTTGCAGAAACACTTGTTTAGACAGAGAGAAAAGTCAGTGAATACTACAGAGACAATCAAGGGCTTGTCTATGCTAGTATCAGCATGAAATCTAAAGCAAGAACTGAAAATAATAGATACTTGCAATAGAATTTGTTAAAGCTTTCTTAAAAATATAGCCTAGTCATATATACCTCAAAGTGCAAAACCATATTCAACACATCTTACCCATGTTAACATATCTTGCCAACTAAGGGTGGAGAACAAAAAGAACCCATGTTTAAACACTAGTTTAATCAAAAACCTTTGCTCAGCAGTGTTTATATCTACACAGTACACTATGATACCGTGTAGAGGTAAATTAAATCCTTCAACATCTCAAAACCGTACAGTATTATACCACACGGTCATAACCATATACCTACACTTTCCTGCCAGACCTCCCTAGTCATTGCTGTGACTGCTAGCCATTCTGCTACATCTTTGAGAAACAACATGCAAATTTTATTAGCAAAAGGTGTATTTGTCTAGAAAAGCATTTAAAATGTTCTATGTTTTTTCCCCCCAAAATCTCTCTTTGTAACAACACTCAGTTCCTACATGCAGCAATCATATTTCAGCTAGTGACCTCTATGAAGAAAATTATTTTGACTCAGCAACAGTTAACTGGCACTTTTAGAGCCGGTGTGCAGAAAACTCAGCTCCCTTCTTTTTTCTTTATCACCTAGGCAAAAAGCAGTGGGTATCAGAAGACAGAATTATTTCCTTTTCATTCAGTCTTTGTAAGTCATGTCTTCACAAGAGCTACAGAGGACTATGGCTGTCTGAGAACAGCATGTAAATATTAGTGAAGTTTTGCTGATGCTATCAGAGATCAATACACTACGGTTGATGTCAGCATTCCAACTCTACTCATACTCAGTACTTGGACTTTCAACAGCTTGCTAAACAAAATAAAAACAAGCATCTAGCAAGTTACTTATTTATGACAATCGCAGAAGAACCTGAGCACAGTAGCAGCATCATTGAAGGTATACAAAGTAAGCATCATAAGTTTACAGAAGAGGAAAATAAGCACCAGACCCCTTAAGACTAGGCTCCTTTTCCCTCTATATGCTAATTCTGTATTTTAAAGTCTCCTTCAAAAACTTCCCTGACACTTCTCCAGATTATCTCCAGATTATCTTTTATTTACATGATTTCCTGTGACCTGTCACTCCCATCACAGCAACGTAAGAGGCTTTCAGTTTCGGTCAGCTTGCCCGCACACACGACAGCTTCGACCCCAACACCCCGAGCCGTCTCCACGCTGCTCCGCTCCCCCGGAGAGGCGGCGCAAGCACGGCACCTGCCCTGCCCTGGATCGGCCCTGGGCGCTACCACACAGCCCGGGGACAGCAGCCATGAGCGGGGCCGCCCTGAGCGGCCTGTACCCGCCTCCAGTCCAGCAGCACCGCTACCTCCCCTCGCCGCCCACTCGGAGCTCCCGAGGGCAGACCCCACAGGAGGACGCCACCTCAACCCCCCTCCCCCCCCCCAGGGCTCCCGGTCTGAGGGGGCCGCGGCTGAGCCGGAGGAGGGGAGCGCTGCGCTGCCCAGCCCGGCAGCGGCCCGCGGCGGACGCGGAGAAGTGTGCTAAGCGCAGCAGCCTCCGGGCCCGGGTCGCGCTCCCCTCCTCGCCCCAACCCGGGACCGGGCGCGACCAGAGGGGCTGCCCAGGAGGAAGGGGAGGCCCCCGGGCCGCCTCGGGGAAGCGGCCGCCCGCCGCCCTTCGCCTCACCCGCCGTCCGCCGCGGCCGCGCTCTCTCACCCGCTTCTTCCACCGCGGCTCGCGACCCCCCCCCCGCGGCAGCCAATCCGCGGCCGCCCCGGCGCCGCCCCGGCCAATAGTCACGGCGCCCGCGGGAGGCGGGACCTGGCCGTGCCCTCCGCAGGCCGCGGCGCGGCGACCTACCCGGCAGCCACCGGGCCCGGAGGAGGCGGGGGAAACCGCCCCGCCCCCCGTCTGTGACGACCGCGTCACGTGACCGGTTCCCTCCAATGAGGAGGGGCCGCAGCGGAGCCGTCAGCTGTTGCTTAGCGGCGGCGGCGGGGCGGCCTCGGCCTCTTGGCGCGGCTCCCGCGGGCGCTGGAGCAGCGGGGAACGGCAGCGGCCCTACCTGGTCGTTACTGACCCGGCGGCGGCCGGCCCGCCCGCCCGGAGCAGGATCCGCTGAAGTGCGGGAGCTGCCAGTGTCGGAAGCGCTCGAGGCCCGGCCGGGAGAGGGGGGAGGCTTCCTGGCGTTACTCAGGAGCCTCAACGGCAACTAACGGCGCTGCCAGCGGCTAACGACGCTCTGGGGCGCGGGCGGCGGCTGCAGCACCGGCCGTGGCTTTGTGGGTGGCGTCGGCTGTGCCCCGTTAAAACGTGCGGGAAGGGACAGCGAGTGTTGCCGGGCAGCCGAGGCGGGGGGTGTTTCTGTGGGACCGGCAGTTTCAAAAACCCCAGGGTTTCAAAATTATTAAAAAAATATATTAAAAATAAATCGCGCCCAGGGCCCGTGTTTCCCGCCGTCGCTTCCTCCCGGGCAGGGTCCTGCGGCCCTCTCCGAACTGCAACTCCCGGCGTGCACAGCGGCACTGCCGCCACTGCCAGGGGGCGGGGCAGCCGCCGGCAGCCAATCGCGCCTCGCCAGGAACAAAGCGCGCCGCGAGTGGCGGAGAGGCGCGGGCGGGCCCGCGCCAATCGGGTGGCGGGGTGGTGGACGGTGGCGGGGTCAGAGCGGGGCCTGGCGGGCGGTGCGTGTGCGGCGGGCCCTGCTGCCGCCCTCCTCCTGCCGCCCTCCGCAGGCCGCGCCGCCCCCGCGGGCGATGGGGGCGCGGGGCTGAGGTTCTCGGCCGGGGACGTCTTTTGCGACGGTACGGGGCCGGGGAGGGGGAACCGGGAACGCTGGGGAAGAGCGCGATGGCCGTGAGAGGGGGGCGGCGAGGGCGGCTTAGGTCCCTGTTGCTCCCCCGAACCGCGTCCCGGAGCTGCCGTCGGCCGGTCGCTGGGGGGTTGTTCCTCCGCCGGACGAGGGGCCCGGGAGCTGAGCCCCGGGGCCTTGTCGCAGCCGGACCGTCGGCTCCGCCGCTTAGGGAGCGCTCAGCCTGACAGCGGAGGAGTGAAGCTGTGGCCGGCCCTCTCCTGGGCCTCCCCGGTGAGGGGACAGAGCGAAAAGGGAGAGCGACAGAGAGATCTGCCGTGCCTTTGTTTAGCTTTGATCTCAAAGCTGCGAGGGGGAGAAAGGAGCCGGTACCTGACTAACTTCCCTGCTAGGCCCCCAAATTCTAGATAACTTCTTAGAACTTTTAAAACAGCTTAATTGGTTTTTCATAAAAATATGCTGGGGGTCCTGGTTTTCATAAAATTGGCTGCTATAGGTGATGGAGAAGGTAAGGACTTGAGATGTCTCCTCACTTGTGGCTGAGGAGAGAGGGAGGAAGGTCTGGGGAGGACATGAGTGTGACCTAATGGGATAGGAGGGGGGTAAAATTTGGCTTCGTGCTTTTTCAGGAGATTAGAAGGAAAAAGGCAAAAAATGATCAGGATGGAGAGGGTTGTAGGAATGACCTGGTGCTCGAAGTGCCGAATGGGAGGTCAGAGACTTTCGTTAGCATCAGCTCCGCAACTGACGTGATTTTGAAGTTTTGAATAAGTTCCTTTGCCAACTATGAAAAGTAGTTAATAATACTTAACAGAGAGGTTTGGGTTTTTTTAATTTAGAGTTGTCTACTTTGGAAATATAAATTATTGTTTATTGGTTGAGCTGCTGTATCTCCCAGTTGATCTCTTTTGGACTTGTGATAGTCAAGAAAAATAGCCTGGAGACTAATCATTGGTGTGTACTTTTCACATTAGCTCTCTCTTTCCTGAAGGAAGGACCAGTGACTTGGAGATTAACAGCATTTTTTCTGTGTGAAAATGTCAAGTTATCATAACCAAAATGCGTGTTTGTGGTTCATTGGTTTTGATAAGTATGATTTGTGTTGCCTGCCTTCAGTAAGAAAACAATATAATGTTTGTACAATATTATTTGTTTGGGAAATGATGTTAAAAGAATGTGACCACTTAGAAATTTAATTTGCTTTATTTTTATGCATGGGAAAAATGAGAGAACACAAATTAACAATACGTATTTACACACACTTTTGTGCCCTAAGAAAAGTTACTTGCATGAGTTGTTACTGCCAATGCCAGGACCACAGTTAGCATTTAGTAGTTTCAGAGGCACATAATCGGTCTTTTGAAGGAAACTAGTTTTTTGCACCAAGATGTAGCATTTTCTCTGAGTAAGCTTATGCTTTTGTTCCCTGTTAAATAGTTATTCCTTATTAAACAACTGGAATCTGATATTCTTCAGCTAACACGTGTCTCCTTTGAAATTGATATGATGGCTTGGACTTTAGCTGGAGCAAGGCGTGACCTGCTTGCCTTCTTTTTATTGAGAGGGTACTAGTGAAACGAAAAAAAAAAAAAAAAAAAAACAAAAAAAACCCCCCAAAAAAACCAACCAAAACCCACCCTCTAAAACCCCTTTTGCTTTTGAATGAGTATGGCATTACACTAGTTATTTTATATATAGATCCAGATTAAATCTTAATGTTCGCTGTTCTTGATGCAGTGTTAAATCTTTTGGTGGCTTTTCTGGTTCATTTTTGTGTAAAATGGATTATTGCTAAAGGTACTCTGAAAGTACATATTTTGATTTTACACATGTTTATACAGAAGGATGTTTGTTGACTTCTAGGGTGTCTTGTTGTGAGAAAACTATGGATGTCTCAGAAATATTTGTCAGTAGTGTAAAAAAAACAACACAAACATACCCCCCTAAAAGGCTGACTGGTCTGAAACAGATGAAAATATTATTAACGAAACCTACCTGTTCTCTGCATAGGAAGTTTCGATTTCTGGTTTACAAATTTCAAGATCCACATCCTTATCAATTCCATCCACATTCTGTAAATTCTCGTCCTGGGTTTTTTATACTTTTATGCTTATAACAAATCAGTGCCTTTGTGCTTTTGTCTTACCTGTGTTTTAATTGATGATAAATGTTGTGGTATTAGTAATAGAGATTTTTTTTTTTCAGCAGGTATTTTGTATGCATGGTGCAGAAAAAATGAATTCTACTATGAGTGAGGAGCCTGATGCACTATCTGTAGTTAACCAACTCCGAGATCTAGCAGCTGACCCATTGAACAGACGGGCCATTGTTCAGGATCAAGGATGCCTGCCAGGTCTTATTCTGTTTTTGGACCATCCCAACCCTCCAGTTGTTCATTCAGCTTTACTAGTAAGTATTCGGAAGATAAATTTGTATGTCAGTAGGACATTTTGTAACTTTGTTGATAAGTCTTCAAACAAATAAAAAATGTAAAGAATAAAACCTGGTTTTATGTTATGCTGATATTCATTATATGTGTTTTTTTTAAATAATGTGTATTTCAAAAATTGTTTAGCAATGACACATTATCCCAGGGGAATTTATGTTTTTTTGGAAGAGATTAATTTACTTTGCATTTTTTCCCCTAATACAGCTGTTTGACTTTTTGTGTGGAGGGAGGTAAGCGCCCTTAAATCTCTTTCTTAAGATGACATCATGGAGCTTGGTAAATATACACAGTTCAGCATTCATATTGTAAAAAAAAAACAAAACAAAACCCAAAAAAACACAGCAAAAAACATAGGATAATTTAGGTTAGAAATGACCTCCAGAGGTGATGTAGTCCAATCCCATGCTCAAATTAAGCGTACTGAGATCACAGCTCAGGGTTGTGTCTGCTTGATTCTTGAACACCTTGAAGGATGGAGATTCCATGACCTCTGTGGCACCCTGTTGCAGCATTTTACCACCCTCATGGTATTAAAAACAAACAAACAAACAACCCCCCCAACCCAAAAAAAAAACCAACCCAAAATCTATTTACAACTTGTTCCAGCTTTTGTCTATTTCTTCTCATTCTAAATCATAAATGCTAAAGTCCTGATTTCTCATCCTAAATCTAAATACTATTTCTTGCTTAGAAACAGGACAGACAAGTCAAGATTTTGCTAAAAGTCTAATTCAATTCTTCTCATGAGATTTTAAGTTACTAGAATTTATGTGGTGCTCTTTTTTCCATTTTTATGTCATTACTGAATTCTGAACAATGTGAAACTAAAGAATAAAGAGCTCTGGCTTTTCCATACAAGTATACATTATTCTTTATACCATTAAGATCTATCTGTACCATAATTCTGTATTTTTCATTTGTTTAACTTTTTTAGTGGATATTAGTGGACTTCTTGGAATTACTTCAGTGTCTCTGATACTCTTCTGGGTTCAGGGAATGAGGTCCCATAATCCAGGAAAACTGGTTCCTGCTAATTGGTTTTTAGGTTATCCTTGCCATAGCATTTGCCAGACAATAATGCTCTTCACTGGGAGAACTTTTGAGTTTACAGTTCTTGGAAATACGTTGCATTAGTTTTCTTTCCAGTGCAGTTTCCTTAGACTGTGGTCTTAAGAGGATCTTGTTTGGGTGTCTCACTATCTTTTTCCTTCCTTTGCTCCTTTGGGCTGTGTATTCTCACCACCTGCACAAGATTCGGTAATCAGTCTGTGATCATGTTACAAAAATTAACCTTACGTAAAAAGGACTGACTTTGTAAGATTGATGAGGGCTAACCCAGTTTGCAGTGTGGTTCTACAGCCCCAGATATCATTCAAGTTGTGTTGTAAGCACATCTCGTTGGGTGCGAGTGGGAGACAGCTGTGTTGTTCCATTTAGTGATAACCTACAGTTAGAGTGGATTAAGAATCAGGATTTAGAGGAGACCATGCTATATCCTAGGGCCCTGGCTGCAGTCAGAAATGGATCAGTTTACTGTGAAAACATAGTTTTGCCTGCTACTCAGACTCCTCGTGTTCATGAGTTCTTGAACCTCTTAGGTTCTGTAGCTTTTAATATCCTTGCTGATAACATTTTAGTCTTCATTTTTTTATATTTTTCCATTCTGAAAGGTCTTTTCGTTTTTGTTTTTTTCTAGCCATCCCATTAGTCAAAAAGGTGCTTCCATTTGAATGGGAATCATTAAATTAAGTTTGTACCTAATAAAAGGATGTACAGCACTGACTTTAAATTTCTTACTGTAGTATTCTGCAATTTTCATAGCTGAGGTTATAAATATTCTGTATGAATCATAATAGTTCCTTATTTAACTTTTTTGATATGTTGTAGAATCTTTCAGGGAGGGCGTTTTCTTCCCCATGTGCAGTTTCAGTTCAGTCCTTTGGTCTATCTGATCAAGAAGTGGTATATTTTTTCTATAGTTTTCTCTAGTTTTGATTCCAGGAATTCTTTATGCTACACTTCAAATGCTGAAAGTTTTGAATGTTTTAAATTAAAAAAATTGGAAGTAACCCAGGCAATACTACTTTTTTTTTTCTTTTCTCTTCATTTTGGACTAAAATTTTCAAAAATAGGACTCTGAAGTTAAGAAACTACATTAACATTTCACTTATAAAACATCAAAGGTGTCTTTTGTTATTGACAACAGTGTATTTTTATGTTCAAGTATGGAGATAGTCCTATTGATTATGATGAAATTATTCATGAGCTTCAAGCTAACATAGGTAAGTGTTCTGCTGAACAGAGGTTGAGCCAAAGTCCATAATAGTAATCTTCCTTATGCCTTCAGTAGACTGTGATTTAATAAGCATAAATGATGTCACTTCTTTGAAGGTGCAGAGGTGCAGACCTTTGCAGCTCCTGTGAGAAGCAGGGGAAATAGGGCTTCCTAGTGCTGAAGTCAGGTCACTTAAGTTGTTCTGATAACTTTGTCTTTGGTCTTATTTTAGTGCAAGTTACATTTGTGTGTAAAGAGTGTGTAACAGATGGAAAAGAGACTGCCTACATTTTGATTCAAATAATTAGCTGTTAAGAGAATGCGTTTTTCTTTGTCCGACAACACTACATCCTTACTAAATTGCCTGAACAGAGACTAGTAAAAATGAGAAACTTTTTCCACCAGTAACAATACATTTATTAACATGAAAGTTAGTAGTTCAGAGCTATCATTCAGGTATTTCCCCATAGTTGAAAAGTAAGACAATAAATGCGTATACAACATCTATAAAATGCAATTATTGATACTGGTTTATATCAGGAAATAGTAAAAATCACATTTAGAGTTTTTATCACGTCAGACAGCAGCCAGACTTTCTCAAAAGGCAATAAAATGGTCTTGAATTTTACCTAATACATGCTGAAGCTGATTTAAAAAAAAAAAACAAACAGATAATTAGTTCTCCATCTCTGAAGGGATTAAGGAGTATGTTATTTTTAAAGCAGCTATTGAGCAGCATTGCTTTTATATGACTATATTTAAAGAATTGGTGCGCTTCTAAACCTTGCTGTCACAAAACCAATTTTATAAACCATTGTATTTGTGTATTGCAGGATTTTGCAAGTGCAGTTCTTGTACCTACATCAGTAAAACACTGATTAAAGCACAATGCACAGTACACCTTTGGAGGTTGCTTCTAAGAAAACTTGTCTGTCAGCACTAACAATAGAGAGATAGATGTCTCATGAAAAGAAGGACTGACATTTTAACTGGAAGAGTAGTATGTTAGGAAGCTCATGTAAATATACAGTTGCTGACTGAGGTCAGCAATGAGAAGTTGTGCAGAGAGTCTACCTTGACAGTCAAATAAACAAAACCTTGGGCAACAAATGAGTGTGAATTCCCAGTTTAGGTAACAATAACCCAAGCAGCTTGCTGCTGCTTGTATTCTTATTCCTGCATGGAGTGACGAATATTGCAACTAGTCTTCAGAAGCTTATAAATGTGGCAGACCTCTTTCCATGGACAGTAGAAACTTGGTGGTGGTGAGTTTTCTAGTACTGGGGGAGTCCATAGAATTGATGGAAATTATACTAGAAGCATAGTGTATAGAAATTACTTTAGATCTCAGATCACGTAAATGTTTGTTGGAAGGGACTTCTGGAAGTCTTTCACTTCAGCTTCTTGCTTGAATTGGGACTGTCGCCAGCACTCCAGCAGGTCAGTTGTAGCTTTGTCTTGTTGATTCTGCAGTCCCACTAGGTCATCTGTTCCAGTGTTGAACTGTCTTCATAGTGAAAAAACTTTTTGTAATATCTGATTTGAACTTCCCAAGCTGCAATTTGTGGCTGCTCCCCCTTGTTACATTGTCTGCTGCTGTAGAGGAAAGTTTGGCTTAATCATCTTCATAAAGGTTTTTCGAGTAGTTGTAGACAGCTGTTAGATTGTCCCTTAGACTCTCTTAGCTGGTATAAACAGTCCCAGTCTCTCAACCTTTTCTTGTAGATTAGATATTCTAGGTTTTCTGTGTATTTATAAGAATAAAACAATTTTTTAATGTGCACAGTAGGTGATAATACTCTTTATCTTCTTACTAGAACTCACATTGTGAATGTTTTGCAGATGTACACTAATAAAAATGAATTATAATGTTTTGGACATATTGCTGATTTGCTGTGATCCTCTTTCCTGTAGGCTCTCCGCTATTTGGCAGAGTGCCGTGCCAACAGAGAAAAGATGAAAAGTGAATTGGGTATGATGCTCAGCTTACAGAATGTAATACAAAAGTAAGTTTATGATGGGTTGTTGGATCCAAAGACTGTGTAAACATAACATTCTGATGCAAAGTAAAACTTTGACTATGAATTTGTATAGCGAATTTTTAATACTACATTCTTCCTTGTTGAAGTTACGTGGCTGTAAGCAATTAATGGTTTTCATTTTACAGTATAGCAAAGTAACTAGACTGTAGTCTACAAGAAATATTCATTTGAAAGTCATTTGCCAAGCAACAGATTTCTTGCCCTTGTTACAGATAACTAATTTTGTCTCTTCCCTTAAGGTTCTCTTATAATCCTTCTCATCATTGCATAAGGGTGCCTTGCACTAGTGCATTTAATGAAATTGGGTGGCATCTGCCACATTTGTTCTTTGAATCCCACCTTTGGGAAGGGAAATTGTATTTGCAATGTATTTGTTTCGATGTATTTTTTTAAGGTATGTATCTGCAGCTCTCTGTTGAGGAAACATCTTGCATGTGGAGTGGAAGTTAGTGAGGTTTGTAGTGGTCTCTAATTTCTTTGTAGAATGTGTCAACTGGGATATGTCTCTTAAAATTCATGACTGTTGAATTTTGTTAAGATTGCTAACTGTTAAGTCTTGAATACTGGAAGATGTGTGGGTATATGCACACTGGAGAAGATGCATATGTGTACTTACCAGTAGAAATTAATATGATGAACTAAGATGAATCATTATTAGCAAAAAAACCCCAACCTCCTTCAAAGATTAGTCTGTCACAGCAAAAATTCATTTGCCATCAAGTTATCTAAAGGTGCTTATTTTAAATACAGTTTGATAGCACTCTAGTTAACTGGACTTTTCATATGTGAGGGACTGTTCATAAGGGAGGAGAAAAGTCATATTGCCGCACTGAGATGTGTCTCAGATGAATGTTTAAAACAATTATTTAGAAAAGGATGAAACACAAGTAAAATTGTTTATTAAAGATTCAAGTGGAAAGCTTTTGAATCTTTAATATGTTAGTTGAACCTCTAATGTATCCCTTGTGGTATAAGTTACAAGTTTCTTCTAGAAAAAACCCAAGGCTAGACTTTGCTAGTTCCTTCATCCCATAGCCCCTCCAGTTTTTGGTGGTGTAGCATTTGTTCTCTCTCTCTCTCTCTCTCTCTCTCTCTCTCTCTCTCTCTCTCTCTCTCTCTCTCTCTCTGCGCTTATCTGAAGGTGTGAACCTGAAGAATTGGAGGGGAAATTTTGGTCTGTTCGCAAGTCCTATGTGATATGTGATCTAAGAAAGATTAAAACTGTTCACCTTTAAGTACTTCATTAATTCTGCTGAAACTAACAAGATTATGTATTGGCATGAAATTCAGTGTTATGCCTAAATATCATCTTGTTATTCACCAGTTACTCAAAACACAAGGATTTAAAACAAATGTCTTAAATAGGAAGATGAACTAAATTACTAGAATCCAGAAGAGAATAGTTCTCAAGTTTTTTGAATAATGCAATAATTATAACTTTTTAAAATGATAGGAGTTTTTAATAGGATGTATGGGGAAAAAATGGAATTAAGTCTTACAGTATTCACTTTTTTTAAGGACAAGCGTAGTTAAGGTAAAATCTACAGAAGTCTTTGCTTGCTACTTCTATAATAACAATAAGAACTGAAATACTTAGGTAATAACAGAAACATGTATTTCAGAAGAACTTTTAGTATTGATTACATGTCTTATTTAGTGCACAGAGACATCCTTAGGAAGTTGTTGAAAGGGGAATGGTAGCTCATTATCAGTCTCTGCAGCTTACAAACATTACTCAGGAAACAGTCATAATTAAAACATCTGTGTAAGGAATTTTACGAAAATGTCTTCGACAACATTTTTTTCTACATTTCAGTGTCAAGGACCGAAAGAGTGTGAAGTTCAGAAACGTGCAGAAAAGGAGAGATAAGTCAGTAAAAACTGGAAATCTTGTAGGTGTTCTTTTTTTCTAGAAAGCTCTTTGGCAAGAGTAAGAACATACATTTGATTTCTATGCTTGTAACATTTGGGAAGTGTGATATCATGAAAATTTAAATACATAGCATCTTCAAACACAAGACTTTGTCATGCGCTTGTCAGGATTTTAGACTTTAATGTTGACAGGAAATGCTGAAGCTAGGTTTTGTATTGCCTGCAGAAATATGGAGAAAGATGGTAGAAATGTGCTGAGAAGATAGATGTAGAATTATTTTTGTCACAAAACCCAATGGTTTGGGGTTGTCTTTTTTTGTTAGAAAGCCTATAAGGGAGAAAACAAGGTCTCTACCTTCTTCAGGTTTGCTTTACAAAATGCAGATTCTAGCTTTTAATGTGATTTCAGTTTACCAGAAGATACTGTAGTCCTTTGAACTGAAACTAAACATTAATAAATGCAGTAATAAATGCTTTGGTCTTAATGAATTCATACTGTGCATTCCAGTGTACTTTCCAGAATCTGCATATCTAGTTCATCGCTCTATCTAATCTAAAATCTTTTAATTATTTCCACAATTTAATTTGAGGTTTAGATTTTTTTTGGTGATGTGTTATAAAAATGCAAACAAATTGCGCAAAGATATATGAACTTCTGTCAGTATTCTGCTTTTCCAGTTATTGCATAGTTCTTTCAAGCGAGACAGAACCCAGCATCTTCTGGACCAGAAGTTGTAGTCTCTGGCTTTTTGCTTTTGACAGGTTAAGTACATCCTGTGGTCTGAATCCTTCCCTTTCATCAAGGAAAGACTCTCAATGTAACTTTTTTAACTCTCACTGTTCACTTTCATTGACTTCTCACTTAACCACATAATACCAAGTAGCTTTCCCTGTTCAGTACTGAATCGTGACAAGCTGTATTCTACCCCTGATAAAGCAGTGTTATGTCTTTTCAAGCAATGAAATGGAGCTTGTGTGCACAGAGGCAAGTGCAAACTGAATATTTGTCATATTTCAGGCTTAAGTTGATGTTCAGAAGTGCTGAACTGACACTGTGCTTAGGAAGTGAAGAGTTTGTTTAGAATTCCAGTTCTCTTTTGCTTTCAGTTATGTCAATAGTGAAATTTGAGGGCTTTTCCCATCATGTGAGTGTCTTTTTATAAGCCTTGAAGGTCTCTAATAGAGAGACCTCAAGCTCAGGTGTGGAATTTCTTGTCGTAACCTGCCTACAGCTAACCAGTCTAACAGATCTTTAAATGGTTGATGCCAACAACTGGGAAATAGCTGGAGTTGGTTTGCTACTTAGGTTTTCTTGTAATAGTACATGGGAGCCTCAGGCACAGGCCAAAACCCTTTTGTTACAAGTAACACACAACCAATGGAAGAAGAATATAGCACTTTTTAAAACTCATTATCGTGAAGGTAGAGTACTATTTCCCTCATAAGACTACCAAGGATGAGAGTTGAAATTGAGTGCCCCCTGTTTATCCAGTGATAAGCAGTAATTTACACTCTACTACATCATGGAAAATGGGTAGGAGATATTTGAGAGATATTGAAGTTTAACTGTAGTTCTTTGAGGTACCTTCATGTCTCATTTCCTGACTTAAAAGTCCCCTAGTATTATCTGATCAACTTTTTGGTATTTGCTTATAATAAGCATTATAGCTCATTTGTGAAAATCACTTTGCTGCTTAAAATGAATGTTTGGCTAACTCCTTTGTTGACACTACATTTCACCTAAGGAACAAAGGACAGGTTTTAGGTTCACTGTGACAGTGATTTTCAAGATGTATGAACGCTAGTTTTTGCTAACAAAAGAGTAACAGATTTTAGATGTAGAGACTGGAGCTTATAGAGTCTAGAGCAGAAATATGAAATGTCAGCTCTGAGGAGTACAGAATAAAAATTTGAAGGCAGTGAGATATTTATATATTTAGGACTTTTTTTTTCAGACTGAACTTGATTTGGAACATGTATGACTTTCTGAGATACTTCTTATGAAAGGCTTTATACACTTCCACATTTTCTGGGACGTATGAGAAGCTGTTCAAGCTTCACGGAATACTTCAAAACATTTTTCAAATATAAAAATTTCTGTTGCTGTATTCTATACTCTCTGTTTTTTTCCTTAGCAGGGAAGATTTCATTTTCGTTCATCCACATCTGCTTATTTTTAAGTGAAGCTTGATGCATCTTTCCATGTTATAAGCTAGGAATAGTAACTGTGTTGGAGAGAAATCAGACCAGTAAAATCGCTACCTGCAGGTTTCCAAACTTTTCTTCTGTTTTATGGATGATACTGCTTTACTACTATCACAAAAATGTTTCGCTCCCTTGCCAGGTAACTGAGTACCTGTATGTGTATGTGTAGAAGTGTGTAAATACGTAAAAAGGAGAGAAGAAATTGAGGCTCATTGGAGAATGGTGTTTCATTGTATTCCAGCAGTCATCAGCACTTATTAATATTGAAAACTGGTTTAGTTGCTGGGTTTATGAATTGTATGGAGGACTTAATGTGTCCGTATGGACTTTATAAAATGTTATTAGCAGCTTCTAGAATTAAAATTAATTAGGATTTATAGCCTACAAGGAAATATACTAATTTGTGTTTAGAGTGAAAGTGACTTTTGATGGACAGTAAAGGTCAAAGTTCATAATTTTTCATAGTCTTTATGAGCAGCATAATGGTACTGTTTAAATATAACTAACATGTATTTAAAAAAAAAAACCTGATGAAGAGTCAATATACTAAATAGCTCTTATTATGGAATGGCAAATTACTGAGAGTAAAATTCCAATTACTTAGCTAAAAGAGCTTTTCAAGATAGTCTTCCTTTGCCAGGGTGTCAGATTTAACAAGCTGAACTAAATCCAGTGCATTAATCAGCTCTTCCAATTTATTACTTGCCTAAGAAGATTAGGGCAATTAATATGTGTTTAATTAGAGTCCCTTGCAGATCTGGTAAAATACATGCAGTCTATAATTGCTGACTTCTTACTCAATTTTAATTTTTGGTAGTCTTAATTACCTATACTTTTTGAAAATTTAATTATTTGTTGAAACCAGCAAAGTTTAAATTTATGATGTCTGACAAAAAAAAAAAGGCCAAGTATTTCAGGTAGTATTTGCTGAAATTAAAATAGCAGGGATGTAGCATCACAGTAGTTTTATAACTTTTGTTGTGTGACATACTTTTTTTTTTTTTTTTTTCTCCTTTGTGAGAAAGGAGGAATGGTTGGGGGAAGACAGGGCAAAGGCCATGTATTAATTAGCAAGAAAGCAAACTACATGTTTAAAGGGATATCTGATGATGAAAGGGATGTTGCCATATCATAATTGGCTTCAGGATAATACTTTGTGAGAAATTATAGCTAAAAAATTCTGTAAACTTTTCACGTTTACTGCATTTATACATTTATGCTATTGATTGGAGTACTTAAATTCTGATCTACAAAGGAGAAGGAAATAGGTTTTTACAGACTGTAGAGATTTTATTTTTCTATAGCTGAATCACTTAGTAATGTTATTTTTGTAATCCTTGGTATGTGGGGTTTTTTTACACATCAAAATTGAGAAAGAGTTGAGATTGGGTAATGGGAAGCATGATTCTGTTGCATGATTATTTTTGGACTCTACCATACTTGTGATTTTGTACTGAGAAGTTGTGTTTTTGGAGAAAACCATGGTTATCCTATGTCTTAAATATTCCTGTGAGCAGGAGGTTCCAAAAACTTTGGTTTTAGAAATGATTTACAAATTGCAGTGTTTCACCTGGAACAAGAGTACTACACGCATCTCTCTGTCTATTCCATGTTAACTTTCCTGGCCTTTCCTTTCCTGTTACTTTCCCAAGCCTCCTTGTTTTACCCACTTTGTAACATTTTGTCAATTCGAAGGTAAGTGCTTCTGGAAAATTACAGTATTGGTCGCTGGTGCATCTCTTTAGGCTGTGGGGCTCCAGTCTATTCAGTGCTGTAGCAATGTGCTTTGTTAATAATAGATGGTCACAGCAGGAAGACGCCTGCAGGCTGTTTTATTCAGCATTGTTAAGCAAAGTGGCTTTAATATCCCCCTCCTCCCCCCCACCCCAGTTTCTTTAAGGAATGTTTTAATTGTATATTTTGTTGATCTTGCAAGTTTCAGAAATAGATTGTTTTTTGAAGTTATTTTTGAAAAAGCATCCTCTGCCAAAAAAACCCCAAGGAGATGTTAGGAAATGTAGGAAACATCAGTATGTCCGCTTTAAATATACTGTGTTATTTGTTCTAAGTGGCTGAATGCTCCTTTTGTCTGTCAAACAGCTTCCTGGTATTTGGAGGAGATTATACATAGGAAGGAGTGGAGGGGCATGGAAGAGGATGGGTCCAACGCTGTGGGCTACCTAGATCACTAAGGCATGCATTCAGTAAAAGTTCTTGCTCTTTTTGCTTGTGGGTCATGGAAAACTAACAAGAGTTCAGGCTTTCTCACAGTTTATAATTCTTTTAAAAAATGTTTCAAGACCTTATTTTGTATTCCTGTAGTATATTTAGCATTATGAAGGACATAGGAAGTCATGAGCTCAACACAGAGATGCAGGCACAGGGACAAATGGTAACAATAAGTAAAACACAAAACGCATTAAGTAATGAAATGGTGTAAAATCCTAGTGTAAAGTATTGGTGTTAACCTGCGGTTTAGTCATGATGTAATGGGCTTTCTGGGAGAATCGTATGTTTTTTGTGAGATAAGAAAATAAGGTTTAAAGGTTTGGAAAGATGGATGTTGTTTGTAAGAATAGTCCAAGACTTGACTGCCAACAATTCAAATGTAACTGGTAGTTTAAATGTTGAAATGTTACTGTGGATTTATATTTTGCAGGGGTTAATAGAAATTAGCAGTCATATAAATAACTCTTCTAAAGGTTTATTACAAGAGGTGCAGTTTAGGATGAGCTTATTGGTTTTGTTTGTGTGTGTGTAGAATTGATCACTGAGAAACATATAAAGGCATTACCAAATGGAAGGGTCTGTCCTGTGCCCTACAAGATGTTCTCTCAATCTATTTTTTGATGTTCTGTTTGGTTTTTTTGTTGTTGTTGTTGTTGTTTTTTTAATCTCGGGACGTCTCTGCAGTCTTTCTTCTTGCACACAACTTACTTGCTTAGTGAGTTCTATATGATCAGTACTGTTTCTGTAATCAACAGTGTAGGTGGTTGTCAACCTCTAGATCTGGCTTTTGTGTGTTTGCATTATTATTTTTCTCATTCTGTTGTGTGTGTAATTCCTATTATAATGTTTTTGACTGCAGTCAGGAATACAGTTGGGTTTCACTTTTTGCTCTCCAAGCTCCTACGTTTACCTTGTAACATTCCACTTGGTATTTGGCATCTGTATCAGGACTGTTGGTTGTGCTGCTTTTCATCATCTGGTGTCTGTCTCAATTTAATTCAGGTACTCAACGTCTACAGACTTTTTAGTATATCAGTTCAATACTAGTTCAGTAGACAAGCTTTTAGTATACTAGTTCAATGCATTTCCACACTCAGTGAAACAGTGGACCAGCTACTTTTGTTACTGGTTTCTGTGCAGCACTTGCAGTTAATGCACAGCTTTCTTGGTACATCTCTGACACTACAATTCTTGCATTTCAACAGTTTCTCTCTCCCTTTTCTTTGATATAAATATTTCATTTTCTTGGTATTTAGTGAATTCCAAGTTAACTAATTGGCAAATAGTGAGGTAATGAAGTAGGTAATCATTAATGCTGTGTTTTTAATTGGTCATTTACATAACGCAAGATTTATGGTTATTTATGGGTTATTTAGAGATTACCTGTAAGTTCTTCAAAATTATGGCCTCCAGCTGGTTTACAATGACTGGCTTAAGAATATGATAACAAGTAGTGCAAGTTTCATGCCCTGTTACCTAACCATTGAAGTGCCTAAGTTCTACAGTGATGATTTACGTACAATATCTGAAAAGCCACGTGTTATCAAATTATAGGTTCCTAAACCTGGAAAAGAATTTTCAGTACCTGTAACTGAGCGAATAGGCATTATTCTGGTGTTGCTTTTTTGGCAGAGAGAGGGCCACAATCATAATTGCTTTGAGTGCTTTGTATTTAAATGTGAAGAAATCAGGTTTCATTATAGGCAAGAAATATTGTGATGAATATTGCAGAACAAAAAAAACCCACTTTGAAACACTGAAAAAAAAGTGTGTGAAGTAGAAAATAACTTTGATAAAAATGCATATATTTGAAAGCCTTTTGTGCTCAATGTCTTAGCCAGTTTCTTTTTTATTGAGGAACCGTCTGGAGCAGGGAGTTAAGTATTTTAGAAAACAGCATAAGCTTAAGGTGTTTTTACTTCCTGTTTTTTCTTGTAGACTTTATTTTAAAACAAGTATGGGACTCTGAGAAACATTATGATTTTGAATATAAAAAATGAAATGGTTTACAGTGTGTGGCATGATGTTCTGATATGTTGAGAAGAACAGAATCTGAATTGGCATTTAACTAATTGCTGACTGTATGACAGAAAAAAAAAACAAACTATCATGCTGAACTCGGTACCTGACATGGCATGCCAAAAGGCAGCTATCTTTTCTTTTTGTGGTGGGGTTCAGTAGTGAGGTGGGAGGGAAAAGATTTTAAGTGGATTGGCAGAAGAGTCAGGAATAGTAATGGCAACATAGGATGCCTTTAACACTCGATAAACCTTATCGTCAGCTGTTGTCGAAAGCATTTTAGGAATACAGTGACCCTTACTGGTTACTATGGAGTTTACAAGAAAAAGTGCCAAGGTAAGTTCTTTGATGAGCTGACTTTTTCTGAGAACTTACTAAAATAAAGAGCAAAGAAGGCTTAAGATGCTTTGAAATAAAAGTAGCAAGTTGTGTTGTGAAGTATTTAATACTTACTGCAGGTGCAGATTGACAGTACTGTAGGCTGGAGGCATTTATCTATGAAAAGGGAGTTGATAGATACTTAGCACTGTGAGGTTTCTCCTCTTTTCTTCCCAGTATCATATGTCTGCTTTTGGGTTACAGTGACTTTGTCCACAGGTGATGCTTGTCCCTGTTTTTTTACCTTCATGCTAAGCCTCCCAAAAAATTGCAGATTTCTTTTTCTATTAAACCGTGTCTGGATTACCTTCTCCCCTCATGCCACACACCCCCACCTCCACCCTCCCCAAATGCTCTTCAAGCAAGAAACATAGTAAGGTGCTGATGTGTGATTGGAACTTACATAGTTCCACATGGGTATTACAGGCAATAAGTGCCACAAAGGGAAATTCCTCAAAAAAGATTAATGATGAAACAGTCTTCATTAGCAGTTTTTGAATGGAACTGTTATTTGAAAAGAAAGTGAATTTTACTCCGGAACAACTAATGCAAAGTTAATATGTTATTCTGAATTAGACATATTTCTATTCAGGAATGTGGTTTTATACTTAATTGTTTTGCAGTATATGCTACAATATCTTTTTCTGCAAGATTTCCATTGAATTTTGCAGGTAGGAAGTCCTATGTAATAACTTGGAACAAATTAAAATTGTTAGCACATTTTGTAAGTACATGGCACATCATCAAATTCACACAAAATTTTTTTTGAAACCTTGGTACGTGCTTCAACCCATTTTGTATGACTGCTGTCCCTTTGGCTAGCAGTGAAGCTGCTAATACGGCTTGCTTTAAAAAAAAAAAAAAAAAATCCATTGCCAACAAATAAGCAGTTCAAGAGTATGAAAACAAGATGTTTAGATAATTGTTGCTTTGAAAGTTACCTACTTCAAGTCTGCTGAATAGATTAATACTAGCTATATTAGCAAATGAGTCAAATACAAAGCTTACAGACCCTACATAGACTAAACCTGCATTTTTTTTAGGGAAGCCTTTATCTGTACGTTTGCAAACCCCTTTTTTTTTCTTTTTTTTTTTTTTTTTTTTACTTTCTTCAGTAGATTTTGGGGAAATAATCAGATGAAGCTTACTTCTCAAAATTAAAATAAACTGTGGGTTTTTTTGAAGACATAAAAGCATTTTCCAGATAATTATGTACTATCATCATCTATTATTATATGATATATGTAATGCTATTAGCATGCTGATAATACAAGCAGTGGTATTTGGCTTCCTTCAAGATGTTCCTAAAATGCTTCAGTACAGTGCCTAATTCCAGCACTACCAATACTTCTTCCTGGTCACTACAGCATTATTACCTGGAAGGACTGGCTTTTTAATGGTAGTATTTGATATCTTCCACTGGAAGGGACTGGAGGGAGTTGTTACCCTTAATATTTTTTCTTTTAAACCCAGTGCAATTTGTTGAAGCCATATAATAAACATGATTTCTGCCATATAAATGCATTAAATGATTACTGTTCATTAGCAGGCAAGATGTTGGAACTAGCTACTGTGAAATTCAACATGGAGTTTGTGTCTGTTACGCAGACTCTTGTCTAGCAAATGCTACTCTGAAGCCTTTTGAGTTTAGTTGAGTAACACGCCTTGATTTTTTTTTTTTTTTTTTTTTTTTGAGATGGAGAATATGTCCATATGGTAGATACCAAGCTGTGGAAGATCAAAAGTTGATCTTCCATTTAGCATATAAATAGCAAGAGTTAAACAAAATTGGATGAATAGCTGGGTTAAACATATGGCATATGTTCAAATCTGTTATTCCATTCTTGAAAGTTTGTTCTCTTCTTGTGATCAGAGGACAATAGAATGAATCAGGGAAATGTTCTAAGCATGGGTAATTAATCAGTTTGAAGATTATATCACAGTCACTGATTTTACAGCAATTAATGGTACTGTACTGTGATTTTACTCTGATTTACAACTTATATTTAATATTTAGGCCTTTTTTTTGGTTTGTTTTTCAGCAGTCTTCAGAATATCCCAACATTTAGATGGGGTTTCTTGAAATTTCCAGGGTCAGTAGGCATATGACTTAAATTGAGCTGGAAGTGGCACTGGGAAATCCAATCCCCACTCCTAATTTCAGTGAAATATCTCTTGTTTAGTACCAAATCAACTTCAAGACATGAGGTTTCCTCGTTCTGTTCCAAACTTTTCTTAGTTAGTTTCTTAGTTTTCTTAGTGTCTCCTGATCAAATTGTCACAGCTATTAGTGTGAGTAGAGTCTGGAAGACTTGCCAAGTGGCAGGCATCTTGCAGGTCTAGAAAGCATTCTAGGAAAGTCTGACCTTGCCTTATTTCCACAGTGCGACAGCCTTGCAGTAAATAAAGGTGATGCGTAGCTGGCACGTGGTTAATACCATTGGAGTGCAGTCACATAACACAACTGCACTCGGGGTGTACGTAGGTTCATCGAGCAGTCCAGCTGCTTGGTTTTTGGATTTGGCGATTCATAGTGCTGCAGCTTAGTGTGTCACTTCAGACTTGCCCAGTTCTACAGGTTCTATTGCTTTTCCTGTTCTACACCTATGAATTATTTTTCCTATTGTTAACCCACTGCTACGCTTTTTATGTTGTTATTGGCCAACGTAAGGATCCTGCTGTCTATATTCTTGAGGATTTTGACTTCTTTCTTTTAAGAAAGCAGGTGGTAATCCTTTTTGTCAGCTGCTGTATATTGTTATCTGGTCTTTACTGGGTGTTTTGGGGCTAGAGGGAACTGAGGTGTACGGTAATGGGTAGCACAACAATAGCACCGTACTGGGACTGTGAGAAAGTGTGCACTGAAGTAATGCTGTTTTTCAAGTTGTTTTCAAATGACTTGCCTGTTGCCTGGAATGAGTCAGGAGAGCAGCCATATGTTTGTGAGCCCACCGTATCATGGGATGCACTAAAAGCTCACAAGAAAGAGCAGCATTCTTGGAGATAAGAGAGAGTCTTGCCCTGGCACTGGAGCAGAACAGCCAGAAAAACAGACAGATCAGATAACTGTCTTGAAACAGATTGCTTTTTCTCTAATACCATGCTCTTTCTTTAGGCTTGTCATTCATGCTCAAAGTTTTCATCAAAACCATGTCAATCACTGTGTCTCACTTCCAGAATCAAGGATTAGTGATTTCCCACCCCCCCTTACCGAATGTAGCAATTCTTTGCAGCTTATTGCTCCCTTCAGTTATTGCTAGAGACAATTTCTGTCTTGAAATATAGGAAGAATGGGCTCTGAAAGAAATTGGTCACCTGGAAACAAATACATCAATGGTCTTGAGGCATAGTTGATATGAATATCAATTTGCTAGCCATTTTTTAACCATAATTAAATCAAATGATAAATCTGTACCGTGTATATGCTTTAAGGTTTCTAATACAGCTGTATTTACCCAACAATGTATTTAGACAGAATTCAATGCCAATCCATTGAATTCTTACTTGTGCTGTTTGTGTCACATAGGATACTATGTTTATTGCAGTGAATGAGGTTCATTACAGAAATAAAATAATGGTTGAAAATATCACTGCTTAGGATCCTAGGGAAAAATATTCTTTCTGCCTTATAGGGGCAGTACTTGCATGTATGAAAAGGATTCGGATCAAGTCAAAATATCTACTTCTATGTGATCTTAAGTTTTCTCAAACTTTTTGGAAATGTGCTTGGGTCATTCTAGAAATGGAGTCTCTCAAACAAGTATTTTGAAGAAAAAAAAAAATGGTGCATTCAGTCCTTTGTTACATTCGCTGACTTGCTTAGGATTTTTCTGTGATAAGACGGTAGGTTAAATCTACGAGTTGTTTTTACTTTTAATTTATGAGTAGGTTATTTAGTATGGGATTCAGCTGAGGTCTTGCCAAATATCTGAGCCTTAACTTGGATAATGAAGACTTTTTTTTTTCTTCAAACTCTTCATATTTCTTAGATTTGAATTGCTTGGTGGATTTTTTTTTTTTTTTTTTAAAGATCTGTGCTTTAAGGTACTATTTCTCCATTAGTATGTAAACTTCTTGAGATGTCAATACAAGAAATTTTACATGAACTGACTTCAGAAGGTTGAGATCTATTTCCTTAGTTTTGTGGGTTGGGTTAATCTTTCCTTCACCACTGCTAGCTTTCTTTGCTTTTACAGACTTGCTCTTAATTTTTCTGTGTGTTGGTTTCCCACGTACTTGTGAGCAAGAGCGTAGTGATGAGCTATACAACACATGTCCATCTTTTCTACTTGGCTGTAACGCAGCCTTTCCCCATGAGCTGTAAGGCTGTATGCCATGACCGCTCGCTTATGGGGCCATGCATACTGAAAATATATATAGTACAGACACTCTGTATGTGAAAATGTCTATTACATGTGTATAGGTGGTGTACTGCATGTGTACTGTTCGTGTATATCATTGTCCTTGCCTGGATCTTAACAGAGTTTTGGGGAGTGGGCTGTTCTGTGATAGAAAGAGTTTACCTCTAGTTGCCCTCTTCTCACAGAGGTTTCTCAGCTTTGCACAGGGAATGAGCTGTAGCTCTTCTCCATGTGTCCTGAAGTGTAAGTGATGTCCCCTTCTAAAGCTAGAAGTTGAGAATGGTCAGTCTGTCTTTGGATCTCTTATTCCTGAGCAATCCTGGGGGAAAAGGTTCATTGGTACAAGGCTGAAATTGGTCCCTAGATTACAAATTGAGTACTCTTGAACTACATCAAGTTTGTTTAAGAGAGAGAGTAAAAATGTAAACTCCTGAGTGAGCTTATATAGGTTGACATTTTGATCTATGTTGTAAAATGACTTGAATTAAATTATTTCTTTGGTATTCCTGTGTGATCTCATTTTTGGCTCTATACTAAATTTACTGAATGCAGTTCTTGTGCTATGTATAATTAAAAAAAAAAAAAAAAGCTATAGATTGAGAGAGAAGACTTGCATAAGTGTTTTCCTAAAATCAATGTCATGTTTGAACCAGTAAACTATTGAATTTTTAAGTTTTGTATTAAAAGTTTCTAAATTGTTGTTATAAGGTGTAATAAGCTCACTTTTACTTGATGACTGTGACTAGTAAGATCACAGATCTTAACCTGAAACAATAGGTATCCACAAGTAGATAAAAATGGATATGCTCCATGTACATTGCTGTTTGAATTTACCTAATAACTTCTCAATTTCTAATACGTGTTCACAGACTCACAGGTTGAGGTTGGAAAGGACCTCTGGAGGTCATCTGATCCAACCGCCTCTACTCACGCAGGGTCGCCTAAACCACATTGCCCAGAACTATGCACAGACAGCTTTTGAATGCCTCCAAGGATGGTGACTCCACAACCTCTCTGGGCAACTTGTGCCAGTGCTCAGTCACCCTCACAGTAAAAATTTTTTCCTGATGTTCATAGGGAACCTCCCATGTTTCAGTTCGTGCCGTTGCCTCTTGTCCTGGCACCGGGCACCACCGAAAAGAGCCTGGCTCTGTCCTCCTTGCACCCTCCCTTCAAGTATTTATATACATTAGTAAGATCCCCCCTGAGCCTTCTCGCCTCCAGGCTGAACAGTCCCAGCTCTCTCAGCCTTTCCTCATCAGCCCCTTAATCATCTTCCTGACCCTTTGCTGGACTCTCTCCAGCATGTCCATCTCCTGTGTACTGGGGAGCCCAGACCTGGACCCAGCACTCCAGGTGTGGCCTCGTCAGTGCTGAATCAAGAGGCAGGATCACCTCCCTCCACCTGCTGGCAATGTTCCTCCTAATGCAGCCCAGGATACCATTCACCTTCTTTGCTGCAAAGGCACATGGCTGGTTCATGTTCAACCTGGTGTCCACCAGGACGCCCAGGTCCTTTTCTGCCAACCTGCTTTCCAGCCGGTCAGTCCCCAGCCTGTGCTGGTGCCTGGGGGTGTTCCTCCCCAGGGGCAGGGCTTTGCAATTCCCCTTGCTGAACTGCCTGAGGTTCCTGTCAGCCCATTTCTTCAGCTTGTAGAGGTCCCTCTGGATGGCAGCATGACCCTCTGGCATATCAGCCACTCTTTCCTGTTTTGTGTCATCTGTGGATTTGCTGAGGGTCCACTCTGCCCCACCATCCAGATCGTTAATGAAGATATTGAACAGGATTGGACCCAGTATGGACCATGGGGTGCACTACTAGATACTGGCCTCCAGCTAGATTTCATGGCCTGATCACCACATTCTGGGCCTGGCCATCCAGCAGCCAGTTTTCAGTCCACCTCGCTATCTGCTCACCCAGTCGATACTTCGTCAGCTTTTCTATGAGGATTGTATAGGAGAAAATGTCAAAAGACAATATCCACTGCTCTCCCCTCATCTATGAAGCCAGTCATTTCATTGTAGGCAGCTATCAGAGTGGTCAGGCATGACTTCCTCTTTGTGAATCCATGCTCACTGTTCCTGGTCACCTTCTTGTCTCGTCCTTCATGTGCCTGGAGGAAATGGTTTCCACATTTGTTCCATCACCTTCCCAGCGGTTGAGGTAATTGTTCAAAGATTATCAAGAGCCTTGAAATTTCATGAATGGGTAATTAACTTTGTTGTCTTATTGTGGGTAGCGAACAAACCGAGTAAGTACAACCAAAAGCAACATCACTGTAGAAGAAAGACTTTTTGGAATTAAATGACACAAATCTCCTTTTGATAGAATCTGGAATGTAATTGAATCTCTGGCAAAGAAAGATACCCTCTTTAGTTTGAAAACCTCCTATCTCTAGGTTATAAACTCAGTAGAAACAGTCTAATGAAATGCCATTATAGTGTGTTTGTTATCTGTTTGGCTAATGTGTCTTTAGAGCACAATGTATGCCACTAAGGAAATGCATGTAATCGTTTCTGTGCTTGTGCACAGGGTCTGCTGTACTTTGAGCAGGGTTATGGTTGCATCTGTTTCCTCTGATATAGAAGTGTGTATGTAATGTACACATATGTATATATGTTTATTTTAAAATATAGACATAAAATATTATAGCTTTAAAAAGGATAAGGTGGTCTTTTACACACACTCCCACATCCCACATATATATATTTATAAACGTATTTATATCTTGTCTTTCTCCAAAAGCAGAAAATCCACTATATTAGTCTTTCTCAGCCTTTGTGCTTTTTCTAAAGGAAGAAACATAACTTCCTACGTTACCTTTACATCAGATGCAGCTACGCTAGGAAGATTGTCGGGGCTTTTCTGTTATAATTTATGATGCTGTGTGTATACGTAAGTCACCTGCTGGTTGTACAGCCATAATGCTATATGCTGTTTACACATTCTTTCCAAGCATGCATACTCAACCCACATCACATACACCTTTAGAGTTGTAGCCAGTAATTTTCGTGCCCTTTAAGTATAGCTAAAACTTAAAAAAATGTCTTGTTATGCTAATAATACCTCTGCAGCGCTTGGACCATGTTTACAGAATTATTTTCAATTGTGAAGAAAATGAGAACTACTTCTTGTGTACTCTTTTGGATTCTGTGTTCATATTACTTGTACAGCCAGCCTTGGGTGAACATAATGGAAGGACAGGCAGCAATCTAGGATGACAGGAATTCAAGACGACTGAAAATTAAAGGTTTGGGTTTCTGACAGTCATCTTCTGATTCTTGCCGAAGTAATGTAAGATGATACCACCTCTGAAAGAGATGGTAACCAACTCTTACCAACTGTTAACTCTGCTCTAAGTAGAGACTACCATTTCCCTAGCAGGGTAGCTGAACACTAGTCATAGAATTGTAGAACAGCCCACATTGGAAGGGACCTCGAAAGATCATGTGGTCCAGCCTTTCCTGGGAAGGGGAACCTAGATGAGACTAGCACCCTGTCCAACTGCATCTTGAAAACCTGCAGCGATGGGGACTCTGCCACATCCTTGGGGAGGTTGTTCCAGTGACTGTTCTCAAATAATCTCCAGCTGCATAGTGACTTTATAGTACATAACCTGCACCTTCAGTGGTGAATAAAATGCTATAGTAGAGTGTGAATAGGGGT
This sequence comes from Platalea leucorodia, assembly GCF_965183815.1. Taxonomy (NCBI): domain Eukaryota; kingdom Metazoa; phylum Chordata; class Aves; order Pelecaniformes; family Threskiornithidae; genus Platalea; species Platalea leucorodia. Next base: position 38,869,300 of record NC_138823.1, read on the forward strand.
GGTGGAAGGATGAGCAAGAGTTCCCTTCTGCTGCTGATGGTGGCAAGAGGCTGGGTCGGACAGCTGTGAGCAGTGGTATCTGAAACTGCTGACTTGCAGGTGCTGGGAGGGCCTGTGTGTCAATGCCCTCAGAACCCTCTTAAGGTTGCAGTTTTTTCTCATTTCAGGCAAAAAACCCACAGGCTGTGTGTTATCCTTATTTTTAAAAAAAACTTCCACTGCTCTACTATGTTTTAATTTTACATGTTGTTTCATTGCATTTATCTTTTTGTTACCAATATAGTGTATAAAGAAACAGAGTCAGTGTTGAATATCGCCTTGGGTTTACAATAGAGAGGGTTTATTATACTAACTTTCAGATAGACTCCCCCCCCCCCCCCCCCCCCCCTTAAAGATCATAGAATAGTTTAAAGGGACCTTTAAAGATCACCTACTCCAACCTCCCTGCAATGAGCAGGGACATCTTCAACTAGAGCAGCTTGCTCAGAGCACCATCCAGCCTGGCCTTGAATGTTTCCAGGGATGGGGCATCTACCACCTCTCTGGCCAACCTGTTCCAGTGTTTCACCACTCTCATCGTAAAAAGATTCTTCCTTATATCTAGTCTGATATTAAGGCTTCTATTATTTTCATAGCTGTTGTATAAATTGCTTTAATGAAAGAATAACAGGTTGATTCAAAACTTGTATTCGCTCATTTTACGAGTACACTAGAAATCGTAGAAGGCTTTGTGTGGACTTTTGCGTATCTTTGTTTTAACTGAGTTGCTGAAAGTGTAGTATTGCATTACTGCAGAATAAAACTGGCTTATGCCTTCATTGGGGATTGTTTTGCAATCCGATATTCTTATGTGACATCCGTTGTTCTTGCGCATGGAGTGTCTGAGTTTCACGCTGCTTCTTATTACACAGTCAGTTACTTATTTTGCAACAGATTCTCTTTATATGTGATTAAAATCTTGTGTTTGGGATTTTTTTTTTTTTTTAAATGTAAGAGGGGTAACTAGAGTTACCATCTGTAACTTAGTGGTAGATAGTAGTAATCCTCTATTTGGGAAAATACAGGAAATTATCTGAGTAGCTTGTTTAAGTGTGTGTGTGTGCATATGCATAATGTTTACTTGTATAAACTTGTTTTAGGAATATCTTAGAACACTTGTTTTGAATAAGAGCAGATTTAAATTTGTGTTTTCAAATCAACAGGTTGTTTCACTATACAGTTAATCTTAGGTCATTAGTTTTCCAAGAACTATGCCAACTATAATGTTGGGAACACAAAACATGTATGGAAATCACTGTTGATTTTTTATTTTTAGGCACTTGCATATTTTATATTTGCTGACATATCGATAACTTTAAATTCTCTCTTTTGTGTGTGTATGTATATATATGCATATATATATTATGGCTAATATTAAGTATATTTTATTTCTTGTTTGTCTTTCTGATTTTTTTAACTCTGGGATACAATAGTACAATTGTATTCAAACAAAAACTTAGAACAGCATAGTGGGTGCTGTAGGTGGGATAGTGACATTTTCAATAGTGTGCTCAGTTAACTGTATTTAAACTTACAAAAAACAAAGTCGTCTATGGTAAATCACTGGATATGGACAGGATTTTTGTTGAAAGAATTTGTCAAAACAGGTGGGTAAATTTCTTAGTATCTTGGTAAGATGTCATTTTGCCCAAGCTAATTTATTACTACCTCAAGACATCAGCTTGCACAGCTTTATCATCTGTTCTACTACTTTAATAAGTTATGGAAGGTTGAAGTTGAAATCTTTGTGAGTTCCCAGCACTTGTTTCTGTGAATTAACATACGTGTTTTTTTCTCTGTAAGAAAGCAGAATGTAAGCATGTATTTAAAAATTGAACATATTTAGGTCTTGGTTGTTTGCTTATTACCCCCCCCCCCTTTTTTTTTTCTTTGAATGCTAAGAACTCACATTTTCCTCTCCAAACAGGTGCTGTTCAAAACAAGGTGCAGAGAATTAAATAAATAAATAAATAAATAATAATAAAAAAAAAAGGCTAGCTGGGACCCCCACAAGTTGAGAACTCCTAACATGCTTGCTTCAGTTTTATTTCTTGTCCATATGGTAGGATGGAAAACGTGTTTAATGTATAGTAATTAAGGAAGTCAAATGGGGGGGGGAATCTAAAGGTACTTGTTACTTACTTAGTGTTTGCTAAACAAAGAAGCAAAGCTGTCATTCATCATTTTAAGATTAATTGCAAGTTGATGCAGTAATAATTTTGTTCCTGCACATAGCTTTAAATCACTGGCATAATTAAAACAGGGCTGAATTTGGACAACAGATTTATATTAGTACCTTATTAAAATTAGTTTTAATTAATCATAAGAAATTAATATATGTTCAGTTTATTATCTACATTTTTTCCCATCTAAAAAAATGCTATCATATAGTTCATAACATAAGTTTTAGTCCAATCAGAAATAACCTTGGGATTCTTTAAGAAAATGTGGGATTCTGCTTTGGTGTTGATGCTCAGTAACTTTGGAGAAGAAAACATTTGGAAATTGTTTTTATTATGTGACAAGGAAAGTGGGAACTGAAAGGTATCACAAGGCAGTTTGAGATCTCTTATTTAAAAAAAAAAAAAAAAGGCTCAACACTAACAAAGTAACAGTAGTGTACTGAGCATCTACTACCGTGTTTTGTTTGTAGTTGTCAAACTGATGTAAACTGTATTTGTGTTGTTTGAGAACATAGACTTGTTTATAATATTAGAATTATCAGACCGACGTAAAAATTGAAGGAAATGGTTTTACCTAATTTCTCGTCTCCCCTTTTAAAATTTTTGTTATGTATTGACTATATAATTGTATTTCTGTAGCACATGGAGTATTCCAGTTGCAAGGACATAATCAGCAGCTGTTTGGAGTACTAATGTAAAAACAACTATTTACAAATCTTAATCCCTTATTTCTTTAAGGACCACTACACCAGGAGAGACTAAACTTTTAGCTTCTGAAGTCTATGATATCCTTCAGTCTTCCAACATGTCAGACATGGACAATGTGAATGAGATGAATTATCGTCGACGGAAAGCACAGTTTTTCCTCGGCAGCACAAATAAGCGTGCCAAGACAGTGGTTTTGCATATAGATGGCCTTGATGATTCGGTAAGGAAACCTTCAGCATTTATGTAGATAAGGCATTCCGTACTGACATGTATTTTGCTCACAAAAATAATGTATTCAGGCTACTTGTGTGGCATCATCAATTGTCAGCAATTTCCGTGAATCGTATTTTGAATCTCAAGATATGTATAAAATCTTGCATAAATTGAGCTTACTCAGAATATCTTAGAAGATGTTTTAAGGCAGTTTCCTTGATGGCTTTCTAATTACTCTAAAAAAACTATTCTGTTTCTACTTCTCTTAATTTTCTTCCCTTTTTCAAGAAAGAATGGAATAAACAAGGTACCTTCAGCAGTTTCACTTAAGGATATCTTGTGATTATATGTTAAACTGAAACAAAGTTTCCTTTTAGTTATGAGAGATTTCAGACACTCTTGGGGTTTTTTTATTATTATTCTTAATTTAGAAATTCTGTATTTTCTTTGAGCTGGTTTTGCTACATCTTTTCATTGTCTGTGAGATCTTTTCTACTGTAGTGACCAGAATGGCATTTGAGTTAATGAGGTCTCACTGAGTCTTTATGTAATGTCAGAATAACTTCTACGGATTTATCTACCATACCCCTGTAGATAACACCCCAGGGCCATGTTTGCCTTTTTACGGCTGCCAAACAGCATGTAGACTGTTTAAGCATGTTATCCACAAGTGCCCTCCGGACTCTGTATCTTCAGTTTTGTACTCATTTTAAATGATCAAACCTGATCCTTCGCTTTGTTGCTTTACATTTTGCTAAGTAAGCGTGTCCACAAGCCCAGTTTATCAACAGCATACCCGTCGTACTGTTTTCATAAGACTGTAGTTAATTCCTTTAGAAATAACATGCTGCTCTAGCTCACTTTATACAAAGTAAATATTTTTTACAGTTTCGTCCTTCCAGCACTTGCTCTGTCTAGAAAGACAGTGCTTTGTCGACACCATTAGCTTTTGTACTCCGAAGTTTTTTTAATTCAGTCCCATTGGTTGTCTCCTGTTAAGTTTGTTTTGGTTTTAAGCTTGTAGTTGATTTGCTTGTTCACAGGTATCTCCAAGCAAGAAATCTAATCCACTTCTACTCTGTGAGTTTAGATATTCTGGCTATAATCTGATTCTATCTTAAAAGTGTTTTGTGTTCTTCGACAAATGGAACTTGGTGAGATTTGTAGAGCTTCTCCCTTAAATGCTGAGGCAAAGGTATTCTGAAAAAGTGTAGGATATTTAGATATTTGGCTCCAGAGAGCAAAACTGCAGGCTTCTATAGTTGCCTAGAGCATGCCAGCATGTTTTCTTATCTCATTGTTAAAGAAAAGAAAAATCTGACTGTGCGCTGGCTGGAGATGGCTAGTGTACATAGCTCTGTATTTCATCAGATGATTAAAGAAATGTTAGTGATACTCCAGGTGCCCACCCAGCAGTTAAACATCCCTATAATGCTGTTTTAAATGTCAGGATAAGTTGGGACTGGGAGAATGATGAAGGATATGAACAATAAAAGCAGCTTATTTTCATTCAACAGTTTATTCCCGACTTAACTAGCAAAGACTATTGCGTGGTAAAGGACATAGTAAGTAAATGCAGGGCTGTAAATACTGTCATCAGTTTACCTGTGTTTTGTCATTTAGAATCATAGAATCGGTAAGGTTGGAAAGGACCTCTGAGATCATCGAGTCCAACCTGTTAACCTAACAGCCTAGTCTACCTCTAAACCATGTCCCTCAGCACCACATCCACACGTTTTTTTTAATACTTCCAGGGGCTGTGTTTGTACCACTTGCCTGGTTATCCTCAGGGTATTCAGGCCTCTGAGCTGGGAGATGGAGATAGGAAGCAGAATGAAGCCCCAGTAATCAAAGAGGTGGCAGTCACTGACCTGCTCCTCCACCTGGATGCCCACAAGTCTATGGGGCCAGATGGGATCCACCCGAGGATGCTGAGGGAGCTGGCAGAGGAGCTGGCCAAGCCACTTTCCATCATTTACCAGCAGTCCTGGTCAACCGGGGGGGTCCCAGCTGACTGGAAGTTAGCAAATGTGACGCCCCTCTACAAGAAGGGTCACAAGGAGGATCCGGGGAACTACAGGCCTGTCAGCCTGGCCTCAGTGCCGGGGAAGGTCATGGAGCAGGTCATCTTGAGTGCCATTACGCGGCACATGCGGGACAACCGGGGGATCAGGCTCAGCCAGCATGGGTTTATGAAAGGGAGGTCCTGCTTCACTAACCTGATTTCCTTCTATGACAAGGTGACCCGCTCAGTGGATGAGGGGAAGGCTGTGGATGTTGTCTACTTGGACTTTAGTAAGGCCTTTGACACTGTCTCCCACAGCATTCTCCTGGAGAAGCTGGCTGCTCACGGCTTGGATAAGTGCACTCTACGCTGGGTTAAAAACTGGCTGGACAGCCAAGCCCAGAGAGTGGTGGTGAATGCAGTCAAATCTAGTTGGTGACCTGTTAGGAATGATTGCAAATCCTACAAATGCTTGTGGATTTTGAAACCTCAAATAGTAGACATTGAGTATTTCAGGAAGGGAAGGGAAAGGTCAGTTGATGTTTAGTGTGGGGTTGGATGTTTTTATTTTGAGATCTAATGATGAAATTTGATGATAAGCTTTAAAAAAAGGAAAAAATGAAGCAGTACGTTTTAGTAGTATTTATTAGGGTATGGTAATGAGTGTTCAGTAGTCTAGCAGGACTACTTGCTAGACTACAAGGTGTGCAAGAAAATAACCTAAATTTTACCTGTCCTACCCTGTGCCCACGCTTGAGGAGTACCATGCAGAAAGATGTCTAGATGTGCATTGCTGGGGTTTGTGCCTAATTGCCCTAGTTAGACATACTTTGCAAAAGACATTTCTGCAGCAAGGCCAGTAGCTGCCAAGCTTCCAGCTTTTCACGGAGTCTGTATGGACCTTGGTAAGTTTTGTCTTTAAGAAGTGATTCACCAGTTACCTGATCACTGAAAACCTCATTTCGAATTAAACCGAGGTGCCTGTGACTTAACCTGGGATCTCAGAGTAAAAAGCCAAATTCTGTGACAGAATTGCTATACAGTCATGTAAGCATAAATTATTTATTTAGGCTAATAAGCTGCAAATGTGTTGCTTCTTGTGTCCAAAAGTAGTTTTGCCTTTCATCCATGCAAGGCAGCCTGTCATCTTTGTATCAAATATTTCCTGTGTATGAGAAATGTAGCCTATCCAGCAATGTTATTAACTGTTGAAAATGTTAATTATTTTAATACATAAACTTACACAAATGAATTGTTTCAATATATATGCTAAAAAAACCAAAACAAACCTGCTTCGGTTAGTTCTTCCAGATATTAAAAGAACTTAATTTACTTGTTGTGCATGAAACTATCCCAAGTACTGACCAATAATTATTTTATAATTAATATGCTTTGAAATAGCTTATTATTTAAAACCTTGCAGAAACTTGCAGTAGAAGTTAAATACATCATTATTTTGAACCTGTGTAAGGTTGTCAGTTTATTTCTGGTACGGTGTTATCTTTTCTTTTTTTCCCCTTCTATGCTAGCAGTTTCTCCAAGTATATTTAAATCCCTTTTGTTACAACCATCTTGTGCAAATATTAAAAGGAAAAAAAAATATAATAGAACATTCGAAGATAACGTAGAACAGATGCAACTAGTACAGGTCAATGTAATGTTACAGCACAGTAGGTGATGTCACTTGCTTTAAACATAACATTCTGTGGGTTATCAACCAAATGTTTTCCCTTTGAAATAAGAATTAAGCTTATGCTGTGCAGTGATGTCTGTGAGCTGCCACAGATGAAGCAGCTGAAAGATACAACAGCTGCTTTGATGCATTCAGTCAGTATGGAGGCAAGGTGTCTGATAAATAGCAACTTAAACACTAACTACTCATCAATGAGCACTTCAGTCAATCAGAACTTAACCAGAGGGGACTGTTTAGCTGATCATACGGAGAAAAACATTCTTTGCTTTTCAGCACTTTTCTCTAATTATTTACAGTTGATTCCATCCTTCTTTGACTTCCAAAGTGTAAGCAATTTTTTCTTTTTCTTTTTTTTTTTTTGTGGCAAGAGTCTAATATTTGTGCACTAAAATTTGAGTCTTAGTTTTTCTTTTACAAAAATGCTGTTGAGTAACCACCTGCCCTCAGACGTAGAGGAATTCCTTAACAATTAATTGTTAGCATTTTCACGTGGTATATTATGCAAGTACTTTAGTTGTGGGGTTTTTGTTTGTTTTTTAGTCTCGAAGGAATCTTTGTGAAGAAGCGTTGTTGAAAATTAAAGGTGTTATTAGTTTTACCTTTCAAATGGCTGTTCAAAGGTGCGTGGTCCGAATTCGCTCAGACTTGAAAGCAGAGGTAAGTGTTCAATAACCCTCCAGATCCTCACGTTACTGCGTTCTGTCACACTAAGCTCTTGGGTTTTTCTGTGTACTTGTAGGCATTGGCAACGGCAATAGCATCAACCAAAGTCATGAAGGCACAGCAAGTTGTGAAGAGTGAAAGTGGTGAGGAGGTAGGATATGTATCTTTCTAAATACCAATTGTTTTAGCTCGGCTGTATCTTTAATACCAGCACCTCTGTGCCCGTAACATCTGATGCCAGGCAAAATTTTATAAATGGGAGTGCTACCCATACAGTACAAGGAGAATAAAGGGTGTCCTATGTCAGGACATGTATCCACAGAACAGTTTTACAGAACTTACTGTTCAGAAGAAGGACAAAAATACTGTACTTGTTTCTCTCCTTAAGCATATGAAAAGGATTGCAGTGAACCTTTTTTTTGTCTGCAGTTGCTGAAGTGTTTTTATTTCACAACTACAGTAAAAGGGCTATGTCGGTCTTTATTTGATATTTTTTCTTCCATGTTAAGCCAAAGCCTTTCTTGTGTATCTTCTAAGCATAGTAGATTCCAGATATATAGTAGGTTCCATTTATATTCTCGCTGTATAGGGGGATGGGGAGAAGTCTCACAACATGCATGCCTGTCATCCTGAATCTGTATATATGTTCAACTTTCATTCATTCTTTTAAGTTACAACATTTGACATAATTTTAATCCGTTGTGTTTTATCAGATGCTGGTTCCGTTCCAAGATGCTCCAGTGGAAGTAGAGCAGAATACAGATCTACCTGAATATTTACCAGAAGATGAAAGCCCTACTAAGGAACAGGACAAAGCAGTCTCTCGTGTTGGGTCACACCCAGAAGGTGCAGCGAGCTGGCTAAGCACGGCAGCAAACTTTCTATCAAGATCTTTCTACTGGTGACTTGTATTTGGTGTTAAAAAGACTGTGTGAATGAACCAACAAGGGGGCCAGTTTTCCATTGGTGTGGTGAACTGCCAAGTGCAATTTGCAATAAATCATCACAAAAATTTTAGATTAAGCAAATGTATGCTGCATTTTACATTTTATTGGACGTTTAGCCTGATAGGGCAGGGGTCAAAGGACAGAGGCCTCCAATCAAATTGTTCTTTCATTTGTTTTTCATGTAGATTTTATTGCTTCACTTTTTAAAAATGGGTCCACCGTTACATACCAAATGTTTATGCATATAGAGCTTTAAGTTTGACTTCACATGAAACACATGATAGGGAGAATCCATTTAACTCAAGTCTCAGGGCCTCTGTGAAAGAAAATCCTTAATAGCTCTAGTTGTGCATTAAATAAAATGCCCTTTTTATTTCTGCATCCCTTTGGACTAATGTTATTTTGTTTAATTTTCTCAATTTTTGACTCCAGAAAAAAATATAGTCTGCCTCTTTTTTTGCCTTTATTTTTGCCAGCCGTGTTCACAGCATGAGCACGACGTTGCCCTTTTGCTATTAAACTAGAATCACTACAGACTTGAAATTTATAACCCTTTTATGTACATTGAATTTTTTTTTCCAGCCTGCCCTTAACCAGTGGAGTGCTTGAGATTAAGAAATAAGGGATTGAGTAAACACAAATATGTGTACATACATTGTACAGTAAATAAACTAGAACATATTTGTAATGATGGGTGTGACTGACTGATGTATATAACTAATACATACCACTGACTGCTGTTCAGGCTAGCTGGGAAGACTGTAGCAAAAAGCTGTGGTCTAATGTAGCGATGACCCATTGCAGCTCTGTCTGTAGAGAATAGAGGGATGTAGACCGTATTTGGTTAAGAAACAGTGTTCACTGTTAGCAAATATTTGATGGTAACTGAAACTTTAAACTTGAAGAATAAAGCAGAACTGAATGCCTCTTTTGCCACAGTGCCACACTCATAAATTTTGACTTTAACCCTTTTTATTTTTTTACCTAACAAATCTGATATGTAGGTACTGTTCCCTCCTAATGTCTTTCATAAGACTCCCATAAAAGTACATCAGCTTGGATAAGCTTAAAAATGTATGCAAACAATTGGCTTTACCTTGTTACTTACAGGCAGCGTGGGTTTAAAGATACCTTGGTAATTTCTGTGACCAGAGGTGGTGATAAAAGCAAAACTTCTGTAGGTAGAGAGTAACGTATATCTGAGCTGTTAGTAAACACTGTGTGCCTGAGAGGATTCAATACACAGTGCTTGAAAACTGCAGTGCCACTGCTTTGTTGCACCAGAGAAATGCAGCTGAGAACTTTAAATAATGTTATAAACCTCATTATACAACGCTTTTTTGTGTTAATGTATTTGCTATAATATTAATTATATTTACCACTTGGAGACTCAAAAGAAATTTAATGCATCAAAGTTATTCCTCTGTGCCTATGCACAAGGAATAACAAAAAAAAAAAAATTCACAGGCTGTCATAATACTACAGAAGTGCTGAGGAAATGATAATGTAAAATAATAATGCAGGTCAGAGTTCACCCACCCATGTTAATTGTCATTCTAGGATAAAGAAGAAACAAAAGCTTGTTGGCAGACTAGATGTCTCATGTTTTTTAATATATCTAGTTTATTTTTGATTCAGGTTTACACGCACAGATTGAAAATACAGGCTTTTCAGGGCATGTATTGCTTTACATATGTAATACTACTCATATGGCTGTCTAGAATGTTATAGTACCAAATGTGTTTGAAAAGTCCTCTGTTCTATAGCCATGAATGCAGAGTTTTATTTTTCTGCATTAACATCTGTTTGCATTTGCATTACTGCACATCTATTTACTAAAAGACTACACCCTTTGGATATTAATGGTTCAATACCAGTAGGTATTACAGTTTGTTTGTGCATTCGGTCTGTAGGTGTGCTTTTATGACAGTATTGCAGCTCTTGTAGAACAGTTTAAGGCATCTGTAAAAGTTTTTGAAATATATTGTAAAATAATAAAGGATAATATAACTAAACAAAATATGACTGGCGCCTTTTTAAATGTCTAAACAAAGGCTGGTGCCTTTTTAAATGTTCTGACATTCTTTTAAGCTATTTGTGGTATTAAAGTACATCTTTTTCATCTTTAATTTAACAGAGAGGAATGCAAATGTCCCGTCATAGTGAGATCTTTGCTGCATATCACAATAGGGCTTTTGTGTATGTTGAGAACACGCTTGCATTTTAAACAAGTTTTTGTAAAAAGTAGGTAAGTAGAAGCTACTTAAGGACATCGTCTGAAATTCATTCTAAGGTGGGTTTTTTGGATATTAGTGGGGTTTTTTTGATAACTGATGTTGTGTAGGTCATATTTCATTAGGGAAATTAAGAAGAATCAACATTCCTGGAGAAACTTCTTATTTTGAAAAAGTAAACAAAAAAACCAAAAAAAACCCAAAAAAACCCAGCACACAGTTATTAATTTTATGCTTGTACTTTTTCAGAGGTCAGATTAAGGATAAGAAAGTGGTTTTAGTCTGACCTAAGGAGGTGACCAAGAAAAACTACTGCAAAATTAGAGGCTTCCAAAAGGAAGCTGAACTGGGAGACACAGCACCGGTATCGCGTCGCACTACTTGCAAAGTACTTGATTGCCAAGGAAGCCACCACATACATCATGGTTTAAGCTCCTGAATTGCCCTAGGGTTATAGCTGTGTACAGCATAATAGAATAATCACTACCATGTTTCTTCATAATAAGAGTAAATGCTGGTGGGATAGGCAGAGGCAAAATTGAGGCTCATAACTGTGCCTCTGTGAACAGCTGTCAAAGCACTGTAAGCATTCTGCAGTATTGTGAAATACAATATACTGTAGCTTTCCCACTCCACAATCACCTATGGCTTATTCCGTACAAAAATAGCTGATGTTGCTGAGTTTTGCCATAGGCCATGTAAGCTGATGTGGAGAGTACTGTGTGGGGCTAATTCGGAAGAAAACATTGAATACCTAGGCAGATGCAAACTGGCAGGTGTGAAGTACTCCTGTAACTGCCTGCAATGGAAAATAAAATGTGGGTGCTCCTTTTTTTGCCTGTGAACAATGTTCCATCTGTCAACTAGTGGAGTCAAAAACATACCTAATAAAAATTAGCACCAGCATTCCTTGCTGTATTCATTTTGCAGAAGGCTGGACCATATAGTCTTTCCTATTTCTTCATCTGTACCTAACTATTCTGAGTTCCTAAAATGTCAACAAATCTATTTGTTAAAATTAAGGATTGAAAATAAATTAAGATGGAGATGAGAATAACTTCTCAACCCATCTCGGATTCTGACTGTACTTCTTCAGGAAAAGTTGAAAGCGTGTTATTTGGCGAAAGAGAGTGAGTGGTGGGGTCACTGGAGACTTCTTCAGTGAGGTACAGCATCTAATTAGCCTCAGGGGTGAGACTGGCTGTTAAGATTCCTGCTCTAAAGCTTAATATAAAGCTGTTACAAAAATAAATTGTCCTATTTCTTGTTGTTTGCATGGAGCAGGCAGTGCTCCACTTGTTTAGCTTGCTTTACATGCAGGTTTTGAATAGGGTTGAAAAATTTGCAGCACTTTTGCACGTATATTGGTTAAAACAGGGAGAGCAAGGTCTACCTTTGTAAGCTGATGCATGTGCCGCATCAGAATTTACATTATTTCAAAATTTATTCATGTTATTATTCCTTTATGTGCATGTTGCACTAGGCTTGTTAGTGACTGGAAGAGTTAGAGCTTCCCCTGTGGAACAAATTAAGATCCATTAAAGCAGTTAAAGTTATCTGGAGATAGGAAAACATCTCGGAGGAGATGCACGCTCTTACCATCTTTCTTGCCAGTTGTAATGGTAGAAGTTTATTAACATTAGTATCTGAAGGCTGCTATCTGGATCAAGTTCCCAGCAGCTCGGTCTCTTCATGGCATGAAGACTGCACAGAACTTGGTAGCTAAACAATTTCCAGGAGCACCCCTGTGTTTAATACTTGCCCAGTGCCTACAGTTTGGGTCAGCCGGCAGCGCTTGTGCTAATCTGATCAGCATTCCTAAGGAGCTGAGTAACACCAGAACTAGAACGAAACTTCTTATGTGCGAAGCACCCCTATGCCAGCAGTGTATGGCAAAATGTCTGATTGGCACGAAAAGGGTCTTTTAAATAGAGGATATGAAAAAGTGAATACCACAAACCCACCATATGACAGGATTGTTGCTGTCATTTCCTATCGGAGCACTGAGTTAAGCATAAATACTGAGAATAAGGGAGTGCGGCTGGTTTGAAGTAATGCCTTGCTGTTTCACACCTCTTCTCGTTGAGGTCCTTCAGGGACGTGGGCGTTCCAACCCACCGGGGCAGGGAACTGCCCTGCCAGCTTCTCCGCGGGAACTGCCCCTCTGGATGGTGGCACGTGAAGGGGGGGAGCGAGCAGGGAGCAGCCCGCGCTCTGTTCACACCTAACGTCCCACCTAACATCCGTAACACGAGGTCTTTACAAAGGTGTTTTCCTACTAGCCTCATTTTACACACTGCACGACTGAGTCTGTTTACCCAAATTGCTCAGGAATCCTGGGAAGTGCAAAATTTTGTGAGCTGTCTCTGATTCTTAGTTCACGCTTCATTACAACAACTAGCTGAACTGCCCTCCGTTTTAGGAGAGGCCTTTGCACTGTGTGGACTCCTCTGGCCTGGAGTAGAAAAGTCAAACTTGCCATAAGCAACTTTCCTTACTGAGTTATACATAGGATTGCCTCGTGAGCCAGGCATGGTTGAAAGCCGATTTTCTTCTCAAAACAGTCCTTGCTGATCTGTTGAAGTTCTAGGTAAGGAAGAACTTTCGGTAACAAATATCCTTTCTAGTTGGTTTCCCAAAAACTATTTAGCTATCTTTGCATATATTATGGTATATTTCAAAAGCTTTACTGATTTATTCCACCAGCGCTATGTGCAATACATGCCCGAGGCATTTGCTGTCTTCACATATGTTAAAGCATCACCCCAACAGTGGTGTTTACACCCTTTCCAGCAATTAATGTCATTAGTGGCTTTCTGTCTCCAAACACTTCTCTAAGAAGGTGTGATCCTTTATAGACTCCCCATGTATACACCATCATGTAGCTGATACGAACATGATATTTCTTTTTAGTTACTTTTCAAGAGCGTATTTTAGTTAACCTCCCCTCCTCCCCCTGGATCACAGGTTGAAAATGATAGCACGACAAGATGTCCCATTGGTTGTGTGACCCTTTGGCCATGCTTCCTTCACTGGGGGAGAACCCAGGGTGCGCTGGTTTGTATTAAAGTTTGAAGGGCAGGCAGAAGGTCCAGCGTGGAGACTCCTTTTTTTTGGGAAGAGTGGGAGGGAGGGGAGGGAAGCTGGAAGCCGGTTCCCAGAGAAACAGGCTTTCCACTTGTGAAGGGCTGCTCCTCGTGGCCAGAGGAACAGTACTAATTTAACATTACATGAGACTGTCTAAAGGTGATGGTTTAATTTGTATTATTGCAAGATTAAATTTTTTCTGAATAAAAACTTAAACTACCATAAGAGATTTTTGATTATGAAACCCTAATACAGAAGTCCCACGTTTAATATTGACAAAGCCATTCACGTTCATTATCTTGGTATAAAACTAAAAGCTTATATGCTGTCCTCGGATTTCATGGCTTTACCTCCTTTGCTACAACAAATATGTGCTGTAATGTTTCAGCAAATAACCATTATTGTTTATACACTGTAATTCAGTGGGATGTAGTAAATGGCATGTTTTAAGGAGTCTATTTCTTTGCATATAAAATACCTGTAAAGCTTACTGAAGGTGAAGAGTGGCTACTACTTAGCTCTCAATTGTTGGCTACATTACTGAAACAATGAAGATATATCACCCACTGTAATAGGGAAATAGCAGCCATTTAACATAGTTGAGCATTAACTCTGTCATTTAGGCTGCTGAAGCAATCTTATTATTATAGTCAATGTAGCTGGTTTTGTTTCTCCATATGTGTAGATGTTCTGGTGTATAAAATGCATCGCTGTTTGTAACAGTAAATTACATGTGCTCCGAGGCTACTGTTGCTATTTAAATGAAGTTATATCCAGGCCCTCCGACAGAATAAGCAAAGATAAAGTAAATAATGACTGGTTTTGACATCACTTTCACTATAGTGATTTCAAAGATGAAAATGCTCTGTGCCATCCTGCAAAATTGTGTTCTAAGAAAAAAAAAAAAATAGTGTTTTTGTATATAAGCCTTCACTGTGAAAACAGCTTCTTGAAACACGACTTTGCAGTGCTTATTACTGAAGAGGTGCATGTTACCCATCTCAAAGCTAAGACCCTGTAAATGAAAGCTGGTGGTGGCTAGTCCTTCACTTGGGATGTCTCAAACGTCGTCACCTCTTTAATATTATGTTTGCAGTTTATATTTGTATGGCTGGGGTAGATGAGTTGAGAATGTCGTATTGTACTATGGTTTCTTTTTTCTTCAGCCTTCCATGTACATATATACTTCCCTCAGTATAATGAACCCTGATGCAGGTATCTCTAGTGCTGTAGCCAAATAGCCAGGTACAATTCAATCAAGGGTCTATAAATTATGAAAAGGAAATGGTAGTTATTAGGGAAAACCCCCCAAAATAGCTTTAGGACTTCTAGAAATTGTAACATATCTACATTTTTTTAAAAACGCTTTATTGAGACACTGTTCCTAATATACAAGATAATACATAAGGAAGCATGGTGCTGACCTCTCTGTAGCGTGGATTGACATCTGGTAAACTACAGTAAGAGCTAGACCCGAATATTACTTTTGAAGATCCTTAATGTGTAAAAGTTACCTGCATTTAAATTAGTTGGAGTAGGAAGAAGAGAAGGAAAAAACCTAATGCCACAAAATGAAGTGAAAGCTCGAATGTAGCCCAGCCCTCCCCGGTCCTTTTCTGCCCGTTGTCTGACACCATCACCACCAGCATGCCACCGGAGAACATTTTGTGTGTTTCCTTGAGGATGGGAACACCCAAACTCAAAGTGTCCTGCTGAGTCCTGAGCCCCGAGCCAGTTCTCTGTGCTGCGTGGGGGCCTGTAGGAAGCAACCTCCTCGCTTAGCCAAATGGGGCAGCAGCAAAAGCTGTGGTAAAGCACTTCTGGGGCTTACAGCAGCTGCTGAGTGATGATTTTGGGATCACCTAAATGGATGATAACAAGTACCCAGCAAACTTCCAATATGTGGTCCCGGCGACTGCAGCCCATCTCAAGTACCCACCTACTCCTAGACTGAAACGGCAGCTGGCATCAGCTACTCAACCAATCCAATTTACTTTCAATCACACCATTACTACAACCTCCCTCCTCCATCTGTGTAAACATATGTCTTTGTTAAACACCACCATTTGTACAGGATAAAAATTGTCAATGCTGACAAAAATGCCCCCACATAATGCTGTTGTGATTGCAATGTTGTCCTTAAGCTGATTTTAAAGAAGAAGTCTGCAAGCTGATCAACATCTTCCACTGCTATTAGTGGGAAACTTTCTTTGATGGAAATAAATCTTGTAAAAATGGTTTTATTTTGTCCATGGGTAATGCGGTCTCCCTTTTCTAAGACCCAGCTCTTATAAGCCATATATTAATTGTTAGTAGCGGTTTGCAGTGCCGCAGTAATACCCCAAAGCAATCGCTGTTTCATGAGTAGTCTTTTCTAGTGTGTTATCTTGGCAAGAACATACTTCCCTCATACCTTTCTGGTGCTGGCCCTTAAATCTGTCAAGGGAAAGAGTTACAACTCTGAAAAAAACATTTGGTTATTAGTGATTGCTCCTTGCACCAGCTTTTCTTCAGAAATGACCACTATGGGCCTCTGTACAGGAGTTTTCCCTCTTCTTTTTCCTGTAGTAGAGTGCAGTACAGCTAGGACTGTCCTACAACATAACTGAATCCCAGCATAACCGGGGGCTTCCACTCTCTAAACCTGAGCATTATAAAAGACTATAAAGTGGAGGAAGGCAGCTGCTTATACAAAGAAAGTGCTAAGTTGCTGTGTGAGACACCAAAACGAAAAACTGAGAACCAAATCTCTGCCCTGCCAAGGGGAGAGCTGTTCAGCAAACTGGGCACCCACCAAAATCATGCAGTGCTTCTTGCTGGGCCATCCTGTAAAATGGCTTGATCAGCACTAAGGCAGGGAAACTGGTTTTGGTTTCTGGACCGGAGCTGCTCACTGTTTGGGACCTTAAGTCCAGACACTTAAAACTAACAGCTCCCTTCATAGAGCTAAATAAATCCAATACTGTTACGTCTGGACTTCCCATTTTGCTCCAGCATCAATCAGTGAAGAGTGCGAGATCCTTAAGCAAGTAAGTAGGCATTTTCTTTTGGGCAAACCTGCTTCCTCTGTTGCACACTTTGCTCCTTTCTTTTGCTCTTATTACAATACTTGTTGTGTTGTCATCATCATTGTACTTTTCCATCCATTCAGTCCTGGTAACACTAAATATGAAATCGTAGTTAACAAAGTCCCACCATGAACTGGACTTAGATTCCCTGAGGATTTAAAAACAATCATTTTGTTTCTTGCTCATTTTCTCCAGCCATTTGGGTATCCTAGAGTGCAGTTCCAAGCTTTTTTCCCACCCTCTCTGCAGCTGTGAGGATTACGGATGTTTGTTTTTCTAATGAAAATTGAGACTTTGTAGAATTGCTTCCCTTACAAATCAGGGCTTTGCAAAAGCAAGCATCAGAAAAACAAAACAAAGCAAAACAACCAAACCCTGTAACAAGATTAAAACAGCTTTCCACCCTTCTTCTTACTTTGCTAATTCACCCGCTTCCTCACTGGCCCCTGTTTTATTCTGGTGATCTTTCTTTCCTCTGTTTTACGCTACCCTTTCCTGTTTCCCTGGCTCAGACATTTTGCGAAGCAATCAGAGTCTTCTATATATTTTTTTCCCTGCTTTGCTTACCATACCTCTGCATCTCACTTTTCAACCAAGCAAGGCAGGGTAACAGGCAGAGAGTTTCTCTCTGCTCTTTTGGGATTCGATCAAGTGCCTGCATCAAGGCAGAGGTACTTGGCTGAGCAGCACGGATGTAAAGGCCCGGATGCGGAGGGGTCTGGTAGCAAATTTTATTCCACACACCTTATGAAATTGCAAAAAGTTGTTTCTGAGATGTGAAGCTTATGAAGAGAGGCTGTATCACATCTCCTCCTGGATGATTCTTGTATAAACTAACATGCGGGATGTCAGGAAACTCCTTTATTCTGTGTTGCAGAGTATTGGTATCTCCCCCTGCTAGGGACCCAGGTGGCTGCTAGTGCAGCCCACCAGCGCTGACACAAGGACTCCTGCCTTGTACGACTACCAGTCCAGGTGGTTTTGGTAGTTGTTGATCTGGCCTTATTCCCCAAGCTGCTACTTCGTGGTTTACGACTGTTGTTTGAACGTTACGAGGTTTCTAAGGAGGCCCTTTTTTTATGGGCTAGTCCTGCAGTTGCGATGAAAAGGGGGAAGGCCCTCCCGGGTTGTGCGGTGGAGAACGGGGGGTTTCCTCCGCTGCCGGGCCCGGGGAGCCCCAGCGCTGCCCGGGCTGGAGGCGCAGCCGCCATTTCACCGACCGCGCTTCCCCCGCCGGTGTGAAGCAGCGAAGGGGAGCTGGGACGGCCGATGTCCCACAACACCCGGTGCTCGCAGCAACACCTTCCCCTGAAGCCAATTCACCACGAGTTTCCGATTCAGCCTTTGGAGCCCTAACGTGCCTTTTTGCCCTTAGTTTATAAAGGCTTTTAACTGCCTGCCTGGCCACGCAGATCTCCTGCTGTGTGGGAAGAAACTCCCCTTTTACCGGACCCTTTTGCACTTCTCTCGGCTGCTGCGGTCTGCGCTCATTCCCATTACTATTTATTTGGCCCGGTATCAGACATAGAAACTGTAGGCCCAGGCCTCGGCAATGCTATTTTAAACACGGTTGTTGCCTCCCAGCCAGCAGCGGATACTGCTTGCTTAAAGAAGGTATTTCACCATTCTGTGGAAAAATCCCTCTGCAAATTAAGCACGCAGGGACGCTCGTTAATTCCTACCAAATAGGCTCCTATTGTCGTTACTGCCCCGAGGCGGGTACAGAGGGCCCGCAGCCGGGGCGGGAGGAGCGGCGGGTGCGGCGGCGGGGCGGGGCCGCTAGATGGCAGCATGGGCGTGCCGTTGGGAGGGCGGGGGGGGGGCGCCCGGCCCCGGCCCCGCCCCCGGCCCGCCCCGGCCCCGCCCCCGGCCCCGCCCACCGGGGGGCGCCGGGGCCGCCTTCGCCGGCTGGGGTGCGAGGCGGTAGGTGGCTCCCCACCTTCAGCTCCTATTTTCTTTTTTTTTTTTTTTTTTATGTATTCTTTCACTTCTCCGCTGAATTTTATGTGGTTGTGAGAGACGGACTATTACGCTTTCTTTGTTCTCACATGGATGTTGTTTTTTTTAAAAACTTTCATTTTTTCTAAAGAACAACTTCCTATGGAAGTGAGTTTTTGTCTCTAACTAAAGATCACTGGTTATTTTTTACAATTAATTTATTCATAACCGCATAGACAGCGTTACAGACAATCTTAACGACCCATGAAATGGAATTGATAGAGGGGTTTGTATGTTCATGTGTAAATATCTGCATATTTCTGCTCCACGTACCACCTGCTTGAGTGGCAGAAGTCCTGTTCTGATCTACCTGACAGCAATGCAAGCACAGTCTAACTTAATTTTTATCCTGAATGCAGAGGATTCTGGTGTAACTGAAATCAGAATTTAGCCCAGGCTCTTTGCAAATAAGTATTCCCTTCTAGGTCATGCTCTGGTTCCAACCTCCAGAGCAGCTTTTGTGCACAGACCCCAGGTATTGCCCAGGAGATTGCAGGTTTAGTTTGTATAAGCAGTCGCTGAGGCTGGTGCTCTGCTCTCAGACCTGCACAGGACACCGCTAAGTCTTCTGCAACAGGTCTTCACCCGATGCCCCTGGAGTCCCCTCGCTGCTAGTTGCCTTTAAAATACAGGAACGTGAGCAATGCTGCTCTTCACTTATTCTGCTGTTTCTCATGTCAATGCATATTGGAAGAGCATGCACATGAGTGAGGAATTAGTGGGAGGCACAAAAAAGTGCCTCCTGAAAAGTGGTCAAGGTTTAGTCTGCGTGTGTTTACTCCTTTTTTGGACCGCGTTGTGCCTCATCCAGCACGGGGAGCAGGGAGGGCAGCTCGGCTCCTGCCCCTTCCCAGGGAGAGCTGATTCCCCTGCCACGATGGCGCCGGCACTACAAGGGCCTCCCTGCTGCTGCGGCTGTGGGGCTGGTCCATGGGTGAGTGGAAGGGCAAGTGGAGCAAAGGAGAGGCCCAGGAAAAGGTCTGCACCCTTTAACAATGCTGGTATAAATAAAGTTAAGTGCCAGGTTAATGTAGCCAAAATTTGAGACCCAAGTTACTTCTTCAGAAAGTGCTGCCCTTCCACACCATTGGTCTTAGCCTCCAAAAAACAGAGGAATTAATTGTGAAATTAGAGGAAACTAACCCTGCTGTTTCTGAGACAATCAATGCAGAAGAGGTCCAAAAAGATATTGTAATTTAAAACCCAGAAGAGATGCACTGATCTTTTTCACAGTGCCCTGTATGCTTTTTATGCCAAAAGACAGAAAGTAGAAACAAATATTTTTCCCTCTTGTAGGCCACATTTAAAATGGTTTGCTGAAAGATTGGTTGACTTGGTGGATGTGGATGAATTCGTGTGTAGGAGAGAGAAATGCTACGGGTGTTAGTTCAAAGGGCCCTTCTTGTTACCTGGACTTTCCCGAACAGACAATAATCTGTTTATAGACTTCCCCCCCCGTGCATATTCAACAACCATGCAATGCAACATCCTATGCCATACATATAAAAGTTAAATTTCATCAAACTGCAGCAGCAGCAAATGCTTTAATACTCTAGCAGCATGTAGTACACAGGACACACGATCATGGTTAATGTTACTTCCCTCATGGGACTGTTCCAGCAGAAGTCAGCTTGGTGTGTGAGCAGAACTGCTGACCAAGAAGACCAACCTACAGTAATTTAGGAATGACTTTGTCTTGTGGTCCTGTCTGGCCTCATGTCAGACTCCCTGACCCTGGTTTTAAGTGAAGCTGGAGATGTTGGTGTAGTCTACTGATGCTTGTAGTGGGTTTAAATACCCTTCTCAGGTCTCTAGACACTTCCCTGGAAAGGGTCTGACACATATTACTAGAATGGACTGCTCAAAACTAGAAGTCCCATCACTGAAATAAAAAATACGGATAGAATATGGATAGAATAATGCCATGTAAAAGTGGATGACGATACGAGTGTTCCATAGAGAGAGAAGCAATAAATGAAAGTTGTGGGTGTAACTGACTATGCTACCAAATATTTTGATACCAATTAAAGTGTAGTGCCACTAGAGATGTTTTCATCACAATATGAGACAGAAGTACAAATACTGACTCAGAGAATGACAGTGGGGATATGAGCTTGTGCCACAACAGATGTATAACAGCAGAGAAGCATGTATAGCAGAGTGATTCAGAAAAAACAGGCACAGGATTGCATGTTATGGAGATGATAGAAGTTGAGGTTTCTCATTTGGGGACAGAAAAGAGATCTTCTCCCGGCAGTCAGGCAGAAAAGATAATTCAGTCTCAGCCTTTAGAAATGTCCCAAGTGGCAAGGACTTATGGCAAGTCTAGATGGTTGCGATCCAGTGACTTAGGTTGAATTTCAAAGTGCGATACTTGTTTGGTTTGGGTTTTTTTATTTTTCCATAGTAAGTCAAACATAGTCATTACATGAAAACCTCCAAGATGTCTTACCCAAAGAAATACACTCTTGGGTATTTTGTTCAAAATGAGATTTGCGGTCTGGAGCTCAAGACTTGGAAAGTCTCCTCTGACTTCTGTCCATCTTATATGGACATAATCAAAAGGAAATTGAAGGGGTCTGAATTCAATCTGGCTTCAAATGGACAGGCTTCCAGGGTATGCTGGTAGCGGAAAGAAATATGTTCACATCAGTCTCTATGTTGTCCTCTTCACAGTATACATCTAACAGTTCAATGCACAAAGACTACTAGTTCTTCATTTATGCCTATTGCTATCTCACTAGTAAGATGAAGAAGCAACAGTGGGAACTGAAAACAGGAACAAACTATTGAACACAGGCATTCAGTGAATCCAGAAGCAAAATGAGCATTTTATCATTAATATTTTAGCAAAACTGGATTCTTTCCCCAAATAACACAACGCTGTAAAGTATCACAAATTCAACATCTGCTGGATCTTCATTAGTTTAAGTGTTATGGTTCGATTTAATGAAATTTTATCAGCAACACTTAAAACTGAAGTAAAGAGAGTGTTTTTTCTACAAATATCAACACCTTTGTGCAACAGAAACTAGGGCCTCTTTGCTGATGGTCTTTGTGGTACTATTTTAGGATTAACTCTCACTGCTTCTTCTCTCTCCAGGTAGAAAAGTTGGTTGTTGTGAGTAGTAATTTTTGGTTGGTGACCCCAGGGCTCTGTTCCCTGCAGTACCTGGGTGCCTTGGGGAAGTCATCAAACCTTTCATGCTTCAGCTTCCACCTCGGCAAATGAAAACATCGTTGTGTTTTCCTCCTGGATGTGGAGGTTAATGACACTGTTCAAGATTGGATGCAGCTGCAGTGGGAGCTGGATGGCTCGGTGGATCCTGTGCCATGTGAACTGATGTACGCACACCAAACAGGGAAACGTTAGTAGGAGGACAAAGCCCCTTGCAGCAGTGTGCCCACTAAGACCACACATAATAAAATGCACACATACTTGTACAGCTATGCAGAATCTGTATAAATTCCTCAGACCTGTGTCTGAGAACTTGTTAAAGGTTAATCTACAGCTTTTTTTTTCCTCCTCCAATCCCCTCTAAGTGGATCAGACCAGTCTTAATCTTCTTTCCAATTGACCCTAGAGGTGATTAGAGACACTAGAGACTTCTAGAGACTAGTCTCTTCAAGAGAGTGCAACTCTAGAGACTTCTTCTATAGCAAATACCCTTTCATTTATTACCCTAAATAGCTATTTAGTGTCTAACAGGGACAAGCAAGTGATGATCTTTGCACGGAGGAACACCAGTTCCACTGGTGTGACTGTGTACCCTTCATGTTATGAGCAGAGGAAAAGGAGTATGGTCACATAGCTCTTCAGGTCAGTCAGATATGTTACAGCCTCTCTCTCCTTTTTTTGTCACTGGTACCTTGCTAGCACCAGAAATTCCAGAAATAGGGTTTTTAAGGATGTTTTGTGAGTTGAGGTAAAACGGATGGGATGAGATTTGGAGGGGTCAGACCAAGCAAAGGTGCCATTGGAGGGCAGGGAGAGAGGGGGACAAGTTGCTACCACCAGGTTGTTGAAGGTGGCAAAGTCAGCGGAGCAGGGTAAACCAATTAATGCCAAAGATGACAGGATGAGGTGACATATCTGTCAAATCCCAGCATTATTAAGTTCAGGAAGGTTTGGTTCACTCTAATATACAGGCAGTTGTAACTTGGAGAAATGGGGGTCATTAGCTGCAGGCAGTTCTCTCTAGACACTCTTAATTTCACTAGCAGGATCAACTCTTGCCATGGTTTCCTCTTAGTTAGAAGAGCCCATGAAGTTCATGGGTGCTACCTATGGAGTATCAAAGTAAATACATGGGAAAGAACATCAAACATTACCAAAAATAGGGATGAAAGTTCAACCTTATTGAGCTGTGCAGCAGTGGTATATAAAGAAAAGTCAGAAAGGAAAAGATGGTGATTTAATGCATTTCTACTCTGTGCACCACAATCTGCTTGCAAATCTGCAACGACTAAAACACACAAATACCTTAAAACAATGCAGAATCAAAAGAAACTTGAACTGACCTTGGCACCTGGGAGACAAGGAGGTGGCTGAAATGGAGAATGAGGTAGCACCATACAATTATTACTCCTTTTGCTAACTTTGTGCCTAGATGAAATAAATACTCAGAATAGTAGAGTTTCATTAACCATTTACTGATAAGCTGTCTGACTGCTTGCTTCTCATTCGGCTGGGAGACAATTCGTTTTTCTCTGCCTGGCTTGAAACGCTGAACAGGTGAGCTTACTATTTTTTATCAGTATGCCTCCAGGGGTCTGATGACCCTTTTTCTCAATTCCTTCTCTTCTCAGAGTCGTGATAAATGCTGCTGCACTGACTGTGCACAGCCAGACATCTCAGGATCAGAGCTCATGGGCTCACACAGGGATAAGATTTTAAGAAACACTTGGTACAGAAAGCAGTGCTGGGCTGTCAGTAGGTGGTGTGCCAGCATGAAGTTGAGTAAGGCATAACACACGAGTGAAGCCCTTCAGGTAAAGTACAGAGTAAAAGTGATCCTGCCTATGAGACTGTAGAAACTCTTTGGTACCTCTTGCAAAAGCAGAAATAGAATTAATGTCCTGGTTGACAAGGTAGCCCATGGAAGTACATTGTGTGCAGTGCATGTGTGGTTTCTAGTGTCGTAATCCAGACCTGATCTGCACGTTAAAGGCTTTCGTGCAGCACTCGCAGATCTCATAGGCATGCCTCTAATAGGTAGAGCGTTGGACCACTTGGTTGAAGAGTCCTGTGTATGTGTCATAATCACATAAGTTAAATTCAGCTTGCTGCTTGTAGAGCTGTCAGCCCGAATGCTCTTGAAATTAAGCTTTCACAGTTTGCCATCTGGGTCCTGTATGAAGGCAAAAATGTTTCCCATCTCTAGTACCACGTATTAAGAGACAAAAATTGAAGTTTTCTATACACCTGCCAAACCCACATCTTGGTACCAATTATGGTTGAGAGTTTTCTTGGAAAAATATCCATATAACAAAATGAATCTTTCTGATAGAGTATTGGATGCATTTAGTTTAGAGTTTCAAGTTATGCGTGACTAGAATTGCATGCTTGTCTTCATAACTGTAGTTAAAAGTCTTGGTCTCTTTACTCAGTTCTTGTTCAGGCAAGAATACTACTCAACTGCGTGGTCTGAAAGGCTGGTTATCTTCAGTACTTAACCCTCCAACATTAGGATGCATTTGTCACTGAGGTTTAATTCAGGCTGGCTTGGCCCACAAGGGTGTTTTTGAGAAACCTTGAGGAAAAATGTAAGGTGGCTTTTGTGATTTTGTGACAGGAATGGCCTGCATCTGGTAAAATAATAGCATTTTTCATTTTTTAAAGAGATGAGATGATTGGTATGAGTTTTGTTCAAATTGTAAATGTTCTCCTGCTTTTAGTTTCCATTTCCATCTATAGTTGACAGTCTTCAGAAGGTCCCTTTCTCCTTCTGTATTTGTGCAATAATGAACAGGCCTGTGTTTGATTTGGTTGTGTGACCAGATCTAACTTCATGAGATTGCATGGAGATAAAGTCTCTTCAAACCCATCCAACAATTCACCCCTAAGGTATGCACATGAAGGAGGTGGCTGAAATGGAGCATGGGATATAGCACCATGCAATTGCTACTCCTTTTGCTAACTTTGTGCCTGGATGAAAGAAATTCTCAGAATATCAGTGTTTCATTAACATGACTACAAAAGGTAGCTAGATAGGAGGGTGAACATAGTCATTGGAGAGCATTGATGTAATACAATCCTGTTTCTACATTAATAACATAGATTTAGCTCAGAGGGCTGAAGTGAAGTATGTGTCTTTCTTCACTGTAAGCTATCTTAGTCCCTCCATGCAGCCCTTACAAGCTGGAAATCCCATAGCCTTGCTATAGATAGATGTGAGCCAGCTAACGGGTGGTTAAAGCCATTTTGAATTCCTGATTTTGATTGTCTTATGGATGTGATGTCTTGTCTTATGGATGTGATGTCTTGTCTTATGTAGAAGAAGTCACTTTTCTGGGTTCCCGTACACACCACTGACACCTCTCTCTTCCTCTAACAGTGGTCCCATGTCCCCTGCATGGCAGCAGGGCCCTTCTAATGGCTGGTATCCCTCTGCTTCAAGTAAATGCCTAAAGATACTCAAAACATGGTGGTTGCTGGGGTGTTATACACTTTACGATTGCATACAGGAGATATTTTGATAATTCTGCAAAGGACCTCTCTTTTTTTTTTTTCTCTAATTTATTAAAGCTTGATATTGTATACCTAAACTGCAGCCCTAATAGTTGGTAACATCAGCGAGTGTAGTTTCATGAGAAGAGCTACAGCTCTAGAGGTCTCCAACACATCAGTGATGGTTCTTACAGATATTTTTGCATCTGGTGGGAGCTGCATAAGCATTTAGTTGCATATTTGTGTCTTTGCTGGTGACAGCATGTTAATAAGCACTTGTCCATTTATTAACAGGATCCTGTTTTAATTCAAAAGGAGAGAAAAAGCAACCAAGGTTTATGCGCTTAAACTGTTGCAGCAAAGAAACATGTAATCAGAAAGAGGAATCAGCTTG
This sequence comes from Platalea leucorodia, assembly GCF_965183815.1. Taxonomy (NCBI): domain Eukaryota; kingdom Metazoa; phylum Chordata; class Aves; order Pelecaniformes; family Threskiornithidae; genus Platalea; species Platalea leucorodia. Next base: position 38,895,202 of record NC_138823.1, read on the forward strand.
TGAGTGAGTCCTTAATTTACAAAAGGCAACATAGTTACATAATTATATTTTTAATTATTTGACTAATTATTGACTAATTGGCTATAACATGTGAAGGCAGTGCTAACAAATCATGGCTTTGGGAAGTGTTTACTTTCAGGATCAGTATAACACGTATTTGCACAAACAGTAATGCCAAATTGAAACATCTAGACTGCCTTAATGCTGGGTATCACTGGTGAAAATAAGATGTTTAATTCTTTCTTCTGCAACACATTCTTAAAATCAAAGTGTAAAGATTAGGAGAAATAGCAATTTTGATTTGCAAAGGAATATGATTTTTCAGAAATGATTAGGATTTTTTTTTTCCATCCATTTCTATATTTCTTCTAGAACCCTTGGTGGAGATAATATAAAACACTATAACACTGTATTCCATCTCTTTTCTCTAGTGGAATAATTTACTGGGGTTATTATCACAACTATTTTGCTACGTTCAATGAAATTAACATTGATTCCATTTGTTGAAATCATATGGAGACTGCAACTGCACTCTGCCTTATTACCAAATGAGTACAGTGTGCCCTTCAATAATTCTCTAAACTCTCAAATGCCTTGGAAATAATATGCTGGAGTGTTACCGAACTGTGACTGAAGCACCATTTGTGCGAAGTGTGACAGTGCACGAATGATATTCCACAATAAAAGTTCAAACTACATTAATCTTTCACAGAGGTTCATTGACTGGGAAGATGCCTCAAATACAAAATAAAGACACTGTGGCCCCCACTTCAAATTATTTCGGAGTGGTTCCTCTGTATGAGTCCTTTAGAAATATGTACATTAATTTCTGTTATATACTTGAATGTAACCGATGAGGAATTAAAAAATGTAATAAGTTATATTATTTCTGCAACCACAAACTTTACATCTGCATTTGCTGCAGAGAAATCCCTCTCGGCAGTGGTATCATTAAGTACATAATGATAGGCAGTGTAATACACTTATTTTCATTCCTTGTGGATGATGGTGCATAACTCATCTTGTGGTTTTGCTTCTCTCTGCCATCTTGAATTACAGCCATTCCTCAGTCAAAAAAAGGGCAGACTCTGACCACAGCTACTTTCTCACTCTCTGCATAAGATCCCAGTACAGGGAAGAGGAAGCAGTGGAGGGAGATTTAAATTTTTGGAAATTTAAGTTGTATTAGTTTTGGAAATAGAAGGAGTGACCTCTGAGGGACCATGAAATTTGGTGGTAGGAATACAGGATGGGGAGCTGGGTTATTCCACTTACATACCCTTCTCTTTTACTTACTTAGTTTTTGGCCCCTGGTCATGTCCTCTTACATTTTACTTCCTTCCTTGGTGAACTGGAGATAAGAAGGGCATTGCCCCCAGTATCACACAGGCATTTGAGAATTAATTACTCAATAGCTGCACAATTCTTGTAGTGAAACTTCCTGAAACCTGGCAGTCAGTGTCCAATCTTGACTTAAAGAACTAAATAAATGGAGAAAATGTAGACCAAAGTGACGTGGCTGAGATTGGTCAGTAAGATTGTGCCACCATTGTTTATCGAAGGTACAGTTCTCCCAACTCGTGATCCTACAATGTAAATATCAGCCTATTTTTTCCTCCCCTGATTTCCGTCATTTATTTAGCTGCATAGCATTGAGGATTCTGTACTCATTTGAAAGACAGGACCTCATCTAAACTTATCAGTGTCTTCAGAGGCCAGAATTCACCTTTTGTGGCTGTGATTTTGCTAGGAACAGGGAGAATAAATGCAGGTTCTGGCAAGAGTGCATGCTGTTTGGTGCAGCAGTCCCTTGCTCAGCTGCTCAGTGCCTGAACATGAAAACAGCCCCTGGGGACTGGTGGAATCTCATCCTCATCTTGGAGTAAAAATTGATTTACTTTTTAATTTATCAGCAAGGAAATTGCCTTCTTTGGCTGTGATAAACCAACCTTCTGACATCACGTTAGAGATTAATTGCTTAAGACCAGAAGGGACTGCTATGACCATCTAATCTGCCTTCTTGCATAACATAGACCTTTGAATGTTCACTAAATAACTCACACTTGAAGGCCAGTGCATCCCCAAGGAAAACAGCCAGTCCTGATTTTATTGCCAGAGCCCACTGCAACCCTTAGCACATTTTCCAATGGAGCTATCTGTTAAGTATTTTGTGGTCTTTTCAGTGTGTGCTGTGTTAATTGTTTTTTTTCTTTGAATTTTTTGATCAAGAGCTAATCAAAGAGCTTCCTCCACACCACCAGTGAGGAGGAGACGTTTTCAAGGTAATCTGGCTCCCGCTCCCGAAGGCTTCACTTTTTTTTTTTTTTTTAGTTGATGAGGATCTCTGAGTGACAGAAACCATGAACCAGACCGCTTCCCCTTCTTCTGGATGGCACAGGCAAGTTCCCTGTTTGTTCTCTGGTGCTCCGAGTCTTGCACAGAATCATAGAATCGTTTAGGTTGGAGAAGACCTTTAAGATTATCAAGTCCAACTGTTAACCTAGCACTGCCAAGTCCACCACTAAACCATGTCCCTAAGCACCACATCTACATGTCTTTTAAGCATGTGGTGGGACAAGAAGGCATGGTTTCGACAAAGACAGGCAACGTCCCCTCCTGGTGTGTAACCTGCACAGTGGGGTACTCCCAGGGAAATGGGAGCTGTGGGGTTGATTCCCCTCAGTCTGAAGCAGAATTCAGATTTTAGGTCTCTCTTCCTGGGTTTGGGAACCTGCCTCCATGTTGTCGTGCAAAGGCAGGTCATCACTGCCTCCGCCACCTCCATCAGAAGAATATTCAGACTGCTGAGTCCTCTTTGAGCAGGTGGTGTTGTGAAACTGCCCCAGGCTCCTGTGCAGACCCACTAGGAACCAGCATTTCCTACCAGCTGGAAGTAGGCAGCTCTGTGTTTGGTGTTCAGGAAGCCTAGAGGAATAAGGGGAGAAAAAGACATTTAATAAACTGAATCACATTCACCACAGACTAGCTGGGGAGCCTTTGCTCTTATATAGGCAGCCTGAATCATCAGGCTGGGACCAGGCTTTTATTTTTCAGGTGAACCCTTAAACCCTTAAACCCTTAAAATTAAGTGCTTATAGTAGGTAGTCAGAACATAGTCCATATTGCTTTCAAATGCCAGCCCTCTGCTGGTGTTCAAAATGGTGCTGGAGTGGTGCTGGAGTAATAATTATGGGATGTCGTTGTGGTTTAACCAATCCAAAACACAGCACTATACCAGCTGCTAGGAGGAAAAATTAACTCTATCCCAGCTGAAACCAGGACAGATGTCTGGAAGGGCAAGAAGACTCTGGGGGCCAGATGAAGGAAATCACAAGGGGGAAAAAAAACCCAGGAGAATGCAACAATTATGGATGCTTGCAGCCAGGTTTGCCTGTGCAACTGCTCTTCATGCAGCTGAGTCACTGTCCCTGTCAGGGCTTTTGCTTACCTATGAGTCTCAGTCATGGTATTTTATTGGTAAGGACCATCTCTGCCCACACTCTATAGAGTCAGCTGTATTTGCTGTGACAAAGATTAATAAGCTACTGGGTGATGAGTAAATATTTAACAATATTTTTCTTTGCTTTGCTTTACATGTAAAATAAATATATTTGCAGAATATTCATTTTCCCTAGGTCTGGCAGCTTCCTAGAGTCTTTCACTTTTGACTTTTAGCAGATATGTTCATATGCTGTATCTAAAAGGATGGTGAGGCAATCTTTATGTTTTGCATATAGCAAACATTATGTTTCATCCCCCTTTGAGAAAATCCCTTTCTGAGGTTTAAACTAAATGTGTCTCATCTTCATATTCAGTATGGCTCTACTTATGCTGTAGCTTCCAAATTATTCTAACCCTTGTGTGCCTTTTTTTAGTAGGATTTTTCAAGGATTTTCAAGTTCCATTTTGTTCATAGTAAAATTTCTTGATGAGACAAAAGGGCTTCCTTGTAAGGACTGAAATAATGACGCTTTTATCTTAATCAGTCTTTCTTATGCTATAGTCTACACAATATATTACACTGCTGAAATCTTTCTTCTCTTAGATGAACTTTGTTTCCTCTACGATACCTGACTATCTGTCTTCAGGAAGAAGCACACCAAACAAACTATTATGAACATGGCTTAAAAAAGGCCGTGTAAGAGGGATTTATTCCAGCTTCTGTGGAAATTATTCCCCAGGACTGTTTTTGTCCTTGCCACTGATAATTTGACTTCAATCTTCAACTTTTGAATTTGCTGCATCTCTTCTTCTGAGTCTTCTTCAGCAAAATCCCGTCGGTGACAGTCTACTGATTCCCCATGGATGTGCTGGTATTTTCTGAGACTGCAAGTACCAAGAGGTCAAAGACTTACTTATGCTGCACCAAAAGACATTATAAGGGATTGTAAAGAAATTTCATCATCATGGAGAAGAAAGACATTGCAAATGAACTCCATTCATGGAATAATCTAAAAAGTCTGAAAAAAACTAATGAACAGTTAATCAAGGAGAATTCACCATTGATGGTCTCTCTTCCATGCCTACAAATACTTGAATTTCTGTCTAACTTCAACAGCAAGGGGCCCAGGTTGTGGAAGTGGTAGAGACAGTGCTCCTTTCTCTCTCAGAGGAAACTAGGAGAAGCTCAAATTTAACAAATAATTACATTACAGTTTTCTGGCATTATTCAGGGAATTAAACACTTCCTTTTCACAATGAGGAAAAGATTGTATGGGAAGGGTTACTGTACTGAAACCAGGGCTACACAGACTCTAATGTTTGAATAAAAGATTTAATAGCCCCAGTGCTGAAGAAGGTTGTACTAAGGTATTATACCTTAGGAGGGAACTGCCCAGAATTTTATGAGTGGTGGTGGTGGGGTTCCCCCCCGAAAGTGTAATTAAATAAGAAGATCCTTGACAGCAGTCTGACTGGAAAACCTAACTAAAAAATCTTTGAATTACTGTATGTTCTTCTTTCTTTCCATTCAAATATAACAGACCTGGACTGTATCTATATCCTTGGTTGGACCACAAATTTAAAATTATGTCTGTTGTATCTTTGTTAACTACATAGCTTTTATAAAAAGCAATTTGAAAGTGTAATGTTGAACATCCATCTGATGATAATAAATAGGATGCCAATAAATCATATTCTGTGCTTGACCTATACTAACAATATGTCCATTGTAGAAGAGAGGCTTCTTATTTTTCAGAAAGAAAACAGTAGTTTTGAGGGCTTGATGATTCACTCTAGAATACCGTTTTTTCACCAGATGATAACCTTTTATCCATAATCTTTCTTAACAATATCATCAACAGATTAAACTACCCCCTGTCCCCTGCAGTTTAATAGTATGGTGTAACTAGTTAATAAGAGCTACTCAACCGCACTGCAACTTTTATTACATGGCAGAGTCATCCTGTTAAGTTCTACCAATCTTATCAGTTACTTCTAGCTCTTTGTTTTCTAAATCCTTCAATTATCCCGTGTAATCTTGTCAGGGTCACATCAGTAGGAAAGGGGTAGATATGTGGCCCTTTGTTCCTTTCCTCTCCCCTTTCCTCACACTCTACTCAGTAAATATGAGCAGTGTGGGGTTACTCCTCAGCAAAGCCCATGGACTTAACACAGAAAATCTTTGAGCTGCTCAGATGGAAGGCATGGCAATACATCGTGTACCTAAGCAGCTTGAAGGACTTTTCTGCTCTGAATACTGGTTAGCAGACAGCGATACATTTTACAAAACACAGAATTGCCCCCCAATTGCTCACAACATGCCTGCTGCCTCTCGAAGCATCCCCTGTACATGCATAGGGCCAATAAAACCATCTCCCAATAAAGATAATACAGTTCACCTTATAAAAATCATATTATTGGAAAATAAAATGTATTGAGATTGGCTTGTAAGTTCTTTGTAAGTATATTACCACAATAAATGATTTCTCCTGTGGTGTCCTGGATCAGGTTTTCTCCCAGAACAAAATCAGTTCGAGTGTTTCAGTGAACAATGATTAGAAATACCACGAGAGACTCCAATTCTCACTCTGTTTTTGTTTAAGAGTGTATAAGCTTTGGATTTGTGATCAAAACACTACTGCTCCCAAAATTATCTGTACCACTATTTCTGTACCACATTAAGAGTGCAAAGGGAAGAAGGGGGGTATTACAAACATGGATGTAGACCCACTTAAATAATTCAAGGACTAGGACAGTACTCAGTGCAGTAGCCAGGAAACCTTCAGGTAACTCTGTGTGCTCTGCAAAGTTTTGAGGTCAAATTCTACTCTGAGTTACAAACACATAGCCTTCATTGAGGACTGTATGTGAATAATATGGGCACAGGGAAGGCTCAAACTCTGGTTAGAGGAAACACTTCCAGAGTGTTATATTCTGAGTTGCACTCTATGCTTTTCTCTAAAACAGTTTAATTGCAGAAAATTCCAGACTAAGCAGAAACATACAGTTTAATGGGAACCAGGGGACCCTGCTCTCTTCATTCTCTTCTTTCACCTCCATTGCTAGTTTTTATACTTCACAACCCTTAAGAGTTACATTTGATGCAATGATTTTTGTTCCAATTTTCTTTTGTAAGTAAGTGTCATACTGAATACAGGGCTAAAAGATAACCATTGGAAATGTGACTATATTTGAAGTTCTTATCAGACAATCATCGTTTAATGTGAAAAAATGGAGTTTCCTCTTCCTGATCGTTTATCACAAATTTTATTTGATCAAATTATACACTTTCAAATGATCAGTTATCACAAATGGTATTTGATTTAATTGTACACTTTCAAATTTGAAAGGATGCTGTCCAGATATGCTGGGTCTTGTTTCTGTTGACCTAAGCTTTTTGTTAATGCCCTATCTTTATGAAGTAAGTGTTTTCCTTCTCTATTTTTCGCCTTTTTTTTTTTCCCCAAGGGGAACAAAGCAAAATGATTGGTGCTTCAGGTCTCTTGGAAAGAAAGCAAAATATCACAGGGAAATTCTTTACACTAAAGAAGGAGGAGAACAAAGCCTTTGAACAAAAGACTTAAATTCCATCTGTCATTTCCACCCACTACTAAATCTACCAAAGACTGAACATTTATCCCACTGAGCTGAATACGCTGATATCTAACTGTGGTGCTATTGATCACTGCAGAGCATAGGCCTGGCTTTTCAGCTTTTTGAAACTGTTAACATAGATTTAAGTGCAACAGAGGAGGCATGAAGCCATGAATGTTTTATTGGAGTGCTCCAGATCATCTCTCAGCAGGTGAGTTCAGTGCCGTCACTTAAAAGATTAACCTCCTATCCCTACAAAAGCAATTATGACAGGAACTGCCTTATTAGGTAAAGCATATTAGAGAAATTGAAACTCTAACTCTATTGATAAATTCATTCAGTAAAGCTGACCTCGTGGCTCCCAGGCTACATGGGAAACTCTGTAGTCTTTGTCCTTACATGCATGGGAATCAGCAGGCTAAGGAAGGATTAGTGAGTATCCATGTGACTTAAAGAGCATATTAAGAATGTGTCTGTTTTGCAAATGTCTAACCTTTCCGTGCACTATACAATCTTTGGGGTCCCACTTTGACAGTCAGGCTCAATAAGACGTAACACTTGTTCCTTCCCTTTCCTAGGAGGAATTTGCTAAGTAATCATTCCTCTGAGGCAGCTTCTTCCAAGAGTCTTGTGTTATTTCTAAGCTTTGATTTCAGCTTCATAATAACCTGGCATGTTGAGCAGGTACAGCGTTTTTTCTCTAGAGGGGAAAACTCAGAGCAAGAGTAGTTAATATCCAAGTTTTCAAAAGCAGTGGTGGATTTTTGTGCGTGGCTCTTCTGTTCTTTGCTCTACTTGAGTCTCCTTACAACCAGTTCTCAGGAAAGCATGATTTGGCTGTACCTCTAGTTAAAACAGCATGAATCTGGAAGTGCTCAGTGCATCTGGAGATCAAGCCTATGGTGTCTGAGGATGTAAAATAAGATATCACCATGGAAAATACAGGCCAGTGTGACTAGTCTTAGGAAACATGAAAAGTCTTTGCCAAAGCCAAGAACCTAAATACCCAGTTCCTATTCTAGATAGCCCTGTAATATTATATTTTCCTATTGTCTTCGGACAAACAAAGGCAACTAATTTTTCTCTCATTTCTTCTTAGCAGGATAGAGCATCTTATTTCCCAGACAAGAAATATTGATGAGTTATCGGCAGTTGCCTTGTAGAATATCATTGAAAGTTAATGCGACGGTTTAGAACCAGGTGAGCAAGGTGACTGTTTTGAGGGTTTCCTAGTTTAAATGAGGCATATGTTAAATATCTGATTGCAGTGCAGTGCAGTACCTTTAAAAGGAAGAGGAGAGGATGAGGGGACAATTTCTTCAAAGTAAAAACAAAGTAAAGTGACTTCAGTTCTAAAGGATTGTTGATACATTGGAGGGATTGGTTTAATTTTTAAATTATCTAACTTCAGTGGCAGAACAGCCAACTAAGGGACAAGAAAACCCCAGAAAAAATAATTCCTTATTTCCAAACCTTTGTTTTGTTGTCATGTCATGCTATTTCCCATATTTACCATACATGAGAATTGTGAAAATTGAAAATCCTTTATATAGGCTAAGGAAATCATTACCAGACTGTGGAATTGAAATATTAGTTCCTGTCAGAGCTGCATATCAGCTGAAATTTTGACAGTAGTGGTCTTGGGGCATGGGCCCACTCTGATGGGGAAGCTGCTGCTGCAGGTGGTCCAGAGTGCAAGGGTCAGAGGGAAGCGGGTGGGTCTTCATACAAACCGAGAAGGTACCTACATGGCTTACAGTGTTCCTGGCTGCAAATTTGGAGCATGCTGTTTCCTCTGCCCACACTCTCCTTTGCTCTGTCCCCCCAGGAAGAGAGGGAGTGGGAATATGCCCTGTCCCAGGTGACACATCTGTGGCTCTAAGGACTTGGGGTCTGGAGAATGCTGGGTGTGGGAACAGGCAAATATGCCACTAACTACGGATGTCTCTTGTACTTCTCCCACCAAAGTTTTTCAGATGTACTCAGAGTGTGCATGTGTGTGCATGCGCAAGTGTAATATTTGTGGAAAAAAAAAGCCCAGCTTATTGGAAAACTCAGAGTGATGGAGTAAGACTTTTGGACAAAATATTGTCTTGGAAGGTCAAATGAGGGATTTGACTGACCACACAGCTGCAAAATATTAATGAAGTGCAAGAGCCAAAAGTGGGAAATATTTTATTTAACTACCCTTTTCAGTGATAGACCTGCACCATTCACACATAATAAGTGATTTTATAATAAATGCCTTCTCCCCAAGGCTTATTTCTTTCAAAGGAAAGTATAAAAGTTTTTACTGTCACTCTCCTCCCCCCCGCCCCCCCCCCCCCCCAAGTTTTTGTGTGTGAATATTCTTTATCTTATGCCTTCAAGAAGATTTAAATTTGAACCGGTGACATGAATATATTTGAAGTGCACATTACACCTAGGTGATACCTAAGTTGTTTACCATGAGGGAAAACTTCAGATGATAAGATTTCTTGGAAAAGAATATGTTTAGATGATCCATATGGGGTTGGGAGGCTCCTTGGTGCAGGTGGCAGGGGCAGCAAGGCTGGGAGAGTGATCAGCATCATGACTGGGAGAAGGTGCATGTGGGAATGGGGGCGGGAGGACCTGGATTGAAGACTTAGGTGGTACAATGAGTCTTTTCATGTAACTGATCCATCTCCCCTTAAGAGAAAAGGGCCAGTTTGACAGCAGGAAGAGAGTCTACTTGTGAAGATGTAGGTCAGGTATCTCTGCATCTGATGAAAGGACTCATATGTGCTTGCCCTCCCGTGGGCTTGCTGGCTCCAGCTTTGCTCCGTCAGCTCTGGTGGGCCTGACATAAACTTTAAAGGAAATTTCAAAATCTCTTTCTGGGTCTGACAGTGTCTCACTCTGCCTGTAGTGACAGTAAGTCCTAAAGTTCTGACAAATCTCTCTAATTGTGACATTGGGTTATCTGTTTCTTGACTGATGTGACACAGAAAGTGTTAGGCAGATATTATGGCTCTACTGCTGTGTGTTAGGAACCTTTCACTAGCTTCACTTATTGTTACCAGATGCTAACATCCCAATTTATAGGGAAAGATTTGAGGTACACATCTTTAAATGACTTGCTGAAGGCCAAGTGTAAAACTTGTGCATACAGAGGTATTTAGCTATTTAAGTTCATTGAACTTAGCAGCACAGGATACCTAAATATGAATGTGGATATGGCCCATGAGTTTTAGTAGAAGTGAAACCCAAACCCAGTGCTACCTGATTGGAATGTCTGCTGTGACTATACTACTGTGACTGCAGTAACCTTGTCCATCTCTTTAGCACTTTGGATTGCCAGAGTCCAAAATATAGTGACTTAAGTTCTGCACATAACAGCAGAAGGGTTTGGAGGACCTTCACAAATGTTCCTTCTCCTCTCAGAAAACACTACGTTATATCTCTGGTTTATGGGTTGAAGCTATTCCCTTAGTGTATTGCTGGATTTCTGCTAGCATAAATGCCTTTTATAGGGCAGTGAACCAAAAAAATAGAGACATACCAAGTTATAGACCAGTCAAGCACTAGACTTCTCCCTGTAATGAATTTGTGAGGTATGAGAATTGCTGTTTGTGTAGGAAGATGTGTGACAGCGTCCGTGTACCATGTGTCTAGTGAAACTTGTCTATGGTTGGTTTGTCTGGATATCAGAACATTTGAAAGTTTTTCTTGGTACACAGTCGTATTGCATGAATGTATATCTCTGCCTCATTGACTCTATCTCTTTTCAAACCTCATCTTAAAACATATCTTTTCTCCTTTGCCAATGTCTTTTAATTTCTCTTTCCCTCGGTCATTGGCCTTATGACTGAATGGTTTAATTTATTCACCATGCAATGTCTTTATGACACTGTTTTCTGTAATTTATATAAGATACAAGACAGTGGACAGTGTTATTTAATTCCATAAAGGGCTTTAGGATGTCATTTGTACAAAAGGTATTTATGAAATAAAATCATGAGTCTGCAAAAGACTTATTCATGCAAATAGTTATATTAAAATAGATGGTGCTGCTCGTGTGAAGAAGTTTCCAGGTTGGACCCTAATATTTTGTACCTGGATACCTAAGTGTCCTAAGTGAATTTTCTTCTGAAAATCTTCTTGGGAAGTTAAATTCTGTGACAGTTGGTTGACTTACAGCTGGTTGATTTATAGCATACTGTGAGTCTAGGAATGTGCTATTTTATGGTCATGTTGGGAGATATTTACCCTAGCCAACTTCAGGTGTTCTGGAAAGGTGCACAGGTTGGAGGCTGGTCACTGTACAGTCAGCTGCCTTCAGGAGGCAAGCCAGAGCATAGATGTTCGAAGCCTGCTTTTCCCTCTGTACTTTATAGGAAGATTCCCCTAAAGTCTGATCTACTTGCTGGCCACAATTAGATGCTTTCTGGAGGCTTACTATGTCTCAGACAGGTCTGGCTTAGCTTGGGAGGATTTTCCTGTCACCCCATTAAAAAAAAAGCCACATGCTTTAAATTTATTTTAGAGCCAATGCTTTTAAAATTTATGGTTATATTGTTTAATGTTAGATAAATCTTTTTTTGGAGAGTGGCTTTGTCTCCTGTTAGGTGCCTGGTGGGTATTTAGCAGAGCAGAATTGCAGGAAAAAATAAAATTAACTCAGAATTAAAGAGGAATAGAAAACCCCAAGACTCTGGGTTTTTCTCTGAGTGTCCTTTCCATGTTAGACCAATCTCAGCTGTGTTAAAATATTCCCTGATGGCATGTTTCTTCTCCCAGAATATCTCCAGTTCACTAGTCTCGAATTATGACATGTATCCCTGAATATGAAAGGTTTTGGCTGAGCCTGAATAAGCTTTCTGGTAAGACAGATGTTCACTCCTTGGATATGTAATAGAAAACCCATCCAATGTCTCATCAGTACAAAACTGATGATGTGATCCAACTACAGGTGCTTTGTCTCCTGCAGAAACTTTTATATCTATTACCTGGAAAATGGCATGATGATTTCAAATTGGATTCTAGACACTGATGGAGGCTGGGCCCTGATTCACTGACAACACCAAGTCTTTCCATTTATTATCTTTCTGTTGGGGGTGAGGAGGGCAGGAAAACAAAAGGAAGAAGGAAACCCATCAGTTGCATTCCCTGCCCCCCCCCCCCCCCCCCCCCTTTTTTAACCTTTCTTTTTCTTAATGTTTCCCTTGTCCTAAAGCAGACACCTGATTTTTCACTCTGCTGCATGATGGAGGAGCAACTCCATCCAAGCCCCAAAGCAGCTCCTTATCCTGACCCTTGCTTTCATGTCTCTGTTGTCTCACAGGTGACTTCCACTGTCTGAGGACATCTTCTTAATCACGCTGATTGTGCTAGCCAAAATCCATCAGTGTGCTTCATGGATTCAGGGCTGGAGAGGTAGGAAGAAAAATTTAGCAGCTCAGAATAATAGATCAGGCACTGTACAGACTTCCTATTTCCCTGACCAATGAGCCAGAGATTTTGTGAACCAGCTTTTGGGGCCGGCATTGAGTAATCCATTCAGTAACTGGCCTGTTTGATTGTTTTTTCCCCCTAGCTACCTATTTTAAGATAACCAAGAATACTAAAAAATAGTTCTTTACATTTTGAAGGAAAAATGTTGAGCAAAATGTGGTTTGCTGAGGGTTAAGGAATGTTATAATGTCCCTTAAAAATGAGAGCTCTTCTTTTGCAAGCAAAAGTGACATTATGGGGCTCAGAAGGATATTTAGGTCGGTGGACATTTTTGTAACCTGTGTTAGTCCTCACACAAGGATTATATCCAGCCATAACATATAGGTGGTTTTTAGATAACTTTTCATGAATTCTGCTTTCATAATCACTTGGCTATGGACACTGGAGGAAAAGCCAATTTTTAACAGTTGAGGTACCTGTCAGGTGATTAATTGCAAACTCATTTTGGAAGTGGTATATTTTGCTCCCCTGGAAAAAAAATCTCTGTTTTGAGCAATTCTCTGTGTGTCTTCCAACACAATCTCACTCAACTATTCCTTAAAATAGCTCACTGAGGCCAGGAAAATAAGAAGTATTTCAATTAGAGGATAAAAATTACAGTCATGGAACAGACTACTGTTTATGGTAAATATTGTATTATCTTTTACATTCAAACTTGGTTTCAGGGGATAAAAAGATTGGCTGGAATGTAAGCTTGTAATTTGATTTAAACAACGAGGCATTCAAATGCACAAAGGAGGCAGAAAGCAGCTCTTCTTTCCTGGGGCAGACGAGAAGGCAGCCCGCGACAGAAGAGGTCCCGATCCCCTGTGCAGGCGTTCCCATGTGGAGCAGGGAAAGTGTGCGCCCTGGCAGTAGGGATGCCAAGCGGCGTGGGTTCAGGAAGAGTGCAGCTATGCGGGTCGTTGTAAACGAGTATTAATAAGACTAATATACCACATGTTACCCACACCATTTTACCGCTGTCTGCTGTTCCAAGGAGAAAAGCGAAGTGGAGGAGAACAAAAGGGTGGGAGTGACAGGGAGAAGAAAAGAGGGTTGCTGCTGTAATCAGCATTTCACTGAACTGTGAATTTTAACAGGTTCTCTGTAGTTCAGATTGTTATTTTGTCCACTAGGTACCTGTACAAGATAATGATGTCGGCTGACAGAATATTGCAGTACAGCTGAATTCTCATGGACTTTCCAAACTGGTCTCTTGTCCAACATGCTTCAACCTATATGATTGCAGCTTAGTCATATTGCCACATTGTTTTTGATGCTACATTTAATTTTATGAATAAACTGGTTTCTAAATTGCTAACCAGTTGTCTGATTAGCTGCCACAGATACCATTTAGTCTAAGTGCTCAAGTAAAGCGTAACTGCTGCTTTTATGATATTATCAATGCCCCTGCCATGTCTGTCTAACTGGCATTTATGCAACCTATGCTCATACGATAAAATTCCTTTAGAAATCATTAAAGAAAAGTATGGGCATTTGTGAGTAAAACCAACTGTTATATTTAGTTTTTGGTAAATAGTACATGCTATCTTATGACTTAATGGCAGGTTGAATTTCAGTGCAAAATGTGGCAAACTGTGAAGTATAGGAATGGATCACATATCTTTTGTTCTTTCTCTTCCAATATCCACTCTCGCTTCCCTGAGAAATGAAGGGTATATTTTTTCAGGGTTTATCTTCCAGCCCCCAAGAAGTGCTTATTTTAGTATTTGTGGGGTACAATCTGAAAACATAGGATTTAGCTTGCATTCAAAATGAGCTACTGGAACAAATTTAGATGCTGATTTTCTTGAGATCTGCAATTTGTTCCATGAAAGCAAACACTATGACCACCAGTCATGCCTGTAAAGGGAAAGCTGATCACCCGATAACGTGCTGGAATACTTGCAGCTGGTGAAGTAGGTCTTGTCATCCCCATTTCATAAGTGGAGACACAGAAAAATGAAGTTGCATTGTGCACTGGGAATGTGGACAAAGCACAGTAACACAAAGATGATGAGCAGGTGCTCACACTGCCCAGACTAGATGCCTGTGATGTGAATTATTTACAGTTAATGAAAAGAGAGAGAAGCTCCTCAGAAGACCATTCAGTGTTAGCCCTGTGAAGCCTGGTAGAATAAATACTTTCTGATCTCATACTCTGTTGGCAGCTTTTTCATAGTTTAGGGTTAAGGGACATTGGGACAAGACACAAGAACTGAACAGAAGCCATAAGCTATAATAAATACTGGTCAGGGTGGATACAGCCTTGATGGATGTTGGGCAGCATTGCAGGAGGGCAGCTGCTCCCCATCACAGGATGTGGAGTATGTTGTGAACCAGCAAGAGTTAATGTAAAGAACATCCCCTCCCCTGTCCCTGTGTTAAATCTGTGCCTACCAGCTATTGCATTTCTCAGTTTCTCATATGTACTTCTGGTCTTGCTTGCTCAAGGTCAAAATATTGTCAACACATTGTCGTGAACAATGTGTGTTAGCTTGTACGGTTGTTTGTTGCAGGGGTGTTTGCTTTTTGCACAGCATAAAATGGTTAAACGTGGTGTTTTGCCCACTTATGGCTAGAGCTTTTGTACTTGCTTTATATGGTTACCTGAGTTATTTTCCATCTGTTTCCTCACATCACTTTCAACTGGCTTAATCCTGCTGCCTGATTGTGGCACCTTCCACGATGCAGTGTAATTAACCACAGGCAACTATTCAACATATTAGAGATGAAAGCAACGTAGCATGTTTTTTTCTGGCTTCATGACATGTGAAGGCCAAAAGAACAGCTTTATTCTCTCTAAAGCTTCTCTACCATTCTTTAGTGCGTGATCAGAATATTTTTAGATGGCCTTGCAGGTATACAGATATACCTAGGACACCTTGCAATAATATTGCTTTGGCCCCATAACCCGCCTCTCCACACTGAAAAAAGGGGAATGTTGGCAACTGGTTAATACGTAGCAGAAGAAATTAAATGCCTCTGACAGTAATTGCCTGAAGAAAATTCCGAAGATGAGATAGCAACAACACACCAGACACAAAATAACTAGATTAAGAGCACAATAGCCATATGTCAACATTAGATTAAGAAAACAGTGTTTAAAATGGTGAGGTCAGAACCTTTGCCAAGAGCCTGACATGTGGTTGCCAAACAAGTTTTGTCGGAGAAAGTAGTGTATGGAAAAGGTGCAAAAACCAGCCTCCCCCTCCAGCCCCTACAATTTGAAATCTCAGTGTGTCCGACTGTGATTGATTACTGCAATTGATGAGGAGTATTAATGGGGGAGGGAAATGTTAAAAATGAAAAACAATTCTTTTTCCATTTCTCAGTCTACTTAGAACTAAATGATGCTAATAAAGCAAGCCATAGTTGGCTAACAAAGTAATTTTTTCCCCATGTAAATCTTGACTCTTAAAACCTTTGTATTGCATTATGAGCTCCCCCTCCCTACAACAAACGTGAGTAATAAACTGGTAGCTTGCATTAAAAATGAAGCTCATTTTTGGTTGTGCGTTTCTGACAAGACTGAGATTGCTGATATCTTAAGGAGGGGGTTTAGTTTCAGGCCTCCTTACATTTCAGTTAAACATGGTGAATTCCTCTGCTCAGTCAAAAATATCCATTTCTAGGAAGTGTGAATATAGAGATGACTACCATAATACCATTTTCAGAACAAAGATATAGACTCTTATTTTCAGTATCACAGGGTGTTACATATGCCTATCATTTAACTTCTCTAAAATTTTGGTATATCAGTGCATTTTATCGAATATCTGTACCCAACAAGATTCTTCTTCCTGTAAAGGTTCCCTCTGAACATCAGGAAACACTTTTTCACTGTGAGGGTGACGAAGCACTGGCACAGGTTGCCCAGGGAGGCTGTGGAGTCTCCATCCTTGGAGATATTCAAAATCTGCCTGGACATGGCCCTGGGCAACCGGCTCTGGGTGGCCCTGCTTGAGTAGGGGGGTTGGACCAGATGCCCTCCAGAAGTCGCCTCGCACCTCAGACTTTCTGTGATTCTGTAAAGAGGTGACTCATGCAAAGGGCATATGCTTAGCCTTGCATGTCATCTGTACTATTTTGATAAAAACAGATAAATAGGCAGCCTGCTGTAAGGTGCCATAGTTAAATAGTTTAGTCTGTTTATTCTAGCTGAAAACCAGAAAAAAAACCTTCCTCGGTAAGTATAAGGTATCTGGGTACAGATTTAACCAGATCTACTTCAGGTCTTTTAAAGGTAAAACTGTCAGCAAAATATCACATCCCAAACTGACACAGTTATACCAGTGTGAATTTTTATATGTAGGCCAACTCTTACTCTACTATATGTAAAATGAATCATAGGCTGCAGTCCAATTCCCTTAACAAAAAATAATTGGCAGAAACCTCTGCTGCCAGATCTGGCAGTGCAGGATCTGTACGGGCACACAGGCTGATTTAGTGTCGTTTTCAGAGGCACTTCTTCAGAACAAGGTTACCCTATGTGAGTGAGGCCTCATTGGAAAGTTTACCCTGCTGTTGACCGCTTTGTATCCTCGCTGTTTACAGGGTATTTAACTCTGTGTGCCACTTCACCACTCTTGTGAGGACTATATACCCTGATGCTGGATATTGCCCTGGATATTAGTCCACGAGCAGGTCAGTAGCACAAGTGATATTCCCTGTCTGTCCCATCTTCTTTGCAGGTGCCTCTGCAATGGTACCACCCAGACTCCCAGCAGCTACATCTTGCTGTGGATACTTTGCATATGTGTGTAATCATAAGTTTTGCCCACCGTACAACACAAAAAACACCTGATTTTGAACCCAGCACATTGTGTTCTTTTTTCCTTTGCTGTCTGTTTTCTAAGGTGTTTGCTTCATATAAACCTTTTGTAAATACAGCACCTAGAATTGTACCTTTTTGCACACTCCTACAAATGAAAAATGAAATTATTGACTAATTAACTGACTATAAGATCTGGGGCTTTATGAGAAAAACAGAGGATTCATTAGAATTCAAAGCTTGGCATTATTGCAATGTATGAAAAAACATTTTTGTCTTGGCTAAATTATCACTTACTCAATTTCATCTATCTTATTAAAAGCTATGTCGGAACAGCCTGTTGCTTAAATGAACATACCGCTCCATGAATATGTTGTTTTGATTCCGTGGTTCTTTTTTTGTTAAATCTGTTTATGAGCTGAAGGAAGTGAAAGACAAGTGGAAAAAATTAGCAGTTGATATCTCTAGTTCTGACTAGATACTGATACATGTTTAATATTTAGTTGATTTTAGATTTACAAATAATTTTGATATGTATGCAGTACTGAAATGGTAAATATTCCCTTGCTGGGTAAGGCTCAATAAAAATAACAGTGAATGTAATGCTTAATGGTCGCTATTTTTTAAAAGGTTTTCTTGTCTTTGAAATACATAGGTGACTACTTGGTTTAATAAAGGCTCACTGCAATTAGTGATACACACTTATAAAGAGTCGAAGTGTTCAAATTCAAGCCATGTTAAGGCTTTCTCATGTTTAAAATCCATCCATTAGATTAGGTGGAAGGGTCGTAAAGCATTCTGTGAAATCAGGCGCTGATATATCACTCTTGAAGGGTGTTAATTTGGTTCTCCAGTTCTGATTTGTTTGGAAGAACATATTAATTGCTTGTTAGACAGAATTAAACCATTTTGTGCTACAAAAAAAAAAAAAGAAGAAAAAAAGAAAAAAGATAAAACGGAATTGCTGAGCATAAAAAGCTGGACCTTTGCAGAGCATTAATTCTGATTACAGCAGCTTGTTTTGCAAAAGCCAGAACAGGATGATTCTGTCTTTTTGGATCTTTGAACATCTCTGAGAAACAAAGGCTGATACTGCTAAGAGATGAGGAACTGAGAGAATTTTATTCCCTGCCAAAAAGATGTTCTTAAGGTCATAGTATTATGTGGTCTGCCTCAGCATCTCTCCTGGCTCACAACTCCAGCAGTCAGGAAAATGATTGCAGAAAAGCTATTTCACTTGAAAGCAAAAGTGCTTGGTTCTGTTGCGGCTGCAGAGACACGATTGTACCTGGGGCCTGATCCTGCATCTCCTGAGCCAGGGCACAGTCCCATTAAAATTAATGGAGCCTAACTTGGGCATCAGGACGTATATGGATTAACTCAAGAACAAAGTCATAACCACCAGGAATCCAGACAGAGGGGTCTCTTAAAAATGAGGTTCTGCCATGACAGTGTCCGTTTTAAAACACCAGCCATTTCAAGCAGATAGATAGATACATAGGTTCATGCTCTGCATGTGGCACGACTGTAGAGAAGACAGTGACTGGACAGGCAACAAAGTGAAGGGTAAATGTCCTCATGCTTCATAAAGTTCTTTTTTTTTTAGAAAAATCATGCTGCTGGATGAATTTTCTAGAAACATAGAATTCACGCAAAACCACATAGAACATAACAGACCCATATTCCCACAGTAGAATTGTAAACATTGATTTAAAAATGACAGGGCAAGGCTGTCCCTCTTTATTAAATTGCCTGACGTGTTCTCATGAGGGCTACCACTTCTGCCATGTATTACTTAAGTTTATATATGCATAAGAGGTGTATGCTGGAGGAAGGACCTACCTGTTCACATGAGCCTGTCCTGGTGCCTCGTTGTGTTTGAACAGAAGTTCCCAGTGTGATCAGTGAAGAGAGGGGCAGCAAGATTCAGAGGAAATCTTAGGGAATATGGTCCTTCTTTGAGGTGGACTGTGTGAAGCTGAGAAGTGATTTTGATTATTTTCTACAATAGTAGTTGATTTCTAGTGTATTGTGTCAACATTACACCTATCTCTTTAACAGCAGGTAGATGAACAGAAAGCAGGTGTGTACACCTACCTGCAAATCTACCAAATACATAGCCATTTTTTTTGGCTTGACTGTTGAATTAGCTGTGAGACCCAAACTTTGCCATTCTATTTTTTGGAAAGTTTTCTGTTTGCTTGGTGGTTATTCTGTGTAGGATCAAGTTTTCATTTTCCTTTTGTTGAGTTCAAATCTCTGGCTTCTTAAAACATGCTATGTTTAAAGCTGAAAGGACGCTAATCAGCTTTTCTTGATAATATCAGTTTGCAGTGTTGCTCTCAAATGGGTGTGAAGAATCCACTTGGGAATTTTATGGATTCAGTATTTCTATTCAATAGACTTCACAGAGTTTGAATACCATGGGGATCCCTTCCAAATCTGAAATATATGTGCATAGATTCAAAACTTACTTTTTGCGGTGGTCTTACCATATCCTGGCTCTCCGCCTTGCCTGCTTCAGTTCTTATGTCTCCGGCATAGAGCAAGCTCTGATATCTTAGAAACACCAACAGGAGACTTCCTTGTGTAATTTTCTTTTGTATGCCTTAAAACTCCTTCGGCTGGGGCTGCACGGCTAGAAGGCGCGTCCCCTGGGTGGTGGATAGGGGATCCCTCTCTGGAGGGTGCACCGGATAAAATTGAAGAAGGTGCCGCGAACAAACGCAGCCTAAGGGAAGGCCACCCTGACAGAAAAAACACTGGCCCTCCAAGTCATGGGGGTTGGGCAGGAGGCCAACTACCTCCTCCTGGAAAAAAAAAAAATAAAAAGTTGCAGAAACGATGAGCATCAGAAATGGCGGGGATGGAGAAAATCAGTAACGAAGTGAGGAGGAGGAGCTGGAGCTGGATCGGTCGTGTCCTGAGGGGGAAACCGATGGAAGACTGCGCTGTGGCCCTTGACTCCAGAGCACGCAGCCGCGGACCGATCGAAGTGGAAGAATGATGTTCGCGCCTTGTGTGCCTCCTGGCACTGAGAGAATTCAGATTCAGATGCCTTAAAACTAGTGATCCAAACCTTGTGCTTTGTTGCTAACAAGCTATGTTTTGCTCTTTCCTCCTTAACTCTTTAACAGCCTACCAAACCTCTTGTTTTGTCTGCCTGCTGTATTTCTGCCTTATCTTCACCTCTGAGCTCTCTGAGCCAGGAGCTGTCGCCTAAACTTGACATTGTCACTGCCACTCACTTGATCTTGGCTGTGAGTCCATGCATGCTACCAAATGCAAAAAAACACCAAACCCCCCCACATCTTTATTAGGCCTGATCTTATCCTTAGGTAAAACAATGCTAAGGGCTTTTTTGTGTTGGTTTTTTTTTTTCTTTGTTTTTTGTTTTTTAAGGCATTTGAGACATTTGTGCTTTAGGAATGATATTTATTGGTTGTAAGGGATTGCTACTAACTTACATCATCAGGTTTAAATTAAAGTGGTTAGCTCAAGCACAAATGCTGGAATTTCTCAATTGAAGGAAATATTAAAACAACTTTTGGCTTTTTCTAAATTTCTGTAACTTTGTTTGTGAGATAAAGGTCATCCAATTTTTCAGATTCACTTGTCTAAACTTGTTTTGTCCATCTGTTTTTGTCCTGGCATGCACACCAGTAAATCCTTCATGTAAATGCTGTTTCATTGTTCTTCCAGAACAGTGAGGATGAACACTCAGGAATATTATTGGTCTCTAAATAAAATAGAATTGTTCTCATTTTCTCTAAACAGGAAAATATCCATTAGCAAGACAGATAGGGATGTGAAGTCCATAGCAAAATAATGATACTATATTTGTTAGTAATCAAGATAAAATATGCCTTCATTTTTAAAATGATACCTAAGATACAGTGAAACAACAGAGATGTAAATAATTAAAAATATTTTAACATCTATGTTTGTTCTTTTTAGCTTTTTTTTTAATTTCTGAGGGACTCTTTCATAGCCATCTTCAGATTTGGCCACAATTTAGTGGGCATGTATTTCAGCACTTTGCAGTGAAGCAAATTGCTTAAGCTTTTATATATTTATAAAATATATATGAATTATAAATGTTGTATACTTTTACACTATAAAAACCTAATAATCCTTGCTATTGTCACCCCAATGGGGGAGGGGGGGTAGGTGGAAATAGTGTAAAATTTATAAAGTGTCTGTTGATTCAAGGTTTTGGAGTCAGATTCTGATCTGTATTTAGATTTGCTAAATTACAGAAGAGTGTCAGTGAGATAGGACTGTCAGAGGCTTACATGTTGTTTCAGAGAAAACTGAAAACAGGAATGCCTTAAATTGTTAGAAACTAATGACAAAGTCAGTGTGGGTGAGCACTGAATGAAGAAAGAGACAAGGCAGAACAAAATGTTTCAGCAATGTTGCTGTTTTCTGGCAGTAATGCTTTCTGTACCTATGATGGAGAAAGACGGTGACCCTGCTGTTGCATGAAGTTGTCACCACAGGAGCAGTGAATAAGACTTTCAAGCAGGATGGGCTAGGTCAGGGTTTTACCTGAGGTGGCACATGAGGATGATGATGACAGGCAAAAATAGTTCAGCAGGGCACGGCGCAGCTGCCACGAAGGACTTACCTTCACCTGGCAGCAGCCCTGCTCAGCTCATGCCATGGCACAAGGCATAGCAGAGCCTGACTGGAGCTAGTATTGTCAGTTCCATTAGGGAAATGCTAGTTGGCTTGAAAAGGTATTGCTCTTTCTAAAATAAATAATTGTATTGTTGAATAACTGCTGTTGCATATCAGCGTTTGGAGTGATGTGAAGGAAACTGTTTCTCTCTAGGATGCCTCCGTGAATTGTTGTTCTCTGGAAAGCAGTCAACTAAGAAGCAAAAAGGGCACATCAAAAACATAGTATTTGGGTGAAATTGAGGCAAAGACAAGCAAAAGACAAGTTAATGCATCAGAATTATTTGTGTAACGCAGCAGCAACAATTTTACATAATTTCCACAGGAGAAAACATGGCCTGCGAATTTCCCTTTTCCATGTCAATTAGCTTTCCTCATGCTTCACCAAATGCCTTTAGCAGCACCTAGAATTATTGTGATAATGGAAGTTTAACTTGGCAAGAGGCAGAGGAACTCAGTCAAGGCCAGAATAATGAAACAAACCCTTTGCATTGACAAGGGAGAAAGCCCCCCCGCTCTCTTGACTCCTGGGCTGTGGCACACGAGTGTTCACACCACCTCCTCATGCAGCACAGTGGTTTGAAGTTATAGGTTGATTTTTTACAGGCTGCACCAGCCTGAACAGATTGTCCTGCAGTCAGACTGAGATAAAACGGTCTGGATTCTTGACTATATGGACATTGCTATTATATATCCAGTTTTCCTTGAACATCTTTTCTTTTTTCATCTGGTTGGTAGGAAAATAACACTTTGCTATTTGCTCGGTGCTTTGGGTTGGCTGAAGCTCAAGCTACCGGGTCTGCCCAGGCTGTGCGTGCCCTGGGTGGCAGCTAGGCATGCACAGATGAACTCTAAAGGTACACTGAGCCTCAAGTGCCAGGATATACTGGTATGCCTGTATTTGCATAGCAGATTTGATATAATCCGTATGCATCATCTCGCTTGTACCTGCAGTATAGAAGAATCAGGAGCAGAAATATGGCAGTCCTAGATATGGGCACCAGTTCACAGGCTGTTGTCTTTCCGTTGTTACCCTAAGTGGGAAAGCTTCAGTGTATGCTGCTCTTAGGACTACCTTCAAAGAGTGGCCACAACAAAATTTTGTCTAGGTAGACCTTTTTGGTTTGCCATATTCAGGCCTTGCCATGCCAATGGATTGCTACATACCAGGAGGAGTTTTATGGATATTGCACTGGCAAGAATCCCCAAAGAAAAATAGAACCATTATGCTTCTGATGGAACACAACACTCAAGCCTCATCTTGTAAGTACTTTGAATTGAATCCTCAGCTGGTGCGAATTGTCTCCACTCTGCAGAGGAACAGCGTCTCTGTGTGCCAGTGCTCTCAGTGGCTTCAATGGGAGCTCTTCATACTGAGCATTTGCAAAAGCAAACCTGCGGCAAATGAGCCTGACTTGAATGTGTTTGTGAGAGTAGATAGATCTTGCCACAAACCAGAGAACAAATTTTATTTGAACTCTGTCCCCCTTGTAACTTTTACTTTGCAATCCTCAATATGTTTTTGCATTTAGGGACTGAAGAGACCTTCTGTAGCTGTGCTAACACATGCCAGTTCCCCTGGGTTAGACTAAAAAGCTGTTTAGCCTGGTAAAATTCCTCACAGCTGTTAACCAAAGATTGTTGGATGAGGGGCATGCCCCATATGTCAGAGGGTGCTGAGTTCACATGTTGATAGGGTTTCACATTTTAATTTTGCTCTCTAAAACCACAAATAACAAAGACAAAACTGCAAGTCTCCCATGAGAGAACAATTGCAAATAAAGCAAATTATGATTGATTTTAGTTTGACAGCTGAGTATTGTTTTGCCTACCTAACCCAGGAGCACATAAATATTCACCAGAGAAATGAGTGACCTGCCTCATCTTTTGCCTTGTAAAGTCATTTTGGCCACAGTTCTGCAAAGACAAGTACATGCTCAGCTTTCAATATGAGGGCTGTGATTAAAAGTAGCTTTATCTCTTCCTGAACAAAGCTGGCTACGTATGTTCAGGCATGAACACACATCTGAACACACCATCGAGTTACAACACCTTTACAAGCAACGCCCCATCCTCTGCATATTGTAATCGATTGTGTGGGGGTTCTCTAGTTAACCAACCGCTTACAAAGTAAAATGCATTATTAAAACTGTTTTTATTAAGATTTAAGTTGAGTTGCATTACCTCTCAATGCTGTTTCAAACTTTGATTGCATGGTTTTACAAAAATTGAAACAGACTTTTTCCAGGATGCCAATAGATGTTATAAAATGTTTTTTATTTAGTTGAAGAGATTTTCTCCCCTTTTTGGGGTGGTGGCTTTTACAAGTAATTCAGAGGGTTACTTACTATGGAATGACAACAGCAAATCTGAACTGCTGATTCATACCAGCCAAGGTTCATAAAACACAAAGGGTTTTTAATTATTAACAAGAAACATATTGTTCAGGGTAAAACAAAATTACAAATGTGTCTGCGTAGCAGTGTACGAGTTAATTCAGACTGACTTGGAAATGAGAACTATCTTGGGTGAATGAGGAAGGCAAAAGCAAGCCTAAAGCTCTCTATAAGGCTGACAGTGGTTGTACCAAACAAGTCCTCTTTCAAAAGCCAGTGGCCTCTCCCTCCAGTGTGGTGGCTTAACAACGTACCGATAGCACAGGTAAGTTGCACAATTGCCTTAGGTTTAAAAGAAAAGTGTGAACACACCCAGTATATTGGAAGCAAATATTCTGAAGGTTGCTCACAGGCTTTGTTGGAACATGTCTAGCTCTCTGCAGCACGTAAACAGTAACATAAGGGTTGATTTTAAACTTATCAAACTTTCAACCAAGTGTGGGTTTTCTGAGGGAAGTCACATATATCATTACCCTACACTGACTTACATCTTGGGACCCTTCCCTTAGCTCTCCTGATAAATGAGAACAGTGGAGTCACTTCACTGGTCAGGGTATCGAGCAAGTTTTCAAGATGGTCTTGTAAAATTTTACATGCAATGTTTAAAATTAAGTAAGTCATTGTAAATGCAGCAAAGTGCTATGCATCCCTTCTCTTAGTTCCCTTAAACCTTAGCATGAGTGGTAGTGGTGGCTACCAGTTCTGCACCAGGAAGGATGATCAAAAATGACTCAGACAGAAAGGGAAAAAAAGGTCATTTTGTCCTTCCCTAACTTTCTTTCAGAGCCTAAGAACACTTATTTGTGTAGTTTAATTTAATTTATGTATCTCACTGTGATCTCATGGAGTCATCTGAATGAATCCTGTGAGCAAAATTAAGAGGTTTTATTTCCATTCTTCTTCTTCCTAATCACAAAATTATGTCCAATAAAAAAGAAACAAGATTTTAAATATTTAGGAGCTGAGTTTAGACTGGCAATACACACAAAGTTTATAGGCCAAAGTTTTCAAATATTCTGCCTAATTTTATATTCCAGATTTGCCTCTTCCATAAAAAAGCCACTATACCTTTTGGCGTTAATGGGAAATACAGGCACTCAGCAGTTTTAAGTCAAACCATTTTCGTGCAAATATTAGGTCCAAATAGGAGTCCGGGCACTTAATTATTTCTGAGTCTTGCTTTAAATGTCTAAGATTATACCCCTAAAGATTCCTGCTGAGGACATTACTCCAGAGCACCTAGCTTTTGGGGTTTAATGACTCCCCAAAGCCTGCAGTTCTCTGGATGCTGAGAGCAATCTCCTTCCTGGCACGGCTGGCAGAGCTGCTCCGTTTCCAGCCCGTACCTTGGCACAACAAGGATCCAGTGAGAGTGGTTTTGGCAACACTTGGCTCCTTCTCTGCGGTAACAGCAGGTGCCTACTGAAATGTTGTAATGCTCCTCTGTGCAGGGCTTAACCCCCTTTTTTGGATGAAAGCTGTAAGACTAACATGGGCTTGGGAGCCTGCCACCAGGCACCGTGTTTGAAAACTTTGGTCCAACCTTTATTAGGTCATACTGGAATTGCAGATTTCTGGTTCTGCTTTTAAAATGAGTGTTCACATCAGTGTGATACACAAGCTGTGAAATCTTCCTCTAAATTTGTTTTATTACTTTTATATATGGTATAAACTACAGAATATTTTACAGTCTCCATATTAAATTCACTAAAGGTAGAAGCAGTTGGAATTTAAGCACGTTGTATTACATTCCCTACATGGACATGAACTTACCAGTGTACAAGTAGAAACTGCTCTTACTGCTGTACACTCTTCATCCTTAACCTTTTAGCATGGTAAGAATAAAAGATACAATACATTACAGGAGGGCAAAGGGGGAAGGAAAAAGATTTTACACGAGTTACAATGAAGAATGAATTAATGGCTTAAGCTCAAACATGAGACCTATGAACTGTTGAATTCCTACCCTGAATTTAAGGGTATGGCTTTTGACAGGTTGCTGAGAGCCAGAATTTTTACAAATTCCTCAAGTTTTTCTACTTAATTATTGTTGAATCACTTAGATGCCTAAATGCACCTATAAGCTGAGAAGGTAAATGCTGACCCACTGTATTTTGCGCCTGCAATGTTGCACTGCAGCTAATCACCAGGATTCAGATGGAAGTCATGTTCTCCGTTGTAAGAAGTATTGCAAAGAATCTGTCATGCTTGATTTCTTAAAAAAGAAAAGGCTAAGTCTGTACACATGTTAATGTTAATGAAGTACTCTGTGTTTATTTCAGTGCAAATCTGTTATACTGCCGTGAAAAAAACCCTATAATTCTGATGTTGTAAACTAGAACATTCTTTAGACTGTAATATAAAGGGCTTGGCTCAAACTCTCTACAGGTAAATGAAACAAGCTAAGGTGTTACTAAGGCAACATAATATGTAGTAAACAAGAACTAAGAACCACTACAGGATTTGAACAATGTGCTAATATATGCTGAAAGCCCGGGAAAATATAAGGAATCTGATCTGGGTCAGATCTGTTAACAACATTGTTCCATTTTGGTGGATGTTGTTAAATTTAGCCCAAGATGATTCTGAAAATTCTGGGACTGATTGTCGGGAAGTGTTATGGGGATCTAATTAACTGATTATAGTCTGTTGTGTAACTTGCTCATAGTCAGGTACTCTTGTGTTCTGTAAAACAAAAACCCACCAGTTACACACCAAAAGACTCTAGAAATACAGGTGGTTTTGATATTATCATTGCATATTATTGCATTGACATTATCATTGCATATTGTCTTAGGAATTTTTTAATCACAATAATGTAGAATTCTAAAGTATCTTAAAGAAGGCACCATATGAAATCTGTAACCCTATATGTTTGTCATCAATGCATTTGAAGAGCTTCTCGCTGACCTGAAGAACGGCAAGTTCAGTGTTTCTTTTCTTACTGCATTGCATTTTTAATTCCTTACTGATACACATGCAAGAATTATAACTTTTCAAGAGCTGAAAGGGTTTTTCTTCAAGTCTACCTAGATAAATCCATAATAAGGAGGTGATAGTAGTTTCCAGGTGAGTTTCAAAAGGAATTTCACAGTCACTGAGGAAAACAACAATTTGGTCCAAAGAGAAAAAAAAAGGTTATAAAATAAATAAAATAAGGGGCATTGGAGGCAGTGGTAGGTTGTAGAGTGAGAGTGGGGGAGCTCAGGTGCCTGCATTCTCTTTTAAAATTTTCTAATTAAGTAGTAATTCTTCTCCATTTTTTTTGTTTCTTTTACACTAAAATTTTACAATAATTTGAAGTAAATTTTGTGCCTTCCCACCTGTCCTCACACAGGAGCAGCCTGGCACAGCCAGCACGCCCCCAGCCTCAGGCCAGCTGCTTACTGATCCTTAGCTGCGGCGAAGAAAAACATAGAGTTTGCATTCAATGTACAGCAGGACCCAGCCTGTACACCAGGCACGTCTTGTGATCCTCAGCAGAACAACTCCAGAATAGTGTCACTCAGCCTCCTGTCATCTTTGCTGGCCCAAGAGGGCTTGTGGAGCAGGTAGCCATGAAGGACCTGGCAGGGGTTTTCCTCCTGTGAGCGACACCTTCCATAGGAGCTCAGAAAAAGCTGTGAATGTCCAGAAAATTCCATCCCGGTTTTGAGTTGAGCTGTCTTGCTTTGGTTTTATGCTAAATGTCTTCACCTATTCCTTGAGATAGCCACAGTCAATGTAAAGCTCATGTGCTAAGGACCTACAAGGTGCAGTGACTTTAATAAGCTATTTTCTGAGGTCTACAGTGGAAATTGTAATTGAAGAGAGGAGGAGGGGGAGGATACTTGCCATTTTAAGCTCCTGCCCTGTGGTTACTGATCTTGACCCACAACGTTGAGACTTTTGCTCCAAGTCGCCCATGTGCCACCCCTTTCAGAGCAGGGAGCACCACGATCCTTAGGCAATGAGGCAACTTGCAGTGTCTTCATATCAGTGCCTTAAACTGATGCTATTCTGTGTTAACCAGCATTAACCAGCCTGGGCATGTGATCCAGCTCTCTTACTCCATAGCTGCATATCATGAGCGCTGATCGGCAGAGTCAGTCCCTCGGAGCTTTGAATGACTCTCTTACTAGCCAAAGAGAGAATGAAATGGTTCATGAGACATGAGAAAGTATGTTCCAGTTTGTTTAGTGCTGAGTGGATTTAGCTTCTCCTTCAAGTTAATTGCAATCAAAGATTTCAACAGCCGTGAGGACCAGCCTTGATCCTGCTAAGCCTTACTTAAAAGAGGAATCTTAATTCATGCACGTCCCAGTGACTTTGATGGAACTGCTCACATGTGTAAGAGTCTGCAGGATCAGCAACCCTTAACTAACAAGGGAGTTATGTAAAACTGAATGGCATCTGTAAATAAACACAACACTACAGACCCTGGTGTGCTGCTCTGCTCCTTTTTGGACACACTATCCTATCTTTGCTGAGGCAAAGTCTTCCTGCTCTCCTCGCATCACACAGATGGGATCAAAAAGCTGAAGAACTGCTTTTTCATGACGGGAGTCCATCACAGGAGCATTGCTATTAGTCTTTGCTAGCCATCAATGTCTGGAAATTTCACAGTCAAGTTGCTAGTGATTGTATTGAAAGGGTTTGTGTGTGGGTGGTTGAAAATATGGTGCTTGGCCTCTGATGCCAAACTCTCAGGCAATATCAGCTGTCTTTACACAAGTGATGAGGCAGAATATGTTACTTTAAGTTTAATATTCAGAACTTTGTCTGTCTTGCTGTCAAAAAGCTATACATGTGGAGGGGATTGCTGACTGCAGAAAGTGCATAATTAAATACCTCAGCACAGAAGAAGACATCATTTAGTTTTCATGGGGAAAGGTGGTGTGAAGTGGTTCTTTCATTGTTTACATTTAAATTAGTCTCCTCAAATGCTTTTTTAAAAAATATAACAGCAATGTGTTGTTGTATCAGTAGTACCTTAATTTTAGACTCTCTGGATGTGTGGTTGACTTTCCTGTGTTTTATTATGTGCACACAGATAATCAAATGCTTCGCTTTTCCCCCCACACTTAGAAACTTTCCTATTTGTTTTTTACTCATTGTATTACATAGCATTACTAAAAACATGGGAAAATTGAACCTGCTGAACTCTATCCCTGTTTTTGCCGGTGCTTCTTTTTCTATTATGAAATTAAGTCATTTGTAGCTTAAATGTTGAGAAAAAGGGGAGCAGATTTGAAAAGAAGAAAGGAAACTAAGGGAGAAAGGAAATCCTGAAGAGAAAGAGAGTGGAAAAAGCCTGGAAATCAATTGAGTGTAGCAAAAGCAGGCTAAGGATGAAAATGTGATATGATGTATGCGTAAGCACATGGACACTGGTCGTAGTAAAAGTGAATGTCAAGGAGAGGTGGAGAACAGGGGAGGAAGTGTTGGGTATTTTGCAAAACATTGACTTTGCAGCAATGTACATCTTTAATGATGTGCATTTTGTTATCTTCTTTTCTTTTGCAATGCTTGTGAAAGCTGTCAATACTCTCCACATTCAACACATGGCTGGCAAGACAACCTCTTTTGGGCCACCATTTAACCTTGGATGTAAGAAAGAGGTAAAATGGCGATTGTTGGTGCTTTCTCCAGGAAGGCCGTGTGGCATATTCTACCTGTGAATATCCATCTTTGAATGTTTATCAGTACTGATTTTTAGTTGAGAGTGCTCCTCTCCCCTTTCTCCGCAACGTGCTTTGCAATAATGGCCCTTAAGCTGCTTAAGCAAACAAACCAGGCATTTTTCTTCATCTTTTCTTAACTATTTTAGTTTACTTTTATGAAGGGGTAGAAAAAATTCAGTAACAACCATAGACCTGTCCCTTCAGGATTTAGCATTAGCCTACAAAAAAGTTTAGCAGTGGGCAGTTTGGAAAAAGGATAATATATATGTATTTAAAGATAAACTGTTCTTTATTTCTCTCTGCAGCAAACCATATTGCTGATTAACCACTGCTTTCATAAACTACAAGTGGGCCATTTAAGCTGTTTCACTGCTGGTTAATGTACTGTATTGTGCTCCCTCTTTCTACAGTACCTAGCTAGTGTTTTGTTTTTATTAGAAATTCACCTATCCTTGTCTACTGAGGAGAAAAGAAATTACACTACAGAGCCCTACAGCCCATAAAATGGCAGAGATTCCTAAATAAGACTGGCCTGAAACTGAAACCTCTGTCTGCCTGCACTGTAATGAAATGCATGACTACAGGAGATAATAATAATTGCAGCAATAGCTCGTTACAGCTCCCAGATGATTTGGTGCTGTCAGGAGTGCACTGTCCTCTGACATCCCAGGAGGCGAGCAGCATCACTGACTGCAGGCCCTGATTGGTGTAGTGAAATATTGCTGGCAAAAATTAAAAGGTCTTGGTGTCAAAATAATTCATGATATGCATATCTTCCATTCTGATGAAATGGCTGATATCCGGATTAGCAAGATAATAAAACTGATCAGGCTACAGTTAAACAATTTAAGCTGGAGAGCTGTTCATTTTGTAGGTGTCACTTGTCAGATCAAGGGGTCAGAGCGGGATGAAAGGCTCTCCCCAGTAACCTTCTGATGATTTGGATCTGGAATGTTCTTCATGATTTGTCCAAAGTTTTCATCACTGTGCTGCCGGGTAGCATTACTGCGGCAGGCTCTGTTCTGACATTCAAATCCTGGGAATGACAGGTTATTAGGAGAAGAGAACTGGCTGTACATACATTAAGCCCCGTATCTTTGACCTGTAATTTGAACTGATAGTGATATTGTAATTGAGTGAGTAAAAAAAGGAATTTTTTATTAAAACACAGGAAGATGAAGAAAACGTTTATTTTCAGGAGATTTATGGATTCATAAAATAAGCTTTTTTGATGACGATTTATTTAACGGCTCTTGAAATGCTGAGCTGTGTGCTTACTATTTATTTTATGGAACAGTTATTTAAAATAAGGCAGCTTCCCATATATTTCCAGCCTGTTCATCAGTACCCAAGCCTGTGCAGATGGAGAGATATCCGTTTCATATGGGAGTTCATGTATTTGAATAGTTCAAGGATTATCCCAATAAAATGGACCTAGGAAAATATTGCACCCAGTTAATGCTCATTGCTTCAGAGACCCCTAATGTCCTTTCTTGACACCTTATTGCAGGCTATTATTACACAATGGATCTTCAGTCATATGGTTATAGGGAGTGGGGCAGAGCCGTGCTATCAGGGTAATTGACTCCCGTGTGCGGCGGTGTTACACACTTGAGTAACTAATTTAATGGAATGTGTTTTCGTGTTCTCCCACACAGCCCTGCCCCGGCGTAATTCTCCTCTCAGGGCCCCCAGCAATTTGGGACAGGTGAAGAGTGGCACAAGGGCTCTTGATATCTCAAAGACGGGGCCAGAGGCTCAAACAGAGCCAGCTCCCGCGGTAAATTTGCTGCCAGTGAAACAACTGCCTCTGAACCCCGTAAATTAATTGGGGTTACAAAGAATTCACTGCTCCTGATGAAACCAGACTGCCAATGCTTGTATGACAATTATTGTTGTTGCTGATTATTATTTTTTGTGACTGCTGCTTTTTGTTAAACAGTACAGTGGTAACGGTTTGGCATAGGTAAAGCACTTAAATGACCCATTGATAGGAGGAATCAGGCTGTACAGCTGTTCGGTGCAGAGCTCTGCACCTGTGTGAAAAATCCCACTTCCTTGAAACTCAAAGGAGTCTTCCTTGATTTCAGTGTAAGCTGGTCCTCGCATAGATTCAGGTAGAGGCTTTCATTTTTTTTCTGGCATTTGGGAAAATGCAGAGAAGAAAAAATGGCCAGCTCTCTAAACAAGGCAGCTGAATTCTTAAAAACCAATCACAAAGGACAGTGATGGCTTGCTGATGCCATGTTTTGCTTCTGAACTGTTCCTAGAGGTGCAGTGACGTGAGGATCAAAATTCACTGTCAACAAGTATTTTTGTTTCCCGTTTACTGTGGTACAATTGTTATCAAATGCTTGATCATATCATAGATGTTAAGAGAGTTTACTTGATTGCTGTGGGTTTATTCTCTGTTAATTTTCACAAGCAAGATTACTGATCACTGAGAAGTTATGGATCCACTGCATTTACATGATGGCTCCTTCTACATAAAGGGTACCAGGTCTGGTATTCACATACCAATCTTATTTTAAATCAGAAGCCAAATCCTGCAGACTTGTACAATATTTTTGTCTGAGAATCCTGACTTCATTTAATATTCAGATATTTGAGTAGATTCAAAAGAAAATACTTCACAGAAGACTTTTACTTAATTTGCACCCCCCAAGCATAACTACCTCTTCTTTTGCTTGTAGTTACATCACAGTTGTCAAGTGAATATTGATGCTTATATAATTAAAGAATTGATCCTTAAAGCATAATATTGTTGTAGTAATATTTGCATAATTGTATTTGAAAAAGTTTCCAGAATGTAAATTTTATGGCCCATCTTTCAGAGGGATTTGTATATGCTTGCCCTTACAGTTGCGTCAAGTACAACAGAAATTTGTGGGCTTACTCTCATGACTAAAGTTAAATAAGTAAGCATATATTTTCAGGACTAAACCTATAGACTTTCCCCAATGCAGTCTCCCTAGACTACAGTGTATGATATAACGGTCTTTAGCCATAAACCCTTTTGTAGTTTTGGAAGGACACAGAGTTTAGACCTTGTAAGCAGTTTTGCTTTGCTCTGTGCCATTAAGATATATGCACAGTTTGCTTTTACGATGTTTGCTGTCATTTCATTACTGATACATCAAGATGATCATCCCAATTAAATTAAATTTAAATTAATGGTTATTTTGGTTTTTTTCAAGTCAGCTGAGGATTTTGGGATGTTGCCTTCTCCATGCACCAAGTATGCTCATCATCTAAACTGAAGGACTGTGTGCTTGAGGACTGTTTGATGGACTGCCAGATGTAGCCTTTCTTTACTTGATAGTTTAAAAATTGGAACTAGTGGAAATTAGTGCAGAGTTCGGTTATCTGCCATATTAACCAGAATGGTTTAGGAAGGTCTTTAATGAAGCTCAGGGGCAGTTTCACCTGCTCTTTCTCTCAGGTGCAGAAAGTCATCATTGGATAGGTCATCACTGGTAGGTCATTTACTTTTGTGGGAGGTTTTGGTGGAGATAGTCAGAGTTAACTATTGTGAATGTCTTTCTAACTGTGGCATAAAAGCAATATCAGCCTTTCTTTCTCCTAGTTTTTTCTCCCTGTTAAGAATCAGGACACAAAGAACTCAAATTTTTCATTATGTAATACAGTTATGTTTTAAAATATATAGCATGTCATACTCTATTTTTTGCACTTTCATAGGGATAGCCTGGTAGCTAGCTCTCCATAACTTTAAACATAATCAGTAAAAGAGAAAGGCAATTTGCTTCTGAGGAAAGGCTGTTGAAAATCTTCAAATTTGTAGAACAATCAATGGGATATTTTCCCTGTTAGCTTATCACAAATTTGCACAGAAGTTCAAGTACATTCCTGATAGAGGCCAGATGAAGGGAGAGGCTAGGAAAGGCCTGGACTTTGTAGTGTTTCCATTTTAAAATACAGTACAAACTGAATTTTGTCTCTTAGATTCCAATTAAATCCAAACTGCTTGATTTCAATAAGCCCATGTTTGATTCAAATTTATTTCTCGAACACAGTATGTAAACATAGGTCTCGACCTAGTTAGAAAACAGTAGATACTCAGTGAATTTTATATAGAACATATATTGGTTGGGAATAGATGTTTGTATTTGACTCTACTTTGATATGCAATATCAAGCTTGTAATGAGGACAGATCTTTTTTTTGCCCTTCCATTATCTTTCCTGTGTCACAGGCCTGTATGTGAGTATACACATACCGGCTATAAAGATGCAAGAAGATATGAAAAACAGAGGGAGATTGGTTGATTACATACACAAAAAGATAAGAATTTATTGTTTCCACATCAGCTGTACATTTTGGGGGTACCTAAGAAATGACTCAGTAGCTTAGCTTATTTGATTCCCTTACAGGTTTTATGTCTTTACCCCATTTTAATTTTTCATTAGAATATAATAATAGCCACAGGAAAAAATGATTTGGTCTGTGATCTATTTCATTATGTTCTCATCATAAGGGGAGAATCTAAAGTGGGAGAGCATCACTAATTTTTCGGCACAGTAATTTATTCTACAGTATTTAAATGTTGTAATTTTCACACTGAGGCACATGCTGCCACATCTATCGTCCCCTGGACCAGTCTCTGTCTTGCTCTTTCCTTTTCATCTGTTTTGTTTTTGCATTTTTTTTCATAAATTCGACAGATGGCCTCTTGATGAATCCTTGATAATACTGTCATGTAAAGCAGCTAAGACTAGAAATCATCTCACAACAATTTTTCATTGCAAAGAGAAAATTGAAGGCAGACAAACATCGCTAAGTCCATAACAACAGCAACAAAATATCCACTTCATGTAAATAAAGAGGACAAGCTTTCCTTATAATGCTCAAACACTAATGCCAGTAGCCTTTAAAGCCTCTGGATTTTTTTATGCTACATTTAATTCATCTTTCAAGCCTTGGGTTTGTTTAGTATTTTGTTGGTTTCATATTCAGAAACATTTTCCCGGCTCTTAATGTGTTCTCCCTCCTCCTTAGTCCCCCTCCTTTTAGGTCTTTATAATTGTGGATCAGGTGAAGTTTGCTTCCCCTCATTTCAAGGTCATGCACCACTAGGACCATTTTCCTGACTCAGAGGGCACGTAATTTCACAGCCGTGTACTCCTCATTAATCCACCCTGAGTGGGTGCTCAGGAAGTTCCAGATCACAGATTTGTTTTTGTCTTGTTCTCTGACTCAGTGCTTCACAAAAGGATTAGATTAACCCCTTTTGATTGTATTTATATCTTACTGCATCGTGGTAGAAATAAAGTGATTTCTTCTTCTCCCCATGTAACCTTCCTGCCCCTTCCACCCCTGCACTGGGGACCCACAGCATTTCTTTTCAAATAGACTTCAGTTAGTTAAAGTGAAGCTTGCGGCAGACAGAGAGAAGAATTATTTGTTTTCTCTTTCCTCTCTTAATGCAGCTTTAATGCATGAATCTCTCTCTTCCCATTTGCAGAGACTTGTCTATTAACTTTGAATGGTTTCTGTTTAACTGGAAACTGCTGCAGTCCACTGGGTCTGAACCTGGTCTCATCTGGACCTGAATTGTCCTGGATCCAAACAAACAAGAAACCAAAAAAAAGACAACACAGTGACTACTGGAGGGGATCCACCCTTTCCCCCTTGGTATAGTGCCCCAGCCAACTGCATCAGCCAGACCCCTTCACCTGGGAGCTCTCTTCTGCCTCCATTTGTTGGCCAAGCTCTCCTTGGCACCTGCTGGTGGAAGGGATCCCCCACTTGCTGCTCCAGGTGGGGGCTGACCCCCCAGGTGGGGTCCACATTCACTGGTGTGCCATCAGGAGCGGGGAACCTGGCCTGCTGAGGGGTCTGGAGAGTCTTGCATCCCTGTGCCTCGGTTGCCCTATGGCAAAATGCAAAGTATGTGGGAGCTGTAAGAAGCATTTCAAAATAGAGTTGAGCTGCTGTCTTTAGCATCTTAAGGCAGCAAGGTCTAGTGTTCAGAGCAACCCACTGGGAAACCCTGAGCTGGCACAAACCTTAGTGTAATTACTTAACATTTGTCCTTCTTTCTTCTCTCTGTAGTAGAAAATGAAGTTTGTAAGTTATGTTAAGCCATTTTTGAATCCTCCAGGTAGGATTTGATTTGAGATTAAAATACATAAATGTAGGTGTCTACATATAAGCTTTGTGTCTCAGATGGCATTACAGCCAGTGGAGCTTGCAGGGTTATTGAACGGACCGGCTGTAGGTGGGCAGCTCACAATCTTAACACTATCTCCCTTTTTTTGTAATGGGAGTTTAGGTCAGTGGTGCACTTGTAAACACCTAAATTCAGGCACCTTAATCTCAATATGAGTCCATCCTTAGTGTCCTTGTACTGAACCTATCTTAAAAATATAACCTATATATACATTGTGATATCTCTTGTTATTATTCCTAATAATTGTGTTTCCTATGGAGATGGCCATCAGCCAAACAGGAATGGAGCCCCCTAACTCTAGCTATTTGTCAAAATTAAAGTGATGAGTGGTCCCAGATCCACCAAGACTATCACTGAAATGGATTAGATTCAAACTGTGTGTTGGGGTAAGGGAGTGCTGACAATTACCACATGAATTACCACAGGAACGCCAGTGTTTCAGGATGGAGGATGGGAGAGGAAGGGTAAAGAAAAGGTTTGGTCAACGGGGAAGAATAGACAAGGGAAGGAGGTGGTGCAATGCAGAAAAGGGTAAAAGAAGACAGGGAGAAAATAAAAAATGATTTGCATTCATTGGTCAGATAAACAAAATTGAGTAGCTTGGAGGTTAATGGGCTCTACCCATCAGCTGACTGGTGGGAACTGCTGTGGGCATGTTCCCAGCTGGCCACAACTAGAGCACACTGGGAAGGGCTGAATCATTATCTTTCATTTTGTATTTGTGACATGTTAGGTGTGCACATGCCATTGGTCGTTGTGAAGAGAGGCTGAGGGGACTGGGCATATTCAGCCTCAAGAGGATATGGCTTCGGGGGGACCTAACAACAGCCTGCCAGTACCAATGAGGAGGTTATCAAGAAGACGGAGCCAGGCTTTTACAGTGGTGCGTGGTGGAAAGACAAGAGACAACGGACAGAAACTGAAACAATGAGGGTTGTATCCAAGTGCATACAAGGAAAAACTGTTTCACCATGAGGACAGTAAAGCAGTGGAAGAGGGTGCACAGAGAGGATGTGCCACCTCCTCACTTGGATTTTTACAGGATCTGTCTGGATAAAGCTTTGAGCAACATCATCTGATCTCATAGATGAGCCTGCTTTAAGCAGGATGACCTGTCCAGCCTGAATTGCCCTTTTGACTCACGCTGGATGGAGGGGAATCCCTACCTTGTTCTGATCTCCCTAAAGCAGTGGAGAGAAGCTTTCCTTTTCTGCAGCTCTGAGTCCAAGGTAGCACAGATAGAAGGTACAACCCCAGCTGGACCTCCTTTTTCCCTTTACCCTTGGGAGAGTCTCTCTCAGTACTGGTCCTGCAGGACGATGTTGTGAGCAACCACAGCAGAGTTCATCCCTGTGGGCTGCAGCCAAAAGTGGCTGCACATCTGAGGACACCTACCCCCAAAGGGATGTACCACCAGATGCTGCAAGCTGTTCTGCACAGAGAGCACAGAAGAAGCTTTATTTGGATATAAAGCTATTGAAATTTCAGAGTATTTTTTGATGGCTTCTCTGGGTTTTGTTAAGTGAAGAGGAAAAGTCTCAGACGATATTGAGAGGAAGACTTGCTCCCAACTGGGACCTGTATCATGCTGAGTGCCATTCACTGTGGTGCAAATGACTGTTGACTTTCCATGAAGCAGGATAATTTTGGACTACCTGTGCGGTATGCAAGCTTATGAAAAATTAGCAACATAGAGTCACTCATTTTGCATGGGAGTGGACAATACATTGCAGTTACTCTGCAGCTGAGCTGACTGCAGTACCTGCAGATACATCCTAGCTAGATTTAAGCTCGCTCGCCTGGATGCATCTGGTGGCATAAAAGAGAGCTCCATGCAGACTGTAAAGCCTTTCTGAGGAACTCAGCAAACACTGGGACGTTTAATCCCACTGATTTCTATGCCACATGAGCTATCATGTCCCCAGGACCCATACAGTGAATACAGTTCTGTCTGCCCAAACTGCAACAAATGCAGTATAAGTATACCCTAAAATACTGTTTCTTTTAAAATATGATTTGACAGGATTCCCTTTGCTATAGGAATGTTTTTTTTTTTTTCTCTCTGCCTCTCCATCCTGATCAGAAGCCCCAGTTACTTTCTTTGAAATCAGAAAGAGCAAAAGCCATGACAAGAACATGTCCGGCATTTAAATGATGTAATGAGAGAAAGGAGCAGAGCCGTGTAAAGCAACCAGCCTTCCTTCCATGAGGCAGCTGCTCAGAACACTGAAATTTTCATGGAGATACTGAAATTGGGATTGTTGCTTACATTGCTGCTTCTGGGTGCTTTTAGTGTTACAACATTTGATAAGGTTTTTCCCTATGAACAGTTTGCTTTTCCAATGGTATGAATTACCAGGAATTGTAGGTAGATACTGACATGTGGAGGGTCACATCTGTGACTCACAGATGTTTTTTCCTTAGTCATCATGCCAGTATTTTAGAGATAAGACGAAGACACAAGATTTCCTAGACAAGTCTTTTTATTACGTTGCCCAAGCACCAAAGGCATGAAAAGATTTACAGAAATGTTGGTGTGAAGGAACAAAGCAAGAAAAAATCCAAAGTGATCATTAGACATAGCACAAACCTAACCATTTAAATGTGACTTAGGTGCTGTTTCCATAGTAAAGATGATCAGCATTAATCACAGTTTTTCTGAGTTAGCAATTTCACTGAGTTTCACAGAGAGTACAAACTTCCAGCAGACAGGACTCATACTGGACTAGGCAGTGTGCAAACAGAAGGCCAGACTCATAGACACTGGCACAACCTTCCACCACAGAATCTAATCCCAAACTTGGGACTCCAGCTCCTTGCTCACTTGCCACTCATATTTCCAATGCCCTTAACTATCTGCTGTATCCTCTGATCATATGGCATAATATACACAAAATTCCTTATATGATAATTTTCTGTTAGACTAGACCTGGATTCAAACCTCTGATCTAAACCAAGCAGTGAAGGGACCTGTGCCAGCTCAGGGGGACACTCCTGGGTCAGGGAGTCAGTGCTCCAATGGACCTAGGGTGTAAGAGAGGCATAAGCATCCATTCAGTGTGCTGATACTTGTGAATGACCTTCAGAAGTGCCAAACCCTTCTCATGCTTTGCAAGGCACACGTAGCCATCTCTCCTAGGGTGCTGGATTTGTAATAGGGCAGATGATAGGCTAGTATTAAGTCTCCTTCAATGGATTTGGTCCATGAAACTTAAATCCATCCACTCTGCTTTGCTCAATGAAACTGTGGTTAAAGGTGGAGGTGTGGTTACCACCTAGCTGAAGTCAGGAGGTTAATAATTGGGTAAGAATAGCATGCTTGTTAGTAACTGGGGCTCAATAACAGAGGCAGAATGGGTATTTCTGGTGTGGACTTGTATATAGATGGCTAATGAGCGTGAATAGATTATATCAATATCACTACTGAGTTTAAAGTTCTTGTACTTTAAGTAATATAATTGAGATTTAGAGAGTTTTTTATAGTATGATGTGGCCAAATACTAGATAAACCCAAGCAGACATGAATCAGTCAGAGAGCT
The DNA here is from genome assembly GCF_965183815.1 of Platalea leucorodia. Classification (NCBI taxonomy): domain Eukaryota; kingdom Metazoa; phylum Chordata; class Aves; order Pelecaniformes; family Threskiornithidae; genus Platalea; species Platalea leucorodia. The sequence goes on from NC_138823.1 coordinate 38,934,938, forward strand.
CCCAACTCACAAAAAAATTATACTGAAGATGCATGAAGCGAGTCCTCCAGTGTTGAAGGTGTCTCAGCTTGGTTTCTTGCTGTGTGAGGCAATAGGGAGCTTGGCAGAGGGTGATGGGGGTTGGCAGAACACAGCCCACTTGGAGGAGGTGAGATGGGAACATCTCGTGTCCCAGTCCATTTATACTAGTGGCTTTAGACCCTGTCTTGTGATGCACCTGAGAGCTGTGAGTAGCCTGATACAACATCAGCACTTGCTGCTTGCTTATCACCTCTCGTACAAGGACTTGATAAAGAGGAGAGATAAAAGAGTGCAGTGCCCCAAAATGTCATTTCTGTTAATTTTCATGGCAAAACCCCTGCATATAGAATGATGAAGTTAGTTCCTATTTTCTTACTCATGGTCTTTTCCCGTTTTCTGATGTATTTTTTCATGCAGGCATCTTCTTTATATGGCATTTGCTCCCAGGCTTTTATGCTACAAACAGGAAGGAACGGACATCATCATGGACATAATTTACACTTTGGAAAAAAAAAAGCTTTTGGAAAATCCTCTCTCCTCACTAAACAGAAGCAAAGTAGGTAGTATTGCTCGAAGCAGTTCGGGAGGTGAAATGGATTTCTGCTTTGCAGGCTCTCCGGGGGTCACACTCTTTCTGCTGTGGGAATGAGTGAGCTGCAGGCATTGCTGCAGTGCAAATCTCAGCTGCTACTTGGATCTAGTGCTTCTTCATCAGTGCTCAGGGCTCAGCCAGGGCGCACATGGAGCAGAGCGCTCCCAGACCCTGCTCTGTGATTGCATCCATACACAAGGGGTAGCACAGCCGCCTTCTGGCACCCTGAAAAGTTCTTTTCCTTCCTCTGTTTTTTTAAGCACTTAAGCCCAACTGCTAATGGAATTTCATGATTTTAAATAATTTACATTTCCATCTGGTTTGAAAAACAGCAGGTGGAGATTGCAGATTAGGATGAGTCTAAGTGGAAGGAAATGTTTGTTTAAAATATTAAAGCTAAAAACAAACATTTATGTGAACCACATTTTTGCTGTCCATTGTGCTGTGTTCTTGTATCTTCTCTACCATCACTTTAAATGTGCAAATAGTATTTTGCTTTTAATTGGATGTTTTGCACATGTTGCTTATCATTATGATCAGGGGAGAGGAGGCCAGAGTGGGGTATAGGAAAGAAACAGAGCCCATACCAAAGGGTGAAGGAATCAGGGATTGAAGAGTTTCTTCAGCATGCTCCTTTGATCATTACATTTCTTCCTTTCTGCTTTTCTATTGGCCTTGCTAACTTGCTTACTTGGAGGTGGAAATAAATTTGAAGCTAGGTTACGCAAGGGTGATTTTAAAGGAAAACATGCAACTCCCAAATACTGATGAGAGTTTTGTTAGGGTAAAGACTGAAGGTTTGCTGGTGCACAGTCCAAACCACCCACAAGGACAAGAACTTGCCTTCTCTCTCCCACTTGCCAGCTGGCAAGCTTTTATTTAAAATGGGGGATACCGAGATGTCGTTTGTAAATCTGCTTCTAATACTTGATCCTTGGCTGCCAGTTCCTTGATGCACTTTCCCAAGTACAACATGCAAACATGAACTCACAGTGAGGAGCTATTCTAACAGCACTGTTCCCAAAGCTGCTGTTCCAGCTTTTTCCCTTTACTTTAAAATATTTAATTTTATGAAACCACATCTGATAGTCATCTTAAACCCTGCCCGTCTCCCCTAGCTAAAATCCTTGTATTTCAGTCCTCTGGAAATGGGATGTTTTTCATTTTGAGTAGAAGCTGCAGAGACATTCTGGTGGGTACCTGCCTTAGCATGACATGATTCAAAATCACACCTGCATTGTAATGATAGCATGTAAGGCTAAAGCTTGCCTTTGCTGTACAAAACTCCAGGTACAATATTATGGAAACGATCAGTGAAAAGCATCAGTAACACAGAGTTGAGGTTGCATGAGGAAAGCTGTATTTAAATCAAATAATTTAAATGTAGACCAATGTTGCTCACACTTGCAAATTCCTGATTCAGAGATGCCAATAGCCCAGAGGGAGCTACCTCTACCAGCCTGTAATATGAGCCTGATTTACTAACCACGAGTAAAACAACTACTCCAGCTGCTCTGAGCTCTGTCCAAAGATGTTAATACTGTGTTTTACTGTATGTAGGTAGTCCACATTTTCTCCATTCAGAGTTCTGTTAGGACATGAAAACTCTTTGCTACTTTGGTCATATTTGAAAAAATTAGAAACAAAACACTGGCTCTTTGTATACTGTGAACCCCATTGCCCTAAGACACGACCAGACAGCTGAAGAGTGAGTTAGACATTGAAAGTTATAATATCCCTTGGTAAATCCCGAGTGTAATTTGTGGTGGCTATAAGTTGCACTATGATCCAAAAGACCAGAATGTGTTTTTTATTATATATGAAATACCAGAACTTAATTTTTTTTGTGAGGATTTGGCTCTAAAATCGGCTAGTCTGAAAGTCTCCTAAACAATAAAATTGGTTTGTACTAGGATAGATGAATATTAGAATAGATCAAAATTGTCTGCAGAAAATTTGCATAAATTTACCAAAGAAAAGGATGTATACAGTGAGCAGGTTTTAATTTTGTTGAGTTTGTTACAGAGCAAGCTGACAAGTATAAAGCAATGGATATAATTTATTAAGACTTAAAGGTTTACTGTTTGGAGATTAATTTTGTACAATCAAAAAGTCAGATGCTGTTCATGAAAGATTCAATAAAAATAGTTTGCTAAGTGAAAGATAGATGAGGAAGGTAAATGCTTATTTTTCACATCATAAGGTAATTGCAAAGGGATGTGTTCTAGGCGTTAGTGTTGAGTCACTCTATACTGGTGGCTTCAAAGAAGGAATAGCAGTAAAATGTGAAAGTTTGCCAGTTACAATAAAATGAAAGATCTTACTAATACCAGAAGGAGAATGAGATTACATTTAAGGGGGGAGGCAAGAGTTGAAAGTGGCTTTGGTTATTTAATATACTGTAGCACTGGAAATATGTTAATGTTTTCAGGGATCGGTAGATGCTAATCACAAATCAGGAAAAGGAGCTGATTTTGTTAGAATCAAGAAACTTTAGTTGTCAAGCCTTGAAAGACAGCTGACAACCCAACCTCCATAGACAAGCTACAGGCACCTTTTTGTCCTGAAGTGATATTTGGATGTTGCATGTTATGGTCAAGTCTAAATTCTCTTTTAATCATTTTGTTCCCTGACCCAAGGACTCTGCCTCTTAACTGTGAGGAGTTATGGGGGTTATCTTTAAAGATGTTGCTCATTTTTCTCCCACATCCATTATTTTTATAAACAGCTTTTACCATACTTCATTAATAGTAATCCCCTGTGCGGTCTTTGCAATCGGAGGCATAGCTGAGAGCTCTTCATCTGTACACATGAAAGAACTTGCATTTTGTATATTTGCATCTTAAGTTCCTCCAATATTGGAATGTGCCATAGGTGACTTTAAATGACTTTCTTCTTGTTTCCATCCCATTTGGGAAAAAATAGTAATCTCACAAAAATACTCTCTAAACAATATCATTAAAGGTAAGTAAACTAATAACACATAGATTTTAGTGTTTGCTGGTTTGTGTCAGCGTCTGGTAATACAATGAATAATTCATATCAAACTAGTAGAATGTAACATTTACATAAAATAATACTTTGCAAATTTATGGTAAGTACTAATTACTTGCCTTATTTGCCATGACTATGATATTAAATATTCATAAAAATGTGATTATTTCTTTGATTTGGCAGGCATTTAGATTTCTCTACAGCTTTTCACACTGCTAATTTTAATCCAGTAAATTATCTGGAAGAAAACAGTATGCAGCCTAAAAACTGTTCAAAATTCACTCCAACATTGAGCACATTATGGACGTAATGATCCATTACAACCAAACTTCAAGAAGGTCTTGCAAGAAAACTGAGAATTAAACAAAGAAATATGGAGACTATCATCATTATTTATCAGATATATTTATTAATAGTTTAGAATTTTATATACATTGAGAAACTTTTGAATAATTAGATCTACTTTTATATGTTTTATTCTTGTGAAGTTAAGTTTTCTTCTTTCTGTGTTAAATCTGTTGCTTATCTCTATTTTTGGTGTATTTATATTTTAACTGGTTAAAGAATCTGAATTCTGTCTTTTGAATACAACAGACATATGCTTATTTCTAACCGTCACTTAGAAAATAATCCTTGTGAACATCACTTGGGGTTGTATGATATACAGTATTAATACCACTTTGCACTTAAGAGTGTGTATGAATGGGGGTGTGTGTGTATATATATATTGATTCCAAGGCTTCAAAGCTGCTTATGTAATTAAATCTTCATATCTATCTGTGAATATTTAGTACCTGTTCCTGTCTCTCTAGCTGTGTAATGTGTATGCATGTAAATCTATGACATTTTAATTAATAAGAATAAAGTACCTAAGACTATGTACTACATGTACATTTTATATGTGCTCCAAAATGGAAAGAAGTAACAACAGGAATCAGAAATGCTGGTTCTTAGACCCTCATGCTTAGATTATTTCCCTGCATTGTTTGTGTCTTTCTCTGTTGTTTCTAGCAGCAGAGGAAAAATGGTCATCTCAAATGAGGTAATATAACCAAATACAGTCAGCAGAAGGTAGCAATAGCAAAACACAGAATCAGAGAACTTGTATGTATAAAGATTTCTATAATAGGATATAAAAGAATTATGTAATATTAGACATATACAATCTTTATATAATTTATGTAATATGTGTAATGTGTAATATGTAACTGCATCTGCAGAATTATCTTTGCAACCTTTATAATCAGCAAAGCCTGTCCTTGCTTCCTGGTTTTTTTTTCTTTACAGATTTTGCACTAAAGAAGGTGCTTTATCAGCACACCTACTCTCAGCTACCTGTACTTCTCAGCTGCTCAACGGCTTGCTACCCAGGGGTAGCCCTGAGGTATCTCAGGGAGGTGTGCCTCCCTCCCTGGACACCTGTTCAATTAAAAGTTTGCTGCTCATCAAGCTTCAGGGAAATATGTGTGAAACTTTGAAAGATACATAAACCTTTTAAAATCTTTGATTAAAAGTTAAACTGATGACTGGTAACTTGCAAACAGCATCACTAACCATATGTAAAAATACAGAGTTCCTGTATCACTGGATATAAATAAACATTTGGAAAAGGTTTTGAAATATCAATCTGCTGCTTTGCTGTACAAATAAGGAATGTGAAACGAAATGTAACTTCGTTCAGTTTAAACACAAGAAAACAAATTTTGCTTTTACTGTTACGCAGCTCTGCCCTGCATAAGACTTGCAGGATTTCAGCCAGCCATGCAGGTTATTGGAGCAAAAATGGGGTTCCAGAACTGCATCTGCCATCATATCCTGCTCAGTAATGCCCTGAGCTTAGGATACGTCACTCGAGCACTCTGGCAGTGAAATCTCTTAGGACATTGGCCCCAAGGCAGAAGGTGGGGCAGTGCTGGGGCACGTGGTGTTTGCCCTGTACTGATGCCAAGTGCCCATGGGGAGATCCATTGCTCCCAGTTCTGGCTGTACTCGGGGCCGCGGCTCGGTAACTCTCCCCGGAACAGCTCTCTGCTATATTCCCATGGTTACATGCTGCCTCTTTCTCTACAAGAGGATTTTAAAGGGCAGAGACATCTGATGAAATTTCTGCTTGGCAGACCACTTGGTTTTGAGGCATAAAGATGATTTTACTCCTTAGCTAAATCAGTCAAATACCAAATAGATAACATGAATTTAAAAATATATATATATCAAAAAAACAACACCGTGCTGTCCAGGAGGAGAGAGGGAATGTGCAGTTCAAGTGACACATTCTGCCTTTATTCTACTGCCAGTTGAATCAATCCAGGGTCCTGCATGCTCATCTGAGTGGAGTTCTTGACCTTAAATAAATGTGAGAGATAGTAGTCCTAATTTCCCTGTGTTGGAGGAAAAAACCTTCTGAAACCTTGCTCAGGTAGTTTTTGTACGTGCAAATGCTAGCACGTTGTCACCTGTGAATACACCATGTAATTAAACACCTTCTGAAGTTGTACACTTTCTGATATGTCTTTTGTAAGTGAAATGAAATCCTTTGTTTTTACGTGTTTTGACATTGTGAAATGGGAACAAGTGAAGCAGAGTCTTAAAATCCCCAGTGCAGCTCTAATGGAGCCTCTTCTGGTTGCTTTGTACTGTCTCAGGGGTGAAAAGAGAGTTCATTTAAAAATAAGCATTTCCCTTATGTCAAGATGAGAAACTATTGATTTGTATTTGTATTCTCCAAGAAAAATCACTGATCCCTTCAAATGGGAAAAGAACCTCTGTGTTGCAATCCTGTGAGCTGTGGAAAAGAGGCCGCATGCTCAGAGTCAAAGGGAAGCCAGAGGAAAATGGCATACAGGAGGTCAAAGCAGTTCACATGGCTCATCGGCAGCTGTTTGCACCATATGACAGATCTAAAGGCAACTTCGGAGCTGTCTGTACAATATGTGGAGCTTACCAGAGATATAGAAGCTGCTGCTATAATGTCATTTCCCATAAAAAAAAGTTGGTAAAGTTGGCACCGTGTTTTATGGACTGCAGTGCCAATGATAGCCTTAATTCATGATCTTAATCCCAACAAAAAGAGACAAGGAAGAAGTGTTCACTTTGCTGGAAGTTCTCCGAGAGCACGACTCCTGGCATCACTTTTGTGCTGCTTAGCACTAAGTCTGTATCATTAGCCTGTTTTGCTTTGTTTTTCTTATATCAGAAATACAAGAACTGAAAAGGAATTGCACCTGTTATTGCCCTGACTTTCACTTGTCTGAAGGCCACTCGGGTTCAGCTGGCTGGAGTCACACAAGTAACAGGTCTGATTGCAACCTAAGTTTAACTGGTAAGCGTGAGAGAAGGTAGGTGGAAAACCAAACAAAATTATGTCCATTAGCCACTAAGTGAGGCTTATAGATGTCACAATATAACAAAACTATTAAAATCTTTTCACTTGACATGATTCTATACAATTGCTAGATAACTATTTTTCATAACTTTGTCACAGCAGGCAGCAGACTGATAGAGGGAATGAAATGAGATAGGAGAACTTTGAGGACTTTGAGAACTTATCTTTTTCTAACTAATTCTATGAGTGTTGAAATACATGTTGTTTAAAACTGTTGGTTGTTAACAAACAAAAGTAGAATATTCCAGTCTTGCCTAAAGGCCATTCTGCACCGATGTATAAAATTGCGTTTCATTGCCTAAACTGAATCATTATCCCTGATACTGGAAACATTTACACGTTTAGTCACCTGAATAACATCGTTGTTATAAACAGAACCACCCAAGTTCATCAGGGTTCCTGAGCATGGTGTGTTCTCAGTACCTAAGATCCTGACCTGCATGAACTCCCTTGTCTGACTCTGGAGGCTGATACTTTTATGCATGGTTTGTGAGGTAGATAGCTCATACAATTCTGAGATGCAAAGCTCTGTATAAATAGTTAATTTATTTCAACGTGCATTACCACTACATCTCAAGATGCATACCAGAGCCCATCTTGTGCTGTCCTGCTGGAAAGACAATCTGCCACAAGTCTGGACTTTAAAGGATCATTTTGAGAAGTGTTGGAATTGCTATATGCAGAAATAGATGTGTTGCAAACTTCAATCACTGTAGGAAACCTGCTAGAAAATGTGGCTGCTCAGTTAATGAATCTGGAGAGTCAGATGGGCATATTGAAAGATGATTGGAATGCAGAGAAACTGAATTTCCACCTGAAGTCCTCAGCATGGCATTTTCCAAGGTTCATGAAACATTATTTAAATATCTTATTTTTAACTTTTGCCCCCATCTCTTCACTTGAGATAACTTCTTCATCTAGAGAGACAGGGTGAAATCAAGGGACTATAGCCCCGGTCCTTTCTCGGCAACGCTTTTTTGTAGGAATTTCCATCCCAGAAATAATTCCTTGGAGTCATTATTATTTCTATTTAGGGAAGAAACAACTTCAAAATTGCAATGGGCTCCTGTGTCTAGGTTGGCTAGGACTGTCCTTTCTATGGAGATTCTCTGACTTCATCTATGTGGACGGGTATGAGAGAAGATGGAGATGGGATTTGCCAGCTCCAATAACTAGGTCCAGCTGACACAGACAATTTTCCTCTGCACCCTGAAGTCCTCTGCTGGTGAAAATCCTCTTTAGCTATAGACCCCTTGAAAACTGATCTAGAAAGGCTGGGCTTGTAGGCTACACCTTTATGAGTTGCAATGGTGCTTGTTCTTGCACCGCTCACATGAAGTTCCTCCAAAGAGAAGTATGGATCAGCATTTTCAGAGACAGGAAAATAATGGCTTACTGTAATTTCTGGCATTGTTTAGTAAAAGATGTATAGCTGAGAGAGATTTCTGCCATATTAAATACATTTTAAAAGACAATTGGCTGAGAGAGACTTTACCTGAGCAAATTTTCAATACTTAAAAAAGTATTTATTCAATATTCTTTATGATGAAAACCAGGAAACTGGTGCAAACGAGAGTCTTTGTCCATATAGATTCCTTTAAGGGTAATGAATACAAAGAGGACAGATTTTAGCTCAATAAGATGGACACTCTTCTATGTGTGTGTCTAACAACTAAACACAGTGAAAATAGATTCTGAACATGCCTGTTTATAAATTAATACAACTGCAATGCAAATTATTTAAACAACAGCCAAATAGATATGAAAAACCTTTATTGTTTGAGGGAAAATAATGCAGAAACATCATGTAACATGTAGGTGAATATGATCTTAGAGTTCATTTGTATATTTTTGCTTATATCAGTGGAACAAAATTGAGTCTGGATCCCTCAAAACACAGATATTAAGAATATTAAATTAGTTATACAGGGAAGATCAAGTATGTTGTTTGAGGGGAGAAAAAACTATTTTCTGAAAAATGTAAAAGGAGGTAGGGCATTATATGTATACATGAAGATTCTTTTTGACAATATTTCAGTACCTCTGCTAGTGTAGGGTTGCATTGGGAAATGCTGCACAGTAATTGCAATCAATATTCTTTCCCAGCTTCTGCTAGAAGAAGATCTAGTATATTCATTTCCCTTTTTTCTGGATGTCCTAAGTTATATGGAAAAGATATTTACAATGGAAGCCATCTGAATGACTGGAGGACTCTGCTGATAAAGACATAGAGTGCATATTCTGCTGCAGAGGTCTTTATACTGCAAAATTGATGGCTGATTACAAAGCAGCCTGAAGATCTAATTACAATTGGCAACCAGGAGATGAGGGAAGACTGCAGACAATTTTCCTCTATTTTTATACACAGTCCTTGTGGCATTCACATTGCTTTCAATAAGCGTGCTTCTGGCAAAAACTGTCAATGATGGTAATCGTCTGGATGACTGGCTTCGGAGAGGCTGCAAGCCTGACCTTTGCTATTGTAATCATCACCGTCATCAGCGTGGGGATGCACGCTACCCCAAAGCTAGAACAAGTGCTGTAACTAGGCGGTAATTGCAGATTGTTAATGATGATGCTATTGATGATGCATTTTTGTTTGTGTTAATTGAAAATACGTTATGCTGGGCTTAACTCTATGGTGGTGAATGATTAACACTAAAAGAGGGAGGAAATGTGTGGCCGAAGTAAGAAAGACAAACATTTCATATGTGCCATTCTGCTACGTCTACCCTACCTGGTACATAATCAAAATACATAACATGCTTCTGTTTGAAAAGGAGGGCATAAAATTCAAAGTTTGATTAAAAATTAGGTTAAAATCCTACAGCTAAACAGCGTGCTCTTAAGCCTATTGCACTAGCCAGTGAGGACTATTACAGTGGTGTAACAATAATTGGAGCTCACCAGTGAAAGCAGATCATGGATGCTGAATAGGGCCAAAATATCAGTTTAGATACTTGGGGAAGATGTGCTCTGCGAAGGTGGTGGAGTGTAACTGGAGAGAGAGCACAGACTGAGGATATATATGATTCTCTAGAAATTCTAGAATCTGGATTTCTCTGCCAAAGTTGTGATAATCTCAGACTGGGTACTTTATTTTCATAATAAGCATGAAGAATTATATCCTATCTCATGTTTTCAAATTGTAGGAAAGTTTAAAATTTACATAATGAACTTTATCCTCTGGACAGATATGACTAAACATCACGAACGTTAGTGTAAGACTAACACCTCTGTGAGTGTTTCTTTAGTCTTCTTATTCTTTCTGGAAATTGGAAAATATAAAGAAAAATGGTTTGTACAGTTCAGTTCTTCACTGGAGGAGTCTCATCACTGCTGGAGCTGAATGCTGAGTAACATGGTCTAGAGAAACCAGAACTTCCCAAGGAAACAAAAGTTTTGAGCCTTGAGTGAAGGAGAAGCCTTTTCCATGGCAAAAAGCCAAGTGGCTGGAAGACTCACCTGGCATGTGGGAGGTTTTTTCCCTCTGTCACAAGTGCAAAAAAGTTTGCTGAACTTCATACCCAAATGTCAGGCCAAACTGAGTGCCTCTAGCTTTTGGTTTGTCTGCCTGATCTTGGTTGTATTAGTGCTAAGGCAAACACGTGCACATTTTTTGTTGCACTATATCATGGGTGTAAACATCAAGCACAAGCAGTGTCAAGTGTGTAGACTTGTCTGTGACAAAGTATGTGGTAATTACTCTTGCATATTCCCTTAAATAGATATCTCCTAAAAAAATTAAATCTATATGACATCAGTGGGTTTCTACCAGAAGTTGCACTGAAGACCAATGGAACGTAATCAGAAAAGAAATTTCTGCTATGAAGTGGTACCTATTAAAACTTCATTGTTCATGTTGTTAAAGGACCAGCCAGTATAGTCTCATTGAAGGGGAGACCTCGTTCAAACTCTGAAGTTTCTAGAGGTTTAGGCTATTCTTCAGAAACTTGCTGCTACGTTGTAGCTCTCACTAATGGCAAGATGAAGCAGGCAGAGTCGTGCATGCAGCTGAAGGTGGGAGCCTGTGGAGAAATGTGCCTCCAATGTGCTCGTGATTTAATTTACCTCTGAGATATTGTGATCTCTTACTAGTGAAAGTCTTTATCACCTAGCCATGTTTCAGCAGCCCTTACGAAACAGTCAATCTCGTTTCATTTCTGTGAGCCTAGTCCCACTGTGAGAGAAATGCAGTTACAAATGGTGATGGCTCTGCTGCAAGTCCAGGAAGCCCAGAGATGCCAGTGGATGTGATAAATGGGACACAAATGCTTTCCCTGGAGCCTTTCCCCAGAAACAGACTAAATTGTATTGGTGAGGAATGCCACTGTCACTCATGTTGTACCCCTTTGGATAAATAAAGGGCTCTCATTAATACAGTGTCTTTCACGAGCAGTAAATTCACATTAAAATAATTGGGCCAAATTAGTTTCTCCTTTAACTCTGCTGCCTTGTTCAGCTGGCACCAGATTCGAGTTTGCTCCAATTTCTTTAAAACTTGAACCTGCAAGATGAATTTCCATTATACCCAAATCAATTCTGGCACCACCAGCAGTATATTTTGGTCTCAATACATGTAGGAGGATGATTGTTCCTCCTCTGATATTTAATGGCCTTGTGGGCCTGTCAGGATAGCTACTAAAAATTGCCTCCTGTGTTACGTGGATCTTCTGAAGTGAAATTAAAGGTGTGCAGTCATATATATCAATAGCCGGTTTCTTGACCAAACATGTGCAGGTATTCCTGAGACTACATTGTTCGGGAGGTCATCTTTACGTGGAAGGTAAAAATAGGAATAGTGACAGCAGACAAAAGTAAAAGGCCATTACCTCTCACCTTGTACATATATTCATATTAATACCTTATTGCCAAGTCACATACAACCTGTTTTTCTAGGGAAACCAGTGAGACACTCTGAGCCCTCTTTCCCTCTCCCCCAGCTCAAACTCTGTCCTCAGGACCAGAGCTTACCTTCACCATCTAAACTGACGTAGCACTTTCCTCTTCTCCATGGAAATGGTTTTATTACAGCAACACCTAATAACTTACAGTGCTGAAACCTCTTCTTTTGCCAGTGGATCCCAGAGCTCTTTCCAGACATAACACAGTGGTAAGTGGGAGTCGGATAATACAATACTGTGAACACACTTAAAAGCCTTGGCTTGCATTTCCCACATAGCAGAGTCCAAAATTCAGCAGTTATTCACTATTCTTACTACAGGAAATGTAAACAATTGCAGAACACCTCACCTACCTTTTGTCATGATGGCTGGTAAATATTTACTTTTCGTTGGAGCCACTACTTAAAATGGAATAAGTCCCCATAAAATATTCCACACATATCCTATGTTAATGAGGCCTTAAAACTTGAGTACAGGAGAAAAGCAAGGTACTGCACTTAGACCATTGATTAAATTAAACCATGAAATTATTGCCTATTATGAAACATGCATGCTCATTTTACTGTTATCTCCTTTCCTCTCTTCCTCTGTGTTTGTGTATTACATCTGTATGTTGTCTGGTCATAAACCTGGCTTGTAAACTCTCGGTGGAGGAAGCCGTCTTTATTACAGTGTGTGTGCACAGCCGTAGACATAGTGGCGGTCCTTGTTCTTGACAGGCCCGTCTTTGCACAAAGGTGATGTAGACTATCAATAATGCATCTTGGAAATGACCCTATGACACCAAAAAACTCTCCTGCCCTTCTCATTCAAATGCTGAACTGCATTTGCTATCAGAAGATGCCCGCTCATCTCCCCCCCCGCCAGCTCCTTCGAATGATCCGGTTGATCATACCAGATCACCCTGTTGTTTTGCCAGTCGCCGTCCCACCAGGGCTAATAGGTGATGCTTTAGAAGACGGCAAATACCTCCCGCCATGCAGCTAGGTGATTATGTGGTGCTGTACATGGGAAATACTTCTTTTCTGTGAGACGCCAATGTTATTCAGCAACACTGAAATAGTAATAAGGCTTTTTTTGTTTGTTTTTTAAAAAAGCATGTATGTATGAGCACATGACAGAGGTGTAAAATATACAGCCAGGTCCTTTCTGCAGAGTTGCCCAAGGGGCGTTGGAAACAGAAGTGTGTTCCTCACATTTTGGGTTTTTTTTGGTGAGGTTTATTCTTTGCAATGTTTTTGAATATTCAGCCAACACTTCAGCACTCCCTACCTTCCTCTGGGTGTTTGGGAAGGCAGGCTCTTCACAAACAGCTGTTCATTGTGGTGCCGCCAAGGTCCTTCGCTGCATTTCCAGTGCTGGAATTCAGTGTTACCAATAATTTATGTATGTATATCTTCACAAATGTCAAAAATAAACCCTTAAAAATCTGAACCTGCCCTCCAAAGGTTTAAATATTTCAAAATAGCATTTAAATGACTTTCTGTTCTAAATTCCTTAGTATGTTATAAAAGTACAGGTTTACTCAATAAGCATAAGCATTTGAAAAATACACAGTCATATGAGTTTTGCTGGGAATAAAGAAGATATTTGTTGGCAACAGAAAAAAGACATTCCCCTTGAAGAATTTAAGCAAAATAGAATGTTTAAACCCAAATATCAGCAGTGGATCCCCAGCCAGGCAACATACTACTCTGAGGGATGATCACAATTAAAAAAACCATGCTAAATTATTTCCCAACATAATTTGTGAATAGATAGGAAGAGCCGATCATTCAGATGATTCAGCTCTGTCTTTAGATGATATAAATTCATGGTCTTATCTAATAACTGCTTTTGAATGTGGCTACTTGTTTTTCTTCTGTATGGTATTTTCTCACACATTAGAAAATGTGCAAGTGATGTAAGAAAGACGATGCAATGCTTTGGTTTCCCAGCTTGGCCAATTTCTGGACTGAAGCTTTTGCTTTTTATCATAAAAAGGTCTTTTTTTGGCTTTAAAAAGATTTCCTTTGCAATGTTTAGCAAATCTAGAGTAGTTTTCATATAAAAAGCCATATTCAAATACTTTATTAACAGCTGTGTTAGTAGTGCAGCAGCCACCTTAGTACTGGGGACTGACAGCCAGTTCTGGTGTTACCCTGGTGTTGTGTTGCGATTTGAAGCGTACACAGCATCCTCTCTTACTTTCGGGTATTTGCTTTCCCAGAGCGGACGGAGAAGCCTTGAGCAGGGAGCGGAGAGCGGCGGTGGCCGTCAGGCAGCTTGGGGACAGGGCCCAGCCCCCTGGAGCTGGGGCACAGCAGGAGGGCTGTCCCTCGTCAGCGGAAGGCCCAGGTCCCTGGTCCCACTGAGCTGTGTGGCATCGTCTGGGATGCCAGGTTCACTGGCTGCGCAGGACCCATAAAATATCTGCCTGATTTTCTTCAATAAGCACGAGAGAGAGGTTAATAATGTGGGGATGTTTGATTCCCTGCTGTTTTAAATAATTTCATGGGGAACCTAATGCGATAGGACACCAGTTAGAAAGGTTATTACCCTCATCAAACTACACCACTTCTTTCCAATTATTTCCTCCCAGTTTCTTGGCCTTACACCTCCTCTCCCTACATGTACTGCAAATACGTCTTCAAAAGGACACTCTGGTGGGGTGGAGACAGAAAACATCACCCCCAGCCGGTGTGCTCTCAGTGCTCCTGGGGGTGTTGGTGTCCTCTCCTCGCCCTGCCGGAGGGCTGGTGGCACCCAGACCGCGCTTCCCGCAGGGGCTGGTGGCCACTCTCACCCCTGTGCTCTGAAAGGTTCAGCTGGCAATGCCTCACCTTGCAATCAGTTTTAGGTTGTCTAAATACGGGAAGGTGGTCCACCACATCCCCCAGGCAAGCAACCCTCTTGCCTTATGTCTTTCCTCCTTTTCTTTGCTTTTAATGCCACTTAGGGGTTTTTTTGCCAGACTATTTAGGTGATTTAGCACCCTTGTTTGTATTCTTCCTTCCTTCCTTCCTTCCTTCCTTCCTTCCTTCCTTCCTTCCTTCCTTGACTTCTCTTTGGCACAATATTTTTAACCTTAGCCCTTTCCCTTCTCTCCTGTCCCCTTTCTCACCTTTCAGTTGCTCTGGCTCATCTTCCACCCTTTCTTCACTTTCTTTATAAAAAAGAGATTTTGTAGCCAGCCTAGCTTTTTAATACAGCTCTTGGGAATGTTCTGTTGTGGTTGATAATGGGAGACTGAGTTTAAAATAGTGCTTACATGGGGCTGCAGTGCCTTGACATCATCATTTGGCCAAGGAGAAAATAGTTTTGTCCAGTAAAAATGCGGGCTGCACTTCACAAGTAATTAGTGAAGAAATTCTTCTACATTTTGATATGTATGTGTATGTGTATGTGTATGTGTATGTATGCCCTCTTCAGATTTTAATATATTCCCTTAAGTAATTTCTACGAGAAAATTTCTCTTTTTTAATTTAATTTCAAGACCTTTCTTGAGACAAATATGTGTTTTAAGAAACAAAATATGAACTAAAAATTCTGCTATTTTTCTGGGCTTTTTTTTTCAGTTACAAAAGAATTAAAAAATTTGTTCATTTCTCATTTTGTTTTCTCTTCTTCCTTTTTAGTGGCAAAGGGGTAATGGGGAAGAATATTAAAGCAGAAAAAGAATTAAAAATATTTTTAAAATTCAGTAAAAATATTTTGACAATTATTTTTTAAAATGAAATGCATTGCATTTGGAAGAAGCAGAGGAAAAATTATTTTGAAATCTTGAAAAAAAAATTGCCTTTTTCACTATAGTAACCATGTGTTACAGTTCTAAGTTACCAATAATACTCAAGACAATGCTGTGATTAAGTGTAAAAGAAAAAAAATTGTCTGAACTTGAGAAATTTGATCCAAAGGTTGACATCACTATGTTTCATAGACTGATCACATTGAGCACCTGGGGTAAGCCCCTGAGTACAGTACTGCATTTTATGAGATGTTTTTTGCATTGACCCAAACAAAAATTGAGGTGGAATTGAGATGGATTGGATTGCTTCAGTTTGGTAGAATCCTGCAAACTGGATTTGAAGAGATGTATATTTCTTGACAATAATATCCAGTCCCCCTTGGAGCATTGGGTAAACATTCAGTCATAAAACCTGTGGCTTAAATGCATATTTACATATTTTCGAAGATTTTAATAGATTTCCTAAGTCAATCTCAAATGTGTTTTAATTTCTTTTTCCAACCAGTTCAAGACATGCATAACAGATAAAATTTATAAATCTAATCTTTTAAAAAAAAATCAAATGTTTTTGATAGACACTTGATTTTCACATCTATTTGTCCCTTTCTATTGTGCATT